>NC_137544.1:13094515-14393002 GCF_963082525.1 Nesoenas mayeri
CTCATGGAAGGACACTGGCGTACTTCCTTAAAAGAAAAGACCAGAGATTTACCTGTAATGCTGTAGTCAATGGAGAGATGCACAGATTCAAACATTCTGAGATGG
The DNA here is from genome assembly GCF_963082525.1 of Nesoenas mayeri. Classification (NCBI taxonomy): domain Eukaryota; kingdom Metazoa; phylum Chordata; class Aves; order Columbiformes; family Columbidae; genus Nesoenas; species Nesoenas mayeri. The sequence continues at coordinate 13,094,621 of NC_137544.1, forward strand.
GCACTGAACCTGCATTCAAAAGGCTGGTACTTCTTTTGCCAGAGGAAATGAAATGTTTGGCCACCATTGCTTTTTCTGAGTCTGCATGTTAGTGTGCTCTGAGAATGTCTCCACACTAATCATTTCAGAGAACTTAAACTAAAGTATATTTTTTCTAGCCTCTGAAAAGACATATGTGCCAAACCTGAGTCAGATACTCAGGCCTGATGCACTGAAGCATTTATAAGTACATATGAAGTGCAATTCCAAGGAAGGCAGATTTTTTTTGTTGTTGTTGCAAGCTGAAGTGCTGTTAGCATTTATCTACCTCTGGATTTGGGCAGCAACCAGACAAAGAAGTTATTATTCTCCAGTAGGAGATGTTGTTTGAAAAAAGCTTGAAAGTTACCTTAACACCTTTATTTGCAAATCTTATTTTAGAATACCTAACACAGGTGCTCCTGAAAATATTCTGCTTTTCTGGTTTTGTGTAGATTGCTTCAAAGGCAAATAAAAAAAAAAATAGCAGAAGAAAGATAAAGCTTCATTTTACAAATACCTGACCCAAAATGGAACAAAAGAATGGCCTTACGCTTAAGGCATTGAACTGTTATTCAGGAATGACCTAGAGCAAGTCATTTAATCTGTCCATATTCTGTTTCCATAGCAAAGGTCTCTTTTTCTTCCCCAGCAATTTAAGCAGTAAGCTCTTCAGGAGAAAGTTTGTTTTGCCTTTGCATTTATATTTAAGCAGAGAGCTTCTTTCTGCGAGAGCTTCCAAGCACTACTTCCCTATAAAAATGCATAAATAGAATACAAACATGATGAAGACTTTACAATTTTTATGATCAGTTCTGGCGACATCAGTTTAGAATTTGGAAAAAGAGTTTTCCTCTGAATATATTTTTGGAAATGTTGCTTTAGATATATAAATCAAATATTGCACAATGCACATTCATTTGCACATATCTCCATTTCCTCCAGTCTTAAATGAACACTGCAAAATCTGGAAGGATGATCTAATGTCATCCTCATTTGGTGACAGTTTATCATGGGCTATATTCCCTGAAAGTATCATTATAGGAGATGTTACTATTACTGCTTTAGAAATAAAATTATCTCCAAGAAGGAGCTATACATATAAAATAGAAACAAAGCCCCCTTATCTTCTGCAATATTTATGTTATAAATTATCTCAGAGACTCAAATTAGAATGTCAAAGAAATTTGGCAGTGGAAAACAAAGGAAATGCATGAACCTCCCTTAGGACAAATCTGATAACTCATACTTCCGTGTCAAATAGGCACTGCCCTTATAATGGTCAAAACCCAGATGCTCAGCTGATGTAAGTTGTCCTCTCTCTACCAGTGGGGCCCTGGCAATTTACACCAGCTGAGTATCTGACTCACTTGTATCACAGAATCACAGAATGTCAGGGATTGGAAGGGACCTCGAAAGATCATCCAGTCCAATCCCCCTACCGGAGCAGGAACACCTAGGTGAGCTTACACAGGAATGTGTCCAGGCAGGTTTTGAATGTCTCCAGAGAAGGAGACTCCACAACCCCTCTGGGCAGCCTGTTCCTGTGTCTGTCACCCTCACTGTGAAGAAGTTGCTTCTCATATTTAAGTGGAACCTCCTGAGTTCCAGTTTGTACCCATTGCCCATTGTTCTACCGTTGGTTGTCACCGAGAAGAGCCTGGCTCCATCCTCGTGACACTCACCCTTTATATATTTATAAACATGAATGAGGTCACCCCTCAGTCTCCTCTTCTCCAAACTAAAGAGCCCCAGCTCCCTCAGCCTTTCCTCATAAGGCTTTCCTCCCTTAATCATCTTCATTGCTCTGAGCTGGACTCTCTCCAGCAGTTCCTTGTCCTTGAACTGAGGAGCCCAGAACCAGACACAAGATTCTTGATGCGGTCTTCGTAGGAAACTGTCATGCCTCAGACTATGTAGCACAGTGTCTTTACGCTGGGATTCTCACAACAGTCATGATACCTTTTATTAAAATGTGGCAGTTAGGATTTTTGTGCTTGGAATCATTTTTTTTTTCTTTAGCTTATGCCAATAACATGCAAATGGACGTTTTTCGCAGTTTCAGGGTTTAGCGTAAAGAGCAAAAATAAGATAAATGCACAAGTGGGTAGGAAGGTCATAAAACTTTTTTTCTTTTAAGGAAAGGTTATTATTTCTGACTGAGATGAAATGAACTCCACTGTGTATCAAGTCTGCTGCTAGTGTATCATCTAAGAGGAACTGCATTGAATTCTCCAGTAATAAAATCAAAACCTAGCTAAAAAATTTATGTCATGTTTAAATAACATTAAAATTGGCGACGATCCTATTTCCACAGTATTTCATGGTGAGTCAACTGGAAATTATGCACAAAGTATGGTATTTGTGAGAGCACAGGAAGAATCAGATAGGGAGCCTAGCATACTTTTTTTTTTTTTAATATTTACACAGAACGTGCTGCAGAATAGGCAGGACTTGTAAATCTTGTTTGCCATGCAAAAATGGGGAAAAATAGGGAAATGCTGCTGAAAGTTGGTAGCAAGAAGCATTGAGCCTTATACTGAGCAGCTATATTCTGTCATTTTTACCACAAAGATTTACGGATTCAACATAGTGGCTTGCAGGGTATTATGGTACATATGACCTGTGTGCTCAGCTCTGAACTCCCAGGGTTAACATGGTCACGTTTGTTCTGTACAGAGAAGTTAGGAATACAAAGCTCCACATGGGGACTCACAACAGCCGGTGTACTGGGTGCTGGAACACACCAACCAGCCAAAAGAAATTGCCAAAAGGAAGGGTACATCTAGACTGTGTCTCTTAAAGGTACTCACTCCCCTTCCTTGACTCTCAAGACACCTCTGAACCCAAATTTGGAACCTGAAAACACACCTAGAATGTTTTCATTTGGAGAATTATCAAGATGTGGTCTTTTGCTCAGTAGTCTAAAGGTCAATGTCTATCCTACAAAAGTGGGACATTGGACATCCATGTCCTCTTCAATTGGAGTGGATTTGAAGTTCTTGTCAGGTGAGTACTGCCACCAGCTGGCTATGCAGCTCCCCGGACACAAGTGTCCTTCTCATCCTCCAGTTGAAGATGGGCCATTCTGTGTAGCCTAGAAAGAAAGACTTCTGAATGCAATAAGGAGGAAATGATGATCTCCATCTGTCCTGGAATCAAGCATATTTTTCACCTCTGACCGTAATACTCATTATGAAATCAAAGGAAAGGAGACTACTAGGAGCAAATGTGTAAGAATGAAACAGAAATCAAAATTCAGAGCTATGAACTGCTGAAGGTGGGAAATCCAGGCAACAGGAACCCCATTTCAGAATTTTGCAGGAAGGTGCCTATGGATTTGCAAATCCAGTAAAATGATTTAATAAAACATGATTGTGCAAGGCGGCAGCAGGGTCTAAAGTATGGGTTGCAGTTCTGGTTCCTCAGGTGCAAAACTAACAGATCCAAAAGGAAAAAGACACAAGGAAGAGTTAGCAAGATGTAGCATTAGAACACCTTGGTCTGGCTGATCTGAGAAAAAAGTATAAGATTGTTGCTTCTATAAACAGGTCAATAAAGTGAATACCTGGAGGAGGAAAGAGGGGTTTTAAGCTAACAGCATGGCACAGGAACAGTTGGATGTAAGCTGGCTAGAAATAAATTATGCTGAAAACTTCACCACTGCATCAAAGGAGTGAGGTTCTGGAACAGCTATCTAGTTGCAGTTGTAGAGGTAACTCCCTCAAATCAAAACAACACCGACAAAATTAGTTTTTAAAAATATTTTGATCACTTCATAAAAGGATTACCCACCATAGTTGCTTCAGATAACAGAGCATGAGTTTCCAGCATCTAAGAGGTCTCTTTCAGCCTTGTTTTACTGTGAATTTAGAAGTTGTTAGTAAAATAACATAAATTTGAGTGCTTAAGCAAATAGGTAGATGCTTTTCCATGTATCTAAGACCGTTTATTAGCAGCACAATGGTTATCCCTTATCTGTATTTAAAAGGAAATGGCTTTCCGTTTCCCACTGTTAATCTTTCCTTACTGTCTGTATTAATTATTAATGTCTGTGTTTTAATTCTCTTTCCACTTTTCTTAAATGTGCTAGGTGGCAGCTTGGTTTGCTCAAGGGACCCTGAGGGACGGATGGATGGATTAGCTGCTTCTATTTCAGCTAGAGAGCATGTTCTGTAACAGATTCATATTTTCTGTGAGTCAAATGCATAGAGCTCAACTTGGGAAAAAGAAAAAAATCAGTGCCCAGCAAGTTACATCTGAATCTCTGTTTTCCACACAGAACTGGCATTTTCCCTTTTGTCAGCAAATAGTATTTTCAAGCCTACAACACCAATAGGCACAAGTTATTTTTGAGCTTAGAGCAAGCTGTACCCTTCTTTTGCACCCAGTTAGTGCCCAGAGGTTTCAGTAACAGCTTTGGGACAGTGGAAGTATAGCAGTATAAAATGACCTGGAGCCAGCAGTGGATGTACTGAGTGGCTGCTACAGGTACTTACCAACACTTTTTGTCTGAAAGTCATTGACTAGCAGCAGAAACAATGTGGGAAGCACACAGAAAGTGTGTAATTAGATTACAATGCTTCCTTGTAGCTGAAGTTTCTTGTAACCCCTGACCATATTTTGTTCTCAGCAGCAAGCTCATTGGGATCACATTACTGTGTAACATAGACACAGTTCACTTTAGTCATAAGCAGCTGGATCTTAAAACCTCACATTGGCCCATATGTTCATAGTGCTTAACTATCACATAGTTTTTTATTTGCATTAGAAACTTCTTCTAAGCCACTTTTCTAAGATTTTCTTGAACTTCATAAAGCTAAACATGGAAAAATGCAAGAAGTCTACTGCCTAGTTAATTTTACCTCAAACTGCAGCAAACTCACTTCCATCTGAAGAAAGATAAGATAATGGGTAGTCATCTCCTCTGTTGCATTTCAGTTACAAGAAATTTCAGCCATCATAGAAGTGAATGGGGGTTGTCAGAAGTGTGAAAGAAGGAAAATTATTCATAAGCTTTCTAAAAAATCGGCAGCAACAGACCACTAGTGATACTATGTTGTGGTTCAAAACCCAAACATCCCATGGAGCTTTTTTTCCTATTTTGTACATTTAGCAAACTTTCATAATGTTTACACATTCATAGGCTAATACTAGATTTATTCAGGAAAATATTTTAACTTCTTTGTATTTTAAAAAATATTTCTGTTTCTCTGCTTTCTTCTCAGAACCATTCTTCATATAATTTGTAATGCCATTATCCAACAGAAAAAAAACAAACCAAATCAAAACAAACCCAATACACAGGAATCCCGTAGGAATATTTCAATCTCATTAGAGAAACTGATATGAACAAATAAATGAACAAAAATGCGCTAACATTCTATATAGCATTTTTGAATAGTTGATTGTTCAGTGATTTTTGTACTCCAGCTTTTCAATGTAAAATCAACACATGCTTATCAAAAGTCCTGAGATGGAGTAGAAGGGCCAGATTCAGAACCTCTGGGTATCCTCAAACCAGCTTCCACAAATAACAACTTTGCACTTGTTTCATTCATATTAAACAATTTGGCAACGCTGCCTTCATTTAACCTTGTTATTGACTATATTTTGTACAAGTTTATTAGTGATTAATAAATACTGGTAGTGATTCTGGATTTCCTTGTAATAGCAGATTGCTATATTCAACTTTCCAGCAGAAGTTATTGACATTTCCTAGGTCACAGGTGGTAACTCTGACCTTTAACCTTTTATATAAAGGGTTAAATTCCATTCTTGAAACTCGGGACTTTTGTCTCTGCTACTCCTATCGGAAGGATGTGTTGGACCACTCTGCTTTGACGGTTTTAAAGAATTTCCTGCCTCTTGGCCAGTTTATACTATTCTTTTTTCATGTGACAGTACTGCTTTTTAATTTACATAGTTTCATTTTTTCCCCCAATTGCTGCATTTATCATTCTGTTGAATCAACAGTTATATTACCTCTTCTCTTCTTTAGCTTTACTTCATGGAATAAACAGTTTTCTCCACTAACTACCTATTCTTCAAGGAATCACTCTATTAAGATTTTTATAAGATCTACTCATCTGTCAGTGAGAAATAGCATTTGACTATTAACCACAGAAAAAAGCTCAGAGAAAGATTTCCAGTCATGTTCTTAAAACATTTTCCAAGTATCAGGCTGATGGCCATGTAGAGGATGTGAACAAATATTTCAAATTGATATACAATTAAAACCAGAAGACAGGCTTCAGGATTGCCTAACTGTAAGTGATTAATTTATGAACACTATGAACTACTCCTAAGAACTCAGTTACATGTAGAACAAGCCAAATAAGGTTTTGCTGTTGACATCCTTTGTATGACATTACCTTTGAATTCCTAGAACTGTGTTTTTTGGCTCTGGTTTCCTACAGGGGCAACACAAATGCCTGCAGTTTAAATGGAGAGTTCTATTTTGGGTTATTTCCACACTGCTTCTAAAAACTGCTTCAATTGCTTCCTGACAGAATAAGTCTTAAATCTGATAAGAAAATTATAAGATACATGTCTGTATTTTATTCTTATACCTTGTCCACCTGACTTCCCAGCAGTTCTCTATGTTCTCTACTCTGAAATAATTCTACCACTGAAACGATCACTTTATGTTAAAAAGTTCTTAATGAAACAGCTACTTTTGAAATAATGGATTATTCAAGAAATGAACAAATTTAAACCTACTGCATAGTTTTATTATTTTTTTTCCCATCAGTCACATCATACTGGAATGCTGCTGGATGAATACAAACTCTTTAAAAAGAGGAGCAGGGAAGGAGAGTTTATGCAAAGGAGCCTGTGAACTGATCAGTCAAGTAGCCTGTCAAGAACTTATGGGTCAAAATCAAAGGAAATGCCAAAAAGATGGGCACAGTGGGTATCCCTACCTTGTTCAGTGCTCGCCACTGGCCCCCCAGTCAAAAACAGACAGATGGATAAATCATATTTAAACAATTGGAAGGTTCTTATGATCACAGGCCCAGAGAGCATGGTGGACTTTAACTGCAGCTCTTACTGGAAGGGCAACTCTGGGTATGTGAAAAACTGGTTGGATCATCAGTTTGAGGGGTAGTATTTAATGGTTCAAAGCCTAATTGATGGCCAGTTGTGAGTAATGTTTCTTATATTATGATAATGTTCTTTAACATTTTCATCAAAACCCTGCATAATGATTTGTATTTGAGTTTGTTTAATAAATGGCACCAAATTGAGTGAGAATAGCTGATGTGCTGGAGGGCAGGGCTGCCTTGGTTATGTAGTGGTACAGGTTACCCTGAGAGACTCTGGGATCCCCATCTTTAGGGGTTTTTACTTGCCACTAACTAGAGTCCTCAGCAATGTCTTCTGACTTTGAAAAGGAGGTTGGACTGTATGATCTTCTGAGTGCCCTTCCACCCGAAACTCTTCTGTGATCATATTATTAACTTGGTGGGGTATAATCACAAGTCTGAATAGGTTCTAACATTTTTTACCGTAGGGTTTGTGAATTTCTGGAAGACTTCTTTACTGTTTCTGATGGATCTGCCAAAGGTGCAACACCAATATATTTTTCACTAGAAAATATTGGGATTTAACAAAAACAGGTTGGAAAGCCTAAAGTAGATAAATGCTAGATAAACTAGAAAAAGCGTAGTTTTTGCTGAAGGAGCTGGCTGAACTAGATTTTAGAAAAACATTCCTAACCCTGTGACTCAAATTTAGTGTGAAGCCTTTTTTTATAGAATATCTCAAGTTGGAAGAAACCCATAAGGATGATCAAGTCCAACTCCTTGTTCCTCACAGGGCTACCTAAAACTAAATCTGATGACTAAAAGTGCCATCCAGACTCTTCCTTGAACTCCGACAGACTATTGTGATCACCTCCCCGGAGATTCTGTTCCAGTGACCACTCTCTCAGTGAAGGGTCTTTTCCTAATGTCCAGTCTGAACTTTCCTTGATACAGCTCCATTCCATTTCCTCACGTCCTCTCCCTGGTCACCAGAGAGATACCAGCACTTCAAAGTTTGAATGTGGCTAGGTTCTAGTTCTCCTCCTTACCACACCTTCACAGGCAAAACCTAGTTTTTATGCTATTCCAACCCATCTCTTAAGTTAAAAGGTGTTGATAAAACAAATGCATTGCATAGTTTGTATTTTATAACCAAAGGAATTTTGTGCAAATATAAGTACCTGATAAGTACTTAGGCTTTGGAGTACTTCTATGAATTGGATTACATCTTTGTATAATTCATGGTTTGTTATCACTAGTCTGTTCACACCTTGCTGTGTGGAAGTTTACAAGTTAACTCCCTGTGGTGCAAAATGGAAATGAGCCTCATTATAAGAACAAACTCAGCGTGAAGCAGTGTGTTTTTAACTTTCCTAGAAAGTAAGATATTCTGAAGGTAGTTTTGAAACTGAAAATGCAGCCAGGTAATCATAAATCATAGAAATTTCAAAAACATCCCCATTTATTCCTTTTGTTGCAGGACTGCACATACCAGTACAGCAAAAGTCAGGAACCCTGTCTGGATTTAAGCAGTGTAACGTATTAAACAAATAGTATTTTAATGTAGGGAAAAAACAGGCACTTTTTTCTAATGTACAAAGGAAAAGAGCGTAAATGACATAAGAATAATTTATAAATAAGAAATTAAAAAAGACAGAAAAGGAAAACTATTACTTTTGAAGCAAAAAATGCATTTTAAAATAAACTTGAATTTTAAAAGTCCTTGGATCTGTGCACAAGGGTTCTCCTCAATTCTGCCTAGAATTTATTTGCAACAGGAACATTGTAATTCTTTAGTGCTATCATACTACCATCCTAGCTAAGGAAAAAGTTTGATTTTTCTATGACATTGATTGCAAATAAAAAGCCCAAAGATTGTGAACTCTATCTGTTTAGTTAGGCAAGAATATGAATTAAGGCTTCCTACTTATCAGAGCTAGAAAACTAGTGATTTGAACTGTCAGAAATCATATGTGTGGTTTGCTTTTAATTTGATTGAGCTTCGTATACTATCTAAACTAAGCCTCAACTTCATATAATTTTCTGGACCCACACTGCAGTATGCAGCAGGAAAAAAATATACAGGAACAATTTTAAAAAGAGGACTCAAAAAGACTAATAATGTTGAGAAAGGTTGGACCAGTTAACTGTAAACCAACACTACAGAAATCATCAGCTTAGTATGTTCAAATATGGGTGAAGTAAATAACTGGTAGCATGAGCCATCAGATGTGTAAGGTTCTGTTTCTGTAGTTGGGACTTGTGTCTCCAAGTACTACTTTTTCCACTAAGTTGAGTTACTCTTGAACAAGGAAAAGGTGATGCTCACACTTTTTACAGGCCATACCAGCACTATGCTAATTTTGTGCATTTTATTATAACTTTTGAGGACCACAATCAAGGCTTTTAGCACTTATTGTAAAGTAAGTCCCTCCATGCATTGTTGCCTTGCACTCTGAGGCAGTCTTTTCAAATTACAAACAAGGGAAGAGCAAAACTATGAGATATCGCCAACTCATAAGGCATGCAGAAATGAGCCCAGAAAAGATCTCTGAAAGGCTGTATTTCAAAATCAATGACATTTTAATTTGTAACCTTTCTAAGGCCAATCTACATGCACTACACAAATAAGATTCAGATACAGCCATAAACATTAGAAAAAATATTTACCAGGACAGAAAAGCCAACACAGACACATACCTTGTGTAATACATTAGAAACTCAAAGAGGAGCTTCTAAACCCAAGCTTCATCAGTTAGTCTAATAGTAGACATACTAATTTTTTAAAACCTCCCTTGTTGCAAGCTTAGTCATCACATAAATCTCTTTGTTTTCTCTCCTGTGTGCTTCCCCTGCCCAGCATAGAGATGGAACAGGAAAGTAGTGGGTAGCAAGAACATGTGAGAAAGCTCTGAATCCCTCCTGCTTATCCCCCCATTCCCTTAAAGCCATTTTGGTAAACTAAAATTGTAAAGCACGATTTGAAGACACTGTTAGGAAAAAGTTTGTATTAAATGTATAGAATTCTTTAATGAATTTGGTATGCATTCACACAGAGCTAAGAAGTGTGATGTCTGCTCTATGCTCTGTTGCACGTTGTGTCATCTTAACTTAGAAAACAATAATTTCTACCTAAAATTGAAAACTTTGTTAAACAATTAGATTTAGTTCATTTTCTGCTATTCTAGATTATCCCTCCTAGATAGATCTTTGACCAGGTAGTGTTTGGAACAAATCTGTGACTTCCCTGTAGAATTCCCAAGCGACTTTGAGAAAGTATTTTGTTTTATCAAATAACACAGCACTTTGACTGAGCACATGCTAATAAAATTTGCCCACCTCATAGGCAGGCTGTGGGAATCAACAGCATTAAATACCTGGGGTGCTGTATAGTCTGGGGATTAGGACCATATAAGTAGTTACACAGTCAATCCTCCTACGGTTAGAATGCTGTCAAAGTGTGTGCTCCATGTATCTGTGTCTGATGTGACATTTTCCTAGTATCAAATTATCTGGAGACATTACAAGCAGAATTGTGGAAGGATCAAAAACAGCTCGAGTGGCTCGTCCAGTCCCTTGTTGCAAGATAAAATGGCATGCAGCTGACACAAAACATCTCAAAGCCCTCGATTTGCTTTAGTGCCCTTTAAAGTGCTTCTTCTGAAGAAGGAATATGTGTGTGCACACAGGAGTTATTAACAGCTAAAAACTGTCTGCTGATATCCCACCTTAGAACACTGCATGTATCTATTCTAAAATCAGATGCGACATTGAAAAAATATTTGACAGAGGTATGGCTGTCTTTTGATCTCTGTGAATTCCTGACATGCTTCTGCTGATCATGACCTTCCTGCTACTTTCAGAGGTGTACAGAAATAAGAACCATCCCTTATGTGCTGCCAATTTTTATCTTACTAGTGAATAGTGATATTTTTTTTTTCTTTTTGTATATTTACAAGGGGTTGCTCATAAGCCTGCGTGGGATTTTTAACTACATGCCAGATGTCAACTGGGAATATCCTACAGCTAGTACAAACAGGTCCAGGAGATTCATAAACCATCTGGACAATAATTTCTTGGTACAGGTACTAAGGGAACCAACCAGGAAAGCCACTTTCCTGGATTTTCTGCTCACTAACAGAGATGGTCTTGTGGGCAAAGTGGAGATTGGTGGCTACCTTGACCTCAGCAACCACGAAGCAGTCAGGTTCAAAATTTATGCTAACAGGAGGAAAACTGCCAGCAAGACCTCAGCTCTGGATATGAGGAGACTTCAGGTTGCTCAGAGAACTACTTAGTAAGGTTCCCTGGGAAGAAGCTTTTGAAGGTGTTGGAGTCCCTCAGTGCTCATCACTTTTTAAGTACCACCTCCTAAAAGCACAGGACCAGGCAATTCCAAAAATGTCAAAAGTCAAGCAGGAGAGGCGAAAAGCAGGCTTGGCTTAGCAGGGATGTTCTTGAACCACACCAAATAAAGAAAGCTTATGGTCAGTGGAAGCAAGGTCAGGCATCATGGGAGAGTACAAAGATGCTTCTCGCCACTCTGGGGAGGAAATTCATGCGGCCAAAGCTCAGTTAGAGTTGAAGCTGGCCAGTACTGTGAAAGGCAAAAAAAAAAGGGCTTTTAAAAATATGTTAATGGCAAAAGGCAAGCCAGAAAAAACATTGACCCATTACTTGATGAGCATGGTCACCACATAAAATTCTTCTTCACGGTACAAACATGACAAAATGAAGCCCGCAATTGTATTGGAAACTGCAGTGGAGGAAACAGGTTGGCTGAACAGATGTGGACAGTTTTTGCCACATTTCTGTGTCCTTTGTGTATCTTTGTGGTGTTTCAGGTGAAACACAGAGGAGGAACAGTGGCTCAGAGCATCACAAATGTCCCCCTGTCATACAGTGGTGGGGGTCCTGGCTCTGTCAGGCATTACAGTTCTCGTGGAATGCCACAAGAGGTGAAGGGAGCAAAGGTGAACTCAGAAATTAAGGTCTTGATCTCTTGCCACATTAAAAAACAACAACAAAAACAAACAACAAAACAGAAAACCAAAAACCACCACATTGTGATATCAATTAAAAAAAAAATGCTTCAACTTTCCTGAGATAAAATTAAAGCGTTACATTTTGCAGAAAAGTGCAAGATCTTCCCACAGAAAAATCCACACTCAGCTGTAATGAAGAAATTTCCCAGTTCCTTCCATTTCTGCTACAGCTTTCTACACTTGTCTGTGACCTAACATTTTGAGATGAAAAAAAACCCAATACACACAAAACCTGTGGCTTACTGAGTCACTTACTGGCACAGGGCCTTGTTTAAATATCTTCCTGAAGTGGCTGGCTTGACATTCCATATCTCTGAGGATTTCTAATGGATCGTTCTGCCTGAAATTAGGCCAAGCAGTTTCCTCAAAAGAATTGTGGCTTTCTAAATGGTTACCACCATTCCTTTTCAGTTTAAATTTATCAGCTGATTTAATCCATGGATTTGTAATGCCTTTCCTTTCCCCCCACCCAAAAAAATGGATTTCTACTTGTGACGTATTACATTGTCTCTGTTCCGAAAACAACTGAGAATTTCTCCAGCTCAGTTTTTACAGTCATGGAACTGGTATTCATCCATGAAACAGGTGACTCCTGCCTCAGTAACACTGTATCCATTTAATAAACCAACATTTCCAGCAAGAATGCAATTCCCTGGTGAAGCAGCAGAACTGGCTGCCCAGAAAGGCTGTGAAAGCTCCATCCTTGGAGGTTTCCAAAGCTTGCACAGCCTGATCTGACCCCAGAGCTGCCCCTGCTTTGAGCAGGAGGTTGGACCACACACACCTCCAGGGGTCCATTCCAGCCTGCGTGATCTCAGGATCCTTTCCTGATTGTCTGTTCAGAAATCGGTTTGTTTTCTTTTAAGTATGATATTAGAATTTATTTCTAGCTACAGGTCTTTGTTCAAATCCTTAAATTCACCCATGGCTTCCAAAATACACAACGAAGCAAACATACCTCACTGTATTGTCACTCTGCACTTTGGGATTTTCTCAATGTAAAATTAGTTTAATTATCAGATCTATCTCAACAACAGTTAGCATAAACATGAAGTGGTTTTGCCTTGTCTTAGTTCTAAATCATTTTAATCACCAGCTTTTCCACTCACCTGGCATATTTTCTACCTACATAGTCCTACTGGTAAATAGCAGTAGCACATAACACCATGACATAAACTGCTGTTGAGTCAGAACCGTGTTTGCCCACAATGAAAATGGTCCTCCGCTTTTACAGATGCACTCTTACCTTTGAATCTAGTACTTCCTGACACTGTCTGGGTGAGTCTAGCTAAATGTGTTTCTCTAGGTTTTTGTGTTCAAAGTGAGTGCCAAATTTTCTTGTGATAATTGCTTCTCACCTCAAAGAAACATAAAGTAGCCTATCTCATAAAGGTCTTTACTGGAATGAACACATTTTCCATCTCTACAGGAATATTTTCCTTGACATGTGCCACATTTTTTTTTCTGGGAACTCGAAAAGATTCAATTTTCATTTGAGATGTTCGTAAACAATCATCTTTATAGTCCTATTGAGGGCAGGGACATTAAATAAATTATAAAAGGTCAAATACCAAAGCCTTGGGTTGCACCATGATAGCAGAACTCCATAACAGAACGTACAGATCTGCTCAAGGGGAGTAGTTGTAGGAATTCCCCCTCCTTTTAAGTGGGAACACTATTCCTAAGAAAACTCACTCTTTGAAATTGCTAGGAATTGTGTTCTAGAAAACAAGTATATATATCCAGTACTATGAGGCTTTGTAAAAAATCAGTTTCTACTGTTTATATTGCTCTTGTAACTTATTTCACAATTTTTTTTTTAGCATATCCTCCCATGAGAAGTCAGTGCAGTCTTTGCATCTTAGTGTTTGCTACAAAATTGCATTTACACAGCTTAGGCAAGTTCGAAACAACTGGTGATGGTGTAGAGTTGACGCTGAATTTCATTGAAAAATGCAAAGTAAATGTTATCAGAAAACTTAAGCCTAGTGAAGGTATCCCTGCAATATTTGTTAAAAATAGTTCTAAAGTTTATACAAGACTAGTTTGAGATGTATATAGGACATCTAACATATTTTACTAAATACGTTAACATGCAATTACTTATATAAAGCCATAACAAGGTCCTGGACTTGTGAAATTGGTATGATTTTTGGCACTCATTTCAGAGAACCAAAATTTCATTCAGTGGAAATTTTCAAAAGTAATAAAATAACCTTTTTAAAGCATTAACATGGTAGTTCTTGGCAAATTAATCAGTACTTCAAAATACAATGTATAAAGGAAAAAAAGTCCTTAATAGGTTTCTGTGTCTGTTTTGTGTGTCAGCAGCAAATGTTCTAAACTGTAAATTATTTAAAAGTGTAGCACGTGATGACATCTATTTAGGTTCAGATCACTGAATTTGTAATGCGGTCAGCTCTGTAGATAGAAACATTTCTCTGTGATGGATGCAAAACATTTCTTCACTGAATTAAATAATGTAGAAAATTGTATGAAGTCTAATGGGACCACATATTAGGCTAATCTAAGCTGTCATGGAACCATGGACTAATGAAGAAAGGATTGAAAGAATTAACCCAGTTTCTCTCCTTCTCTTACCAGCCATCACTGGGGGAATGTGAATCAGGGAAAGGTACTCAGTCCTTGATTCTGTCAAACATATAGAAATGTTTGATATGATTATTACTTGTCCTTTAAAGAGTAAATGTGAATATTGTACAGCTTTTATTCTTTCTGGTCTATCTCAAAATGCTTTGTAAATGGGACAAGTACCATTATTATTTTTTTATAAATAAAATATTTTGCTATAGATATTATTATTTCTTATTACTTTATCTTATAAAATGTATAGACAAAAAGTTCTTTATAAAAGGAAAATAAATCAGAGAGAGGAAGGGTGTCAGAGTTCACCCTTCCATGACGGGACTATATGTATTGTTGCAGTTCAGTATTTCTCTAAACTGCGAAGAATCAAAGGTGTGAGTTTCTTCCATCGAGGCATCGGGCTTGTGTTGGTGACATGTTTCTATCAGGCAAATCCAGCACCATCTTAAAGGCTCGAGCACATTTACATCACATTTCTTCAGTGAAAAATGTTAGAGAATGCACCTTTTTTTTTTTTTTTCTTAGATGTTAATAAACTTTCTCCCATTGGAGTAGCAGCAGGTTAGCAAGAATAACAAAAGCTTTCCAGTGTGTTGAAAGAAAAAGCCTTACCCAGTCAGTAGCTCTCCTTTGCAGCCATCCCTCATGGCATTTAAATGTCATTTCAAACTTCACTTCATCACCTTGTCAATCTAATGCACTCTACGGCCTCACCAGATGTGTTTCTTTCAGATGCAGTAAGCACTTTACATGGCTTTACCCTTCCACCTGGGAAACTTCACTTACCCTCCTGAGAAACTGTCTTGAGAGGATGCTTATATGTTAGATTGCAAAAGAACTATGGATGAGAAATATCAATTCTGCTATAGCCTATGAACTGATCTACACTTCTTTCAACTCTCTGAAATGGGATCACATAGTTAGAGACACACAAATTAGAGAGCAAAAAACAGTGTATTGCATATTGTAAAACTAGAGCCAGATGTCAAGGATATCCTTGACAGACACGCAAGAGAGAAAGCAGCAGAACTATACTGGTAAAACTATACATGACACATATTGGTCTCTCTAGATGTATCTGCAGTCAAGACGTGATTATATTCTGAAATATGTTACCTACTAGTGTAACCATTGGCTTTAATTGCACTGATTTCTGCATTTTACCAATCTGATGGGTGATACTGTCTCATGTACTGTTACCCAATAATTGCCTCTTCTTCTAAGTTCTGTACTGTCTTTCTGCCAAGTAAAGTAGGTTCTTGGGCACTGTGAGGTTGACTTCTCGTAGAATCATAGTAGGTTGGAAAAGACCTTTAAGATCATCAAGTCCAAACATTAACCTAACATTGCCAAGTCTAACACTAAACCATGTCCCTAAATGTCACATTACATGTCTTCTAAACCTCTCCAAGGATGGTGACTCCAACACTGCCCTGGGCAGCCTGTTCCAGTGTCTGACAACCCTTTCCATGGAGAAGATTTTCCTAATATCACATCTAAACCTCCCCTGGTGCAACTTGAGGTCAATTCCTCTTGTCCTATCACTTGCTACTTGGGAGAAGAGACCAACAGCCTCCATGCTACAACCTCCTTTCAGGTAGTTGTAGACAGCAATAAGGTCTCCCCTCAGCCTCCTTTTCTCCAGGATAAACAGTCCCAGCTCCTTCAGCCACTCCTCACAAGACTTGTGCTCCAGACCCCTCACCAGCTTTGTTGATCTTTGTCGCTCTTCTTTAAAATTAAAGACTGAGGCAAAGAAGGCATTAAGTACTTCAGTCTTTTCCTCATCCTCTGTCACTCTGTGTCTTTTCACATTCACTAAAGGATGGAGATTGGCCTTAGCCCTCCTTTTGTTGCAAATGTATTTATAGAAATATTTCTTATTGTCTTTTACAGCAGCAGCCAGATTCACCTTTGGTTGGGCTTTGGCCATTCTAATTTTCTACTTGCATAACCTCACAACATCCTTGTAGTCCTCCTGAGTTGCCTGCCCCTTCTTTCAAAGGCTACAGACTTTCTTATTCTAAGTTCCAGCCAAAGGTCTCTGTTCAGCCAGGCCAGTCTTCTCCTCTGTCAGGTCATCTTTCAGCACATGGGGACAGCCTCCTCCTGTGCCTTTAAGATTACTTTCTTGAAAGAATGTCCTCAGTAGAGGATGGTCATGGTCTGGGTAGTTTCTGGGCATAGCTTCACTGAATTTCATGTTTACATAGAACAGGTAGGTGGAGAATTACTAAACATCTATTGCAGCCCAAGTCCAGCCAGGTTTCCAAAGTGCAACACTGACAGAGAACAACTCCAATCAAATCTCACACAAGCACTTCTGGTGTTGACACCATACTTTCTCCATGGGACCTGTACATAGGAAACAAACAATCAAACAAACAAATCCCTGATATTGGAACTTTCTTAAATTTTCAGAAGATTGTATAATAATACTATAGATACTCGCATAACAGTATGCTATGTCATCGCGTCATTATACAAAAAAGTTCTAAACATACAGAAATGTACTTACTCAAAAAATGTTGAACATGAACCCTTTATTATTTTCATTATTATTGAAATGTACTTTTATAACAGCTCTTGGAGTGGTCACCAAACATTCCTTTGCTGAGGCAACTTTGAGAAAACTTATGAAGAAATATTTCAAAAATCCTCTCTCTTTGAGATCACTGGACAATAAGTGTTGACTTTGCTGACAGAAATTGTGTTTTGGCAGCAATCCACATGCCTGGAGACAGATTCGTCCATGGATTTGAGATGGAATTGTTCCAGTGCTGTCTCTATTCAAACCAGCTAGGGGTCTGGGCCGCAGCTAAACTTCAGATTTACCTATCTAGCTAGCTGGCTACATAAGGTTTGCCATAACTACAAAGGTAGATACAATTCATTAAACCATGAAAGGAATGGCACAGAAAACAATGATTATTAGAAAATTGTGTAAGCTAGCTGCATTTCTAGCATCTGGAGTATAATGTTTTATTAACAAGTAAGTAAATGAGTAACAGAATACAGGAAGATCATAACAATTATAATATGTTACCAAACCAAGATTAAATAGTCTCAAGAACTTGGCATGATGTGTGGCAAAGATCACTTATTCACAAGCTCAAGCAGTTTAGAGTAGTGTCCTTAAAGGGCAGAGGGGGAAGGCGAGTGTATGAAAGTCAAATATTGCTTTTTTTCTGTTAGTTTTCATTGTTCTGCCTGGTTTCTTCCACTTTTTTATCAGAGCTGTTCTAACAGTAAAAATTGTAAAAGCAATTAATAGTAATGGAAGGATAAGTCTCATAGTACTTTACATTTGCTGCATGGTCTCCTGATATGTGCATCCCACTGTGCACGTCACTGTCACATGCCACCACCAGCACAAAGGCCACACGAAGATTCCAGTAGGTTTTGAAGGAAAGCTGTCATCAAAGCCACCAACTACAACTCTCACTGCCTTTAAACAGCTAGCCTGGATAATGCCTGTTTCACTCCCTAAACTGAGCTGAAAGGAAAGCATTCTGGCTTGCTTGTCTCTCAGATGACTTGAACAAAAGATATCCATTTGTCTGTCAGCACTCATGAGACAATCATTAAAATATGTCCTTGAACACAGGCGTTCCCACTGATTTTACTGGAATCCCAAGGCAAGATTCTCAGTCAGGGTACATAATAATTTCAGATTATATTTTTAGAATTTTAGAATTATCTTCATTTATACTATCTGAAGAGATAAGCTATATATTTGAGGTTCGAAGGTAGAGTTTTGTTTCCGAAGCACTAATAAAAATCACACAAGGCCCAGTTCTGAGTTTGGTTGGATATTTTTGCCTTTGACCAGCTTCTATGTGAGCAGAGTTGTGGAAATCATTCTCTGTCTCTAGGAGTGGGACACGAAGGTGTCAGCAGGTATTTACTGCCACAGGGGTCAAAATGAAAGAGACATTTGCAGCATTTTCGATTCTATGTATCGGAAATACTGCAAAGATGGATGGGGATTTGAGGGTGCTGATTGACAGCAATTCAGTTTGAGTGAGAAGCATGTCCTTGTCAGCCACAAGGGCAAACTGCATCCTGGAATACATTAAACACGCCATAACCAGCTGGTCAAAAGAAATGATTATCCCACTGTATTCACTGTTGGTGCAGTCTCACCTTAAGCACTGTGTGCAGTTCTGGGCCTCACAATTTAGGAAGGATGTGACGGTCCTTCAATGCATCCAGAGGAGGGTAACAAAGCTGGCGGAAGGGCTGGAAGGCATGTTCTGTGAAGAGCAGCTGAGAACTTCGGGTTTGTCTAGTTTGGGGAAAAGGAGGCTGAGGGGTGACCTCATTGCTGTCTACGGCTTCCTGAGGAGAGGATGTGGAGAGGGAGGTGCTGAGCTCTTCTCCTTGGTGTCCAGTGATAGAACACATGGGAATGCATCAAAGCTGCACCAGGGCATGTTTTGCCTGGAAATTAGGCAGCATTTCTTTACTGAGAGGGTGGTCAAACACTGGAAAAGGCTTCCTAGAGAGGTAGGTTATGTCCCAAGCCTGTCAGTGTGTTAGAGGCATTTGGAAAATACGCTTAATAACATGTGTTATCTTCTGGTTAGCCCTGGAGTGGTCAGGCAATTGGGCCAAAAGATTGTTGTAGGTCCCTTCCAACTGAAATTACTTCTATTCTATTCTATTCTATTCTATTCTATTCTATTCTATTCTATTCTATTCTATTCTATTCTATTCTATTCTATTCTATTCTATTCTATTCTATTCTATTCTTTTCTCTGTGTTGCAAATGATGATTTTCTCATAACTTACTGTACATACACACCATTTTCTACTTTTTTCATTAACTGCAGTGCCACCGAATGTTGTTACAAAACTGTATTTGAGATAAAAATCCAGTGTTTCTGAAAACTTGTTGATAGGAATGTAACCATGGTCACAAGAGCATTCAATTCAGTCATAAATTATGATTTAGCACAACAAACTACAGTAAGCATCAAAATGCACACTTCATATCTTCTGATTGGCATTTATAGTAGTTTATAATATGGCAAATCTGACACCAGTGAACAGGATAAAATATTATAATAAGAAAACAGATTGATGAGTTAATGTCTGCACAGCACCTTAAAATATGAAGCACTGCCAACTTAATGCTAAAAAAGCATTCAGATTGGCATAACATGTATAAGCTGAGACAAAAAATTACCCTTCTGATGAAGTAATTTATTTGTTAGACTGTAGCACTTAGAATTACTTTGTGTTCACTCCAATTATTATGGTCAAGCATTTTCTGTTGATCCGTTGAATAAACGGTCAATTACCCCATTGTATAAAATGTAGAGAAGCTAATACTATAATAGCAATCTATCTAGAGCAAGCTTTATTCATTAACTAAACAAAACAAAGCAAGCATGTAGAAAATGACATCTCTCACAGCAACTTTCTGCTTTCAGGTAGACTGGTAGAGTAAAGGGGAGCTTTAAAGGAATCCTTTACTCTGGATCCAGATAAACTGATTCTGTTTAATGGGGTGAATTATATTTAACAAAGTAATTATCAAATCAACGTAAACATCCTTTAGAATATTTCATTTGCAAGAAAATGGAAGGGGAAGGGGCAGAGGATAAAAACAGAAATAATATAAAAGTTTCTTGATCAGACATTTTTAGGAACCTGAATTATACAGATAGTGACCTTCAGGACAAAGGTTTGCAGACTGGCAGCTTTTCGTGTGTTGTCAAAATCTCAAGATTCAAGTGAATATCAGCCATATTCTGCACTCAGACATTGATAGCATGGCTCCAGCTGCAACCCGAGAGAAAGGCAAATTTTAGCAGTAGCATACAACCTTTTATAAGAGTTACACAAATTATCATTATGGAATGGGGTTTTTTTAATACACTATGCAGCTAATCCAATTGAAAGTCTTGCTTTTTATTTTTATTAATACTTATGGGCAGAAATGAAGGCACTGGCTTTATTAGTCATCCAACCCTTCACTACAAGAAGTTATTACCAGACCTCACACACTTTCCAAACTAATCCTTTGGTTAACGCTCTATGCTGGGTTTCCTCCTCAGGCTGGCTATTTCTGGGAAATTTCAGTCAAAGTTGTCTCCTCCTGATTACTTTCTGGGAATATTTTCTTTCAAAAGCTGTGTGGCCCCTTTTTCTGGATGAATGTTTGGCAATTTGACAAGCTGTGTTTACTACTCTTCCCAAAAAAATAAACATGAATGAAGCCAAGGTAGAAGGCATTGTAACAGCTCTTGCTTCTCAGGCAGGACATGCTTGAGCATCGTAGGTAAGTCATGCTGACCAGGATGTACGCATGCCAGACGCAGCCCCGCTGCAGTGAGAGGTGGAATTACAGCTGCTTTCATCCTCCATGTCAGTAATGCAGAGGCCAGACCTCAGAGGTACAACCTTGAGCATGTTGACTCCAGCATACAGCCACACTGGACTCCATGAGACTGAGAAGTCCGTGCTGAAATTCTGCTGATTTCAGACTCTCATAATGTGATTTTTTATCCAGGTAGCTGAGATTAAGCCAGCGTGAGTACGCCAATCATGCGTAATCATGCCAATCATGCATAATCATGCCACAGCATTCATAATTTCTGGTTGCAAGGAAGACATACTGCCAGTGACTAAGCACTCAGCCTGTTCAGTCTTCTCAGAGATGGCCTCATAGGTATATTTGGGATTCACCTTCATTTTGCAAATCAGAGCTATTTGTAGTTTAATAGCAAAGATAGCTTGAAAGGAATTCTAGATATTCCTGTTCTGATTGCTTCTTTAATGTGGCTTAAATTACGATCCGGTCCTATACAAACCCTAGCTCCAGTGTCTTCCAGATGGGCAATAAATCTAAACACAAGAGAGAGGTTCTCAGCTGCTCTAAGTCAGCATGTATCCAGATGAAGTATCTTGTGCTAAGAGTTATGTACTCCAGGGATCATAAAGCCATAGTTTCTATAAATGATATAGACAATCATGGTGGTTACTTGGCAGTGTGGCAGCCAGAGGAAAAACAAAGGCAAGGAAGCCCAAGCTGGAATGAAGTTGTGGACAATTCAGGACAGCACAGGAAAATGATTATCTATTTATTTACCTAGTATTTAGTCATTAATAATGCCCCATATAAGATGTATTACAAGCTTATACTTGTGTGTACCAGCTAAGATTTTGGCCCAAGAGTAAATTGTGAAAGAGGGAAAGTGGATATAAATGTAAGATGGATTAAAATTTAACCTTGATTTTCCATAGCCACACCACTAATCTATTTTGTTTTTCAGATAAGACAGCAATATTGACATAAAAAAAAAAAGGTAGGTTTAAAATGTGTGGACTTCAATAAGGCATGCAGTATTGAAAAATGTAATAATTATGAGATGGACTGGAGAAGATGCTACATAAGGTACACACAAAGCACAGAAGGAATTCGCCAAAGAGATAGATCATGACAGAGGTGTGCTGAAACGGGAATGATTATCAGAGGAAGATTATTCATGAAGTTCTCTGTGGATCACTCTGAAATCTTGTTTAATTTAGTGTTTTCCAGGGTCACCTATGTTACCATATTGATACTTCCTAATTACACAAATACGGGAGGTATAACACCTATATAGGGACACAAGAGTAGTATTTATTCATGAGTGGGTACCTCAGAGATGCTCTCCACTTTTGAAATACCACAGGCAATGACTTGTAAATGCTTCTTGTTGCTTACTCAAACACAAACCAAATGTGTTTGAAAAAGTAGGTTTATGAATAAAATAGCATATTGGTTTCCATTCAGCGAAAAGTCAAAATCATGTTAATATCTGATTTCAAGAGAGAACAAAACTAATGAAGATTCTCTTATGAGGACTGGCTGAGAGAGCTGGGATTGTTCAGCTTGGAGAAGAGAAGGCTCTGGGGAGACCTTATAGGCGCCTCCCAGTACACAGAGGGGCCCCACAAGAGAGCTGGAGAGGGACTTTTAGCAAGGGCATGTAGTGATAGGACGAGGGGTAATGGCTTTAGGCTGGAAGAGAAGAGATCTAGATTAGGTATAAGGAAGAAATCCTTCACTGTGAGGGTGGTGAGGCACAGGAACAGGCTGCCCAGAGAAGCTGTGGATGCTCCATCCCTGGAAGTGTTCAAGGCCAGGTTGTATATGGGTTTGATCAACCGGGTCCAGTGGAAGGTGTCAGTGCCCATGGCAGTGGGGGTTGGAACTAGATGATCTTTAGAGTGCCTTCCAAGCCAAAATATTCTATGATTCTACTGATGGTAAACAACATCAAACTATTATTCTCATTCAGAATAATGCAAAAAAAGTGTGCAGTCATTAGCTCTTGCACTCAGACTTGTGGACAGCTGGACTGAGTGGAAGAGGATTTTTTTAATGACATCAGACAGGTAACTGACCTTCACCCCAGAAGCAAACATATTCAATAAAGTGCCATAGATTTCTTTGGAGCCTGGATATCTGTCATGAACAAGCTCACTAAACTGAAAGAAAAGACTAGGCACAATTTATTAAACTATCAAAGAAAAAAGAATTTTTCTGATTTTAAAAAAAAAAAAGTAAACTCATCAAAATAACTATAAACTGTGAAATAATACTAAATGATAAAATACTGGATATTCAGAGATGGGAATTACTTACAAAAAGGCATTATGTTGGTGTCCTCACAAAAGAGAAACAGTGGAGGGAAATTTAAAGAAGTTGTTGCAACAGACAAAACTCATGACCCATCCAGAAGCAGATGAAGGAGCTGCCAGAACCAAGCCTAAGTTAATGGGGGAGGTCTGACTGGCAATCAAACAGTTGCACAAAAAAGAGATAATTGTGTACCAACAGGGTCATATTCAGCCGGGAAGGGAGACATGCATAGTAAGAGTACAGATGCATTAAATTTGCTTTCATGTGTATATCACCTGCAAAGCAAAAAGGAATGTTTAACAATATGGAAGATATGCATGAAATACCACAGATAATACCACATTTGCATAAGCCTGCCACTAGGCAAATCAAAATGGAGAAAACTTTTTAGAACACAAACATTTACACTAGTAGTACAGCATTTCTTCAGGCTCATATTCTAAACTAAAGAACAGAGCAGATGTGACTATATAACCACCTTCATAATTCCAAAGGATGTGCATCAGCAACTCAAAAAATTCCTTTTAGTTAGTTACTTTAAGCCATTTCACAGATTTTCTTCAGTGTGGCATTTTGCATGCTATTGCCAACCTGAAGAATAGAAATAACACTGAAAAAAAAAAATCAACTTTTCACGACCTTGGAAGGAGTTTAGTTACATCCCTGTGAGATTTTGACTCCATTCAGCTCTCTTTTTGGACTAGATGGATGTGCCAAAGAAAGAAACACCCCATCCTTCTCTTTAGCTACCCAACCTGTAATGCGGGAATGCAAAAGTAATTAAGAAAGCATCAACACATTTTAAGATTTCAGTTAATTTAATGTAAGAAAATACTGTAAATTAAGCACATAACAAAGCCCGGGCCTGAGTTGAGGCTTTAGAACTAGTTTGTATTTCAGAAATACTTGGATTTTAATGTTGCTTATTGTATGGACACTCTTCTGATAGGTCACTCTCCTGGGAGGAAAACCACCATAGAAGCAGGTGTTCCACAGTCAAACAGCAGAGAGGTAGGTCACACTAGGCATGCAATAGCTGTGTTTGAATCAGTGCTGTAATGTGAAGCCTGAGACTTTATAGCTTACACCAGTTATCCCCCACATTCTTACTAATAGGGGCTGATGTGCTGTAGGCAATAGAAGGATGGAGGTACAAGGTGGAGATAAAAGAAATACCAAGAAACAGCTCCATGTATATTAAGTTTTGGGGGAGGTTGTTAGACAGATGCAAAGTTTAAACATTTTAACAAAAACCAGGCCACTTCGTGCTCTCTTTGCACTAGTGTGAGAACTTCAGCGTTCTGATACCTCTTAAAGTATTTGATGAGAGACTAATACCCTGACAGGCTAACACTTCACTTCCTTCCAATTAGGAGACTTTAACATCAAAGCCAAGGTCCTCCACTCAGCAAGGGTTTACTTGAATGAATTATAGAGGAGAATAAGTCCACTAGTTTCTTGTTTTTTCCTTCACGGAGACACAGTCCGGCATAGGCTTTAATAAGATGTTTGAGGTCAAAAGGTTCAGGTTCCTCACTGTGAGCGCTAGGAAGCTGCCAGAGTGTTTCAATATGTGTGGTGTTTGTAATGCAATCAGGCAAAGCTGAAAACTCTATTACACAGTGTCATGTGGCTGATTTCCTTCTGGAGAGCTCTCCTCTGTAGTTAACTGCAAAGACTACGGGATTTTTACTACGCCGTGAATCTTCCATGTGGTCATTTCATCCTACTAAAACAAATGAGTTCACCACCATCAGTTTTTGGCTGGCAGGAGGGGTGTGACAGTGGCTTCCTCCAGACTATTGTTTTCAGTTTAGGTATTGATTGGCAACAGATCTCTAGGACTCAGAGGTCTTCCATGAGAAATCATTACTAAGTTTGATGTTTGAAGTTTTTTTGACTTGCTAAGCTCAAATCTTGGGAAGAGTCTAAAAAAACCTGCCATTAACTGTTCTGCCCCTACTTATCTCATCAGCAAAGCAAAAAATATTAAAATCCCTTGACATAAGCATGGAAGATTCTTTGTTCCTTCTTTTGGTCAAAAAGCTTTTTAGATGCAGTGTATTTTTTCCTGTGCATAATATCTAGCTTTACTTATTAATTTGTACTGGTTCCTACTGTCAGGACTGGATGTCTCTGCCTTTCAGCAACAGGTTTTGTTTTGGAGGAGTTTAGGAAGTACATGTATCATTTATTTTAATACCTATTTCACACAAAACAGCTGCAGAACTGATTGTAATATAGCAATTGTTTCCTGCGATATTACCATGGAATGAGGAAAAAAGGAAAAACAGATGAAGGAACTGTCTTTTGTTTGATCACACAAGGGACTGAATTCACCTCATCTCGCTTTAAGTCCTCGCTGGTCACAGGTGAGAGATCAACATCCACTGAAGAGTAGTTAACATCAAAGTTTCCTTCCATGCGAAACAGCTAAGGTACAACAAAGACCAAAGACCACTGCAGAGGTAAAATCAAAGAACTGGCAGACACAAGACCTTTATCAGACATGAAGATCTCATAATTAACATATTGAGAAGACTTTCTACACTATAAGGTCCGAATCTCATTAATCAGCAAATGATTAGATGAAAATGATTTATGTAGCAGTTCATTAGCCTCCAAGAGAAATTCTTTGTTGTATCCCGATGTTGGTTTCCAAACCACAGTATCTAAATCCATGTATCCTTAGAAACTGCAAAAACAATCCCATCAAATGAAAATGCTTTTAATTCCCTCTCTGCTCCCAAATTCCCAGGTAAATCTCTCATTTTTTGAGTTGGTATTGGGTTTTTCAGTTACTTTTCTATTTCTATTTTTCTCTGCATACTCCTAACCTTTGTCTGTCCCCCATGACAATGAACTGAGCTAGGTACATTTATATAGAATATAACCCCCTCACCAAAAGCAAATCCAACTGTGGTGATGCTAGTTTATTTAAATCATACGTATTCCATGTGGAAGGAACAAAAATCAGCTTCAATGTGAGGCACTTCCACAGCAATCCATCCACAGCCATGCAAGTTTTGGAAAAGTATTACTATTTTCATTCATTTTTGTTTTGTTTGGAAATCACAGTTCCTAACTGAAATGCTATTACTGCTAAAATAAGTTCTGTATATATCCTGTGTCTTCTCCTTTCCTTTCCTTTCCTTTCCTTTCCTTTCCTTTCCTTTCCTTTCCTTTCCTTTCCTTTCCTTTCCTTTCCTTTCCTTTCCTTTCCTTTCCTTTCCTTTCCTTTCCTTTCCTTTCCTTTCTTTTTTTCTTTTTTTCTTTCTTTTTCTTTTTCTTTTTCTTTTTCTTTTTCTTTTTCTTTTTCTTTTTCTTTTTCTTTTTCTTTTCCTTTCTTTTCTCTTTTCTTTTCCTTTGCAGTAATAGCATCCCATAATTACTGCAACTAAGTGAAAAATTATAAATTTTACAAAACTTTTTGCTCAGTAGAAATAAGGAAATGCTTCTAGATTTTCTCACTCCCACAAAACAAAAACAATAAACCCAAATACTTTCAAAATTCTGTTTTCTCAGGGTTTCTTTATGCATCTATTACTTTTCTTTCAAATGCTTCCTTTTTTTCCCAGCCTCCTTTCCCTTTCCCAACATGATTTTCTTTGTTTGTTTGTTGATTTTTTGGTCCTCCTTAAATTTTTATGTGAAGAAGATAAATGAATCAAAATTGCTATTTTTTTTTTTAATTATTTACAGTTTAAGACAGTGTTTGGAGCCAGTTAAAAGAGTAAGCTACTGCTGAAGGATAGACCTTCGACATGAAGTCTTTAGCCTTGAAAAGACTCCTGGCACTGCATGACTCATTCAGTGTTGACACATCCATAACAGCCACAAAATTAAGCTTCCAGAAAGTTGCGTCACAGATTGTCTCAAGGATGTGTCAGGCCAAGTCTAAAAGTCCAAGGAAAACCTTAATGGATACAGCTGAATGCTGGAAAGAATATCTGGTATACACAAAATAGAATAGGAAGATGAACTCAGCCTCTTTTCTTTCTTCTTTTTTTTTTTTTTTAATGGAAAAGCTAGTTTCAGTATTTTTATTGAAATTTATGCTCTCAAAAGTCTGTTTCTTTGTTACAAAATAAAAATGACTGTGTAATTCATAGGAATTCATTGCACATGTGGCTCCCCCACCATACAGGGGCCCAGCTTCTAATCCTTCTAAACCACTTTTGATGGAGGAAAACATTGAAAGAGTTCCAGCTGTTTGAAACTCAAAACATATATAGTTACGAGGTGGTCTAAATACAGATCTTTTACATTGTATAGTATCTTGAAAATGTGAAAAGTTGGGATTACATACATCCTTAGGGACTTTCCTATTCCCACTAACATTTCTTCCAGGTTTCTTGGTGCAAACATGAATGAAGTTCCAATGACACTTCTACAGTTTTTATCAATCTTTAGTATATCTTGAGTCTTCTGACATTCTTCACACCTAGAGACATTTTCAGTTTATACCTAACTCATAAAAATGTAGATAAATGAAGTCTGCTCAATGATAAGTAATCAAAGAAGACTCCCATATGTACTTTAAGAAAAAAAGGTACACTGCAATTAGCATCAACATTGTACACTTTTAGCTATAAAGTAAAAGTAAATAAATCTTACAAAAACATTCTTATTAGGCATCCATTACTGGACTGATTGTTGTTTTTTAGTAACTCTAAAGTAATAAATCACAATTTCAAGGCAAAATAAGAAAAGTTTTCTTTTTCTTTTACAGTTTTTGCTGTTAGAAATCAAAAAGAAATTTCCATAGGTAGATTTTTTTAGAAGAATTTTGAATTCTGGATCAAGATTTTCATGTGCTTTTGCAGTGTTATATGAAGATAAATATGACTCACACTGATTTTGTCATATATATACTTTTTCTGCAAAGTAAAGAGTGTGTGATGCTACAGTAATCATATGTTTATCTTGTATCCATTAATTTCCATGTGATAAGTGTGTCTACAAGGTTTTTATTTTAATTCAATAAAAATTAACCAGATCAATTGAAAGGATACATACTATTAATATCCATAGATCTTCTGTAGAAATGACTTTAAGCTGGCCATGCTTATGGCAAATTCCTCTGTGGAAATACTTTTGCCTGTTTTCAGTACCCCACGGCAGTCAGTCTTAGCAAGTGTTTGTTGGATTCCTTGATGTGGAGGAAAAAAAGATCATCCTAAGTATTATTTACAGTCCATTTCCATTTCCATACTAATCATATTATTTCAGAAACTCAGTCTAACAGTCCCCACTGGTGAAAGACAATCTTTATTATGTAAAAAAATGGACATCAGAATATTGTTGTTGAAGTGTAATGAAATGATTTAATAACAATGTATCTTCATATTTCTGAAATTATTTTAAAACCTTAATGCACTGCAGGGGTCTGCCTCAGTGGCGTAATGAAATGGGACAGTTCAGATTGCAACCTGCTGTGTGAGGTTCCCCTGTGTACAGAGTAGCATGACAGCTCTGTCTCCTTTCCTTTTTATCTTTCTTTTCCTCTCCAAATGCTTGGTAATATTCTTAAAGAGGGGGGATATCACTCAGTATCTCACACATCCAGCTGGTGATTAATTTGCACAGAGTAAAGATGAGGTACTTCTTAGAACTAAATCTACTGCTACAGTTCGATCATGAAAGTTGCCAAAAGATTCAATATATAGCTCTGCTAACTACTGGATGTTAGTAGAAATGTTAGCCATTTACTTTTTATAACCAGCAAATTGGCCTCTACACACACACACCCTGGACATTCAGAGGCAAACATATAGATAAACATCTATTTAGAGCAAAAGTAAGAGAGAGACATGCACACACATGTACACATATACACCACTGACATGATGACTTTACATTGTCTAAGACTACAGGCAGCTGCGAGTGAAAAATGTACACAAAAAAGGTGTAAGCAGCACGGAATAACTTCACAAGAATTTGAGCAGCTCTTACCTTCAGGCTGATCCTTGCACATTTACATGATCTTTTAAAACTCACTGTATTACAACTATATTTTTTCTTTTTGTCTTTTGGGTGTAATCCTGGAGGCTTCTTTTAGCTGTGTCCTGGACAGAGTAAAAGTAATGTATAAAGTAAATACACTGATTGCTGCTGCAGACTCTAGAGAGAATATTTGCAGATCAATAACAGCCATAAAGAGCAAAAGCAAGATCGGTTGTGTCCAGAAAGGAGTTTAGCAAGGTGAGTTAAGATGTAATACTGACTAACTATGCCTGTTTACCAAATTATCTCACTGTAACTTTGTCCGTCTCAATCTATTGGAAAAGTAACAGCATTGAATTAGAGGTATTCTTTTGCTGAAGTGAGCTGAAGCAGCAGTCCTGGGTTAGGTCTAGAGCTAAGATCTACTAGATACTGCACAAACTGGTGAAGGGACTTAAGCACAAGAGCTATGGGGAGAGGCTGAGGGAGCTGAGGTTGTTTAGTCTGGAGAAGAGGAGGCTTAGAGGTGACCTCATCACTCTCTATAACTACCTGAAGGGAAGTTATAGCCAGGTGGGGATTGGTCTCTTCTCCCAGGCAGTCAGCAATAGGACAAGGGGGCATGGGCTTAAACTCTGCCAGGGGAGATTTAGGCTGGATATTAGGAAGAAATTCTTTACAGAGAGAGTGGTCAGGCATTGGAACGGCTGCCCAGGGAGGTGGTGGACTCGCCGTCCCTGGAGGTTTTTAAACTGAGATTGGACATGGCACTTAGTGACATTATCTAGTAAACAGACTAGAGTTGGACCAAGGGTTGGACTCAATGATCTCTGAGGTCTTTTCCAACCCAGTCGATTCTGTGATTCTGTGAACTCAAAACAAAAGGAAAATTTTACTTCCAAACAGTCTTGACTAGACATTCAGGCTAAAAGTCACGTCACCTAACTTTATGGTATGAATTTCTGTATCTTCCAGGCTCCTTTTGAATTAAATGGGCACTTCTGGGCATTTCTCAGACCTAGTTTGGATGTCTACTTAGGGATAAGATGGATTGCACCCTAGATGTGCCAATTTCTCTCCTTGAGAGAGAGGGAGCCTGGGGTGAATGCCTTGTGTGTAGATGGATGAGTCCCTACCCCTCTATTCCTAGAACAGTACTGCAGCTGAATTAATGTATCTGGTGGAACGCTAAGAGTTGCATTACTGTATGAGTATTATTAATAATGTAGGTGATCCTACTCTATGAAGGATGAATACAGGCCTTTGCAACAAGATAGATTTCTTTACCTGGAAATGAGCTAAAAACTATTTTAAGTCACATTTTATATTGCATTTGACAGTAACAGTCTGACGTGTAATTTTGCTCTGCATGCAGTGTATATCTAGCTTGTCCAGTCTTTGAATTGACACATCACAACACATGAATACTTCAGTCTATACAAAGGAAACAGCCTGAGCATCAGGAGCTCACCTGCGAGCTAGTGACATGTAAAATAGCACAGACTTTTTATTACCATCCTGCCCTTCCTTCCCTAAACTGTCTCTAACTCCACCATCATCTTTAACACTGGATTTCACCTCTTTCAGGGCTGCACTTCGCAAACACTCTTTAAGCAGTAACACATACTACTTTACTGCCAGGTAGGTGACAAAAAAGGGAATCCAGACCATTTGACTCTTTTGCCAGCTCATTTCCTATGAAATTGTCCTGATCCAAAGGGCACAAAACCAATCTTTCCACATATTTCAGACAACCTTAACTCAGTCCCCTAATGGTAATCCTGGATGATAATAGATATTCCATCGTAAATTCTTTGCTAGTCTTTTGTACATGTTTCCCTTAATAGGATTAGGAGCTAGCTGTGCCTGAACCATAAATGTGGAGATACTGTTTCTTCATAAACTTCTACAGCCCTGTAGACTAGTAGGTAGATGCGTGACTCCTTTATCTGAAATTACTCACTTTTAAGGGTGACACACTTTTTAATGTTCATTGCTGGTAAGCACAGACCAGAAGGAATGTGACCCACACTTCTTAACTCAGTTTTGCTATTGCCTAATCTTTATTTTCCTTTAAATTGCTGTTATACCTGGGCTATGGAAGGAAGAAGAAATTCAAAACAAACAAACATCTTTCAACTGTCCTGAGATTGATCTATTTAAGTAATAAAAAGCTTGAGCTTGACCGTAACCTAAACACTAACAGAGGTACCAAGATTATAGATAAGCTGTTCCCAAACTGTCATCTGAAGACCTGATTTCTTCTCTTATGCATATTTGCAGACATGAACAAGAAGTATGCTTGTACTAAGCTGCTTCTTTCTATGCAGCATGATCTGAATACCTTTTTTTTTACGGTCTGAGTGCTAATAGAAGACAAAATGCCCAAATTTTCAATATTGTGCAGGCATGAATACAGGGGACTTCAGCCATCTGGAGCTGGATTCCTTCTAATTATCTAGGCTACTGATTGAGATGGCTGACTTGCAAATATAGATATAGCACGCTTCCTCTGTATTTAACAGCAATAAATGGAAACCCATAGAAGGTGATTCACCCCACGTAAGATGCCAACTGCCCTCTAGAAGTGCTGACTTGCTCCTACTATGTTAAGGCAGATGAAGGTGACTGCGCACCTCAGATGGGTGTCTGCATTTACATAGGAAAACCCGGGGCCAGTGTTTTGAAGCACAGAAAATAAAATCAGCTCCCCCCACAAGCTGATTACATGATCTCGGTTAACAATGCTGCACTTGATAGCAGAATTGGGCTAGGTGGGTCGTAGAAGAGCTGATTTTTGCAGACTTGGCAGGTAAGGGGGTTTGTCAGAGGAGGCAGTGTGAGTACACAGCTGGTGGTTTACTAGAGGGTACGAATGAAATTCTCTGCTCAGGTCCAACATGTTCAGGCAGCATCAGATAAAGAAGCAATCGGTATGTTCACACCTGCTCACATTCAAACTGTCTGCTAACTGCTGACACAAACCTTCTATCTTCCTACTGAGACACCGAGATAAATTCAGAGGAAATGAAGCTGTACAGAAAAAAAAAAAGCCACTCTTTGCTAAATTGAGTGATTCCTCCAGGCTCTGACCAACAGTTTGAGGTCAATGTAAGCAGGAAAGACAAAAGAGAGTCCCTTAGGGATTATTCAGAAGCTAAACCAGAAAATTTGCTCAGCTGTTTATCACCTGGGTTTGACCTCCTAAGCAATATATATATACAAATATATATATATATATAAAATTTTTTTTTTTTTACAATTAGAAGGCAAAGACAGATTTGGCAGTGAATGAAAAGGAATTCATCTTCCCAACATTTTGCTAGTGACACTCTGGGGTTCTGTTTCTGACTTGCATTTCCTTTGGAGTTAGATCCTTAGGCTAGTTGGGCTTTTTATTTGTTCTTAATCGCACTGTACCCATGAGCAGACAGTATCAGATACCATTCAGGCACCATGTATGTTTGTAAGTTATAACTGAGGCCAGGTTTTACCTGTAATTTTTTCACAATTCCTTCCAAATAAGCACATCAAAAGCTTTTTTTTTTTTCTTTAGCAAATCTATTGTCATTGAAAGGCCTAATCTTGTAAGATGTCTCGAATCCTCCTCTCCCATAGATACTGCCACAGAAGCAGGTGCTTGGCATCTCTCAGGATCAAACCCTAAAATGCTAGTTGCCATGGTAACTGAATGTGAACGAACAATAAAGAGCTGTTTACCAGGGAAACTTATCAGCAGGGCTCGACAAAGCACCACAAACTGTAATTAGGGTTGCGTTGAAACAGCTTTATTTCTGCAGCTAAAACTAGGCAACAGCCTTTGCCTTTGATTTCTTCCTGATAATATCCCTTGTATATCCCTTGCATCTCTTGTGTAAGATCCCACCCAAACTCTAAGTAGATTATAGCAGAGTAGGCAAAAATTAGCATTTTGAAAGATCCATGAAAAACAAGACTGTGAAACTGCATGCAAATGACTATATGGAAAAAGACACTTTGAGAAGCAAAGTGCTTTAAAGTATCCTATACACCCAGAGGTTGCCATGCTCTATAGCAATCTGGAGAAGATCATGATAGTTCACCATACATTTTTGGATGCAAGGATTCTTTTCATATTTAATTGAAAAGACCAATACCCCAAACAGCACACACAGTCATTTGGTTTTTCATATAAAATTTTGCTTGTTTTTTCTGCCTAGGATTCTGGTTCCTTGTGTTGTTAGCAATAATGCTATCACAGCTGGCAAGTTAAAACAGGTATTGTTAATAGTAGTAATCAATGTTGGCTTGGCAGCTCTTTGTCCTGAAAGAATTCAGAGGTGCACTGTGAAAAGCATTTCACAAATGCCTGTGAAGGGAAGGTCTTACAGTGAAGAGCTTTCACTTTAATTAAGCAAAACAGATGGTGCTGGAAGGGAAACAAAGGCACATAGAGGTGAAGCATCTTGCTTACAGCTGATCAGTGTCGGGTCTTAAACAGTCATTCCCAAATTGTTAGGACTCTGAAGCAGTGTCAGTCATCAGCACAAATCATTGTGCACCTTTATAATTCAGCTGAAACACCGTGTATGTGAGGTGGGTCTTCAGATCAGCGGTGATGTCGTGGGTCACCACTGGCCCACAGGCAGCAGTTTGAGAGCCTCTGCATTAGATGTACGTCAACATTTCCACTTCTGCATGCAGGAATTGCACACTAGAGAAAATTTCACTCTTCTATCACAGCATTCAGAGCGTATCAGCAGATTTTGGCAACTCACCAGGAGATACTGGGAAGCCTCATGTAGTAGTGTGTAATTTATGTGCTGGGTTATAGAATGAGAAAAGTAGTGGCAAAATAAAATGTATTTAAATAAAATTCTTTATTCAGGATTACAAAGACAGTGATACTGCAGCATTCATTCATCATCACTGCTCTCCCACAAGGTGCTTCTGTGATGTCTCCATTGTCCTTTTTTCTGCAGACTGTGTTGCTTCCAACTTTCATGCAAGTTGTTCCCCATGTGACTCCCAGGCACGGGAAAGAAATGGAGAATTTGAAGCACTGTTTTCTGTTAGTGCAGTGTTTGAATCAGTTAAAATCTGAAACACTAACACTGCTATTTTTATGTTTCTGTAGCAAAAGATGCCTAATACATTCACCTGAGAATAATTCTGCTGAACGTGTGAAATGCATCTCTGGTGCATCTTCTAAACCCTGCTTTTATGTATCTAGAAGAAATGATTCATCTGTGCTTCCAGGCACCACCCCTCTAAGAAGGAAAAACTATTTCCTTTGGATGTTCAAATCTCTAAATTGATTTCTTTTCCATCTCAATGTAAATCCATTGCCTTTGCTTCGGTGTGTTGCAGCTGGATGACACAGGGGAAGGTCAAACTCTTTGAAGTGATATAACCTGGATATAACCACATCTTGAAGAGAACTAGTGGGTGGAAAGAACACAAGCCAGGGCTGATCTCTGCATAAACTGCAGCTGCTGTCAATATCAGCAACACTGAAATTTGTACCAGTAGTGTCCGCTAATTAGCTGCTACATGAAGTAAAATGTCAGATATGCCCCAGGTAACTGTTGTTGTTGTGAGAAGCTAGGAAAGATAATGCTATCTGTTTCCTGCAATCGTTTCTAATGTTCCTTTGTCTCCATCTTCATCACCTTTTGTAATCAGCAGGAAATCTCCTCAAATGCATTTCTCACACCTGGGCCCCAGGGTGCTCGGGGGTCTCCTGGGCACTGACAGAGCTGTCCCACGGCAGCTGGCAGGATGGACACAGTTGTTCCTCATTTCCTAGCACCTTTCAAGAGACCTCAGAAATAGTGTGAGAGGGAGGAAAACATAACATCCTGGAACAGAAAGAGTTGCCAAGACATCATGAGTAGGAAATCAGAGAAATAAATGTAATTGTGGATCAGAAAGCTGCAAATGATTGTCCTCTGTAGTGTGCTGCTGTCCTCTAATACACTACTTTTACCGCTGATTACCTAAGTCTCCAAGTTTTACTCACAGTGAAAGCAGAGGCAAAGGGCTGCCTCTAAGATCTTGAATACATGGGGCTTGAGGGCTGCTGCGGTTTCACAGCTTCATACACAGATGCCACCCTGTCCCATCACAGGTATTCAGACATCTCTTCCTCCCTGGTGAAGTCCTGCCATATTGGCCCATGGGAGACTTGAAAGGGCACAGAGATCCTTGTGTTACTCCTCTCATTATGAGTTTCATCCATGAGGAAGATATTTCTTATGTCATGTAGCTACACAGCATCTGAAGTGAACTTCATGGGAGTAAAGAAGTTGATTTGTCAGTAATTCACATGGGGCTCCAGGGGCTGAACACCAGTGACTGTTAGCTGTCAGAGACACACCAAAACAGCATCCAAGCAAGAAGATTTTGGTGAAAAGAAAAAATGTTTTGCTTAAGAACAAGAGCAAACACTCAGTTTGGTGGGAGGCATCTCATGCTGTTATAGCTGGTTTATAGGTGATGGAGAAGGAAATTTTCAAGTTCCCCCAGCAGTCTATGGGGGCTGTCAGGCACCCCAGACTGTTCACTGCACCAATTTAAAGGGTGCTTTCAAATGAAGATAGATCTTGTCCTCTACAAGTTATGAAGTAAGCCTGCATTATTGTCTTAAATTAGAGGCCTAATTCTGAAGGATGAGATGAATCCTATCTTCTACAAGAGGTGTAGTAAG
Source organism: Nesoenas mayeri (assembly GCF_963082525.1). Lineage (NCBI taxonomy): Eukaryota > Metazoa > Chordata > Aves > Columbiformes > Columbidae > Nesoenas > Nesoenas mayeri. The sequence continues at coordinate 13,130,591 of NC_137544.1, forward strand.
TGCTCATGAATAAAACTTAGCAGATGCTGTAACCAGAAAACACAAGCCAGTGAGAAGTTACCAACTTAACATGATACGTGAAGCATTATGAATCCTTCTCCAACATATATACATACTAAACATTTTCAGTATTTTTCTTCTTAAAAGTTGCATTATTTGCCTAAGGTGAGGAGTTTCACTAAAACGCATCAGTCTGAGAACTGATTAAGTTCCATTAAACTGGAGGGGCAGCTGAGCCAGGTTGTACCTGTGTGCTTCTGAACTCTATCTCTGAAAACTGTGTATAGGGATGGATAGTTCAACGATCCCAGAAGTACTTCACTCACCTACCAGCAACTTGAGATTTTAGTCTTATATTGATTTCTTTACAATTATTCTTCATATATACACTCATGACAAAGGAAGCATTTCTGAAAATAGAAAAATAACAATGAAAGAAGTATAAAGTTACAAATACGTGTTGCAGTATGTTGAGTGTCAGCTTGTAAAATGGAAGCTATTACTTCTTGGGGATAACAATCCAAATTACAGATATTCCATGGTATATAGAACTCTGTGAAAGTATGTGCAATACTAGTGGGCAAAGGCTGGTAGTAGACAGGAAATTAAACATAAGTTTACAGTGCATCCTAAAATGACAGCCGTCTCGGGCTCCATTCAGAAACACACACACAAAAAAAGGTCAAGATTTGGTAAGACTTTTCCTGAAATACTGGTTTTAATTATTGACACATAGTTAACAGATAAAAGCAGGAAAACAGCATAGAAATGATTGTGTTAGAGAAGAAACTATAAAAAAAAATGAAACACAATATGTGGTTTCCTTCAGCTGCACAGTAACTGTGAAAGGGTAGCCCCACTGAATATCAGTTGTAAAACCTCTGGTCAGAGTGGGTAGAGTATAAACTGTGGTATAGGAGAGTCGGTGCAGAAACTCTAATAATATTTATCAGAAATAAAATGTAGAAAGGAGCAAAAGGATGAAAGAGAAAGGAGCAGCACACGGAGAATGTGTCAAAGGAGAAATTCAGAGATCTGAGTTATTTTCCAGATTGGCATATACTTCCTATATGATATTGGTCAGAATCACCAAATTTATTTTTCTCAACCCACTTCTCTGAAGGAAGGAAGCTGCCTTTTATTTTGTCTGTTAAGGTTACTAGTATGATCAGTCTCTATGTACACTGCTTCCTATAATGGGACTTGGTCTATACTACTGCTATAACTTCTATTACTACTATTGCTACTTAATCAGTCTCCCTAAGACATGGGGGAATGTAGAACAGAGGAAATTAATGTGTTCTTGTGGACCCCAGGGGTGCTGGAGAACTTGTTGCTGGCTTCATTTAAAACAGAACTCAACAAAATACTGCAAAGTTTGCTGCTAAGAGCTCTCTAACAGTAGGAAATAGGAGATGAGTTGTACAAAGACATTTCCACCCTAGGGATGTTATGCATAACTGTGTGAGTCCTTCACTCTCTTTAAACACACACTTACAAATACACTCACAGTAATCTGGATGATAGAGTGCTAGCAATGAATCCATGCAGGTGTTTTTTTAAAGCAATTCAGAAGCATTATTTCCCAATAGGATAGAAATTACTGCTATTATATTTTTAATATTTTTACATTTCACTATGAATAGAAATCCAAAAATGGCAGCTCAGATTATCACATTTTTTTTTTGTTTTCACTTAATATCAAATTTTTAAACTGAAGGCTGCTAGGCAGAAAATATAGTTTTAATCAATACACTCTAAAGGAAAATTCATCAAATCTCCTTTTCAGATTCCTGAATAAACCCTGCAGGTTTCCCTGTCAGTGGTCCTGTTACAGATTTCTAGGTGGAATTGCCTGTCAAGGATTTAGCCCACAACCAAAGACAGAACCAAACTTCTGAGCTTCCTTGTTTGTTGTCTTTCCCTTTCTTTCACTTATGTCAAGATAAGAAGACAGAACTAACCTCAGAACTCTTTTCTGCCAGAGGATGCTGTTTTAACATGTGCATTGACCTCCAGGGAAAAACAACACACAAGCATAGACAGAAAAAAAACAAAAATACACCTCCCAGATGCCGCTCAGATCCTTACTGAAGCACTAATTCCAGCTTTAATCTCTCCCACATTATTTTCCTAATCATTCAAACTTATACAATAAAGCCATTTATCGAGTAAGCAGTTTTATTGTTGCACTAAACACACTATGCTTTATGGTCTGTACACTTTGAGTGAGTCTAGAAACAACAGATTATTAGGTTATACTCCACAATTTGTGTCAACAAATAGCTTCTACTTCTCTAGCTATGCTACCTGTCTTTCTCTGTCAGCTGTCAATGGCTTGCTTCTTTTTAATGAATGCTGGGGCCTGCAAAGTTCCCCCAGGCACACATGCATCAAGAAAAATGCTGAGATTTGTCAATTCCCCTAACATCCATTTAGGATTATTGTCAACATTTATAAATCTATAAGCAAAACATTCCCTTGAGACTAATTCTTTTTGACAGTTAGTTGAGGTAGGTCACCCAGCAGGGAAAATCATGTTGGTGTATAGCAAGGATGTTCTGCTTTTAATGCCTTCTTTTTATCAGTGGTCTTTGAGCCTTTCGACTGTTTCTTGGACAGAATTTGTCATTTCTACATGTGTCAAAAAGCTTGATTTTTTGATGGTGTCTGTGCATTTATATAGAAGCGCCTTTTGGGGGCTGGATTTGGGAGGGGCACAGAATATCTCTGTCCTTAAGAATAACATGGGGGAAGATTAGCTTGCTCAGAGACAAAAATAATTATGGAGTAACTAGGAAATCGTTCTAGTTTAAGTCCAGTCAGAAATTTGTCAGTGCTTTAAAAAAAGGGAGAATATGACTCTTTTGCACAGGGTAAAGAAAGCAGGTACACACCGAGGAACTGATAGCGTTAGGCTGTTGGTTATGGTAGGCTATGTTAACATCTTACGTCTAATATCAAGAAACCAGTTTGGTGTAAAGGATCCCTAAGGTAAATCAGAATTATTCTGAGAGACACCTATAGCTACTTTTTTAATAGCTCAGACATATACCAATTGACCAGGTTTACTGGGACAGTCTCATGGCACTTCAGTCAATGAACAAATGTGCTCATTAACAAATATTCTTAGAAAGTCCATTTAAGATCTATACCTAGATCTATAGGTAGAATCAATACTAGGAAGCTAATTCAAATACTTTACAGCCTCCCTGAACATACTTGCCAATGCCATGTAGCTGGAAACTGGTTGAAAAACATATGAAGATTCGCAGTATGTACAGGAGTCCTGCATAGCACAAAGCTTGAGAATATAAATGGGTTTGTAATGGTTCAGCCCAAAAGTTCATTTAGCTTTGTGGTCTACCTGCTACAGTAGGAAGAATATAAGGATTGGGCAGCACAGGGTGATTTGTCATCTGCTTATGCTCCCAGCCCCCACAGCCTGACGTTCATGGGCTTCCTGAGCTGGATGTATGGGTGTAACAGCTCATTTTTCCCACGAAGAATGGTCCAGCTCAGTTTTGAGCCTCTGTGTACTGTTAACTCCAATGTCCTGTGTTTAATTTCACATCATGTAAAGCAGAATTGTGTGAGTCACTGTTATGTGAACCATCTACTTGCTACCGACTTCCCGGGGAGTCTCAATGAACCTGATATGTCTACTTCTAAGGAGTTTTAAGACTGGCAAAAGGAGAATGATGCATCAGTTCATAGACTCAGAAGACCATGAAGAATTAAACAAACAAACAAACAAACAAAATAAAGAAGAGTACAAGCACTTACAGACTTGAGGTTTTAGCTGAGTTTGAATGGAAGCACAAGTGCCACACCTGAAGAATTAAAACGGTTTTGAAAGTTTGATGAATTGAGAAAGAAAAACAAAAACGTTCTCATGCCCAATTCAGTGCAGTACATGGTTGTTCATATGTGTCTCTTCTGTTAAGATATACACACTTTTGAATTGTGGTTCTGAAGTGGTTGTCTCATGTACCTTTTATTTTCATGCCTGTCCAGGCTGGTCTCCAAGGATTCAGTCACGGCTGCTCAGGCTTTCTGAAAATCAGTGAATGCCAGGAAAGGGAAGAATTATGTGCAATCAGCAAAGCTTGCTTAAGAGTACAACATTTCCCCACAGACAGAACTGAACTCAGTATGCAATTTCTAGCATATAAAGTATGTAATTTGACTTCAGTATTTCTTACCAACGATTCTAAGTGAACTTAATGACAACTATAAGAAATGCCTGGTTACTAGAGATAAGGAAGCTACCAAACACAGCATCGTAAGAGGAATTTAATGAGAACTCATATTTGATTGCAAGGCAGCAGGATTTGAGTAACAGCGGAATTTCTCTGCCTCATCCAGATAATTAAAATTTGTGCTGAAGGCAAATGACTAATAGTGGCATGAAAGTCCAGCACCTCAGTGAAGAAAGCTGCGCTACAGTGGAGAAAACGGCAATATTTGGTTTCAGCACTAGCAGAGTTTATTTGTTCTGGAGTGTACTGCCACCTCCATAGGGAAGTTCTTAGTAGTACCCTAGTAAAGTGCTCAGGCAGCATGTTTATGTCTCCATATCAGGGAAAAGGGGGAACTGGAGCAGAAAGCGAAGGAAAGAGACTTCAGAGCATGGAGAGAAAGACAAGAGAAGCCTTAGTGTGCAGACAAGGAAAAGCAAAGAGAAAGGCATGAAGAAAAATGACCTGCGAAAGGTTAGAGCTCACAAAGGAACGGACTGTGTCTATGGCAATCAGGGGAGCAGAAAGTCCTCCTAGGTTGACTAAGCAGAGCCAGTTAAAAGGCATTCAGTCATACTAGTGGTTTTCAGTCCTTTGAAACCTATTAATCCTATTATGAGGCTGTGGAGCAATTTTAGAATTTAAATAGACAAGCAAATGTATTTAATTTTTTTTTCCATATATTTTCTTTTGCCTTCTTTCTTTACTTTCTGTATTTATTTATTTCCAGTTTCCTCTCCTCTCCTCTCCTCTCCTCTCCTCTCCTCTCCTCTCCTCCTCTTTTCCCCTTTGCAATTTTCTGTCTTCTTGTTTCCTTACTTATTTTTTATTATTCCTTTCCTTATTTTCTCCTGCTTCTTCCTACATTTTATTTAAGTAGAGACTAAAGCAGAAAGGCTGTGTACCCTTCAATACCAGTATTCCTCACATTAGGCGGATGGAGAGGCAAAAGAAATTTCCTGGAATCTTCCAAGCAAAAGAGGTTATTACTGCATACACAGTGAAACAGTTCACAAAAGGAGTTTAGAAAGGACACAGTAAACACCAGCATAAGCGGCAGCGTTTGGCTTCAGCCCACAAGCTCTGCCAGGCAATTGAATGCTCATCAGGCAAAATGGTAATGTAGCCAAACAGCTGTGTGTTCCTCAGAAACACTGTGGAAACACATGATCTTAAAAGAAAAATGGATCTTTCTCTTCTTTAGGTTCACAAACATGCTGTATGAATCAAATTTTTAGTCTTGCCTTAACCAGATCTCTGTTTTTCACCCAGAAAACTGTGGGGGTACTTGGTGCAGGGATTCTAGGTTTTAAATAGTTATGATCCACATGTAATATTGAACCTGGAATTACCTGCTGAATTGTAATGAGGGACATTTTGTCAGCCTGGACATGTCACATTCTCCAGCTGCCCTGACAGTTGCCATCCCAATGCAGAATGATCCTTCCCTGTGCAACAGGAGTAGCCACTGTACTACATCCACATATGCTTCCAGTTCGGAGGTGAAAGTCACCACAAGGCACACAGGAAATTGTTCTGGATCAATTTTAGTCCATGTGTATATAAACAGACAGCTGCTTGCATACCACTTTATAAATCAGAGCTGGCATCTCAAAGACATTCACAATGAAGGATTGAGGGTGCTGTGAAATGCAAGAGCACTACATACTGTCATCTGCTGGGATGAAGGACAACTGGCCAATTAACTGTAAGATCTCCATGAACTAAATGGTTGATTGAGTCAAGGTGTCTTCAGTCCTTTAGATTGTTCCATCCTGATCTGCAAAAAATATACAGCCACAGGGTTAGTAAACCAGTCAAGCAGCATTTGTGGAACTCACAAAGGGCGAAGTGCTGTTCCCCATAGCATGCATATTTATTTTGATGTGATTGTCTGTGGGCAGTACGGTATGAAATCAAACCACACAACTGACATTTACACTATGGCAACTTTACTGCAGTCTGGCAAGTGGGAGAGACCTGAGTACAAATATAACTAACTTTGCTCTCATTGATGTTCCTTCTTATTACTAAGTGTAAATGAGAACAAGAGCCAAGCAACTGTATTGAGATCCTTACTAAAATTATTGGAGAATTAATTGTTTTCCCATCCACTCCTTTTATTTTTATTTCTATTTTTATTTTTATTTTTATTTTTTGCAATGACAAAAGGATAAATTGTTCTGGTAGGCTGATTAGTGTGAGCACCTTCTGCTTCTCAGGCCTTCTGTTAGAGGGAAGAATCTGAAGTGAAATGTGTATGACATTTTCCCCATGCTAATGAATGTCTATAAAGCCTATATACAGGTGAGGGTCTCTATAAGGTAAGTTCATACCTGTTCATCAATGTCGATAGTGCTGGAAATGTAGACAGTAGATATCTACAAGTCAGGTAATGGTACTGGCATTTCTGAGCCCTCATTAAACACATGATCCATTTGCTTGCTATTAATTCATTAGTAATTTTCTAGTCTAAAAGACTGTTTTATGGTAAAAAATAATTCTTTTTACACCACTAGTTCTCATGTATTCTACATTTTAAAAAGACAGAATTCAGATTTCCTTTTATTAAAACCCCCATTTTCTAACTTGACGAGTTCTGGAGTATGCCATAATAATAGGCTACCTCAGCCCTTCTGCATATGTTAGTGCTTTTAATATGAGAAATAAGGCACATTTCTGACAGAATGGTTAACAATTGGGACAAACTGCTAGTGGATTCTGCATTTCCTGAGCTCTTCAAATAGAGGCTGTAAACCTTGCCAAAAGATGTGCTTAATTCAGATAAAAGTTATTGGTCTCTACAGTAATAACTATAAAATACTATTTGACAAGATCATTTCATTGCCTTTTATATTCTCAGACTAATTGAATGTATGAGATCAGAATTTGAATAGGAAAAAGACTCCTGTTTCTTTTTTATAGCCTAAATCCTATATAAGAGATCTATATATGATGTGTGATAATACCAATACAATTTGTCAGGCATTTTACAAAGGAATATAATGTTTTTGCAAGAAATGTTGCACTGTTGAATAGTACAAGTTTCAACAAACAGGAAAAAGGAGAAAATAAGAAAATTGTGGAATTTGGTCGAAACAAAAAAATAATAAACTCACTGATAACCAGTATATAATTGGCATTAAATATATTTATAAAAACAAGATGATCCTTTCTTATTTAATCAAAAGGGGGTTTAATGTTTTTTCACTGAAATTTATCATAAATATTTAACTGGTATGTGCCAGAGTTTAAATATTTATGGAAGGAGAAGAGCTCTAACACTTAAAGCACTCAGACAGGATATTGGGGATCTAAGTTTAAATATCTGCCCCAAATCAGATGGTTAAATAACCTTATCATTGTTTGAAAGATCTTGATTTTCTTCCATTTCAAAACCAGGAAAGAAATTGGAAGCTTAATAAACAAGAACTATTTCCAGCCTTTGCCTGTCAGAAAAATGTCATGGCAAAATCAAAATATTTTGTTTTACAAGCTCAGGGAGTTTCATTTCATTGACTTAGGCATTGTGTAGCTACTGTTTGTCTTTGCTAAAGAAGTATCTATGTAAAAAGAAAAACCTGTTTTACTTGCTATATTTTATTGTCAAAGTAATGATCAAACCAAATGAGGTCTACTTAGCCTAGCATTTCTTCTCTGACAGTGACCAATGCTTAATGCTTCAGACAAAGGTACAAGAATATCAATGGCAAATAATCCCACATCCTTTCCAGAGTGAAAGATTTTTTTCCTCTAATTCTTATTAGTCAGTAGCTAGCATACACCCTGTAGGTTGCACTTTCACATCCCTTATGTATTGCTTATCTTGTCTGATGCATCTGTCACCATTCTGATGTTTAATCTTCTTAAAAATCCTGTTATGTTCCCAATCTTAAGATTTTATAGCAATGAGTTCCACTGATAACTCATTTCCTAAAAATGAAATATTTCCTTTATATCAACAAAAAAAATTGTTGCCTTTCCATTTAAGTGCATTCCATCTTTAGTTCTTGTGATGCAGGAAAGAACACAGGGAAAATACATCGCTGGCAGAGGTAGATCTGGATTTGCTTTACACCTTTGTTCTTAATTTAGGAGGCCTTAGCCATTGACTGGATCAGAAGAACTGGTTCCCACTAACATTTTGGGTGTTTCGAACACTGTGGTCACTCCTTCTGGCCCAATTATATGAAATTCAGGTACAGGCAGCAGTGTCCTTTGGTGCCCATGGTTAAAGAAGGTGGTGGGAAAAGAACTTTCTAACCTCAGAGATTGCGGAATTAATTGAGCTGAGGTTCCCTGTTCTCTGAGAACATCACTAGGTCACACTGTGAAGAGAAAACTGGAGAAAGCCTTATTATTTATCTCAGTCAATTATAGGCATGAGTTACTCTGCAAGGTCTTTAAAAATGCTTAATACAGCAATAGCCATGACTTCAAGTAGAATGTGGAACCCAAAAGTCTTTACGAATCAGGACATCAATCACTCAGTGATACGTTTACATGAATAAATATAAGAATAGATTTTTAGGCACCTTGGGAACTTCATTCCTTCATTCCTTTAGTACAGTATTGCCTGGGCAGCCTCAGAAAGTTTAAGAGCCTATATTTTGTATGCAAATGCAGAAAATAACATTTAAATATTAATTGGGTTCCTACATAGTTTTGTGGATGAAGGTCCAGACTCAGAAATGCATTAAGATTCAGAACTCTTATTTAGACTTTAAATGTTGAACAAGGCTAAAGCCAAATTTGTCATTTTTCCCATAGAGCTTATAATTTCTGTCATTAAATAGAAATATTATCATACACCTACTTCATATAGGTAGTATGGAGGTACAGTAGTGTATATTTTCAATACATGACTCTCTTACAGAGCAGTAGACCATGGATGAAGAATGCATTTTGAATACACAATATGATCAATGGCATAATAATATCTGTTTTCTTGTGTATTCTCATATGTACAGTCTTTATAGTCACACAGGTGTCAGAAGTGGTGAGAACAAAAGTAATTTGAGAGTCTCAGGTTTGTAGAAGGCACTCTAGTTCAGTTCTGGCACTGACAGGGGGGAGATTTGCTTTCTTACTAGCTCTTAAGAGGAGCATTGTCTAAGGTTTTGAAAGGCCAAGCACTTCTCTATTCACATGGTTTTGTTTTGTGAGGTTTTATTATGGAGGAAAACAGAGGAAATGTCTAAATAATTAAACTGACTAGATACAAAGAGATAGATTTGCAGGATTCAGATCCCACTTAGGAACCTAAATAAGTGGCCAGATTTTTAAAATCTTCGCATCCGGCAGGTCCCACTAAGGCCAGTTTGCTGGGAACAATGGCAACCGCTGCATGCCGAGCCCTTTTCAGAACCCGGCCTTTGTGCCCGACCAGTTTCAGTTCTCCTCTTATATGGTCAATTAATGAGTTCATTTCCCCTGGTATTTGTGTGGGCCTTTGACACGTCAATGAGGGAGAAAGGAAACATTTCCTAAGAGGAATTACAGTAATCACTGGCAAAGGTTTAGGAACAGCAATACTACTTGACCCAACTTTGAACATACTATTCACCCCACTAAAAATATTTGCTGAGGTCTGGTACTCTTTCAGATAACCTTCTGCTGGTTTCCAGCTTCCAAATCTGAATGAGAGTCCCCTGTCACCTGCTGAGTTACTGGTACTGTATGAAATCAATGTAGATAATACTGGTTCCTGCTCACAATGGAGACATGGGGCATATAGAACGGAACTGCGCATCTTCATCGGAGAAAAGTAAAGCTCCTCTGAGCTCTATCTGCACTAAAGCTTTGTAAGGGAGGGGCCTAGCCACCATCAGTGGATTCCTGTTACAATAGGATTAGACAAAAAGCTGCTACAAAAGATTCAGAATATAATGATGCTTTCACTTTTGATGTCTTAAAAGCTGTCTTTGCATTATATGCTGCTGGATCCATTGCAGACTCTGGGGCATTAAGGTAAGTGAACGTGCAAGGAAAAGGAAAATCAATCTCCAGCCTCAGATAATGGAACTACTGGTGCAGATGGTCACTAAACATGCGCGGTTTATAGGCTTCACTCTGGGCCTTGAGTTGCCGAGATGATTCCCAGTGGAAAAGAAAGAGGAAACTTATGAAAAAATAAGTAATGTCCTTCTTATTGGGATCATATGTACTTCATTGCACTGACTTTTAGTGTTCGATTGTAGCCTGCTCTGCACTCACAGCTTGGTGCAAATCTGAGGAGGGCTCAGTTTTGTTTATTTTAGTTCCATGTTCAGTCTCTGCCTCTTTTAGGCCTTGGATATCACTGTTCATACTGGAAAGTGTCAAATACGCGGCCAGTGTCCATGATGATGAATTGCAATGTTGTGCGAGCTACACAGGAGAGCGCCATTGTGTGTGGTTTTTCATGTAATTCGCCAGGAAACAGACCTTGCTTGGCACATACAGCCTTTGAAAACAGCATTTTTATAATCGCAGCTGCCTCTTTCCAAGGGTCTCACCAAGGTTTCATTATCAAGAAAAATGCCAATATTCTTATGTACAGGAAAAATATCAGAACTTACTGAGTACAATTCCGTATGTTTTAATCAGGCAAAATATATAATTAAAAAATAAATAAAAAATTGAAAACATGTTTCCACTTCTCCATTTGGCTAAACTGACAGTTCAGGTTCTCATGATTAAAATTCAATAACCAAATCCCTTTGGGCTTCCAGCGACTTTTTCTTTACTCAGACATGCGTATGTATTAATGAATCTAAGTTTTGCAATCTGATTTTTAAACTAGCATTTTCAAAATCACTTAGTTATTTGTCTAATAGCAGAGTTGCCTCTTCAGTGAACATGTTTGAAATGCTCATCTTATTTGAACTTCCTGAAAGTAACAAAATCTTAAGCTATACAATTTGTGTGCCCAAAATTTAAGGGAAAGAAAAAAAAAAAAGAGGGATAACAAAATGGGTGAGACTTAAAGAATTTCTCTATCTTTTTTTGTATCACATGATGTATTAATGAGGACCAGAAGAATAGCTATAGAGCTATGCTAATTTGTATTTTCAATTTCATGTGGGATTTCTGTGAAACCAAGATTACTTGCTAAATTATTTTGCTAATAGTTATGTAATTTTCATTTATTTTAATACAGTTTATTTGGGCTTGTTTAATCTCTACAGAGTTTTAAAATTAAGCTATCCTTCATTAATGCATTTATGCTGCGTGTTTTTTTAAGTTTCAATTGATATCTTTAAATATGCAATATCGCATTTATATACATACTTTTAATTACTTTATTTGGAGTTTATCAATGCAGAGCTCTTGGCAGGGCCTAGATAATTCAGCATGGCATTTTTTGAAGATTTTCTGGTTTTTATGTTCTGCCATTACTTTCTTTTGGGGCATCATTATACACATATCAATACAAATCGCTGCTCACATACAATCACAGAGAAGAAATCTCATAAGATGTCAGTATGGTTTCCTACATAGTCAATGGAGAAAGACAGGGTCCTTGAGGGAGCAATAGAAAAGCTAGACTCTCTTCTCTTTCTCTCCTTCTCTTCTGTCTCCAAAATGTTACTGTAAAATCAAGATACTAATGATCAAAAACCTAAAAATTGTATATATTTATTACAAAAAAATAATAGAAAGAGTATGTGTTTTATGTAGATGCAAATTAGCGAGGTGTGTGATGAGAAAATGTGATCTGAAGATCAGAACAGTCTGAAAACAAAGAAAAGTACAAGGAAGATTAATAGGAACTTCTCTTCTGTTTCCCAGAATAAGAACAAGGAGGTATAAAGATGGGAAATTCAAAACAGAAAGAGCAAAATGGTTTTTTCCATGCAGCTTTGTGATTAAACTTACAGAAGTAGATGAAAGCAATCTCATGGCCAGGCAAAAAAATGGATGTGCATTTATAAGACTTTCAGGACCTCAATTAAGAAAAATAAATACTTTTGAAGACTTTTTAAACATTCAGGTCTTCAACCTGCTAGATGACAAAATGAGATGTTGTTGGAGCTGTTTTATTCCAAATATGCCTGCTACAGAGTTTTGCTAGTTTCTGTGAAGCAACAGTTTTAGTCCTGATGGAAAAGGGTGCACTGGCATAGCCAGCTGGGTCTGGCACTGCATCTGTGCTACATTTCCAAATAAATACATAAAATTTCATGTGCTTGTATTTGCTGAGATGCGAATGTCGGCCCCAACATAACGCAATGCTGTTTGTATGTTGGATTTTTCCAGTTTCTCCTGTTGCAGGGTTTCTCACGTGCTGCTACTTCATTTAGAAGTTTGAGGAAGGAAAGGAAACATCTGGAGCAAAGGCAGAGGGTAAAGAGGTTAACAACTGATGGAAAATACTGTAGTTACCTCCAATTTAGTAGCCACAAGGTCTCCTCTAATTCTGCATTCCTTTCCACAGAAAATCTCACACACATGTTCACAAAACTATCAGCATTCGGTGTCAAAATGTCAGACCCTCTTCACTGCCTTCTAGTAATCTAGATGTTAAGGGGGTTTTTTTGTGTCTATCTAGGACCAGGCTAAGTGGCTACAAGGATGATGCTCAGTGAGCGCCAGAGGAATTTGGTTCTCAGTTCAGCGTGGGAGCTCAGCGGTCCCAGGGGTGCGAGGGTGATAAACTGGCAGAAACCCCCTCTTCAGCTGGAACCCTCAAGCCAGGCAATGAGCCTTCTGAAATCATCCAGTTTATAACACCAATTCATAATATAATACCAGTTCTAATACCAAGTTATAATACTTCTTATCTGGGAGACCTCTGCACTGGATCTCTACTAGTATTTGATCTTAGCAGTGAAAATAAACTCCTCTTGTGAAAAGTGATTTCAGAGGCAACAAACTGGTTTTCAGGGAAACTATGGTTTCACTTTGGTTTCAAGCTGCTGCTTTCTGCTGTTTAAAGGAAGTTTTAAATTGTGCCTTCCCCACTTTCTTTAGGTTCTTTGGTAAAAGTGAAAATGATAACATGGCATAATTTAAAATGGAGATGAGCCTTTTTTTGCCTTTTAGATAAACATTATAGACTCATTTTCTCTCAGCTTTGATTCCAGAATTTCCCTCCTTTTAGCACATTAACTTTGGCAGCCCTGTGTTTTGCTAAGACAGGCAGGCTGCCCTGGATTTATATTCCTCTCTGAAATCAATAAAATAGTAATGAAGGAACAGAGGACACAGTCGCACTCTTACACCACAGATTCAGACCCCATGCTGGGTTAACGTACTAAAAGATTTTGCAGGAGCCAGATTTTCTTTTAATGAATTTCCTCCTTCTTTTACCCCTTTTTCCTGAACACCCCCACATTTTGCTTTGCTGCCCTCTCTCTCGTCCGCTTGCTCCCTTTCATGTGACAGCAAGTCGAACTTTACCAGCTGTTGCAAAATAGGAGCTGTGTGAAAGATCTTTGAGCCAGGAGGGGTGATGACTGGCTCTCCTGGCATGTGGGGTCTGGGCGAGCGGGTCGGGAGGGGAGGTCACTTGTGGACATCTCCGTCTGGAAGTCGCTGCCTGTCAGCCTGCAGAGGTGCGTGGTACAAACGGCATGAGCCCTCTGCCCCCAAAGCCAGAGAGGATTCGTCTTAGAAGAAAGGTCTCACCAATATTTTTGCATCTCAGGAAACATCCCAGGACAAGTAACGAGAAGGGTTGGGGAGTCGGGGGGAGTTGTGATGCCTTGCAGAGGGCAATGCAAGTAAATGCAGAGCACTTTGGGAGTGATCAATAATCAGCATAGTGTGAGAGTAATCAGTGCCAGAGAAGTTAAAGAGCTGCTGAAAAACACAGATCACAGTTCATGCTCTGGTGTTCAAGAGTGTGACTTCAGAGTATTTGATCGCAAACAGCAAAGAACCATGCAAGAGAAGAGGTGAAGGCTGTGTCATAGACTGTTTCTAAAGGCTTATTACTACAATACAAGAGTAGCAATCATTGCTGCTGCACTTCTGTGTGTATACAGTTTTGTCTTCTCTCTTCTTGCCTGAAATTACTTCAAACTTTGTGAAATATTGCTTCTCAAATTGAAAACTTCCAAACAAAGGTTGTGACATAGCTGAATTTCATTTTGTTGGACATATTGGGGGTTAAAAACAGTCAAAGAATTTACAATCTTATATTACAATAACGCTTTCTATTTTGAAAAAGTGCCATTTCCTCCCCTGAAAAAAAGAGAAGAAAATAAAAATTCCTGTTTCCAGAAATACTCAGAAAGCTTCTGGCGTGTGATCTGCTACATGACTGCATTATTGCCAATACTTTTCTGTTTTCTCCCTACATACCGAACATCTCTGAATCCTGGGCAAAAGGCTGGTATGCAAGCAAAAAGCAAGGCTGTCTCATGTGCAGTAACTCTGATACATCAGGGGGCGTTTTAATGCAGTTCACACACCAGCCAGCTTACCTGTACTTGCTCAGCAAATCCAGCATGGTTAGAGTGTGTGCCAGAGCAGATAGATGTTTCTGTTTGCCTAGGAAATGTTAGTTGGAGAGGTAGGGTGTGCTTCTGAATTTTAAAAGTTGGCAGGTATGGAACACTGGAAAAGATTACTGGCTTTCAATGCCAAATCATGTAAGCAGAACATGGGTGAATAATGTGTTTGCCAGTACATTTTTTTTGCATCTTCTGCTAATTGTGTGTCCACCACTTCACCTAGCTCTTGGCATTCCAGCCCATCCATGGAAACAAAATTTACTGCCCTGGTAACAGGTCTATCTTAGATATTTCCAGTACTTGAAACACACTGTTAAAGTTGACTGCTGACTTTTAAAACCAGCTTTAAAAGCACAGGACTAGTTCGACTGCCCAGGGCACAAGTGTGTGCTGTCTCGACTAGTCTGTGAATAACCTTTCATACAGATCTATTTCTACCATCACAGAAAGAATATTTTTATTAAGATTAATACTTGTTGCATATATTTCTTTGTGTAATCACCACAACGATGCTCAATGGAGCCTTAAATTCCTTTGTGCCATCTATTTTTGCCTGTTTTGTTTCCTTGCCTATTTTATTTCACCGCTGAATCTTTAATTCTCTCATATGGTACAGGACCAAAGATAATTGGTTTTACAGAGTGAAGAGTTCAGGGATATAAACCACCTTCTAAAAATACCTATTTCTTTTCATTTACAATAAAGGAAGTCATTCTGGCAACTAACTTTTCTAGAAATGACAGAAATAACAAACTGAGGCCCAGAAGAGCAAAATTAGGTTGGTAAACTGACTTGGTAGGACCCTGAACTCACCGAGGAGGCTTAGAGGTGACCTCATTACTCTCTGTAACTATCTGAAGGGAAGTTCTAGCCAGGGGGTGATTGGTCTCTTCTCCCAGGCAGTCAGCAATAGGACAAGGGGGCATGGGCTTAAACTCTGCCAGGGGAAATTTAGGCTGGATATTAGAAAGAAATTCTTTACAGAGAGAGTGGTCAGGCATTGGAATGGCTGCCCAGGGAGGTGGTGGATTCGCCATCCCTGGAGGTTTTTAAACTGAGATTGGACATGGCACTTAGTGCCATGATCTAGTAAACGGACTGGAGTTGGACCAAGGGTTGGACTCAATGATCTCTGAGGTCTTTTCCAACCCAGTTGATTCTGTGATTCTGTTTTCTCATTAGCTATTTACTCACCAGCCTACATCAAACTGATTCCCCATTGGAGGCAGATGTCTAACAGGAGGAAAAATACTTTTTTCTCTAGGAAGTACAGCGATTGCCTGGGAAGTGCAAGATCTGGATTTGGTATCTTCTCTGCCCCTCCTACTGAAGTTGTACAACTGGCCAGAAAAGCGTCAGGGGGGAGCACTAAGTGAAAGCGCATCTGACTGTAACACACACAAAAAAGACTTTGTAGGGTGCTGTTCCTCATGCCGCTTATATATTTTAATCTACGATATTAAAATTAAAAATGCATAAGGAATCTCTTGAGCAAGACATGGATCCATCTTCTTTTCCTCGGTCAAACTAGAGGAACCATAATAAACTATTGGGCTCACAGTTAAATATTCACCATTGTGGAAATTAAAAAAAAAAAAAAACACAACAAAAAAAGTGTCTTGGAAGTTACTCTTCCTGATGGCATTTAACTACAGGTATTTAATTCATGCCTCCTTATGTATGTCCATGACACTGGAACCCAGAGATAAGTTTTAAAAATAGGTAAGGTAAATAACAGTTTGAGAAAAGTTAAATGTTACCTAAGTATAAATACAATGGGAAGTTGTACTATAAGCTTGTAGAACTTGTCTCTGAATTCTACTTGTGGCACAGCTTTATGGTAGCATGTGAATTTTTTACTATTGTGAGAAGTATTTACATGAATCCCTGTCCTATGATAAACATCAGGAAGCCACAGTGGAGCAAATCTGGATTTGACATGTCTGGCATCTTATAAAGAGATGCCAACTTCTCCCTGTGATCAATAGATGCCTTTTACATTAAGCTACAAAATATTTAAGTTGTCCTGACAGTTTTAGGTGGAACATAGTAATCAGTATGTTTAAAACAGTTGAGTTTTTGTTTGTTTGTTTGCTTGTTTGCTTGTTTTTCATCTGACTAGAGAGCAGATAAAGAGAAAATTTCAGTCTTTACTCAGGCAGAACTTCCATTATGCTTTAGACAATTTTGACAAACTAAGAACTAGCAAAAGAAGGTAAAACCAACTCGGATGCAACTGAGATTTGCACACGTCTTTAGGAAAAATGCAATGAGTACAGTGTATACAATGTGTTCAACATAACGATGTTGATGTTGCTCACATATTTAAAGTTATGCACATTCTCAAGACTTTGTGAGAGCAAGGACATAAGGTTGAGACAAAATCTCTGTTTACTTTTCTGTATCATGCATTTATGTCATATACTGATCACACAAGTTTTCCATGTGCAAACCATATGATTAAAAAAAAGACTGTGTCCTTTAGTACTTTTCAGAGATGTGTCCCACAACACACTGTCCCGTGTTTTCACATAATAAGAATAGTGTGCTGATATAGTTGTGTTTTGTTTTTTTTTTTTACTGAAACTTAGAATTCATTAAATAACCTTTTCATATTGGTATACACATTTATATTTGCTCTTTAAAGCCTCATTTACTTTCTTGCTTTTATACAAGCGAAAATAATTTTGTAACTAAAATTTCTTTTTTGGTACAGTTTGATTCAATCAGCTTTTAACTGTACTGACATTTACCGGATGGGCACAAAAAGAAAGCAAAGTGAAAATGACAAAAAGCCCCATGTTTTGCAGAAGTTCACATTCAGTGCATCCAATCTGCAGTCCCCAGAGACAAAAGGAGAAAAGAGCAGGTCTGTAATGCAGCTGCCAGTTTAGTGATCAAACCCAACAGATTGCGTTTTGGCCAGATCTGGTGTCCAGATAAAACTGGTATTCATGCTAACCATCTGCCTACAGGTCAGCAGGGACAAAAATTAAAAATAATTACCTCTAATGAATGAATAGACAATGACAGTTCTGTATGAGGTATGGTATCATCTCTGTGCCTGCATACACATACACACACACATATTGGTGAGCAGTTGTTGTGTTATTTATTTTTAGAATGCTGTCAGCTACAGTTTTTATTTAAGTTTTACTTTCATTGTCTCACTCTGTGGATTTACGTTATTGTAGTTTTAAAATATGTAGCTGCTTTTCCTGCAATTAAATTGTATTGATGATGATGACAATAATTAGTAGCTCAATTATGTCCAGTGCAAGGCTCGAAAGTCAGCCTCATACTCTTAAAATCCAGCTAAGTCTTAATAAGCAGAATTCTAGACTCAAAATCTCCAAAAAGCAATCTGGAATATCTGCTTTCAGATACAAGCCAGGTGGAGAACTAGGAGCCTTGAAAGAGCTAAACTGGGCACTGACTCCTGGAGCTGGAGCTACACAGAGAAGAGAAGAGGAAAGGCCCTGCAGTGGGGTGTGAAGCTGTGTAAAGGAGGCAAATAAGTGCTTAAGAAAAGACTTTACTTGCATCTCAATTGCACTCCCTGGGTCTGCTTCTCCATTGTGTTCTGCTGCACTTAATCAGTTAGGTAGGAGGTCACTACATGAAGGGTGCAAAATGCTGCTTTTTGTTTGTACTCACTACTCATGTGTGCAAATCTCAATGCAGAGTTCAAGAGGGTGAAGAATGATAACCAAGAATTGCTGTCAGGTGGCCAGAAAGTTAGTAAAATGGACAAAAACAAACAAACAAACAAACAAACAGAAAGAAACTAAAAGTGAGAAGAACACTAAAGAAAAAGACAAAGCCAAAGCATATGCTTTGGCTCTGCATCAATTTATTTGGTTATCATACATTAGACTGAGACTGAAGCAAGTTAAAGGACACCTGCCCTTCAGAGAAGCTCATGACACCAACTATGGGTATTATTTGGATACAAATCACTTTGAATGCAGTCCTATATATATCTCTCTCTCTCTATTTCTCTCTCTATATACATACATATGTATATCTGTAATGTATACTGGCAAATATGAGTTAATCAACTGTAGAAGTCAGGAATGACAGAAAATGTATAAGAAACATGCACGCTGAAATGCATATTTCAGCTTTGATAGAAGAAGCCTAAATTTTCTGACTTCCAAGAAATTGCATTTTCTTGGAATCAGAGTGAACTTGGCTTCAGTGTTCAAATTTGCACTATGCAAAAATTCAGCAAGAACTTCTAAGCTCAAGCAAGTTGTTGTAAATTAGATTTGCACCAAAGAAAGATGAATGTGTCTACCTCAGCATCCAATATCCTCACCAAACTTAGTACTCTGCCTGTGCACAAATTCCTTCCAGAGTCTTTTCATAACAAGTCTCCTCTGAAAGATTCAGAGCTGTTTCTGCAGGCTCAGAAGAGCCCACATTGCAGAAGGCACTGCACTATATAGTCAGGTCCTATTTTGCATCAACTGAAGATCAAGGCCAAGCCATTCAAGAGGTTCTGGGCTCATCTTGTTGCCTACAGCTCTGCAACAGCTGAGCCACTCATGTCCAGCAGGCCCCGGCAGAGATTTCTTACCAAGGTGCAGCCAAACCACTGCTCTCTGATTATTTTAAAAAAGACTGCTCAAACCACCTTTTTAAAATTATTTATTTATTTTTAAGAGAACATTTTGCCATGGAAACCAGAGAAAAAAAATTGGGGCAGTCATATCTGTGGAACAAACAAAATTACTACAACTTGCAGAACTACAGCTCAGTGCTAATTTCACAGTCACCTTCAAATAAAATCTCACTTATTTGAACTAGTCTTCTCCGTACAGTCCAGAGAACATTTACATATATGTACACAGACATATGCAGACATTTGCGTATAAAACTAAGAAAAAAAATCTGTCAGAGTAAATTAGTAATTATGCATATGACACTCTTTCTTGGGACAGAATTAAAGGATTGCATGTGGCCAGTACTATTGCATTGTGCAGGATGCACTCAGACACAGTAGAAACTGAACTGTGACATAAGCGTGTGTACATAATGAGGGAGAATACTTAATTTAAGTCTTAAAATAATATTCAAAACATTATGTTGTGCCTGTTACCGTATAACATCAGGATTACAGAAATCCACAAGAAATATAGCTGAGCTGAAATCTTTGCAAAACTGTATGGTGAACATGTTCCTTTTTGAGTTTTTTCTTAACATTTCTTCAAACAAATCAGGTCAACAACCAACTTAGGAAACAAACATACTTGCACATAGCTAGTTCTCACTTGTTTCAGTAAAACTTCACATCAGTATTGTAGCACTTGCACCTTCCCCATCCCTGAAAGCACAGAAACTTCTAGACTGATGGACCACTATGGTCATGTACCCACCTCTTGATCAACAGACAAGATCTTGAGCCAATGAAATGCCTCATCTGAGAGAAGTTTCTAGACCACTGACCATATGTGGCCACAGGTCAGATTCAAACCAGGGTATAACTGGGGCTATTTCTCTCTCTCTCTGTCTATATATATATATATATAAAACCACTTTTGAGTTGGTTTTGTCACACCAGTGATTGTGCAGTTGGTAGAGTCTCCTGTAAGGTCAGGGATACCATCTGAGGACACTGCTGGAGGTTAAGAGCTTCATTTTACATAGGTGAGTGATTGTGCATTTTGAATCCTCATGCTAAAGTTTTGGGGATACTCTAAGTCTGACTGGGCTGTGCAGTAATTGGATTCCCACTAGTATCTTGAACCTATGGTTTACTGGATGTTTGTCAGAGCATGAAGTGGTTATGACTTTCGTTGGAAGAGGGAAAAATAAATTCGCCTTTTAGTTGGTCATCTCCCTGGGTTGTTTTTTAATGTGCTTCCATGACAAACACAAAATCCAGTTTCCTGGATTTGGTTACCAACCCTTGGTCTGAAAGACAAACAGTACACATAGGTGTAACAACAGATTAGCAGAGTTTTCTAATAGTCACAGAAAAGAAAAATTGTGGGAACACAATAAAAGCTATAGCTAAACCTATAGTAATTTAGATGGTATAATTATCCATAAAGTACTTGACCATAGTGACCATGTCATTACATGAAGAATTGTGGTTTTTGTTGGTTTTGCTTGTGTTTTGTTTGGGGTTTTTGTGTGTGTGTGTGTGTTTTGTTTTCTATCAGAAATGTTGGTGTTACTGATCAGTTTTCCAGACAAGAAACAGAAGTGTGAGAACATGCTGATGGTTAGCTAAGAGCCTTCAAGCTTTTAAACTTTGAATCAAATATTTGAAACTAAAATTCCAGTAAAAAGAGCTTTATTTGCATTCAAGGTTTTGCTTTCTCTCACAGAAGTCTGCCAGATCAATTTCTCAAGCATCCAAAAGATTAAAAACTTTTAGAAGTTCAGAATTGGAATGATGTTCCTATATGTAGTCTGTGAAAGAGATTGTATACACTTTGCAGAAATTAAATTAGTTAAATAAAAATATAGCCAACAAATTTGGACTCAGTCACAGTATTCATTTTTTAGAAAATTTCCAGCATTTTTCTTCTGCCTCTTGTGGAAATATGGCACAGATTGTCTTTCCGTTCATGGGTACTGGACAGATGTACAGAAAGAAAGAGGATTACCTTTTTAACTAAATTATTTAGAGGTCCCTAAATATTTCAGACTTCAGTCTCCTTTCTGGATTTGCTTAGGACTTGTGGTTTGGTTTGTCTTAAATCAGCAACTGAGTAGCAAAGAGGCAAACTTTTATTCTGGTTACAGCTGCTATACGAGCCTTTTCCTATTCTGTGAAGGAAAGAAAAAATGGTCTCCTTTAAGAGCGATAGTGAGTGCACAGACTATTAAACCTAGGTCTTATTAGCATGATCTAGAACGAACTTCTAGAGAGTAAGACATGGTAGGAATAAAGCCAGTGACAGCTTGCAAAGAGCCAGAATTTTGAGAGGAGATTAAGACACTGCTGAGGAGAACAAAGTGCAGACAGCCCGGCATGAAGGAGGTCATAATGAGGAGGAGACTGCTAAAGCTTCTCTTTGTAGAGTTTGCTGTATCTCAGAGAAACGCTAAATGTCAGTAGACCGAAAGCATGATTGCACAAAAGACATCACCTTGCCTTACTCCATGTGAGTCCATTTCTCTGTTTCCAAAGTGTCTAGTTCTAAATTTTGTTAAAACTAGCTTTGAAATTTAATAGCCCTGTCCCTTGGGTTTGTTGAAACAGGAAAAGGCTTTGTGGTTCCATCTTAAAAACACTAGCATCACATCTACATGTGCTATTCTTATTGTATTAGAACTTTTGACTCCTTCCCGTCAAAGCTATCTACAAAGATAATCTATGCAGTGGGACAAGTTCTCTTCTTGTCTCCTAATTATTTCTCACATAAATGTGGCATTTCTAAAAATTTCACATGACTATCTCTGTATTTTCACATCCCTTCAGCCTCCAGCTAACCAGGTTCTGATCCTTTTGTAGACTGCACATTTTTCAGGAAATGAAGACCATTTGCCTGAGAGAGCAGCTGGCTTTGTGCTTCTAAAGTACATTTCTCTGTTGTGTAGTTAGCATTTGTTCTTGCAAGTACTGGCTATGACCATCTCCTCACACAGTGCACATCAGCTACAATATTCCTTAACAAGGTAATAACTTCGAGCCCCACACAAACTTGTTTATGATGTAGTGGTGAGCCCAGAACATGGATTTTTTTAGGTACTATTTGCTTTTGGGGACCCAATAATGCCAAATTGTATATGAGGAGATATTTGTTTCCAAACTTTTCTGCCATGCTTGGCACAAAAAAGAAGCTTAAGACATTTTATATGCAGTGCTAGGCATACTACCCATCTAAACCTATTTTTTGCTCAATGTCCATGCCCAAGGCAAAAGTTTTGGCCAGCTTCTGCCTGGGCATCATGCCATCCTGACAGATGGGTATGAGTGTAGACAATCAAGAAAGTATGTTTGTTCATCAAAGAAGAGTGATTGGGGCATTTTTCCCAGCTGACACTCTGAAAACAGCTGTCTTCCTTGAGCATGCTTGTTTCTGGCTAAAAGGTCTATGATATTAGTAACTCTTCTCTGAACTATGCAAACTGTCAATAAATAAAAGAGTCATTTTACAATTAGCTATGGTTACTATGTTTGAGGCTACTTTTAAAGAGTGGTCTCAAGCATTTATTTTTGCTTCCAGAATTAGGAAGTGAGGACCAAGTGTCCATGATTCATCTGAGTTGCAATTAAATAGAACTGACAAACGTGTTCTCAGTTTTTATGCAACACTGTGCAACGGGGTGCCCTCTCTGTTCATGACCGAGGTAACTGGGAACTGTGATACCTGCACTCCCTTCTCAGCTCTGCTGTTGTCATACTCCCTAACCTTAAACAAGATGTTTGGTTTCTGTTACCCAGAGAGGAGGAAATATGAAAGAATTACCTTTATTTTCCAGTGAAACAACTTGCTTAATTTCATTAAAACAACAGTGATAAAGTCCTTGATGGTCTGCAGATGCATTTCAAAATCTTTTTTTCATGTTAAAGAATAACACGCAATTTTTTTGCATTTCATAATCTTCACACGTAGCCATGTGATATTTATATTCCTGGGAAAAGATTTCATCCAGCAGCAGGAGGGAATGAAAAACTCAACATTGACTCATCTACCAAGAAAACAACAGTGGTTATGTTGTTTCGCAGAGTGTCATAATGATCTATATGCTCAAGATTTTTACTGTATAGCATGCAGTGATTTATAGACATCATGTGTTTATACAACCATAAAAGCAATGGCTCTTCACAAAATTATTTACTTGCCATTTTGCAGCCCTTTTAACACAGCTGGTCAAAATTGTTCCTCCTGTAAAATGGTGATACTTTACTAAAACAAATGAATTTACCTGGGATTAAATAAATGACGAATGTGTCCTAATGTGCCTTAGACTATTGCCACCATGGCACACAATGAATGTTCTGAAGTCTGTGTAATCCCAAATTGTTTCAAAGGAAATTCCAGAAAAATACCTGAGACGTGAAATTTCAAGGTTCAAATCTTAACAAGCACTATTCACTACAAAAAGTCTTGTGTCACAATATGAACACTGAGTGTCAAGATACATAATATGCACCTATACAAAAAAGAACTCAATGCATATTGTCGTTTCCCACACCAAAACCTTTGAGAGATTAAGTTATGGAGAATTTTTTTTCCCAGTGCTTAGACGAAGAAGCTGAAGCCCAAGAAGAAGTGGAATATGTGGGGCCACTTGGCTGTCTTCTTGGGATGGCAGCACTCAGTTTCCTACGGAAACATGCCACTATATCTATCACACATCCACATTTGGACCAATATCTGCTTCTCAAAGAGCTTGAATATTTACAGTGAGAACTCCAGGGAATCAAAGCATTAATTCACATGGCTATTTTCCCACAGGTTTAATGGAGAATATCTTTGTCTTTGAAAATCTGCCAAGCCTGAGCCAGGATCTGCAGCATTTATATACTACGGGGCACTCACTGACTAATTGCAGGCATAAGCATGCCCCATTTGGTCCTTGACATCACACTAATATATACAGTTATTGGCTTCACCTGTGAGATGCAGGCATTCATCCTAACCTTCCTGCATGTGACAGTGCGTAGTGTGTCCAGCAGGCTGTCCTTGTCCTTGTCCCCATGCCACACTCCCAGCGGTGCCCTTGCCATGGGAAGATGCTGATACTTTTCACAGTATCACAGTATGTTTGGGATTGGAAGGGACCTCAAAAGATCATCTAGTCCAGTCCCCCTGCTGGAGCAGGAACGCCTAGGTGAGGTCACACAGGAACATGTCCAGGCGGGTTTTGAATGTCTCCAGAGAAGGAGACTCCACAACCCCCCTGGGCAGCCTGTTCCAGTGTCTGTCACCCTTACTGAGAAGAAGTTTTTTCTCAAATTTAAGTGGAACCTCTTGTGTTCCAGCTTGATCCCATTACCCCTTGTCCTATCATTGTTTGCCACCGAGAAGAGCCTGGCTCCATCCTCATGGCACTCACCCTTTATATATTTATAAACATTAATAAGGTCACCCCTCAGTCTCCTCTTCTCCAAACTGAAGAGACCCAGCTCCCTCAGCCTTTCTTCATAAGGGAGGTGCTCCACTCCCTTAATCATCTTTGTTGCCCTACGCTGGACCCTCTCCAGCAGTTCTCTGTCCTTCTTGAACTGAGGGGCCCAGAACTGGACACAATATTCCAGATGTGGTCTCACCAGGGCGGAGTAGAGGGGAAGGAGGACCATTGCAAGAAGCTCCTGATTTCTCTGAGAGTTCTGGAATGGGGAAAACAGTGAAAAAGGTGAGCTCAGGTGAGTCTGTAAAGGATACTGGGCAGGAATGGGGCAGTGGGGCACTACTGCCTCTTTGGTGAGCGAGGCACAGGCCTACTGCAGTCATTTCAAATTCCCAGGAACGGAAGTTAGTCCTGCGCATTTTGGTTTTGTCAGTCAATAAAACTTAAAACATTTTAGTGGGATTGAGATGGTACTGTGTCACTGCACCACAAACATACCTTGGCAAAATGATGAAAGGCCAGCAATTACAGCTCTTCCTTGTCTGTCAGTGATAGGTCTGTGATCCTGGACAAGTATGGAAGGGGCAGCTTTTTTTCAGTAAACTCATTCTTGAGTTATCTGAAGATATTTTAGCATCCAGGAAGAAAGGTAGAGAGAAATGTTTATTTTGCAAAGACAGAAAAATTTTATTTTCTAATCTTTCCCCCACCTCCTATTCACAACTATGCTTAAAAGGGGAACCTTCTCACAGTTTCATGAGGAAACAAGCTTCAAGACCACCCAGAGAGTTCCATTCCCTTCCCCTTGTCTAAATCACACAAAGAAAAATAAACAAATGAACACAACATTTGCCTTCTCATCCCTTCTTTTCACTAAAGGGTCAGGAGGGTCGGGAATCTTTCTTTTGCCATCCCTGGACACCCTCACCCTCTTCAACAACCAATCCAGATGGATCATGGCCTTTGAAATCTTAAATCCTTTAATCAGTTTCTCCAACTTTCTCTCTTGGCTCCTTTATGTCACATTCCTCGGCTAATTCAGGTACCTTCATACAGCGTAGGATTTGGATGACAGAAAACACATGGGGAAGTACAAGTCCAGGGATCTGTGCAAGTGGTGGGTTGATTATCTTTAGCTTCATTAAGGTTGCTCAGCAACATGAGCTTGTATTAATCATGTCAGAGAAACCTCATCCTGACAAGCAATCTGCATTGCCAGGATACAGGCCCTTCCCGCACGCTGCTGAAAACACGTTCCCATGAGCTGTCCCTCTGCTCTCAGTGAGCTAATGGATGAATGAAAATTCAGACTTGTCAAAAATTTCATGAATTATCCTCACTACTGTAGTGAGTCCAACAGGAAAGCAACATAGGATGTTGTACAAAACCAGTTTTCAGTGATCGCAAAAGAAAGACATGAAAAGCAGCAACTGAAATATTAGATGGTGTGGCTAGATGATCTAGGTAATAAACAAGCAGTAAAGAATTCCCCAATAGATAGATCAATGGCTGCACAGTACACGGTTTTGCTGTGCCTGGAAACATGGAGACAACATATTCTTGAGAGATTCATCACTAAGACCACAGTCATAATTTCCAGCTGGATTTTTTCCATTTGATAATTTTATACTGTTAATCAGAGCTCATCGGATACTGCAGAAATAGCATTCAAGAACTTTGGTTTGAATTCCAAACAACTTCATCATGTCTATTTATTATTAATATGATTATGTTGCACTCACGAATGTTCTTTTTTTATCTTAGCCATTTAATGATTTCAAATTACCAGCCATTCAGTGGAGCAGCACCTAAAGTAGCATTACAGAATAAGGCTGAACTCATCCATGAATTACTCTTATGCTGTCAGGCCAAACAGGAACTTCTGCAGACCTCCAGATATTTAGTATTGACACTATCAAGCTACATCTGGGGCTTTAAATTTGGGGCAGAGGTTACTGAAGAATTATTTGGTCAAGTGTTACAGGATTCATATTTTGGTAAAGGCATTTCTGGAAGTCGTTTGCCTTTAATGATATGTGGGTGAATAGAATAGGAGTGATGAGAGCCTTTTACAATGAGGTGGGGATTCCTCAGACATCTTGCAGATGATTTTAGGACACCATCCCTAAAAGTCTATGCAGGTAGCACTGTATCAAAGCTTCCTTAAAGTCAAATGGGATTCTGGAAAAGCCATAACGTTTATTCCCTTACAATAAAGGCAGGTAACTTGTGTTGAAACACTCTAGAGGAGATATATACCCATGTCTGTTTGTGCATCTACTTTCATGTCTACCACCAACTCATTCTGTACAAAATGAGAACTAATTATAAATTAAAGGGTTGTGTCCCTAGCAGTTTGTAATGATGCACTGGCTGCTACTGTACCAAAGGTAGAAAACTGTCAGGAATGGCTTTCTTCCTTTTGTGGTTTGTTTGTTTGTTTGGGGTTTTTTTAAGCTGTTGCTTCATGTAGCAGGAAAAAACAGCATGGAATTGCAAGGAGATTTACTTAAAATAAACAAGCAAATAAACTTCAAAAGAGAGGTTTGAGACTGTAGGAAAGATTTGACTCCTATATCTTTGCAGAAAGACAGAAAGATACCTATTAGTTTGTTAATACTTGAACATGTGAGTATAAAAATAGCACCTAAATCGGAGAGACAAGTGAGACAAGGTTTTGTTTATTTGTTTGTTTGTTTATACAATTTATCGGAGGCTCAATTACTTCCAAATAAAGAACACATCGGGTCATTGAATACTGTGTATACTCCCCACCCCCATTTTTTAATAAGTCACACCCTCCAAAAGAAACCACTTACAGGGAAGGAAGACTACTCTTGGCCTGCTGCTCTGCAGGACAAACTCAGATCTCTGAATCTCCATCAGACTTAATAAGACACCTCAGCTCTGTGTCATTGTCTGTTTTTTTTCCCAGCTGTATAACTGGGACGGTGCAGTTTCATTCAGCAGTCACTATTTACAGTCTAGACTGTAAATTTAAGCAGTCAGTGACTGCCTGATCCTATACACAGTATTAACATAATGGACTTCTACTCCCATTTGATTTTTGTTTATGCAGCAAATAAGTTAAATACTATTATTTCTAAACTAACTTGGGCTGGCCAATAATTTTTAGCAGTTGAACATCTGAAGTATTAAAGAAATGTAACTTCAATAGTGATGAGGTTACTAGTAATATGGCTATGGGTGAATGCGTTAAGTATAGAGAAGCTCTCTGTTGTTAATAACTCTACATGTCACTTATTTCAAGTTTAAAGACTTGCTGTGTTGCCTCTTAAACACATCTGCAAATTTTTATGTTGCATTTTCTTTCCACTGCAACCTGAGAAAATTATTTTTAAGATAATCTAAATCTGAAAATTGATATAATATGTATATATCATGTACCATCATTTTACATCACTATTATGTTATTAATGGTTTAATCATCGTAAAAATAGAGTATTATATCAGTACAAGTATCATTTGATATAGATATGTGTGTCAGTATATATATAGCAAGGATAAATGTTTCATTTTCCATCTCAAAGTTCTTTTCATTCAGAAAAATGTTCCCTTTAGTTCACAAAGTTCCTGTTTTTCTTGCTTTTATTTCAACCAGTCTTCAATCTCAGGCATTAGGATAAGATTTTATTCAGAGCAGATCATCTGTGTCTGTCAGCTATGGGACCCTGCTTACTTTCATCTGAAAAATGCATTAGTGGCTAATGTCAGAGTTGGGATACTCATGTAAGTGTTTCTACCATCTTGTTAAATTAGGAGAATTTTAAGTTGGAAAGGTATTTTCCTATTAACTTGAAACATGTAGGAACTATCTAGCAGAGTAGGTAAATAAGGATATGATACTGCCCTGTCTTGCACTGTACTCCCTGAGTGACGGGATATGACAGTCCTGGGGTCAGTCGTCAGTCAGCTCAGGTGGTTCTACTCCTTGCAGACAGAGTGCTTTCAGCTCCACACCCCACGTCCAGGCAACATATGCAGCCTTTTTACTCACTGCGTACAGAGTGGGTTAAGAAAAGACAAATGAGAAAAACAATTTAGGGAAACTATGGAAAGTATGAAAAAGCTTGAGTTAAAAAAAGAACCTTTGATTCACTGACTCTGGACACATGACTAAGACATAGCTAGAGAAGATTCAATAGGGCAGTGTCTCATTTTTATTTTCTCTTGTGTGGTCTATAAAAGAGTCAGCTTAGTACTAAACAGAGGAAAAATCTGCAGGATAGGAAGAAGAAAGCAGAAACAAAAAAAGATTTCTCTTGCTGTAGGAGAGATAATGGAGGGACAAGCACAGGAGAAACAGCCATGCCAATCAGATCACAGATTTTGGAAGCTGAGAGAAGCTATAAACTGAAAGGAGTTCGATAGATGGTTGAATAGCTGAAAGCACCTTATGGCATTACGAAGTATGTAGGAAGCATTTTAGCTGTTCCACAATCACACTTAATCCTTGTTAAAAGTGTGATTTTTGTTAAAATTATTTAGAAAGGGTTAAATTCATCTGATATTTTATTCAGTCCATCAGGTAATGATAGCTTATCCCCTCAGTAAGACAGGTAGAAATTGAATAACAAATAATTCACTTTAAGAAGGAGACATATGCTTGTGGCAATGAAGAAAGGGGTAATCCTGATTTTCAGTTGGCATTATTTGTCTTGCTTTTATTCGCATACGATTTTCCCAGCCACTGCCTCTCAGGGGAAACAACCTTTTATGTTCTTGTATGTCTAACAGGTGAATCTGAGAAGATGGGCTGACGAGTTCAAAAAGACCAAACTGTCCTGCCCTTTCTTGGGGTCACTGCTTCCAACTGACAGCTGAAGTACAGCAGCTGTATGGCAGAAAGAAGCTGGAATTAATACTGCCCATGCTGAAATACATCTTGGAGGCACTGGAAATGAGGCTCATTGACTTCGTAAAAACTCAGAGAACTAGAGGAATCCTGAAAGGGGGAACTGAAGATTTAGTCCTCTGCCCAGAGTGATGTAAGAAGTGCAAATCAGAGTCAGAAAGTTAGCTTGGCTGTCCTATGACTTCATTGCACTGCCTTAGTAGAGATGGTGGGTCTTTCTCTTCTCTGAGCAAACTGAGACTTCATTTCTTTCAGTCTGTCGATGTGACTTTGTGACTTGATTCCACATCCAAAATTTTCACTAAGAAAACCCCACAGAGAGTTTGTACATAAAATCTTTTTAAAATAATACAAATCTTGCATTCTGTTCCATACCTGGGGTACTGTGTGCAGTTCTGAGGACCACAGTATAAAAAGGATATAAAGCTACTGGAGAGTGTCCAGAAGAGGGCTACAAAGTTGGTGAAGGGTTTGGAGAGGAAACCATATGACGAGCGGCTAAAGTCACTTGGTTTGTTCAGCTTGGAGAAGAGGAGACTGAGAGGAGACCTCATCACAGCTACAGCTTCCTCACAAGAGGAGGAGGAAGGACAGGCACCGAACTCCTCTCTTTAGTCACCAAGAATAGAACCCAGGGGAATGGCAGGAAGATGTGCCAGGAGAGGTTTAGGTTGGACATTAGGAAAAGGTTCTTCACCCAGAGGGTGCTGGAGCAGTGGAACAGGCTCTCCAGGGAGGTGCCACGGCCCCAAGCCTGACAGTATTAAAGAAGCGATTACAGAACACCCTCAGACACATGGTGTGAACTTTGAGGTTTTCATACACAGGGACAGGAGTTGCACTTGATGATCCTTGTGGGTCCCTTCCCACTCATGACATTCTATGACTCTATGAAATCAGAGTGTCTTTCCTTCTCCCTCTTTCTTTCCATTGTAAATACACGTTAATGGGGATTATTGTATTTAAAATAACTGCTGTATAAATAATTTCATCCTTGAGTTACTCTGAGCTGTGAATTATCTGTGACTTTTCTTCTAGTGCTTTCTTCTGGATGGAGGAGTCTTTTCTCGCCTCGAACTGCTCTCATACTGGAGAGAACCCCGTCAGATTTCCTGCCTCTCCATGTCCTTTGCGATCCTCCCCCTGCAGCTCTGCTGGAGCACTCACCCCTGAGACATTCCCATGCTGGTGGGAGTGGAGGAGGGCAGTGCTCTCCAGCTCCACCCTCTTCCAGAGGAAATGTCATGAGAAAATGTTGTCTTGAGGTCTTTCCTGTTAACATGCTATGAGAATGCTTGCCATCAACTGTGCATTTTTATGGCATTTTGACTGGAAGTAATGTGAGAATGTTCTTTCTCACATTATTTCCAGTAGAAATACCCTGAGAACGTTGTTGTTTGTGATATTTCTACAAAATGTACTCAGAGATTGGATGTGACTAAATTTGCCTTTATAATTATGGGGTTTTTTTTCTTTCTTCCAGCTGAAATTTGGGCAGCATCTAACGTCTCTCCATTTTAAACTTTCGTTTTATCATTAAGCCTTGTCCAGATCTGTGCCAAATGAAGCCTTTAGCTGAAGTAGCCGATTTGTCTTTTTTGTACCCTAAGACCTATCCAAACTGAATCAAAGGTTAAAAAACCAGATTAAACTCCACAGCAATTACTGTATTTATAGGATTTCCTTCTGAGATGAAGTTGTTTTGACTGCCCTTTCTGTTTCAAAGTGGACCTACAATAGGGTTGAATAAAACTGTGGAGGAGTAGAGACCTGGAAGAACAAAGACCACATACTGTAAAAAAGCCATTCTAATTAAATCAGAATGAAAACACAAGAATGCCTTTGCTTTCAGAGAAACAAGTAAGTGACCTAGAGAACCTTATGACTTGGCAGTCTACACATTTCTTTTTTTAAAAAGGAACTCGCATCCTTAAAAGGAAATAAATCCAGGAAAAAATATAAGATGTGTCAAGTTGATCGGCTCTTTAAGCCATTTCCTCCAATCCTGATGTTTTCCTCATGAATTATGCACTTTCAGCTGCCACTACTTACATATGTGGGCCCTTGTGGCATGTTTCCCAGTACCAGCATGTGATTACAGATCATAAAACATGAACATACACATTGCCCCTTCAATAAAGGCTGAGATGCACAATTCCAAGTGCTCCATGTTAAAGTCTCTCTTCTATTTGAAAAATAGCAGCTGTTATTAGAAACATCTATAGCTGTAATAGCTACAGCCATGAAAACTAATCACCATATTTTCATTTTAAATTGCAACAAAGGAATTAAGAAACAGATGCCCATTAAAAATGAAAAAGGTAAAGTAGCCACTAGGAGTTTCTCAATAGCCAGAAGGTGGTGCTACATTGTAATATAGTCGCAGGGGGTCAGGTTTTCATCTTTGATAACTTATGCTGTTTGATTCACTTTTTTAAAGGGGAACAGAAGGAGAGATTAAACAATTACAACTGTGCTTCAGGCAAGTGTTCAGCAGAGGTAAAACAAAGAATGGAATTTAGATCCTGGTATATTGAAATCTTGTGGTTTTGGTGATGTGAGACTGGGTCTTTCAGTGAAAACCTTTTTCTGTTTCTGTGTTTCTTCATTACTGGTTTTATTAAACTCTCCTGCTTCCTTACTCTGCTGTTTCATCAGGGTAATCAACAACACAAACCAGAAAACTACTATCAACTACCTTTGTGATGTGTTTCCTTGAAGAAATCTTTCTTTTTGTAGTATTTCATGTAAGTTTTACTAAGAAACTTTCAGCTTTTTCAAAGCTCAGATATTCAGCCTCAGGTAGACACTTTTGACTTTGGTGAAACTCTGCTAGCTAGTTTTTCCGGCTGAGGTGGTGTAATCACCTTCTTTAATAGCAGAAGAGAGCAGAGCTGCCGTCACACTGTGTTTATCTGTGCACTGGAGAGCGATGTTATGGGAGGCAGAGGACTGGATCCCAGTGGTTTAGCTCAGGTAAAGCAGCGTGGGTGCCTTGTCCACTTGGTGAGACTCCCCCAGTCATTCTGCTCCCCTGCTCTGTGTGGATGTGCCTGCATATCTGTTTTATTTCAGGCCATGAGTGAGCTTTTAAATGGAATATCTGAATTGCTGCTAATTTCTGTGCCTTTCTATGCATTTTTGAGTAGTCTTAGAAGCAGGTGCTGGACGGCAGACATGGTCCAGCAGCTCACCCAGTGCACTGCAGTTCCAAGGGGCAGTCAGGACACCAGATCCGTAGCTCCTTCCCTCTCCCAGATGCTGCAGGATCTGGACATGGGGCCTCAGCACCAAATGTTTCTCCTACAGATTCACTCCTATTGATCTGCTTCGCTGGCTCATATGGATATAGCCCATGGGTATCTCTGCATAGACTTGGGGTCATATGGACAATTCCCCTGTGTTTTCTGATGAGAAAGATATTCCAATTTGATGTGATTTTTTTTTTTTATGGGAAAAAAGGTCACTAAGAATCAGGCAGCTGCCTCATGGGAATAAAGTTTTGACTGGGAGGAAAATGACCCTGATCGTCAGAACAAATCATCTCAGGGACATGGAAAATTATTGCCAAGTAATGCCATCAACGTTGTTGTTTGCATTG
Source organism: Nesoenas mayeri (assembly GCF_963082525.1). NCBI lineage: Eukaryota > Metazoa > Chordata > Aves > Columbiformes > Columbidae > Nesoenas > Nesoenas mayeri. Next base: position 13,163,789 of record NC_137544.1, read on the forward strand.
CTGAGGCACATTGAAGTCATGGGCCAGCACCCACTTATACTAACTACTAACAAAACATTACGTGTTTCACAGCAAGAGAATGACACTGGGTGTTAAATTCTTGCGTGGATCAAGGGAGACACATTGCAAGTTCAGGGAACTGAAATCCATGGAGAATTAATAAACACATCCAGTTCAGGAAACCACTGGGCTGAAAGTAGCTGGAGGCTGCGAGAACAGTGAGAGGATGGTCAGATAGATCTGCCCTCTTCTTACTCTTTTCTAGACACTGCTTTGACCACTTCTCAGACTGGCCTAGGGCAGAAAAAAGAAATAGTCCTCTCCCTTGAGAGCAACAGCAGCCCTTGTACATGGGATGGGCTTAGGGCTGAGAACCTCCTCCTCCTGGTGCTTCTCAGGAAAGTGCCTGTGTAGCTCCCCTGGGTTCAGCTGTTGCAGCCCCAGTGCCACTGGGAATCAAAAGAGGATTTGGTCCCCTGAATTTTCAAGACAAAATTTTCCATTCTTTTGTTATTAATTTTGGCTAATTTATCCTTGGCATGAGCTGAGTGACAACTACTCTCACATCAGCACAGAACCTGTGGGTATGCAAAGGGTGAGATATGCTTACCCTGCCTTGGCAGCAATGGAGAGATTGTCCAAAACGGAAATCACAGAAGCCCTTTTCTGCAGGAGATGCCACCTTTGCACTTTGCAAATCATCTATGACTGGTCGTAGGACCTTTGTGGATCCACTGCACTTTCTTTCCCCATATTTACAATGCTTCTAGTTTGGTGGAAATATCCAAGTTCTGCTGACGGAGAGGTTTAAGATACTTTGGTCCTGTTGGAGAATTAACAGTATTTTCTTTCATATAAAAGATCATGTGGTCTGACCAGCCTTATGTAGAATAAGTTCACAAAAACTTTGAGTTCCCATAGAAATAGACGTGACTTCATTCTTGGTATGCAATGCAAAATGATGTTTTTCCATGTAAATATAACTATATATATGCATAGTTATACAGTTGCTTTTAAATTCACCAGATGCTTAATGACTGCCTTCAATCAGAAAAGTGGCCCATAACAGATGGAATATGCCTAACCATTTTTAAAACCAGAGAGTTTTATTGTCTTAAATAAAATGACTTTTGAACAATGAGGGGGAAAACTGAATTTTTTCTTTAACTTATGTAATGACAAAATACCCAAGCTATCTAAATAAAATATTGTTTGAAGCACCTATAGATGTAAAACCTGTACTGACAGAGATCATATTCAGCTTGGGATATGTGGTTGTGTGAGAGAAACACAGGCCCATAATGGAGGTGGTGACAGACCTTAAATTAGTGCAGTGCTACTGTACAATAATGTGTATTCTCAGTGCCATATGGTTATGATATACAGCTGTTTTCCTATGCTGATTATAAATTTGGACTGTCTGGCAGACATTACAGAAGGAAAGACAACATTGATCGTTTTATCCATCCACTCTGGGTCAGTGAAAGATCATTCCCGACAGTTTCAATTTCCGTATTTTAATTATTTGCATTGCTCTAGTGGCCAAAATCCCCAGGCAGGTCAGTGTCTCCTTGTTCTGTGCATTGTACACCAGGATAAGTGTTGCTTGCTTTAAAACGGCAGAGCAGATAACGAGCAGATGTAATCAGAGGCAGGTTGGAAGTGAAGCTGAGGTGACAACATCCTTAATGTAAAGGCTACAAATTCTTAATCTTTTCTGCTTCACTTTTTGTTCTTTTATTGTAACTCAACCATCTTGCTTTGCTTACCAGGTTACCTTGACTGGCTGAAGTTTCACAGGCATCACGGCAGAGCTGGTGTGTGGAGAAGCACGTCCCTATGAACAAACGCAAGAAGGATGTTCCAGAAACAAGGACCATGATTGGCAAACTTGAGCCATTTGTCTGAGAAGCAAAAAAGACTAAATGTCACAGGAAAAGCAGTGGAAAGGCAATGTTATGGGACAGAAGAGTGTGTAAAAGCATATGCAGAGAAGTGAAATATGTCAGTGTACAAAATCACTGAAAATTTGTCTTTTCCATGAAGTGGACCTGTGGTAAAAATCCCATAACTAGTGGCAACTCATGCTGTTAAGTCCAGATTGTATATGTAACACAGCACTGTGCCACAGTGACCTGTTGCTGCGTTTTCTCGGCAGGGCTTATTAGCTTGGGCACAGCACTGTGTGATGTGGGAACAGCGCATCAGATGTGAGCTGGCTCGGCTCCAGGCAGCTCAGCGTGTCCATGTATCACACGCCCCAGCACACCAGCTCTGGGATTAGCTTGGACAGACCTCACTTGGGTCTGTTTTAATTGGTTCATAAATGATAAGAAGCCCTCATGGCTTCTCTTATCCAACTAATCTCCAGTTTAATAAAGAACGTTCCTTCTGATGATCAGACGTGTCTTTTCCTTTTACAAAAAAATAATTTCATCCAAGTATGAATTAATTCTCTTCCAAAAACAGAGCGGAGTCACTTGAAAAAGAGACATCCTGGCAAGCCAAGCAATCGTGTTTTGTTGCCATTTGAGGAGACTTGCTCTGAAATCCCAGCCTCTGCTGCCTTTCTCCTGTTAAGGAAGAAGTACCTCATATCACAAACCAGCAGCCCCTTCAGGCAATTGCCATTTAAAGAGTGGCATTGATGGACTCTGTAAGGAGTCCTATTCAGTGCTCTCTAGCTGGCAGCATGATGTCAGTGATGTGGGCGGCAAACCCCCGAAATTGCTTTGATGGTATTTGTGCTCTTTTTTTTTCATTTTTCACGAATGAGTGATTCATTTCTTTGAAACAATGTGTTTGGAAAGGCTGCCCCGCTAAGAAATTGTCTACACAGTGGGGGAGTCTTGGAACATTGTATGTCCTCATGGAAGTACCAACGGGAGTTGTGCCAGATCCCCGGTGCAAAGAGGTAACAGGGATGCTTGTATCAAAGCCAAAGCTTCATGAATCAAAGGCGCTGACTCTCGAGCACAAGTGCCAGCATTTGGGCAGATAACCCAGCCCGTGCCAATTTAGGGTGAGAGGAATGCCCCAGACTAATCCCATGGATTCAAAGAAGCACAACATAATCAATTTTAAGCATCCTACAGCCTCGAGAGTCTTCTTTTTGGTTATAGATGTTAAAGGAAGAAATGAGGGTAATTATGTGGTCTCATTTCCCAAATAAGAAAAAATAGAACATTTTTTGCACTGTTTTCTACTGAAAATTATGTTCCCTTAGGTGGTTTATTCCGAAACACAGGGGAACAGGGAAGCAGCACTGGAAGAAGAAACTGTGGATGTCAACTGATGTGTTTTGCAAGTGGATCAAGTACAATACAAATGCTCATGGGGAAGGTGGCCAGAAGGTGCTTTTGGCCAGTGTGAGGGCTGTTGAAAAATTCTGTGCCATCTTCAGTAGTGAGTGCCTGACACTTGACACTAGCAGGGTGATTCAGGCTGCTTAACATTAGGCTATCTAAGGCAAAACAGTATATGCAACAAGGAGAATAAGGCACACATGGAAAACCATCAAATGTGCTACATGCAGAGTGAAGCTGGAGGCAACATTAAATTAAACCCTAACAGTAGGGTCGTGTCTGAGGTTCTGTCACTATCAGTGAAGTTCCTGAGTCGAGCTGAAAATAATGTGCCTGTGTTCATTTAGAAAGAAAAGTGTCATCTCGTGCTCAGAGGTGTCTAATCAAGCATTTCTCATTCTCTTCAAAAGGTAGCTAAAAGACAAGGTGGCAACTCAAGTTTTGCATAACATTTTTGTGATTCTAAAGAGGTGTGTGAACATATCTTTGTAGGTTCAGACAAACACAAGCAGTTTAACTAGTTAGCTTTCGTATTTTATATATAAAATATTAAGTGCCTCATTACAAGAGCTGATCTCTACCTTACTGAAACAAGAGGCTTCCTCTCCCGATCAGCCCTGCATGGGACAGTCCCCACGGACAAACTGACTGCCTGACTCCTCAGCACAACCAATCTTTAGTTCAGATGATTGATCCCAGACAGTAGGACAGAAGACTTCGTGCCCTTTCCATAACAGCAAAGTGCTTAGATGACTTGTTTGGCAAGTGGATGATCTGACTCCATCTTCTTCTGAAGCTTGAGTCAACTCTTACATTACAGAAAAATACTTTAACCCAACTCTGTATTATCATGAATAAGTCTTCATATCTTCTATTAAGAGTAAGCCACAGGAGGAGTGTCTTAAATTCAAGGTTAATGTTGCTTTATTTCTGTTAAATGTGTCTTGGATAGAAATGGATGCATAAGCAATTTACAGCACAAACACAGACCGTGACTTAAATAATTATTAAAATGGTCTTTTATAGAAACCTAAAATTCAGTAAGTCAGTGCTCAGATTCCATTTCTACAACACAGGATGAAATCAGCAAGTTTACATACAGAGACACTGACTTCAGTGGACTCTTCAGTCAAAAGAGTAGAGAAAGTCCTGTTCTCCCCTGCCCCTGCGTCCCTCTCCCAGAAGACAACATATGCAAGAAGATGCTGCCCACGACAGCTGCAGTGCTCTAGTTTTCTCAAGTTTGTATGTTGGTTTCCTTAGGCTCAGTGGTGCTCAATACAAATAGAGAAAACACTCTTCTTGTGAAACATTCAGCAGTATCTCCCCATTTGTCCTGCAGTTATGTACAGACCGTATAGTAAAGACAAGGAAATGCTTTGCATTCAGACCCCTTCCTATTTTTTGGCTCTGGAATTTGGTATTCCATATGCACTGAGTAGATTTCTTCATTCTAGTTTTGACAATAAATGCCATTACAAGTCTGAGAAACCTGTCTGATTGAAAATGTTGTCCAAATGGCTCATACAAAAATTCACTTTCTGACAATCATTTTTGTAGGAAATCCCCAAGCACTCCCCTTTACTTACTTACAAAGTCATTTTATATTCTCTAGTATGTGAAGCATTGGATTTTTCAGTGTAAATGATATAGATATCCTTTTGAGTTACAGGAGGAATGTCTTTCTTAGAGGAAATGTTTCTGGAACCATGTTATTCCTATTATTTGTTAAAAATTAAAATTGTCTGAGGCACACGTTTAGGAAAACTTGAAGGACTGTACACTGTCTTTGACTTCTAAGTGGCTGTAGGAGAATATGTTTTTTCTTTTTTTTATCCTGATAGATAGTAGAACTTTCATCACTGTTACATGCTGTCCTTGATGGCTTTTGGATTTCTGTTATACACTTGTATCTTGAAAAAAACAACAACAACAACAAAACCAAATATATTGCTCCAATATTAAGCAAATAAAACCACCATCCAAACCAGAAATACTTCAGAATTTTATTTGAATTCCATGAAACACTTTGAGATTTTATTTGGCGTCCAGGAAGTTATGTTAAATCATCAAATGAGATTCCCTGCATTAATATAACTGATTGCAATTCATTCTGAACTTCAGTTGTGTCTCTGTGCATACTAACTTCACAAACACAAAACTTCCCACTGCACTTTTATTCACAGGCTTGTCAATCAGGTGCTCACCATTCCCTTAAAGTTTAAGCCTTATTAACCTACACACTGGATTTGACTGATGATAGGCCACAACAAACAAAGAGCACCAACTCTCAGGTTCCAAATCCTGTCATCCTAGTTCAGAGGGTCCGTGCAAACCCCCTGGAAGAGATGAAAGGATCACTCAAATGTCTGATTATTCAAACACACAGGCAATGTGGCGCATTGTGGAAAAAAAAAAGTTAGCGAAGTCCCCTGCTGATTGAGATATCTTCTGAAAAAATAACTCGGTTCTGATCTTTGTACACAGATAACGTTGGTTTCTAACCCAGGTCTTCAAGGGTTATGTCAAATGCACCCTAGCAACACGATGTGCAAGGTCTAGATTGAACGTATATTTGGCAAATATTGTTAAATTGAAATTACTTCATGCCAGTGTTGCCCAGATACAGTAGGAAGCATGTTAGCTACCTCGGAGGAAGTGAAAAATCACTGTAATTCTAGCAAGAAGAATTTTTATTTCATTCATTTCCATATGCAGTTTCATAGTTTAAGGCTTCAGTACAGTCATATACGTATGCCCCTCTTTGGTATACGACATAAATTATTCATATTTTATTACGAAAATTCTGCTCATTAATGGCCTGGCATGTTGGGCAAATGCAATTGCAGTTCCTGCTGACTAAGCCTCACTGTATTTATAAGGATTTTCATTACTGTTAATTAATGTTACAGCATTGCTGAGAGACCCCACTCAGGCATAGTATCCTACACATAAAAAGTAATGATCCTTTCATGTTCTAAAGTACAAATCTAAATAATAATTATGCATTGTAGAATGCAAAGTAGAAGAGCTGAGGGGAAGAGAAGTAGAATGTTAATGAAGAAATTTGGGAGGTTGTGTAAAAAAAACAAAATAAAACCAACAACAACAAACAACAACAAATCCTCTGGACTTGTGAGATAAGACAAGGGAATACATTTTCCCAAAAACATTCTCTTATATTCCCGATTTCCAGCTATTTTTCATTTCAGTTTTCTCCTAAGAATATTAACTGTGCATGTTACCAACAACTGTTGAGCCTGCATGTAAACAGCAGTCAGCTTTTGACCATGATGGCTGTTTAGCTTCCTACTGAGCTAACTACCAGTTAGTAAAACATAAACGACACAACAAATGGAGCTGATGAGAGGATCAGATTGTAAGTACAACAGTTTTATACAATAACTTTTTAGAAGGGGGAAGTAAGTGCAGGTTATAGCTGAACAGTACAGAGAGAAAGTGTCAACAGTTCCTTTATTCTGTCTACCGAAGAAAACTTTCATTTTTTTTGGGAGAAAAAAGTATAACAAACTGATGGGTGAAACTCTTTTGTCACTGAGAAACTAGTTGTCCATCCCAAAGTGACAGATACAAAATCCAGCTAGCTTTACTGACATATCTCAAGACAACACATTAAAAAAGATACAAAGAAATGAGGGTGAGAAGAGAAAAACAAGGACAAATATCTTAGCAGGATGTGACTTTCTCATAACAGATTGACTATCCCACTTACACAGCAGTAAGTCATCTTTCCGAGTCATATTAATAATGTATTTCATATTTTTAATGATCCTGTATCAATTCTGAAAGCTACAAGAATGTCCGTTTTCCACTTGTTTTCAGTTGTCATTCCATACGTTTGACTATTTATTCAGAAAATGATAATACTAAGATTTTCATCTGTTTTCTGTGTCAGCTACATCTTAATACTTCTATCCTTTAAGAAGATTCCTGCCCATTCAATAAGCATGTTAAATAAGGGGTAAATGTATGAATAAACTTGTTCTTATATGATTCAGAGCTCACAGCAAAAAAGCAACCAAGCATATACAAGTAATACGCTGTTCCTCCGGGAGTACAATACTTGTACCATAGCTTTGGCTTTATGTTGCAGTGTTGGACTGAGCCTGAGAGATGAATGTGAAAGATAAAGAAGCATTGTAAGGTCAGTGACTGAGCTCCTCTTTTTGCTAATCGGCTTCCCTTGTTATCCATCTAATTTACTAGAAGTTTAACCTTTTCACTACTGCTAGAAACTAGCTACATTTTTTATGAAATGGCCATGGTAACAAATTAAAGTTATTACTGTTTATACATCTTCGTAACATCAAATGATACTGTAAAAAAAAAAATAAAAAATCAGCATTTCTGCAGCATTTTTCCCTCCAAAGAGCATTCAAATGCAAATGGGTTTACATGAAAAGAGGTAACAGGCCTTCATAGGTAAAATATTTCATGGAGATAGAGCTTCCACAGCCATGGAAGGAATGCCAATGTCACATAGTAATTAAGAAAATATTTAAGATGGGCTAACCTGGAATTTTCCAGGGGAACATATTCCTGTTAAAAAAGCATTTTATTTTAAACTAAAATTTTATATGGAGACATAAAAAACCCTGCTTCTAATGAATTTTAAACATTAATTACACAGACTATTGGATTTCAGTATTTTTAAAATGTAAAGATTCATTTCCAAGGTTGAAATTATCACAAAAGTCATTTAAAAAGCAGAATAGTTACAGATAAGTGAATCAAAACTGATTCTGTACCCACAAGCTTTTATGAGGTTTTTCCTTTCTGCTTGGATCAAGACAAACACATAAATTTGTTGGAAAAAATTTAAAGTGCAAAAATTTGTTTCTTTTAAGCTATATTCTGTATCCTAAGAGTAAGAATAGAAAGAAAAATTTGAATCAGGATGAAAAATCCAAAGATGAGAGCTTTTGTCTGCTTGTTGGAAAATCGAGGTTTAGTGGTTTTTTTCCATTGCAAGCTATTTCTGTGGCTTTTGCCCAGACAGTTCATTCCGTGTTCACCTGTCTTAAAATCAAGGAAGCTGTTGAATATCTAGATCTCAGACAGCATCATTTGTCCCCTAGGAGGACGTACAAGGAATTAGTACTTCTGTTCTAGAGCATACATAGAGGAATGCTCCAAAGCACCTCAATGTAACAGGGCAGATGGCTCCCTACTCCTTAGGAAGTGCTGATCTGAGCAGAAGAACTGGTCCTAAGTTACACTTCAGGACTTTGAAGAGGCTGACAAGGAATAAATGTCCCCAGAAGGACCACATTCATCAGATACTCCCTGACTATGGTTAATGTACATAGGCAGCACAAGTGACAATCATTCTGCATTATGATTTCTGGCATTATGAAAAGGAAGGTGGTGTATAAAAGGCATCCTTTACTCAAATGTTCACTGATCATCTCAGCAATTAGTAGGACCATCCTGACATGTCCCACTACAAAGGATCAGTCAAGGAATTAATATCCTGATTAATGTGAGCTCTACACAAACTACAGTGATGGAAGGGAGGGATGGAAGTACCCTAATTCAGAGAAAGACTAGGAGGAATGTCTGTATTTTGCTTTTCTTAAAGTGTATTAATAGAATCATAGAATAGTTTGGGTTGGAAGGGACCTTCAAAACTTTTCTAGTTCAACCACCTTCAGTCAATGCAGAATATTAGGGAGGAGAACATATGAAAACATTTAAAATATAGTGAAGCAGAGGTGCAGGTGAAAACAAGAGAATTCAGACCAACAGTGATTACATGGAGTATTAAGCAAATTCAGTTCTAAAGGTGAAACAACTGATGCAATAGCATCAAATGCCAAAGAACATGGAAATCTTACTTGCAGTTCTAGACTGAAAATTGAATTTTCATGTTCTAAAACTGTGATCTTTACACTAATAAAGAAAGTAAGAATTCTTAAATCCAAAAGATATATTTTCTAGGAAAATCTTCAGGGGCAAATCTGGTGTGTCATATGCTGTCTCAGTGGTGAAAGAAGAAAGTCAATAATTTTTTCTGAAATTGGTAATGAACCACTGGATTTCAGTAATGCCATTGACTTGTCTTGCATCCTCAGTCTGTATACCTTCACCTTTTATTTGTCCTTTAGTCCTTACTATAACATAAATCATGGTAACTGCATCTCTGAAAAAGCTTTATTCTTTAGGTCAGGTTTGCTTTTAATTATTCTTCTTAGAATATTATAAAACAGTGGTGAAAAGAAATGAGCTATTCCGTCCTTTAATCGCAAGAGTAATTTTTAGGCATTTGAATATGCCTGTTATTTTCAAAACACAATTAACTCTTAAGAATATAAAATACAGAAGTAAAACTAAGTATTTGTAGGGTTAGTATCCAGTCTAGATGAGGATCCTTGGACAGAGGAGGTAGGAAAGGGCTTTTGAATAATTTTCAAATGAGACAAAAGGGAAGGTTAGGTAGAAATTGTAGGCAAGTGTTCAGAAGCTTCAGTTAAGGAGTTTAGCATTTGATAAACACTCCCAGTCACTCCAGGACTTCACAAACCTAACCTGACATTTGTACCTTTTGAGTGCACAAATTATAAATCAATAAATACTTTTGTAGTCTTTTCATAGTTAAAAATTTGCACCAGTTCTGAACTTTTAATTTTGGGATTCCAAAACACAATATTTAGGGCTAGGTTTTCATTCTAACCTCAGTATGTATTGCAGGTGCTTGACATCTCTAAGTACTGCGACTCATCATCTCAGTTTGGATCCCCTACAGTTTAGCCTTACTATTTTGACTTAATGTTGGCATTTATTATAATCATGGATAATTACATATAATTATAATTAAGCCCTAATCCTACTCAATTACACTGACATAAATTAGGCATAAGGCATAACTTAATCAAAATTAATGGATTTGAGCCAGTGTAGAGCTGACACAAGGGTAAACCCAGATCTTGTATCATATTATGAAGTATAGCATTCTAAATAAGCCAAAATAAACCCATTTTATAGGTAACTATTGTTCAGCTACATTAAACATTTGTTATTCATTGGCTGTCATTGCTAACAAAAAGGGAAAAGTGGGTTAATTCAGAAAATAAAGCAAAAGTTACAAAGGACATACTGAAATCTGAAAGAATTTCAAATCTTTTACATAAGAAAAAACATTTGTAAGATCATAAGGATGACTATAAAGATTACTTTTATTAAAAAAAAAAAAAAAAAAAATCAAAGGAAAACTTATTCCCTTGGGCATTTTAAATCTATTTGGTAGAAATACTCACATCCAGATGCTAACTTTTGTAACTGACCAAGAGTGGCCTTAGAGAGGGTGGTTGGGGAAATGATCCTTTACAAAACATGGGATACAAAGCTTATGTTGTTGAAAGGAGAAGCATGTAATCAGCTAAAGAATTCCTGAGAAAGACCAAGGGCAGCAGATACTGAAACCTTGAACTTCCTTGCTTCAATGCATTTTTCGCATGCTTCCTGAAGAAAGGAGCAACCAAGGGAATTTATTAACTTTTAACTTAATTAGGTAGATGCCAAAAAAATGTTCATTCCTGAAGCAATCTATTTAGACATTGCAGCCTTCAAAAAATTGTAGCTCAGGGACTCCAGTGGAGATTTTTTTTAAGAAGCTATGTGAACTTTTTTGTCTTCTAAATATAACACAAGAGAAGTTTTAAATGAGAATTTTAAGTGCACAATTGCATTGAGAACACATTGAAGCCGAGAGGCACTGTGTGGTGTATATATGTCTGTAAGTTTAATTGAGACATTCTGTGGAAACCTAAAATAAACCTTTAAAAAATAATACAACAATCAACTCCTGTGAAATCGGACATATAGCTAGCTAGCTAGCTGCATGTAATACAAACATACTTTTATTTTCTAACTTTGATTCCTATTCATTGTGAAAGCATACATAACCTAACTCTACCTTTTCCAAGCAACACTATGGCAAATCTATAATGTAATTTAGAGTTGTGGTCTCCTTTGGATTATTTATATAAAACTTATACTTTTTACAAATATCAGTTGGCTCTTATAGTGAAATTGTAGATGAAATAAAAAAGGGACATTATTTTAAACTTCTCTCCATCTTATGCTCACAAACAACTGCTAACAGAAGCAACAGCCCTTGAACAACTACTGTTTGTACTTAGAAGTGTGCAGAAATACTCAGATTCCCAGTAGCTCCCCAAGCTACAACCTCTGTTTCACATGATATCTTCTGTGCCACTCAACAAAGATGAGGAGATGGTGCTGTCCCTGGCAATGGAAACTCAACACTGACATTCCAGCCTGACAGCAGCCATGAACTTTGCGCGACTCTGCACAGGGCTAAGAGAGAAAACAGGATTTTAAGAACCACTTTTTACAGCAAAAACAAGCTATAGGTGCAGAACAATTACTGTATGCTAAAGCATAATCAGATTAATTTTATTCTCTGGGTTGATTTAGAGCATCAGCATTGCAAAGTAGGTTGAAACAAGTCCTGTTGACAGAAAATGCCTAATTCTCTAGCCTAATTCACCAGCTACTGCTGGTGAATTCATTGGACTACTTCCAAATAAATTAAAATGTGTTTGAATTAAGAACAGACTAATTACAGTAAAGCCGTCAGACTTCCTCAAAGCCAGGGCCTAGGACTCCAAGGCAAAGTTTATACATAAAAATTTCATTTTTATAATAGATTCTCAGATCCTTTCACAGGTATTCTCTGTTGCGTCCCTTTTGAGACATAACTGAAGGGCCTATATCACAGTACCAGGATAATAACAAAAAAACCCCAACCAACTGTAGTAGCTCCCATGTTATCAGAATTGTTGGTAAAGTATGTTTTTTAATTATTATTCACACTGGATGCCACAGTCTTGTCACTATTCTCATACCCTGGTAGCAGGTCCTACTGTTTGCTGTTAATGTTGCAGCCCTATTAATATTGTCATCAGCTCCATATTCAGTCCCTGAATCAACAGTTTTAATCATCTTTATGGTAGTTCTTTTATTCATATTTATTGATCACCATCCCACCGTATAAAACAGCAGGAAATGAAATGTCAGAGTACTATTGAAAAAAACACAAACCAAAATAAAATAAAACAAATCCCCAAACCCAAGAAACATTTGAAATTTAATAATTCTTCCAAAATGCTCTCTCTGAAAAATTTTGATGCACCAGTCATTGCAGGCAATTTAATTATTTGTCTAGAGGCCTTGGTAAAGTCAAAATTAATTTCATTTTGGTGAAAATTCATATGCATGATGATTTTTCTTAACCACAGAAAATAAATAGTAGATAGTAACTGAATAAATAGTAGATAGTAACTGAATATGGCAGATAGTAACTAAAAGGCTGAATGAGGTTAACCAGCATAGTTGAAGGATGGCTTCTGCACCACTTTTTTCTGCCACTGAACTGTTCAGATGCCCAAATACTTCCTTGTTTATTTTTAAACGTAATTGCTTAGCATGACTGAAAGCCTTCAATAGACTACCCATCTGACTAGAACCACACGGTTGTACATCCCTTGAACAGTTTCTGAGATCTTCTATAGAGATTATCCTGACTCTGGACCTAAGTTCACAAAGGTAGAAGATGCTCATGTGTTCATTTACTCCTTTGTTTAACTCCTTTTTTTTTTTAAATTAACTCCTTTCTTTTAGTCTTGGGGAGACTTTTTGCTTCAGGTCTTTACTGTCCAATTAGGAGACAATATTGAGGACATAATATAAATTTTAATTTTCTGTTTTTATGAGCATTACAATATTGTTGTTGGGGGGGGGGGGAGGGCGCAGGAAACACATGATAAAAAAAAGAAAAATAAAAAAAGTTGTATTGTAAGAATGTGTCTCAGAGCTTTGACAATATCTGGGTTACCATTCCACTAGAAGAAATTCTACAGTAATCCTTGCTTAAGGCTGTGTCTGAGAAAATTTGGGTCTGTTAGCAGTTTCACTGGCGTGTCAGGAAATACAAGGTTCAAAACCTTAGAATTTACCTAGGAAAGCTCTGTATAGCTTCACAGGAGTTTCAGTAGAATATAAGATTTTGGGAAGGAGACACATACATATACATATACATATACATATACACATACACATACACATACACATACGCACATACACATACACATATGCATATACATATAGCTTACAGATCATGTCCCTTGCAAAGGAAAGTGGAAGAATGAAATCTATTTTGATGTGCTGGAAGTCAAAACAGCTTCCTGCATATGATTCATCCATCTCTGTTACATTACACAGAACTGGATCAAAACAAGATTTCATTTTTTTCCAGATTGAAATGTGGGCGTCAAGGACTAAAAGAACAGTTTTCTCTCTTTTTTTTTTACCTCAAACATTTTCCCCCCTCTTCATTGCAAACATAATGCTGTCAGTTGTCCCTGCCATCTTCTGCCTCTCTTTCCATCTGTGTTCATACTTTTTTCTTAAGTTTTAATCAGGTCCTGCCTTGTCTTTGTATAGGAATTCATCATCATATGGCACCAATTCAGACCTGTAACATGAATAAAGGTTGGTATTTATCATACCTGCTGTAAAAAAAGTTCCTTTAAAAGGAAAGGGAGCATGTAATTCCCTGCCCTTCACTTTCTCCTCGACCTTTCACCTTTTAATCAATAGCCATAACCCGAGGAGATCTCACAATGGAAAGTTAATTATGAGGTCATGAAGATGAAAGCATCTGACTTGCATTTTCTAAAGGTATTTTACTTTTAAATTATCCCTGATTTACCTGCATAAAAGGAAAGGAAGTTTCCAAATATTATTCTAAATGGAGCAGACTTTCAGATGCCAGCATTTCCAAGTGGAAATGGAAATACAATTCCATCAAAATGTCCTTTGAATATTTCTTATGAAGGAGTCTTCCATTTAACAGTATGACCTGACTCATGACTTGAAGATATGTTAATGGATTTGAGGGCGTGGAGCACTCAAGGACATCCATGGATACACCACAGCTATAAGACTAGTGTGTAACTAGCAAGATATCTGAATGCATTTTCCTAAGAAACTAAGAAAACCACAGAATTTGAACATTTATATCTGAGAATCCAGTATGTACTGCTGTGTAGAGCAGGAAGAAGTGTGTTTGTAGAATACTGTGCCATTCTATGCTGAAAATTCCATTCTTATTCTGTCTTAATAATTGTGTATGTTGAAGGTAGCAGGAATAACTTCAGAAAAAATATTTTTTTACAGTATTTGGTATTCAAGATGGTAAGAGGGAAAGTTTGCCAGCTGTATCAATGGCTGTAAATATTAATAATGCATATTTAAAACTGTTTTATTATGTAAGAATGAAGATATTCTGTTCAGATACCTAGGCTAAAACCCTGAAGAGAATCAAATAGTTCAACAATGTGTTGATTTTAGAGCCATCCAAACTGAATTACCAGACTATAGAGTACATGGCTTATCCAGCTGTCCCAAGCCCTATCAAACTCGAAATGTATTGTCTTTGAGAAATGGGGACTGCTAGAGACAAAAAGGAGCTCCATCAGACAACAGGAGGCAAGAGCACCTTTGGCAATAGGCTTATTAATCTAGAGAGATGACTTCTCAGTGTATGATGTCTAAAGCATGAGGAGAAGTGGAGGCAGGGAATGGAGAGGTTGCATGGGGGCCACTCACACTTTCCTAGGGAAAGCAGCATGACTGGAGAGCCATCTCCTCTGCACCCAACACGTGAACACTGGAAAAGACAATCTCCTTTTCTTCTTGAGGATTTGACATTTTCTATAGGCAACAGTGTCTCTTCATTGAGTTTTCATATGAACTACTAAGAAACAGACCACATTTCCCTCTCTGATCATAAATATTAGAGAGATACCAGCTCTCTGTGTTGTTATTATTGGCTCCACTGTCCTTCTCCTAATACTGCTTTAAATTATGTCTACTTGGCTATTAATACTTCTTAAGTTGTTTTTGTTTCCTCTAAGGAATGAACAAAACATTTTCCTTGGAATTTTCATGACACATAATGGTAGAGGATTAATGGAAAAAGAGAGGTTGTGATTTGAGTTGGCAAAAGATTAATTATATATATACTTCTACTGAAATAGGGCTTAATTCTGAGAACTGAAATCAGCAGCTAGTAGAAATCTCAACTGTGCCAGAATTAAGCCCAGAGTTTCTACAATTGATAAAGAAATAGTCTTTTAGCAAGTTTTTTAACATGAACAAGAAAATGTTTTGTGCAAAAACTTTTCCTTAAAATGCTATAAACCATGATGTCAGCTGCAGAAAATAAATGAAAAAAAAGCACGAAGCTTAAACAAGAGTGTCATGTCTCTGGCATTTCCTTGAAATGCCTTGTAATTGTCATTTGATAGCACTACCTCATATCCCCCTTCTGTAAAATGCAGATGCTGAGTGTATGTATGTGTTCAGAGAACTGTATCTAAAATGCTATGTGGAGATCACCGAAGATTCAGACTAATAAGAAGACAAAACAACTACACAAAAATGATCCTAATGTAGTTGATATAATTTGTTGTATAATGTTACTATTCCATGAAAAAAATAGAATTATGAAACTCCTTTTTCTTACAATATTTTAAGTTCAACTGTGACAGGAAGCCCTCTGGATACCATTCTCACAGGCCTCTTGTTCACATTTTCAGACAAAGGGAGTTTCTGATTTCTGGTTTTGAAGCTAGGCATGATTATTCAAACCAGAGTTTGCATGAATGAGCAATAGTGAGTTTTTAATCTATGCAGCTGGTAATCCATGCCTGTAACCATCCAAACAGAAACAAGCCTCTTAAGTTCACCATGGAACTTGGATGTTTAGTAATTTAATAGGCTTAAGCTTTATTCCTTCAAGGTAATTGTGCAGATACCTTTAATAAAATACACTCAACATTGCCAGCAAACATTCTAGATAAATGAACACAAGAAATGTTAGATGCAACTTTATTATACTGTTAATCCTTGCTGGAAGGCTTCCTGGACTGTTTGAGGGTAGTGTTAGTAGTGATGATAAACTAATTTGCCATGGCTCTTAAGTTCATGTTATCTTTTCTTATCAGCCTAAGGCTAGGTCAGGAAAAAAAAAAATTGGAAACATTTGCCAGAGATGGCAAAGTGAGTAATTCAAATGCCATTGCAAAGTGTCAATCCATGTCTCCATATCGGATAGTTTAATGGTCCATTTAATTTTTCAAAGCAGCTGAATTTCCACCCATAGCCTGAGAAGGTGATATACCACAGAAGGGTTGCCTGAATTTGTTTTTTTTTATACTCAAGACAAGTTTTCCACAGTCTAACTTCTGCAACACAGTCAAGATAAAAACAACAAATTACTTGAGATTTTTACCCTCGTGTTGTCATAATCAAATAGCATCTAAAGTGGTGGAGTTTGTCGATTTGACTTGTTTTGTTTGGTTGGGTTTTTAATTGTGTCAAGATCGTAAGGCTCAGAACTATAAATACATTGTGGAGTAAGACGTAAAGAAAAACATAGCAAATCGCCAGCTGTTCCTAAATGTTGGAATGTATGTTCAACTCAGTGATAGTGAGGCTGGTAAGTAAATCGCATTACCTTCATCTTGTGGTGTCTTCTATACCCAGGACCTCTCAGATCTTTCATTGTTTATACCAGTCTGGAAGAGAAAGGATCCTAAGCCTTCTGCTGCCTTCAACTACTCCTTTCTAGGCCACTTAAATTCTGCTCGTGCTCATACCATCTTTGTGAAGTCAATCTGTTCCTTGGCTGTAGCTGCTTTGATTCTTCTACTCTATTTAAACCAGGTCAGCTTCTGTGAAATTAAATCTACCAGATTAGGAAGACTAAAAAAACAAGAAACAAGATGAGGTCCTCAGGACTTCTGCCACTTTATAATTCCCACACAGTCCTTCCATTCCTGTTGGATTTGCATCTATTACATGTCAGGATAACTTACTTCTATAGGCTATGACATTTATTTCACAATTTTCTTCATTTATGTATGTTCAAGTGCAGGACCAGGTGAATATAGTTTCCAAAAACTGATGGCAATTTCCAAAATGTTTAACTTAAAATATTATAATAAGTGGAATTGGTACAACTGCTGTAACTGCGGATAGACCTGCCAGAATGCAGTTTTCCTATATGGAAGTAGGAGGACTCTTTTCTATGTAGAAATTTTACCTCATAGGCTTATAATGAATGCCTTTCTGTAAATTACCTTCAGCTGAAATAAAGTTAGTAAGTACTCACTCCACTTTATCAATCAACACCAAATTATGAGATTGTGTGCAACAACTTTGAATATGCTTAAATATATTATCTTACTTATGTTGTTACATATTTTTAAATTGTTATAATGTCTAATTTAATTCACACCAGTAATGTTACAATAATAGCAGTCCATGAATATGAAAAACCTTTCCCAGATGAAGATATACTGGGAGTAATGACCTTATTTTCAAGAAAAAATATTGCATCACACTCGGACATGATGAAATTAAAAATAAAATTACTTTCAAGTCAATATATGTGAAATGTTTTTTTTTAAAAAATGTTTTTAAGATCTGTACTTAACAGTTAAATTATTTTTGAAATCTGATCAGAAAGGCATATTTTGTACCTCAGTGTTGGCTCAGCAGAATTTTATTCAACCTATGAGTAGTTATTGTCAGTAAAATAAGAGATCAGACCCATAGAATCATAGTATTATTTTGATTGGAAAAGACCTTTAAGATCACTGAGTACAACTGTTAACCTAATACTGCCACGTCCACCACTAAACCGTGTCCCTAAGAACCTCATCTATGCATCTTCTAAATAGCTCCAGGGACAGTAAATCCACCACTTCCCTGGTCAGCCTGTTCCAATGCCTGACAAGCCTTTCCATGAAGAAATATTTCCTAATATCCAAGCTAAACCTCCCGTGGTACAACTTGTGGTCATTTCCTCTCATCCTATAACTTCTTACTTGGGAGAACAGACCAACAACCACCTTGTTACAACCTCCTTTCAGGCAGTTGTAGAGAGCTATATGGTCTCCCCTCAGTCTCTTTTTCTCCAGGCTAAAGAACTGCAGATCACTCACCTTCTCTGCATACCTGTTCTCTAGGCCCCTCACCAGCTCTGTTCCCTCCTCTGAACTCTCTCCAACACCTCAATGTCTTTCCTGTAGTGAGGGGCCCAAAACTGAACACAAGATTCAAGGTGCAGCCTCACCAGTGCCGAGTACAGGGGGATGATCACTTCTCTAGTCCTGCTGGCCACACTATTCTTGATACAAGCCAGGATGCTGTTGGCACACTGCTGGCTCATATTCAGCTGGATGTCAATCAGCACTCTGAGATCCCTCTCTGCCAGGCAGCTTTCCACCCACTCTTACCCAAGCCTGTAGCGCTGCCTGGGGTTGTTGTGAACCAAATGCAGGACCCAACACTTGGCCTTGTTGAACCTCATACAATTGGCCTCAGCCCAATGATCCAGCTGGTCCAGATCCCTCTGTATGGCCATCCTACTGTCAGGCAGATCAACACTCCCACCCAACCTGGTGTCGTTTGCAATCTTACTGAGGGTGCGCTTGATCCTCTTGTCCAGATCATGGAGAAAGATATTAAACAGAACTGGCTCAAATACTGAGCCCTGGGGAACACTAGTTCTGACCGGCCGTCAACTGGATTTGACTCCATTCACCACAACTCTTTGGGCCCAGCCATCCATTGAAGAGTACACCCGTCCAAGCCATGACAGCCAGTTTCTTCAGGAGAATGCTGTGGGAAGGTGTCAAAGACTTTATTAAAGTCCAGGTAAACAACATCCACAGCCTTTCCCTCATCCATTAAGTGGATCACTTTGTCATAGAAGGAGATCAGGTTGCTCAAGCAGGACCTGCCTTTCATAAACCCATATTGACTGGGCCTGACTGCCTGGTTGTCTTTTACATGCTGCGTGATGGCACACAGGATGATCTGTTCCATGACCTTTCCTGGCACTGAGATCAGAGTGACAGGCCTGTAGTTCCCTGGATCCTCCTCCCAACCCTTCTTGTAGATGGGCATCACATTTGCTAACTTCTAGTCAACTGAGACCTCCCTGGTTAGCCAAAACTGCTTATAAATGATGGAAGGTGGCTTGGTGATCACCTCTGTCAGCTCCCTCAGTGCCCTTGAGTGGATCCCATCAAGCCCGACAGACTTGTGTGTGTCTAAGTGGTGTAGCAGATCACTAAACATTTCTTCTTGGATTTTATAGCTTCATTCTGCTCCCTGTCCTTGCCTTCCAGCTCAAGCGACTCTGTACCCAGAGCACAACTGGTCTTACTATTGAAAGCTGAATATAAATTACTGAGGCAAAGAAGCTTTTAAATACCTCAGCCTTTTCCTCATCCTTTGTCACTATGTTTTGCCCAGCATCCACTAAAGGATGGAGATGCTTCTTAGCCCTCCTTTTGTTGCTCATGAATTTATAGAAACATTTTTTGTTGTCTTTTACAGCAGTAGTCAGAATGTCTAGTTGGGCTGTGGCCCTTCTAATTTTCTCCCTACATAACCTCACAACATCCTTGTAGTCCTCCTGAGTTGCTTGCCCCTTCTTCCAAAGGTCATCTTTTTTTCTTAAGTTCCAGCCAAAGCTCTCTGTTCAGCTAGGATGGTCTTCCCTGCCAGCTCATGTTTTCGCACATGAGGACAGTCTGCTCCTGTGCCTTAAAGATTTCCTTCTTGAAGAATGTCCAGCCTTTGTGGACTCCTTTGCCCTTCAGGACAGCCTCCCAAGGGACTCTGTCAGTCTCCTAAACAGGCCAAAGTCTGCCCTCAGGAAGCTCAAGTTGTTTGTTCTGTTAACTCCCATCCTTCTCTGAGAATTGAAAATTCTGTCATTTCACGATCACCATGCCCAAGATGGCCTCCAGACATCACATCACTCTGTCCTGGTTTCAGATGAACATCTTTGAAATGAACAAATGTCATTATGACTCAAGTATGTTATATATCCTTCTCCTGAGATACTAGTAAGAGTCGATAGTGTAGGGAAAAAGAGTGGTAAAAATGTTCATTTTCACAAACAAGATTTGATCATAGTAACAATAGTCTGCTTTGCCATGATCTTTCCCCATTGTGGAGCATCATTCCTTGTGATTCTGGTATTAAAAAAAAACATAATTCCAAAAGAAAATAAGTATATATCAAGACTGCTGAGAAACTGTGACCCAACTGAAAACAACAAGAATTTTGTCTATAAGTGAACTGGGATTTTGTCAGTGATGCATTAATTTCCCTTACCTATCACCTTGCTACAAAATTCTGCAACTGCTTTCTTTTTCCTCTCAGAAAAACATGTCTTGGACTAGTCAATTAAAAAAGAAAAGGAAAAAGCAAAAGCATAACTCATAATCCTGCATGAAAACTTCTTAAGCATTAATGTTAGAAACCTGAATTATACAAGCATATGTATGTTTTTATATATAACACTATACAATAAGACATACATTTATAAAATTCAGGAAGTGTAGTTTCAAACCAGTGAAATGTGGATTTAGATTTATTTTCTTTTACTTAATCCAAATTTTTGTGTTAGAATCGATCAGGAACTAACATCATTAAAATAAGAACAGGAAATTAAACAAAGAAAAATATCAGATCAAAGAACATTTTATTGTCTAGATGTCAGATTGACATTTTTCTTTCCTAAAGATAATGCTCTGGCTTACAGTAGTCTCACTTTAAATATAATATTCAGTGGAAGAGCTAGTCTGGAAGTTATTCCATCATTTTTCTTATTTTTTTTAATGCAACCAAGGAAATACAAGTCCCCATTTAATTTAAATCTTCATGCCTTGTAGAAGTTATCCTGAGAATGATTTGGTAAGAAATACTGCAGTGGTATTTTTTTTTGTTAACATGGGTATGACTTGGTCCAAAGGAAAGTATCATTATCTTCCTTACTTCTCACATTGAAGTTTTCATTCAGAAGTTATGTGGTGCTTTTAAAAGTAAGCTCCAAAAACATTGGAGTTTTATTACACATTAAAATTAGTACATAAACATGTTTTCAAACTTCTTTGTGTTCAAATGTACAAATTTCTAGACTACAATATGAGCAAATGCAACCCTCCCTGCCCTTCAGAAGGATATCTAATCCTGATTGTAAGACTCGTGTATCCATTGAAGACCACATGCTTAGGCCACTTGTCGTTCCAGAAAGTTTTCTCTGCTCCCTGAAAGGCCTTTGACAGGAATCAGCAGATGAAGTTCTCAGGCTTGTGCTACACAGGAAGTCAGATGAGATGGTCTTAAAAGTCATAGTGGTTAAAGTCTGAAAGCATGTTAGACATAAATCTTTTAAGACAACATTGACTTTGAGATGGAAAATCAAAACCTCATTGCCTTTGCCACTCACTGTCCCTAGCACTTGAACAAGTCTATCTGACTTTCAGAGAAGGTTTGGGATGGTTTTGTGCTTTGGAAAAAAAATTACTCCATCCCTAGTTTATTTGTGACATAAGTATACTCCATGAATAGTGAAAATGAAGACCTTATTTTTGGGGTTCTCTGCCCAAAGTTGATGACTGAAATGGATACAGAGCTTCTCAGAATTCAATAGGGAATAGCTTCTGAATTAAACAAATATTGTGGATAACAGGGAACAAGCAAACAAGCAGTCTTAATGTGCTACAGTGACAGGAGCGCTAGGGCCTTACCCATGTTTCATTGTAGAGTCTCCATCAGGATTAGAGAACTTTGTTCCTTTAATTAATACAAGGCAAAACTTTTACTCCATGGTTTCCCATCCTCTTCTGTCCTTTTTTTTTTCTCTTTTTTTAATGTTAGCTCTTTAACAAATCCCTCTTTTCAGGGACCAAAAGCTGATATGTTCTGGGGAAATGCCAGCAAGATGTTAAAGATTGGCACAACTAGCTACTGTCATTCTATCAAGACAATAGGATTTGAGCGAAAGGGGTAGAGTTCTCCATGCAGAATTTAGCTGCTTAATCCTCTCTTGTGGGCTGGCACAAAATCAACAAAAGAAAGAAACCAAATTACCCAGCTCTGCTTTGGCAGATTTAGTCACTGTCAGCAGGCCAGAAGTTAATTCCCTCATATTCTTGCTTGCCACCAACTACGGCAGGCCTTGCTGAGCCAGGTTTCCTGTGTAAATCTGTCAGCTGAAATGATGCACAGCATGAAGAAGGAGAGAAAGGACATGCAAAGAGTGTGGTCCTTTCGCCAAATCAAGTCCCCAGAAGTCAGGGACTGGCACTGGAACTACCTCTTTGCCTTCAGCCTGAGTGACATTTTTGACACAAGATGAGAAAGATTTATAGTTTCTTAAACTGCCATCACACACACACTTCCTTGCCAATAAGTAAGGATTGTTGTTACATTAAGCTCTGTGTGTGGGAGCCTGTTTCCCTTCTGGCACTCAGCACAAGCTTCCAGCTGCTTAGCATCTTTCTGAGACTCAACAGTGAGTAGGGTATGATATGTTAATAATGAGGACTGCGTAGTCATTGAGGCCAGTAAAATTGCGTTGAGGCTAGCAAATGCATCATCAGTTTGCTCTGTCACAAGTACTTACTGACCAGTCACAGCGTATGGTGCTTTTTATCGTGTGCCCAAATTAAGCTCTTGGGTGGATAATGTGGCATAAGAGGAATTAGGCTGTTTTGTGTCATTCATTATTCTCCTCCTTCCTTAGTGAGGAGGTAAGTCAGGTCCAAAATATTTGCAGCAACATGCAAAACAACAGCTTTTGGGTTCTCATTAAGAACTCCAAAATGGATATAGTTTCATGAAAATTTTTACTTAAGGATGTTTTTTTAAAGAAAAGACAGTCTCTCTAGTGAAAGTGAAAATATTAGGAAGAAAAATACAATCTGCTTACAAGTGAATGAATATAGACCCTTCTATAAAAAGTTATGGTTTTCACATGGAAATCACAAATGCCCAGGGATTTCTCATGTTCTTAGCATGAAAACGGACATTTCCTTAAAGTACTTAATGAAACATGTTTGACAGAATGAGTAATCCTGAAAAATTATAGATCTGTGTGTGGAAATCTCAGGTAGTCAAACCATCCATTAAGGGTTCTGGTTGCCTTTTTTTCTGTAGTGGAAGCAGTTTCCACTTATATTATGCCAATATATGGTATATATGATGTACCATGATAACAGTGTATGCCTGTCATGTAAGCAGCACAACTTAGTGGGTTCTGTTTAAGTTCTGATAATTTATCTGTTTCAGATTATGTAAATATTAAATGATTGTGCCGTACAATTAGAAATTTTTTTCTTGCTTGTGTTGAGACAAATTTTTAGACACTCACCACAAACACATGTATTGATTGTAATAATTAAATGAAATGAAAGGACAGATGAAGCATTGTTCTTCTAATGTCTGGATTCCTTTCTTTCACTTCAGCAAGCTACATCTAACTGTAATCATATCACCTTGTATCAGTGCCAGACTTGGCAATTATGGCTACTGAACCTAAACATAAATGAACAATTTCATACTATTCATGTATGCCAAATCTTGACACAATCAATGGAGAAAAATTGTTGCCATTCCTAAATTAAATGGGCAGAAAACTAACACAAAAAGATCCTCTCATATATTTAGTTATTTCTAGCTCTAACCCAAGACAGATGTTCATGTTATTAAAAACACTGTGGAGATGTTTAATGGAAAATTATCAACACTCCCAAGCAGGTTAACCTGGATAAAACCCAGGATGCTACCTAACAGAGGCAAGTGCAAGATGACATACTTACGGAGAAATAATCAACTGCTTAAATACAGATTAGGGAATATTTAATGGAAGAGGTTTTAGTTCAGTAGAAAAGGATGCAATCTATCATTTATCCTGTCATCATTTTTTGTAACAGCCTTTCAGCACCAAAACTGTATTTTGGAGGGAGTTTAAAAGAGAAGGAAAATGCGCCAGATCCAACTTTGGGCTCAGCTCTAAATCTAAGCACTTCATTGAAACACCTAACTCAGGAGCTAAATCCCTGGGCACTTCCTCTGTAGCTAATGGAGAGAAATTTGCACTTCCAGAAGAACAAAACAGATTTGATCAGACTTTGGAGATCTTCCCTAGCTATGTCAATAAAGCACCTAAATTTGCATGGAATGAACCTGCGTCTAAGTGTCTGTGGAAACTAATTTTTAGAAAGCCCGTAGCCTTTTAGTTGCTTAATTGATTTGTGCATATTTTTGAATTGTGCTTCTGAACTCACATTCCAGCATTTTATCTAAACTTACTTAAGTCCCGTAGAGGAGCAGTCATTTTCAAGACTTTGGATATGTTTACTTCATGCCTATGACTGCAAAGAGTTTTCAGTGATGGAAGACAGTAAGCCCACTCAGGAATTAGGAACTATAAGGTCACTATGCTGCAGAGCTGTATTTGCTGAGATGGCGAGCTTGAAGCTGCATAAACTTACCAATAGCATAGGTGACATTTTTCCACACCTTGTGAATTATATATAATGCTGGAGGGATGCTTACCCAGGTGTGCCTTTTGCACTTTCCTACCTGACACAGACATGCTTAACAGCTCGAGAGCTAGTCCAAAGGAAGAATAGTCAAAACAAGTCCACTCTACAGAAAAGATAGTCCCTTGAGCCTTATATCTGTGGACATTCCTGTACAGCTCATCCAGTTGAGATTCATACTAAACAAAAACTTGTGGAAGGAGGGAGAGGAGAGGGATTGTGTGTAGAAACTTAGTCTTGACATTTTATTGTAAATTCGATGTCGATTAAGAAATGCTTCAGAAAAGCAAAGCTGGTTCTCTCTGGAGAAATGCCTGCACCCTCATGGTCTAATCAATACGCGTGCATGGGTGTAACTGAGGGCAAGTTTTGGCTCACATAGTTTGAAATCTATTTGAACTCTTAAAAAAAATAAGTTTTAAAAAGGATTTCCTTCCTGTCAGCAAAAAGCCACAGACATCAGAGGAGCAGAGTCAACCACATGTGTGCTTCTTTTCGTGCTTCCTAATCAGATGTAACGATTGCTCACACTGTATAGTTAGTTTTTATTCAAGGATGTGCATTCCTGAGTCTTAGGAGCCTGCCAAGTGTAAAAGCAAACAGAACAAGCCACACATGAGGTGATGTAAGCCCTTAGGCTTTCTTTACTGCAGCAGGACTAGGAGAATCTAACAGAGTTCCTCTTCCATCCTGGCTGTTGTAAAGTTCTCAAGAAAAACCACAGCTGGCCCGTGTCCAGTAATCATTCTTTTATTGGTCTGGTAAGTTACTTTTCTGAGAGCACAGAAGAACAACAGAAGAAGGAAATACACTTATGGGGGCTATAAATAGTTCTGTAGAAAACCTAAAAAAGGTGCATGTCTTAATCCACCCTCCATGACGCTGTTACCAACAGTGATTCTCCAGTCGGTCATGGGGGAAGAAGGGGAGAAATGAAAATGTATATCAATAAACTGAAGTGCTGAGGAATCATCAAAATTTTTATATAATAAGCTCTTAACCAGAGTCTACTTATTCTTCTGCGTATACAAAGATGCATCAGCTTTCGCAGATGTAGCTGAGTTTGTTCAGGTATTGCTATTGAGTAGTAGCATCAATGCAAAACTTAGTAGAAATGAAACTTTTCACCCAATTTCTCAAGTAAATCTTGTAGCTATAAGAAGCTCTGTGATATTACAGACAGACTGGTAGCATTACTCAAAGTAGATCATTAAAACCTTACTTGATTAGGTATATCTACATGATCTGCAGTAATTATATACCCTATACATCTATGTATGCTAATGCTGTGCCTTTAGACAACTTGTAGTTTTGGTTTCTTAAAAAATCTAAAGAAATACATAAATTCACCACTGGGCTGAGAGTCAGGAGATCTGGGTTTTATTTGCATTCTTTTTAACTAATCTACGATCTTAAATACATCATTTCCCTCTCTCTTTCCTTTTCTCTGTCAACTATCTTTGAATAGGGAAGATTGGTGCAGACACTGTTTTCCAGAAAATATTTGCACAATGCCTAATAATATTGGTCTTAATCCTGATGAATTCAAATCAGCTTTTCCAGTTTAAGTCCTGCTTATGGTCGGGACTGTGCACATTGTTTCCCTGCTGCACACACACACATACTCCAAAATATAATAAAGCAATTAATTTCATTGAGGCCTATGATTAATGTCAAAACTGCCATTAGTCATTACCTCTGCATCAGAAATCACAACTGTAATACAAATAATCTTCTTCAAAGTGGGGGAAAAGGCTCCTCATGATTAACATTTTGTTACACTTTTTCTGCATGTTTTGGCTTTGGGTGTGTTTGTAGTTCCATTCATTCCAAATAATTGAGTGTGATGGGCAGACAAAATGACATCAGATGTCTGAAATGGGAAGACTCGTGATATCACAAAAATTTTCCTCTGCTTTTGATTGTAAAGACATATGAAGACAGCTGTTCAGGATCATCATATACATTCTTCCTTTAGGATAATATTAAAGGTGTCTGTTCTAAATGTTTCACTTGGCAAAAGTAGGTAAGGAAAAAATTACTACAGTTTGTAGCTCTGATTATGTGACCTAGAGAATAAATAGATTAAGAAAATCTAGTTTAGCAGCACAAGCTACTTTTAACCTGAAATGGTCTAAAACTTATTTACAAAAGACCAAATTTTAGGGTCCATGAGTGTCAGCTTCAATACAACCTCACTTTACTGAACTATAACATTCTCCTACCTTTGAGTAGTGGATCCTACTTCGACTTGATGTGTTGACCAGCTTTATTGAGATGATTGCTTGAGGTCACTGAAGTACCAATTGTTCTAGTAAGCATAATGAATATATTTCCCGAAAAAATGCCACCCAACACTGCCCTGATTTCCTGAAGAGGAGACACTACAGATAGGTGTCTAATACAGCCACACGACCCTACTAAACAAAATGTGTCCAAGGCTTTCTTAGTTGTGGAGGCCAACTGGCATGGAACAGTCTGTGTACATAGCAGTAAATTCCACTAGCAGCCAAACTGCCCTTGGGAACAGCCCCTGCCCATATTAAATCCCAAACTTTGCCCACGAATTTTCAGGGACAGTGCTAGCTGGCTGAGGTCAAAATCATGCCAGGGACCATTCTGGAAATTTCACAGTGTAGATCACTGAGTACCAGTACCCCAGAACATTCCTTGGCAGTGTTTAATTTATGAGTGTATATGTAGCCCAGGAGGTGTCCAGCTTATCTGAGATTTCTTTATAAAGAAGATGAAATAGGGTCGTTTAGGATTCAATTCATCCTACACTTTGTTGCAGAAAACTGGTTGAACAAATCAAACCTGAAGGTGTCTATTCCTTTTCATTGTCTGTAACGTGAACCCAGAGAGACTCACTAAGACATAAAAGGGAATATTATAGACATCTAAACAGATTAATCTCCCTCATGTGATTAGAGCAACGAGTTAGTGATGACGCACAGCCAGTAAACATCTTTACTTTTCCAGTATATGAAACTACTTACTCGGATAGCAGCTTATCTAAGGCACAGAATCCAGATCCACTCCTACTTTTCAGATATCAAAAGGCTTCTGTATAAATCAGTTTGTACTTACTTATGTGCACAGTACAGGTTTTGTGGGAATCTGAAATGAGCTGTTATTCTTATGAAATAATTAGACACATGGCAGTAAGAACTTGTGTGATGACCAGCTAGAGTAGAAAAGTAGGAACATAAGATCAAGAAAGCACTTTCATGATACAAAGACCAGTCCCTTCCAGTAGTCAAATCACAAACACTACAAAATCCCTTTCTCAATTTTTAGCTGTATGAGTAGATACTTGTTTCTATACTCATGCTGAATGATTGAGTCAAGTAACTTCTCTTCTCTGGTTCTTACAAAGCTTACAACTTCCAGCCTAAATTTATGCTTGACTAGTCTCTTTACTTGTTCTTGTGCCAAGTTCACCATTTATCTTAAATAGCCATTTAACTTCCCTGCTGTTTGCCTCTATGACTTCCTTCTGGAGAGAAATCACATCTTCTCTCAGTCTTTATTTCAGTCAGCTATACCAATGAATGTCTTCTGGTCTTCTACCAGTGTCTAGTCTACCTTTTACGTGTCTGTTCCAGTTTAAATTACCCTTACACGTAACTTTCAAAAATTTGCAGTTAAAGTTTCTCTAATTCCTTGCAAAATTATTTCAGCTTATTATTTTCTCCAGCTGGAAATAAGCCAAAAAATACATTTGTCGTTTGTCTTTTCTACAGAGACATCACACTGAGTCTGGAGGTTATCCTTGTGCTTATTCTGTTCCTTTTTTTGAACAGAATGAGATCTTTGAGTTTTTCTCACATCTGAGGTGTGATTGTTTCCATCTTGTTTGCAGTAGATGAGAGCCCTTGCCCCATGTTCAACTTCATGATTTTTGACATCCGAGGCAAAAAAATCATGTTATTTTGAACAATCCGTTATAATCTGTAGTTACACTGTCGTCTTGAGCAGCATAATTTTTGTTTCTTCATTCTAAGGTACTTCTACAGCTGAATAACTGTTTCAATATCTACAAGGTTTAACTCATCTTTTAAGTCAAATCTCTTGCTTTTATTTTTTTTTAAGTCATAAGGCTGGTTTGTTTATTTGTTAAGTTTTTTATTCTTTATGATTTCTCTACTTAATCCTCCTATTATTTTTGGAAGAGGTTATTCATTCATCCATTGATTAGAAGCTTTTCTTTGGAAGTTACTTCTTTTGCTTGGGATAAAACATCAAGGTAATTTCTGAGCCTTTGAGGATATCTGACCCTTTCTTCATATTTCATTATGAAGTTATGGAGTTATGAAATTTAGTAATAGATTTTATAAGCTTTATTTGTGAGTGTTCTGTTCTAAAACTGAAAATGTTTCTTAATGACTTATTTTTGTTTACCTGTTCATGATGACTTTTTCTAATGTTATTTTTTGCAGCTATTGGACTACTCCTAATAGTAAGATATTATCTTTTTCAGCCTTCCATTACACTTTGGCAAAGTGCTGTGTTGGCTGTTGTGACTATACTATTATATTTTCTAGTTTTTATCTGTGAAGTAAAATACCATAATGACTTTTTTTTTTTTTTTTTTTTTTTTTTTAACCAATATTTGTCTTCCTGACAGTAATAAATCTGTTCCCATTCAAATCCCACCTTGGGATCTTACAGCATGGTAATGAGAACACTTCCTAAAATTGAAGAAAAATCTGTCAAACCTGACATATTTTGACATAAATCCTTAAGGTTCAATGAACAAGCATACTTCTATAAAAACTTTTTTTCGTCAGGAATTTTTCTGACCAGCCTCACACACATTCCCCAGATAGATGATATAAGCTTTAATCAAACACAGATCTTACAAATGACAACCAGATAAACTACCAAGCAACTGAGAAACAAAGACTTGCTCCTTCTTCCAAAGAACACATCTCAGAATAATTCCAGTGCTTTCAGTTCTTTGTTTACTGGTTCCTTTAAATTACCTGAAACATTCAGTAGAGAGGGAAACTAAGTGTACCTCAACTATAAACAGTCAATGACATGCCCTTTTCCTATTTTGACAGCTTCCACAGAAGGAAACAATATTAAAAGGCTAGAAATATTAATACAAGATAATTTGATGGTATAGGATGAATGATATGCAGCAGTTTAACATACAGAAATACTTCTGCTAAAGTGATCTAAAGTAGAAAGGGTGTGTGTGTATGTATACAGGTATATATGCACACACATATGTACATACATATATGAAGAATAGAGAGTAAGGACTTAGAAGCTTCAATGAAGCAATAGACTGATTCATCAGTATTTTCCAGCTGCCAAAACAATAAGCCTACAAGATGTGACATGACTTGATATGAGAAGCACAGAATCATAGAATCATAGAATAGTTTGGGTGGGAATGGACATTCAAAGATCATCTAGCTCAACCCCCCTGCAATGACCAGGGACATCTTCAACTGGATCAGGTTGCTCAGAGTCCCATCCAGCCTGGCCTTGAATATTTCCAGGGGTGGGGCATCTACCACCGCTATGGTAGTGTTTCACCACCCTCATAATAAAAAATTTCTTCCTTTAGTTTAAAACCACTATCCCTTGTCCTACCACAACAGGGATCAGGAGTAATTCCTGATACCAAGGCTCTGAAGTGTTCATTGTGTGTCTACATTGCTTAGAACTAGTTCTTTTACATCTATAACATTTCTTTTCGCATCTCCACTGGACTTCATGTGGTGTTTCTTACACTAAGACATAATTATGAATTTTCTGTGTTTTCTAGGTCAAAATGTGCAAAGTAACGGGAAAGGTATGCAGCAGCTACCGAAATGATGTTTTCATGGCATTAAACTTAATATGTGTTGTACTGGCTTGGGTGAAATACAAGGGCATGTAGGAGATGACTGAGATTGCTTCGAGATTACAAAGCTTACTGGGAAAATTCTGAATTACTGTGCAATTAAGAAAGAGTGAAGCCTGGTTCAGATTCATACGTGCTGCCTTTTAGTTTAAGAGTCTTTCTATACACTTCTGAAACCCTGTTTGGGTTTGGATCAGTCAACACCAGAGCAAGCTAACAGTCAAGAAAGGCAGACTTATCAAGAGTCCAAGACTTTAGGCTCTGCAGTGATACTGCTATTTAGTAAAGTGGTATACCCTTTGGTCTCTGGTATCTCAGATGCTTCTACTTCTACGTCTCACTCCCTTTCATTACAAATCCCACTCCACTTCATGAAGCAGACTTGCCCTACATCTTTTAAAACTGTACAACTCAGACTAAACTAGGTTCACAGTCTAAAGAAACTGTTTCAGGGCTGGAACGAGCATGTCATTTTGGACACATTTTTGCTTGAACTGTTGAGTCCAGATTTAGTTCCAAGCTACCAATGACCTTGTGGGAAACATCTGTGTCTAAGCTGAGATCACAGGCTACACTGACACTTTCACACACTTTTTTATGCTTCTGAGTAGACAGTAATAAATTTCTGTTGTTAACTGGCAACTGATAAATGCTATTTTCTACAGCTGTACTCTACAGTTCCATGAGAAATAATGAAGGTCATGGTATTTCAGAGAGGTTCTTGATGAATGAAAGATGAATGAAAGAAAGCAAGTGTCCCTCCTATCTTCTAGAAAGACAGAAAGGATAATCTGGGGACCAACAAGTAGATCAACTTTACCTCAGTCCATGGAAAGGTCATAGAACAAGTAAGTCTGAAAACCATTTCCAGACATAGGAAGGATTAGAATATGTCTCAATCTAGTCACCGTGGATTTGAAAAGGGGGAATCTTGGTTGACCAAACTTATAGTTTTCTGTGAGGAAATTACTAGCTTGGTGGATGAAGGGAGAGCAGTGGATGTTTATCTCAACTTCAGTAAACCTTTCAATATTGTCTCTCATCATGTCCTCATTTACAAACTGATGAACTATGAACCAGTAAGGGCAACAAAGTGTTGTATCCTTTAAGTATTTCCTTGATAATAAGGAAATTATAGGTCAAGACCCTAAGCAACCTAACATAACTTCAAGGTTGGCCTTACAGGGAATTGGTTCAAAATATTTCCAGGGGTCACTTGCAATTGAAATTATTCTTTACTTCTATGGTATTACGCTCATACTATGCAAAGTATAGGCAAAAATAGAGTGCAGCTTTCACCAGTGTGTCACCAGTTCCAGTCCAATACAGGCCAACACTGTTTGAAAAATTCTGACTAATAATGATTGTCTTGGCATTTAACAGTTGGAGAAATAATGTTTTTTCCAAATCTGCTTCAGATGGTAGAGATTCAACAGGACTGATAGAAGCTGCATTACAGGGAAACTATTGGTAGTGCTATTTGTATTGTAAAATATTAGTGGAGTTCACAAGTAAAAACCTGATTACGAGCTGAATTGTTCCCTTGTTCATGCTTGGAACACGCTGAATAGGTCTTGTGCCCCTGCTAGCTGTGTAGATCCTGGAAACAGTATGGAAATCTTCAGATTCCAACTGTTTCTATGATCCTTTATCACAGCTTATTCATTATGGAGTCTTATGAATTTGGAGGCAAAAAGTATTGTTCTGCTTAATACTTTATGTGTATTTTTACACAGATTTATGATTGCAAGGCACCCTCTGGGAGGGTATATGTGCATTTAAGATACTACATATGTTCTTTTTGGAAGAGGAGTGCTGTATTCTAATATTGTTTGCAAAACCATAAATCTAAAATAATCATGAATAGCTTGTTTAGATATATTTTGACTAAAAGAAAGTAAAATGGAATTGGAGTTGAAAGAAATTTGGAGGTGAAAGGTTTTTTCTTTCAAAATAGAAAAAAAATCCTGGTGTAACTAGTAGTGTATTGTTAAATCATGGCTTACAGTTGTCATTAATCTCTTTTTAAGGATTAGTAAAATTAAGCCATCCATTCTGCTTGAATTAGGAAATAAATTGCATTTTAATTCTTACCCTGCTAGGAGTAGTTTTTCCTTTTGCTCGATTCCCTTACAGTTCTTGGCTGAATAGTAATAGTTCATATATTTGAGATCAGAATGAACCGTGTTCTCAGTATTTATTATTCCTACTCAGTTAAGGTTGGAATTTTTGTAAAAAGGAATCACACTAATGAAGTGTATAACAAATTATATGACTACTCTAGTCTTTTTGAGGGGAGAATACATATGTCCTAGTAGCAGAGATGCAAAAAAAAAGTCAGATTGTGGACTGAACTTGAGTAGTAAGTACAATTAATATCTCCTGGGACACAGAGATTAAAACTGTGACCTCATGAGGTAGGTATCTGTGAGACACATCAGATTTTCCTGACTTTGATAGTCAGAGAGGTGCGCTAAGGCCAATAAGGATATGGGAGGTAACAAACTTCCTTCACACATATCACCTGCACCTCTGCCAGTAAAGGAAATTGTGCCAGGGCCCAGGCATCAGAACTTGCAAGGTTTTGGCCATTTCTGAGCTAACACTTTCTGAGTGAACAGTTCAGAAACCATCATAGACCAGGAACAATACCCAAAACACAGTTTGGACTTAGAGTTGTAAAAATTGCTTAATACTGTGGACATGACCAAATAATTTCAGTTGGCTTCTAGACACCTGTCTGTTTATTTCATTATTCATTGTTTTGTTTGCTAACAGAGATGTAGGCCGTGTCTCTCATCTTCTGGTAACCTTCTGGTAATCTTCTGGTAACCTTTGGTAACCAAATCTAAAGTTTGGGCTCAGATCGCTTGCCCTGGCTTTCCACAATTTTGAAAAGTTCTTTCCTATTGCTATTTTTACATTCTCTAGTGCACACTCCAGCTCTTGCATCAACTCCTTACCTGGTGGATCCTTGGAGTATAACTTTAGTTTCTTAGACTCTCCACCTATTTTTCTATTGTGATAATTAAAAAAAAAAAATGTAGTCGCAGTGGCCAGTATCACGATTTTAGGAAAACAAATAATATTTTTTTCCACAAACAAAAAAAATAAAGGGTTTCTTCAGCTGTATTCTGAGTTGAGAATTTTGGTGGACAAAAACCACAAAATAAACAAACTAGAAATGTGTCTGGATAGCTCTTTGAGTGTCTGCTATGTATATATACATATATTATTTTTATCTATAGGATTATATATATGTCTATTTGAGAATATCTGTCTTTTATGTTTATTGGGTTTAATATCAGTCCTGATAACAGTTACCTATTCAGAACTCAGTCATCATGTTGTTCAGGTGCATAATTCCCTTTGTTTCACATAGGCATCAGATGACCCAAAACAGCAGGATAATTATGTTCCTGGATTGAGTCCACTTACTGTAATGAAATTATCCCAGATTTATTCTGGCATAACTCAGAGCAGAAGTTGACCTCACAGTCTTTATACAATCTGTGTCTTAACTGAGTAAGATTTTGGTCAATCACTTACAAATATAAAAAAAAATGCCCTTTATAAGAAAAGTTATAAGACTTCAGAGCATGACACTCGGCTTTAACAATTCAGAAGCTCCCAGGGTCCTTCCCCTTTTTAAAGAAAGAGGATGAATTCTGACAGGTGAATAAATATAACTGGTCTATATATAGATATAACAGTTATATATATATATATATATATAAAACAGTTATATATATATATATATATAAAAGAGTTTTATATATATATATATATAAAACAGTTATAAATATAACTGTCAGTCTGAGGAAACAGGTTTTCATTTTGTTACAGATGACTTTGGTTCACAGGTGGAAAGGGAAAACAGTGTCTACTTAACTCAGGATTATTTGTTGCTCAGAACAGCCTATGGACAGAGAGAAATAATCCCTGCCCTACACTTGCTACAGTACTAAACCAATAGCGACAGCATAGAATATTTTTTGATACCAAATGCAAAATGACAGATTAACCTCCTCCCACACTTTCTCTTTCTCTCTTTGCTAGCCTCCCCTACACACTCACACAGTATTACACCTTCCCTTGAGCTGCCAAGTCATCTCAGCTCACTTGGCTGGTATAAGGTTGCAAGACAGTTTCTGTGTCACTGAGTACCTGTTAGTGATTTTATGTAAATGTGACTTTTCTTGTCTTGAAGGGTTTTTGTTTTTTTAAATAGGAACATAAATATAAAAAAAATTCTACAACCAGTACCTTAGTCTTTAGTCAGTGTTTAAATATACATCTTATATTTTCTATTAGAACTCTCCAATTTACATTATATTCAAGGAGATTATATTTACCTTCACCATAAATATATAGCAGCTGACACGTTCTGCAAAAAAACTATCCTTTTTCCTTATGGATGCATATGAGGGAAGAATGGATTTAAAACCCTAATACTGAAGGAAGGTCTTCCTCTTTTATAGATATTTTATTTTATAGTGAGCATGTGCTACCATTCTTCTCCTTTTCTTCTCCCCCCTGCCTCTATTTTAACAGAGAATCGTGAGACAACCCTCCAACTGAGAGTCTTAAAGCTCATCAGGGCATTTGCTGCAGGAATGTGTCAGAGAACGGGGCTTTTGAATTTCTTATTTTCTTCAGCATTTTTTGCTGTCTGGCTTAGACATCACCCTGTTCATGTTGTCCTGTCATCAATGCCATTGTTCACCTTACTCTGTCCAGGATTTTTAAGAATTTTATTTGCATCTGTGGTTTCTGCCCCCATTTGAGTTACCTAATTTTTAGGTGCTGCACAGCTTTGTGTGGCAGTATCTAAACAGGGGCAGAGCTGCTATTATAAAATAAGCATCACTGACAGAATTGTTGTGAGGCACAGCTGCCTTCCTGTACAGTTTACAGCTTCTGAAGTCACATATGCAAACATGTAGCCAAAATCTACATCATGTAGACTGTAGTAAATAATTCAGAATAACTAATTTATTTTAGAAGAGAATCATGATACCGTCATGAACAATAAACACAGAGAGGTAGAATTCACTGAATACATTATTTTCTACTAATTATTTGTTCATCTCCAGCCAGCAGACATCATTCCTGGTTTGCATTATGACAGAAAAATTAATATGAATGCAGTCACTCTTTCTTGTATCTAAAAGTCTTTAAACCACGAAAAATATCTAGGAATGTGTGTGTTCTTTCCCACAACAGATGCTAAATAACAGCTTGTAAGTAAAAAAAATATTATCAAAGTCAGTGGTTCAAAAAAACGCATGTGATTTTTTCCTTTGAACACTGTTAATATGTAACAGAATATTAAAAATTAGAAAGAAGGAGGGTTAAGCTATATATCAATCATGACATTGATTGTGCAGCAAACAAAGGCTAGCGAATGCTTGCTTGATACAGAACATTTTGATCTAATAATACCTCTTTACCTCCAAAACTTTAAAAAGTATGACTTAAAGGATACCAAAGGCTACAGCATTCCTTCCACTGAACTCAGGTAGTCCAGAACAGCTTCTCAATCACCAGTGATGGTACAGTAAAGTAGGACAATTCAACTTGAATGTAAGTCAACCAGCGGGCTTCCCAGTGTATCCATAGCTACCCACAGCTGGAGAATAGCTGAAGGAAGGGTGCATGGCTAATGTCAATGAGACAAACGAGCAGAGTAATAGGAAAGAAATAATTGTTTACACATGTTGAAATGCTTGTATTATATGTTCAGAATCCACATATGGTGCATTTGTGCCATAGAAAATAGTCAGGTACATTTTACTACCAGGCTGTGTGAATGCTCAGAATCACTAAGTCCTCCATGAAGTCCTCACTGATTTTTTCCGTTACAGCTCCTCATATTTCAGGTAACGCAATTCCACATCTCTGTTACATTAGGTGGTCTGGTGGGGCCATTGTATGCAGACAGAGGTCAGGATGGACCTCAGATCCAGTAATGTGGTTGAGAGTCCAGCAAACCAACATCTGTCCTCTAATAGGTACAGCATTTTACATCGTCATTTAATCCCTGCACTAGGCTGAGCACAACAGCAAGAATTAGGTGTCACTACAAAACAGATGGGAAAAACTATATCCTAATCAGAAAGGAAGCGTAAACTTTATTGGGAAAAGAAGAAGAGTATTGTGTCTTACAGTGACATTTTTAGATATTTTTTTTTTCAAAAAATTAATTTCTGCTTGTTTTTCCTGTTAACTTTTGAACAACCTGGACAGTGTCTGTCAATCTGACAGGGGAATAGAATTTTTACAAAGCTCTTAAAATATTGGTGAAAACAGGGTCAAAAAGAGACCCAAAAGCCTCTCTGAGTTTTCTGATGGCAAAAGAAGCAGCAGTAGACTTTCATAATTCAGCAGGCATCAACTGCAAGTGTCCAGCCACTAGGAAATTTTAATCCGAGCTTACAATGAAAAATAAAATGCATAGGAGACCATGCTTCATTCAATGAAGACGAGTAAGTAGTTTGTGGAGCTATTTGTGTCTTGTTGCCTTTTCCTTTTCCTTTTCCTTTTCCTTTTCCTTTTCTTTTTCCTTTCCCTTCCCCTTCCCCTTCCCCTTCCCCTTCCCCTTCCCCTTACCCTTCCCTTCCCTTCCCTGATATACTTTAAATTCTATTTAAGACATCCTAAGCTTTAAGAGTTTAAATGATGGGCTGTAGTATAACCAGTACAATGTCTTGAATTTTGATCTTTTGTAATTTATTTTCCTTTACCACTTAGTGATCTTTTTCCTGTTGTTTTCTAAAGTGCACATTTAATAAATTATTGATCTTTTATGAGAGATTCACTAAGATTTTTGTAATGTACTTTATTCATGTTATGGACTAAGCAGTTTAACCACTGAAGGATATGATTATTGGAAATTATATTTAAAACTTTAAATATGTCAAGACAATAACAAAATAAATGGCCAAGTATCTTGTACCTACAAACTCTTTACCAATGTACTGAATTAGTCACAAAGACAAAAGTAAGGCTTTTGATCTTTTTACATGACATTGGGATTTTATCAGCTATGGTACAAGATCTGGCACAGCACAAAACAGCTCTGCAGTTCAGGACAAGAGGTGAGGATCAGTTGATACAAATGGTCTTCGCCTAAAGTATTGATAAAGCAGTTATTAAAACATACATGTACCATACAGACCAAATCCTGCTATTCTAAATCAACCAGAACTTTATTTTGTTTAATAATTTAAGAATTAAGTATTGATAATATGAAATGTAATGGGAAATTTCACCCAAAACAAGGATTATAGGATTGGCCTCCTTTGTTTTTATTTTTTAAAAAAAGGTTAATTTAAAACAAAAATATTCTATGTCTAATTCCTCTAAAGGGAATAATATAATTGGACTCTGACAAAAATAGGATTGAAGCTTATTTTTAAAATGTAAATCCCCCAAGTTTATGACATAAGTAATAGAAGGAATTCAAATAAATTTCCAATGGAATGTACACAGCCAGATTTGGGATTTTCTTTTTTTAAAGTAGGTTTTCTGTCACAGAAAATGCAAAATGCACTAGCATAATAACCATGACATGTAATTCTGAATTACTATGAAATTATTTCATAATATTTAATAAATAGTTTCTCCTCATTTCTAGCCAAGCTGGAGGTATCTTTGAAAAGAGTTTGACTAGAATGAGTTAAAAGGCCACCACCCACTACTACTTTCTTAGACACTATTGGTTTTTTATATGGGATTCCATTGTGTGAACCAGAAATCTGCAAGATGCCTAAAGTCACCACAGTGTCTTCCAGAGCACAATGGTATACCTACTGCAACAAGTAATTAATCTTGGGCTCAAGATTTCCTGATGGGAGCCTATTGACCCCATCACAATAGATGAAAGTATTTTATCCTGTGTGTTCCCCTACTGACCCCTTGTCACCTTTTTTCATGCACTGTCTACTCTCATACCAAACCAAAGAATTCCTCCTTCAGTCTGAAATTTGAGGCCTGCTTGACCCTCTTTTGCTCTCTGGAAGCAGATTTCTTGATTTTGCTTAAGAAGATCATTTGGTAAGAAAAGTCTGGCAAAGTTTCACCATATACTACAACAAACATGAATGAGCTCAGAAGTGAAGTGTCAGAGATGCTGGGCTTTACCCACACCCCTGATCCCCATGTTTTTTATAGGGGAGCTGTGGTGTGCAGTAAGGCTGGATGCCATCTCTACATCCACGGGGAGGAAGGCTGGGGAACCACTGGCCACACTCGAGACTGACTGTGCGGAGGGACATAAGTGCATGTGCTCACAAATCACCATCATGGTCCTTCTGGGATTTCTGATACAAAAGCTTGGAAAATAAGCCCTTGAGCTGTCCACCACACTAAATACTCATAAGGATGGATGGGAAAACGGTAGATTGTGCGATAGCCCATCCTTCTGTATTTACACTAGTATCTGAGTCACCTCCAAACTGGCCCAGAGGGTGCTCCTTTTGGCAGTTAACATGAACAATTGTGGCTACGAGTCAACTTTCAGAGCTAATGTACATAACAAGGTTAAAAAAGCTAGATCTAGGGTAAATATCTGAAGTGAACCTGACTTTTAGAGAATGGCTGCTCAGAGTGTTCTTGAATTCAAGTCTCTTTGGAGTGTTTTGGACTGCAGAGCCAGGAATTGAGATACGAAATCTCATTGCTGGTTCCTGAGCACTGATAGAATATTTGTCTCCCACAGATTTACAGTTAAAGAAGGTGAGCAGTAGCTTACAGACCCCATTCAGCTCATGCAAGAAACATGTAACTACTGCTGTTTTCAGCTCCCAGGAGAATAGTGCAAAAGCTAAAGCTGAGTCTAAGTATAAAGAGCTGTTTCAGCCTTTCTCCTGTAGCAACAATTACCCTCTGCTGGGAAAGCTGTGTTGTAAATCTTCAGGATCCCTTGACACTCTCAGTGACAGCAGACCTCCAACTGTTACCCACAAGACACTTCAAAGGTCATCTTGGATAAATATGTGAAAACTGTCCTAAACTCTTACAGTAACTGTAGACTCAGAGTGAATATCCCCTCCCCCATTCCCACCCATCAGGCTTCCATCTACTGTAATTGCTTCATCTCCTTGCTCTTCTGTGTCTGTCACTGAGAATACTTTCCAACGCAACATATGCACTCCCCCACATAGGCTTGAAAGAGGTTGAAAAAGAAAACACTGATAAATGTTTCCCCTGCAGATAATCATATTGTCATTAGAGCCTTTAAAGTACTCTAGTGTCTTCCATGTTCAATTAATAAATGACCTTGGGTCCAGATCCTCACTTCGCAAAATTAAAATAACATTCCTGTTATGAATGGTAATTCTCTCCTTTAGTATCTGGATTGCCTGGACTCAGAGGAAGTTTACTGCTGATTTGAGCAACGTGAGAACTTAAAATCTGGATCTTCTTACTTATGAAAGATTTTACTGTCTTAAACAGTCCACTACGAACTATCAAATGAGAGTAATATAAGCAGAAGGCTGAAAACACAGTTTTCTATAATAATGCATCTTGAGTAGTCTGACTGAACAAAACAAAGTGGTACAATCTGGATCTGAGTGACTTACACCCTGCCATGAAAAGATGGTGATGTGCAGAGCAAGGGGAGCACAGGAGATGCTGTGACTCCAAGTGACAGCCCAGGTGTCCTGAGAAAAACAGTCCTGCTCTGGTTGTCCTTTCTCAATTTGCAACACGGTGAGCAAGTGGGAAGCTATTGATTGCATTCTGCTGTCATCTCTGGAATAAATATGGGTGAGAGCAGATGCATGAGTGAGTCCAAGGAGCTTTAGGAAACAGACAGTGATACGTGGTTGTGGGAGAAGTTGAGGCATGTGAATATGGGAAAAGATTAGGTAGATCTACATAGAAATGTAAAAACAAGAGAAAACCTTCCTCTGCTGCTTTTTGGAAAATTTAAAGAACATGGAGAATGGGTGCTGAGGGCAGAGAAGCTGTAGGAAGTGTAGACAGGGAAGAGGGTTGAGAAGAAATGGCACTTGGAAGGGGATAATATTTAGCTTGCTTCAGAATCCAAAAGAGCTCTTGTAAGGTCCTGCATGTTTGTGTCCATGGCTATGTGCATGTATATTCAGAAAAGATGTATAAAACATAAGGTTTTGTATTTCATATACATCTTTTTCAGACTTTGAAGTCAGTTCTATGAAGCACCTCTGTTCATCTTCCATAAATCTACCCAGTAGTCTCTTTTAAATCAAATTTGGTCCTTCTTTGCTCCTTCCCCTTGACTGAAAGTATACCAGCTTCCCTGTCCCACCAGTCAGTCTGTCTAGAGCAGGCATCAGTGATGAGGATTCAGATACATTATTTGATTAATTTGTGTTTTTACACAATGTTCATGGGGCTTATTCACCCAAAGGAGTGGCAACAAGTGCCATGAAACATTTGAATTATCATCAGGTAAGCCCTGGCCTCTGGACGCAGCTGTCTTAACATTGTGCTTGTGCAAAGCTCATGCAATATTAATTGTGTCTCAGGTAGTTTAAGTCCCTGACCCAGACCATGAGTTTTACAGGTGGAATTCTCCAAAGATGAATTTATTCACAGACATGACAGGGGCCAGTGGGTGGGTGGTCTTACATGTCCACTGGCATGTTGTATTCAACCTGCCAGAAACACGAAGGAAATGTAGCAGTTCTCCTAAGAGACGAATGCAAAGCATATAATGATTTTATAGACACAGTTATTCTCTGGCACCTTGGGGTCACCTAAGAGGAATTTAATCCATAGAACTCACACGTCATCAGTGCTTTACATGAAAATACTTTGCAATACTGAGCGATCTATCTTTACTCACAAATGTAAAGCAAAAGAAATTACTTAATAACAGCATGTAATGTGTACATGCTATATTTTCCTTCCAAATGCTTTGTGCTTTTCTTTGTCTTTTCTTTTTTTTCTTTTTTTTTAAAGCAGTGTCAAGTGAATAGTGATGATAAATATTCAGTGAGGGCAGAAAAGAACCTTGCTATATCTGAGGCACCTGATCCTGTCTAAATCATCTCATTCTTCTGTGTTTTTTTTTTCCCCTTGGGCAACTTGCTTCTAATACGAATTTGACTGATTGGAGTACTTGTCAAGTTTTTGCATCGCTGAATGAAAGAGTAATATGCTGTATTTATTTATTGTTTTTCTGCTGCAATTATATAAAACAGCTCTCCTCCTACTGCAGATCCAAGATGATCTTTGTTTTCTAACAGCATCACAGAACTCTTTTTACAAGTTTTGCCCGAAGTCACTGTTCCTAAATAATATGATCTTTTCTTAGTTGAATTATATTTTAAGTCAATAAATAAACTATTTCATGTTATGCAGACCTTTGCAGTTGATCATCTCTCAAATAACTTAACTTTTCTATTCCTCCCTAAAATACTTTATTCATCTATAAAATGTTTCAGAAAAATGACTCAGACAGAAGTTAGTTTGTAATGTGGTGAGAGCTGGTTTTGCATATGTTGAAGCAGCAAAAGAATGTTCAAATTATTCAATTGGATAATAAATAACATAAGAGCAGTTAGAATACTATGGTTGGCAACATTCTGCTTACAAAAAATGTACATATCTCAGACTCAGAGTGGTTGTCCCAACAGATCTAACCACCCGAACTCTTCCACCCATACTTTAAAGAGCACTTTGGTTTACATGCCCATGCAAGGGAATATGAAGAGTAATGACTGACTTATAGCCTTATGCAGACTAGTCTGGCTGCAGAGAAAGTAAGTTCTAGTGTGACTGATGTCCTCACCAAGCACAGGAGGAAACATAGGAGAGGGGCTAAGTGGACATGCCCCAGGCAAGCTTCCCAAGAGCTGATTATGCTGCCATCTCAAGTCTAGCAATAAATATCAGATTCCTAGTGCTAGAGGTAGGCAGTGAAGCATCATAACTCCGACCTTGTCAGTGCTGACTTGGAAGTCCCTTTTGATTCCTATATCAAAAAGAGTAGTCTCAATATCCTACATTCACAGAATACTTCTTCCAAGCCATTAGGGAAAAATCCACCTAATATCTGATAATGGGGGCTTCCAGTCTGCAGGGAAAAAGTCTGGTTTTGCTCTGGAGTTCTCTATCCTCAGTAAAAAGAATTCTAGGAAGAATGTTATGATCAAAATAGCTTCTCATATGGGAAACAGGCAAGAAAGGCTTTAACTTTTGGATCTCAGGACAGAAAAGCTCATCATTAATAATTTTGGAATGGATATGTAGAGGAAAATTGAAGAAAATGAGTGCTTTATTCAATTTCTTTGTTTCTAATGTTCTAGAACATTTCAGTAGTACGTTAAAGAAGAACTACCCAAATCAGAATACTTATTATATCTCTTTTCTTATATACTGAATGTAACTTTTCTTTACTTTCTAACTCAGATAAAACTTAATCTGATTCTGACCAAGGTAAATGGAAGCCGTGGATATTCAAAATCCTGTACTACTGAAGCTGATGTGATTCAACGGAAGGGAGATTAGACAACATAAAATAGTTGCAGATTTTTAAAGGTGTCTGGCATTGATACAACTTTATCCAGAGATATAAGACTGTAGGAAGAGTTTTATGGACCAATATAAGAACAGGTTCAGATCTTACACATTTTTCAAGGAAACTTCTTTTCTTAAAGACCTTCAGAAAAAACATAACTCATCCAATAAAAATATAAAGAGATGGAGTATTCTAATGTTCATCACTTCCCTTAGTGATTCTTTTTTTTTTTTCCTGAGAAAAAAAATGTAGTTAATTGTTTTTTCAGTTAATATTAAAGTAAAAGATGAGCAGTGACCATTTCCTGGTTTATAGATTCAGTGAGTCCAAGTCACTGTCTGAAATTTATGTTTATGTTTTCAAGAGATGAATCATCTTGATTTTGAGGTTTTACATTTTTCTTTGACTAAAAGTTATATTAACATGCCATTAGGCTCTTGAAAGTTGGTAATTCAAGTCATCACAGCAAAACAGAGAGTTCTTATGACTGTGACTCC
This sequence comes from Nesoenas mayeri, assembly GCF_963082525.1. Classification (NCBI taxonomy): domain Eukaryota; kingdom Metazoa; phylum Chordata; class Aves; order Columbiformes; family Columbidae; genus Nesoenas; species Nesoenas mayeri. The sequence goes on from NC_137544.1 coordinate 13,207,432, forward strand.
ACTGTTCATTGATGGGAAGAAAATGAGCAGGCATCATTTTCTAGCCTTGAACAAATGAAGATAAAAGTGTTGGTTAATGAGTGCTCAATACCAAGCATGTAGTGCTCTCCTAGTCACTTCTCCACAGCAGAAGGCGGGGTTTGAGAGATTCCTGAATTTATGCAGTTTGTGTTGCTGCTGATCTCTGCAAACAGTCCATTCAAAGCTAGGTAAAAAATTGGTAGGAATTTCTGATATTCCAAGTGACATCTTACTACCACTTTTTTTAACTGACACAATTTCAATTCAGTATTGAAAAAAACCTTTGCTAGGATGATTCATAACTATCACTTCCTTTCAACTCACAGTACAATCCTCATCAGTCTTTAAGGTCAGATTCATCATAGCCGAAATTAAGTTTGCAGACATTTAAATTAGAAGTATGGTCATAATATTATTCTTAAATAAACAATGGTGGGACTGATTCATGTGAAAGGTGGGTAATTGCTACTTATCTCCGAGCCTCAACTGAATGTCTGAAATTCAATGAACTGAATTTGAATTTACAATTCATCTATTTTTGAGTCAGGAAGCTGAAATAGCACAACTCCTGAGTTTTGTGCCAAACTTGGTTCCAAAAATATTCAATGAGATCATTATTATAATTGCCAAGGATAACCATAAGAAAACTTCGTTAATAATTCTTTACAATGAACTGTGGTTATATAGCCTTGAGAAGTTGCCTTAATTTTACTACAGTGTTTCTCTTAATACTGGTATTTTTGCATGTAACTAACACTACAGGGTCATACTTGTGTGGCATTGTATTATGTGCTTCACTGAAGTTGTTTATTCAGAAGTTCTGTTTTCTCATCAAAAAATATAAGGTTGCGTTACACCTAAGATGAAAGTGTTAGCTTTCCTCAGGATCAGGCTACACTTTAGTTATGCAAATGCATCCACGACCTGTATCTTCTACTCATTTTAATTATATCATTACAATAATAGAAGGTGTGAACAATAGTCTTTTACATGTCTTTAGAAAACTCAGCACATATCTACCTGTCTTTAAAAGATGCAATCAGGCTTTTGTTAATAACATTAACAACAATACTAAGTAGTTATGATAACAGTAATCATAATAGCTCACAAGTCACAAGGATATACAGGTGATCTTTGTGTCAAGAGGAGTGTGAGGACAATTCAACTGATGGTTGCAAAGAATCTTGGATCATTCCAGATTATATAATAGGAGCATTATTGTTTGACAGCCAATGTATTTTGTAACTGTTGGTGATTTTTAAGATGTGAAAGAAGAGAATACTAATTTGAACAAACTACCATTAATCTTGCCAAAAAGAATAATATTTTTAATTAATAAATCTGCCTTTCATTAATACTGTATTAATTTAGGGGAAAAGTCTTCCTGGGGTTCTTTTATTTAAAAACGCCAGCTGCATAATTCCATGACAAAAAGTAGAACGAGAATTGAAATATATTTTTTCACCCTTACTATTAAGAAACTGAAGTGCCTTTTCACATCTCTCCAGCATTTCTCTTTTTGAAGATTTTTCCTCACAGAACTCAGAGTACAGTTAACCTCTCACAGTCTATAACTGCACAATCAAATACATCAAAACTAAGCCTGATTCATTTTTAACCCTACACTCAGCAACAGTAATGATTGAGCATTTGTGACAAAACTACAGAAGTGAGCTCGTACTTTAAAGGTCCAAACATTGCCTGTGTTGAAGAAAATGGAAAGCTGAGGTGACCTGATCTGCCTCTGCCCATTAGGGACTTTTTGATAGTCATTGTCTTCAAGAAAAATAATTGCTTCCCAAGAATGCTCTGCTAAATCATTTTATTAGTGTGAACTGGATTAAGGTTATAGGAAGGTCCCTCTTGCTTCTTACCCAATAATATCTGACCATGCATATCAAAGAGTGGAGGAGGCAAATTATTCATTATTTCAGCAGCATAATGAAAGCATAAGGGAGGTTTAAAAGGACGCTATCTGCAGCAGGAAACTGTCAAAGAACGTGGGAACACAGCCCTCCTGCATTTTTGTTTCAGCTCCGTTGATCAGAAGATTGAAAGGCCTGCTCTACCTACAGGGGTCCTCTGTTCAGGCCCCACAGTGCAATTATAATCCGTCCTCACCTCCTTTAGAATGACAGGCCAAAAACAAAGCACAGAGCTTTTGTACAGCTTAGCATTCCTAAGAAACACAAATCTTCATTTCTTTCTTCTTTTTTTTTTAACTCTTAAGAATTAATTAAAATTGTTCTTATATAATATCAAGGGATAAAACAGCTTAAAATTATCTAATACTTTTTAAGGATGGAATTTTTTTTATAGAGCACGAAGAAGGATCAGTTGCTAACTACCACAAGGTAGAGCAGCTCTGCTTTTTTCTTCATGCTGCCTGTAGGAAAAAGGAATCCTGTTGGCAGTATTTTGCATGAGGCTGTTTAATTTTTTTTTCCTGTTATTTATACGTTTTAGTGACAGAAATTTGCAAGCATTTACATCCTCAGTGACTATTGTAGTTATTGAATCTCTCTTTTTTGTTTGTTTGTTTATCTGAATAAAAGCCATGCACTTCCACAACTAACACATATACTTGATCACTGTAAAAACATTAAATGATGCTGTTGTTGGAACTTTGGTGGCCAAAGTATATTAAGAGACATAGAATCTCTATGAGAATGTATAATTTTTTAATAGTTTCCAATAGTTTGGAAGCAACAAAGACTTATCCACATTTAAAACAACAGGAGCAAACTATTAAATGTGCTAAACATACTAACTGTTTTATCTTCCTTCACCTAGCCCACCACATCATTGCGGCTATCTGAGGAATGCTGTAGACTGCGTGGTTATATCAGCTGGGAAAATTCTGTGCTTAACATTAAGTCTTCAGGTTGTATTGCCTTACCCAATGTACAACAGCACCAAGCAGGCTAAAGTTAACTGTCAGGTTACATTGTAGAATGAGCACATAGAATGCGTTTGGCAAGAAAATCTCACATCATGTGTGTGACCTTTAAATGCATATATTTGCAGAAGGTTAGACAAGATTCTAGGCTGCTTGAAAGCTTTAGTGGGCGAGATCAATATGGGATGCCACAGTGTAGTCTAGCTATGCATGCAAAAATCTGCTTTGAAAATGTAAAACCAGGTGATGATAAAAACAACGGTAATAGCATGAATTTGTTTCACCGTTCTCATCCCCTGATTTCTTATTTCCCATCTGGGATAACCTAGAATTAATTTCAAACTGATTTGGTTTTCGTACCTTTACAATGTGTTATGGCTACAATGTCAGAGGTGAAATCTTGCTTCCAAGAATATGAGTACATTCACAAGTCACTCTATACCACAACTGTTCTGATACTTACTGGTAAATTTGCACTATTTTTCTATCACTTAACATTTTTTTCTTCATTTATTTATTCATTTACCAATTATTTAGTAATTACATTATAAATTATTCTTTCTTCTTTTTAAGTAGGAAATAAATTCTTAATATGTGTTGAATTGACTGATGAGAAACCCATGTCAAACAATTAAGAAGACAGGATTTTAGAGAAAGCACACTTAAAAGGGAAGTATTTTAGTATCCCTTTCAAGGTTTATTTGCTGTCTGGAAGGTGTGAGGCAATGGAAATGAGAATCAGGTCCCTTATTCACAAAGGCACTTCTTTTCGGTTTGTTATAGGTTGATTTCCTTTGTTTGAAAGGACAAAGGCACATTATTTTATTCTTTTTCACATATGGTTTATCTCTTTGACCTTTAAGTGACACCAGTTGGATCGTTAGTGTAAGATACCTAGGAGCCTGAGGACAGAAGGGAGCCAAGCAGTGAATAGCCAGTGGGGACATATCAAAAGCCAAGTGGCTGGTTTGTCATTCATTACCTATGCTATTACCTTCGGAAGTACCATGGCGTGGGGAATCGACTTCTGGAGCAATAGATGTATTCAGGGATTTGGTGGAACATCTGTCCCTGATATATTTGTACATCAGAACCTGAGAAATATTCTAAAGTGATTCTCTGAAAAGGAGTCCCACCAGCAATGTGTTTGTGGGACAATGCTCAGAAACGTGGCTGTCTTCAAATATGTAGAAATCCTGTTCTTTGGGATGAGTCATTAGCTATCTCTTGTTATATTTTAGCAACAATATTTAGCAAGTAGAGCCTTTAGTTTTACTTTAAGTAAATCTGCAAGTTTGTATGTCAGAGTGGATGTAGTGTTTGACTGACCTTCAATCCACTGGTGCAAACCTTTCCTTCTCTGGCATTCAGAAAACCTCTTTGATAATGTTTGATAATGTGCAGGACCTCTCAGACTCCAAAGACTTGGCATGCCTTGGCACTAAATGAGGGCTTATATGAGATTAATCTATCCTGAGGAAATGTGTAACTCACTGAGCTTCACCTTCCAAGTGAATGTGTAGGTCTACCTGGAAAGCCAGGACTTTTAACTGAGAGTGGACTCATTTATAACTTGCATATAATTCTGCAGAGTTTCAGGTCAAAGCTGGCTAAATGAGCCAATTACATAGTAACTGCAGATTTATTTTTACAGTTTTTAATGAAATAATTGTGAAAGTTTCTAGCCATTCCTATTCCAGATTTCTATTCTACAATCTAACACCCATTTACAGACTCTAATTTGCTACAAAAGCCTACTTACTGATAGTGCTTATGGGGAAAAAAGAACCTGTGGGCAATATTTGTTCTAGTTAGATCTACTGGAATTAATTATTATTTTGTAATATTTTCACATGTTGTTTTGTTTTGTTTTCTTTACTAGGAAGTAGAACTAATGAGCTTTTAAGAAATTCTGAAACACGTCAAGGAACTATGACAGGTTTTTCAATTTGAGCAAATGCAACACAATCATAGTAAGTAGCCTTCATTGTTCTAGCCAGAAAAATACTGGCTAGAGAAGAATTTATGTTTCTAAAAGGTCAGTTTGCGTCAGTGTTTCCAGTTTCTTTAATAATTTATTTAACAGTGTTTTACTACAATATTTCTCAAGTCAAATGCTTATGTTTTTTGCAGGAAACACTAATTTTTAAAAAGAACAAAAGTACAGATATATGAGGTTACCTTACATTTTATTTCCCCTTTTTCTACAGTGTCATTTTTCAGCTACAGTTCCAGTAGAATGTCTTTTCAGAGACAAAACCTCTCACAGTTTTAACTTTAAAACAAAATGGTAATGTCACCCTTTCACTGTAAATTGAGGGAGTCACAAGAACAAAGGAGTACCATTGACCCTACAGCTGAAGGCTGAAAACCAGAAGGAACAGCCATTCCTGATGTTCTAGAAGTATCTGTCTGTGCTTCCTAATGCAAGGAAATTGCCTTGCACTGCATTTGAATAGAAATACATAATTCAGAGTTGGTGGACTATTAGTAAAATGTGGGCATTTGAGGACTAAACTGAGATCTTCCTGAATGCTCTTTGTTCCCCAGCTGTTTGTTCCCTCTCTTCCTTTCTGAATGTATTTAGCCCATGTTAGAAAGCTCATTGGGTTCGTGGTGAGTTTCAGGAGCTGGATAAACCAAAAACTGATTTGTTCCATTACAGCTCTGTGCCACCAAAAGACCAGCCTGTGTGTGTGTGGGTATATCCATGCACAACGGTGTTCTCAAAGGCACAACTCAGTTTCTAATAACATTTAGATTGCTCAGGTCAACCCCTGCTCAGCCAAGTCAGCCAACTGCTCCAACTACTGTGGCTACATCACCATCCCCCAGAAGGCCATAACTCTAATGGCCTCCAGGCATCCAGAATCTCTTCTGTCGCCCTAGTCTGAACTGTTCTTTGTATACTAGCAAAGACATATTCTTACTCTGACATTTTCCCTAAAGATAGGAAAACTCAAGACACAGATCCGACACTCTGCTTCTTTGCTTTTTCTGACAGGCTCTGAGAACCAGATGATTGGATTTTCTCCTGTAAGAGCTCTGATGTTGGAATTAGCATAAGGATCCTCTTTAATTTTTTTTCCAAACATACCTTGCATCTAAGAAGCCTTACAGAAAGATTCAGAAACTCATCAGTCTGTGCAAATAGTTAAAGCTCCAACCACACTAACTATGGATAATGACCACTTTATGCAAACATTTCTGAGACCTGAATGCCTCCAATTAATGTAAATGTTAGTCTATTTCTTTCCATCCGTATATGCTGGGGTCGGAAGGTTGCATCTGTATTCTGAGCATTGTTTTTCACAACCTGCTGGAATGTAACTGATAGTCCAAATGTTTTCCTGTGCTTCAAAGCTTTGTCCTGAATGCAGAGATTTACTCAGACTGAATGCTTTCAATACCTATTTGTCTTCTTTGTCTCTTTCATCTGGGAAAACTATGATTTGAAATTATTTCTTTCCCCATTTATATATGACTAAAAATTAATTTTTATTTATCCATTAGTTAAAAGTTATTTGTCTGGACATGTTCCCATCACAAATCACTTTCAAGTGTGAATACTGTAACGAAAGATGTGAGCCAGAAGCTAATAAAATTTGTTGATAAATATATCTAAAAATGCACAAAGTGAATGAAAAAAAATATTTCCTAAATTTTCAGTTTATTTTATTTCAACACTTCATTTTGAGCTTGTACCTCACAGTTAGTTTTGCTTCTAGAATGGAGACAAAGAATGTATAAAATACAAGAAATATAGAGTATTCCAAAGTCTTTTTCAGCGAAACAATGTAAGAAGGAATTACTGCCAGAATTACAGAGTTTGTTCCTGTGAGTCTAGAGCTAGGAGTTCTTGAACTGAAATTCAGCTTTTCAGGCAAAAGCAGTGTCAACTCATTTAATCACCAAATGTGCCAGGTATGTTGAGGTAGTTTCTTGAGAGTCACTCTGAAAATCAATTTTTCTATCAAACTTGCAAAAGTGAACTAGCTATGGCCAGAAGATGCATTCTGGATGCATATGCACTGGCATACCCAGGACCTGGCATACCTGATATATTACCAGGCAGTTTAAACAAGTTCTCATAATCCATATGCGTACTTGAAAAGTGAAGTCGCAGAGCACGATGTGCTTATGCTGCATGTCCTGGAGCCTGTCAGCTGTGATGGAGACATATTCTTCAGCTTCTGTGCTGTGAAACGGGTGCCTTCATGGCTCTGAAAATGTCCATGAGCCGTATAAAGACTAAAAATACCATGGTACTGTCACAGTTATTCTGAAAAACCTGAGCTATTGGTTTGGAAGGGAGAAGTATCTTCTCCCCACAATTTACATTCATTCCCTCGATCTTCTGCAGAAGTGGTTTCTGAAAACCAGCTTGGGTTGGTTGGGTTGGTTGAGTTACTGATGGGTAATGTCAGTAAAAAAATGTAAGAGGCAGCTGCAGCTAATGTTCAAGGGAGGAAAGTACTTAGGCTGATGAGAAATGTGAGTGTGCTGTTATATAGCATATAACGTATGGTTATATACTATATGGAGATTATGCTGAACACTGTGATTTTAAGGCACACCAGTCAATGAAGTTACAAAATATTACTGCTTAGTGAGAACAACCTAAGAATTTCTGCTAAATTGATACAGTCACTGGGTTAATATCAAGCAATTACAGTCACGTATTTGCTTTTAGTGCCTTTTTCTTGAACATTTTCACAAAGGTAGCTCGTTACATAGGGACTCAGGAACTACATTAGGGCTTCTACTTCAAATACATATTTTTAGTTCAGACATGCCACTGCATGCAGGGAACATCAACAGTTTTTATTAAGCTTTAGCAAGGCTCTTCCCCTCTGGCAAGAGTTACTTTCCCCTGCCCCTTGATGATTTTTCAGGCAGAGGAAACAGCACATTCACTGATTGCAGCCTGTCAGAGGAAGGACAGCTGTGCTAACAGCATGGTGAAATTTTGGAGATGGAAATAAATAGAACTTCAGATCAAAAATTGAACTTTGATACTAGTTTTTCAAGTGGAGCTCACTCAGAATGTTGAGAAGCAAAACAGCTGATTCACTGTTTCTTACCCCTTTTGAAGTTGTGTTGATACTTTCCATGCAAAAGTAACTTCTTAAAAGGATACCTCAAAGATATCTGTTTGAAATCATGACCTGCTTTACTTTTGCCCACACCAACTGAAGCAAACATTAATGAAGAAATCTGCTTTGTAGCATCAGATTTCTGTTGCAGTGCCAGCAGTAGATGCCAGGTTTCATGCTTATACTAACAGAAAATAAAACTGGATTAGAGTTACAGCAGCACAAATCACTAGATCTCCCAATTCCTTTGTAGAGGAGAAGATGGACAGGGAAGATTTGTGGCCAGGGCCTTGTGGAAGCACTATAGGGTGTCTTGTTTAGATCCACTGGGTAAAATCCACTACTGTGACCTGTGCGAAAGACATCACAAAGACTACTGCACCCTCCCACTGCCACAGTTATATCATATAGGAATTAATCAAATCCACTCTTTGAAAAATACTTTTTATTCTTATTTTTAAATAACTAAACCTTATGAAAATATTTTCTGTGATACCAGCTCACTTGAAAAAGTTCTACTTTAAAATGATAACAAAGATACTTCCAGCACATGAGTTCTTGTCCCCACAGGCACTCCTCCGACTACCAGAGGAACTCAGTAAATGCTAGGGTAATATCCATAACAACACATGGCTTGTTATATCGTGCAGCTTAATCAACCATAAAATGATTCCAATTTGAATATGTTCTATTTTAATTGGCAATTGTGTTGCTATCTGTGCTTACAAATAGAAGTCAGAATAGTAATGTTAACTTCTGTCATGCTGCTCTGCAGAATAATTTGATCTATTTTAACAAAGGATTTTGATTATTCCAAAGCTAAAGGAATTGTTTAGGTGTAAATGTAATACAGGAATATGAATTTCTGGTTTTGTTAGTAGAAGTAGTAGAAGAAAAGGAATAAAATTAGGTGAAAGTGCAAAAACAATAAAACATTTTAAAATTTGGTTGTTTTCCTCTTCAGGTATATTGACAAATGCAACGAAAGGTTTTTATGTGACCTTGTAACTGGTATTTCTTTAAGAAGGAAACTAGACTGGATGACCTTCTCACATCCCCTCTGATCTGAACTATCCCACCTTTAAAAATACCAAAACCAAAAAAAGGTCACTAAACTTCCAGTTCTTCAGTTTGATTCTGCTTTCTGTTTGTTAACTCTGGCATAGTAAGAAATTTCTAATTTTCATGATTATTAACATAACTGCACTATATATGACATTTTTTATGATGTTATACCTGGTACATTTAAAGAAAATGCAACGCAATTTGAACTTCTTGATCTGTTGCATTCCTGTTCAAGATGTTTCATACACTGAAGGAGAGGGTGAACTTCAGGAAAGACATGTATGGAAACTCTTTGTCCTCTACAGACTTCAGTTTTCCTTTCATCAAAGAGATATTTCCTTCACTACAATGACGCAGGATCACCCATTCCACCAAACTACAAAGAAAAACACTTGACATTTGATACACCTGATTAAAAGTGTAAGACTTCTCTTGAACAATTATCCCCCTTTTCCTACCCAACATTTCAGAGTGAATGCAAGAAAAATGTTAATGTAGACAGTGTTAAAATCATTCTGACTATTTACCAGGTGCTCTTTACTTTTCACTACTTTGTCACCATCTGTTATATTGTCTTGATGGCTACGATACAAAAGCAGAGATTAAAAAAAAAAAAAAGAGAGGAGAAAAAGGAGCAGTTACTCCCTTACATGCATTATTACAGTTTCATGGGTTATAACAACAGTAACTGGAATCGAGTCAGCCATCTCCTGACTTGACATTGTTTGCTGTAAAGTATAAAGATATACTTTGTTGCTTTCTAATTAGGGAAAGAAATCGTAGGCTGTCTTTGTGAAAAATGCTTTTATAAGGCATGGAAGCCAGGTGCTTCTTGAACTCATCTTTGCCTTCAAAGAGAAGAAGGGAAGGCTGGATCAGCTGGGCACCAGATTGCATAGTGGGAACACAGCAGGTCAGCCAATTTCAGCTCTAAACCAGCAAGGGTGCAAAAGTAGGGTGAACTTTAAACTCAGGTAGGAACATGAAGAGTAGTAAAAAAAAGGGTCATTGCACTCAGACAACACTGTCAAATAAGAACCTTTACAGAAAATCATCCGGATTTACAAGATAACAGTTCTCTTTCTTTTATACATTTAAACCAGAGTAAAAAATCAAGAACTGGGATGTCACTGCCACTTCAGCTTCCTCTGAGTATTTCAGAACTCCATAGACCTACTATTTTTTTGCAGTGCAGAGTGAGGCACTTGCTGTATAAACCAAAGTAGCTACACTCAATTTTTGGAACTTCACTGGTAAAGCTATTTATTCACACTACCTATCCCTATTGTCTCTTCAGATTAGCTTCCATATAATCTGTTTTTATACCTCTTTATACCTCTTTAACTATAAAGAGGATCACTTTCAGAGCAAAATCTCCCAATTCTTTCATGAAAAAAGTTATAGCATAGAAAGGTTTTTAGAGCTGGCAGATTATCTAACAATGAACAAATAAATGGCTTCAGTGATGTAAGGACACAATATCCTCAGAGTGCACCCTTGCATGCATACACATGTCCACACAGATCTCTTGCCTGCAGCTTCACAGATTCATGTTATCACCACAAAAAGTATTAGCAGAAAATGGATTTATTTCTAAGTACAACAAGACAGAAAGCCTATTCAGGTACAAGTTATAGTTACTACATTTTGTGTAGACAAACTCATGTTTGAGAGCTGAGCATCCATTCCTCTTTCTTCAAAGACAAATGGTGGAACTAGCTTTTCCAATTCTGAACAGTAATAACAATCAAAGTAACAATAAAGACATACACCTTCATAATAAAAATTTGTTCTCCAGCAATGTCCGTTTGGCTGGACTCCTGCATGTCCAATAGCCATGTACCACAAATAAGCTTACAGGATTGCTAGTGTACATGTGTAGACACTGTGAAATAACAAATTCTTCCTTATCTTGTCAAAAGTCTAAAAATCTCTTTCTACAATGCAGCATTGGATGAAATCAGTCTCCAAATTGAGGATCATGTGAGAGGGAAGCTCTGAGTTCTGAACACAGTTGCCATGTGAAACACTCAGGTGATCTCTTTGTTGTTATGCAGACTCAGGTGACTCTAAGGCTGTTCCTATTAATAAGGTAGAGAAAAAGAGGCTGGATATGATAAACAGAACAAAACAGGGTTTTACATTGGATACCAGAGTTACATATAGCACTTTCTCAGTTCCACACAACCACACACATGAGCAAGGAAGAGGAACTCAGTGACTGCCCTTGTGTAGTCATGCGGACTATTACATCTTTGATTTCCTAGTAGTCACCATCCAGCTTCTGCGATTTATTCTTTAGAAGTGAGACATCAGTGAGTAGAAAAAAAAAAAGAGAGAATGCAAAAAGAAGAGGGAGCAATCATAGGGAGTATAGTAGAAATGGAGCAGACTGTCAGGCTGTGTACCAGAACCTCCATGTCACACTATACCCTGGGCAGTTCCAGAAATCATAAGAATTGTGTATACTAAAAATCCACAGTTCAGTTTCCTCAACTTTAGGTCATCATATCCAGTCAATTAACAACAGCAGCAGTTATACCATAGCTAAATATGGCTCAGCCTTTGAACTAGTTACGTTTTCAGTTCTTGTTCCTGCTGGAAGGCTCTTGGCATAAGACCAGGAAGGGACCTCCTGATTTCCTAAATGTATTCAAAGCCACAGCTAATTTGTCCAGGTGCTAGCCTTTCCTTTGTTCTTAACAGTTTCATGGTATTTGCCAGTGTACATTTTAGAGAATATTAATAGTTATGTCCCTTCTGTGCCTTCTTATGGCTAAGTCTGTCAAGTCAAACCATTCTAACATGAAGAATTCTCTCCTTTTTTTTTTTTTTTTCTTAATAACTCCTCACCACAAGCCAGGATAATTAATGCATTTTAGGAAGAGACCTCCTTTTTACCGTAGCCACATCTGTTCTGTTCTAGATGCTACTGAGGTGCAAACTCTGACTATATCATTAACAGCTTCATGAACTGTATGGTACTGGAGGGAGGTGGTCCTTCTGTCCTGTCCCTGATAAAACTTTGTGTTTTCCTGGACTGAAAGGTAGCCAAGGAAACTGAATGATCTCAGGGTCATTTTTTTGCCCATTCAACTCTTTCATCAAGCCCTGAAGAAAGCTTTTCAGCAAAGTGTCCCTTGCCCATAAGGACAGCAGGGGTCTCTGCACGAGATTAATACTTTGTAATAACCTAAGCTGCTTGAGCTTTTCCTGACAATTTAGGGAAGTGGATGAGGTAGACCAGCTTGTTTCCTTTGCCCTCTATTACCATAATCATTTCACCATCAGGTAAAGTAAGTCCTGGTTTGCTCCCTTCCCTATGTGATGTGGATGTGGCAACATCACCAGAGTGTTTCTAACCTGCTGCTTCTCACCCTAATCTGAAGTATGTGTTAGTATCCTATTAATAAATAATTTGTCACAGAGACCGATTCCTGTCCTGTTTTCCATCTTGGCTATTTTACAAGTAGTAATGTAATTCTGGGACTACAGATTCCTCATACATGGGAAAATAGGTCAGTGATTCACAGAATAATATTAATAGTCCCGAATCAAAATATGTGCCCATCTCTTGATGCAATTAAATTGTACCTTCTTGCTTCTGCATTGTCCTTTCCTTAACTCAGAATCAAACTGACTGCTGTGCACACATCTTAAGCTAAGAATCTAAAATGCCTTTTATTTCCACATCATTTTGCCTTCTAATTTGCCCTAAGATGTTCCAGAAGGTAACTATTTCTGATGACTGTGAAGAAGTCAACACTTAAAGTGTCTTCCTTTCCTATAATGTGCAATAAGAACACCCTGATTTGAACCTTTTGCAAAATATAGACTTGTTAAAAGACACATTGTCTGCAAATCTGGCATGCTAATTTCCCATGTGTGATTGGTTCAAAGTGCAGATACTCAATAGTAAATAAAACCCAAGGTTTATCGAAAAGAATTTCTGAGTAAGTTTATTAGGTTAAAAACTGTTTTGTTTTGGTGTGCCACTGTTGTTGTTTTTTCTTGGTCCCACATGGAGAGCAAACATGGCCTGGAAGAGTGTTATGTCAAGTACCTCCCATCATGCATTGTCATTGCTCAGTGAACCAGAGTCTAAAAAAAGTAATTCCTCATTTTCATCTTGACTAGGATTCCCCTTTTCTTTGCTGTGAAGCTGCACTAATCCTTCATTCAGCGCAACCCACACCCTCTGGTTCCACTCGGAGTTCTCCCTTTCTAACATCATTGTATTCTTTATCTGGGCCTTCTTCTTCCAATAGTACTCCTTGAAAGCTCTTTCACAGACAAGAAAGGACCAGCTCCATAATGGCCAAGTTGGCCCTTTTCTTTTCTCTCTCTTTTTTTTAAGCTTCCGACTGAGCTTTGCTATTTAATCTTCTTGAGGCGTTCAAGATGTCACTTGCCTCTGATGACTATAGACAAAAGGGAAATCCATCCAGCTTGAATGCAGTGTATACTTGAATACATTGGGTTGCTTTGAAGAGAGTTTCTTGAAGTCTCTGTGTTTCATTGGCTGTCCTGGTGGCCTCCATGCACGTCTTTATGTGAAATCAGATGCCCTTTCACGGATCATGTTTCCCAGAATGTTACCTGAATATATACAACCCTAAATATTAGTAGGTGAGATATCAATCAGAAGAGATTGTTTCAATCTGGTATTTTTAATAAACTGATGACAATTCCCTCCTCACCACAAGTGTATGTGAAGACTTGATGCTCTGTGGATACTTTGATTGCTTGGTTGGCACATAATTTACAGGTAGCTACGTTGTGTTCCCCCTTCTTACTGCTGTGAGCTGAAAAAAGGGAGAATACACAGAAGACAGGGTGCAGCATCCCCTTGCTCCAGTCCCTGCATCCCCTGTTTGAACTCTAAAAAGTTAATGTTTGTCTCTCTCTAATGTGATTAACTTTACTCTTCCTGTATTTTACAAAACCTGAAGCATCAATACAAAGCATTTTAAAAGCTGTTATGAACAGTACGGGTAAAATGAATTTATTTATACTTGCAAATGCTCTACATTATATGTATTCTTTAAAGGACCCTGACTTTCCTGAAGTTGTGAATGCCCCAAGACACATAACTCTTTAGCTACTGGTTACCAATGAATATTTATATGAACTGACAACAGACTGATGATGTGGAAGATGTTGGATGAACAGGCATTTCTCCACACAGGTTACTAGTGTGTATAGAATATCTGTTATTAGTCTGTATAAATTCAGTTTTGTGAGCTTATTTTTGTGTTTTATACATACATAAAATTCTGGTAAAACAACAAAATAGATAATATTCATTGCAATGTGAATGCAAACACTAGCAGGTTTATAAAATAAAAATACAGAACCAGAATTTCTGCATTAAAATATGAATCTACCAATTCCTAGCATTGGTCAGGAGAAGAAAACATGCAGTCTTTGTAGAGATACATACAACTTTTCATTTCCCATATCAATCACGAGAACAAGTTGAAGTTCAGATAATGGCCAGTTCAATTTACCCTAATTGTTAAGGACTTAGCCTGACTGTTTGCATTACAGACTGTGGCCACTGGGTTCTCAGTAGGGGTTTGCGGCCTACTCCATCCCGTAACAAACCCATGTTCATGCGTCGATTCAGATCCATCACCCTGAGATAAACTGTGAATATTGCCCTTTGTCCTGTGCTGCATTCTTTCATGCATTGTGTAGTGACTATTTAAGGATTTAAAGGCTCATTTGCACAATTCTTTTGTCAGCAGCCTCGGTGCAGAATGGAAAAGTGATGGCTTCTCTGTCTGGGTTATGCCCTGAAGCTCTTGTGAGAGAAATCTACATACATAAGTTTTTCTTACACATGCAGAATGTCAACACTAAAAAAAAAAATAAAATAAAATAAAAAAAAATGACCTGTCTGTTTCTGTAGCTTAAAAGGTTATGGGTTAATATATGATGTGATTTGTTTTCCTCTTTTGTGGTATTTATAAAAAAATCAACACTTGAAAACAAACAGTAAAGGAATACAGAAACAGTGCGTATTTAAAATTCAACAGATTAGGGTTTCTGGAATTTGCAAAATAAATTGCCTTTGCTGATGGAGATAGATAACATTAATAATTTAGATGCCCAGAGTTGCTCAGGAAATGTCTGAGAAGATAATATTTAAAAGGTCTTTCTCATCTGCCTATTATACATCTGTTTTGTTAGTATATGTTTATTTAAGCAAAAAAAATCCTTGTATTTACAGTAGTCTTACATATATATGTAGATATATAAATACATATATTTATTTATTTAAGAAAAAGATCTTGTTATTCTTACCCCCAGAGCAAAGCTGGCTGGAAAGTTGTGAAAAAATATTAAAATTTGGTAAAATCAGCTGCTTGCTTTTTAACTGAGAACTCAGAAGACTGTTCCAACTCCCTATGAACTATTTACCTGCTTTGTTTACTGTATTAATGCTTTTTAATTGACATAAATGGATGTCTCACTATGTTCATGAAATTTGCAGTAATTTCTCATAAATAAATATCAAAGATTTGGAATTGGATAGCAAATGATATTTTAGCAGATTGAAGCTGCTTAGCTAGTACACCTGAATTGCAGAAGAATGGCATTACCATTTTCCATACAACATTTTTCATTAAAGTTTATGACTTTGAGTCCTTACATGCAAGATTTTTGCCTTCAAAATAAATATGGTTGATATTTTCAGACCATTATAACTTTAATGATATTATTATAAAAAATTAATACTCTATAGACTGTATTATTTATCTGTTTTCCACCATGAAACTGAATACTGAAATCTATCCATACTATTTTTAATCAGACTTCATCTTCTTTTAATCAAACTCCAGCAATGTGGATTTTTTTGTTGTTGTTTAAAAATATTCTGTTGCAGTATTCCAGTTTTTATATCAGTCATCCATCCCCTATACTAGATAAATATTATGAGTTTTTTATCACCTGTTTTTTCTCAGAGTTATTAAACCATTGTCTTGTCCAGCTATGTGTGCAGTCAAAATCTCTAAAGGTATCATACTAATCAAAATTCTCCTTAAAGCTTATATTTGCCATGGTCTAGGTACCATGTAGTAACAGTGGTAAGTGATAAGTTCCAAATGAAATTATTATTGGTAACAACTAGTTTAATCAACCTACAACTCAGGCATATAGCCAGTGTAACCCTTGTTAAAGCCTCTGGTCATTTTGGTAACCATGTCTTTCCCCTGTCTCTTTGCCTACCTGAATGTTTTTGGTCCATATTTCACCTTGTGTTGTACACTCCAGATTGTGTGGGATAATGGCTGTTACCAGCTCTGTAGGGTCCATGAATTCTCGCCATGGAAAAGATGTGTGACTGCCTCAACAACAATTGAACAACCGGTCTTAATTCTACTTCCAGTGAAACATCTGCTTGTTTGATCTTACTGTAGAGGATTTTTTTAGTTTTGAACCAGTAAAGACAAAAAATGTAAATGCTTTGGAAAAAAAGAGTGAGTAATTTGCAAAAAAAAAAAAAAGATTACATGGAACATATTAAAACTGCATTTACAATATAGACTTTTTCTCCTTCTATTTGCTAAGCTTTAAGTAGGACATTGAGAAATAAAAGAAGATAGAGAAATCTTAGACTGGATACTTCTGATAGGATTGTGAACCCTTAGAAATTTTGTAGATCGTAGTCTCTGCATAGCTGAAGATTTGTCTGTCATTCTCACTCGTAACATTAACCTTTGGTCCTCCCCTCTAGGGAATTCCATGAAATTTTATGTTATGATACATGTCTCGTTTAAACATTTGTATTACTCTGTCTTATTTATTACATTCCTTAGCCTGAAGATATGCAAAATTATGTGAATCCCAATGTAATGTGTTCTCTCTGACAGACTGATGTCACTGCCATGAGATAGCCTTTGGCCACTGGCTCATGGCCCTGGCTGTGAGAAATGGCTATATCAGACAGAATTCTAAATATTGTCCCACAATTTTGAAATAATGGGTGCTGAGCTTTGTCTTGACCCCCTTAATTCAGTTAAATGCAAATAACTATTTGAAAGTCTTTGTATCTAATGTGTGTCAATAACATGTACAACACATGAAAGGTTCTGGCGTCCAGGCTAGCAATTAATATTTATTCCTCCTTGCAACTAGAGAGTACAACTGTGTGTGAGAGTCCATGTGGAGGCCTGGACGAGATACCTGAGCACCAGGGAATTCAGCTGGTTGTATTGGTTTCCATCACAGGATGAAAATACAGCGCATATTCTGCCTGAGTCAGAGACATAAGAAGAGTTGCACCTCCACATGTGCTCTGATGTTCTCTGATATCTTTAAACAGGGAAGTTTTGACTCCAGAAACCTGCAGGAACTGTTTGTGCAGGAAGTCTCAACAGTCGAATAAATCAGGTTTGGAGAGCCAGCTTGTTCCAACCCACATGAAGAACCATCTCACCCATTTCTTCACTTTGCTGAAGGCCCACCATTGTCTGAAATAGTGAGTGAAAAGCTGGGTGACAGACAGAAAGTGGCTGTTGAACAGTTTGCCAAAAAAGAAAGGCTAAGAAAGAATTTCAAGAAAGCACCCAATAAACACTGAGGGAGGGCAAATGCATCTAGTACCAGATCTCCCTCATAGATATTTGCCTGAACCGTTCAAAAAAAATCTCTGATCAATAACATTTTTAGACCTTTCCCAAGTAAATTTGGAATTTTACACCAGTAAAAGACTTGTGTGTTGAACTTCCAATGCTTAGTAATATCTGTCTGGTTTTGTCCCACATTCAAAAACATAGGAAATACACAGGAAAAAAGGCTCCAACATTTCTCACGTTTTCCAGTTTCTTTCATAATGTTATCTATGAGTTTTTGTAGGTTATGAATTCACACAAGGGAGCCAAGCCACAGTGGAAGAGTTTTATGTTTTGACTTGAATGTGAGGAGATCCATTGTTGCTTTATTAACTTCTTGCAAAACCAAGTCCTACAGTCATGAATTTCTTCCAAGTTTGCAGGTGTTCAGCTGTCTTAAGGGGAACAAGTGTGTCACAGTAGGTCCAAGTCATGGAGAAAAGTGCCATCTCTCATCAGGTAGGTGGATGACTTTGGCAATTGTCATGTGTTGAACTACATGAACTGCTGGTCACAATTAATGGAGTAATAGTTTGGAAATGCTGCAAGCAGAAACAATTTTTTTTCTTATTTCTGCTGTAGTTCTTTGATGTTTAATACATTGTGCTTTTTTTGCACAAGTGAAAAAACTGTCTGATTTAAGTCAGATTTTGATATAGGGGAAATTGTTGACTTTCTGAATTCTGAATAATAAATCATCTTTGTACAAAATATATGAGAAAATTTTTCACTTCGTTACTTTTTTTTTTCTTAGAAGAAATGTATGTAATATATTTTTATTCTAAGAGAGTCATTAACAGTTTTAAATTGAAAGCCTTCTCTTTTCCTTGCAATGTTAGAACTTGCATCAAAAATTTCCTTTAGGAACAAGATAGACACAATCTATCCTGCATTGCATCTTGAAGTCAACAGAAGCTACTACGGAGAAAATGAAGTTAGCCCACTAACTGTTAAGAAAATGCCAGCATCACATGACACAAAATGAATTCAGTGATTCACAGGTGGATAATTTTCTTTCTAGGTTGTGTGCAGACCTAGCAGTCACCTGGGAATCTGAAGGTGACTATGACACAATAATTCAATGATATGCCAGAAACTGGTGACAGGAAAGATATTTGAAAGAGGAACAAAAGTTAAAAGTGAAATACAAAAACTAAAGAATTATAAGCTCACAGAACAAGTATTGCTACAGTCCAACACCTAGAAAGATGCAGATACAATCAGAGAAGGAGCTGATTGGAGGCCCTGGAATGGATGTTTCCAGCTTCAGGAGGAATCTAGTTTAGTCATCATCTATGTAGGTTGAGAAGAAACTGTTTGGAACCTTTAAAGAAAGCCACAGATTAATGCCTCCAAATATACTAGAGCTACTGAGATAGCAGGAGGAATCTAGTTTAGTCATCATCTATGTAGGTTGAGAAGAAATTGTTTGGAACCTTTAAAGAAAGCCACAGATTAATGCCTCCAAATATACTAGAGCTACTGAGATTTAGCCTAACAAGGCAGGGATAAAGTAGTGGCTAATAATATGAAGCTCCAAATCTAGTGCTAAATCTGGAAGTTTACTACCATATCAGGAGTTGTCAAGGAATAACATCTGACTCTCAATGATTATTAAGACGAGCTCATTTGCTCCATTTCCATACTGCTAAAATTATTTTCAAATCACGGCAAATATATACAAACTACCTCTAAGAAATAGTGCCTAGACTATGGTAGCTCCTGAACTGTGCCTAAGATGGGTTTGGGAGAGTGCTAGCTGTCTTACCAAAACAGTGTCAAGGTTCATGCATACTATTACAATCCTATCATACTGCTGATGAGAGATGGGATTCAAGCAATGAACTGACTAAATATAATATGAAGAGCAGCAAAGACAGCAAAATAAATCAAAAATCATGAGGTTATCTATTTTCCCCTGATTACTTTAGGCAGCTCCCCACAGAGCATTTGTGTTTTTTATGATCTTCAGTCAGAAGTGCTTAACTGCACAGAGACTCCAGGACAATGTCTGAACAGCGAAATGCCTTGTGTGCTCCTGTGCCCCCCTCCTGCTGTTGTCTGAAATGATCAATTCTTATTGATCCCTGTCCCTCACACAAAGTGCTCAGAGCACCTTCCCAAAACAGTTCATGTATATTACCCAGGGGTTCACATTGCCAATAAGCATTGGGACGTGGCCAACCTGTTTTAGAGCAAGAGACTGTCTAGCCATGTGAATGCTGGCCATGCCATGCTATGACAGTTGGCCACGCTAGCCTGGGTTATTTTATTTGCCAGCACATGTATAGTGTAGGTGTCAGAATCAAGATTATGAATTCTCAGGGCTGTGAATTTTAGTGAATCTCTTTACAGTTCTTGCCCTAATTGTCTAATTCTATTGATTTTGATAGAAGTTATGTGCTTAGACACTTCCACAAAGGACTCTCAGTGGAATTTTTTAGATGTTTACATATAAACATATATGGGTTTAAAAATAAGGCCTTTAAATTGTAAATATTTGACTTATAGCTGTGGTTTAATTTGTCTTCAAAACTACAGTGTTGGTGACACTGTAGAAATAATGTCAGAATAAAACAGAAAATTACTTTTATTATCCATGTTAGTTGACTACACCATTCTCAAATAGCAATGTCTTTCATGTAAAAGAAGCTAACTAGAGGGATTAGTATTCATAAATATGTATTTTGAGGGCATTATTTAATTTGTTGTATTTTTTTCTGTTATGTCTTCCTCCTTGCCCTTTCACATTTTGTTTTATTTTTATTTTCACTTTGGCACTTTTCACTGGTAATATAACAACATTTGCATTTAATAATTTACATAGTATAATTGTAACAAACTTTAAAATAAATGAAAGCTTGCAGATTATAAAAATGCAGAGCTCAGCAATACTTAAGTACACACAGAGAAGAATAATGCTGATAAGGCAGTCTGCCTTGCTACTAAGTGTGGTAAAATCTGGTTCCTTAAGCCACAAAACAAAGCTAATTAAGACAGAAGAATTCAAGCACAAATTGAAAGTGATCTTTTTTTCCCGCTGTAAAGAGTTTTTCTCTAAAAGTGGCATATATAATACAGTGTATCTTGGATTTATTCCAAGAGGAATTGTGAGCCACTGCAGAAGGCCACACTGGGATTAACAAATATATAAAAGGATTTGCACCAGGAGTACAGTTGTAAATAAACAGCGTAAGATGACCTAGCACTTAATTTGTGTTTACAAGAGAAAGAGAAATATAGTTGAGTTTGAAACGGAAGATATCTGACTCTTCCATTTGAGGCTGCCAGAATTGAGAGGGAATTGAAGAAATTATTTTCTTCCTCAGAGCAAAAGACTCTGTTGTATGATTAAGTTCTGCAGCCTTGATTAATTTTAAACTTCCCTAGAGTGTGAAGGGAGTATTTTTTACCCAGAGAAATGCTATTCTATGGCTCTTTCTTTGTAACACTAGAATCTTGTCTTCCCTTTCTTCCTTGCCTAAGTCTTCAAACTTAGTATTCTTTCTGTCATCTCCTGCTATTGACATCCATACTCCCACACCTGTTCAGTCCCCTGTTACCCTTCCTCTTATTTTTCCTGAGCCACCCTGCACTTCTCTCCTCTCTACACCCAGCTGTGTGCCCCCTCTCTCTTCCTAGATGCCATATTCTCTAGGAATGTTCCTCCCATCAAGTATTTTCTTGGACAGTCGCTTTCTCCCTGCCTGGGCATCACTGCCCTTGTTCACATCTGCTCCTTTTCCACTCCCACCTCTTCTCTTCATGGTCACCTACTCTCTACCAGTGCATCTTCCTGTAGTTTAGGTGTAGCATTTTTCTAAGGAAATCTTGGAATTAGGAAGTCTGACTTTTCCTGGAAACACTGCAAAACAGTGAATAGTCTTGCCAAAGTAACACTGTACTCCAAAACTCCACAAGGCCCTGCAGAGGGATGTGGGCAAATTGGAGAACTGAGAAATCACCAAATGCATGAAGTTCAACAAGGGAAAGTGCTGGATTTTGCAGCTGGGACACGGCAACCCTGGCTGTACATACAGGCTGGGGGATGAGATGCTGGAGAGCAGCTCCGTGGAGAGGGATCTGCGGGTTCTGGTCGACAGCAAGTTGAACATGAGCCAACAATGTCCCTGGCAGCCAAGAGGCCAACCGTGTCCTGGGTGGATCCAGCACAGCATTGCCAGCTGGGCAGGGAGGGGATTGTCTTGCTCTGCTCTGCACTGGTGCGGCCTCACCTGGAGCACTGTGTGCAGGTCTGGGTGCCACAGTATAAAAAGTATAGTAAGCTACTGGAGAGTGTCCAAAAGAGGGCTACAGCTTTGGTGAAGAATTTGGAAGCTGTATGAGGAGTAGATAAAGTCACTTGGTTTGGTCAGCCTGGAGAAGAGACCTCATCACAGTCTACAGCTTCCTCATAAGGGGAGGATGAGGGGCAGGCGCTGATCTCTTCTCTTTGGTGACCAGTGACAGAACCTGAGGGAATGGCAGGAAGATGTGCCAGGGGAGGTTTAGGTTGGACATTAGGAAAAGGTTCTTGACCCAGAGGGTGCTGGAGCACTGGAACTGGCTCTCCAGGGAGGTGTCACGGCCCCAAGCCTGACAGTGTTCAAGAAGCAATTACAGAACACCCTCAGACACATGGTGTGAACTGTGGGGTTGTCGTATGCAGGGACAGGAGTTGCACTTGATGATCCTTGTGGGTCCCTTCCAACTCAGGACACTCTATGATTCTAAGGCAGAGGAAAATCAAAGCCATCTTGCCTTCCAGTGAAGAATTGTGGATAAATTTCAGTATCTGAACCCAACTTTCAACCATTCCTGTGATAACTTATATTGCAGCAGCCAGAATGTTTGAACAATGAATTCCTTGAATAATTTCAGTAGAGATTACTGTAGATTGTCAGTGCTACAGTTATTCTGGGGACAAACAGAAGTTGTGGATATCTTGGCGTTGCTTTGCATTACCACAGAGTTAATTTTAAAATTAACAAAGGGGACCCCCTTTTTTTTAATCCATGACACAGCCATGGATAATTGTGACACAATGGCAGGATGGCTTAAAAAAAGGATATTCATTAGGCAAGATACTCAGTAAGACACAACAAATCTTCGGCCTTAAGTCTGTAGCTTGCTAAAAGAGTTAGCAAATAATAGAATCATAGGATGGTTTGCCTTGGAAGGGACCTTGAAGATCATCTAGTTTGAAGCCCCTGCCATGGGCAAGGACACCTTCCACTATACCAGGTTACTCAAAGCCCCCTCCAACCTGTCCTTGAGCACTTCCAGGGATCAGACATCCACTGCTTCTGTTCAAGTGTTTCACCACCCTCATGGTGAAGAATGTCGTCCTTATATCTAATCTAAATCTACCCTCTTTCAGTTTAAAGCCATTACCCCTTGTCCTACCAAGCAAAGACACAAAGTGACCTGAACTTTGAGATATTTCTCTTCCTTTCTGAAACTGCAGTATTTCCTCTTGCAGTCACAGATTTACAGGGGAAAGGAAGGTGGTACTTTTAGACACTGATTCAAATTGTGCAATCAAGAAAGCAACAGGTGGAGAACTTTCATTCTGTAGTGCCAATGGTGCATAACTCAAAATAATAAAAAGTTAAGAGTTGAGGTTTTGCTTCTCATGCTTATTCCATGGCTGTATGGCTGTAGCCTTCAACAACATCAACCTTTGTCATTATAAACTTAGCTAGCTCAACTCTGCAATATATATATATTTATCCCATTCCTGATCTTTCAGTCATACAGGCCAACCATTTATGGCAGTCATGTTAATAAAATTATTTGTGGAGAAAATAAAGTTCTCCATCATCAGCTTGACCCCTTATCCTTCTCCTCTCAAAGTTAATAGAGATTCCTTTATTTATTAGCCCAAAACAGTTACTATGAGAGGCCTAACATGCAATATGAAATCTTTTAACGGTAATGGTTAAGGCATCTGTGAAACATGGATGGCATTGTAAAAAGGATATTCTTGGAAGAAATTTTAAATGACAATAAACATTTGAACTTATATTCTATTTATTTAATGTTCTGTCCATCTGAATACCACCATTATGTGGTTTTGACAAGTAAATTCAAGAGAAAGATTAATATTATTCACAGGATATATGTTTTTAATTAAAGATATAATCTAAGCTATATTTGTAAAATGTGAGCCATCAATTGCTTCATATTTGTTTCTCCTGTCTTACTATTTGGGATTTTAAAAGGAAAATTACTGCATGTTTTCTAAAATCATATCTATAATCTTGCCTTTTACCAATAATGCACATGGAATGTGCAGTTCAAACAACAAAGAGAAACTGCCTGAGATATTTTATTATCATAAAATATTACTGCTGTTTGAAATATATTTTTTAACTCCTGTCCTCTCTGAAGACCTTATGGGGATATTTCCTGACATATTATTTCAAGTCACCTTTTGAAAACAGAAAAGCTATGGTTTTCTTGGAAATACACAGGCAGGCAAAAAAATGCTGGACTGCATTCATAAATAGTATGTAGGACAGGACTAACCCTAGGGGCCAGTTCACAGTGTGCTGCCCTGGAACCAGACAGCAGTAGCAGCAGAACAGAGGTCTTGTCAGAGCTACACAGTAAATCCCCAGAGTAGTCTGGCTCTGGATGACTTGAATTTGTTGATTTACATTCTCTGAGACAATGAGTGGTTTCTTCTAATAATTGCATGAACAGTTTCCTTAATTATTCATCATCTTTAGCATATGCCATTATGACCCATTTCTAAATTAGTCTTAAACATAAACATAATTCTTTGTTTATTTTCTTCTTTCATATGTGATCCAAAAATAGACGCTTGAAAGTACCCACAATTTCCCATGTTTTAAAGGCAATTTATTTCTGAATTGATTAAAGTATTTCCAACAAAAAAGGCCCAAGACAAACAAACAAACAAACAAACAAAAACAAACAAACAAACCCCTATCATTTGTGTACACCTTGGGGAGCTGCCATAGGAAATGTTTATATAATTTACTTGAGTCCCAGCTGAATGAACTGAGGAGAAACATCCTTAGCAATGAACATCATCATCTTGTTAGACCGTGCCTGAAGTCTGGAAATACTTGTAAAAATTAGAGTAAAAGATATAGGGTTAAACTCATCCTTGGCATAGGTTTAAGAATAAGTGAATGGACTCAGCAGAGAAAAATGTTATGGATCTGATACAAATTGTTTTCAAATTTTCTGCTAGCAGACTGTCAGTAGTATAAAACCACATCCCTTATCCTCCATCACATGATGAAATAACATCATATCAAGAATAATTATCCAGTTAAGGACTGAAGTACAGTTTGAACAGTATAAGCATTCATTCCATAGATTGAAAGGTAGAATATTTAAGACCTCTAAAATAAATTATTGTTTAGTAAAATACCATGGGAAAAAATATAATAAAACTCAGGAAAAAAAATAGAAGTAGACATGAAAAATTAGATCACCTGCAGTTATACTGGTTTTCAAATATTTCTGTCTTGAAGGAATAGGCAGTATGTTTGAGAACTGTAAGCAAACTAACAGCTACCCGTTTCCCTTAGGTGAATGCTTGCAGCAGTGTAAAGAGTTTTGTCCATACACGTTTGAGCCAACTTCTGTCTCCAATATAAAATGTTGACAGGTTTGCTATAGTCAATATTGTTCTTGCTTTTGATGTTGCCTTTTATTTTGTGAGAACTGCTGAGTAAGTAATACTGACACTGAGAGAAAGGCTGCCAAGCAAAGTCAATGTGGTTCTCCTTAGTCTGTATGCAGAATCATCAGCAAGTTCTTTCTAGCTGACCACTTCATACCAGCATGACTGAAGCTAGCCATAGTACAACTGCCTCTTACACTCTGAGGATGTGGAAATACAATAAGGGATGTGCTCAGGTGATATGAGGAGAAATGGAAGCATCATGGGTGCACCGGAGAACACTAAGTTTAACTTATCCAACAGCGGGACTTTTTCAAGTCTGGAGGACATCTCGGGAGTAAGCCAATCATGCATCCCTTGTAAGCTCTACCTCATTCGCAGATTTTAATGGACACTTAAAATATTGTTCATGTCTTGGCGAAGAAGATAAGTATGGCAGCATGTCTTCATACTGAGGTGTGAACACATGCTTAGTTAGAAGATGGCAATTGTAACCTTCTATTGTTCCACCAGTGATCAGTTAGGAAGCTGCTATACAAAAAGATTATTCAGTTGTGCTGTTCATTTTTTGAGAATTCCCTGCCCACGCTGTCAACAAGAGATATAAGTCACAGCACCTCCTACTCTCCTGAACTTTCTCAGCTCTGTTGGGATCAGTGATGGGATGCTCATCCCTTTTCCTACTTTTCCTCACCCTGACTTGCTTCTATATCCATAAGAACAGGTTGTTCTCCATCATGCTGCAAGCCACTGTACACCAACTTGGTTGTTCTAGTGCAGGGTGTCGCATCTTCTTCATGGGCCAAGACATGCCAGCAAGCCAGTATCTCACATGCTGGATCCACTAAACACTCTACACTTTTATTGTTGCTTGGAAAACCCTCATGATGCCTGGTCCCATGAGATCTTCAATCCTTGACTGACAGTCCTGATTAGGTTGTCTTTTCCTGAGCAGTTCTCAAGTCCCAGTGAAAAACACAGACTTTTCTGTCTGAAGGCAAATGGTAACCGCTCTCTGTTGATCAACAGTGCAGCACCAATTCCCTTTGGTGACTGTTACCTCTCAGAACATTTTGTTCAACTTCATTTTGGAAAAAGTTACATTATTCTGTTGACCTCCTTGTATTTTATGAGTATGGCACTTCTAATTTTGTAGTAAATGGGTCTGAAATTGAACTACTAATAATAAGATTGATATTTTACTGCTGAGCAGTATGGCAGCAAGTGATCAAATTAAGTGAAAATTTATTCTGTTGCTGTTAGCCTCTGCTGTTTAACTTTTTTCTTCTGTTGTGCAAGTGTATCTGTTCATGCTTGCCTTCCCTTCTCCTTTTGTTACTCCGTGTTCTCCCCAAAATGCATTTTAGAAATTCTTCCATTCACCAAGTTTCTCAGAGACCATAAGTATAATAATACATATTAAGCTGTAGGACTGTATGACTGACTGTCTTTTAAAGGTAATTAAAAATACATATATATATATATTTAAATCCACAAAATAATAGAAATTGCAATTGAATGAGCATTTTTAAAGCTATGCATTTTGCTTCATACACTGGAAAAAAATGCAGGCTAACTAACAGACACTTGTTAAGACTACAACAAGTTTAGTCTTGAACTTTTTGAAGCTAATAATTTCCCAGTATTTGGGCTCTTACATACATTTTCCAGGTAAAATACAGTGACGATTTATTTCAGCTGTTCCATCCCTGTTCCTCGTGCTCCAGTAAGAAACAACTGATTTATTTTTATGGTCATATAGTCCATAATACAGACTATTCCTCTTTTTAGGCATCATTAAAACCAAAACTAAAACCAAACCAAACCAAACCAAAACAGTCAAAATGACAAGGTAAGAAACTGTTACAGGTTATAGACAAGCTCCTACATGCAGGAAGAGCAAATGTTCATACAGGCTATAACTACACTTGTGGTATGATGACTTGTAACAGTAAGTTAACACTTCTTATTGCTGTTTATTAAAGTGACTACATTACAGCGACTCCTGGGAAAACAAAAATAAACAACATTAAATAAAACATGCATAGCTTCAGCAAAGAACTGTAGGCAAGTTTTTGATGGCATTACCTAGTTACCTGCTTTTGAAATTAATATAAGCTTTTTTCTCAGGGGGATGGAAAGTTTGCAATAGCTTCCTCAATGTCAGCTTCTCCCTATTATTAAATTCAGAGAGAAGACTATTGGATTAACTAGTGGCAGGAGGAACTGAATAAAAAGGTCCTGCCCCAGAAAAAGTTGTGGAAACAGGGCACCAGGACTCTCAGGTGGGTTAAACAAAAAAATTCCAAATGCATTAAACATAAACATAAACATAAACATAAACATAAACATAAACATAAACATAATAGAAAAAGGCAAACCAGGAAAGTACAGGCATATGGCAGAACCACTGATATAGAGGCCTAAAAAAGACATTGTCACAGTCCAGCAGTTTTTAATCTGTAGTCAGACATGAGGGTCTGTTAACTGTTTTGAAGGGGTCTGTGAGAGGTAACTTAGAACATCAAGCTCCTATATGCTACAGAACAACTTAAGTGTGTGAAAATTCTGCAGCTCCAATGGAATGTTTTAGGAGCCCACAAATGAAAAATAGTTGAAAATTTCTGGTTTCAGCTCAACATATAAATTGTGGCAGGGTCTGATATCTGGTCCACCATTAAGAGATGTTTGTCTAACCTGTTCTTACAAAGCCTCCATAGAAGAGGATTCTGCTACGAATTTTGAAAAATGTTTTAGACATGCTATTCATGATACCTGCATGTTTATTACATTCATATAAAACATGGATTTTATAAAATATCCCATTCCAAGCTATTAATTCCTTCCAAATTGACAATAACTCAAAGGAAACTGAAGCATTATGTGACCTGGAAGGCTGCAAAGTGATCATATAAAAGTCCATGTGCCTGAATTGTTCTCTGGCATATAGAAAAATGTTAATTATAATGAATATCTAATAGGAAAGTCTTCCATTGGCCTTGGGAGAAATCCTTGTGCAAAGCAGATATTGAAGCATGTCTACATACAAAGTAACACTGCAGCTATTTACATTAATTATAGCAACATGAAAATAACACATATTTACCCCTGAGCCTGAGCTTATTTTCCTGGGGTGATGTAGCTATTGGTACTCAAGCTAGCATGTTTAAAGAGAATATGGTATCTAATCAATAAGATTTTTTCATTGCAATGCCCTGATGCTGTAATTTGGTGGTCAGGCTAGTTCATCTAAAATGTGGAGTTTCAAGATTTTGTTGCAGATTAGTCTGGACAGCAAGTAGAACTATATCTCTACCTTCTCCTATCCTGAGGAAAGTTCCTCAATTTTTTAACTCTTTTATTTTCTATACTAGGATAGAAATAAACCCCAGCTATTTCTCGCAAACAGAATTTTTATTTTCCAGGTAGCTCTACTAAATATGGTAACTGCTGTCTTCCTTTGGTCTGAAATATTGTATCTTCTTTCAGAATTCTGCAGTCACATTTCTCTGGCCTAGGTATATATAAAGTTAGCATATACAATCTCAATACTGTAATTTTGGTATGTATAACACTAAAACATCCCTGCATCATACTTCCTGAAGAAAACAGGGACTAAACTTGATCTTAACAAGTTTGAACTCCACTGAAAATAAGGTATTGGCTGACAGATTTGTATGAGTCTGTGGACATTTCGGATCCTAATTTCACAGGCTTAATACACAGAAATTGATCCAATTCTCAAAGCTAGTCATTTCACTACATTTTTTTGTGTTTTCTACTTGTTCTCTTTACTTTGCCATGACTTAACAACCGGTCTAAGACACTCTTTGTCAGAGGAGGAAAAATATCCAGTAATCAGATTATATAAATATATACACGCATCGTACAACAAAGCAGAAGTACATAGACCAATTAGTTAATGTACATGGAGTTCTTCAAAGATTTAACATTTAAGTTTAAGTCTTTTTGGCAAATAACCATAAAATGTTGCTGTTATTTTTACACCTACTAAAGAATTTGTCTGTGTTGTAGACCTTTCTCCTACCACTGATATTTTAATAGCCGAGTCTCTCTAAAAAAGACTTAAATTATGTACATGTGAACATCCAGATATAAATAGTGGTCGACTCCTAAAAATATTAAAAACATTGACTGGATAGATAGATAATATTTTCTGTGAGAGTAAGAATCCTGCAGCTGTTATGACAAAAACTTCATCCTGAATGAATAAATCTTTGCTTCCATGGTGCACTTTCTACTCTTTATTTTTACTACTCATCTTAATGTTTTCTGTATGCCTTGCATTTTCATGATGGCTGAAATGGTCAACATAGATCACAGATTAAATGAAATCTGTCAAGCATATTTCATTCTTGTACCACGAAAGGCTTATAAAGTATTTAACATGTATTCAGTAGAGAAGATAGTATTGTAAAAAATGATTTCATATGAAGTGAACTGGATTTTTACATAACTAGAAGGGGCATAAACAGATCATGGGTAAACAAATACTTTTATAGAGTATGATACAAACACCTTCCTTTCAAATTAATGGTATGTATTCAATGACACTTGTTCAATTAGTAGTTTTGAACAAATTTTCTTTTGTAGAAGTTTCATGTGACAAATGACTCATACAGCTCTTTTCTGCTTAAGTATTTTACTCTGACAGCATAGGCCTTTCTGACTTTTACCAAACCAGGTCTATCCCTTTTTTAATAACATTTTCCAGTTTGCTTTCTATAAGCCAGCCCATCAAATTTCAGGGAAGTTAATTGCTGTTTCTTTGAAGTGGATATTTAAAAACAGCCTGTTGCTTTTAGCAGGCCTTTTTATTCTTTCTTTAATAATGCTCATTTTATCTTTTACTCTCCTTATTCCTAAGACAAGAGCAGTTTGTCATTGTATTTGTGTTAAAGTTAAGTAGCTAGAACTTCAATTATTAAACAAAGCCATTTTTTAGCGTATGAAAGTCACAATAACCTGGAAGCATCCATCTAAATATATATCATATATATAATGTACAGATAGATACATGTTTGTATATGTATGAAACAAGCATTACTATGAATTTTTTCTGATATATTTGATAGGTGTTTCAGAGGGGGTTTTTTTAGCTAAGAGAATAGCAAGCCACACTGCTTTGTTATATTCACAGTTTCCTTAAGTAAAGTTTTGCACTTTTCTTCTCCTCACCCTATATGCAGTACTGGCTAACTAAATTCAGATGACCCTTCTGGATGAGTACACAAATCACTTATTTAGTCTCTTCTCATCATACTGTAATGCACTCATTTATTCTAGAATAAACCTTGTTCTGGATTTGTGGGAAGTCTGAACTATGTGAAAGAAACTAATTTGTGTTGTGTTTTGGTAAATGTTTTCAGTTGGTTAGATGTACAGACAACATGAATATGGTTTGATACTTTTCCTCTTGCCCTGCAAATGCTTGCTGTTTACTCTTTGAATCTCAAGTGATTTCTTTTGCAGAGAAGGGCTTCAAATGCATATAAATTATGGTGGCAGCTGTTTGTTGCTTACTAATATCATTGTGTGGCACACTCTGCATGTAAACATGTCAGTCTCTACCAAAGACAGGTTGTTCCAATAATCCAGAGTTGTTTATTTCACCTCCCAACCTTTGAATTCCACCTGCAATTTATATTTCATCTTACTACCCTTGATTAAACATGTACTTTGTTCTGGGATTCTCAGCTACTGTCTTTGTTTTCATTTTGGTTTTAGACCTCTTTTTAATAAATAGCTGTAAATCTAGTAATGGTCTCCTTATTCTTAAGAAGAAATCTTACTCCAATTCCAAATGACATGATTGAGACAGTCCTGCTACCTTATGCATCCCAAAACATCTCTCATCAGAAAAACTGCTGTTGCTTCATGCAGGTTGTTAGAAATTATTTAGAGAGGAAGTGAGAAGCTCGTGATTTAGTTGCTGTATTCAGCTCCTGAGCTGGGCCACAAGTTTCTTGTGCAACTGAGAAAGTCACTTTGTCTTTGTCCTTAGCTCACTACCCAGGAAAGAAAGACAATACTGGCAACCCACACAGGGCTCGTGAGCACAACTTCATTGACATCTGAGATACCAATACACTTATTTTAAGTACTTATTTCAGATGTTATTAACCTCACAGTATTTTGCATACATCCTTTTACAGGGACTTATTAGGAGGTTGTGATTGAAACAACCCATCTTGGTCTTATGAGGAACCCCAAAGCCAATGAACTTAGCATTAGCATTGTGCGTAACCTTTAGCATATTTTCACTTCATCATCTGGTTACAGGTGGGAATTCAGAGAATAATGGATCCACAGAGAAGACTTCAGAATTTCAGCATTCATTGAAGACTAAATTCAGACTAACTCATAGCCCAAGGATTTCACAGACCCCAGACAGATGGAGTTTGAGGGTCATACAGAGATCCTATAATATGCGTAATGTGATAAAACTACACTCCTAATGTGGCAACAGATAACCCTATTCCCAACAGATATTTGTCTAACCAGTTCTTTAAAGCTACCACAAATTAGAATCTTAGAATCATTTTGGTTGGAAGAAACCCTCAGGATCTTCGGGTCCACCTATAACCTAACTCTAGCACTAAACCATGTCCATGAGAACATAATATAAATGCCTTTTAAACACCTTCAGGGATGGTAACTCCACCACTTCCCTGGGCAGCCTGTTCCAATGCCTGACAGCCCTTTCTGTGAAGAATTTTTTTCCTAACACCCAACCTAAACTCCCCTGGTGTCACTTGAGGCCATTTCCTCTTGTCCTGTCACTTGTCACTTGGGAGAAGAGACCAACACCATCCATGCTACAGCCTCCTTTCAGGTAGTTGTCAACAGCAATAAGGCCTCCCCTCAGATTCTGACAAATTCTGCTTCAATGCTTAAAAATCCTCACCTAAAGGAAACTCTTCCCTAGCTAAATTCTCCTTGCTGCCTTTTTATCCTGTTTACCATAGATGCAGTGGACAACTTACCATCTTTTTGCTACTGGGTATCTTTAACATATGTAAACTCTTCACTTTTCAATTATACGTATTAAATGATTCCATTCTTTTCAGACTTTTCTCATAGGTGAAGTTTTTCCCAACTTCATTGCTCTCCTCCAGACTCCAGTTTGTCCACATCTCTCTTAAAAATTGCATGTCATGTCTCACATCTAATGTACTTAAGCTCTAGCAGTGAAGTGCCTTGTGGATGGGGAAGCTCTGCAGCAAAGCACGGCAGTGAGAATACAGAGCTAAAGCTGTTGTTACAAACCACTGCATTTCCAAAATGCATGCAGCATCACCTCACTGAGTACCTTGTAGCCTAGGATTGACAGGCCTCTCTTAAGAGGCTGTAATGAAGAAGTTAATCTCATTTGTGTGGAGAAAGGAACAGAACACAAATCTCCTACAACCAGCATCAGTGCCCTGACCATCAGATATGGACTAAAGGTTGGACTCCTCCTGCTTTTGCATTCTGGTTCAGTCGACAGGCTCTCAGAGCAACCTCAGCATCCTAAGCATCCTCAGGATGCTCACCATAGCTGTACTGGTGAGGTATATAGAAGAACAACTTAACCATGAGACAGGTAGAGGATTAACTTATCTGAGAATTCTGACAAGCATTAAAGTTAAAAAAAAATAAAGACAAAAAATTGCTAAAAAATCTTTCAGACATAGACATAAATAGAATTGTAAGTGCCTGAGGACGGCCAATGTGTAAAACTCAGACTGTATCTAGGTTACATAGCACAATGCCATGCCAATATACCCATATTTACTTTTGTATAAACTGGTGTATCTATAGGCATTAAAATAATGGGAAATTCATTTACTTAACTATGAGAATCAGACCTTTCATCTCAAAAGCCATTTTCCTCAAAGAAAAAAAAGGCAATGCAGAAAATTGGAACTTGGAAGATCATGGCTTAAATTCACACCCGTAAAATCTTTCACAATGTAATCTATAAAAACAGTTCTTTTCTACAAATGTTGATCGTTAATATAAAGTCATTCTCATGATAGAATTGCTGGATAACTTTACTATAAATTTATAATTTATGTTCATATTACAAATTAATGTCAAATTATAGATGCTGTTAAAATCAAAGAGCAGATCAGCAGACATTAACTCACACTAGTTCCAGGGCATGGCTTTTCAATAATATTGGCCTAACCTGAATGAACAGGTTGCTCTGTAAGCTTCTGTAAAGTTTTCACTACATTACAGGCTTGTATAAAAATGACTCGTGATGTAATTAATTTTGCATTTGATACAAAAGCTGCAACTGTAGGCTATGGAGCATTACAAGAGCTATAGGCTACTGCAGAGGCAATTTTATTCAGAGACAGATTTTTCCACTCCTGGTTTCTTTAGGACCACATCCTGGGATTTGTTCACCTGACAAAGGACAGCAAAAGCCCACCAGGAAACCAACTAATTCCTCACATAAGTCTAATTTTGTTGACACCTGAGATCAATTTGTATCGAATATTTGAAGATGATGATTACACTCCCACTGTGCTTTGTTACTGAGCAACACCACACGTCCATTTCAGGCTGTGCATAGGGCAAAGATAACATCTACAGGAGCTCTGTTTATCTTCAGATGTTCCCAAAATGTGCTGCTTTTTGATATGTTATTTAGACGGGTGCTGTTGCATCAAACCACTTTTGTCTTACTCATACCCCTTAATCTGCTATTTCAACACTCCCAGTGCCCAGCAGTGCAGCACTGGGGGCTGCCAGATTATCAGAGAGGTTCCATGTCATTAGCTGCAGAGGTTGTTCTTCATTGACTCCCTTTACACCCCAGTCCCCCTGCCAGCTGAAAAAAAGGGTCTGATAGGAATAATTTAGCCAAAGAATGTGTTGTAAAAGGTCACTAATGGGAAAAAGTGTTTTTCAACTTAATGTCCTTAAGAGATCATAGATTATTAATTATCATAGAGTGATGAGGTTTACTCAAAAGAGACTTGATTGGTTCTAAACAAGAGGTTACTTTAAGATTACCGAGGAATTTTTTATGCCAGAATGTTATCCGGTATTATAAAGGGACCGCAGACATCAGTACCAAAGCCTTTGGGAGGTTTCATTTTCAGTCTGCTCATTCTCAAAAAAGAATCACTCTGCTAATATTACTGAGCTCCTCTGGCAAATGTATTCATCAAATAAATAATTTACATTATAAAGACATAGAACAATAGATGCACAAAAGCCATCAAAGGCAATGTTTTAACACAGTCTTTCCATTTAGAAAACTGAGGCAATGAGAATGGCATTTTTTCTCTCAAACTCTGTATTAATTCCTATGCAAACATTCAAAACTACTTGTGACAGCAGAAGTGTTCTGGAATACAGTGCCCCCATGAACTGTACATTAAGAAAAAATATATTTGTAATAAAGTTATAATCAGTTCACAGGGACATTGCTATTAGCTGCCAACCAATATACCCTGGTAGTCCTGGTTCTGTCATCTGTGAGCCAATATGAAACTGATTGCTCAGTAAACTGAATGATTAATTTGTGCTGTAATTCACAGTCACTGTGTGATACTGTTTGGCATATATTATTTCAGAGAAGAAGGAGAAATGTCATTGATGTAATGAACATTCTTAACTGGATAAGTTCTTTCATCGCCTCTTTCATCCTTTGCACTACATTTAGCTTTGTTGCACAACAACATATACTGAATAAATGACTTAGACCCAGAAAGTGTACCCTGGTCTTTCTTCTGAAGCTGGGAGAAAAGTGCCTTGCTGAAGCATGTTTAGGACATGATTTTGTAATGTTTTATTCTCTTTACTAATTAAAAACATTACCAGTTCCAAAGCCTCTCAAAACTCTTAGCCAGCATGTTCATTGCGTTTGTCTCTATGAGATCGCACATCATCCACTTCTTCCTCCTTTCTCCTGTGGATGTCAGCCAGAGTTGTCTGTTGGCTGTATTCTCCAATAAGCCTTGTTTTTATGTATCTGCCTATTCATGGAATAGCTCGTTTAAAGAAAATAATAGTCATCTTTTTATAACATCACTTTTCTTTAACAGTGTAGTTAAGAACTACACAGGGTGGGGAAACATGCCTTTTTGAGGTTTTTCTTTTGGAATAACATGTTTCTTATTTCAAGAGAAAACTAGAGTCAACTAGAGATAACTAGAGTAAACTAGAACCAGATTCTCCTTTTCCTGTTTTTTTAGTTAATGACTTTTCAAATACTGCTTGATTACCTATCTCCAAGAGGAAAGATGAAATGGAGCAGGAGAATGACCTTGTTCAGGATGTTTAAAATCATACTGGTAAGGACAGTCTTTTGAATTATGAGCCCAAACCTCCTGAAAATGAAGACAACTGAGATCTTAACAATCACATTTTCTAGAAATATGTTATAACCAGCAGGCTATTACAAAACATAGAGAGTGGCATGACCTTTCTATAACTTACTGGGTTACCTACCCAGTAACTGCTGATTCTCTCTGCTGAAGCCTGGAGACTGGCAAATGTGGGAAGGAGAGAGGCCTTTCCAAGAGCAGATTTACTCGGTAGGAGTTATTTTGTCAGCGTGTACCTGCAATTAGCTGCTCTGGGAACGTTAAGGCCTAGAGGAACAAATGCCAGCAGTTTTAAACAAGCAGGGTAAGATACTGAACAACCTACAGGGGGAAGCCTTCAGTTTGTTGAATGTCTACAAGGTGGGCGTCTGTACCTGTGTTACTCACCAGGTCCATTTGTAAGAAAATATTGTTCTAGCCTAGCTGAGACATCTATTTCAGGTGACACATTACAACTTGTAAGTGTCTGTTTCCTCTCAGTTAAAAAAAAAAAATCTGAAATGTAAATATCTACCTGAAGTCAAATAAATAAATACATTCAGAATA
This sequence comes from Nesoenas mayeri, assembly GCF_963082525.1. Taxonomy (NCBI): domain Eukaryota; kingdom Metazoa; phylum Chordata; class Aves; order Columbiformes; family Columbidae; genus Nesoenas; species Nesoenas mayeri. Next base: position 13,243,692 of record NC_137544.1, read on the forward strand.
ATGGAAAGTACTCTGTATCACTGTCTAAAACCTTCTAGGAATTTTAATTAAGAGTGAGCAATTTTCTAAAAGATTAACTTCATACAAAAATTACCAAAGTACTGCGTTGTGTAGATGATGCTCGATGGCCCATTGTGACTTCACCATTTATGAATGAACTTATGAATCAATAATTTTAAAAAAATTAATTCAGACAATTGGTATAGCAGCACAGATGCCAAGTGTTAAAGAGGCAAAGATGAGAAGATGTTGATTCTTGACTGATAGCTGGTAGTTGCAGAGTATAGTAACCAATATGGTTTTAGTGTTTACTACATCTTTCATATTGTTAGGCAAATTACTTGTTTTTCCAGTGCCTTAATTTTGGCACGCTTGTCCAAGTTAGCATTGAAAAAAGATCAGCAATAGTAATAATAGCAGTAATACTAGTAATAGTAGTAATAATAACTTCTGTTTCCCCCTTTAAGAAGAGATGGCACTTTTATCATCATTTTTATTGTTACTAATATCAACATGATCTTGTAGGAATTGTTAGATTGAAATAGGTGTATATGTGGTTGTTTTGTTGTTTATTATCATTGCAGAAATGGGAGCTGAAAAATTAGGATTCCCTTTCTGATCTGAAAATTGTGTAACACTGACAAGCCATTTAGCACTTAACATTACGGTATTTCTGTGCTCCTGCAAGACAGCTGTAAGAGCTTCATTTATCATAGTACAGAAACTGCTGTAAGTTCCACACATGGGAGCTGCTGTAAAACACCTGGTCTGCTTCAGAAAATGTCTGCTAAAATTTTTCAGGAGTGACAGAGATTTTAGACCTAAGTAACTGAATGTTGATTATTGCTTATTGATCATTATTTGTAATTAGGAGACAGTTGTTTTGCCTTCTTTACAAGATTTTTAACAACACTGAAGCACAGTAGAAACATATAAACAATATATATTCATAGAAACACACCCACATCATATGTAGGTAATTGAGGTTGGAATGGTCTTCAGTCCAACCTCCTGCTCAAAGCATGGTCAGCTATGAGGTCATACCAGGTTGCTCAAGTTTTAATTTGTTTATCAGGTTATTTATTAGGTTTCCTGGACTGAGGAAGAAGGGGTGGTTTGCAAATGCTTAAGAAATATGGGCTTCATTCACATATCTTTTTTTAACTTTTTCCACAGTCTATCCATCAGCTGCTGAGGTGTGTTGAAATTCCTCCTTTGCCTGCAGGCATAGTATTAACTGGAGCAATTAATTATTGAAAATATTTTATGTCTCTTTTATAATCTCTGTTGATTATATCAGATTTATTGTTAGTATTAATAGCAAGTAATAAATAATCTTGGGAAAACAGGTGTGTGTATTTATTTCTTGTGGAATTTTTAGAAGATGCTCAAGGGAGCCCAGGAACCTAGGTTGGTAATTTTTGTTTCAGTTTGTAAATATCTAGTTGAAATTAAAAAAACAAAACAAACAAACAAACAAACACCAAAACCAACCAAAAATAACCTCTAACAAGCATCCTATTTTGTGTTCTTACCTTATCTGAGCTTATAAATCAGAAGAGTGAAAAAGAGATAACTTACCTACATATTTTGTTTGTATTTATAATGTACAAAATACTCAAGGACAAACTACAATGTGTCCCATAGATGGCACTTTTTTAAAGAGCCACCCACATATGAAAGATATTTCCTGACAGTTTCTAAAGAAAACATTTATGGCAAAATCAGAGAAAGAGCGGGAGAAAAAAACAAAACAAAACAAAACAAAACACAAAACACTCTCATTCTCCATTTTTCATTAAGAATAGAAGGCAATTTTTCAAAGATGTTACATCAATTTACAACAGCTGAAAATTCAGACCTATAATTCTACTGGAGACTTAAAACAGAAAGTGAGGGAGCAACTCCACACTCTTAGAGTGTTCACCTTTCTGTATAAGTTGTAAAAAAGGACAAAATATAATTTGTATATGTTTACTTGAAGGCATTGCCAAGAGGACTGGATTACTTTCTGTACAAATATCAAAGATCATTGTTTCACCCTGGTATATCGACCTGTTTGTATCAATCACCGAGGAACCAGCACTAGCAGTTTTTGTGGTTGCAGGTGTCCAAGTGTCAAACCTTGATCCCTTCCATCACCAGTGGAAAATTTCCTCCTGATTTAAGTAAAGCTCATTTTGTGCTCATAACTGTTTTTTTCAAACAAGCAAAACATATTTTAGCCCTGGAGAGTTAAAAAAAAATGTAGTATCAGAAGTGTCCAAGAGATAAAACTTAGCAGTATGACAATAGGTTTTAAGTGCTATCTGCATACACCGTCCTTCTGGTACATTACAAATAGCATTTCCTGATTTGTATTTGCTTGGGAAATTGCAACACAAGTGGGAAGAGCAATTACTGATCCTTGTTAATTAAAGTTCTAAAAATGAATTATGTAAATAAACCACAAAAGGCTTTTTAAGCGCTTTCCAAGATTTCTTTATAGTATTTAATGAACATTTTTAAATTACCCTCTTTGCATTAAAGGCAGAACTTTAAAATAATTCAGCATATGTATTGTCATACTAACAAGATAACTCATTTTGCTCCAGCATAGAAAAATGAAATATTTTCTTGGAATACTAACTGAAGATATTCTTGATTATAAATCTTATACTCTCCTCAGTAAGCAAAGACAGACAGAAAGAATAAATAAATAAAATCAAACTTAGGAGGTTAAGTTTCATGGTCAGCTAGGAAGCATCAGCAATAAAGATCAGAAGCATGACAGTTTTAATCAAACTGTTCTCAAAATGCATGCAATGAAACAGAACCTTTCATGAAATCTTGTCAATCTCAGCAAATATGTTCAATAAAAAATTATATTGTATAGAATAAAAATAAGTTCATGTATAGATCTAAGAGTTCTTTCTCTGTATGTTCAGAATGTAATGCTTTCCCTTTTCATTTGATGTAATTGACATAATTTATTTTGGTTGAGTTTAAAAATTCAAGAAAACACAAAAGCAGAAATTGTGCTATGTGTTCTCAAACATTTCAGTTCATTGCTTTGGTTCTCAAAAATTTAGTTTGCTTTTATCTATGTAATTGTCAAGGAACTACACCTTTATATTAATATTGCTCTGTACACAGATGTAGCAAGCTAAGACTTAACATAATAATTTTGTCAGATTAATCTGAGATGTTTAAAATGAGCACAGACATGTGCTCCCTCCGTAGAGAATGTGCAGTATCAGAAATTCTGCTGCATTATCCATAGAAACATAATACATGGAGGGCTAAATTCAAAAGTTTAAACATAGATGCTACTGCCATTTGAGTTATACAGCCTCTCCAACAGTTATTGCTCCAGAAGGGTGCAGTTGTCCAACAAGTATCATGTCATATGTGCCAGTTATGTCCAAACATCTCAGGGATTCAATGGTGTCTCAAATGTCATTAAGCATATATGCTTTGGTGTCCTAATACCCAAGGAAATACATGCACCATAAAGTCTTATTTATGAGCTTTCCATGCCCCACTTAACACTAGATAATATTCTTCTTTCAACAGCAGTTCTGTTGTAAAGTAGATCTAGAATGTATCTTCTCTGATGTAAATACTCAGTTAACCTGTATTCCTCTGCAACTCCTCACACTAATCTTGTGCCAAGACTGGCCTTTTTCGTAAGACATATTTTCTTCTTTTAACCCCGTAATGTGTTTGTAAAGAATAATCTTTCATCTTTATAGCTGAGTTCTTTTGGTCTATTTTCATACCACCAGCTCATGACCATAAGGCTGTCTTTAATCTTGCTTTTTATGTTCTACACACCATCCACTTCCTAGACATAGAGCCCTAATGGTGTAAACAGCGCTTCCACACTCAATCTTGATGCACCATCCAACTCTGCTATCTCTGCAGTACTGGTCTATGACTGAAAGTGCCAGGGGTTTAACAGGGTGTATAGCACTGTGTTAGCATAATCATTTAATACATTATTTGTCTAAGGTATTGAATTAAAGCAAGGCTCTTCTTGTCTGTGAGGAGCAAACCCAAGCTAGAACCTCAGAAATAAAGTGTCTAAAATGGAATTAAACAACCAGATGAGAAAGTATTTAGGGAACTAAATTAATACGAACAGCCCTGAAATTTTGAAGGGCAGAAAGGCAGCACCATTTGAATCCTCAGCAATAACATTGTGGCTTAATAACAGAAACACGATTTCTTACTTTTATTCTGTGTACAGTGCTCATCATGTAAACAAGGACATGGGGATGAGTAAATTACTTTCTTCAAGTTTCTGCCGTAAACCTTAAGGTGTTGAGTTAGAATAGTCTTGATTCTTTACTAAATAACATAGTCTCCTAGACAGGTATGATACATACATCAACACTTGTTTCCTGGTAAGTTTTTTCAAAATTATATTAAATAGGATGTGTAAGCAACATCTGTGCAACATGTAGTCTCAGTAACAGCAGACACGAAACATTCCTGGTTTCAAGACAAAGCATATATTTTCTACCGTGCCTTAATATTTCAGCTGTAGTTGTCATACAGAACAGACATAAATCAACATAAAATATTTACTGGCATTATTCTTTTTGAATATTTTGTGTAAATCCTAGTTCCACCTGAAAGAACTTCATCAGGATCCAAAAAGTAATTCCACAGCAGTCACTGTGAAGTGCCCTCTCTATCTATATAACTGTCTGTCTCCTAGAATAAAATATATTTTTATTCTCATTGCACCACTTCCATAAGAATTGTCGGTTGACAATGCTTCATTGTAGGGGTGCTGCTCTGACTTGTGTTTCTTTCGTAATTAGCACCTACATACTGATCACTTTACAGAAAAATCCCTCCAAAGTAGCCAGTTAGACACTGCAGAAATTCCCTTATCCCTATGTATGTAATTCTATTTCCAGGACAGTCTTCCAACTAAAACATTGCCTTATTTCCAATAACAGAAAAAAAAAAAAAAAGTTATTTAGAAGGAAGTAGAGGAAGTTTGCATAAACTAGCCTGTTCAAAAATAAAATGCCAAACCCAATTATGAACAAATGGTGAGACCATTGGCAGCACAAGTAAATACAAATGAATAAGTTTTTAATTAGCTAACACTTTGTCCTGTAGTAAAGACCATTACATCCTAAGAAAGGAGGAAAAAGAAACAAACAAAAAAACCCAACCAAACAAACAAACAAAAAACCCAGCAAATTTGACAAGCTTTCTTCCTTCTTATCTGTGATGTTTAAAGAATCACACTCACCCTTGGAGTGGTAAACCAGTACGAATGACCTCCACAGAAATGTAATTGTTATTTAAATTCTTACATTCACAAGACAATAAAATGCCGAATCAGCAGTGGCCGTTTCCTTTTTTGATCATTACCTGTCAGCTTTTTGTTGCTTTATCACATGGTCTCCAGTTTCATTAAAAACAAAACAAAACAAAACAAAGAAAACCAACAACAAAAAACCCAAAACAATACACACACAACAACAAGCCTACACATCAACAGCTAAAGGGAAGTCATTCATCCCATAATTGCCCTGGCCTCAAACAAGCCATGAAGTAGTCCACACAATAAAGGCAATCTGTCCTCTTTAAAGGGAAGTTCAAACAGCTGCCTTGAGTTTTCTATTGCATATTCAAAGTGATAATGTATGAAATTATTAACTTCTGCACTGGGGTTTATGGCATTAAGAACCCCCCATCAAGCAAACAAACTAACGGTATGGCTGGTTTTAAGGATTGCTTTGTTAGAGACTTCTGGGTCAATTGGGCTTTCAAAAAGAGCCTGCATACTTGAAACATTTTGGAAGCTAACTTAATTGAAGACGGATGGTGTCTGACACCAGAAATGCCCATTTTCCTTTCTTTGCATGTCATTCCCTGTGTTGATTTGTAAGGATACCTAAGGGTTGTATGCCAAGCTACCCGGGGGAGAGACTTTTTGGTTGTTTGACAGCTAGTGTAGCTCAGCTATAAGCCAGTGAGCAGCACAATTCATTGGGGGTTTGATCCAAAGCTTGTTAGAGTTAATGGGGACATTTTTTTTTATTATATTACTTTGGATCGAACCACTGCAAGGATCACTGCAACCATATCTTGAACTTGCCCAAAGGAGCACGTATTAGGCTTACTAAGACTGCTCAGTTTCTGTTTTATTTAATAAACCAGTTTCTGCAATTCTTGTTTCCTTTTTAAAATAAATATCACTGTTTACCGTGTTTTTCCTCCTCCTCTTGCCCCCTGAGAGCCCCCATACAAATGTTATCTTATCGCTCAAAGGTGTTGACCTCTTCTTTGCTCCTCCTCCACCCTCACAGTTCTTCCCCCAAAGGATTTGAAATCATTAAAGGGAAAATAAAAGGTTTTCCTCTCCCAAATCATGGTTCACTGGATTTTGCTGCCATCATTCTCTCCCTGTGTGACACAGAACAGAGCTTTCTACTGAGATTTCTGACTTCCTAGCCTCTGTGCAAAGTTTCATGTAGGAAATGTGGTTTATTCAATTTTTAGTAAACAAAGTTTTATCATTTATCATTGCCATTTTTCACCTTTAGAAAAACATTATTTATGCAAAGGCACCGAGCTGATAAAATATCAAATGTTTGTCGGCTGAGTTGCCCTAGTAAGGGCCTTGCTGTCCCAGGAACCAAAATGTGAGTGAACTGCCCAGCTCCAGCCCCACAATGGGCCATAAATGCCCAGCACAATCTCCAGCCCGAAATTGTGTGGTTGTGGAGGAGACTTAAATAGCCTACAGGGAGACTGCAACACCTCAGACTGGGGTTCACTAAGAACTGTGCAGAGAGGTGTCTAAGCTAACCAGTATGAAATCATGAGGATAAAAGCTCTATGTCTTAAATCCCACTGCTGTGCCCCAAATTTCCACTTTTAGTTTAATCTCACCTGTGTCTGAAAGTCTGACATGTTCTATTTTCCACCTGAGAGGAATCCTCCCTTCTAACTTTGATATGGAATAATTTGAGACCTTTAATTCCCTATAGTGACAGAAACCCTACACTTTGCTGACCCATGAACAATATCCAGTGGCAATTAAATTATTCTTGCCTATAGTTCTCTGAATACTTCAGAATGCATCACTTTGCATTAGATTAGGTTTCACTCACATATATGCAAAAATTCTTAAAGTATTGCTTGAAGGAAAATAGACCATCTATTTTATTCAAGTATTATTATCAATGACATTCTGAGAATACTCAAATTATTTGCCACATTTGGGTAGCCTGTGTGTTTAAACAAACACACACTAAGACTGTAACCTCTGGGGCAGAATGTCTCCTTGATACTAACACTCGCTTATTCTAGCATAGCAGCTAGAGAAGTCTCTAGGCACTAGCCTAATATAAGCATTACTTAAAGTATATTTGATAGAGAAATAATCCACTTAAATTGGTTAATAAGGATTTTATTGATGAATAAACTTTTACATTCCCCTTTGCTGGTCCTTACTTCTCCTCAGCGAACAGCTGAAAACAATGCATTATTCTAGTTGAAATAATATACAGTGTGAAATCTACTCCTGGGAGATTTAAATTATAGAAATTTAAAAGCAACTCAATAATTTTAAAGCATATTGCTTCAAACAGTCACACTCGCAGCAATATAATGCTCAATGTATAAGAAGCAGCTACAGGAGAAGTAATACTGTCATATAGGTACTGTTGTGTCCTTGTTCCAAGGATTGTACCACTTTAGCCTGACAAGTGAAAACTCACACCACTCTGGACATAGAGCCATCTGAGCGAGCACTGTCACAGAATGAGCCTGATTGTCTGTGTGAAACAGGCAGGGGCATTTGCAGATGTAAATTGAACCGTACTGAAGGTAGTAGTAGAGTTGTAACGTTCTATAAATTACTTTCACTGGCCTGGCTCACCACCCCTCACAAAGCTTTCAACTTGATTCAACAGGGCTCTAAGCAACCAGGGAAGAAAATGTCTTTTAAAGAAATTTAATGCAGCAGAACTGATTAAATGGGGAACAGCCTACAAACAGGCAGCTAAGAGAATGTTCTCAGCAAGCCAAACAGCCCTGTTATGTTGGTTTTATTAATTAACATCTGGCTTCCTGCTTCTAAATTGGGTCCCCTTCTTTACTGCTTTAATGCCATGTTTTCAACACTTTTACTCTGAAATGTACTCTGAGAATGTGAGATTAAATCCTTTGGCTGTTCAGCTTCTGAAACACAAGTCAATCCACTTTAAATAGTGTAGAGCAACACAGCTCTAGTGGTCTCAGCAAACCTAATTTTCTTGCAGGGATGTGGGGAAGAATGGCAAAAGGGAAGAGATGAAGTCCTGCACCAAGGAGAGAAAAAATAATTAGGGTGTATAGGAGACAGCTTTTAACTGAAGAGACATTTTCCATCCTTAGGAGAGCTCAAGCAGGCACACGAGGGCAACATTATCTCTGTGGGTTGGGCTGGTCCTAAGCTGAGAAAACGGCATGTGTTTTATGGCTGTGGCTTTGAATAAAAGATTTTACAAACGTTGCGAAGCAATGCTGGCCACTGCAAGCTGCTCCATCAAGTTCTAAATGTTATAGTTCAGCCTGCAGAAGTCCAGGCTTTGGTCTACTGAAAATAAAGCATATGTCTTTAAAGTGCTAGACTATGCAGTACAGACCCTTTTTAGCTGGTGGTTTTCAGAACACATAGCAGAAACCATACATGTAATTAATCTGAACAAGTTAGAAGGTTTTGTATTTTACCAGCTGCACAACTGCTGGTGTCTTTTACTCTCTGTTCCCTGTGCACTGGTATCTTATATTACTCAGCTCATGACCATTTTATTTGCTAGTTACATTACCAATCTTACAAGACAGGGCTTATTTTTAAATTTTAAATCACAGAATCACAGAATGTTAGGGATTGGAAGGGACCACAAAAGATCATCTAGTTCAATCCCCCCACCGGAGCAGGAACACCCAGATGAGGTTACACAGGAAGGCTTCCAGGTGGATTTTGAATGTCTCCAGAGTAGGGGACTCCACAACCCACTGGGCAGCCTGTTCCAGTGTCTGTCACCGTCACTGAGAAGAAGTTTCTTCTCAAATTTAAGTGGAACCTCTTGTGTTTCAGTTAGAACCCACTACCCCTTGTTTTACCGTTGGTTGTCACTGAGAAGAGCCTGGCTGCATCCTCGTGACACTCACCCTTTATATATTTGCAAACATTAATAAGATCATCCCTCAGTCTCCTCTTCTCCAAGCTAAAGAGACCCAGCTCCCTCAGCCTTTCCTCATAAGAGAGATGCTCCACTCCCTTAATCATCTTTGTTGCCCTATGCTGGACCCTCTCCAGCAGTTCCCTGTCCTTCTTGAACTGAGGGGCCCAGAACTGGACACAATATTCCAGATGTGGTCTCACCAGGGCAGAGCAGAGGGAAAGGAGAACCTCTCTTGAGCTACTAACCACCTCTCTTCTAATACACCCCAGGATGCCATTGGCCTTCTTGGCCACAAGGGCACAGTGCTGGCTCATGGTCATTCTGCTGTCCACCAGGACCCCCAGGTCCCTTTCCCCTACACTGCTCTCTAATAGGTCATTCCCCAACTTATACTGGAACCTGGGGTTGTTCCTGCCCAGATGCAAGACTCTACACTTTCCCTTGTTATATTTCATTAAATTTTTCCCTGCCAACTTTCCAGCCTGTCCGGGTCTCGCTGGATGGCAGCACAGCCTTCTGGCGTGTCAGCCACTCCTCCCAGCTTGGTGTCATTGGTAAACTTGCTGATAGTACACTCTATTCCCTTGTCCAAATCGTTGTTGAATATATTGAATAATAGAGGCCCCAGTACTGACCCCTGAGGCACTCCACTAGATACAGGCCTCCAACTAGAATCTGCCCCATTGACCATAACATTCTGGCTTCTTTCCTTCAGCCAGTTCTCAGTCTAGCTCTCCCTCAGTTTAGCTGTAAGGATGCTGTGGGAGTCTGTCAAATGCCTTACTGAAGTCAAAGTAATCAGCAGCACAATGATCATCTTATATTTCCTTGTTTGCTTCTCTGTCATTTATTTTGTCAGGGATGTTTGTGTTAGTTGGGTACTGAAGAAGAATTTCTTTGGAAGTGACTCGTATTTATTGTTCTTCCCGATACGTGGCTTCTTCGGGAATTTCTGTTAACTCTTAGGCTGTCTTTAATTTCACAAATTGCTTTGATATTTTGCTCTTCTTATTGTTTGTGGTCTCTTACCACTTACAACACATCTTCTGTCACCCAACAAACTGCAAAATTAATGGTCAGCTTGACAATAAATGGCAACCTTATTTTAAAACAGCTTTCCTTAATATGCACAACTGCGTCAAGTGATAGAACATGATTATCAATAGGTTCACATAGCTTGTCCCCAAGTGACACGTTTATTTGCTTGCTGCTGAGCCACTAGTTCATCTGCTGTAAGATTAGTGGAGAATTACTGAAAGAAAAATATAACCTGTTAGTGCTTCATAAGATTTTTAGTTCAGTGTTACTAAATCAACTGTTTTTACAAGTTGAAACAGCTTATTGAGTGCTGGGGGACTATTTTTATTCAGTGTGTAACAGTATACTGTGGTGATTTCTTCACATACAAGAGTTTAAAACTGTGCATTGTTAAGACCTTAGCTGATCCCACTTTTTAAAGAAGTGTATGTATACATCACGGTTTTAGTCTGCTTACTGCATTGCCTAAAGAAGCAAGTGATGTCATCTTATGAAGAGTGTCCCTGGGTCATGCTTTGAAGGCTGAACTTCACCATGATCAGAGCTATAACAGTGACAATCTCCTGCTCTAACAGATAGGAAATCAATTGCTAGCAACTTTACGTGGATGCAGAAATCAAGGGCCAGCATAGGCGCTCATTGCAACTGGCAGAAGTTTTTCTGGTGATTTTTGTGAGTATCAGATCTAGTTAGGAAGAAAATAGCTAAATATTCTCACCAATGCAGCTCTAGCATTTTCAGTTAGCAGAAGCCAAAGGGGAAGGTTTCATCTCATCTATCTTTGGCCATCTCAGTCTAAGTTAGTTTTGTTTGTTCCACCTACAGTCAGCAAGAAGTGAGTTATGTAGCGGCAGCCCATTTCCTGTACGGTTTGACAAGAGAAGGAACCTAGAACACTTGCTGATACTGGCTGCAAAACATTTGGACTGCTGAAGTTGAGAGGAATTTCATATAATATTATTGATTTCCAGGAGAATGAATGAGACACTGAAGTCCAGTTGTGAGTCTTGCTTCTCTGTTGTGTGTCTTGCTTTTCTATTGTGTGTCTTGCTTTTCTGTTTTGTTCTTTCCTGCTGACTTCTTTCATGGGATTAAAGTCTACAGATTTTCAGATGGCCGTACTCTTTGGTGATGGACCTCTATGTGGAAGGTCTATGCCAGACAGTATCTCATGTAGCCACTGAAATTACTCTTCTCCTAATTGATTCATGCTGAAAGAAAACCTGTGCTTCCTGAAGTCTTCTGTGTGTGACAATTAATAACATTTTATAGCCATACAGAGGTTTAATTTGCATAGCAAGCATGCTGGGGGAGCAATAAACATTAGTCTATAAAGACAATGAACCTCCCTCAGTTGTCTAAAAAAGAGTTTCACATTTATCAAACAAGCATTCCCACTACAGCAGCTGCATAATGTGAGCTACAAGCTTTCGTTTAATTTTCAGTAAATAAAACATTTTAGACTATATAATTGAAACTAATGGTAAAACCCATGTTGACCTCTACGGTGCTAAGGCAAAGTTTTAAAAGTACCTTGCAAGTTTTAAGGTGAAAGGAAGTTATTCTGTGGTTTTGGTCAATACCCTCTTTCAAAAGCTCTTCATGGATGTTATTGCTGCTGAATCTGGATGTGTATTCAGATTCCACTGAGTTTCTAAGAGGTTCTGATACATTTTATCTTTAAATACATATCTGTTATCAAAAATTAACTATTACCAAATTCTGTTCTAGTCAATGTAACTATCAAAAAAGTGTGCTTATTTACTAGTTGATGAAAGCCATTTTGATTCTTCAAAAGATACTACAATGATATTCAATATTTTTCAGTAAGTTAAAAATGATACTCTACTACTTTAATCAGAAAGATTTAAAACATTCAGCATTGCTGCCTGCAGCAAGATGATCATACGGCACAGGTATCTTGAAGGGTCAGTTGTAGATAAGGCAAATAATGTTGGGGTTTTTTTCTATTTGTTCATGTAAGCTAAGTAAGCTAACACGGTATGAAATATTATTTGGTTCTTTGTGTATACAGAACCTCCTTAAGGTGGTGTTAGCTGGGGGTTTTGTAACTAAGGTTTTGCTCATGTTAGCTGTAAAGGGGTATTATAAATGAGTGCTCAGAGGAAAAGCTCAGAGACTCAACACTTTGTAGAATTAGATCCAGAACTGGGAAAATAAATGTTCTTGCAGGTTTAATTGCTTGCTTAGATTTATCCAACTTTTTCACAGCTGTGGATGAGATGCCAGTTTTGGGGCTCTTCTGAAGACTTCCATGCCCTCTGAAGTCACACAATAGCAAGCCCTTAAATACCCAGATATGAGCAGCTGCACAAAGAGGAATCCAACAGCTGTTCAGCTTCTCTGTCCTGCCAACTGCAAGCCAACACCAAAGGTGCTGGACTGGAGGGTCTCATCCCTAGGAGCGTAGTTGCTCCATGGTTATCAGCCAGCGTATGGATAAACTGGGTACAGTCATTCAGGGGACCAAGCACTGAACGTGACCACGAGGGCATCTGCACTTGTTGGATGTCAGTGATTAAGCCACTTCGATTTTTTTCTCTCACTCTTTATCTGTCATGCAGCTAATATCACAAGTTTTTCAGGGTAAAGTTTTCCTCTTATTCTGTACCCATTGTAGTGGAATATCCTCATCTCTGCAGCACAGTTCAACCTGAAATTAGTACATCCCTTTGAGAAGGTGAAAGGTCTAACTTTTTCCTCTTACAGAAATTCCTCCTGGGGTCATTAAGGACTGATGCACATCAATTCATAAATTTTTGATGTACCACTCAGCTCTCTTCCTTTTCCTGGTGGAAAATGCCCCATGTTCATCAAAACAGAACTGTACATTTTTAGAATATAAGAGTAATGTTGTCTGGGGTTTTGTTTGTTTGATAAGTTTGTTTGGTTGGTTTTGGTTTTGGTTTGGTTTGGTTTTTACTAAAAGCCGTGTTCCATCTGGGGGGGAGGGCAACAGAGGATTTGCTTCTTTTTCACTATTTATATGTCCATGTTTTGGTATTATAAAAATATTACCTAGTTTAATCATTTAAAGTTTATTCCTTTGTTACTACACCCAGAAAACATACACAGGTTGTTGATTTCCTCAGTGACAGCTTCAGGCTTTCAACAAACACCATCAGACATCACTGAGCGTAGGTCCCCTTTTGAAAAGAATTCCCAAACATAAGCAGCAAATGGCTAAAGATATTAGCAGAACCAGGAACTCTAGGAATATAAATAGTGAAAAAGAAGCAAAAAGATGTCCGTCACTGTCCCTGTGATGGGACTCATGACCCAGAGTTGGAAAATATTATCTCTATGCAATAAATAAATAAATATCCTAGCATTCCTTCTCACATTTTTCTAAGTTTATAGTTTCTTAACGTTAGCATTATCTTTTCATTTAAAGGAAGAAAATGGAACAATTTAATATGATAAAGTGGAATATTCACCAAAGAAACCCTGAAAACAAATGGTCAAGGAAAAAAAAAAATCACCTTTTTCTTTCTAAGGAAATGGCAAAATTGTTTGTGCAGAGTGGGGTTTCTTTTGAGAGCTGGAAAAGAGAAGAGTGTTGTGGTTTTTTGACCCAGCTTGACCTGATCCTCAAGAAAACAAACAAAAACCTTACAAATATCCCTTTCCCACTACTCTTTGATAACTCTTATCTAAGGGACAGGGCGAATGGTAACAGAGTTGTTGTTCAAAGTCTCATTGTTACCCATTGTGTTCAAACCTGAAAGTGAGAAACTGCGGTAAGCAAAAACTGTACCGTTAAGCAATGCATCTTTCTTTTATCCCATAATGAAAACATAGAAATTTTTTGAACTGAAGATCATCTACATAAGTGATTTGTTGTGTATTTAAATATGGAAACATGACAAGTCTTTGGTGTAACTGGTAACTGCATGTCAGCACAGCCCAGGCCATCTACCGCACACCCACAGAGAGCCCACTTCAGTTGTGGCATAAAACAAAGTAAATTAAAACCTGGTTCTTGAAAAATAAAGAGAACATGAAGTTATCAAGCAATCAGTAGACTTTCTGGTAGTTCATTAAATCATCATAACTCCCTTTAACTATCAACCAATTCACAACTTTGATCCTGTAGATCACTGCCAGCAATGACCTAAAGTCTTGCATCTCTTCTACAAGGCTAGCTGTTGGAACAGGACTGAAAAGTGTGACCTAGATTTGATAACCTGAGATCTCTTTCAAAATGTAGTTGTTCAGGACTCATATGCAGTATTATAAATCACATATCAAACCAGTTAATGAGATGAGTACCCTTTTAACTGCCAGATAAGACAAATATTTCTTTCCAGCACCCCCACTCTTGGCACTAACTTAGATCACTGACACCACAGAAAGCTCATCGCTGCTTCAAACAGTAAAGAATCTGCCCCTGAATTATTAAAATATTTCATCTCTCACCTTGTTAATATAATAAATATGGTTCAAAGAAAGTTGTTCTTTCTATAAGAAAAGCATGTTTATCTTTTAAAGCAGTATATTCCATCAAAACAGCAAAGATCAAAATGTATCAGTAAGTTAGAGAAAGAATGAAAAGGACACTTATGGCTGTGCCCTACAGAAAAACAGGAGCCTTTTGTGCTTAGAAAGAGGAATTTAAAAATTCATTACACTGGAAGTGATACAGTGGGTTAATTCACTGCCCTTTGGAGACCTGAAACGTATTTGTGCAGAGAATGTGTTTTTCCAAATCCCCAAACCACCACCACACGACTTGGCACAGAGAGGAACAGCTGCAGTGCTGCAGGTCGGGGGACGTGCATTGGCAGAGGCTGAGCTGGGGAAGCCTGTTCAGCACCTGCCCGCGTCGTGCCTGGCTCTAGCTGGTGCTATCAGTTTCTGACTTTGTTAAAGTCTTTCAAAACCAGCACATTCACAAATCTTTCCACAAGACAACTATTGCGTAGGAGCCAGAAGATTGCATTTGCGTTCTTCCCTAGAGTTTCCTTCCTACAATTTCTTCCCTCGCTTTTATAAGAGCAAAGAGGGAATAGAAATATGTATGTTGTTGTGTGATTTAAGCAGTAGAAAATGCTTTAAAACATTAAATTTTAATAGGTATTAAAGAACTGAATTAATATGCACTACATTAATAAACTAGACCATGCAAATAGTCTCAACAAAGACAAAATCCATTTAATTCTGCTTCTTTTAAGGAATTTATCTTGCAAAGGATTATTTACATGAGATCTGAATGATCAGCCCACCTTAGTCAGCCCCTTGAGTTAGTGTGGTTAAAACAGATAAGACTCCAAGACTGTACTTTGGAAGAAGTGAAGTGATTGACTCTTACCATCCAAAACTCTTTGACCTGCACAGTGTTTGTGTCTTTACAAGAGAACTGAGCTGCCCACCTCCACTTCTGTATAACAAAGAGACTGGGCATGCGGTAAACTTTAAAGATTCCAGTGTATTTGTTTCTTAACTTTCTATAAGAACATCTAATTGCATGTTTTGTTAAACAGGAGCCAAAATCAGTGCAAGATTTCTTCTCTAGACATAGCAAAGTGATCCAGGCCCTCCATTAAACTCACCTCCTCACTGGTGTGTCTTCTGTAACTAGTCTGGCTCTACTAGCTCACTAGGTGTGTGGGAGATGTATGAACTTCATGGTATAAGAAGTGCAAAATTGATAGAAAAATGTAGCTCAGTATTTTTATTATCATTATCCTGTTGAAAAAAGGTATGGGACTTGCCGCGAAAAAGGTAATATTATCAACCAGTCAACACAATATTCTTATTCACAAGTTCCTTTAATACAAGACTTTATTTTTATATGAAGCATTTATTTAGCAAACAAAAGACATAGGATTGGCAACAAGATCTCAGAGGAGATGATAAAATACTTAGCTGCTACTAGTTCTGTGTACAGTTTCACAGTCGTAGTCCTTAGCCATGGGTTATAAGGGCAGTGTTCAGGAAGTAGCTGATTTAAATCTTCAAGTCAAGATGATGCTGAATATAGGGGTTTTGCTTTCTGTGTATGTTAGAAAGTCAGCTATTGCACAGAAGAAGGTAGGGAAACTACTAACCTTGTGTTTTCCAGCAAAAGTTCTTCCACAATGGCAATAGGTATTTAGTTACATTTATATTTAGGTGTGGTGTCTTCTGTGTAATAAGTGTGTTCTGAGCATACGTGGTGGACTAGACCTATCTGGAAATTTGGACAAAGCTTAGCTTGACTCTTAAACACTGAAAAGCTAACATGGGCAACTAATGGGGCAAAAAGAGTAATGTGGTGTTCAAAAATATTGAGGCTGAGTAAATACAGACACCCAGAAGTCCAGGTAATGCTCCATCTTATGTATAGAAACCTACATTCTGCATTAGTCTTGACTTGTGTGGGAAGCAATGTAGCAGACAGTGTGACTCTCCTCTGGGGCAATTCAGCTGACCAGAAAACTCAGTTGACGTCATTTATCTCTGGCTCAAGTCCCTTTTTACAATGTAAGCATAATTTCATTTCACCAGAATATGTTGAAAGATTGTATACAGAATCTGGTAAGAATAAAATGTATATTTTTTTCACTTTTTAAGGTACTTGTTGGCTAATCCTCAGCTCAGAGCAGGTATTTGTCTATATACTGTAGAAAGTGAGAAAATTGCAGGAGAATATGGAAAGATATTGAAGGGCTAACTGAAGGTCAGTTAAACCAGTAGTTTTCCACATACAAAGCATCATTAGTTGAGCACTAGAACCAGTGTAGTATTTCATAGTCTGCGACAAGACTGTGGGGTATATCTACTAAATTAATTAATTCCAATGCAGCTAAAAGAGACTTCATAGGTTAAAAGAAAAAAAAAATAATAATCATTATATTGAACAGGACAGTGTTTTCATAAGTTTAACATGTGTAATGGAAATTTTATATGAACTTTACATACAAGAAACTTACCTATATGAAACTTACATAATGCAACAACAAGCAGTAAAAGTGGTCAAATGACTGTGTTCATGCCATAATATTTTTACAAGCCATAACTCACAACTGTTGTAGTTGTACATGCCCCTTTCCTCAGCTGCACTAAAAAGAGTAATCATTAGGTATTTTGTATGTTGATTTGGCTCATTGTTTCTGGGTAAAACCAGAACTTAAAAGTGGCAAAAGTTAATTTCAAACTTGTGCCACTCATTTTTCTTTGAAATGCTACATATATTTAATGGGCAGAAAGTTATTGTCATTTGGCTCGTGTAATCAGTACTTCTGTACACTTTACAAGATAAATATTGCTTTCTTTTCCCTCTTTCGAGCATATTCTAATAACCTTACTCATACCCACCAGTATATTGCCATATAACTAATTCCAACAAACTCTATATAGTTTTTTTTTTTTAAAGTGTTATTCACTTAAAATGGATAAACATTTTATCCTTTGTTTATAACTTACAAATCATTAAAATTTCAGCCTGCAATACTTATATAATTTAGCACCACTATAAATTTAGTGACATAACCACCAAGTTTCACTGAAATAAATGAAAGAGGGTTTTATCAGCATCAAAGGGAATGAAGCTGGATCCTATGCCAACTCAGTCATAGTCTGGAATCTTACAAAAAATACTCAGCTTTCTTCCTAACCCTGCTCCAAATTATGTCAAAGTAAAAATCCCTGTAATTTCAGAAGAAACACATAGAACTAATGTACATACAGTTAATGTTTCAAATTTAACTCCTGAACTACATCTCACTAGAAATACTCACGGGAAATATATATTGAGATCAGAGCTGCTTCTGTCAATGATATTTTAGATGCTCTTTAATACAAATGCTAATAAAAAAGAGGAGGAAGAATAGTAGAATAGCTTTGCTGTTATTGTTAGAAAAAATGCATAAAATAAGAGTCGTTGTAGTCTACTCCTATTTAAATCAATAGCATAATTTCTGTTTACTTCAGTAACTCTATGATTTCTTCCTAAATATATTTCAAGTTACTTAAGAGCCTCAGAACAGCTTAAAAAGAATAAAATCACATTTAGATACTGATAGATCAAGAACTGTTGCACAAATATCATATATAACAAAAGTGTAGCAAAAATGTATACTTGCTTGAAAGCACATCTTCCTGAAAACATGTTGGAAATGTATTTCTGACAGCTAATCAAAGCTATTTTATTCCATCAGTCATGTTTGTGTGAGATATAATGAAATCTGAAATGAAATGTGTTATGAAGTCTGTGCTTTAACAGTCAAATTCATGTTTCCTGATATATCCAGAAGTTAAAATCTTGATATCATTGACTCCAATGGAAATATTTTTAAAGATATGAGATTTTGCCAGGCTACAGACGTTATTCAAGTTTTCTTATTTCTAAAGCCATAGAGTTACACACAGAATATTCTGAGAAAATTCTAGATATCCTTAGGTGAACAGAATTTGACCATATAACCATTTAGTCTGAGTTGAATCTCTTATAAGACCAAAATGTTATCCCAATTCCCAATCAGAGCAATTTCTTCCCTGCACAAAGCAGATTATTTCTGAGAAGACAGTTTGTTGTTGCACAAATGCCCCAATGCTCTTACTTTCAAGTGTATGCCGGAGTTTTCTGTTCCAGGACAGTTCCATTCATGCAGTGATAGCCCCAAGCCCATGTCCCTTGTAGAATAAAAGAAAGAAACCATCCTCCTGTGAAAACGTAGGCACAATCTGTTTGCTGGAACATGGAATTAAGTTTATCAATATCTGAGTCTGTCCCCTGATAGGAAGAACTGTTGCACTATAGCAGTATAGTCTATATCTGTAATTAGTTCTCTGCAGTTCACCTGTATTTTTTCATAGCATCTCCACTTTCCAAGACACACTGTGTTTCATTGTCTTTTGGTAGAGCTGCATGGTCTGTAAACCTTTCAGGTGTTGGCATTTGTTTCCTTTCACAAATAGTTATAAAATAAGGTCTGTATAAATATCTGGGGAGAGTGTATCCTGCAAATACAATGTGGTTGCTTGAGTGAGAAGCAGAAAAGCAAGGAAAAATACTCCAGTACAGAAATTAATAGAATTCAAGAGCAGGTGGATTTATGTATAAGACTGTAGGACCAACAAAAAAAATGTAAAGATTGTTTTAAAATGCAATAAACTGGCCAAGTACATTAACTTCAGTTTGAAAACTGTGAAATCAATTGCACTTAACCAAATGGACAGTTAGCAACCTATTACTGTATAAACAAGCCATAAACTTCCAAAATATTGAAGTATACGTATGAAGTGTGAGAAGGTAAAGAAGAAGTAATTCAAACATTGAATTAAATTATTTTATAATGTGAAATAATATTAACACAGGTATCAAAAGAACTGCTTCATCAACATAATGGGATTACACTGCCATTCATGTTTTGTGAAGAGATTATATACCAAAGCACATTTACCTTACCTTGCCAATGACTGTGTATTCACACACACCTGTAGTGCTGTAAGAGATCATCCTAAATTCTGACCCTTGCACTGGACTTGATCCTGATGGGTGCAGATTATCAGACTCAGTGAAACAAAGCATGAACTGTTCTCATGAGTCTTCATAGGTGGTGTGTAATTATTTGAGAATGCATAGAATAATTCATAAAGTTATAACAAATGGAAACAAAGAATAGCTTTATCAATTGCATAAGAACAAAACTTAACAGTAAATACAGTCAATCTGTTTTGTGCTTCAACTAGAATATGGTAGTTTTGATATGGCAAGTTAAAGAAGAAGATCAATAAGCCATTTTTTCTTCACAAAAAGTGTGTTGAAGTCAACAGAATTTTTATTTGTATAGCAGAAATCAGATATGTTAAAATTCTAGTTTAACCACTAAATTTAATTTCTGTATATTTATTTCTATATAAATCATATAACTCAAAGTTTCAAGTGTCAAATATTATGTATCATGTGCTATACTATGAGGCATTTTGACAACGGTAAAGACTTGGATCATTTAACTGTTTCTTAAAACTGAACGCTAGCCAGTGACACCAGAGATGGCTTCCCTTTTTATGAATTGACATACAGACTTCGTCTGAGAACAGAGGCTCTCTGTGGCTGGAAGGAAAAAAGGGAAACAGTAGCGGTACAGAGTCTTCTCTTGATCACTGTCTAAATCAATGGAAACTCTTGCATGACTGCTAATTCTTCTCACATCAACTGACAGTGCATGTTTGCTAAATCCATACATGTGATAAGATTCTTTCAGAGCATATGAAAGGATACCCCTATTAGCCTTTTCTTTCTGACAGCTCCCTGACAGATGTACCACTTGGATTAAAATATTTGTTTTAATTGGAGGAATAAAGGAAAGGTGGCATCACTGGAGCTAGTTGTGTCATAGGACCACCATCAAATGTCTGCTAGTTGTTAATGTTATTTACAAACTGCTAAAGTGATGTTAGTAAGTGGAAGTACTTGATGCTAAGGGATTTAAACATACAGTAAAGAAACTTTATGGACAGATCATTAATCTCTGGCTGCAAAGAGTTAGACTTGATTTTATGCCAGACGTTTGACTCTAAAGAGTTTGCCAAATGGCAAAAGTTAAATTATAGAAGAAATACATATTAAAATAAGAGCATTTAAATTTTACATCTACTGTGAGAATAGGCAAACGCCATCACATTTTTCACATATAATCTCAAAATGCAATTTCTAATCCAATAAAAACATCCAATAAAAATTGGCATAAATTTGTAATAAAATTAATTAATGAGTTGTGTACCACATTATGTTTTCATTTCCAACTTGTTAAAACAGTAAGTTTCACCACTCATTCTTATGTTACATTTCTCTCACTTTACTCAGAATTTATGTATGGGCACATAAACATGTTTGCACCAAGAAAGTACCAGCATGTATTTGAAAAATATACATGTTCTGCTAATAGCAACACCTTAAAATCAGAAAATATTTAATCAAAGAGCTTCAAGGAGGAGGAAGAGTAATATTATTGCATTCTGTATATGGAGTGAGAGAGGCAAACCATCTATGGTAGTTGTTTAAATGGCATCAATACTCCTATGACATTAAAAGTTTGACAGAAGACCGAACAACTCCTAGTCTCTGTCTGGCCTCAGCTCCCTGCATGGTTAAAATGAGGAAAAATGGTTGCATTTCTCAAGAGCAGCTGTGTGCAGTGTTGACCCATGGACTTTGGCGTCCCTTGGATGAGAGCTATGATGTGCAGAGGGCCCATGAGCAGCCCAGGCTCCTGCCAGCACAGAAACAGGGCACATTGAGAGCTCCAGGCCAGGGTCAAAAGCTGCCTCATTGGGCAATCTGGCTAAATTGTCTATATCTAAACCCATGAGTTAGAAAAGCTGGGAGCCATCTCTGATCCTGGGAGAATCGGATGCACAGCTGCATGCATACAACTAAAGAGTTTCATCACCTTCAGCTGAGGCAGCATCCAAGATATTTTTGAGACTGCTCTTTGGGCTTTTCTATGCCCAAACCATGCCTGGCAATTATATGAGAGAGTACTATTGGGCACGGGGCAACATCATGAGAAAAGCCATGCCACAGATTAGCAGTGCCTGGCCTCGTGCTTTCACACTGGTTAACGAAGTGTAGCAGATGTAACCTGTAAGTCCTCGGCTTGCTAAGGATGGGAAGAGATTACAATCAGGGATCCAGCAAGAGCTATTCCTATTCATCCATCCAAGGATGGCAAACAACCAATGGTATTAGCACACTGAACCTCGTCCGAGGATATATGCATACAGCAGTGTTTCAAAAAATAGAGAATGGTAAAGAAAGTTAATCAAAGAACATGAAGAGCACACTGGTCTTAAAGCAGATGCAAGGATTACAGCAGAAAGAGGAAATCTCTAGTTTCTAGTTCTCCTTCTTGTAAATTGCTTTGGCCAGTGTTAAAAATGTTACAGAGAACAATTCTTTAACACCAGTAAATTGAGATTAGTAGGTGGCGAGTATGGAAATCAGAATGATTTGCATTTACAACACAGAGTGAATTCAAAAGAAGAAATTCACCTCAATGTAATTAGATTATTTGCAGGTGGTTGCTTTCATTTTATTTCAAATAATGTATAATATCTACTTATAGGAAATGCTATGTTAAAATGGTTACATATTTCTGATGAGGAGCAAGAAAAAAGGTAAATTTCCACAAAATTTACATTATGAAAAGGTGTTATAATGAGTGCTCTTTACCTCAGAAACTCAATAGGGAAGCTACATTAAAAATAATTTTATTTTATAATTTGTTTAATGTCAGTTTCTCAAAGCACTTTATAAAATTCTTATAGGAAACATATTTACTTGTTTTTTTCTGATAAGAAAAACACACCTTAGTTGTGTTCTTAGATTTGTGATACCTATGTTAAACTGTATAATTTTTTATCCAATCCTATTTTCTACTTATAGCAAGAAGTCCCTGTTCTATATGCTGCCCCAACACAGTAAAGGACACAGCAGCTTCCCTGGAAAGCTTCTCCTTTGAGAGAGGCTTGATCCTGGGACACAGAATAGATCTGACAGAAGTTGTAACTGGAATCCATTGGATCCATTCTTGCTTCAAGAAAAATTCCTTCTAGACTCCAATGACTTAGCTATGCTGGATATTGTAACTGCTCTGGGCTCTTCTTGGATTTTGACCAAGTTAATCAAGGTATTATACTATGGGAAATTTATTTGTATTAAAGCTAATCTATTTAGGTACCTGGGGATATATTCAGCTGGCAACACATGGCCACGCAGTGCCATTGAAACACTCAGGGCATCTGAGAGTCCCATAGATCTGGCAGATGCCACACAGGGACCATTGCTGCATTCCTGTGACAGCACTGGCAGTGCAGGGGAGATCCCATAGGCCGTACTGGGAGCTCCTCATAAGCTGTGTGTGAGCCCTTGGGTGAGAGGTGTCAGTCTCAAACTGAGTTCCAGACTGGCTGCTTTGCTGTTTTTAAAAAAAAAATCTGGCCAACACTGTGCCAGTTTGAGACTTTGTATCAAAACTCAAGATGGGGTGGGCAACTTGGTTCCAGACTGGATGCAGAATGTACAGGAAACCTGTAAAAGCAGCAAGGTGATACTGGGAGTTCCTTGTTCATTTCATGCCTTTTGCCTTTAAGGATCCTAAAGGTTTTAGAAATGATGAGCAGGATTTTAAATGTACAGACTCTACATTGGTGCACAGAAATTTTGGGTTGAATGCCTCCTCCAGAAGCCATAAAGCAATGGCTCTTAGGAGAAGGTCTGCTGTCAGGATAAATCTTTATCAGGTGGAAGTCATCTACAGTAAGGATGTCAGTATAAAGAAATGGACCGGCACCTCTTCATAAACAGTTGGGTTATAAAATGTAATTTTCAGTAAAGCTTTCTATGCGGAAACAGTGGAAGAAGGTGTGCTTGTGCCCCAGAGAGACTTGGTAAGCAATGTTAGGATAAAACAAATGTCTAGTTCAAAAATAGCAAATGGCACCTGCCAAAGTCACAACCAGAGGATAGAAATCAGGATTTTTAAACTATTGGGTTCGAAGCTTAGAATTATATAATCATTTTGGTTGGAATAGACCCTCAAGATCACCAAGTCCAAACATAACCTAACTCTAGTACTAAACTATGTCCCCAAGAGCCTCATCTATATGTCTTTTAAACACCTCCAGGGATGGTGACTCTACCACTTCCTGGGCAGCCTGTTCCAATGCTTCAGAACCCTTTCTGTGAAGAAATGTTTCCTAACATCCAATCTGAACTTTGCCTGGAGCAACTTGAGACCATTTCCTCTTGTCTTTTCATTTGCTTCTTGGGAGAAGAGACCAACACCCTCCATGATGCAATCTCCTTTCAGGTAGATTCACTGGGATCACATTATCAAGTTTTCCCTGACACTACGAAAGTGAAAAACATACTTTTTTAACAGACAGAGAGAGAAAGCAAGCTGGTTCTTCCATGGAAATGATTGTCTCTTGGGGCTAGAGCCCTGAGCATTGAATGTAGTAGGATACAGCACTATAAAATGGAAATGAGGGAGGGAATGAAGACAGGATGGGAGTGTAAAACTGGAAAAACAACTGAAAGCTTTAGGGAGAAGGATAAGAGACAAAAATAAAACTATGTAGGATTAGCTATAAAATAGAAGGGAAAGCCCTCAGGATTAATCCAGAATCACAAGGTAGCCTTGCTATATTATTAAATACCGTGTTTTGTATAAGCATCACTTTAACCATCTCTTTAACAGGATACGGCAGCTGCATGCCAGGGCACTGTGGCACTTAAGCAGCTGAGGAAAGGAAGCATATAGTACTTTCTACAGGATGAATTTTATGAGCTTGTGATGTAATGAGCTGAGTCAGGATCTGGCTAGGATACTGCAGTTAAGCCTTTTAATCTTGCAAAAAAATACTATTAGCGATTTAACAACCCCAGTATTAATTTTACATCTCACCTGGTAAAAATCCTTTGCCCTCTGCCACCTACTTGCCCTCTAGCACCAACTTAGACCTGGGTTCAGCAACATCTCCAAGAGGAAGAAAAAAAAAGCCACCAATATCATTTGCTCCAGTTGCTTTTTTGTTGGTATTCTTCCAAGTAGAACTGATCTCCGGGAGTGCTGCCAGCTCTGCAAGGTATGAGTATGACAGGGTTGCATGCAAGGTGGTGCATCTACCAGAGAAATCTGCATAAGAGTGAATATAACAAAGCCTTCTCTCAGATCTTCAAACTTGTACAAGTCAAAGTGGTCCAGGTGCTTAAATTGTTAACTCTAATCTGATTTAAGATGAAAGTTCACATTATTTCCCTCAGGAATACACAATAAATAGCAGTATTTGCCCTCAGTTATATTTCTCACAATATAACCAGTTTGTCTTAATTGTATTTATGCGGAAACTGGGAGGAGATATTGAAAAAATAGACATTTTATTTTAATAACTACTGGTGACTACTGTGACTGTAAATACTGTGACTTCGGTGATGACTACTGATATATGGTTGAAGCATCCTAATTTCAACTTCTAAGTTTAGTTAAAATTTCTCTTTAAGAACCTATCTAGAGAAAAAAATGACCATAATTCAACTCAATTTGTTTGATTACATGATCCAGACTTCACATGTAGCCTTTTATCAGTTTAAAACACATGAAGCAGCACTGGCTTGCATCCATTCTGATATGTCATTCCTTTCATCCCAGCCATGAAATTTTGGTAGGACTCAGACATGGTGTTGCACCAGTACTGCTAAATATTTTCTCAAGTGTTCCACTTGGCACAAACACATGATGTTACACCCCACAGAGCTATTCCACTGCATTCCTGACATATTTTTGGTCAAAGGCACGGATGAAGAGCGAGTTGAGAGTCTATGGGCGAGAATTAAGGGGCAGGCTGGCAGGGGTGATACTGTTGTGGGTGTCTATTACAGGCCATCAGATCAGGGTGAGGAAGTTGATGAGGCCTTCTTCAGGCAGCTGAGAGCAGCCTCACAGTCACAGGCCCTGGTTGTCGTGGGGGATTTTAACTTCCCTGACGATTGCTGGAAGGACTACTCAGCCAGCCAGCCACAGTCTAGGAGGTTCCTCCAGTGCCTTGATGATAACTTTCTGTTGCAAATAGTGGAGAAGCTGACTAGGACAGGTGCACTGCTGGGTCTCATCCTCATTAACAAGGAGGATCTGGTTGAAGCAGTAAAGGTTGAGGGCTACCTTGGTTACAGCAATCATGAAAACATCAGAGCATCCCAACACATAGGAAGTCAAGGAAGGGAACCAGGAGACCTTCCTGGTTAAACAGGGAACTGCTGGGTAAGCTCAAGTGGAAGAGGAGAGTTTATAGATCATGGAAGGAGGGGCTGGCCACTTGCAAAGAATATAAGGCTGTTGTCAGAGGATGTAGGGAGGCAACAAGGAAAGCTAAGGCCTCCTTAGAATTAAACCTGGCGAGAGGGGTCAAAGACAACAGAAAGAGCTTTTTCAAACACATGGCAGATAAAACTAACACCAGAGGCAATGTAGGCCCACTGATGAATGGGGTGGGTGTTACTGAATGCCTTCTTTGTCTCTATCTACTCTGCCGGAGGCTGTCCTAAGGAGCCCTGTACCACTGAGACCCCAGAGGAGGGCAGGACAATGGAGGAGTCTGCCTTAGTTGATGAGGACTGGGTTAGGGAGCAATTAAACAATGTGGACATCCATAAATCCATGGGTCCAGATGGGATGCACCTGCGGGTGCTGAGGGAGTTGGCTGAGGTCATTGCTAGACCAACATCTTTGCCAAGTCGTGGGAAATGGGAGAGGTGCCTGAGGACTGGAGGAAAGCAAATGTCACTCCAATATTCAAAAAGGGCAAGAAGGAGGAGCCGGGTAACTATAGACCGGTCAGCCTCACCTCCATCCCTGGAAAGGTGATAGAACAACTTATCCTTGGTGCCATCTCAAGGCATATCAAGGATAAGAGGGTCATTAGGGGCAGTCAACATGGCTTCACAAAGGGGAAGTTGCACTTGACCAACCTCATAGCCTTTAATGGAGACATAAGGAGGTGGATAGATGATGGCAGAGCGATGCATGTGGTCTACCTTGACTTCAGTAAAGCATTTGACACAGTGTCTCATAGCACCCTTACAGCTAAACTGAAGGAGTGTGGACTGGATGATCGGGTAGTGAGGTGGACTGGGAACTGGCTGAAGGAAAGAAGCCAGAGAGTTGTGGTCAATGGGGGAGAGTCTAGTTGAAGGCCTGTATCTAGTGGAGTGCCTCAAGGGTCAGTACTGGGACCAATATTATTCAATATATTCATCAATGGCTTGGATGACAGAATAGAATGTACTTTAAGCAAGTTTGCCTATGACAACAAGCTGGGAGGAGTGGCTGACACGCCAGAAGGCTGTGCTGCCATCCAGCGAGACCTGGACAGGCTGGAGAGTTGACAGGGAAAAATTTAATGAAATATAACAAGGGAAAGTGTAGAGTCTTGCATCTGGGCAGGAACAACCCAGGTTCCAGTATAAGTTGGGTATAACCTATTAGAGAGCAGTGTAGGGGAAAGGGACCTGGGGGTCCTGGTGGACAGCAGGATGACCCTGAGTCAGCACTGTGCCCTTGTGGCCAGGAAGGCCAATGTCATCCTGGGGTGTATTAGAAGAGGTGTGGTAAGTAGGTCGAGAGAGGTTCTCCTTCCCCTCTACTCTGCCCTGGTGAGACCACACCTGGAATATTGTGTCCAGTTCTGGGCCCCTCAGTTCAAGAAGGACAGGGAACTGCTGGAGAGAGTCCAGCGCAGGGCAACAAAGATGATTAAGGGAGTGGAACACCTCCCTTATGAGGAAAGGCTGAGGGAGCTGGGTCTCTTTAGTTTGGAGAAGAGGAGACTGAGGGGTGACCTTATTCATGTTTATAAATATATAAAGGGTGAGTGTCACGAGGATGGAGCCAGGCTCTTCTCGGTGACAACCTATGGTAGGGCAAGGGGTAATGGGTGCAAACTGGAACACAAGAGGTTCCACTTGAATTCAAGAAGAAACGTCTTCTCAGTGAGAGTGACAGACACTGGAACAGGCTGCCCAGGGGGGCTGTGGAGTCTCCTTCTCTGGAAACATTCAAAACCTGCCTGGACACATTCCTGTGTAGCCTCATCTGGGTGTTCCTGCTCCAGTGAGGGGGATTGGATTGGATGATCTTTTGAGGTCCCTTCCAATCCCTGACATTCTGTGATTCTGTGATTCTGTAAATAATTTAGTTTATTTTAGGGATCAGAAGTGAAATCAGGGTTCAATTTTTAACAACTTGCAATTTCCAATAGGAAAATCTCCATTCCCTGGCCAATCTTTGCTGGACCACTTGCACAACTAATAAATTTTGTGCAATATTAACCCACTGCAATCACTATAGATAAAGTATCTCTATGCAATGAACTAAATTGCTGTGAATAAATCTGAAAGGCTTTTCTTTTCAGAGGATTGTAAAACTACAGGTACTTAAATTAAATCACTTTCATACCAAGCCCAGGTATGGTGTTCTTGAGCAAAACATAAAAGCCAGAAGGGCAACCAGTTTTAATATGAAAACACGTAAGTTTATCACCCAAATATACAAATTTAGTTATCCCATGTTCAGTTCCCATCCCTAATTTCTTATGCCTTTAGTACCACTGTTTTCTCTGAAGAAATAGTTTATGCATTGTCCTCTTACTGTTATACAAAAAAGTCTGAGCTCCACAAGACTTGTTAATGGTATTACTCAAATCTTTCAAATGGAGAGGGACAGCTCTCCCTATATCTGTCACCAGCACAGAGCTCACTGTGCATGTCGCTAAAAGTGCTCATCCAAAGACCTGCACTGGTGTTAAGGATCCCAGTCATGCTGTGACTTCATGGTGCTTTCATGACTACGCAATTATCAATGGTAAATGCTAGCTGAAAGCCTGGCTATCTATACAGGATTCAATCCTGTATAGATTACTAAGAAAGCACATATTAACTTTCTCTCTCTGAAAATTATTTTTTTCTGTCCATAATTTGAAATTTTATTTTTTTCTTTTTCTTATAATTTAAAAAAAAAAAAATAGCTGGACACCAAACTTGTATTTTATTCATTTGTAAAACATTGATTTGCATCTCCCTGATCTACTGTTTACCTTGGAGCAACCTTCTTAATTAGTATGTTTTCTACCTAGACTTTAGTAAAGCCTTTCTAATACTTGAATTAAATATTTTAGTTACATGTTGAGATGGTTCTCAACTACTACTGAAACCTTTTTTCCTTATTATTATTTAACATCCAGGAAATGAGAAGACATAGACAGATGAGGAAGGGTCAACATGGACATACCCTGAATCCATCTTCAGCTTTTGTAGCCTGCCTGGCTGAACGATAACAATTTGGACATTGTGAGAATTTAAACCTGCCCTCAAAGATTTTAAGGCACGAGATCACTCATGGATAAAAGTACTTTTTAAACCAAACTTGTTTTTCTTAACAAATGTTTTTTGAGACAATTAGCGGCCCTTCCCTTTACAGTTCCCTCAGAAAATGAGCGAATACTGATTCACTTCCAAGATGCTAATGAAAAAATAAGGGCTCAGAGGAAAACAAAGCAGACAGGGACAATACTGTTGATATAAATGAATGAATACATTCCATTGACAATTCACTTTGTCAGTGAGACTCTAAATAACAAAGCTCAGATTTGTAGGGAAAGTAAGTTTCCTGATGAATTCTCGCCTGTGGTAGAGAATCTAGATTAACATCTCAAAATACTTTTCAGAAGCCAAAATCACTAAAATGTTTTGGTTTATAAATGGTGTAGGGACTTTATTAAACGTTCCTTTATTGATAATGTTGAAATAAACTATTTTGAAATTGCTAAAGTATTGAAGTATAGTACTGTATTTTAGAAGTGTATTTTGAAATTATTGAAGTACCGAAGTATAATATTGTATTTCAGAAGTACAAACCAAAATGTGATAAAATATAAAATATTACATATGATTTAAAGTGACTAAATAACCTTCCTTAAATCAAACTGAAAATGTAACATAATTATTAGCTTTAATTAAAAAGAAAATGCCCATAAAATCCTGTATGCTGATCTGTAAGTTAATATGACAGCAGTTTGAAGTTATTCCATTAGAAGTACGTACTGACACATTCCCTAGAAACATTCTAATTTTGACAGAATAGCATCTCGCCTCAAAGAGTTTTGATTAACTCTCTAAAATATTTTTCATCTCTTATGCTAAGAAAATGGCCTGATGCTGGGTTATGGATCACCATAACTCATGAATTTATAGGAAATCTCATTTTACACACATTGCAGACAGCTTTGGACTCTGTTGTGCCTTTGAAAGTGACTCACTGTGACACACACAGACACATCTGGTATTTATAGTCTCTTTTGTCCCAGCTTTGGATGTGTTTGCTCTCATGTCAAGTCACAAAGATCCTAAGGCAATATAGAATTTCCTGAAAATGGTTTAATTGCTCATTGACATTATCTTGAGTGAAATCTAATTTAAAATTAAGACATTGCAGGTCTTGCCAACTTGTGAAACATGCAACACTACATTTATTAGTGAGTAAGAGAATATCTGTCATGGCATTTAATCCACTCAACATGAAACGAAAGGGTGGTGTTCTTCATTTCTAGCTTTAACCGTATAAAAGTTAGATGTCTCAGTCTAAGCTATTGACCTTACGTTGCCTCTGTGGTTAGTAGAGAGAAATAGCTATTTCACATGACAATTCATTTGACCTTTCTAGGTACATATTTTAAGATGAGATGAACAGTCCTCTAGGGGTTTAAAATGAGATAAACTGCCATCTAGAAATTTGATATCTATATCCAGTCTAATCACCTGAGGCTTCCTCTGCAGTCAATGGAGAGAAATAGGTTTCCTCGCATGACCTTCATTGTCCCCAAGGAATCCAACCTCCCGCTGTATGCCTCAGCCAGGCTGCAGTGCTGGGAAGTCTGGTAGCAGGCTAAAATCACTCAATCCCGGCATGCGGCATCACTCCGAAACCCATCTGTCAAAGAGTGGAGCCCCACATCAGTCATTTCAAACATGCTTGCTCTTCAGGCCTGACATCTTACTTTCTAATTTCACCAGGGCATCACAGTACCTGCCCATGTTATTCCAAATGCTCACACACATGCTGCAGCAATGATACAACAAAGCATCATTTGAAAAAAAAAAAGTCAGTAAATAAGGAGCCAGGAAACATCCCATCTGTATTTTGTACTGGATTAAAACTTAATGTTACAGTGGTGTAATTCTGAATTAATCACATCAACTTCAGTGCAGTTATTGTGGCCTGAAGCCAGTAGGAGAGCACAAAAGCAGTGTTTGTGAGTCTTTCTTCAGCTTATGGCAGCTGTTTAGCTCATCTTTGATCATACATATTTTTTTGCAGTTAAGCTTTTTGGTCACACTATCTTTGCAGAGATAGCTGTTCCAAACAATACCCATGTTCACATGCCAGCAAAGGTATTTGTGCATGTGGATTAGCTGGTTTTTGCTTGTCATGCGCTTATTCGCTTTTGTGGGGTTTTTTGTTTTGTTTACAAAAAAGATATTCAGCTACTCAAGGAACATAAGCCATGGCATATGACAGAGCTGGACAGCTGTACATGAGACTTAACATTGGTGCAAAGTTCCCAGTTGTAGTGGATAGGAAGAGCTATGACATCTTAGGTCAAGAGAAGAGGCTGGTAGCTAATTTAATACAACAATGAACAGCAGATGCTCTTAGGAAATCGTATCAGGACAAGGATTGCCTGTGGCAATGCATCCCCAGAATACACTTCCAGTTTTCAGTACTTTGTGGCTCAAAGACTTCCTGAGCTGGTGTGAGTGTCTTTGCATTTAATGCCAAAAGGATTTTCTTCTGTGTAAATTTATCACTTTTTAAATCCATATAAACTTTCAGCATTGCAAACATCCAACAGCACAAAGTTGCACAGCTTAATTACACACTGCATTAAGAATCTCCTCCCTGCTTTCAGTCACCAGTTGTTAGTTTTATTTGATACTGCCTGGGTTTTATGGTCAAAGAGATACAGAATGATTGTTCCTTATTAACCTTCTCCAGCTCCTACATGATTTTGTAGACCTGCACCATATGCCCTCTCATTCATCTGTTCACAAGGCTGAGTGCTGGTCGACTGAGTCATTTCTCATTTCAAAAGGTTCCATATAATTGATCATTTTTGTTGTTCTTTTTATACCTTTCCCTGTTCTACTAAAATGTTTGTAAGCAAAAAGGAGCTAAGAGACACAGAGGTTTATCAAGATGAAGGATGAACAGAAGAGTACATATTTTTAAGAAAAAGTGCATATTTTGGGGATATACATTGAGAGTAAATAGAAGCCTAACTATGATTTTTTCTTCTCTTTCTAGGTGAAGTTGGTGGCAGCAGTTTTAAAAGAAAAACTCAAAAAACTCCATCATTTTCCTCAAATACCTGCATCTATTTGGATAAAATCTAGACAAATGACATCGCAATGATATACACAAGAGATTCAAATGTGCTACCTAAGGCTACCTTGGGTCATTTCTGATGCTTTTCTATAGAAGCTGCAGAAGGTAAGAAAGACAAAATGCTATGCAAATATTTGAAAAGGATAGAAAGAAGACTATTGTAATGATAAGCTGTCAGGTTGACATTGAACTCATGGAATGCAAGCATTGAGTCCCAGCTGATACAAGACTCAGCAAAGAGCTAGAGGAAGAAAATACAATTGATACCAACCTAGCAAACCATACAGAAAACAAATTCTCTCAAGCTAGCCATATATTTTTATGGGATTATGGGCCAATTGATGAAGAAAATTGTATTAACCCTGTCTTCCCCCTTAGATTTTCAACTTTAAATTACATTAAATTAGATGACGTTAAATTAATGTGACACATTAACATTTATCAAGGCATAACACCTATGGATTTAAAATGGAAAACAAGCATCCCTCAAAATATTGTTATAAAATAGACTATTTCTACAGAATTGCTCTTGACTTTGTTTTACTTAACATTTTATTAATATTACAAATCTGGAACAAACTACAACACAGTCACAGTTAGAGTTTGTAAGTGATCACTGCAATAGTAATAAATCACGAGGAGTTCAGGTCAGTAGTACACAGCTTGGAAGCCTGCATGCAAATTCTATTTTGATGTAGTCAAGTGTGAATAGTCAAGTTGACCCAAGTTCCCTTGTGTCATTGTTTCCAGGAGGGCTAATACAATCTTTCCATGTAGAAAGCATCTTGAATAGGTGCTCAAAGTTCATGTTATCTCAGCATTTGACCTTCATGCAACTGCTCCTGTAATATTTTGTTTAGTTTTTGTGTCACTGTTTGAAAGGTTTTTGAAGGATTGAAAAGATTCAGAGATGAACCACTAAAAACCTTCCCTTGTACCAAAAGATTCCAGAAATTCGGTCTGTCATAGGGGAGGCTAGGGGACAGAAAAGTTTACAAACATGCAAAATAAAACTTTGATGATGATATCTTTGGTCTAAGACATAACAAAATATAGTGGCTGAAAGCTGAAGCTAAGAAATCTAAGGCTAGAAATCAAGAGCAAATTTTTAACAGCAAGGGTAATTAGCCAACGGACCAACCAACAAATGCTTTCAATCAAGACCAAATGTTTTTCAAAACATTTCATATCCAAGTTTAAACTGAAAATATATAGGTCAGGCTACATGATTACAATCATCCCTTGTGACTTCATAATCTATGGCTCTAAGGATCTAAGCACACCCTGAAGACGCAGTCTGAAAACAAACAAACAAGAAATAAACAATTTATGAATCCTTTCTAAAGTACACTGTTTTCACAGAAATTAGAATTACTTCAGAAATTATTCAGAAACAGAAAAAGGAATAATAATTCTTTAATAATTCATTTCAGGGTAATAAATCATTTTGTTCTGCTCTGAATTTTTTTGTCACTGAAAGCTGAATAATGCCCACTGAATGCCCACTAAGGGTTGAGTAAAATAAGAAAACCAGAAAATGTCCCAGTGACTTTTTGAAGTTATTTTTACATTATTTTTGTTATGAGTGTCACGTGCTTTTCCTAATCATTGTCATAGCAAAACTAAGTACAAATATCATCTTGAAAAGTTTTGTATTTGAAACTATCTGTTGATGGCTTACTAGAAATATGGTGTAGATGAGTTAGGGTTTTTCTAACACCGAATTTTTTTTTCTCTATTTTTCTATTCAATTTTGCACTAACACTATGTCTTGGTTGAAATAAGACCCATCCTTTTTATGGACACAAAGGAACAAATGATGTTTTTTCAAACTTTTGATAAACGCCAATCCTTACATAATGGTGGGCATTTCCTCTTTAGAGATCACCACTGAATCAGGACATTCAAACAAACTCACCGCTAAGCTGTTCCCTGGGGCTATGCTCAGTTTGTCCAAAGCTCTGCCTATTACATGTGCTTTGGTCAGCAGATATGCAATCTTGGACAATAGCTTCTTTCTGCAAACAATAGCCAGTATTAAGAATGTCATCAGATATAATAGCTATGAGTGGGACAGTTCTGCTTTCTTATGAAAGCTTTCATAATGGAGCAAAGTGTGCGTGTGTGTGTCTGTCTGTGTGTCTGTGTGTCTGTGTGTCTGTGTGTCTGTGTGTCTGTGCGTGTTTTAAGAAAGATCCACCAACACGCTGCAGAAGCAGCCTGCTAGTCTCAGAAGAGCTGGTTCATGAAAGGTGCCATTTATAGTGCTTTCACAGTACCATAGAATGGAAACATTAGGTAATAGTAAAATCCCAGAGCTAGACTTACTAAATTCTGAAAACTTACTCACATTACCATGCTTTATAGGGCTTTAGGGACTTCATAACAACAATCTGTGCAACTGCAGACTTTGTTTAATGAAAAAATAAATAGAAATAGTTACCCCAAAATTAGCCTAAAGACTGGTATTCCCTTGTTAGTGCCCTTTAATAATTTTCACTATGCCTCCATTTGCACTCTGTCTAGAAAATAAAAGGCTTATTCATGCACAAAAACACAGATCTGCCTTCTCAGTGAGAAATTTTGTAACATTTCTACAGTAGAATCAACTGTAGCAGCTCAAGGTCTTTTTCTGAAAGAGGAAAAACGGTTAGCTGGATATTGCATTACTTTCAGGAGATTTCTTCACTGTTGTGTAATTTGTCTGACAGTTGCCACAGGGCTTACATGCCACTTTAGTTATCCTACTGGTTTTTAAGGGATGGATATGCATGTGGAAATTGGGGGAGCGTTCATTTTTCCCCCTAATTTCATCAAATTACATGCACTGTGATTTTAGATAAATCACACTATTACACTGTTTCCCTTTCCACATTTACAGGGACTTGTGGGTTCACTTTGGTTTGCCTTGAAGCAGTCACTATTTGCATCAACATCCCAACCGACTGGGTTAGTCTGATGTGTCCTCTAAACGGTGTCCTCTCAACAGCTTTCCTCAATGCTCTGCCATGAATTTGTTTGGGTTTTTCTTATCGGGAGGTATCAGAGCCAAAGCTCCAGAATTTCTCACTTTCCTCACAAGGCTTCCTGTGTATTTTAAATGAAACAGTTATAACAAAGAAAGCAATGTGAATTTATGCAGCTCTAGGGTGGGAGAAACTAAGAAGCTGGTTGAAAAGACAGACAGAAATATATCAGCTTTGAAATCTCAAGTGACCCTCA
Organism: Nesoenas mayeri; assembly: GCF_963082525.1. NCBI lineage: Eukaryota > Metazoa > Chordata > Aves > Columbiformes > Columbidae > Nesoenas > Nesoenas mayeri. Next base: position 13,279,084 of record NC_137544.1, read on the forward strand.
GGCAGGTACAGCACATACGCCTTCTGGCTTTACTGCAGACAGAATTCAAAAGATCAACCTTTTTCTGACCCCAGATATGAGCATCTGGCAAAGACCAGCATCCTTCACAATTTTGGCAGTTTGCAAAGACACAGACTGGCCTGGATTAGAAATCGGAAACACTCATCACAGCTGAAAGTGTATTTTTTTGCCATTGGGATAGTGGAAATCTGAGAGAGACAGGCACGCAGTTGGGGGAGGAGGAGGCAAAGTAAGACTGCTTTTTCTCTACTCTTGAAACCTATGATGCAAATATTTATGCATGAGGCTGAGAGGAATTCTTGGGTCATCCTTCTGCCCTGTCTAAAAACATACCCACATCTAAAAGAAGAGCTCACAACAGTCCTTAAGTTTGCAAACGTGCTGATGTCAGAATTTTGCTCTACTTACATGCCTTCGTGAAGAGCAGCCAGCTACCTGCTTACCATAAATCTCTCTGCTGCTCTCGCTTCCTTCATCCTCTCCACTGAAACCCGTACAATTTTCAGTACAGAACACCAATGCACAAGTAGGTTATTCTATGTATGAAAGCAGTGCTTGTGAAAGATATTGAATGCACAGACCCAGAGACCCACATCCTCTGCAGCAGAGAAAAAGGAAACGAAAAAGATACATCACAGATAGCAGCGCTGTCAGCTCCGTGCTCTGACTTACTGGCTGCACCGAGCTTGAGGAAACACCCATGGGGGTGAAAGGATCATTCAACCTTTATAGCCAAGTTGTTGTCCTGACTGCTAAAATTGCCATATAGGCTGCTAATTCAAGCCAGCTATGGTTATGGCTTTTGCAAAGCTGACAGATGTGAACTGTTCACCCCAAACTTACTCTGAAGGTTGTAAAAGCTATCAGATGTAATGATCTGCTAAACTGTGGTAGAGGTATACCTGACTAGAGGTGAAATCAGACAGAATAGAGCTGGAAAAAACAACAACAACAAACAAAAACAAAACAAAAACAAACAAACAAAACCAAAACAAACCCAAACAAAACCGAAACAGAGATTGCTTGATCCAACTCCATACACCAGAAGATCACGTCTACTTCATTTTTGAGAGCTTTTTGTCTAATCTACTTTCATAGGCCTCATCTAACAGGGACTCCAGACTCCTCACATGCCACTCATTCCAGGGCTTTGGAAGAACTTCCAAGAGAAGGGTTTTTTAATAGTTAACCTAAACTATTCCTGTAATTCCTATTTGCCATGTTCCTCTCCTCTTTGTGGAGTCCTGCCATACACCAAGTAAAGGTGCCTCTCCAGTATTTTCTTAGTTTATAGTTCCTTCTTTCTTTCTCCAAGCACGGCATCATTCTCTAACAGTTTTATTGTTCTCTCTGGACTCTGTCCAGCTGCATTATACCTTTCCTGTGACACGGGGTCTAAACCAGGTTGGACACTGTTACAGTTGCAATTTTGCAAACCTGAAAAATGCAGGTGGGTAATTGCAATGCCTTACAGGTGATGTTCCTGCCTATACATCCCAGATTATGTTTATGGGAATGCAAAAATGAGATATATGTCACCCATGTGTATCACATGAGTCAAATGACTCTCTGCTGTCATCCCATTTCTTCTTCTCCTTTGTCTGACTCCTCCTCCCCCACAAAAAGAGGATACTCTGGCCACACTCCAAAATCTTTGCAGGAGTACTGAGAAGCTTGAGATGTCATTCAATTATGATATTAAGGACAGATAGAATATTTTTTTTTAAATAAAAGGCAAGAAGAAACCTTCATAAGACTGCTACTTCTCACCAGTACCGCTGGGTGAGAGGTGGGTAAGTCTCCCTTTAGCAATGTATTTACCAGCAATCCTGAGTGCTTTCTTTAACCATCTAATTCTTGCCTTGGTCCTATGATAGAAAATCTATATGACATCCAGAAAAGGATTGTGTTATTTAAAACAGTATGTAACAGTAAAAATATCCAGGTTTTGGGCCTGATTGTTTTTCTTAAAACTGATCTCTGAATATAGACAACACTCAAACTGCATTAAAACTGTTATTTTCATGACAGCAAATTTCTCTGAGCTTCTGTATTTATCTGGAACTTTCATGTATCACAATGCCCCAAACGCATAGCTGTCAAACAGATTATTTCTGTGACTGATATAAGATGTATGGATATGACATTGAGAAAAAGCTGCATTGTGGGACAAGTGTCCCTGAGCTTTTGGTGCTATAATTCCCAGAGAACTGGTGTACACATTTGAATTGCTTTATCTTGGCATAATGCACAATTTCAGCAGAAGCCATATTATCTTACTAGAAAGCCACAAAAATCTCTCAATATAACATTTACAAATCATATAATTTATTTATTTACTTTATTTATTTATTTATTTATTTATTTATTACCTGTGTACATAAACATACACACAAACACAAATGCTTATAGAGAGAGGCAAAAAATTATATCTTAGCCATAATATAGCAGTTAATGATATCCCATGCTTTCTACTAAGAGTAAAGGGTTTCTATAAAAATTAAAATGCATGGACATATATGCACATTGGGAACTTCCCTGTTTAATTATTTGTGTTTAGTGAGAAAATGTTGAAGAATTCTAAGACAAGAAAATTTTATGAGGTTTCACAACAAAATCTATCACACATATCAAAACCCTTCCCATGTAAAAAGTAGACTATAATGACCTAGATTCTCCTTTAGAATAAGTACACTTATAACATTGTCAAATGATATTAGCTTTATATCATATTCGTGTCAGATTCCTGATGAAATAAAGGCACCTATTTTGCCATGAGTGCTGTGCAGCATACTTCCTCACAATTTGTTCCACTGTGATGAATAGTTGTTTTGCTAGAAAGTGGTTTAGGTTAATATAATCTGGATCTATGCTGTCTATGGATCATGATGTTATCATTTAACTTATATGATATTAAGTATATATAATTAAGTGCATAAAATTTTAGATTGGGAAGATACTTGCCACTTTTCACAACATTCATCTATAATTTCACATTTTTATGGCATTAGAGCTTAAAATAGTACAAAGATACATGGCATTTATGGCTTAGAAAGACCTTTGGCCTTTGGCCTTTGCCCTTAAGAAATCTTTATGTGGAGGCCCATGGTGGATTGATTTTTGACAGTACAGTGACAGAGCCATACAAAAAAGGTATTCATATTGACCAAGTCAGTGGATATTTCAGGTCAAAATGTCAGCAGTTGTCTTTTTCAGCTGACATCCTGGTCTGAGAAAGTGGGATTTAAAGTTTTCTTGACTCTCATATTTTGATCTCTTGCCATATACGGCTGTGTCATTAGCTCCCTGGAATGCCTTTCAGTTTCTTCCTTGAAAAATGCTAAATAAGTTCTCACTTTACCTACTGACTGAATAAGAATACAAAAACAACGGACAGCTGTGAGGCATCTGCGTGTCATACAAACACTGTTGGCACAGTTCCTGCATTCAAGAGATCAGCAAGAGTCTAGTAAATAAGCTTTCTTCACTAAAGACCACTTTTGTCCATGATCATTGGAGCTGTGCTTTACTCATACACCCTCTGAATTCCTCTTTTCTTCAGTAATCACACATGCCTAGCATGATGGCTGATTCTATTCTACAGTCCCGGGCCATGTAATTATGTGAGTAATTGGCAGACAAGATGTTGTGAATACCTGAATCCCAGGTTAATTGAAACTAACACCTGCCTGAACTGTGCTGTTGTAATAGATGCAATAATACAACAAGATCATGTCCTATTGAGTTGCATAATCTTTTCAAGACAGGGTTTTTGATCTTCCTTCTTTGATTTGAGGGCGGTGGTAAACTAAAGTATTATGCCTTTGTTGAAGCTTATAAAAGATGAATCTGAGGCTGAAAATTAAGATCTTGCTAGTTAATCTGTATTGAGGAAAAATCAGTGAGCACACATCTTTCACATCTTTCAGTTAGAAAAGAAACAACAGATACATCTGTCAACACAACTATAGTCAGTGACAACATTACAGTTCAACCTAGAGTAACCCAAGTCATTATCCAGGTAGTGCAAACTGCAAACTTTGGATTTGTGAGGCTCAGAGTGGCCAAAATTCCCACTAGCGTCCTCAAACATCCCAAACTGGGCAAGAGTTATGGCATTATATAGGAGATGTTCTTCTAGCATTCTTGGGTAGAGGTTGACTTTCTGCTGCCTTTTCCTTCGTACTGTCATAGTTCACAGAAATTTGTTTTGGTGTTTCCTGTGTTACTTTCTCATTGATAAAATCGTGATGATGCTACATGCCTGTAGCACAGAGAGACAGGCAGACAAGCAGACCTTCTGTCAGAAGAGTAAAGGAGGTATTAAGACAAAGACTTCTAAGCCTTGAGAACAAGTATGCTTTATTTGATAAAATCTCTCAAGTAAACATAGCTTTTCTTGTTCTTTTGCTGGAACAATGGCAATCTGACTTCTTTTCAATCAAATCATATAGACTATTTTAAACATAGCTTTTATCTGACATAACTAGACTCTTGGAAGTGTTTCAGTTCAAACAGACCCCCACTGCAAGAGAATACTGGATCAGAGCAGGAAACCTAGTTAGGCAATAGAACCTGAAATATTTAGGAACAAAATAATATTGTACAGTTGGTAGAAAAAGCAGAAGACAGGACTCAATGACCCAAAAGGTCCTATTTTTCTAAGTTACACAAGACATGGTATTTCTATTTTAAAATAGATGTTGGTTTTACTTATAATGGTGCAAAATGTATAAAGCTACTATACTCTTTGTAAGGGGAAAGGGAGTAGAAGAAATATTAAAAAGCCAAAATACAGCCAGAAGACTTGGGATTTTCAAAAGCCCATGGTCCTCACATTACTTACGCAAGTAATCTTATTACAGACTTCTCTGGGAACTGCTTGATCACCCCAGTTGCTTCTGAAAATCACAATCAATTTATTTGTCTCAGGACTAATAGGGGGAAAAAAGATTTCAGGAATGAAAAGATTTTACCGTAATGACCTGATGCAAATGGGAGAACAAAACGCCTGCTTTAGAAGTCATGAGAGGCACTATCACAACAATTAAGGGCAAGAAAGAGAAGTGAAGAGACACTTGGGAAAGTGGAGTTCCCAAATTTCAGCAGTTAGGTAGACCCGGGTTTAAATGTAATATGGCTGCAAAACAAAGGCTGTGTACTTTGGCTGACACCTTTCCAGAGACATTTTGACATGAAAAAAATGGTAGTCTTTTAAAGAGAGATAGGTAGCTAAATGAAGGATATTGTATCTCTCACTGGGAGTCATATAACTATAGAAGGGTTATAATAAAAGTAACACGGATATTTCATGATGGAGGATCAGTGCAGTGTTATTTTAGCAGCTGAACAACAAGCTTGAACACGTCTCTCAGTCCAGTGTTTTCAAAATCTCTTCCAATAAAAGGCTCTGTTTTTCACCTAACAGGGACTGATATTTTTTTCCAGCTGAGCACTGTCTGAATACCTTCTCTAATATCTTTGTTTAGATCTGCTCTCCACCTTACTCCCACTGAAACTCCCTCAGCAGACATCCTGTGGGATGACAATACCTAATTCTGTCTTTGTTGCCAGCATCTCACAGTGTTACATGCATCCCATCAAAATTGTGCATAATTCTTCTATCTCATACTATATTCTTATTTGTGAGCATAAGATCTAGTAAAGACATTCTCAGTACCTTTTTAAAGATGTTTCTCTACCAGTATGTTGCTGAATCAGAACATCTACTTCAGTGTTAAACTTATGGATATGAACCAAGACAAATAAATATAAAATTAGATGAAAGCTGTCTATAAGCATAGGGTTAGTCTGACTCAGCTGCCTCACAGTAAAAATGGCAAGTACTCTGTCTAGATAGGATTTCACTGAGAAATATCTATGGTGCATAAATGCTGTCTTATCAAGAGTGCCATCATCTCGCACCATCACCTTTCCTGTAGTAAACACAGAAGTATGGTCATCTTTTCCCTGACACATCCTCTGACAAAAAACACAGGTAGCACTAGAAATTAAGTATTGTAGTATATATTTGGCTAAGATACTAAAAAACCCCTAAGGTAATTCCCTGAAGGACTGCAAAGGCTGATGTGGCAGGTGGGGGGGGCTGAGGCAGAGAAGTGGGGAGAAAGGCTCTGCACTGCTGGGAGAGAGCTGTAGCTATGTTTCAGTCAAATCTGACCTACTTTAATGAAATCAGGTCATCTGTGAGCTCTTCATTACCCCCAGACTAAACAGTACAAAACACAGCAGCCAATGTCTCTGTCTTTTCAGTGTACCACTAATTCTCATTACAACATTGTTATGTATTCCTTAATATATATTGACTTAGTCATCTCACCACACCAAAGCTGGTAAACAGTGCTGGGGAAGGAAGTAAAGTAAACATGATTACTGACTTTAAAAAAAAAAAAAAGAAAGAAAAAATTGCAGGGTAAACACAGCCATGCCTCCAGAATGTGTCCTCAAGGGAACACGGATACAAAAGGAGACACAACTGTCTCACAACATTAGCCATGACGGACGGAACTCACCTATCACTCCAGCAAGCTCTCAACTGTTACCAGCCACGTCAGCGGACAAAGCGGAGGCTGAGTCAAGCAGAAGCTGGTACTGTAGGCTTGAGTTCAAGTTCTGCTCAGCTTTCGGGAAGGTGACAGGTCCATAACAAATAAAATACGCTGGTGAAGTTTTAGTGTAATGTACGCATTGGCATTTTTGTTCATACAGAAACAGACTGTATATATGTGTGTGCAGGTATGGATGTGTCTCTATGCATGTATTTTGTTACATACATGTGTATATTCACTTGTTTGTACATCAAGATGTCTGAATTTGATGACAATAATGTACATTGAGATGTAAGCACTGCTTTTAGACCAAGAAATATATATACATATATATCTCTAGCTGTATATGCATATATACCTAAATATGAACATACATATGTATAAAAGCATATTCAGCAACAGACATGTTCTTGTGACAATCACATTAAACCTACACTATTCACAGTATGTGCATGTGTCTATAGCGAATAAGATGTATGTATATATGAAAGTCTACTGTGTACCAAAAAGAAACATTAATAGCTTCTTAAAATAATTAATGTCTTGCTCCTATTGTTTATCACAGAAATGTAATCTTTACAATTTCTGTTCAACATTAGCTAGAAGAGTATTTATGTTCATTTTGTTTTGGAGATGAAAGGCTCCACTCATTTGTCTACATATGGCCATCTGGTGCTATATGAGATCTGGCATCTGGTGCCATAAGGGATGACACCCCGCCTCCTGCTGCTACTACAATAAGCCACAGGTCACCATAAGTCCCATGCCATACCTGCAGCCTTGTGTGAACATCTCTGACACCTTAGCTCATCTCAAAAGGCACTATACATTAATGTATAGGCAACTGCATTGGGCCCTTGCATTCCTTTACCTGTAGACATTTTAGCTGCATCTTGCTGATTTTCTGCTTTTTTTCTAAATCATGTTTAGTTGGGAAAACTATTTGGTACTTACTGCAGAACTATCTTTCTTCTCCTACTATCACATTGTCCAAATTACTTCTCAGTCTGTCTCTGTGGTGTGGGTGGCTCAGTGTACTCTACCTGGTTCAATGTCATGGTCTAGAGTGTAGGAGTCCACATGTGCCAGTGCTTTGGACAGAAGTATTTAGGTGAAATAAAAGCTTACAGAGATGACAACCTAGACCCCTGAGGCCATGCCAAACTTTCTTTGGCAACGTCAAGCTAAGATAATTTAGATGGTTCTTGCCGCTTTCACCTTTATCCATTTGTTCCTGTTCCTATTCCATCCCCTGACTTGTGTTGGAAGAAATGACTGTACGGCTACGTGGGGAACCAGTGGTCCAGATCTTGGCTAAGTAAGTGTCTCATTCCAATTTAAACCAGTATTATATATATCAATACCCTTCAAGTTCTGAACTTTCATGGTATATGGAGTCATTATATTTCAAAATTATTACTTAGTTGTCTGAAACTAGAAGGAGGGGCAGCTCCCAGAGGTCTAGCTGGCTGTGATAGACTCAGTATTCTCTGACTATGGTAAAATAGAGTAGCCATATTTTCATTTCTTGCAACATCTGGAGAGTTATCCCCTTCTTTCGTCTATTTACTTACAGACTCTGCTGCTACCCAAACTGCTCGTTTCTTTCCATTCTAGTCAGCTGAAAGTTCTACATCATCCATATGGTGTCTTGAAATTGCCAGAGAAGCAGGACTGAGAAAAGCAGGGAAAGAATGAAACACACAGGAACAGGTAATGGGCTTTTAACAGAGGACGTAGGACAGTGGCTAAAATACTGCAAAAATATACACCATTTAGGAAATCTGAAAATACCTGAATAAGCATAACTAACAACCATGTCCAAACAAAGGTATTTAGTCTCCTTTCTAAAAGAGCTGGCGATAGGAACTGCTGAGTCTCCTTTTTAGGCTTCAGTGATCCCTTTCCTGAAGGAGGCAGGGGGAAGGGACAAAAAGGTAGGGTAGGACAGTAATCAGTATCTGTAAAACCCAGCTTTAAGCAGCATACTTTATGGTGGGATTCTGGCAGACAAATATTGACAGTGCACTAATGTCGCTAAGCCAGCAGTGCTCTGCTGAAGGCTGGAATGTGCGAGCCCCACAAAAGCCTGTCCATGGGACACAGAGCATCACCACACTCACAGCACCTCTCAGCGCTACCACATCCATCAAAGGAGAGGGATTTCTTACAAAATTTGCTGCTTCCAGTGGGATAAGTCTATCCTAGGTTTTGGTTGTGGTTGCTGTTGTTTTTCCTGTGGAAGGAGCCAAAGAACAGGACTGGGATAGTGTTTTTTCTCTTGGAGGAAGCAAAGTCTGAGCAGTGTTTTTCTTTGACATGGGGAAATGCCCAACACGCTGTTAATCGCCGCAGGAGCAGGTCACACACTGGCCCTTGCATGTGCTGCACCTCCAACAGAGACTGCGTCTGGACCCACATTGCACCCAGACTCATATCCCACCTCGGTGTCACCTCATTTACAGGGGAATTTTACTCTGCAGGCTGAGATTCCAAAGGTATATTGATGAGAACATTAGCAGAGTTTTTTCTTGTTACCATTTAAAAGCTGTGAGAAAAATCTGGTGCAAGTTAACTGTTGGTGCCTGAATATCACATCTGAAATTCCACCTGATAACTCAGTATATGTACTGATCTGCTTTGATTCACTAGGGCTGGAAGCTGAGATACGTTTTATGTGCACTGTGACTGACATAAAACCTAGCTCAGGGTTAGACTACTTGTATCTATACTTTTCATCTTTAGAGGTTTTAGCCTTTAGGCGTTCTCTCAAAAGAAATACTTTTATTTCAGTTTGTATATTATTTTGAAGTAAATAACTAATTGATAGAATGGGGATTCTAGCACTGAGCAAAACCATTATTGCTTTTTCTGAAAAGCTGTTTGTTTCATATTCCAGTATTATATTTACATCCAACTACAGTCTCCTTTGGACCACAGAAAGGTTAATCCAACACTGAACAGTGCATAGAAAGGCTCCCATCAATTTCCAGTTGTTTGGCCTATGGTCATAGTGATGGTCAGAATTGGTAGCTAGGTCTGATCTTAATATCTTTTAAGAGAATGTTGTGGTGATGTTTCTCATCCTCAGTCACAGTTCACTAGTCCATCCAGCATGGTGTAAGGTGTCTCCACAAAATGCAATTTAGGCCATTTAACGCTACTTGGAATTGCAGAAAAGACAATACAATGGTCTTCAGACGTATCCTCTGTCAAATTAATCGTGAACTATTGATTCAGAGATAACAAATGTCAGACACCCTTTTTTTCATTTTACCATAAGCCAGGTATGTGCATGCATTTCTGTAAAAGCTAGTGGTGTTTTTTTCTACTCTAGTATATCACTAAGGAGAACAGACGATGCTGTGTGCACAACTCTGTTCACAGCAAAAGCCAAATAAACCAAAAGAACTGCTTATAGCTAGGCAGATGTTCATAATCTTAATTTTATTATCTCCAAACAACAGTGTTTGATTCAATACATGAAAAGCAATAAATCAGGAAATGTCCTGACACATGAAACGGTAAAAAAGAAACATGGTAATAATCTGGGGAAACCCCTTCTGATTTAGATTATCTGTGGCTTCTGCTTCAGAGATGTTCAGACTGTGGTATGGCATAGGCCATAACAGCTATATTATGCTATTGAGCACATGAGTGTATTAGCTGGCTGGGAAGAAGAGAGAATAGTTAGAATTGTACAGTCTGGCAGTTTTCTGAAGATAACAAGCAGTGGATACCATTTAATTTCAGAATGACCACACCAGGTGGAAAATCTATATATCTATATCATATATAAAAGCATCCAACCATACATAAAGGTGCTTGATACAGTCTATTTCATTTTTTCCTAAGTTATTTTACTGTTTTGACTAAACGTGGAAAAATTATACATTTTCTGAACTGAGCTAAGGCCAAAGAAAGCCACATCACTGTTTCCTTCATTTGTTGTTCAAATCCCCTCTAGGTCTTATCTGACATATTTTTAGCTTTATATCCACATTAATTAAAAACTTTAATGGGATTTTGGTTCAACTGATTATATACGCCAACAACAACGATCAGCATATGCATGGGATTCATGTATACTCACAGCATTTACAGCATGTATAATTCTCAGCAGTAATTTGTAAACTTCTTTGAGTGTCATCACTGTGGACTAGGTTTGCAATCCATCAAACAATTTCCATGAAATTACTTGTATGTATCTTCTGTAGCCAACCAGAGAGAAGACCATAACATGTCATGGGATGATGCACCAGCTGATGTGATTTCTTCCAGGAGAATGGAGGCAAAGGAGGCTGGGAGGGAAGAAATATCAAACCTTGTGCAGATAAGGCAGATGTTATTTACAGTGACAACTTTTGCCCAAGAAGACGAGTCTGCCAGAGCTCTAGAAACAATGGAGAAAGCCTTGAGAGCTCCAGTTGTAGCTCAGAGCATGAACCATCGATGCTATTAATTGCTTCCAAAGCGTATTCTCTATGTTGACCCTATGCTACAGTTAGTTTCTGCCAATATGTTTCACAGTTTATGCAGAAATACCTTGAAATGAAACACTTTGATCTTGTTCAACAAACTAAAATAACTTGACCTGGATAGATCTGACCCTAAACCAAATATTTAATTTTTATTTTGCTGACGTAAATATTTGATTTTCAGATGAAAGTTTTTGCTTTTCTGGTTAAAAATGTTAATAAATAAAAATGCAACATAGGCGTTTCTTCAATGAAAACATATGTTTTTCTTCTAAAAATTTTATAGAATTTTTTTTCTATCTGAATGTTTCTGATAAATACACCACAACAAAGTGTACGTATATTCACATAAACACAAGAATATATCCACTAGATGCATGAACATAATCTCATATTTATTCATTCTGTGGAAAGATACCAACAATTATCTAGCTGATAGGTCAGGGTTGCCTATTTCAGTTAGATGAAAAAGAAGTTAAAATATGGGAAATTTTGAAAAAATCCATAGAAACAAGTACAAAAGAGACCTTTTGCTTTCTTGGTATGTAAAGAAAATGCTAAATAAACAATTTCTGAACCCAGTAACGAAAGTCAACACTTAAATCTGTGTGAGTTCTCCCTATGTCTATTTATTTTTCTGACTCCAAATATTAAATGCAAACTTCAATACAAAGCCAAGAATTAGGTTCCATACATGGAAATGTCTTGGTGATTGTAAAAATTAATGCTGTGGTGTCTCTAGTTGGGAGGTTTGGAAGAAAGAGAACTAAAAAAAAAAAGAGAAACTGTTCCACTTCATCTAGCAGTGCTGCAATACATCACTCCAATTAAATCCCAGCCAATAAGCAAAGGGACGTGTTAAGTAAAATTCATGAGCTTTGAATGCATGTGAATGAATATGCCAATCAGAATCAATGCCACCCATTCATCTGGTGTAACACCATGGTGATGACAATGAGCTTGAAACCAGCCTTTGTTGTCATCAGCTGTGCAGTAGTTGCCACAGCCCCAGCCTGGATCAAATGTGTGGGACATTTAAATCTTCAGCGTGGCACCAACACACAGAACATCTTATTCATGCCAAAAAAGGAGCTATAATCAGCCTCCAAGTAAATAATTCAGGATCAGTTCCTTGAGGGGCACAAATTGCCTTCTTTTAAAATGACCAAAAGGCTTTTCCTCTCTTTGCTTGACTTTACTATGTGGACACAAGCACAGCTTTTTGTAACTGTGTAGTATATTTGACACTTTGGAAAATCTGTTGCTATATTAATGTCTGTAGCTCAGACTCCTGTGGGCCTGAACTGATAGTGCCCTAGGAAGATCTTTGCGGAGACCCTGCATCTCAGCCCTTTTGAGCGCTGCAGTGGCAGATGGCTAGCTCTCACTGCTTTTACAATAACCATTTCATTTGTGATGCTTGACCTGAATTCCATTCCTTGTTTAAAAGTGTGTCTCAGTTCTCAAATGGTATTTCACAGAATTGCCATTTCCATAGTGTTTCCACATGCTGTTCTCCAAATAACACATTTGCCCATAAAACAGGGTAGAAGAAAAGAATATGGAACTAAGTGCCACAATTGAAATTGTTTAATCTAAGAATACGTATCCAAATACTGATGACAGCTTCATTTTTATTGGATTTAAATTATACCACTGGTATTTTCTTATATGTCAGTTTATATCAGTTACAGATCACATTGTATTTTTAATGCTTTGTGCTATGAGTTACAGTTCTCTTTCTTCCATTGTGTTCTCAGTAGTTATAACATTGTAAATGTGAAATGCTATGGCAGAGAAACAGGCCTGCAAATGGTGACCCACACTCAACGTCTTTGAATAAATTAAGCATGCATGCTTTCAGTAACAGATCCACCCATTAATCAGTGTGTTTAAAAAGATGTGACAACTACTCTGTAGAACTGATATTCTTTCAATTTGTCAGTGGATATTATTTGGTACTGAATACTTTCTCTGCACATTTCTCATGTTATTTCTCGGTTTGTGGGTAGGAAATTAATCTTATGAGGAAAACCAAGTGATTCTAAGGAACTTTATTTGGAAAGGGGTTCTTTCTGAGTTTTCTTCTGCAGCCACTTAAAATCTCAAACAGAGGGAGCTGAAGACATCATTCAAGTACACATTTGATAAAGAAATATTAAACATGATACCTAGACTGGCCAAGAAAGACATGTATCTTTTGGCCATTGCCTCTCATTCTCTGAGACTGAGTCCACAAGGAGTAAGATAAACTTAATAGAGGACGACAAAGAGCTATTGTAAATGATACTGCAGAAACGATGTCGTCTGCCCATTAAGATTATCTACAACCTTGTATTGTGATCCTTCTGTCAGTGATCTAGTCTTTTCCTACCGGAATTCTGCAATGCATTTCTTAAAAAAAATAAAAGGGATTCACAGCATTTTGATGCAAGTTCATGTGACAGGCCCAAGTATGAGAGAACTATGAGACACACAGCAAAGATACATTCCACCTTATAGCAAAAGACATCTTTCTTTAGACTCAAAGTGAATGGCAGATTATTTCCAGCTGTAACTAAACCCATACTTTATGGCATTGTGCAGTTAATAATAACTGAAATTTAAACAAGCGATGTATCTCTGAACATATATCCATTTAGTTCTTTTTAAAAAGAGTGATAAATGGTTGTTTTCATAATTTCAGACAGAAACATTGTACTTGGTCTGTGATAACACAAAAGCATGAGAGTATTCTCTGTTGATACTTCATTCCTTCCGTTTTTTTTTACGTGTTGACTTTCAAAGACCCAGAAAGCACCTCTGTTGTCCCAGCAAGTATAAAATAAAAGGAATCCCAAAGCCATGAGTCTTTTTCTCAGGTTTGTCTCCAGGCAGACACTAAGTAAAATGAAAAGCTGACAAAAATTCAAGTGTTAACGAGAAGGAACAGACATATTCCTCTGGCTGTTCTTCATAATATACAACCATGCCATTACCACCATGGCAAAACCAGTTAATTTATGTTTTAAGTGGATTGAAGAAAATGAAGGTACTTTTCCTCACAGTGAGGAGGTTTCTGAAGTTCATTGCCATGTGGAACTCATGGTTAAGAGTACATATCCACAGTTCATAAACTTGGAAAATTCTTGGAAAGGCTCCTGGTCTCCTTATCTGCAACAAGTTATCACACGGCACACATGAAAAATGCTTCCTCCACTTAGGGGACAGAACCTCAGCCCAAAGCTGCCCACACCGTTCTCACACAGCTGGATGACAGCAGCACAACTGGCATGAAGCTATCGAACTCAGAAGAAACTTCTGCATTGGACTCCTGCATTGCTCTCTGCTCTTTATCTCAAGTTGTCACAAACTTCATAGACCTGCCATCTATTTTATTCTACTAAATAAATCTCAAGATTTTGCTTGTTACTGTCAAGATAGCATTGGGCCCACACTAACTAACCAGAGGAGGTTTAGATTGGATACTAGGAAAAAATTCTTCTAAATGATTGTATGAAGCCTTTGGTCTACAGCTCATCTACAGTGAAATGGTATAGAACATGTTTTTTGTAATCTGGAAAGCTTTGTGGAAACTAATATTTTATTATATTCTGTTTGGGTTTTGCAATAACAGTCTGGCCTGAAAGGTAATTACTTTCTGTTTTACTTAAGTGGATCTATTGGGAAATAACTCACAAACTTTGTTGCTTCTTGTTTGCTGCTGTGGTTTAAATGTGCACCAAATAAACTAAACACCTTCTTGTATTTAAAATTATATGGCTGATAGCTAATTAGATGGATTCTCTTTTTCTGTAAACACATACAAAAAATGCACACATTCATATAGAGGACTCCAACAGTTTTAGATGCCACTATTTTCACACTTAATCTTACTTCCCGGGAAGTGGTCAAAGAAATTTCACTACATTTAATAAAACAGGTTTCACACAAAACAATCAAAAGTTGCTTAATATGCATGCAGAGGAAAATTCAAAACAGAACAAAACAAAGCAAAAAACCAAACCAAAACACATACAAAAACAAAACAAAACCCGCCACCACTCTGACAGCCCTCAACAGAGACTCTAACTTGTCATAATTATATCAATAACTTTCTTCAGCAACTCCGAAACCAAAGGTGAAGTTGTAGTTCCATCCTTTGACCCATTCAGCCTTGGACTGACTTACAAGAAAATTTTGTAGAAAACAGTTAATGTTGCCCATGGTAATATCTTCTGTATGTTATGGGGATATGTGTTTGCATATATTAATGAGAAAGCCCAAATTCATCTCTCTTCACCAGCTAATTAGTTATAATTTTGATGATTAATAACTAAAGCTGATATTTTCAAAAAGTTTCTAAAGGAAATCTATAGATTTTTACCAAGTTTCAAAAACTCAGCTCCTCTTGCTCTTTTGGGGGTTTTGAAACAGGACTGAATCTGAAGCCGCAACTGAGAGGTGCTGCATTTATGTTTAGTACAGACTCTGTTTCAGTATTAGACTGAATGTGATATATCTTATAAATGAAGAGCTACTATTGGAATATTTCTTTTACAAGTAGTTCAATCACAAAATGTATTCACATCTCATTTGCAGGGTGTTCCTTAAGATCAAAATATACTTTACTAGATTAGAAGATTTAGAATCAGTATTCCTCACACCCACAATAGCATGCATATACAAAGAATTAGAAAATAAAATGACATTATTTAAAAAATATAACAAGTCACCAATTATTTCTGATTTAGGGGGCTGCTTATGGGATAACTCGAGATTTAAGCAAATAAGTGCCAATTAATTAGAATCTGTGACAGTGTTCAGTACCATCTCTTTGATCTTTCACTGGTAGTTGACAACAAAGCACACATACTCACAATGCTTTAGTTTCAGTCAACTGATCAGCAAAACATGTTCAGCTCATTTAAATAACAGAAGCTGGTAAAATACAGCTATCTTTTACAGCATTAAGCAAAGACTTGAGTTCAGATGACAGCATCTGGCATTTATAGAACAGATAACTTGGAGCCATTTGCACGAGATGGATAATTTGAGTTGAACTTAAAAATGGATGAAGCCACAAGCCAGAGGCTAGAATGAACTCCACAGCAACTCCCCTGCTCAACCATTGGTATTCTGGCTATTTAGCCACAGATATAAAATTGCTCTGTGAACAGTGTCACACAAACATCTGGGCAGAAAAACACATTGTGGATAGTTCACAAACAGAAGATGCATTTGTGTCAACTACATTAACACTCAGATGAAGCACAGAGCAACACAAATATATGACGTGTACAGGTCAGAATCTAGATTTCTCTATATATAGCTACCACACCTTTTTGAGCTGGAGTGTTGGGATTTTCCTGTACATGTGTATACATTTGTGAGACTTATTAAAAGGAATAGTTATTTGTCTGTGAAAATGGAAGATGTTTGAATTATAATCAACCATATATACAGTGACACGGTGTTCAAGTTTAAGTTTTTTAATACAATTTTAGAATGTCATCATTATATAAACACATTAAAAAAGTTTTCCTAACATTTTCATACTTCAGCCTGCAAAGATAAGGACCTGTCTTGCTGCTTCTTTATTGCTCCAAGTATTTTGCCCTAGTAGGATATGTGGTTCTCTTCCAGGAGGCAAACCTTTGAGAGGACGCAGAAATTTAACTATACTGATGCTCTAATCCAATGGAGTGTTTGCCTCAATACAGAGTTAAATCCCACTTCTAATTAACAATTTCAGTAGAAGCCATGTCTAGGTGGTCTGTGGAGTCAAGACTCAGAGAAGACAGATGCAGACAGATGCTTTGATCTTCTTGGGTGACGTGGATCAGGTGATGGGGAGGACCATGCTAGCACTGCTCCCTGCAGCCGGTGCTCCCCAAGCTCTGCTGAATCCCAGACTGTCCTCTGGGTTGAGAGCAGAGATTAGCAAGACCCAGTGCTTGGACCTAAGCACTGGCAGTGCTCAATTTGCTAGTACAGACTTAGCTCATATGCATCCATGTGAAAAGGTCTTGAAAGTGGCAGATATTTTTTGGCATCCAAAAGTTTAAAGAACATTAGATCTAAGTAATATTTAATTACTTGTGGTTCTCCCACTTTCAAGAAATAAGCATGAATTAAAAAAAAAAAAAAAGAATAAAAAAGCTTCCGGAACCTCTAAGATTTGGCTGTTTAGAGATACAGAACGGTGTTTTGTTTTTCTGCTTATTTTTATGTCTTCTTTATTTTTTTCCTTTTTTGTGTATGATTCATGGTGTCACCCTAATATCTGGGAAACAACCACATTCCTCTTCTTAGGCAGTGGCCTATTAGTTATTGACTCTGAGCTCTCTCCACAACTCTGATTTTGGTTTGTGATCTGGTTAATATTCTGCATTAACACGTTTCATCATATCCTCCCCCACTCTGACCGTGAGAGCTCCAAGGAAAGGAGACAGTTGCTCCTGGGGACAACCACTGACTTCCTCCCATGTCATGTGGGAGATGGCATCACTCCTGTGTGGTGCCTCCTCCCATCATGGCTGTAGTCAGCCCCAAAAGCCCTCCTGTGACCGCCTGCAGCCCACATGTCATGCAGGAGAAATGCTGGGTGTACAAGGGCTGCCAGCAGACTAAGCTGAGCTCATGCATTGCTCAGAAATAAGTGCAACCTCCACAGCATGGGGTGAGGGTTCTGAGCACCAGCACTCAGCTGGCCACTCAAGAGCAGGCATTGAGAGGTGAGAGCTTTTGGAGAAGTGATGGCAGCTCTGGAGCTCTCCAAGGAAAAGCTGGAAGAAGCCTGGGAGAAGACTGCTCCAGGCAGCCCTGCCAAGGAGCCTACGGGCCCTCCCCTTTCCCTCAGGAATGGCTTTCAGAGCCATTGGTGGGCCTTGCCTGAGCTACCCTGGCTCATCCCAGCCAGGCTTGGCCAGTGCCCACTGCCCTGCCTGGGGCCATCTAATCCCTGTTCCCCCCACCAGGCCTGATCCTGACCCCCACTCACAGGTTGATGGCCCCTCCCCTGCCCCAGGGAGATTCCCAGCACCCATGTGCCCCACAAGTGATTAGCAGTGCTTTAATAGGTGCTCCAGAGCACATTCAGCTTGAAACTGCTTCCACCTCCTTTCAGGAACCATGTTCCTCCATGTGCTTTTCTCATGTTTGATCAAGGTTAGACAATTTTTGCAAAGAGATGGTTAATTTCAAGAAAAATAATCTTCCTGTCTGTTCTCCTGTGGCCTGGGAAGTGAAGCCCAAAGGTCATCCTTCCTGTGTAGCGCATGAGTGGCCACCTCTTGTCAAATCAAAAGTTCATCTTTCCCACAATCTCATTCCCATCAGTGGCCCACAGCGATGCCACGGAGAGACATGACAGTGCAAAATATATCTTATTTCCTAGAGTAAAAGCCACCAACTCTCAGTGGTTCAGTGGCTCTTTGAGACATGGCATATCTGAAATGGTGAAGTTGTAGCTTGCAGAGAGGTCAGAAAATCACTTAATGTATTTAGCTCAGATGTAGCTCAGGGCGTTATCACTTCCCCATTGACCCAGGAGAATGGGAGAAAAGAGGGGTGCAGGTGACATGAATCTGTGGCACATTTTTGTGCAAACACAGGCACCAATTTTATCAAGCTTGTCTGGTTAAAAATCATATATTTTGTATCTTGTTTCAAGAATATTCTATTTTGGCTTAGTTTAGCCTTGTTCCAAAGTGATTTAGATTGAAATATTGTAAGCTTAGCCCAAGCAAAAAGAATTCAAATAGAGTCTTTTCACATTAGATTAACCAAACTAGTTGAAAATGATAATTTAACTTAGACTGTTGTAGCATTGCAGATGTAGATAAAGCAAATGTGTAATTGAGAGAACATGGCCTTAGGCACACATTAAAATATCCAGTTAATCATGGTAGCAAAATGGCTAGCCCGGTTCTCAGCCATAACATGAGTCTATCAGCTCTCATACCTAACCAAATCAAACATCACATGATTTTTTTAGCCACAGAATGTAACATGCAGCCTCAAACCAGCAATAGACCAAGGAAACAAATACCCTTCTTAGCTTGTTCTGAAAACACTGGGACCATCCGCTGAAAGAAATACATAGAGGTTAAACGCAGCCTACCAGTCAGGTAAATTTTCCCTTTCCCTAAAATAATGTGTTTAACAGAGTAAAGAAAAAACCAGTATCTGCCAATAGGAAGACGGAAGCTCATTGCAGCAGAGGAAAACTCTTTTGTTTACTGTTAACACATGTAACAATTCACATGAATACACCAACACAGATGAAGCAGCACAGGCTAATTCCCACTTCAGAGACCTGCCACATCAATTAAGAGATGGCTTATGCTTTCATTCTGAAACTTGAAATGCCACACTGAAAAACTAAGCATTCTCATCATCACATTAACATTCAATTCAGTCTTCTCTGGCCCTTCTGCTATGCCTTAAGGTCATTTACAGCGGTAATAATAACAATGCTAGACACTCGGTCAAGACAATGTTCAGCTAAATCTACACTACGGAACTCATCATTCTGTGGGACCACAAGAAAGATGGTTTTGCCTCCCTGGAAAAAGTGAAATAATATTAATAAATTGGTTTGATACTCAGGAATCAGCATTAAAATTGTGCTACTGTGCTCCTAGAGAAGCACTTAAATGAATTATTTTAATTTTTCATTCATGATAAAATCACTTTCACTCTCACTGCTAGTTACTAAATTTAAGTATGTAGGTGTTAAGCAATTTAAATTTCTTAATCTCAAGGACTTTAGTTCAAAGCAAATATTACAAATATTACTTTTCAAATTCATTTGAAGTTTAAAGACAATTATTTTCAATGAGTTCATGCATTTCGTCTTTCATTTCTGTGAATATTCCAATTAATGGTTTGATAGGCAATAATATCAAGAATTTAAAGAAATTACATTTTTAAATGCAAGAATATGTTGGTTTAGCAGTAATGTTCACTTCATAAGGAAAAGCATCACAGATTCACTTTCATTCATATAAAATAAATACAACTCCAAATCCCAAACACTGAAAATTTATAACAAGCTTCTAGAAACTGACCTTCTAAATGACTTTTTTTCCTAGAATTTTCAGTGTTAATTCTACCAAGACCTCTTGAGAACACTGCAAGCTTCTTCTTAAAATTCATTAATAGAAAAGGCTTTGAGTAGATTTTTTAAATGATGGGGTTTTTTGTTTGATTTTGGTTTGGTTTTGGCTTTGGTTGGTTGGCTGGGTTTTCTGGGATTTGTTTTGGGTCTTTGATGGTTTGGTTTGGTTTGGTTTGGTTTTTTCCTGATATATTCATAATGCTTCTAATAAGATTATTGCCTTTTTACATTGCCTAAATGCTTATATAGCATAGCATAGCATAGCATAGCATAGCATAGCATAGCATAGCATAGCATAGCATAGCATAGCAATTTGGATGATCTTTAATTACTTTAATCCAGACTATAGCTCACCTGTTAATTAAGGAAGCACTTCTTTAAAAATAACTGATCTTATAGAAAATAATTTGGACCTTATAGAACAAGTCTTTGCTGCAAGAGAAACAAACAGTTTGTCCCTCAGTAAAAATAAGAAAAAAAGAAAAGGAACAACCAAAAAAGTGGAAGATAAAGGAACAACATCTATACCTTCAGCATCCTCCTCCATTACTTCCTGTTTTAACAATGTTCCCTCTGCTGGTGTCCTGCATCCTGGTCCAAAACCAAGATGCAAAACCATCTTTCCACTCAGAACTGGACACAGGAAATGATCAGCCCCTGTCTCATAGAACTTACACACTGTAAAACAAGTTGGATAGAGGAAAGGAGCATGGGAAAGACCAAGGGAAGAAAATGGCATACCCCAAGTGTCACTTACTGAGGAATTAGAAAAAGGTAGAATTGAACTGATACTTCAAAAAGTCTAATGTTTCTCACTGAAGATGGTTATGATGTGCAATACACAGCTGAGCTTTTCTCTCCAGGTTCCCTTTATAGTCAGTGAAGGGCTGATTATTACAGGCCATGTAGCAGAGAGTTTAATTCAGTCCATCTTAAGGTAGATGCATACATTGTGGGTTGTACATACTCAATCTCCACGGATAGTAAGAAAATCCCAAGGTGATTAGCTGAGGAGTGTACACTACTCTTCCTGAGACTGCAAATTAACTGAGATTAATCTCACACAGTGTGGTGTTCAGTCTATCCTTTAATCCACATTGTCTTTCAAATACAGAAATCTGTAGCAGACGCACTACAAGAGCAACATGCCAACACAGCTGGAGATTTCTTTTGTCAGCTGGAAAATACGGGCACTTCTGCCGCACAACATGTGGGCAATGAATCTGTTATCTATATGCAACAAGATGCATGTCCTGGGTACACCAGGCTTAATACCAATAGATAATAAAATAGGCACAGCAGACAGTTAGCTAGGACTTCTGGAGACTTTCATGGAACTGGCAAGACAAATATTTTCTGTACAGAAAAAAACAATATGACCAGAAGAATCCTGATAAATGATAGCCACAAATGTGGCCAGTGAGGCTGTGTTTCTAAGTAGGATTTAAGAAGACAGCTGTTCCTCCATAATATACCTTCTGGCAAGGCTTCTCTCAGTGCTTCTGCCTCCATCTAGTCTCTTCCCAAAAACTGTAGTGAGAAAAATGAGACATACTCACGCCTTGTGAATGGTTTGTTAAAGATTGTCCAAGTTAGATTTTAAAGTAAGGAATATTAAAGCTGCCTTACAAAAGGAATCCCTGGAAATGGTGGGTGTACTTCTCACTTGTTCTTGCATGTTGTGCTTCTTGCACAGCCAGCAGTCCAGCAGCTGGGGCTGAAGGTAAGCTAAGCAGCTGCTAACAGCTTTGCTGTACTCATGAAAAATCAACAGCTTATCACATCAGTAATTGTGAGTCATACTCTTAATGCTCTATTTGAATTTGCTGTTACTGATATAGTATGAACATTAATATCACATTAATGCATTAATAGAGCACTGGCCACATATAGCTGTTCACACTGATACAGCTATCTGTGCTATATAATACTATGAAGCATCCCCTAAAACATTATAAGATCCTACTTTGGCCTAAACGATACCCTTTTCATGAGGCAGAAAATTAAAAAGAAAAAGCACTGTACATAGCAAGAAAGAAGAGAAAGAGGGTTGTTTAGTAGATGAATTGGGTACATAAAAGAATGATGAAATGGTCTAGAGACCTTCCACCTGAAAAAGAGAGAACTAAACAGGCAGCATGATGGAGGACTGAAAGCCCAGAGCAGTTGCAGAAGGTCAGAGCTTTTCTGCTGTGTCCTTTCCAAAAGAAAAACTAGGTGTCGCAACAACCAAAATGAAAAATTTCTTAAAGTGCTTCATAAATAAGTTTTTATCTCTTTGATCAGGATGTAACACGTGTTAAATGAATCACATGATGTTTTAATGTAAAATTGAAAGGAAAAACATCAGGGACAATCACTATACACACACATACAGAATCCCCATGATTTTGCCTTCAGAAGCTCCTGACTATCAAAGTGATGAAAGATGGAAGAAATCCCTGAGGAAATATCACTATCTGCTTATGCTGTTTCTTAAACTTCTTCCAAGACAACCATTTTTGGTCTCTGTAGAAGAAAAGAGGACTTTAGACTGACCTAGAATGACCAATTTTTATGAAAGTACACTATAGTAGGATACAACAGCTGTAAGTCCCAATTTCTGGCTCTCTTACACACCTTCTGTGTGATCTGGCAAATCTTTTAGCAGATCCATTCACTGGAACAAATGGTGTCTTTTGCATATTGAAGTCTCTGGGAATGAAATGTCTGATTGTTATTTGTAAACCTGAAAATTAGTTAGCATTGCCTTAGTTGCAAGTTCTGTAATAATATTCTTCTTTACCTCCCTGACACACTACTGAACTACAATTTGCAACTCTCTCAGACACACTCAGAGTTCAGACCTTGGACAGAAAAACACAGTTCTTACAAAACAGGCATATTGTGTTCTGCTTTATCCCATCCTGTGCTCCATGTGCCTAACCCACAACGGGGTAAGTTCTGAGTGCTGTGAGTGACATTTGGGTCACTTGGCATTTGTGTAAGGAGGAGAGTAGAAGCCCGTGTTCAGACAGCAGTATCCTGGGGTAGGAAATCCTGTTTTCACTCCTGACAGTATTCACATGATACGACTAGCAGAAGACAAAATGATCAATTTCATCAAGTTAACCTCATTCTGTGAGGAATTTGCCATATCACATGTTGAGCATTTTGGTCCTGCTCAGGGGAAGTTTTGAAGGATACGTTTTAAACATTAAAGATATTCAATCACAGAAGTTGTAAGTGGCAAACTGTAAGTAGAGAAGCATCTGGTAAACAGTCCTTAGTTTTAAATGATTGGGAGTCTGGCTTCCACCACAAGGGTAATTACTTATCCACCTCTTTGGCTACAAAAGCTCTTAGGCAACTCTTGATCTTTCTGTGTGCTCTTAGTCCACAGAAGATCTTAGTTCTCTTGCCTCCCAGCAGCTTCCTTGAATTATCTGTAATGAATGAATTAGTTTTGTATTTCTAAGGCAGGAAAGACCAGCTCTTCTTCAAAGGTTACAGTCACAGTGACTATTTCCATTTCCCCCAGGCTCTGACTAGATGAAGAATGTTTTACACCTTTTGGCTCTATCAAACATCAGTGCTATTAGATCTTGCATTGACCACAACTAGTAAGAAAACAACAGATGTGCTAAAGACTTTGTAAATTGCTGAGGAATGACTGTGAGTTAAGTGCATTTGAAACCTAACAGAGACACTATGCAGTATGTAATCATATGGCTTTGGAACTAGAATAGTTTATTTAAAGCACAAATGCAATACACAATACCTGCATCCTGGTCAGAAAACCACATGGGTAAATATACACATCTGGTCATTTTAGCATGTTGCGTACCCTATAGAAATGGCCATTCTTACTGCCACAGCTGCAGCAGACAGTGTTTTGCCTGTAAGTACCAAAGAAATAAGAACCTATGATGCTAATTATGCCCAGGGTGACTAAGACCTTAAACTATTTCTGGTAGACCCAGCCTATACTCTTCAGTGCAATTATGTAAAGTAGTGAAATGGTAATTAGTGACAAAGCTTGGTACATGTGAGCTTTACAACATGACTCACATATCTGGCAATAAGATTTCATTAGTCTGTAATTGACCATTAAGGCATGAAATTTTTGCAACACTTTCACCTTACCAAGACTATTATTGTCATTTCAATATCAACAGTCAGTTCCTGAAGCTATGATGCTATAATGCTAATGTCGGAATAGCTGCCGTAAGAGTTTTCATAGCAGTCAACCATACCAAGCTTAAGGTTACAACAATACATAGTGATAGATGTCTCCCTTGAAAAAGACATTTTTATGCAGCTGTACGGAATTGGTGTGGATAGGATGTTCACTTTAAACAAAAAAAAGTAAAACCAACAAATAATTGAAAACCAAACAGTTTAAGAAGAGAAACAGATAAATGAAAAAAGAATAGAGAAAGGGAGAGGAAAAAGGAGGAAAGGAAGCAGGAGGGAGAAAAAAAGAGGGAAGGCAGGGAGGGGGGAAGGCAGGAAGGCAGGAAGGAAGGAAGGAGGGAAGGAAGGAAGGGCTTCCTTCCTTCTATATCTGTATGACAGATCAGAAGACCAAATTCCAGAACTACTTCAGTGTTCTCAAACAATGAATACAAAAATACTATGTCATTAACAAAACCAATCAATTTTGTTTCACAAATGTGCAAAGGGGGGGAAAAATCAATGCACTGCTTGTATACAATATTTTAGTACAGTGTATATGTTATAAATGTATTTTAAATAAAATCAGAAATAATTTAACAAATATTCATGACCATGTGCAAAGGATGCCTACCTGCCTGTTTGCATGCATTTAGCTGGGAAGTCAAGGAGTTGTCACTAACGTATTTTAGAACTGTTCTTCTTACAGCTTTTAGACAGAAATCTTAGTCTGATAATAAAGCTGAATTTTACCACACATCTTCACACTGAGTAGTGCCTTGTTCTCTGCAAATTAAAAGTGGTAGATCAGTGGTAATATTCAAATGGCTTTGAATGGTCTTTGGGCTTGGCCTTCTACAAAAGTCTCACTAACATCAATGTGATTATTTTACATAGAAAGGTTTTTTTCCAGCACCAAAACCACTGAAAATCGTTGTTATTGGACATTATTATCAGACTGTTGTACTTAACAGTGTACTTAATACTGTTAGCCTGAAAAGACTAAGGTTACATGAGTATGTGCTATTCTTAATGTGACTTCCTTCCTCCACCTCTGCGTCTTGTCTGTATCCTTCCTACATAGTATGAGGTCTGGCTTAAATGAGCTGTGTGAGTTGTACTTCACACTGACTTAGAATTCTGTACCTGTGTAAAACATGCCACAATGAGTGGCACACAAAAAGCTCTAGATCTGAGGCCTGTGGCTTGAAGCTACCACCCATACTAGAAAGGGTGAGTGAGGCTAGAAAGAGTCTCAAGAAGGAAGAGGCACTTTCCTTGGATGCAGAGGGAATTCCTGAGAAGGGACATTCTGTGATACTTAACCTTGTTCCGACTCTGGCCAATGAATAGCCTAGCGTAATGTCAAAATCCTTCCAACACACATCTTTGGTAGATGAAAATGCAAATAAGAAATGCTCCTATGGGACAGTTTCACAATTTTTTCCAAATGGCTTGCACAGTATTGCATATATCAAGATTTTGTTCCAAAACACATGGATCCCACCATGCAGAGATGGAGGTTCACTTCCTTGATTCCTTGTAAGTCTGTTCTGTACAGCTCAGCCAGTATCACTTAGATTTTGATGAGCTGACTTCCATGAGCCAAGTAGAATTTTGTTTCCTACCTGACTTCACAGACGTAAGTCAGATCCAGGTTTAGATTCAGTTCAACCTACGTGGAAGAAGCAGAATCTGGTCCAGTTTTGTGCTTTACTGAGAGCATCGATGCTGACAAGCAGACAAGCTGCATCACAGTAGGATCAGTGATTTCGTTTGCTTGTGTTCTTGCCTAGAGTGGCATTTTGTTGAAAGACAAAGATATATAAAAAAATAGTTGACAATTTACTTGAATGTACAGGAGAGACAAAGATATTATAAAGAATCAAGAGATATTTATTAATAAAAGGTGCTATAAATATTTTTATAATTAATATATGTTTTTTCCCACTATGATTAATTTGGTTTGCAGGATAGACAAAATAGTTTTTCAGTGATGCTCTTTCAAAGAATAGATTATATAAATCTGCACTTGCTACAGGAGAAAGAAGTATACATATATGTAGAAATAAAAAAAAAAAAACCACACACACCACCACCACCAACAACAAAAACAACAAAAAACAGATTTCCTTGGTGCTTTTGAAACAAAAATGTGAAATATATAAGCTGATTCATATGTGTAACTAAAAAGAAAATTATAAATGACAGCAAATTGGAGGAAGCTTGTTAGTCACACCTGGCAAAGACTGGTCTTAGCTACCATGTCATTAAAAATCTTCATTAATGCTCTTAAACAAGAAGAAAACAGCATGTAGATAAATTCATGATTGATTTCCCATTAGGAGGTACATGTTAGCACAGAGAAATGATGCATAAGACCTACAGAGACTAACAACGAGTGACTTTGATAAATACATGTTAGCACTTATCAGGGAAAAGAATCAGAAATACGAAATATTCGGTGGCAACAGAAATCTGGAAAATAATGTTGTCAACCAGCTAGTGAACAGCAATTATATGTGAAATTTCACTACAAAAAGCCATGAAAATTGTGCAGTTCGGCAAGGATTGCACAAACATCCAATCACACAACACAGCACTTCCACGTAGCTCTGGGCGATCTCACCTAGGCGTTCCTGCTCCAGCAGGGGGATTGGACTAGATGATCTTTTGAGGTCACTTCCAGTCTCAAACATACTGTGATACTGTGATACATGTACAGTTCTGTTACCTCCTCAGCCCACCATAACTAATGAAAAGTCAAGTTCTGTTGGGTTTTTCACTAACAAAAGGAACCTGGGGACACCATGAAGTGTTTCTTTAATGCAGTTATGGTTTTAGGCACCAATAGGCAGAACCTTCTTTCCTTGAGCACTAAGGAATCAAACTACAAACTACAAACCATTTAGGTCGAGAGAGTTTCTCCCTCCCCTCTACTCTGCCCTGGTGCGACCACACTTGGAATATTGTGTCCAGTTCTGGGCCCCTCAGTTCAAGAAGGACAGGGAACTGCTGGAGAGAGTCCAGCGTAGGGCAACAAAGATGCTGATGGAGTGGAGCATCTCCCTTATGAGGAAAGGCTGAGGGAGCTGGGGCTCTTTAGCCTAGAGGAAACTGAGGGGTGACCTCATTCATGTTTATAAATATGTAAAGGGTGAGTGTCATGAGGATGGAGTCAGGCTCTTCTCAGTGACAACCAATGATAGGACAAGGTACAATGGCTATACACTGGAACACAGGAAGTTCCATTTAAATTTGAGAAGAAACTCCTTCACGATGAGGGTGACAGAGCACAGGAACAGGCTGCCCAGTGGGGCTGTGGAGTCTCCTTCTCTGGAGCCATGCAAAACCCACCTGGAAACATTCCTGTGTAACCTCATCTAGGGGTTCCTGCTCTGGCAGGGGGATTGGACAAGATGATCTTCTGAGGTCCCTTCCAATCCCTGACATTCTGTGACTCTGTGATTCTGTGATTTACTAAATTTCAAAGCACAGTTTGTGGCCAGCATGTGAAGCCTACTTGAAATTTTCCATAGGCCATTGACTGTGCTCACCAGCTGTGTCTACACTGATACATTTAACACAACCAGGGTGCAGGTCTGCAGTGTTCCATATCACACCCGCATCACATTGTCTCCCTGGTTTAGGTTGTGACAACTACCACTCTCCCAGCCAACACTGAAGCATAGTACAGGAGTCAGCATGGCCCAGGGACCATTCCCAATAGAGAATTTTGATACAGTCAACATTTTTTAGGAAGATATGAGAGTTAAGATGCATGCAGAAGAACTTCGCCATGCCCAGATTAGCCTTGAGGACACATCAGTTCACTGACTGTTTTATTATATATTATATATCCAGGCATGTGCTCAAAGGTATTCTGCTTCAGATTGCTGCCATTTTCCTCTGCTTCTTGCTTTTTAAAAACAAATTTATTTAACTATACACTTAATCTCTCTGTCCCTTTCCGGTTTTCTACTCAGGCCTGCCATGCAGGTTTTGCTTAGGACACAACCGTTATATCAGATCTTGTAAACAATCATCTATTTGCTTGTTCCTTCACTTACAAAGAATTTATGCCCACAGTTTCCTAGGATCCCCACCTCCCTTGACACAACTCCACCATTTTCATAACCAATGAAATTCCAAATAATGATGTCTTGAAGTCCCTCTCAGACACAAAGAAAGGTTAATTATACATGTGTACAGAAAATTCCTTTTTATTGGTTATTTCCAGTCACCAAATCAAAACAAATCCTACCCCAGCCTCTTTACAGTTATATCCCATCCATGCCCAGCTTTTTTTCTAACTATTGAGAGGGGTGGGGATGGGGGGCTGTTTCCTACAGGCCCCTAGAGAATCCCTGCTGTTTTCTGCAGAATTTATTTGCTCTGCTAAACAAGTCCAGAATATTAGGCTTCCCTCTGCAATGTCTTGCAGAGTCTCTTTGCCTCGGAAACTATATTTAACTTAGCACCATGGCAAACAGATTATCTTTTTGCAAAAATTTAATTGTATTCGTAATGCAAATCTTAAAATCAGTTTCACTGGCAAGGTGCTGTTGTTGTGGACAATACCTTTTAAATTTAAACAAGCTCTGAGCAATTAGCTCACCCTGTGCAAGAAAGCCATAGCAAACCAAACATTCTATTTTAAAATTTTCTAGTCTCAGATCACAGAGACATTTTCATTTCAGAGGAGATTATGCCCATTTTCTTTAATAAAACATGACTTTTTTCCAGTCCAAGTAAAAATAATCAAATGAGTCAGATTCTTCTGCTCCCTTTTCTCCCTTTTAGCAACACCACAGGTGAGGTAGCTGCAAGTTTTTAGCTTTTTCCCATGTATGACTAATATTGAGCGCTGTTTTATACACTTTTTAACTGACATTCTAAACCCACCAAAAGAAACAGGGGTTTTTGGGTTTTTTTGAGACAAAAAGTGACTGTCAGTATCATCGGTGCTTGTCCCAGAGCTGTTCCACAGAGACAAAACTTCAAAACCCAATCAAATCTCCCAATCACGCTGCCAGCCAGGGGTCATGCTGGCCTTCCCAGTCTGGACAAAGCAACTTTAAAAACTCACAAGCTTGCTCATAATATTTTGTGAGCTATCGCTGAGGATCTCACCGCATCCATTTAAATGCAAATGGCACTTTAAGTTCTGTCACTTCATTGGTATATGAATTTATTGTTGTGTTTGAAAATGGTATGGTATCAAACAGTACTAAGATGTAATGAAAAAAACAAATCACAGTCACTCTGGGAAAGAAGTTGCGTTTATCTACACGTTTCCAGGGTATCTAGCAGATGTAGGTCTTGTGTTTGCACCTGAGGACCCAGGCATACCACCACAATGCAAATATTAAATTATGATAACAATTTAATAGTGATAATAGCAAACAACACCAAAAGAGCCTTTGAATAATAAGCTTCAATACTTTTCTGCATCTAAGAGCTATTGAATGTCATTGAGAAGATTTTAGAAACTCATTTGAAGCTGATGGTTCCAAATGGAGGCAAATGTTGTAATGGAAGCACGGGTTTAGTGAACAGCAGTTGTGTGATTTTCTTATCGAAACAGACTTACAAACTTGTTCTTCCATGTTCTCTAGCATGGTTCATATATTATTTGGTTCCTCTGCATCTCAGACTGATACTCTTTGCTGAGGTATTTAGCATAGGATGCAGAATATGCAGTGGCTTTTATTTCAGTCCATCTGATTTACTACTAGCAGTCACAGCTAAAGGTTAAGATTCTGTACCGCAGCCTGTTGTTATTAATTCAAGACTTATAGTCACCGTTAAAATAGGTAAAATATTTGCCATACTTTTACCAGAAAGGTATGAGGTAAATGGTTGTACAGGGTTATTGGCCAACTAATGTTAAAAATTAAAAAATTGATCTCTTTTAAAACTATGTTTTAAAAAGAACAGTGAGCTCCCACAAGTCATAAATACTCTGGTCCCTCCTGTGTGGCCCTCCAGAGTAAATTAATAACTTCTTATAAAAGCACTTATGAATTACAGTAATTTTAAGCATAAAGCATAAGTTTGATTACCAGTCCCTGATATCTTAGTCGCAGCAGCAATGTATGTTAGATTGACACTGTTGGTAATATTTTCTTGGACTAATTAAAACCATGAATTATTTAACTGTCTAACAAACAAACAGATCACATTAGCTTTCTGATATTATTACAACTTGTATCTACTATAAAACCTTTCCTCTGAAGTATAATAACTGAGCTAAGCTCTTTCCTGTGGAAGTTCGTGTATGTCAATATAACTTTTGATCAGAAATCAGGAAAAAAATACCTTACAAGATCTTGAAACATACGGGTGGGTCTTATATTGCTGATTTCTGGAGCTTTCTTCTCAAAAAAAAGCCAAACACCTGCATTATAATTTGCAAAAGATGGCTCATTATTTCAGGCTCTCCTTTCTTCAGTGGCATTAGTTATTATCTGGAAATATATATATATTTTTAATTGAGTCGACATTATTTTATGGATTTTAATGAGCTATCCAGGAATTCACAGGAATTGTAATTCCTGCTCCTTTATGTCACTACACTGCTTTCTGAATCATGCACCTTAGACAGAATATTTACCCAGGGAAGACATTCCAGTGCCTCATGCACATGAAGCTTAGAAATTGAATCTTTTTTCCAACAAAAATAAGGATTACTTTTTACCTTTTTTTAAAAAAAAAAATTATTTTTTTTTTAACATCATCCTGTCCTATTAAAAAAAATAAGATTGGGACTAGAAACATACATCTGTTTCTTTACTGAAATAAAAGTGCTTTCCTCGTGGTCAACAGCTTCTGCTGTGCTGACAGCAAAAGGCATTTGTTAATTCTCCAATACACTGGTTAGTTCTTACGTTGTCGCTTTTTAAAGGTATGTTTCTGCTTCAGGAAGAAAAGATCCATCAGAAAAATGGCACATGTGCAGGATCACCTTCCCAGTCCTATCTGCAGTGGGATTTTTTCTGAACACAAAATTGTGCTATAAGGAGAAAAAAGAAAAATATGTTTGGTTTGAGGAAAGGCACCTTCTCTTCTACCAGGAATTCATTTATTCTTCCTCAGACTACCATACTTTGGTCTGGGTTCATGCCTTTGGAAAAAAGATCTGTGTACAAAATGCTGAGGTATGACAACCTCTTTACAGATCTAGGAAGAATCAAAAATCTAGTTTGGGAAAAGCAAATTGTAAGGGAGGGGGGGGAAATTTGCACAGTATTACTGGTTTTAAACAATAATATTTGGAAAATCATTTCCTTCTCCATCCTAAATAGTAAAATGCATCATATTACATTCATTTCCAAATGTTCATAATTGTGATTTTGCTAATTAAGGGTCAACCTATAAGCACATTGTGGCACAGATTTTTATTGTTCTTTATCACATTTTTCCTACTTTATATGTTTAAAAGCTACAAGCCACAGGTCCTTGTTCTCTTGCTTTAATCCAGTACCACCAGAAAAATCTCCTCTGAGCAATCACCCTTCTTCCAGTCAACCCGTGGAGGCTGCAGACAGCAGAGGGGAGGGGACCAGAGCTGCCCGATTGTACTGCAAATCCTCTAGTTTCTGAAGGCTGCTGGGGATGCTGCCTTTGGCTCATCTCATCTTTCATCCCTCTGGAAAAACCTGCTTAAACGTCATTAACCCTCGTGAGCCGTTTTATAAAATTCGGGTGTCGTTTCTGAAAGCACTGAAGCATTTAGTTCGGTTCTGCTCCCACTGAAGTGAAAGCTAAAACTCCTGTTGACATTGAGAGGAAGCAACAACCTCTTCGGCAGGGGCTAACATGCTGCATGTTTCAAAAATCCAGTTCGCCACAAGTTGTACACGTTACTGCAAAACTAAATATTTGAGGCATTTATTTCGACACACTCATATTCTTCCATTCACACATACGTCTTGCAAATAGGAATACAGTCACTTTTGCTTGTAGCTAAAACAGCGCCTATTTTGTCAGCTCAGCAGCTGAAGAGTGGGGCAATAACAGGTAAGATCAAAGGGCTTAAATAGCCTCTGCGGTCAGAATGACAAAATGCTTACAGCCTCGAATAGGATGTAGTCATTAGACTGGGGAAATGAACGATTTTGCTGAATGGGCACAATGGTAACTGATTTGGAGTGAAACAATGGGCCTTCACCTCATTGTAAGATCAGGAAGATTTGCTGGGTACACAGGAACGCTGCAGCTTGGTTTTGAAGTTAATATGGGATGAATAAAACAATGGGAGAAATGATCCAAGCAGGGCAACATTAGAGCAAGAACACTGATGGGGTCAGGGTATTTTGACCTTTAGGGTTAACCAGATCAAAGGGTCTGCTGATTAGCAGAGTTGCTTTTTTTCTTTTTTTTAATTACCGTGAAATTGGCGTCTCCATGGTTATTCTTTTAGTTACCTTTGCAGGTAGACATTGTCTATATGAAGCAGAAAAAATAATTCATGACAAGCTCTTTGTAATTTGAGAAGACGAGGAGCATCCACGACAGGAAAATAAATCCGTGGAATGTGTTTTCTTAAGGATGATACTAATTCCTCCTATAACATAAATGCCTGATCAAGTGCCCACTGCAAGCATTGGAAAAGCTGCTTAATAGCTTCAGAAAAGTTTCCTTCTGCTTTTAAAAGACATTACCCAGCTTATAATATCAAATAATTTGGCCTCTTTTGCTATTTTCACTCCATGATTTTAAATCTATGAGAAAGTAAAGTCATTGTTTTTTGTTGCAGATATGGTGCCATAATAATAGGAGAGGGGAGGGCTAAGAGGGTGCGTTTTTACAAAAGATTGTAGTGTCCAGCCATATCAATAAGTCGTACTTCTATGGTCCTTTTTACTTCTGAAATATGAGAGCTGGACCCACATTGTGGTCTACTGGTTTTGCAAGACAATAAGAAGGTACAATTAAAAACTTCACTAACTAGAACTGGGCATCTCAATGCATATTTAGGCAAATAGATTTAAAAGTGTAGCCCTAAATGATATGCCTATGGCCACCAAAATTTTCCATGTTACTCTTTAGAGCTGTTTTAATTATCTCACATGAAGAAATTGCCGTAGTGTAAACTTCAGTTTTCCTTCTCATTCTTACAGCTAAGGAAAATTAGTGCAACCAAGGCATTTAAAAAACCTATTCCATTACCTTCAAGTATTGCATTGCCTCCTTGGTTATTTGGAAGCTGTTTCAAGTTAGAACCAGTTGTCCAGGAAAAGTGGGAGCAGATTTAGATGTAAAAACCCAGATACCATTTAGGAAAAGACTGGGAGCTCTGCAGTCCTTCCTCCATTGTCTTTTGTTTTCTGGCAACTTGTGATCCTCAAACCTCATGCGATTTCCTAACATTTCTGTGAATGACCTAGAACCTCATCTTCTCCACCTCTCCAAGTGACCTGTTCTTGGTAAAATCCTGTCTATCAGTTAAAGATCTAGGTCCAAGAGAACTGTTTCTGGATCCTTCGCTTTCCAATTAATAAAACAGCCTTTTGACATGGAAATATCAAAAATCTAAACAAATTTAACATGATTTTATCATCATTTGGTTGATAAACTCATTTTTATATTTTTAAGACAGCTGAAAAAAAATACTCCAAGTTCAGATGAGGACTGTATCTTCATATCTCTCAGATGTTATTCAGCAAATGTTCTGTGCACTTTTTGTCGACAGCTGTGTCTGTGCTTGCCTGCTGCAAGAGAGAAAGCTGTATTCCAACTCATATTTATAAAGGAAAAGTAGCAGAGCATAAATTCTTCATATGGGAAAAGGAACATGACTTATCAGAGGGTAATAATGCATTCAGATAACTCTTAAACCAGTACTGTTAGAACCCAAACATAGCTTTGGCTTTTATCTACAAGTGATTGCTATTTAGAAGCTGTCTAGATATTTAGTTCAAAAGACTGATTCATTCTACAAACTCATTGCTTTTCATTGCCCTACATGCTTACATACAAGTAGTGACCATTAGTTGTCATGCACCCGTGAGATTTTTTAGATTCCTTATTATATATATTTCCCAGAGAAATACCTTTATAGTTGGATATGCTGACTTATTTTAAGTGTGTATTTCAAACTGCCATTTCTCAAGCAAATTCTGTCTGAGAAATACAGGTTTATGGATCAAAATGGAACTTCAGAAGAAAGTTATAGAACAGAGAAGAAGGGAAAATGTAATAAATCTTGCTTAATTCAGTTGCTTTTTTGATATGTCCTTTGTTATCTGTAACATAGTTTCCTGAGGATGTAAGAAAAGTGAAAGAAACAAAGCTTTCTCCTATATTTTTTAAAGATTTCCTGCTAGCTCCATTTGAAGAAGCAGGTATGTATGCTTTAAATATCTCTCTTTATGAATTCCAGAATATTGTGTGAACTCAGCACAAGTAATCTCCAAGGAAATTAGGTTTTACAATATGCTTCCATTGGGAGGATTAGGCCAAATTCAACATCAACAGATGCCCTGAACTGGCAAGTGTATATACACACTAAGAATTACTGCAGCCTTTCTATATTAAACCAAAAAAAAAGAAAGCAGGTATTTTGGGAGGGCAAGCACTGAGCTGTCTGTGAGTATCTCAAAGATGTTAACATAACTATCCTGAAGTAAGGCAGTGATGTTATTTTAAAGAAAGGGAACAGAAGTAGAAATTCTAATGCTGTAGCTGTCAGTGATCACCCTACTGCTTTGCATGAGGTCAAGGTTTCACTTAGAGACATTGAACAGAAGCTTTCATTTAATTTCATTTCATTTTCAGTAATTTAATTGATAATCTTGGAACCTCCAACTTTAGCTACTGATTCTGGGTTTTACCAGGGACATGAAACTTTTTGAGGAGCTGAGTCTTAAAATTTTTAAGGCATTTAATCACTTGTGATAAACATTTGCTTTAAAATTATTTCCACGTAGGCTGTGTGATATTTGCTGAAGACATTGCAGTGGACCAAAGCAACTCAGATGACAACTTTTGTGGGGGGGGAAGACACGGCTCCTGGACACTCCTCCACACCGCTGTCCTCCTCCTGCTCAGGAGGACAGTGGTTAAGACATTCCCGGAGATCCTGTGATTGCTTTGAAAGATTTTGGAAAGCAGCCTTTATGGAAAATATCTGGAACTCCTTCAGACTGGCAGTATTTCAGACCTCACAGACCAAGAAGGCATTCAAAGCAAAACCCAGCTCCTGAAGGGATAATTTATATGGAAATTTTGCAGTGTTTGGTATTTAGGAACCTGGATGCTATCCATTGCTAACTTATTATTTTTTTCCTAATTTGCCCAGAAAGCTTATGAAGTGCATTATAAATCCTACATTTAAGAAAAGAGATGCTATTGTGTTCTCCTATAGTCATGCTGTGACTTAAGTATATGGCTCCCCAAAAGATCTCTGCAGTTGTACCTTGTTCTAGCTAGGATTTACAAGGTAGCCCTCTACAAAAAGAACAACATGTTCAAAGAAAACACCAAGTTAAATGCATAACTGAGGCTCCAGCTTGGCACCCACTGTGTTAGATCCTAAATCAGCTGCTAGAACATACCTGGTGAGCAGCTGCAGCGGCTTCTGAGTTATCAGAGACCTCCCACTTGGTTACTTTCTGTCTGCTGGATCTACCTCTACACCCTAAATGTACATGAAGTGTCATGAAAGGGGAATTCCAGGGCTGAGAGAGGAGAGGTGGAAGTTTGCTTTGGGAAAGGATAATATGACTTGCTGTGGCTGCACAACGGCTTAAGAAAGCACAATGTTGTGACTGCTGGTCAAATGAAAATCCCTTACACCAGGCAAATAAGAAAATTAAAGTATTGGTATTTTTAGTGCATGTAAATATTTCAGGTTTGTTTTGCCTTTTGAAGTTGCAATTTTATGTAAGTGACAGCTGATTTATTGATTTCAAAGGATGAACATGCTAACACAGTAACCAAGTGTAGTCTCGGGGAATCCTTGGCATGAGGTACAAAATCTGAGACGAAGTGTTTGAGACAGAAAAATCTCTCTCTTCTCCCTGCAGACCCACATATGATCGCAGTTCCTGCTACTGCTAGCTTTTGGAAGCCTAAAAGGAAGCCACGCTTGTGACAAAACCAGCATTAGGGGCAGCAATGAAAATCTGGGGCCTCTGTCTACTGAAAGCACAGTGGGGGGAATGATCACTCTGGCTCCAGGAGAAGCTGGTGCGGTTTAAAGGCTGAAGAAACACAAGGTGAGCACAAGAGGAGGCAGGGAGGGAGCACCCACCCCTGCAGTAATCAGAACTCTGCAAAAGCCTCTCTGGAAAAGCCTCTCTGCTGCTGCCCTTTTCATCCTGCCCCAGCCCTCAGCCCCACATTCTGCAGGAGACAAACAGCCCTGAAAATCAGGCGCCTTTAAAGAGCTCATGCTAAGCAGTCAAAATCAATTAGCACTCTCAAAGTAGGATGAATGATAATGGATACAGAATTGCCTTGGTACTCAGGGGACTGGGATTCAGTTCTTACCTCTCAGACTTCCTCTGTGACCTTGGGCAAACTTATCTGTTGCTCTTTTCCTCTAAATCATGTTTTATATATTTTCACCTCACAGAGCTTTCGAAGGTTTTTGAATCCATTGATTACAGAGTACTCAAATTCATGAATCCATACAGAGTTTTGAAAATATAAGTTTGTGTGATTTTCTCTTGTAGATACACAGACCTAATTGCAGGATGTTTTGGAGCTATATTCCTATTTTCTAAAATGTTCTATGAAAAATATTTAAAGCAGCAATGAATGAAGGTGGGTACAGTAATAATATTTTCCTCAAGAATCTCTGATAAGGGACAGGAAGATAATTAATAGATTAATTTTCTAATTTTCTTTCTTTTTTTTTTTTTTTTTTTTTTGGATTGAGACAGGTAAACCGCCCAGACAACTAATCCTCTTGTCTTTCAGAATCAGGAACTGATTCACAGGTGTTGATGAAAACTCCAGGGAGCAAAGAGCAAGGAAAAACCAGAACCACACACCTACGACAGTGAACTGTTTCAAAGGCAAAAAGTCAGCTAGTCACCCTTGAAAATCCATAAAAGCAGCTTTGAAAATCACCCTCTATTCCCATGTGATGTTTGTACAGGTACCTACTATAGTGGTAACTAAATACTGATGCCTGCCATGAGTATTCTACACAAGGTAGCATCTTTCTGGATTTTGTGGTCAGGAAGTCACACAAGTTTTCTAGAAAACAAGGTGTTCCATAAATTCATGGCAATCTCTTATGGCAATATTTTCAGATTTAAAGTATCAAAATATATTAGAAGGCACCTACATATGTGTATGTATGCACACATATGTACACTTTCAGATCCATATATACACAAAGGAAATTCACTAAATTCAAGGTTGGTGTCTTCGTGCTCTTAGTTGAAGGGAAATTTCTTGCTGCTTAACCTTTGGGTTTGTTTTATTTTAAGACAGTTACACTTCTCTTTATACTTTAAAAATTAGGGTGCTTTTTCTTCCCCCTATCCTTGTTTCATGCAGATGATGAACCCTTTGAAATGTGCTTGCTCTTGTTGCCCACTAGAAGGAGAGGGGTGAATGCCACATATCTAATTGTGTGTCTCCACAGAAACTTTCCTCTAATTCCTGGTTGCTAACCCACATTCTTTAAGTCCTCTGGCCTCTTTCCCAACACTCCTCCTCTGTCTCACAAAGAAAAGAATTTGCTTTTTTTCCCCCCTATCCAAGGTCTTTTCTCATTTCAAAGCAAGCTACTTGAATGACTATTCAGTGTGTGCAGAATGAGGTCTCTCCACAACACTATGCTATAGTAAAAGCCGTGTGTGCTTATAAAGGCTGCTTGAAGGCAGCCCTACCCCACAGTGGCCCAGGCGGCATACACAGCACCCTGACCTAGCCATCTGTATGCAAATCTCCACAGACTAAGTAAACTTTCATAAAAATGTTCTGGCCCCTCTTTCTGTGTGTTTAGCAATTATTAGTGCACATTGGTCCTTTGTGTTATATTATTATGCTTTGTGTGCAGAGGAGACTCCCTGGCACCTGCGCTTGTAGGTGGCAGATGGCAGTTCTTGGCAGCAATACGGAAGTTTTCCTGAATGCAGCTAAGCCACAAACTGGCATCTTTTATTTCTTTATGCGTGTACTGAGGAGAAAGGATTAGTGGTAGATTACCAGTAGCCTATCAAGGTATTTAACAAAAAAATAAAGGGGGGGTGGGGGGGATTCTAGTGAATGTTTTGAAAAAGAAAAGGGGAGAAAAAGAGGAGACTACAACAATATCTTGCATTAAAAATTGCCAACAAACGGCCATGTTTTAATTTAGCCTATTACATACAGAGGTTACAATTTTGCCTTTCTCACAAGGGTGAAAAATGGATGCCTTGCTGCTAAATTCATGTTTCTGGAATATTTACAATGTTTTGCTCCTGTGTACTTATGTGTAGGTTTAACATGACAGTTATGCTGTCGATAAAGTGTCTGTGACCATAAAGGATCACAGGGTGTCCAACAATCGGATAACACACAGAGCAATCAAAGTGCATCTGAGGTCTGGAGAGCCACTAAATCAACCACTGCTGCTCAGGGTGCTGCGCTGCATGGGTGGAAAAATAGAAATGTTGGCTAATAACATCTACTTGTGAATACCCAAAGGCAGGAATGGTTTCTCCCTGAGATTAGACACCAAAGAAATCAATAAATCAATGAAGTCTATATAAAACTTCTAGATGCTAAAAGAGGGCATACAATGTCAATAAGATGAGAATGAGATGGGAATGGTGGACCCAGTAAAACAGAGAGAATGATTCCTAAGGAAAGAAATAGCTGGAAGGATGAGGATTTGGGAAGTTGTTCTTGGTCTCTTTCTAACTCTGTCAGCTCCTGAGGTAGAAGGCCAGCTGTGATTTCTAAGAATGGGTGTTTCTATGGCTTATATTAATATCATCTTCCTCAGTAACCGTGTTTCCAGGACTACAAACAGCATCTTAAAAGAGGCTTTTTCTGTATATTTCATTTTTATAGCATGTTTCCGTGGTATATGATTTCTGCCTTTTAAACCATTTTTAATAAATGCTATCATTCTCTTTGACTACATCCAGTGTTAGACTTCTCAGAAGATCACACAGAAGTATAATACTCAAGGGAGAAATAGTCTGCTATGGATAGAGCAGTTCTCACCCCATTAGGTGGGCAAAAGAGTGAGTGTTTGAACCACAGACCTCAGAGCACAGGGAAAATATTGTCTCATTCCAAGGTAAGCCAGGGAGACTGTACCACGGCAGTGCAACCTTAGGTG
This sequence comes from Nesoenas mayeri, assembly GCF_963082525.1. NCBI lineage: Eukaryota > Metazoa > Chordata > Aves > Columbiformes > Columbidae > Nesoenas > Nesoenas mayeri. The sequence goes on from NC_137544.1 coordinate 13,318,705, forward strand.
GCCTTTTTAGCCCAAGGATATAGGAAAAATATATGGAAAGGGAGCAAGGCACATAAACAGGCAAAAGGATGGGGAGAATAAAGAAGGGGCACAGGAGGAGGGGGCAAATAAAAATAACAGATCAAAATATTAAATGACAAAAATAGTAAATCAAAGAAAACACATAAACATTCAAAAAGGCCCACACAACACAACACAACACAAAACAAACAAACAAGAAATCACCAAAATCCGAGATGGATAAAAATATGCAGGGAGAGAAAATGAATTAAGGGAAAAGAGAGAGAGAGTAAAACATAGACTGATAATATTGTACCCAGACATAGAAAAGAATAATGGGGCTCACCACCAAAACAGAGTAGGAACAATTGCTATTGGAATAGTATAACCACAGACAAAGTCTACCCATGCAAAAAACCACTTGAGGTGGACACAGTAACTCTTAACTGGGCTGAACTTTGGAAAGGACATGGAAGTCCAATACCTGTCAGTATTAGCCCGTACAAAGCACACTCCTATATGTTATGTGATAAAAGCCCATGTGCAGATGCCTTCACACCCCCCATTCAAGAACACACTTAACCTCGTTCCATATATTACTCTATGTGTCTCATTACCTTTCAGAAGACACGTGAAGTCCAGCAAATGCAGGGATGGAGCCACCACAAAAGCACAGCACCCATCTTCCTGTTACTTCCATGCTTCCACAAAGCACATGGCTCTAATATTACAGGTTAAACCTGTTAATTTCTGTCTGACTATGGAAAGTAACATAGCCTTGAAAACACTAGGGCAATATTCCAGCTATGTTAATTATAGTAAAGGCTGAGAAGTGAGAAAAAAATGAAGGTATTTTGCAATTAGATTAAAAGAAGAGAGACTCATAGATTCATTCTACCTACTACAGTGAGATATATTGTACAATATCTTCAACAATTATTTTGATTTCCTATGTACAGGCAATAAAACTTTTTCTAGAAGCTAAATTAAAGCATTTATTTTAGAATGCAAAACTTATTTTAAGGACATCAGGTGGTAGTGTAAAGGCTATAAAAGGAAGCTATCCATCCTGCAGAAAGAAAGTCTTGATTTTGTTGCAGTTCAGTTCATTCTTAAAGACAGAGAATTCCCTCCAGGGCAGACAGGACAGGACAGTAACTGCTGACACTGGTTTTCTTACTCAGAGAATTACTTATCATTATTTTTTTAATAAAAGTTATTTTGGTTGCATTTTAGAACTAGTAAACAGAAGACTCAGTAAGTATACACATATATATAGAAATATACATACACACAAACACACACACACATGTTTATAAAAAGGCTTTTTGGTGTAACATTTAAAAGGAATTTAGTTGAAGAACTTTACAAATGACAGCCCTAAGGCACTGGTAGAAATTGAGGAGCTTGTGACCCCTGCTAGACTGAGCTATTATGAATGTAACATACTGTAAAGCAGATGTCCAGGCTCAGAAGTGCCTCAGGTGCATCATTCTTCCTCAAACATATGGCAGAGACATTGAGCTTACACCATCTGAAAACTTTTTTAGCTTAGTATTAATTCTCCCTCCCAATAACAATTGTCTCATGCAGCTGTCAGAAATTACAGAAGGACTGAAAGGAAGTGTTTTATTTCTGTTTCCATTTTTTTTTTCCAGTGGTAAGAAGGTAAAGTGATTTTACAGAGCACAGAACTGCATTCACTAAGGACCAGTGCTCACCATTGTTATCTGGGTGTGATGCTCTAGAAGTTAATAAAAAAGGCAGGCAGACAGTCTCCCCTGCAAGACTCAAAAGGCATCTGCTTCTCTCCAGTGGATAACAGGGCACCTACACACTTATATGAGGTTACCAAGCATTTAAACTGTAAGTTCAAGTGAGGTGCGAATTCAAAGCAAACTCAAAGACATTGAGTACTAAAATGTCATTGCAATTCTTGTTTATCCAAACATCCACTCAGGAACTGGAATTCTCTTGGGAAACTGTTCAATATGTTGATTGACATCACCTCAGTATCTTTTCAGAAGATACCTATGGTTCTGCTGCATCACTGCTTCCTCCTCTGTTTTGATCTGTCTGATGAACCTATGTTTTCTGTAACTTGTAGTTACAGAAGAAAAAGTATCATCTTGCAAGGTACCAAAACCGCATAGCTCTCATTAAAATTACCACTTGTAAAAACACACAATGCTTGATGTCTCACACAGGCCCATCCAAAGGCTCTGCTTTCCCCCTGCTCACCTTCCTCACCTCCTTGTGTACCAGACTGTGGAGGCATCTGAGCTGAACACTCGCTCCTATACAAAGGCAAAGGTTAGTAGTGTCACCTGTGGACATCAGTCAGCTTTTGCAGCCTTGTCCCCTATTCTGACATGTACATGGCCATACTGAAAAGCACATTCATTTTACTGAACGAATGGCTGGAAGCTGCTGGTACTACAGAAATCAGTTTTTAAATGCTGGATTGAGGTTTAAATCAATGAAAAAGTAATACCAGGTAAAAGATATTGTTGCACCCACATTATTAGATCACTTGAAATATATCACTACAAGGGAAAGAACCTTTTTTTTTAACTGGAAGCATGTAAATTTATTTAAAATGTCCTATATCAACTCTTCAACTTTTCTTTGCCATGATTGTATTTTTACTGTTCCTCTGATGGGAAAAAAAAAAAAAGTTATAATGGCACTAGGAGAAATAAAAAACCAAAACCCTTGGTCCTGATTCTCCTAATGTTTGTACTCTGGAAGCCTTTTTTCACATCATAGCATTCTCTGCCCCAGGAAGTAACTAGCAATATCCCTACTGATAAACTGAACCTTGCCAGTGTTCATTCCTTGCCCCAAAGGCCAGCTGGTCTGGTCAAGTCTATTAAACTTTCTTAGTTTCTAAAACAAAATGGCTACATCCAAACTACCTATTGGGAGTGGTCCCTGACCTGTTCAAACTCCTTAACTTTGCCTGGGAGTTGTTTGGAGACTGTTAATTGGCCTTGATCAAAATTGTGCCAGGGAATGCTTTTAAGCGGTTTAAATGATTGAGTTTCAGTAATGGCTCTGGCTCCTGTTAGTTCACATAATCACAGAATCACAGAATGTCGGGGATTGGAAGGGACCTCAAAAGATCATCTAGTTCAATGCCCCTGCCAGAGCAGGAACAGTTCACTAGTATAGATATAACTGACAAGAATGGAATAAGGATTAATGTTTACACTCATTTATTTATTTTCCTTTCACAACATAAGGAAATCAAAGAACAGTATTTTATGCTTTAGAGATCAGTGTTCAACAAAATGTTCTGAATACAACCCTTTTAGACAACTCAGTATAGCCATATAAATGTATAAATATACATATCTATATGTGGATACAGATATATTCATTTATGTATATATATTGATAAGATCCAATCATTAGTGAGGATCTAACTTGTTCTGTGTCCGAAGTCTGTGAGCTGTGCCTGTGTACAATGCTGTTCAATAGAGTTAGGTTACTTCAGGCTTTCACAGCAAATTACTTGAAGTGCTCCAGACATGAGGTCTAAGGTAGCTCTTCTTTAAATTAAGCAAGGTATCTTCATGAATCAGTGTGGCAGTATTAGCCTCACCCAAATACCATTGAAACCACTGGAAGTTTTCCATTGACTTTGTGAGGTTTGGGTCAGGCTCTAATCTCATCCAGATATTGTCTGATGAGAAAATATGTATGTGCTTCAAACTGCTCCCACACTTTGCAAAACAGATGGGAGTAGGTTGAAAAAATTGCAGGAAAAAATAATGGGAACACTTATCTGGGCAAGTAACCTTTGAATCATAGAACACCAGATTGGAAGAGACCACAAGGATCAGCTGGTCCAACCTTTCTTGGCAAAAGCATGGTCTAGACAAGATGGCTCAGCACCCTGTCCAGCTGAATCTTAAAACTGTCCATTGTTGGGGTATCCACCACTTTCCTGGAGAGATTACTCCAATGGCTGGTTGCTCTCATTGTGAAAAATTTCCCCCTTGTGTCCAATCTCAGCCTCCCCAGGAAGTAATTTGTATCTATTACCCCTCATCTTTTCCATGTGATTCCTTGTAAAAAGAGAGTTAAAAGACAGTATCTCACCAAAGATGTGAAACTCATCCAGATATTGATTGAATAATTTTTGATCCAGGCTATCAAGATGCTTCATTCCTTTTATGAAATAGTGGGCACTGTCAAGTATTGCTGAACTCGGGTAATTCAGAAAACACTCAACACCTTGCAGAACTGAAGCAAAGCATCTTTTGAGGGAAGACACCATCTCACAAATATGCTTATACAAAAGTTTATTATTATTTTCACACATCTAGTTGAAATGGGTGGGATTTGTCTCATCTTACTGTAATGACTGAGAATTTAGGCATTATTTGCCTTGGAATTCCCTTTTGTCAAAGGAGAGATGGGCATCTCAGAAGACATTTCTCACAGTTCTTAGAAATCTACCTTGGTACAAGATGAATGGCCTCCTGAGGGTGTCCATCCCTTCATTGCCTGCTGGGAGACCCAAGAAGACTTCACAGAATCAGAGAATGTTAGGGATTGGAAGGGACCTCAAAAGATCATCTAGTCCAACCCCTCCGCCAGAGCAGGAACACCCAGATGAGGTTATACAGGAAGGCGTCCAGGTGGGTTTTGAATGTCTCCAGAGAAGGAGACTCCACAACCTCCCTGTGCAGCCTGTTCCAGTGTTCTGTCACCCTCACTGAGAAGAAGTTTCTGCTCATATTTAAGTGGAACCTCTTGTGTTCCAGTTTGTGCCTATTGCCCCTTGTCCTATCGCTGTTTGTCACTGAGAAGAGCCTGGCTCCATCCTTGTGACACTCTCCCTTTACATATTTATAAACATTAATGAGGTCAACCCTCTGTCTCCTCTAGGCTAAAGAGACCCAGCTCCCTCAGTCTTTCCTCATAAGGGAGATGCTCCACTCCCTTAATCATCTTTGTTGCCTTGTGCAGGACTCTTTCCAGCAGTTCCCTGTCCTTCTGGAACTGAGGGGCCCAGAACTGGACACAATATTCCAGGTGTGGTCTCACCAGGGCAGAGTAGAGGGGGAGGAGAATGACTCTTGACTACTAACCCCTCCGCTTCTGATATACCCCAGGATGCCATTGGCCTTCTTGGCCACAAGGGCACAGTGCTGGCTCAGGGTCATCCTGCTGTCCACCAGGACCCCCAGGTCCCTTTCCCCTACATTGCTCTCCAACAGATCGTTCCCCAACTTATACTGGAACCTGGGGTTGTTCCTGCCCAGATGCAAGACTCTACACATGCCCTTGTTATATTTCATTAATTTTTTTCCCGTCCAACTCTCCAGCCTGTCCAGGTCTCGCTGGATGGCAGCACAGCCTTCTGGCGTGTCAGCCATTCCTCTCAGTTTTGTTTCATCAGCAAACTTGCTGACAGTGCACTCTAGTCCCCCATCCAAGTCGTTGATGAATATACTGAATAGTACTGGTCCCAGTACCAACCTTTGAGGCACTCCACTAGATACAGGCCTCCAACTTGACTCTGCCCTATTGACCACAACTCTCTGGCTTCTTTTCTTCAGCCAGTTCACAGTCCAGCTTCCTACCTGATTGTCCAGTCCACACTTCCTCCATTTAGCTGTAAGGATGCTGTGGGAGACTGTGTCAAATGCTGTACTGAAACCAAGATAGACCACATCCACTGCTTTGCCATCATCTCTCCAGGCTATGAGGCTTGGTGAAGCCATGTTGATTGCCCCTAATGACCCTCTTATCCTTGATATGCCTTGAGATGGCACCAAGGATAAGTTGTTCCATCATCTTTCCAGGAATGGAGGTGAGGCTGACCAGTCTATAGTTACCTGGCTCCTCCTCCTTGCCTTTTTTGAAGACTCAAGTGACATTTGCTTTTCTCCAGTCCTCAGGCACCTCTCCCGTTTCCCACGACTTGGCAAAGATGTTAGTCTAGCAATGACTTCAGCCAGCTCCCTCAGCAACCATGGGTGCATCCCAACTGGACCCATGGATTTATGGATGTCCACATTGCTTAATTGCTCCCTAACCCAGTCCTCATCAACCAAGGCAGACTCCTCCATTGTCCTGACTTCCTCTGGGGCCTCAGGGGTATGGGGCTCCTCAGGACAGCCTCCGGCAGTGTAGGCAGAGACAAAGAAGGCATTCAGTAACTCTTCCTTCTCTGTATCTTCTGTCACCAGGGCACTCACCCCATTCATCAGTGGGCCTACATTGCCTCTGATGTTAGTTTTATCTGCCATGTAGTTGAAGAAGCTCTTTCTGTTGTCCTTGACCCCTCTCGCAAGGTTACTTCTAAGGAGACCTTAGCTTTCCTCATTGCCTCCCTACACCCTCTGACGACAGCTTTATATTCTCCCCAAGTGGCCAGCCCCTCCTTCCATGATCTGTAAACTCTCCTTTTCCACTTGAGCTTACCCAGCAGTCCCCTGTTTAACCATGCAGGTCTCCTGGCTCCCTTCCTTGACTTCGTACACGTCGGGATACTCTGATCTTGAGCCTGGTAGAAGCAGCCCCTGAACACTAACCAACTATCTTGGGCCCCTTTACCTTCAAGCAGCCTTGCCCATGAGATTTCCCCTAGCAATTGTTTGAAAAGGCCAAAGTTTGCCCTGCTGAAGTTCAGAGTTGCAATTCTCCTTGGTATTCTGTTCCTGCCACACAAGATCCTGAACTCCACCATTTCATGGTCACTGCAGCCAAGGCAGCCCTCAACCTTTACTGCTTCAACCAGACCCTCCTTGTTAGTGAGGATGAGGTCCAGCAGTGCACCTCTCCTAGTCAGCTCCTCCACCATTTGCATCAGGAAGTTATCATCAAGGCACTGAAGGAACTAGACTGTGGCTGGCTGAGTAGTCCTTCCAGCAAACATCAGGGAAGTTAAAATCCCCCACCACAACCAGGGCCTGTGACTGTGAGGCTGCTCTCAGCTGTCTGTAGAAGGCTTCATCAACTTCCTCACCCTGATCTGGTGGCCTGTAACAGACACCCACAACAGTATTACCCCTGACAGGCTGCCCCTTAATTCTCACCCACAGACTCTCAACTCGCTTCTTGTCTGCTCCTGGACAGTACTCAATACATTGTAGTTGCTCTCTCATGTAAAGAGCAACTCCACCACCTCGCCTGGCTGGCCTGTCTTTCCTGAGAAGGACGTAGCCATCCATGACCACATTCCAGTCATGTGAGCTGTCCCACCATGTCTCTGTAATTGCCACCAGATCATAATCTCCTGACCGAACACAGATTTCTAACTCCTCCTGCTTATTCTCCATGCTGCATGCATTGATGTACAGGCATTTCAGGGAGCGAGCTGAGCACACTGGTTTCACCCTAGGGGCATGGGAGGCCTCCCAGTCTTCATCAAATTTAGAGTGCTGCCCCACTGGTGCAAGCCCAGATACAACCCCATCCCCCTTTGAGTCTAGTTTAAAGCTCTCCAAATGAGCCCTGCTAATTCCTGTCCCAGCATCCTTTTGCCCCTGCAAGATAAACCTTTCCCACATATCACTGTCGGGAATGGTGTCTTATAAAACCAGCCATTATCAAAGAATCCAAAGCCCTGCCTGTAGCACGAGTCTTGTAGCCAATCATTTATGGACCAAACTCTTCTATTCCATCCCACGTTGTCACTCGAAAATGGAAGGAGGGAAGAGAAAATCACTTGAGCCCCAGACTCTTCTACTATCCATCCCAATGCCTTGAAATCTTTCTTCATTCCCTTCAGACTGCAGGATGCAGCTTCCTCCCCATCTGTCTGGAAGATCAGCAGTGGGTAGTAGTCTGTTGGGTGCCCCAGGTTGGGGAGTGCCCTGGTGATATCCCTGATTCGGGCACCAGGTAGACTACAAACTGCCCTATGATGTGGGTCAACTCTGCATATTGGGCCCTGTGTCCCTCTCAGAAGGGAATAACCTACTACAATTACCTTTCTTTCTTTCTTACCGGAGGCAATCTTGAGATGTGGAGTCAACCTCTTCTTCCTGTGTGACCTTGTAGGTGGGCCTTGCACCACATCCTCACATCCTCCATATTAGAAGTTAATTGAGATGGATTACAGTCAGAGAATAGTGGTACTTTTCTGTACATTATATAAAATACTGCCCACTTTACTATGCAGACATGATTATATGTGCTCCAGCTTTATAGTGTTGATAGGACTCTCCATTTTATTCTCATTACCATTAGTGCTTTTCAGATAGGACCTGATACACCTCTGTAACACCAACGAGAGCTGAATCAAGTATCGTGTCAAAAATAAGAGCTCCAGAATATTTAAAGAAGTGTCTTTCCGCAAATGTCCCTCTCTGCCAGGGGAATTCCACCAAAAAAAAACCAACCATCCAAATGACCAACCAACCAAAAAAAAAACCCAAACCACACCAAACAAACAAACAAACAAACAAATAAAGACAAAACAAGAAGATAAAACCACTCCAAGCCCACAGCTGTAAGCACCAACTTCCTGCAGAACAAGCAGAGACATAGTGCTCCAGGATTGCATATCCAAGAAGAAAATTTTAGCAAATAGAACCAGTGAATGGTGAGGAAATTTCTGGGAGAAAGATTATGAAGGAGAATGAAATGAGGAATGTCACAGAAGTTTATCTTTAGAGAAAAAACTGGATGATTCACCTTAACCCCTTTGCAGTGAAAACGAACAAACTTTGTGCCACAGTATGTTCCTAAATATGCATAGTGTAAACACACTGAAAAATCTGAGGTTACAGGTGAAAACATGGTCCTAACAAATTGAAAACCTGTAATGAAACTTCACAGGCTACTTAAAATAAAAATCGCTTCAATTTTTTTATATAAATCATACTGCATTGTATCCATAAACTTGAGGCTTACAATATGTGAGAGATTTTTAAATGTTTCTGGGCATTTATTCATTGGGAGGAATTAACTCTACTGGCCTTGAGATAGATTGAGGGCAACAGGAGAATGTAAAAGGCAAGGCTCATATTCATTAGAGGTTCGTGGCATTAACAGTGTTTTACACAATCACGTTCTAAGGTTGATTTTGCAGGCTGTCTTAGTCACTATCTCCAGTCAAGGCTCTTGTGTAAATGGGGTTTGTTCTACCCCGACAGTGTGCCTATTGTAACTTGGAGCCACCTGTTAGACAGCATGAAGTGTTGCCTAAAAAAATACACAATAAGCAGATTGTTTATTACAGTTGTGCACAGACAACTGTATTAGTGTTCTTCACACCATATGTCTATATAAACAGAGCTGCAGTGAGCTATTCACCAGAGTCTCAAAACACTAATGAAGAAGCTTCTCTTAAAAGACCCAGGGCTTACAAGCATTGGTTCACCTGTTAGGCTTACATTAGGATTTCAAATGCTTGGCTTCAAAGGAGAAATATTTCTTCAGGAAAAGGAGAAATATTCCTTCAGGAGTTTCTGCAGGAAGTTTTATGCCAGAAGCAAACATCACTCTTCCTCCACTTGTACCCCTCCTCTCCCCCCGAAAAAAAAAGTCAGCTCCACATTTGGTGGTTATAGTAGTTCTGTACAAAGGGAAGGGGAAGGAAATTGTCTTCATAGAAGAAGTTTGGCTACCTTCTGAAGTAAAAGTAATATGTCATTGTATAATACACATGGCAATTGCTGTTGTTGCTTTGATAAAATACACCTTCATCCATGTGTCAAGACTAAATCTGAAACTTTGTAAGATGAATTTGTGAGCTCAGCTGTACCCAGCGTTTTTGCAGCCTTGGTGAAACTACCTTGGACTGCCTCTTTTATTCATTTGTCTTTTTCATGTTGGGAGATTTTGAGGGAGAGCAAGGAATAAAAATCTCTTTTTGTTTTGTGCAAGGAAAAATGTTACAGTAAAATAAGCAACAGACACCACTGATAGCTAGGATAGGATAGGATAGGATAGGATAGGATAGAATAGAATAGAATAGAATAGAATAGAATAGAATAGAATAGAATAGAATAGAATAGAATAGAAAAGAAATTACACAAGTTTGTTAACAAGGTCCATGCGAGGATAATCACTTCTGTAAACTCAGGTCTCAGTAGTTATTGTGTGATCCGATCATAAAAAGCATATCAAGGCCTAACAAGCTCTATCACACAACTGCCTGACAACACTGGGGGATATCTGAGTAGGTAGATATTAACATGTATTCCTCCTGCTACTCCGGTAGCACAGAAGAGGCAGGAGCAAAAGTCTCTTTGGCTGCCACCCTCCTGCATCAGCTTGCCTCCTGGAGCTGGTGCAGGTGTGGGACATGAACTCTTCCAGCAGAAAAGTCTGTTGCAGCTAAGTCCTGCTAGAGCAAGGAAGGACACAGAACCAGAACGTAAAGCAGTGGCGACCACCGGATGCCTGCTCTGCTCCTGCAGCAACCTCGCTCTGTACTATGGTCTCCAAGGCTACTCATTACATGACTATCAAGCTCCTAGCAAGAAGGCCAGCAGTGCTAGTGCTCTTCCTGCACCACTGCTGCTGATCCTCAACATGCAAAACACCTCTCAGAGATAAACAAACAAACAAACAAATAAATAAATAAATAAATAAATATTTTAATTATCCAGCACAGGAACCACAACAACTTTTTTTTAATGACTGTTATAAAAGTTCACTTTAAAGCTGAGCTTCTCTAAGCAGCAGAGACCAAATGTTCTAGCTCCAAATACATATTGGGATTATTTTAAGCATGTTTTTCATGTATGAATTGTTTACTCTGATACCGTTAAAAAGTAGCTGTGCAGGTTTGGGCTCCATTCCAAACAAGAACATTATGAACCCATCTTCTTCCCTTTTGCTTGTTTTTTGCTTTCAGAAAAGTGTTTTCTCTAAGGAACAATATTAAAAAGAAGATTTTTAAAAGGCTCCTCTTCAAGGTTAGTTAACCCACATTTTTTCACAAATTACCATGAAAGCTTTTTCCCTGTGCTGCTTTCTTTCTATTAACACAAATAGTATAATGCCTCCCAGTTTTGCACATTATTTTGGTCTCTGTTTGGAATAATATTTTATTTCGTAATATGGGCCATTGTTTTTTTCTCATCGCCATTCTATGTAATATCTCTGAATTTCTTTTTAATTCTTTGTAGAAACACTTTTTGTATCCGGATGCATGGTAAATTCTGAAGCTGCACACATTTTATATCCTTCTTTCCCACGTTGAATATCCAAATTAGTTAATGCTTAAATAAGTCCAGTTCAGAAACAGTTTTCTTAACTATGCTTATGGTGGCACTTTGGATGGGTGCTGAAACTGGTTCATAATGGTGACACTTTGACACTCTTGGCTGAGACATTATTGTGTATTCAACAGTATACAGCAAGTAGACCTACAGCATAAAGGATATGGCTGCATAATAAACAGAGGGAGCATGATTATATCTCATGTATGCTTTTGGACTGCCTACTGCAGTTAAAGAGCAGCAATGAACGTACCATGGCATCATTTCTTATTTATTGCCAGCAACCAGAGAGAGCTGTTGCACTTGGTTTGACAAGAGGGAACGCTGCTTTGAAACAAAGGAGCTCAGGCTTCTGGCTAGGAAAGTGGCAGGAGGCGGGGAATGAAGACTGGTAACATTTACTCTCCCAGGATCCACTCCAACCATGCCAACTGATGTCTGCAAAACAACTGATGTTTCATATTCCCGTTAATAAAATATGCCACAGTCTACACTGCCAATCTCCATTTTGTAACTAGAGATCAGTCCATCATGGCTATGAAAGCCTACGCTATAGTCCCACATACTGCATCTTTGCTGGACAGCCCTCCATAGAGGGGTAAAAAGTGGACAGGAGAAGTTTTATTAACCCTATTTTCCAGAGCAATCTAAAAGACTGTGAATGCATCACCATCGGTCCCAGAAACAGCAAGAAGTATGGGCAGAAGGAAGGAATGCAAGGTGTTGGGATCCACCAGCCTGCCAGGAGCGTGGGCTGGATGGTTCCAAAATTGAACTGAAGGAGTTTACACAAACAGACAGTGCAGATGGGTGGTGAGTTGGACCTCAAACCCCAGTCCAGGACTGACACTTGCACAGTCATTCAGATAACTGAGTTCATTGGAGAACTCACAGTGAATCCAAATCTCTTGTCAAGAGACCAGTCCTAGCACAAAATCCTAAGTAAAAAAAGAGGTGAAATAAGCTTCTGTACACTGGTCAGAGTTGTGAGTGGAGTGAAGAGTGTTCATTTTCCTGGCAGAACCAAGAAAATAGAATCCACGTCCCTCCCAAATTCTGTCTTGGGTTATATGAAATCTCCCATTTTGCTATCAAAACTCTTTTTCCTGTATACTTGTGTTTCCTTTATTTTCTTATTTTAAAAATCTAGTTACATTTAGCAAAAAAACGTTGAAAAATTGAGACTTTTTTATCAATATTGAAGTGAATTCTTGGTTTCTTCAATATTTTGTTTTTGGTGGATGAGAAAGAACCAAAGGGGAGGAAGCAGAAAGTTTTCACAGTTCAATGTAAAAATGCAATTAACTTTTTTTACTCCAAACCCACATTTATTGAAGACTTGATTTTAAAAGAGGTGTTATACTCAGAATTCCTCTTTCATCACAAATCATTGCTAATACAATGAAACTGTAAATTTCAGCTGCTGAAGAAATGGAATTTTCCAATAACAGTTTTTAATTTTTAACCTGCAATTACAGGTTTCCTTGAAAATGAAGCAGCAATGTCAAGGTGTACAGTGGAATTACAAAACTTGTTTGCATTCAGTGCTAAATATGACTGCAGACGTGTGTAATTTTATCTGGATATCTTCACATAAAATAGCCAACAGGAAGGTCACAAGTCTCTGCATGATGCCCCAGTACATGTGGCCATGCCCCTCTTTGCTTCATAAGGAAGTTCAGGCTACCTTCCTCTCCAGTTCTTCAAGCAGCTTTGCTCTGGGAGAGACGGGGACAAGAAACAGTGGCAAGGCAAAATATGAAGGGGTCTGGCAAAGGCAGTGAGTGGAGCTCCTGTGGCACTGCAATAGCTGAGGTGTCAAGAGAACGCATCAGAAATGGGGGAGCCAACATGCTAGAGTTAGAGAAACTGTTCGCAGCAACCAACCTGGCTTCATGTTTGGCTAATGAATCCATACACAGGTTTCAGGCCTGCTGGTGACATTCACACAATATTATGAGTGGGAAAATGGTAACTGTTTTTCTGAAAAAAAAAAAAAAGAAAAAGTTAATATTCAAGCTAAAAAAAGCCCAAACAAGCGTACAAACAAACAAAACCAACCAACCAACCAACCAAAACGAACAAACAAACAAAAAACCACAAGCAAACAAAATCCAGAAAAGTAAAAATATCCGAACTTTATCATTTATTTATTTTCCTTCTGTCTTTTAATTTGAGCATTTAGAGATTTTGACCAAAAATAAAAAAGTAAACAAAAAGTAAAAAAGCTTTTCTAGAAAGGCAGAGGTTTTTTGTGATTTGGCAGAAGTTTGCTGAGATTTGTCTTTATCTGACTGAAATTATATCAGCTTCTTCATTTGTTTGTACATTACTGGTTCAACACCAATCCTTTCAAGTTGTTAAATGACACAGGTCTTCTGCTATTTAGGTTGCAAATGCCCTGAATCAAAGCCTGTGCCAATGGGGGCTTGACAGTATCCCTGACGTGTATTATATTAAGACCTTCCTGGATGCTCCTTTAACATATACATCCGTCATTATTTTTTTCAGCTTTTTATGGGATCAGAGTTTAATAAACAACAGAACAAAAGGTAAGCAAAAGAAAACAAGAAAATGTCAGGCTAAGGATGCATTTCCTTCAAATTCTCTACTTTCTTCTATGTCATTTGGAATTAGCTTCTTAGAGGCACTGCAGAAGTTTCTTAAGATACTGGAGCATTGCTGGTCACCTGTGTCTAACACCTCCCCTGCATTCAGCAATAGTTCTCTTGTTGCAATAACTGGAATATTAGGAGACTGAAGTCTCTTAGACATGAAACTGGTTGTTTTATCTTTACTTCATTTTTTGTCTGCTGAGTGCTTAAACATACACTGGAGCTCTAAAAATGAAGATCTGAATGATCCAGAGAAGGGCCATGAAAATGATCAGAGTGCTGGAACAGCTCTGCTGTGAGGACAGGCTGAGAGAGTTGGGGTTGTTCAGCCTGGAGAAGGCTCCAGGGAGACCTTATTGTGGCCTTTCAGTATTTAAAAGGGGCTGGTAAGAAAGATGGAGACAGACTTTTTAGCAGGGCCTATTGCAGCAGGACAAGGATTAAAGGTTTTAAACTAAAAGTGGGGAGATTCAGCCTGGACACAAGGAAGAAATTTTTTACAATGAAGGTGGTGAAACACTGGCCCAGGTTTCCCAGAGAGGTGGTAGATGCCCCACCCCTGGAGACATTCAAGGCCAGGCTGGACGGGGCTCTGAGCAACCTGATCTAGTTGAAGATGTCCCTGCTCATTGCAGGGGGGTTGAACAAGATGAGCTTTGAAGATCCCTTCCAACCCAAACTATTCTGTGATTCCATGCACCTAAATGCTTTTCTGCATTCCAAGTTTAGAGGTATATCCTTATACAGCACTACCCTGTGCTGGTTGGTGTCCTGGCTCACCAGAAGCCAGCTGGAGTATTTCTGTACAGTGAGAGTTTGTTGTACTTAAGCAATTCTTTTAATTGACTACTGTGTGATTTATGAGAAATCACAGAAAAATAGCCTTCTGCTAAAACTGAAGTAACTTACCTTATAAGGATTTAGGACCCCATCTGCAAAATGTACACACATTGCTTCCACTGTATGGCAAAAAACAAGACACAATTTTTAGTGGGATCTTGATATCTTGAACAGTGACATCAAAATTTTCCTATATTTAATTGAAGTGTGAATTATCTTGTCTAATGGTCTGTCTGGCCACTAGAGAGTACTCTGTGTACCACCAGACTAAGGTGATAAACAAGGACTCTACATTCAAAACATTTGAATTCACATCCACAAACAAAACAAAACACATTTTCCCCCAATGAGAGAAAGAAGAAATGTGGTGGGAGCACAGGACAGATGGTGGAAAATAATCCAGGTTTTCAGTTTTCCAACTATTTCCTATTATTCTTGTCACTTTTCAAGAGCTTAATAACTCCTTACTAAAAATCCTAAAACTTTTAAAAAATATTATTGCAGCCTTTTGAGTCTTTCAATTATAGTTACAAAAAAATGACTACAGTTCTCTATCAGTTTAGGAATAGAGAGATGGGATAGAGAATATGAGTATGAATTTTTCATGAGACATTTTACTTAAGACTGAAATGTAATATCTGTATTTAAATCTGTGATTTCTTAACTTCATATTTTTTACCCATTTGCAACACACTATTTCTGAAAAGTAGGCTTTCTAGGGACAAGCTCCATAATGTGCCACTGATAATTTGGTGATACTGCTCTTTTCCATGGTTTTGTGTTAATATATCCATTTCACACTAGAAGGCCTTATATTCCTGGAGCTGGCCATTCAAACTGTGAGGAATATATAGAATAAGGAATAAGAAATATATTGATCCTAAAGTAGTCATGTATATTTAAGGATTCCAAGGCATTTTTACTGACATTCTTGTATTTAGTATATTTTAATTTAAGTTATTATGTTCTGCCTATCAGGAAACTTCCTTGCCATTTCGCCTTCCTTAAACCTCTCCTTGCTATTGCTGGATGGTTCTCACTCTGCATTTTAAGCAGCAACAACCAGCTCTAGGCTGGTATAAGCATCATCGCTCCATGGAATTACATTGATTTACACCAACTCAGGATCTGATCCATATTTTCTATCTCTGTGACATGATTTAGGCTACGTTACACTCTATAAATCTATTCTCAGTTGTTATTTTCTGCCTCTCAAGCTTCCAATAGGAGAGTTTGTATTCAGGTTTCACAGCCAGGCAACAAAAGGCTTCCCCTGGGTACTATGCTACTCTTTTAAAAACTAAAGCACACGGACTGTGGAGGCAGAGCATTTAAATAGCAACATTCATTACCCCGGCTGAAGGAAAAAAGGTCAGCTCCAGCAGTAAGCTCCTGTTGTAAATTTGCTGGAGCAACAACATGCCAGTAAAAGTACACATTACGCATTAAACAATATTGTCAGCACTGGGATGCTCATCGCCTCCAGCCCCATTGCTGATATCGACCTGACATTTGGGGGAACCCCTTGTGCCAGGAAGGACATGGCAGCATGATATTGATAGTGTCAAACACAATATTTATGGGAGCCCCTTGTGCTGGGAGGGACATGACAGCCTGCCCTGCCCGGCTGCCCTAAACTCCACACAGGTGTGTGTCTATAGGCAGCCATACATGGTGGCCTGTGAGGAGGGCGTGTGAAGCGGCGCACACTGGCCGCCCTCCCCTCCCGTGAGGACGGATCCCTGGTGGGAGGGGAGGGCGGCAGCCCCCGCTGACAGACTTTTCGGCACGTTGCAGCAGGTTGGCTGGCTGCCTGGCGCTCCGCTAGGACTGACACATTTTGGGCAGAGTGGCGGTACGCAGGGAGCCATGTGGCCGATGTTAGTAAACATTATCCCGCACAGTCTGGCATGCCACCGCCGGCAGCGGGAGGGTGAGCGGCTGGCGGCGGGCACAGCCCGGCCGGGGCGGTCGAGCCGCCCGGGGACGGCGGCCAAGGGCCCGTCATCCAGCAGCTGCTCCCGTCTCCGCGGCAACAGCACGAACAGTGGCTGGAAATCCAGCCGGCGGCCTCTATGGAGGGAGCCCTATGGAGGGAGAGGGCCCTATGGAGGGAAAGGGCCTGCTGGCCAGCCTGTGGGCTGTCTGCCTACCCTCCCACCCCCAAAGAGAGTGTACCCTGAAATGCATAAAATGGCACACAACACGGCATCAGGACACGTTATCTCCCCAGCGCCCCTTCAGGCACATTCGCCCTCACCATCCAGGTGTTCAGGCTCCATTTTGATTTTGCCTCCCTGGCCACCCAGGTGGAGGGGCAGGTTCAACAGTAAAGGCTGGATGGCACAGTGCTAAAATATCAAGGGTTGGGTTTCAATGGAAATTTGTTGGGCTTTCTCCTGTCATCATTTTAGACCTGGATCTGGGCGGTAGATATTAGACTTCAGTTTGTACCTCATCACTCTGGTAGAGAGGGGCTTCCGTCCCTGCCTGGGGACAGTCCTCTCAGATTTACACCCAAATTTCCAACTTTCAGCTTGGTTCTGCTTTCAAATATAACCCTCCTCCCCACAAGCAACAACAACGACAACAAAACCCATGGATTTAATGCACCTCAAAACTCTGTTGACAAGTAACTGAGCTGTCCCAAGGTTGGCACTCCGAAATCGAGGGAGAGCAAAGGCAGAGCCTCCCTTGTGCACTTGCAGCAGGAGGAGTTTATCCCACTTGTAAGACTTCTACAGCTGTGCACAAACAAGGAAATCTTTATAAGACGAGTGGACACAGTCATAAACTTAGACAAATACAGCAGCAGTCTCTATATGCAAATAAAAAACCCCATCCTCTCCTAGTAAGTTCAACATTAATTTTCTGAAGCATTTTCCTACCAAGTGGAAGTATTTTCCTACGTCATTACACCCAGACAACAAACCCCACTCACCATTCAGACAGCAAGTCAAGATTTTGGGGAAGTTTTATAGAAAAAGCAGGACTTCCCTGGAATACATACAAGTCTCCTACCACCTATCAGCTACAAAATCTTCAGAAAGCACAGTTTCTTACAACACAGCCCTTTCTCCATACAAAATTAGGCCTTTGGGACCAATGTCTCTTGTTGTACAAGTCTTCCATGGAATATCTTACAACTTTTAGAAGCAATTGGTTCTTATTGCACAACCAAGAAACATTCATGCTTTCCTCAAAACCTCTTGGGAATCTGTTCCTCAGCAGAAATCTGTATCTTTGTATAATTATGTTGACTTACCAAATGTCACTGAAGGAATTCTGTGCCACAAAGGACAAATGTCCTTGTGTCATAATAAAGGACTGTATGGAATTGTCTGCTCCTTTTCTGCAGGTGTGTATGCAAGATGACAAGATCCTAACCTAAGGCATAGGAGGAAGTAATTAAGAAAAATATCTCCAAATGCCAGGTATGTCACTTCTACTGGTAATATGTCATACATAGTCCTATGAAGATCCAAAGGAGGCCTAGAGATTTTGAGTTTGATGTATTGTATATGCATTGAATATTTATTATGATCATGATTTATAAAACGTAGTAATGCTCTTAGGAATGTTCTGAAGATAATTCACTGTGTGCAGAAAGAGTGTGCTAATTAAGAGATACCATGCACATGTCACCGCAGGGAAGCTTTCAATTGGGAAAGTAACCCACTGACTATATATGCATTTTGCATCCAAGACTCAATTCTGGAAAAAAGAAAAAAAAAAAAGGAAGAAAGAAGGTAAGGCATTACAGCCTTGTCTGGCCACATTCCTGTTTCACAGAAGAGCCAAAAAGAATGAGGAAGAGAGTCCTGGAGCCAGGCAGGGGTGAGACACAGAGCTGAGAGGCAAAACTGGAGGCTGGATTTCATACCTGGCTCTGTACATCAGCTGGGACTTGTAAATATTCAAATGCCAGGACAGCAGGAGAAATGCTTTGACCTTGGAAATACTCCTTGTGGCACCACACATGAATATGAGCTGCAACTGATTAAGTTACTTGGTATAAAAACAAAAGCTCTGTTAGAAGACATCTAAATTTGGGTGAGTCTGGTTGCTGTAAAAGTAGCTGAAAGACTGAAATTGAAACATTCTTTGTCCGTTAGGGCATGAAAATATCTTTGTTATATTTATTACAATAATTTCAGTGGGCTTTCTCTGGACTTACATCAAACTTGCATGGCATGGGGCATCATACACAGTTACCCATAGCTGTGTGCATTGATACCGCCAAGTCCCCTTACCTTCTAGCACAGAGTGGCCACATCCAGTCTCCTTACTGGGAGTGCTCCCTGGCCTGTGCTAACCCCCATTTGCCCCTGACCTCTGGTTGTGTCAAAGCCCAGTCAGGACGCATGCTGGCCATGTAACAGTGGAGACAGTCATGGGCTGCTGCCAGTGTCTGTGTCCTGGGTCTCTTTCACTTGCTAGCTCACAGATAATCTGACAGATCCAAACGCTCAATCAATAGGCTTCGGTGGGAATTGGAACAGGCTCAGTTAGTCTTTTCCTGTTTAATTTCTCTAATGACATTCGTAATTTCTGCTAGTCTAATTACTTACAGTGCTTATAGTACAATAACAACATTAACAAGAGAAAGAAAAAACAAATAGGATTAAGAAGTTCAAAACAAAATAAAACAAAAATCTTGCATTTCTGAAACAGACCTTCCTGTCTGGGCCCAATCGTGCTCTCTGCACCTAGAAAACGAGACTCTTGTATCCAGGGCTAAGTCCATGGAATTAGGTCTGGGCTTCACAACTAAGGTGAGCAAATGAAGAGACTACTGGTGAACTCACAGCTTCAGTGCAGGAAATTGAGGATGGGTCAGAATATGAAGAGGATTTTCAAAAGGTATTTTGTTTCTTTGAAATAAAATTGGGGAAGACAGACTACAAGAGAGGAGGAGGGAAAGTCTGAGCACAGGATTAGGAACCAACAGTTTCTACTTTGAAGCCATGATACCTTAACACTGGCACAAGTTGCCCAGAGAGGTGGTGGATGCCCCATCCCTGGAGACATTCAAGGCCAGGCTGGACGGGGCTCTGAGCAACCTGATCTAGCTGAAGATGTCCCTGCTCATTGCTGGGAGGTTGAACAAGATGACCTTTGAAGGTCCCTTCCAACCCAAACTATTCTGTGATTCTATGGCTCTCTGATTCTTCAATAGCTCTGCACAAGTCACTTAGTCCTTCTGCCTTACCTGCCCACCTCAGCACAGCAAGGAGCAGAAAGCTTTGTGGACCATTTGGGAGCCTGAAACACCAAGGAAGCCTGTCCATGGAAGCGTACTCATAACTCCAGTGAAGTCAGTGGAGCATCACAGATTTACTGGAGGACTAAATCCTAGCGTGAAAGGACATAAAAATATTGTTCTACATGAATATGTGGATGTAAATGTAAAAAATTTCGGTAAACCCTGCACTGCACTGCATATTTAGATGAAGAAAAACAATAAAACTGCCTTCCCAAAAAAAAGAGCTCACTGTGGTTTAGGTCCTGATTCATAATCCAATGAAGTAAAAAATATTCCTGCTGTTTCGCCATGTGCTTCACAGGTATTTGGTGTTATTTTTGTTATTGTCCAACTGTTTTCCTCCTTTTACGGTCTTTCCACTCTCTTACTCTGGCTCATTTATCAATACATTACATGTAATGCTCCCAGTAACAAAGCACAATAAAAATCAAAATATACTGAATTGGCTCTCCTTAGAATAGAAAACAGATGGGATATTTTTCAGCATGTTTGAAAAATCAACACATTTCCCTTGTAATATCTAATAACTAGCCTTATTTTCATTTTACAGTTTACACCAGAAAGAGACATTAACTCACAAGCCTTGATGAAGCATCTGTAGCTCTGTGAGGTGAGTCTCACTTTACAAGTCCTGAGTTGCACACTCTGCACTGAGGCAAGTGAGTCCAGATTTTTTCAAGGTTCCACTGCTGTTGTACAGACTGCAGTATTATTACTTAGTCTACGTCAAGCAATTTGAAATTATATTTCCAGCTTTTGTTTTCATACTTAGTTTCATTTTACTTTCTTCCTTTACAAAACTATGTCCAATATAACATGAGGATAAAATCATAAGGCTTACTTAATTACTACTGCATTACACTTGTATGAACAGTGCACATACTGAACATTAGACAAATTACTAATACAACAATGCAGCATTTCTTTCTGAGGCAAAAGATTTCTCTGGGAATGTTATTTTATTGTATTTCATTTAGTGCTTGTTTGTTTAAGGGGGAGGAACAGACATTGCTGTATTTCAGTTTGATTCAGCAAGCATTCTGGTCTCAGTCCAGCAAGTCATTTAAGCGTGTGCTTAAATGTAATGTAATGAAATTTAAGTTCATAGTACTACCTATGTATTTAACATAGAGCATGGGCTTAAGTGCTTTATCCAAAGCAGGACCAGAATGATGAAAAACCTTAAAAATAAGGCCCATGCATTTTTATACACACAATTTTAAACCCCTAATACTGTTAAAAGTGACATTTTCCACTGTCTATGCTATGAAAATACAGTGTAGTTCCCCTCCCATACTCCCCATCCCCCCCCCAAAAAAAAAAAAAGCCAAATAACTTTTCTTGATCTGACAATCTGACAACTATATCCTGTGTAACTCCTAGTCTGGCCCTTTTAAAAAATATCCTATTAAGTTAAGTGGAAGCTTTGCCTGAGCAAGGTATGCAGAAATGAGTCACAGGGAGTATATGGAATTTTCTCAGGACTTAGGGCTGTGCCTGTTGTAGCCAAAGGCTAAATCTCCAGTGGAACTCAGTAGTGTTCTTCCGAGTACATTCACTTTCCATACCAATCTCTGTTTTAGTGGGAAACATAACACCGACATTAAAGTCATGCTGAAACACACCACAAAGAAAGGTGTGTTCTTAACTTGGGTTACCTAACTCAGGTTAGATAATTTAAGCTGCGGTTGCACAGCAATTTAAGCCAATCTAACTACTGGCTGCCAGGGAGGGTGGATCCACGTCAGCCAACAGTTAGTTGTGCATCAGCTGCTGCTGCGCCGCAGCCCCAGCTTCAACCAGCAACCAAGACAGACAAGGTAACTGGAGTTAACTAATATGGAACATGAAGTGCTATTTGCTTAGAGCCCCCACTGCTTTAACCTGTCCGTGTAAAGATACTGCTGAATTTTTTAATTGTTTTTTTTGTAACATATACAGACCTGGAAAAACTTTTCAAAGACACAGAAACTCAGTAGAGCTGACTGCTGTCCACAATGAACGAAAACACAGTTCATTCGTCAGAAGGTTTACAATCTGTACGTTATATTTCCACTGTAAAGGCCCTAAGCTCTTAGCCAAAGGAAAAAAAAAGGCAAGCAAAATCTAGCTTTGCTCTTTATGAGAAGCTTTCAGTGTAAAAAACAAACAAACAAAAAAAGCTGTTTTGTTTTGCAAGTTAGATGCCTAGGGATTTATTTGTTTGTATGTCTGTTTGTTTGTTTCTGCCAAGAGTAGAAACAACCTTGAATTACTCTGCAGTGAATCAATCTCATTTCAACAGAAGCATTAAAAACCTCTAGGTTTCATTCATTAACAGAAT
Source organism: Nesoenas mayeri (assembly GCF_963082525.1). Classification (NCBI taxonomy): domain Eukaryota; kingdom Metazoa; phylum Chordata; class Aves; order Columbiformes; family Columbidae; genus Nesoenas; species Nesoenas mayeri. The sequence continues at coordinate 13,340,944 of NC_137544.1, forward strand.
AATACATATATTTTGCTTGGCAGTGTTTGTTTGAATTAGAATGGCACGGAATTCAGAACAAAGCTAGTGTGGCTGTATGGACCTGCTGAAAATTCTTAAAATTCTGGTTTAGATTGTTTCTGCTACAAGACCTAATTAACCATATCAGTTATCTAAAATATACTTAGTTTTCTGCTGCTCCATTTTTCTTGCCATCTCCTGTCACTGCTTGACAAAAATAATTTTAAAATTGCTATTGTTTTGCATTTCTAGCACATCTTGAATAAGTGAGGAAACAATTATGCTTTTGATCAAAGAACAGAACATGAGCTAATCACACATATTCTCTCAGCTATCCTAGAGAAAATGTCTCTCTGAAACTTAGAACTTGCTTAGTATTTAAAGAACATCCCCATGCATTTTACACAATATAGAACGAGTTAAGTGCCTTTGGCCCAGATTTTGTAGCTTTCACTCATAAATAAAGAGGTGGGAATAAAGAAAGCAGAGACATGTACAGTTATGTATGAACAAATGTTGACCTTGGTTTTTTAAATAATGTTACATTACCCCATTTACCTGAAGGTTTCTTGGTATTTTGAATTATAAAGTTGGGCACAGATTTGCTTCTCCTGCATTTTCTCATGTTTAAATTTCATTTCTCAATGCTGACTTCAGCAGCAGGTTTCCCTGCACACCAGAGGTGTCATTTCTGGGGACAGAGAGAAGGGGAAAGGGTTATAAGATGTGGATATTATACCTCGTCACATAAAATTGTCCAAGGAGTCTGTTCCAATCCAGGATGTTGTACAGAAGAAAACAGGCATTATAAGTCCCAAAGCACTCCTCTGTGTCTCCTTGTGCAGAATGTCTGTCCCCGAGGCTTAGACCAACGCCCACAACCAGGAGAAAGGATTTAGCCCAGCACTGAAAGACTGTAGTGTTAGGAAATGGAAAACACATTATAAATGTGTGCTAACCCCAACTGGAAAACCTAAGCAACTCATTTTACTTCCAGCCAACAAAATCTTCAAGAGAACTCATGCTGATTTATGTTCAGATATCTACACTTGGATCTCCACCTTACCCCTCTGGATAAGGCTTCAGGTTTGATTCAGCATAAGGGTGAAGTGAGGTGATGTTCTAGGTGTTTGTATGTTGGATTTTGCCTTGTTTTGTAAGAGCTATAGAATTTCCTGTCTGAAGATTGTCAGTTCACTTTCATCTTTTAATCTCTAATTACATTTATTATATTGCAGAAGACTAGAAATAAATTAAATTCTATGCTAACCTGAAACTTAGCAGCAGAAGATGAGGATTAGAACAGAGAATTTGTTTAGTTTTGATCTAAGGTAGATCAAAACCAAACAAAATGTTTGAGGCCTGAGAAATACATCTACCGACTCCCAGAATTCCCTCATGCACTTTGGATCTTCTCCCCTGAACTAGTGCCAAAATAGCTTAGCACGGAGCTAGAAGAAATTGGCTGGTTTTATATCCTTATTTTGCACCCTTACAGTTTCCTGTAGGTTGGTGAGCTGTACACCAACCTCTCTGGTCCAGTGTGGCCCAGGAAATTGCAAATATTTTCAGCTGTGTCAGGTTCTGCATATGCAAGTTAGGAAGTTCAAAGGGAAGCTTAATTGACACTAATCCTCATCTTGACTTTTGCTCACCTCCTCCTCTTTTCCCACTAAGCCTTCTCACCTTCCCACCTCAAAGCCACAGAAGCTTTACCATTTTTCTTATAAAAATATATATATTTAACCCTTTGGCAATCTCTTAATGCCCTTTTATTAAATCCCTTAACTCCTTTTATTAAGTCCAGGGTAATTAAAATGATTATAAACCTCTCTTGAGAGATTATATCCTTTAATCACATATTTGCTGAGATGTAGGTGACATTTGTGGTATATCAAATATAAAAATACTTTGGGCAAAGATGTTTAATAACAATTTTAAAAACTAAGGTCTTGATTAAGGAGGTTTAGGGCATTAAAAATCATATCTACATGTGGTCACAATGAAACACTGAAGGACTTCAAATACTTCCACATATACAATGGCACAGTTATAATCAGGTTTCTCAATTTATTTCAATTCCAGTTTCTTAGCTGGCATAATCTGTCCTAATGCCATTGACTCCCGAGGTGCTACACTACTTTATACCAGATCAGTTTTCTGGGCAACTAAAACAAATGCACAAGTAAAATCCCTCGTTGGGTCACTGTTCCCCAGTCAATGAAAGAAAAATCAAGGACTTTTCTTCTGGAGTGAGCTTGGCTCTTCTGTCTGGGACTCCCACACTGTGCACGCATCCCATCAGCAGCAATGGCACGGTGAATATATCCCCCTGAAAATACATACGGTTGGATGTTCTTGCAGTATGGTTGTGCACAGAGTAAGTAAGTTTAGGAATCCCTGTTCCAATGTAGAATATAGATAGGCTATAAATAGATAAAATAACTTTTATCATCAAGGTTTGGGGTTTAATTAGGACATTATTCATTAGAACTTCTCACAAAAGCATCCTTCATTGTCATGTGCATAAGTCATCAAATATAGTAGCACATGATATGAAGTCAGCCCTCAACAGTTACTAACCTTTTCTTTAACTATTGGTAAATCGTTTAATCTCTGTGTTCTTTCTGTTTCTTCATGCCTGTTAATAAACAGCTTGAATTTCAGGTGACAATTCGATGACCAAGCTCTCAAGTGTTCAAAAGCTGAGTCTTTGTTGAGGGAAACACATAAGTGATGATACACACAGTATATGCCAAAGGCACTCTTGTAAAGCTATAGAATTACATGGATCATTATAGAAAGTATTTATTTACTTTGACACTTGTTGCTAGACTGATTCCTGAAATTTGAAAATTAAAGAGTTCTGATAAGAAATAAACTAGGTATCCAAGATTTGTTTTGTTTTATTGCCATTCTTTATTAACATGGAAGAAAAACATTAATTTAAAAAACGCTCAGTAGCACAGACAGCCAAATGCCTTACTCTTGACCACTTCTAATTGCTATTTATTTTCACTGGTGCCTGCTTAACTAAAGCATCCAAGCACTGCATATTGTTAACACCAGCAGCAGAAAAGAAAGGTATAATTTTCTTTACCAAAAGAGTTCATGAGTAACTTAACTGCTCCTGGGTTAATAGTGAATATATATGTTTAAATTACTCCAGAAGAATAACATTCAGTCTCTGAAAGGTACTACTCACAGAAGTAGAACACTATTACTTAATATGCACTATTCCACCAATTTTATTCTAACTGCATGCTTGTGTTTTTATAGTCTTTCACAAACAAATGTCTGTAAGAAATCAGGAACTCAAAAAAGGGAAAAGAATATAAAATACAGAACAATGTAACCTGGCATACCTACAGGTTTCATTTAAAAGTCTTGGAAGTTCTTGAGCTCTTATATTATACAGTCCTGCTGAAGTCTACAGACCTGTAGCCAGTCAGCAAGTGTTCAGCAGCTCATAGAATGGGATCCTGTATTTTAGACTTAAATAAAAAAAAAATACTGTAACACATAATATAACTACTAGGAAAGGTGAGACCACAAAGCAAAAAAAGATGTGACTCATTTAAGTGTTTGAAAGAAAGGAAGAATTGACATAGGGTGATATAGAACAGTTATTGAAGATGGCAGGAACTGTGAATATAAGTATTCTTTTTAAAGAAACAGAGAAATGAAGTTATAAGGACTACTGGAGTAAGGTTATAGAAATAAGTGACGAGAAACACTGACATAGTGAGAACTACAAGAGGTCAAATAACAGATCTACCTGTAAAAGTTAATAGTGATTTTTCAAAATGTTTACCTACTTTCTGTTTTTCTTCCATTCGTTTTACAATGAAAATAATGTGATATATGCTGTCATTTAATTTAAAATATTGTCAGCTGAAACTTATCAACATGCCCCATAAATAAGCTTTGTGTAGGTGTGAGAAGGAGAAAATAAGATCCTGCCCACCATGCAATATCTAAACAATGTCAGATGGAAGAACTGTAATAGTATATTTGGAGCCTAACAATGATTATGCATACAAAATGTAACTTCACAGTTCAAAAATCAGTAACAAATAGGTCATAATTCAGTTATAAGTCTGATAAATTTTAAGTCTGATAAGTCTACACACCTATCCATTTCATCATGGAGTTAAAAAATACTTGCCATTAATTGTACTTACATGGTAGGTACATTTTTGTTTGATTTCTGCATTATGCGGGTGTGTCATATTGTGATCATAAATACAGGAAACAAAATGCCTTCATTTGCTTTTTCTTCAAAGGACCAAGTGATCAGTGTTGTTACTTTTCAAATACACACTTGGGTTTATCTAATAAGGTTCATGAATCAACACATATGGAATCCCTTGTGTGCATACAGCTTGTATGTTGAATCTGTACATACAGCATACATACAAGGAATCTTCACAGCTCAGAGATCAAGAATTCATTTTATATTCTCTAAGTTGATTGTTGCTCAAATATATATAACTAATATATATTTTTATAGATATGCATATTTTATATATATAAAAATATATTGTGCTGGCCCAACAACTTCTCTTCCATGTTTTGAATCATTATTTTCCTGTGAGATTTCTGTAAGTGCTGTGTATCTTGTGTTTCTACTGAAATCCCCGATTACTTTAAAGGAGTGCTTGTGACACCTCAAATCTGTTTAAGTTTGATGGCTTTTGGGCTCCTGTCAGAAGAGATGACACAGGTAGTTTAGGTATAAAGGAGAAGAAAAAGGGGCAGGGGAAAAAGGAAGTGGGAACGGAGACAAGGAAAAGAAAGGAACCCAGGTATAAATGACCAAGCATTTGCCAAGAGTGTAATAAACAACATGGTACATTAAAAATTCGTTAAATTCATTATCTCAAATGTAAAACTTTAAATAAAATTACATCTTCTGATTTAAACCAGCCACAAGCCAGGAAATTCAGGCTTAGGAATGGGATCCTTTAAAAGTAATTTTATTCTAGCTTGGTTTATCAGCATACTTACCAGGCGCAAATGTGCCCTCTGCAAATTATACACATCATGAAATCTCAAGCAGTCCTGCCAAGACCTGGTGATAAGTTGCTGTAACAGCAGCTTGGGGGTTGAGAAATGCACTTTCCTTTGCACTCATGGCAACAGGTGACTCAGTGGTAATGCCATCATTAACACATTTCAACTTTTTAAGCTCTCCCACTGGTGTTTTACTTATACTGGTTTATGGAGGAATCATTTCATTTTGACGTTTCAAGTTCCGTATGTTCTTAAAGGTATTTTTAAGAAAATAAACAGAAAAGTGGAAGGAGAGCAACCTCTGGGATACGTGATCTGAGAGGAAACCACCTGATTCCATCAGCAGATTCTGTCTTGTCTGAAAAAAAAAACTTGGGAATTTTTATAGCAGGTCAGATAAGATTGCAATCACTCTGATTCAGTTTTCCCTTCAGGAACAGGCAATACCTGCATTTTAATAAGCTGTTTGAGGTACTTGCCGTATTTTCTAACATTCTTCAGATAGATATGTTTGCATTCGTTATACAAATGTAGGTATGTATACTTAAAAAAAAAAAAAAAAGTGTCTCTATTCATTACTTGACCGAATCCTTATGGACTTCACACTCTAGATATGCATGCAGAAGCATCTTTTGTTACCGTTGTTGCTGTGTCCTTGTGTCCTTCCCTATGTACCCTTCTGGGTGCTGATTTTTCAGAAAATATTACAGAATGAATTGTTTACCTCTCTTTTCAAAAGCTATCTTTCCGACACCTCTCAATTCTGTAAATACAAAGGAACTGAAAACCATCATCTCCTATTTAACAATTGTAACTTAACAACATCCTACAGCTGAGATTTTTGTTTACAAGAAGATTTGTCCTTGACAACTTGCTCCTTCCTGCAACAGTATAAAAACAAACCTATTAACTCCTGAAAATTATTTAAAGAAGAAAAGAAAAAAAAATACTAACCCGAAGCGCTGGTAGTGCAGCAGATAGCAGCAAATAGTACAGTAAATGGGAGCACTTCTGAACCGTGTGGGGCCAGATTCTCTCTCCACTGACAGCAGTTGGACGCTTATCACTGAATTCAAAAGTATCAGGCCAAGACACGCACGCAGAAAACGAGTCTTTCAGACAGGATTTGTGTTGAATATCCAAACAAATGCAAGTATTTGACACCTTTATTATACTCTAAATGCTTGGATACCACAACAATGCAAGACAGAACTGGGTTGTCTCTGGAAGAGAAAGGAGAAGTAATTGCTGTCTTCAACTACCTAATGGCAGGTTACAGAGAAGGTGGAGCCAGACACTTCTACAGGTTAAACACAAAAGACAGGAGGCAATGGACAGGGGTTGCAACAAGGACAATTCCAAACAGTAGAAAAGTTTGTATCCATCGTAGCAGTCAAAAATTGAAATGTGTTGTCCAGAGACACTGTGGAACTCCATCCTCGAAGACATTCAAACCATGGCTGCATATAACCCTGAGCAACCTGGTCTGACCTAGAATTTGGCCCTGGAGTTGTACCACAGGGAAGGGAAAGGAAGGGAAGGAAGGGGAGGGGGATGAATCTCCGTTCGACTTTGCATGTTCAATCCTTAGGCAGTGCATTCCTAGACTGTAAAGTGACAGATCATTCTGTGATTTATTTTTGTTCAGAATATGATTTGCATCAGCTAGGAAAGTATTTGGCTAGTACACAGGGCCAGTATACAGCTGTAACTTCTTTTTTTTTTTCATATTATACTAAGTCTAACCATAAGCTTAGGTTAAGAAGCCCAGGTTGTGAGTTGGGCAGGCATTAGAAAGACAACACAGTGGACATTTGAAAAGCTTTCCTTCCCCTTCAAGAAGGCTTATGTGACCTGTACCTTGTTTAAAAACAGAACAGTACTTCAATAAAAATTGCTTATACAATGGAGTTTGAAAAGTTTGTTACAGCTAGGAAAATTAAATGCATCCTGTGACTGTCCACACCAATTGTCTCTTGAGGCTTTGTCTTCTACTGTTTTCTCCACTGTTCTGGGAAATTTTAAGAAGCATGGTCAAGTCCACGTTAAAGACTGGGACTTTATTTATGGAATGATTTTGTTCCTTAAGTCTTAATTTGGAAGCTATTAAGTCTATTGAGGCCATATTTTCAAATGTCATAAAGTTGTGTAGGTCTAGCTGACTCTAAACAGTGTTATACCAATTCATGCCTGCTGATGATCTGGATTTACTGCACTAAAAGATTAGCAAGTTCAGTTCCCAGCATTCTTGGTACAGAAGCTGGTTGGGGACCAAGAATGCACAGGTTACTGCGACACCAACAAGCTACTGTAGGGCATGAACATATGACACATATATTACCGTGGCAATCTTCCTCCCATACGGTTCTTAGTCTGCTACCTCATGGCAAATATGAGACATTCTGTAGCTCCACCACCAAGAAAGCTACATCCTTTGTGGCTAAAATAGGGGCAGATGTCCCAGCCTAGCTCCTTGTAAGTTGATCCTTGAACTACTTACTGGCCATTTTGCTCATTAATCCATACCCAGTTTTTCAGGTTCAGTGTGGGGAAAGAAAATGTCAGGAATACCTATACAAAGTAGAAAATAAAACAGCTTCTTGCTCTCAAGTCACTTACCAAAATGACCAGACATATTTCACACTTACAGATCGTACTCTTGTCACACCGAATGACATCACTCCTTGAGACAACCACCTGTCAACTTTCATTGTTCATTTGACACATGCTTCATAGGTCTGTACTCTCCCTGGGATTTTTACTTTTACTAATTTAGTAAAAGTAGTAACGAACAGGATCTTCAGCTACAAACAAGAACACTAATTCTCCTAAGCTATGATGGCCTGCTTTAAGGATAAGCCTTTTGTAACAAAAATAAGAACAAAACAAGTAAGACCTTTGTTTACTACAAATATTTCATTTTCTGTGCTGTAGCAAGTGTACCTATCATTTACTTCTCCATCTGCCTACCACACTGAGGGCAGTCCCGGAGCAGAAGCATGCTAGCCATTCCTGATTCCTCACAATTCTCCACATACAGTGAATATTCCAGAAGCCTTCACAAGATACAAGAGTCTTTCCAATAACTGCTGTATGTTCAGTTGCCTGGAATGCTGCTGACATCACAAGAGACATCAGAAGTACGAAAGAATAGGAAAATTGTTCTTACTAGACTTGCTTTTTAACCAGAAATGGAAATGTCATGCCTAGCTGACTTTTCATGGAGCATCACCTATAATTCGAATTTAAGTGCTGAAGATATGGGACCATGGTTTTGTATCTCATGAACAATGCAAATTTAAACATTTTATTTAAAAGAACTTCATTTAAAAAGAAAAATAGTAAATGGCACATCATGTAATTGCTATTTATTTTCATAAACATGAGGTATTTCAAAGTGCTATAAGACGCAGCACTAAATGTACATCGTTGGAAGAAATTAAACACAGAACTTTGCAGTTACTCAGTTCTATGCACCAAACATTAACAAATACATTAACTGGAAGAAACAGGCTAGGAAAAGGCATATATAGTAAATTTCTTTACAAAAGTTTCTTAGTTCAAAAAAGTGATAAAGTAATATCTACTCAAAACTTTCACAACTCATTTTCATACGAAAATATAAGTATCAAATTTAGTTATGTATCAGCATCATACTAAAGTATACAGGCAATGTAAGAATTAGTACAGTACATAACAGAGATTAACAATATATTTGTATACAAAAACATGCTCCTCAAACATTGAGGTATTACAGTACTTAGGTATGAACTTCCAGTCTAATACTGGTAGCAAAAGCTACCTCTCATAACCCAAGACATGTACAAAAGGCAAGTGTGTAGATGGTATTTACAGAAAATTCCCACAGGGGTACAAAATGTCAGCCCCTAAAGTAACATCTGTTAGAACATAAGCACCATAAAACTTAGGAATGAACATTTTAAAACTCAACTAGATGTCATCAGCAGCTCCAAATGCTCACAACAATGAAAAAAAAAAAAATCCCCACCATCTACAGTTCTTATGAGGAAAAACAAAGGCAGTCCATTGTTGTTTGGTAGTCTTGCAATAAACTCCTTGCAAGAACATCCATTTGCTCCGTACCCGGATAATATAGTTTGTCGATTACTTCTGGGACTGGATTGGAAGTAAAACCAACATTCTTAACGTCAAAAAACACAATTTTTTTTTAAAGAATCAAAAATGTGCAAAGTGGCAATGACTGTCCTGGTCAGCCAAAAAAAAAAAAAAAGACAAAACAAAAAAGAAGTTCAGCAAGTCCGCTTGTATTCTATTTTCTTTAGCAATTGTTGTTGCCTGGCTTGCAATTTTTCCTTTTCTAGCAGTAACTTCTGCTCCTCTGCCTGAAGGGAATGGACATATTCAGTGGCTTTTTTCAAGATCACAACTTTCGCAGCTTTCTCATTTTTAACCAGTTCTGGAACATGGTCCCTTAACGTGAGGAAACTTGACCGCAGATCATTACGCCGTTGACGCTCCAGGATATTATGGTTGCGTCGACGTTCACTATCCTCTGAATCAGAGTTTCGAGGACTTGAACTCTTAGACTTTGGTTGGATCGTGGGTTTTACTGGACGGGGCACCTCGATTTTTAACTTTTTCTGCGGTGGAGCATCTTCAGTCTCCATGTATGGAGAAGGAGCGGCATAATTATGCTGCTGGTGAATTGGTGCGCAACGCTTTAAAATCAGTTCATTCTGCTGTGTCCTGACTGATGGAAAAGTGGTATTTTTAGGACCCACTGTAATAGTAAGGGTAGTAACAGCCTTGTTGGAGGAGGAGCGTCTTTTCTCCACTGTCACAACATCTATTTCTTCTTCCTCATCCTCTTCCTCTTCATCTTCATCATCTTTTGGTAACACAAAATGGAAAATAAAATAGACGTTACTCTCACAGAAAACACTCTGAAGGAGTATCAACCGAGATGTATTTATTGACAAAATATGTATAGTAAAAGCAGCAATGAAACAACTGATGGCAAAAACAGGCTGTGCCTACCATCTGTAGTCAGATATAGATCTAGAAAAGTATGTAATATACATTAAATGACTGAACAACAGTAATTTCTTAAAGTTTAATAAGTGCAATGAGTGTTTTTTAAAAACACTTCTAATTTGCAATCAAAGCGGGGCTGCCACCCACATAATCACAGAAGCAGAGAAGCCTTTTTAGACAGAATGTATGTATTTTGAATGGAATCGCAGAGCTGGGACACAAAAAGCATGCACAGTGCCACAACACAGCCCTTGCTTGGTAGAAAAGCAGCCGGAAAACGAAACAATCGCTGGGTTTGTTCTGAGGCAGAAGGTGAAGCTGCTCCAGCCGGGGACCCTTTAAGCCGGCGCTTGGTGCTCTGCCAAGAAGACAGCTGTTGGAAGTGCTTCCTCACCCAAAGCTGTCAAACCCGACATTAAAGGGACAGCAGGCTTTCAAACCCGGGACGGATCACCAAGTTTATGGCAATGGTCATACGGACCAGCTCATCTACCCATGCAAAACCACGTTTTGGCCCAAGGGGACCTCTCTGCAAGCACGGACAGGAGATGTTTCTGGGCATTTTAGGTTCTGTCAGTGCAAGGGCAAGCGCTGCTGCGGGAGGTCACCAGCCTGCTCTAGCCTTCCCAAATCACGCCTAAAGGCAACACAGTCAGCCCTCACGAAGCCCATCCCCAGAGTGACAGTGGCAGCCCACTCTGCCCACTAGCCCCCGCAGCTGGGGCACACCAGCCGCAAGGGGCAGGACAATGTAGGGGAGCCCCGGCGGGTCCCCAGCACCACACAGCCCCACAGGTCGGGGTTCCTGCCGTGTGGCTCTCCCGTGCTTGGTGCTGCCGGGACACGACGCCGGGAGCCAGTGGGCCGCCCCGGATGCGCTGCCCGTGGGGCCTCGGCCGCGGGGTCCCGCCGCTGCCGCCTGCCGGCCGCCCCGCCCTGAACGCCGGTGCCGCCCGCGGGGACCGAATCGGGGCGCAGCCTTCCCGCCTGCTCCCCGCTCAGCCCGCGGCGGGCGCGGAGCCGTCGGCGCCCGCAGGCAGCGCCGCCAACCCACCCCCCACTCCATCCCGGAGACGAGGCCGCCGCGAACGGCGCTTACCCGAGTCGCTGAGGGTGTCGTCCCCGGAGCTGCTGCTGGCCCGGCTGTCCCCGGCGGGGCGCGGCGGGCGGCTGCTTCGCGGAGTCCCGCCGCCCGCCGCTGCCACCGCCACCGCCTCCCGCTTGTTGACGGGGAAGGGAAAGACCACGGCCGGGTCCACGCACTCGGGCACGGCGCCGCCCAGCTCCGCACGGCCGCTGGCGGCGGCGGGGCTGCCCGCGGCGGCTCCCGGGGGCGGTGGCGGGGCGGCGGGCGCCTTGCCCTGCAGCTTCTCGCTGACCGCCCGCTCCAGCTTCTCGCGGGCAGAGAAGCCGCTCCACATGCAGTCCTGGATGATGATGGAGTTGAGGTTGTTGGTCACGCCGAGGCCCGTCTCGAAGAAGTCCCCTCCGTCCGAGCCGCCCCAGAGGTCGGCCTCGGGGGGCAGCAGGAGCAGCTCGGACGCCCAGTCCAGGGGGTCGGTGGGGCGGCAGCCCCCCAGGGCCGCCCCTCCCCACGGCACCGGGCCCCCTCCCGGGGGGTGCTCCTGGAGCCCGGCCCGGCTGGGAGACAGGGGAGGGGTGGGCAGCAGCTCAAACTTTTTCCAGATGTCCTCCCCGGGGGGAGCGGAGTCCGGCCCGCACAAATAAAAGTCATCTTCGTCCGGGTAGAAACAGGGCTGCAAAGAGTCGAACTCGAGGTCTGGGTTTTTACTGACCATTCCTGGCATTACGGGTCTCCTTTTGTTGATCCCTGGGTCAATGGTTTTAGGTACAGGTTTTATGAGTATTTCCACCAAGGGGGAGAGATTCTCCCAAGACCTGAAACTAAACCAAAAATAATAAAAAAAAAAAACAACCACAATTAAAACACGAAGAAACAAACAGACACGAATGCGATTCCCTTCCTCTTAACCGAAGGAAAAAAAAAATCCCATCATCAACAGCAAGAAAGAGGAAACCTTTTGCAAGTTCAGAAAAAATGCATCTCACACACCTTTCCTCCCGACTCAAGATATTCAAAGAAAAGCGATCAGGTACTGCTCCCACTTGCAAAGCTTTCCGCCTTCCGCGGCGCTCCGTGAGGACACACAACCAGCCGGCAAGGTACAAGGATGCAAAGCACCCCTGTGCTTTTGCACATAGCACTCGCCTGCTCTCCCCGAACTGCTTCAAACGCTCAGAACAGCCGAGTAACTGTAGACAGATGCAAGGCTTTGATACCGTAATCTCTCCAGAAAGCCCTCTTAATATGCCAGCAAAAGTGGAGGAAGTTTACTCCTTTTGTCATCTGCGGAGCAGTGCAAAGGGGAGAGGAGAAGGATGCAAAAAAGGGGGCGGAGGGGTTCTTTGCAACTTCGCAAATCGCCAGTTCATTCACTCAAAGCGAGCCGGAGAAATCCGCACAAAACACAAGGGGGGGTGGGGGGAAGAGAGGAGGAGGGGAAATTCAGCAGCAACAGAAATTATCAAGCTTATGTAATAATCTCACGCACAAAAACACATTAAAACCACGCCGGAGCCACCAACAAAGCCTCCTGATTTGCCAAGAAGGTACGGGAAGTTTTTCTCCCCCTTTTTCCAGTGTAAGACAAGAGCAACGGAGAGGTTGCAAGGACAACTTTGTGCATTTTGCCACTTCATGCAATCAAACCTACAAACACGCCAGCTTTCCAGCCTTCTCACCTCCGCAAAGCGCACGCTGCTGCCCTTACCTCGGTCGGACCCCCCACTCACTACCCACGACCAGTCAACCATAGCCCCATTCCTCTGCCGAGACCTCAGTTGCATCAGACATTAAAAAAAATGAAAAAGTCCGAACGAGACATTCAGCGTCTCCCTTCAGCTCGTTTAAGGTAACGCGTTCTGATGGTTTCAGAACAGCTGACGCTGAAACGGAGACCAAATGGGGAAAAAAAAAAAAATCCATTAAAAGCCTTATGATGAAATGCAAAGAAACGAGCCCGGCTCAGCTGCTCTCCCCCTGCCCCGCCCCCTGATCACTTCCAGTATTGTACATTTTTCTACTCGTGAAAAACATTAAACCGTTAAAAATGTAAAGCAGTAAAGAGGCACCTACAAAACACAGGCGATCTCAATGCGACAGTTCCAAAACAAAACCAAAATACCCTCCAAGATTTTCTTCTGCTCAATGAAAAACCCATTCAGGCAACTGCAATGCCTCTGCGCTTCCTTTCCCTTCCCATCCTCCTTAGTTTAGCAACTCAACCGCGATGTGGAATTGTATTTATTTGATTGGGTTTTTGTCCTCCTGCTTATTACAGCCCAGACCCTGCAGCTTCCTCTTCTTACCTCCTTGGTGATGGTGGTGGGTGTTGCAAGGGGGAGGAGTGGCGGGAGGGAAGGGGAAAGCAAAAAAAAAAGAAGCGAGGGGAAAAAAAAGGCAGATGATCTTGTATGTTGCACTTTACTGAGCGCCAGCCCGCCCGGCCCCCGCGGCTGGCCCAAGCCTCTGCATTCACCCTTTGCTTGCAGACAGATGACTGTCACTAGCTGGCTTTGAAGCTTCTGAATATTATTAACCCCCCAAAAAGGCATTAAAAAACAAAAGCAAAAAAAAAAAAAGCAGCTGACACACCCGGGGAGGGGAGCATTCAAAAAATAAAATAAAAAAAAAGCGAGAGCAACCTAACCCCACCTCCCTGATTTCCATACAAGCAGGGAGGTGCCTGGCATTTGGCGCCAAAAGCCCCATTCGCTCTTTATTCTCTGCGAGCAGAATGAGGTCCCGCTCCCTGTGCAAAACCGCCGGGGGCGGCCCAGCGAGGGCGCCCGGCTGCCGGGGGGCCGGGGCTGCTCCCCGCGCATCCCGCCGCGGCCGCGCTCTCTTTGTGTCGCCCCCTCCCGCGCCACCCCGGCTCCCGAGCTTGGGGGAAACGTCGACTCCGGGCCGCCGCTCCGCACCCGCGGCCGCCATCTCCCGCGGAAACACCCAGGGCAATTAGAAATAATAATAAAAAAAAAGCATAAAGGAAGTGGTTGGACTAGGGAGTCGCTTCGACTCGGGGCTTTGTAAATAATTAGCAATAATCACCCTGCAGCGACGGCCTCCCCTCGGGCGAGCGGGGCTTGCACGCCGCCGCTGCTCGGGCTGCCCCGGGCGCGGCCGCTGGGCCGGCCCGCGCTCCCCGCGCACAGCGCTCCGCGGCCCGGCCCCGCAGAACGGGCATCGCCACTGGGCGGGAGCCGCCGCCGTTCCGCTGCCGACGGCGACACCTTGCGGAGGGCCGGCAGGAGCGGCGGCGCGGCGCTCGCCCGGAGCCCCCGCGCATACCCCCGGCGGCGGGGCACCCACCGCTCTCTCGCCTCCTTTCCCCGCGGGCGCGGGGGCTGCGGCGCAGCCGGCCGCGGGACGGGACGCGGCGGGACGGGAGCGCGGCGCTGTCCTCGGCGGTGCGCGGCGGCGGGAACGATCCCGAACCGGGTCCGGCGGCCGCTCGGGGCGGTGCCTCCTCGCTCATAGGCTGCAGGTTGAGGCGGGGACTTGGGCGTCGCTCGCAGGGCGGCTGGTGGCGGCGGGCGGCCGCTTTGTGTGCGGCGGCGGGGGCGCCGCGGGCGGGGCGCCGCCTCCCCGACCCGCCTCGGCCGGCGGTGGGGCCGGGCCCGGGGTCTGCAGGGCCGGCGGCAGCGGGACGCCTGGAGGGGGGACGGCGGCCCCGGCGTCGATGAAAGCGACTTGAGGCGGCGGAGGCTCCTCCTGAGAGGGGAGAGTGAACCCTGCGCCCCTTCACCGCATCCCCACGGGGACTTGGGGCTAGCTGCTCTGGGAGGTGCTGCCGCTCCCTGTCGTTATGATCCCCCTGGCCTCCATGTTGCACTTCAGTGTCTAAGGCCAAGAGGCTCCACCGCCCTCTCAGTGTCCCGTGACAGCCTTGAGAATTGTGTGTGGTGCCCAGAGGGGTGCTGAAGGCAGCTGGTGCCCGGGGCAGCTGCAGGGCTGGCCGGGCACTCCCAGGCAGGCCGGTCTGCAGCACAAGGCTGCGTGAGGTGGCAAGATGGCAATGGCTGGCCTGTCTGCACTGCCCATGGAGGCTTGGCTGGCTGGGTTGGCTGACGAAACGTGACCACTGCTTTGAAACAGCCTCAGCCAAGGCAGTGAGCTTCTGCTAGACATTTTGTTCCCCCAGCTTGCTCCTGCCCACCCTTCCCCCGCAGTGTGGAGGTGACTGGGTGCAGTTTTGTTGAGGAGCCTTCAGTTGGCTCTGATGGGGAGCAGAAAGGGCACCTGGGACAGAAATCCTCTGTACCAAAGCTTCTGAGCGGGCGTGATTCCGGTGGGGGGTGCTGAAGGTGACTTTTAGATGCTCCGCCATGAGTTACATCTTGGCTGGGAGGTACCAGCTGGCTGGAGTCAGCTGTGGAAGGGGCAGCACGACATAAAGCAGAGGAGCCCTGGACCAGCTCCTGCGGGGGCTGCAGCCAGGTCCCATGGCAGCAAGCTGCAAGGATTGCCTGAACTTTGTTGATTTGGCCTCCGTTCCTCTAATGCACTTGGATTCAAGACAGAGCAATTCATTGATTAGCTAATGTGTGCTCGATACTTTGAAGATGTGAAGTCTTGTGGAAGCCCTGAGCTTTATTCTTTTCTATTTGGATGATTTGGCTGGACAAAAAAGGTGTGGGTGGTTGATATTTTTTCCCCCTCACGTTTCAGTAGCCTTGAACATGTTGCGGCTTGTGAGCAGACACGAACAGTTAGTATGTGTCTCACTGAAGGTGTGAACAATTTATTTATACTCATCAATCGAGGACCTTCCTCAGTTTAAACAATTCTATGATTTGTTCCTTTAAGACCTTCTTCAGTTTAAACAATTGTATGATTTGCTCCTTTAAAGTAATGCTTTTTGTCTTCCACGTTTCCTTTAATATTTTTGTATATGCAAATATTGCTGTGTCCGTACTTTAGAGATAGATAGACATAGGCTGCTATCTGATTTATTGTTAATCCATTATAAATTCCTCAGCAGCCTTTTAAAATTTTCCTTTTGCTTTTTTCACACTTCGAGGAAAGTTCTACTGTGGTGTAGCATATCTTTTGTATTACCCTGAATGAGAACATTTATGAGGGGTAACACTCAAGAAAAATATTTTCGAGTAACTTTCACTGTCAAGAAAACCCCAACCAACCAAAAACCCCACCAGACAGGAAATGGAAAGTAGTACACTGAGAAACATTGCCGTTTACAAGCAGTAACTCTGTTTAGGTAAAAAGACGTGTTAAAGCTCCAGATCTATTGCATTGTCTTGTACAGCTGAGAAAGACAGGGAAAACATTGTGCAAAGCTTTGGAAGGACTGCGCAAATCTTTGTGCTGTTTTGGCTGACACTTTGGGCTATTTTATCAACATTTACTTTTTCTTCTCTGATCCCTTCTGTCTCTGAAATGGCACATATCAAGAAGCCTCAAGGCAAATGGAAACCTGAAATTACTTGTAGCTACTGTGAATTTATTATTATGTCATTTCACTGAAAAAAACTTGGGAATTAAGATGTGCTGTAATACAACTGGGTCCCAATACAGACCAGTTGTATAGCAAGTATTTTAAGGCATTGTAATAATTTTCTATCTGGAAAAGTAGAAAAAGATGTATAAAAAAGTGTATAAAAGGCTGAAAGATACTTTTGCTTATGCAGTGGTAAGAATCTTAAGTAGGTCCTGTGGTGTTTAATTTGACCTAACAACGAGCCTGACAAAGCACTGCGCTGAGAGCTGGGACATACACACCTGGTCGAAATACATGGGTAAGTTACTGGTGTTCAGGGCTACTGAACATTTGCCCTTTTGTCGTTATCGATTCATTAGGGAATGCTGTGTAGGGTAAATTTCTCTGGCCACACATACCTGTCTTTCACCCTTACAGCCTGCAACTACCAAGAAGATTAAAAAGAAACAGGGCGGTATTACTCGATATGAGTGTGTTTATCTTCCTAAGTGGCATCCAAACTTCAGTACATTTCTGAGTTTTCTTTCACTAGTCAGAAGTAATATATATATTCTCATGACTCCATGTTGAATTGTAAAAAGGATTTATAAAGGGTTTGCTCAGTTGGGGGGGAGGTGTGTGTTCTGAGCGCACTTGGCAAAAGCATGACAGAATTGGAATGATTTATCCCTGTTCTGTCTCAACCAGCAGACATGACATGTGAAACTTTCTGTATAGGGCTAGAAACAACATAAGTATGAACAGTCGTGGACTTGAGATTTTAATTTATTTTTTTTTTCTTAAAGAAGGACCTGATACACTACGTATTAGATAGCAGTAGTAACATTTTCAAGAGGATTAAGTATTTGGAGGTAGCTGTTAACCGTTACAAAAGCTGCCAGATGTAGAGCAGCAGATTTATTCCTGGATACCTTTAGTAAACTTGCTAAGTAGATGTACTGATCCCTGCTGTGTACCTGCTGAGTGTATGTAATCTAAAATATTTCTCTTGACACTCTCCCTGAAGGTAGAGTCTGGTATTAGTTTTACCCTCATTCAGGTGAGACAGGGTAAGGAACTTGCCCGGTGTCACGGATGGAAATGGAAGCAGATTTTTCCCCAGTGTGCTGGTTTCTACCTCTGACTGTTACAATTGCTTTCCCACAAGTTCTGGCAGAGCCTGTCATCATCATCCATTAAGATGGAAAGAATAGTGCAGCCTCCCAAAGATGTTGGATGTCACTTCTGCAAATAATGCCATCACCAGTGCTACATTCGCAGATGGTCTTCTGACATAAAAATTCTGAAATATCAGCCATAATACCTAGTGCTTGTATAATGTTTTACAGGACCAAGACATTATACAAACACAGACACTGAAAAACTTGAGTTGTTTCACTTAGAGTCACCACAGAGGTCACTAGCCAATCTCACCTCTGCATTCGGAAGCATTTTAAGGTGTACTTCATAATCAGAGAACTAATTCTATTGAATTAAAACTAACTTTGAGGTGATACTATTAATAAGAAATACTCTGATAATAGAATATCACTCTGACTATTAAAAACAGAGGAGGTACTGCATTTAACTGGGTAACTATGGCTGAATGCTCCACCTTTAAGTATTCCTAGATATATCAGAAGCCGTCTTTCAATGGTTAGTGAAAAGAAAAAGAGCTTTCTTCCTTCTGTGTTTTTTGTGGACATTCAGTTTCTTCGAAAACGGTTGTGTAGACTGGCGTTCGTGTGCTGGTCTTCTCCCTCAGCTTCCTTTCTAGCTGCTCTGGAAGATTTTCATTAAAACCAGAAGGACTGGGAATATATTTTTTACATTTGGCAGAAGCTGATGGCAGTTGCTCAGGAAAATAACCTACTTGCAACAGATTTTTCAAACCCTATATATGGCTAGATAAACATCTAAGCATTTGGTATCTTGCAGTTGTGTTCTAAAGCAAAACAAAATAAAACAAAAAGAACTTCAAAAAGTTGCAGATAAGACCCCTAAGGGAAATGTAAAAGAAACACAGAATTTTGAGAGCCTGGTTTCTGATGGCTCTCTTTTATGATAATTCTGGATATCTAATTAAGAATAAGGTTATTAAGTTTTTCTTGGTTAAAATATTCATAGGATCTCTGTTTTCTCTCTGGTTCCCAATTTTAAAGAAAACTATTAAGAGTTTAAAGATTTTTTTAGACCTTTCCCCTCAGTAAAGTTTGGTTGAAACTGCTTACTGAATTCAAAAATCATGTCAATGAATGACAGATAACTCTCTTGAATTGGGTGGTTTTTTGTTTGTTTGTTTTGTTTCATTTTTTTCCTCTTTTCCTCTTCTCCTTTTTTTAGGTAATTAGACCAAGAGGAAATCAAGTACCTGAATTTAAAAATAATGAATTTATTACATTTCAACATTGAAATATTTCCTTTGTGCACAAAAAATGATTGTGCAGAAAAATACCTCAGTGCTCCTCTTAAGCTGCCAGAAGTAACATTATTAGTACAAAATCTGTGGATAAATTCACTTTTACAATATTGTAACCCCCACACTTTATTACAGTAATTGCTTCCACCTAAGTGTATACATAGAGCATGAAAATATATCCTGATTTTAAAATCACTTACAAGCATTTCTCATTCTTGCCAGTATTCCTTTATATGTGGGAAGGTTTAACTTTACTAAGTTAAATCGCTGAAGAAGTGTCTGCTACTTAGTCATGTACAGCGTCAATGACATAAAATCTCATGTTTTTCTTGTGTTATATTCCTGGTTTTATATATACAGGTGACACAATGGACACATCTGATGTGCACATGCATTTCAGGACAGAAGCTTCAGCAATGTATTTTTTCTGTAACAGGTGAGCAGGCCAGTTAAAAATGGCTTGATGGTACATAATTAGAGCAATGTTAAACTTGTTTTTTCTTAGAATAGTTTGTAATCTTTTTCAAAAAGTTAACAAAAATAGATCAATGCAGTTGCTTATTTTCCACTTAAAAGAAAAAAAATATGGTGAATGTAATTCACGTTCGGCACAGTGAGACACTAATCTGTATTACCATGCTGCAAATACACAATAATTCTCATTACCAGTATTAATGTTGCAAATTTATACCGTGTCCTTCAGCCACTGCAACTGTGGTAGACCTCCTGGAGGGTCATCATCTTTATAAAATAATCTCGTCACAGGTCTTCAGTTTTTCTTTGAAAGTCAAGGGTTTGAGCCTATTCAGTCAATACCTACTCTGCTGCCTGCTAAAGCTAGGGAAAAACTCTTTGGAAAATTAATTTATTGAATCCCAGGAGAGTCATCCTTATGTTTTGCAGTTCGTGAATATGGAGAGAACAATGCTGATGGGCAGTCTCCCACTTCTCTTGGTCCACTCCAGGTCATAGGCAGGTGGGAAAAGGACTGCTGAGGTCTGGCAGCTTCATCAAGTAAGTTTTTCTCCTTACAGTGGTCCTTGGTAATGCTGCGATGACACTGCATCATGAAGACTTGTTGATCTCAATTAGTTTAATTCTCTGAAAAGCTTAGTTTAGTTAAAATATTCTTAATGCCACTGCAAAAAAGACTGGGCACTGAACACTGGAAGATCTTTGGGGTTTTTCAAGCATATTGTAAAATGGGTTACTTACGTAGTTTGTCCCCAATTCTTAGAGTTTCTCTTCTACCTGCCCCGCCCCCTGCCTCCACTTTGTCATTATATATTCAGTCATGTAGTGGCTTGAAGCATTGCAACATTTGATGTTCATACGTGCTCAAATGTTTTAGCTTTTTTTTTCGAGCAATCAGCCATTTGTGCATGTTTATGCAAACTCACTTGGCTGTTTTTGAAACTTTAGCTCAAAATATTTCATTGATTGCAAAGCCTTTTAAATAATTCATTATCGTGAAATATTTTACCTGATAATTCACTGAGACAAATGTGAAATGTGGAGTTGGGAAGGTAAAATTATAACCAGTCACATAAACCTGTCTTCATTAGGTCCCTTTCAAACATCTCCAAATGTTACCAATAGAGAAAGACATCCTCGGAGACTGGTTTGAAGCGTGAATTCTTTAGTTTTCAATTGGAATCTGCTTTATGTTTGAGAGGAAGGCTCTCATTTCCTGCATCTGAGATTCATTTTTAAATGCAAGCTAACAGGAAGATTAGCCTTTAAGGACTATTAGTGACTGGCCTGAATGGTGTTGGTGACTAGAACATAAAAGGGAAAAAAATAATATAGACTGGTGTGAGTGAATAAGGGGATGCATCAAACCATTCTCAGCTGGCGTCAATTGATATGGCTTCCTTCCATTGGGACTGTGCCAGATGAGACCAGCAACAGATCTGTCCTGTCGTGATTCCAGCTTTAGTCTTGGGCCACAACTTGAAAGTACTTTTCTGGATTGTGTAGTTTGTTCGTATTTTATATGCAACAGATAGAGCCTTTACTGATAACCTGTGGGACATTCTTCAAAGCTTTGCCATAAAAAACTGTTAACAACAAAGGAAATGCTTTACACTTACTGCAGTAATGAAAATATCTTTAGACACATTAAAGGCCTTTATGGAGATTTGATGGTTTTATTATTATTGCCATTCCCACTTTAGTAAATCAGCGTGTCAAAGTTTTGTTTATTTACGTGTCACAGAGGTTATAGATGTATCTCTGGCTCTAAGCAGAATTGTACAAAGCCCTATGCCACAACCTTGGGATGTCTTTACCATTTCCTCCTCCTTCTGCATGCCTTCCACAGTCTCCCAGAGAGAGCTGCCCGTGTCCTTAATGTCACTGGGGCTAATTCTCATGGGCTTCTGTGAAACTCTCAGCCCCCCAAAGAAGGTGTTCACCTCCCGGTGAGAAGAATGATTGCTAGAGATAAGAAACCGGACTCAACAGACTCAGGTTTGCATCTGTTTCGGAAACTCCTACAATTTATTCATATGTTTAACATATTCACATGTTTTTCCAGGGAAATGCAAGATGATTTTGTATGAACCACAGTCTGCAAGGCAGAAAATTGCTTTGAAGTGAGCCATGATCAATAGGAGGCTGAAAGAAGTGTCTTGTTCTGATCATTGTATGTAATTATTATAAAATTATTTGACAGATTACTGACTTTCAGAAGTAGAGAGTTTTAGAAGCAAGTGCCACAACAAATGTGGTTTATGAATTTTTTTTTTCTTTTCTTTTCTTTCGATTAACCATTTATTGTACTGATCATATTTAACATTGGATTCCTCCTGCTTGCAGTGTTCTGCTGTGAACGTTTTAGGGCCCATCAGTATTGTAACTTTGGCCTTGGCTGTGTATGTGCTGAAGTACCTGAACATACATTATAAGACCTAGAGCTGTCAAATTCCCCCTAAACCTGTCTCTCATGGCATTATAAAGGCAGTTCTGCTGCCTCACTCCTCAGTGCCTAAAGTGACAGGGAAAGAAAGAGAGAAAACCTGAACAAGAAGCATCCAGTATGTAGCAGCACGTGCGTCTTGTGGCCACCCAGAAAAGGGTATGAAGCAGAGAAGAAAAGGTTGCATACAGTTGTGGATGAATTGTATTATAAAGCATCATAACAAAACAATTTTCTTTTAAAACTGCTGACTTGTTTTTGCTTTTATTGAAATGAGTTATTTGGTGGCCCTCAATGACTTTTGACTTAGGTGGCTTGAAGTGTCAAGGCAGAAGAAGCAGTTAAAGACAGGATGTCCTTGCACCCCTTAATTAAAAGAGATTAAAAGTGTTGCTATTTAACTTTGAGCCGAGGAAGATGGAAAACATGTATTTAGTGTTGTTTCCACTATTACACAATTATATCCTTGATTTTTGACTGTTTAATTTCCTTTTTGATCATTGTGTAGGAGAGATTTCCTTGTTTTACTGTTAACTGAAATACCCAAAACTGTAATCGTGGTTTGATAGTGCACAGCTATGTTTATGTGATCAGACTTTACATGTTAAATGTGTTTTCATCGGTAATCTAATATTTATGAGCCATTACAGTATTGAGGTTTAGCTAGAGGTTTTCTGTTCTGATAATGCATATGTTTGTTTTCCAGTGACATAATTTCATTGCTAAGAACAATTTTTGTTTAACAGAACTGAAGTATTCTTGATATCCGCAGATGTTATTCTGTACAGCATTGGAGTTTAGAATAGATGGGCCACATACAGAAATGTATATTATTTCAAAAGAGCTAAAATCTATATTATAATAAAGGAAGAAAATAATGGTGAACATTTATTATGTTTTGTTTCTATCCTGACACTACCCAGGTTTTCTGACAACAATTTTCATTGCACCAGTTTCAGAGTGCTAAATATGTAGCATTTTGGCAGATATCCGTGTACTTTGGAAAAAACATTACTGAAATGAGTATTTTACAGCAATTAAGAAAAGACCATGCTTTGGTAGTTTAATGTATTTACAAAAAGTAGCAAAAAAGTGAATATAGGTAAACATATCAGTGGGAGAAGAGTGTTGTATTTATATAGAAGTATGTATCTGTGTATATATTGATGTTCACGTATGTGAGTGTGTGTGTACAAGTGTATTTTTATACTCCGACTTAACCTATAATAAATGTTTAAAACATGTACATTTCAGAAACGTTTAAAAAAATGACATTGAATCCTTGTCTATACTGTTTTTCTTTCTTATAGGACAACCCGCAGTATTATTTTAGTTAGCAGCTCTTACAGAGATTTTAGAATATGTCTACATGGGGCAGTAGAGCGTGAAGACCATCCTCAGCTCACCTAGACTGGGCTGATAAATCTGTGAAGCACATTGCACTCTTCATAGCTCAAGTACTAAAAGATGTAATATATAAATGTACTTGCCTGGCTCACTGCTCAGGATAGTGAGTTTTGTCCCTTTGTGAGGCTCAGCATCATTGTGAAACTTCTGTAGTGTGTTTCATTCTGGTGCTGGCTTAATCAGTGCCAACCAGCCAACTGCATCATGCTCCAGTGAGCTGTGTGGATGCACCTTGTGATAAACAGTGATGGTGTTTTTTTGTCTTAAGCTGTTAAAATAAAATAGATATCTCATCTTGTTCACTGTATCATTTTCTTATTAATCTTCATACTCACCTTTTAGACCTATGAATTTGTCAAATATTAGGCAGCAGAGTTGGACTGATGGTAGATGATGATAATTCTAAGGTAGGATGAAATGTAGTATGGAAGAGGGTGTCCTAGGGTTTTGATTCTAGTTTCAGCTTAACCTTTTGAACTGCAGCAGGTCATGGGCAAGGTCATGTTAACTTTCATGTTAACTTTTTGTTTTGCTCACCTGTAAAACAGATAATGATGACTAGGACCTCTGTGAAGTGTTTGGAGAACTTCAGGAAAACTGAATATTGCTAATTAAGCTAGTAAAAACCTATTAGATTTTTGTTTTGCAGTATGTTTCTATGAATGTGATGAGGGAACAATACTCTGCAATGAAGGTAGAAACATTCTACTATCTAGAAAGTAAGGCTAAGTGCTGGAATGAAACAGGAATTCATTTCACCTTAAGGGATGGCTACAGTGCAGATATGTACATCAGAGCTAGTCATTATGGGCTGCCTTTCTAGTCAATGGAGAACACTTGCCTCGATTCATTTGACTTACTTTAGATGTCTGCTTTAAGGTGAGATGAATAATGCCTTATGAATAACACTCATTATATAATTTAATCTTATCTCCTGCCATAGAGGTACCCACAGCTGCTCTGTATTGGTTGTGGTTGCTTCTGTTTGACTAAACCACCACTTTCATAAAGTCCTTTTTTAAGACTAATTTAGACAAGCAATTCAGAAGCTGGAGTGGTGATACTATTTTTGTTTCCCTTTCCTTCCCACCCATATCTTAATATTACCCTTCAAAAATATTTAATGAAGCATATAAATAGCAGTTGAAACCACTTCTCATAGAATATCATCATCTTTGGAAATAAGTGCTGAGTGTTGGTCAGCAAGTGCTGTAAAAAATGAAAGGTAAATTTGGCATGTGGCAGCGAAGTGCTGAAGTGGTGATTAGTTTTCTGACAAACAGATGAGGCTGGTTTGGCCAGCTGTCAGAATGGTTATATACGCATTTTGCTATATTATTCTGATTGTATTACTTTTGGATTTGAACTGAAGTCAGGGTAATTACATGGAAAGATGTGTCACTGTTTAACAAGGTTATAAAAATGTGTGCTCTGTTTCTGCTCCACTTTGTGTTATGCAATGGCATTTCTGCCTGGTCTGTGAAATGTGCCATTCCAGTCATTTACTTGCTAGCTGTAATGTGAATTCAAGGTTTTTCAATATATTTACAAAAATATATGTTTTGACCTTTTTGGAACTGGAATATTATTATATAGAGAGAGTAATGACATGTTAAAACTATGTTATTTGTTCAAGCTTGTTCTCATAAAATTATCATTAAGAGAGTTCCCATATACACATAAATGCTGGCATTTTTTCTTGGCGCTGGCTTGGGAATCTGAGTTAAAAATAAAGGTGGATAGCAAAACATGATATATGTGGACATTCCTCATCCCATTATGCTGAGGGCCCTGTAGCTGGCATTTTGGAGAAAATATGAAAAGATAATGAGTAAGCTTTTGTGTATATCCTATGGCTCAAAGAAGAAAAGACACTCTTCTGAGCCTTGCATGTCGTTAGCAGTGAATATTGGAAAACCCCCCTCTGCTTGTCCTGCCGCATGAGAAGTGAGACTTGAAAGAACTTTCACTTCTTTTACTGGTTTGAAAACATATTTGACCTCTGAGAAAGGAAGCCAGGGAGAGCGTTGAATAAGTTGATTTACCATCTCTTGAAATACCTCCTTTACTGGTTCTGTGCCAGAATCTGAAGTGCTGTAGTGACAGCAGCCAAAAGGGAGTGGGGATTTGGATGAAGATAAAGGGAAAGATTAAAAAAAAGAAGTCTAAACCTATATTTAATCCAATGGTCTCGTTATCTGAAGCTGACCACTTCCAGGAGCTCTGCAAACTTTTTCTATGGTGAATGAATTGAGCCCCGTGTTATAATGACAAATACTTCTACTGGGAAATGCTCATGTTGTGTTACATTAACGCTACAGTGAAAAAGTACAAACTGAGTCAGATATAGAAGATACGACTTTTTACATCTGTGATGCATGTGGATTACGGAGGCAAAGATGACCCGAGAAAGTGGAAGCTCTGTGTCTGAGTTGTTGAAAAGAAGGTTTTGGAGCAACATCCCAGGAACAGCTGCTGCCGAGTACACGGGATTGTGGGGTATGCGGTGTGATTATCAGTGAAATCTCCATTTTTTCTGTAGTCCAAGAAAAAAGAGGGATTTATTAGTGTTTCTGATGGATTTACTACAAAACATTGCTACTTGAACGTGATTCTAAGATTTTAATTCACATTGTCGTAGTTGACTTTTAGCTGGTTGATTTCAGTAAATTTCTACTGATTTAAACAAGCTGAGACTTTTCCAGAATCATCGTGGTATTATTCACTTGAAGTACGCTCCTCTACTATAAGCTCTGTGGGGCAGAGAGCCCCAAAGTCCTAAGAAAAATGTTTTCAGGAATCACAGAATCACAGAATCATATGATTCTCTTTGGTCTCTTTGGAAGCAGATGTTTGCCCCTAAGTATCAGTACTCAGCAGCATATGCCCTAATTTGAGGATGCCTAGTAGTAAAGCATTGCAGAGCTGAATTTAGCAGCATCACACCTGAATTTAGCAGGTCACCCTTCTGATTATGTGTTGCTTTTGGAAATTTTGGCATTGGATGTGCTGTGTGCTTCCTGTAATTCTTCTTGAATTTCATAGCCTCCTTTTTTCCCACTCCTTCATAGAAATGTCTGCTTGGGAGTTAAAGGCTCATAATGTAAACATGTAAGCCTATATTATAGGTTCAGTTTTCCCAAACATGACCTTTTTATTCTGCCATTAGAGCCCTATGCAGGGTACATGGTGAGTACATCCTCATTCTAGATTTTCTGAAGTCCCATCAAAGCTGCAACTGAACCAAGTAGACAAAGATGGACAGAGAAGCCTAAGCAGTGTCAGCAACATGATGACAATTTTGGAGAGAAGGGTGGCACCCATAATGTCAGATCGGTCACAGCAGGAGGAGACAAGTGATTTTTAATCAAAGCGGGAAATGAGGCATGGCAAGAGTAAAGGCTTTGGAATTATGTGAGGACTTGAGAGGGGATTTTGAGTAAGGCTGAAAACAGGGAGGCTTGGCGTAAGAAGATTTTCAGCGGCTGACTTGCTTTAATTAGGAGCAATGGATTTAAAGTTCAGCATGCTGATGGAAAATAATTCCCTTATGGAGCCCTTACTGAGAATCCGAATCCTTTCCATTTATTGTTATTTAAATCTACTTGTGTACGGGGCTGTCATCAGCAAGAATGTTTGTTGCTCCTTGTTTATTCAGGTCAGGAAAGATGTTCATGAAATATGTAGTCACATAGTAATTATGTCATCAGATCCACTGCTACAAAACTCTCCTCAGTGAAGAGGAATTTCCTTTACACCT
Source organism: Nesoenas mayeri (assembly GCF_963082525.1). NCBI lineage: Eukaryota > Metazoa > Chordata > Aves > Columbiformes > Columbidae > Nesoenas > Nesoenas mayeri. The sequence goes on from NC_137544.1 coordinate 13,368,003, forward strand.
GACGGTAACATTTTTCAAAATAAAACATGTCAAAACTTAGAAGTTTATGTTGGCAGACCATCATATCATTAAAGCAAGACTGAATGTATCCTGTCCAAATCTCTTGCTTCTTGTAATGGTGCCTAAGGCTACAGTCTTCCAGATGTTGATACTACCAGCATTTACATTTTGAATGAAAAAACCCTTTTGTTATCACAGACACTTTACAGTAGAAATTCTACCATTTTTTTTTTCAGAGCTGTTTGTCTGATGTAATGCAAAAAAAAAAAGGGCAGGAGGATGGGAAAAAAAAAGTAACTTTTTCCCCCCCCCTTCAGAATAATTTGCCTTTAGCAATAAGAACCAGAAAGGATGGAGCAGCAGCTCTTTCATGCCACTGCTTCCCAATCCAGGTTGAGATTGCAGTATTTGTCCATAAAAAGCGAAAAACTGCCTTAGTCTCAGGAAGGAAACAGAAAGTGCTGCAGTAGCAATAGTAGTGAAAGCGCAAGCAAAACTTTTCCTTGCACTAACACTGGCCAGACAACATCAGCATTAAACTTAATGAGCTGTATTTACACTGAGTCAGCTCACACTGCTTTAGACTTAAAGGGACCTTAAAACAAGTGAAAATGAGAATAAGTTTTGGTAATTAACATAACTACTCCCATGGGGGGGGTCAAGAAGTGGTGGTAAGACAACTCCATTTTCTTGGGTTTGCATCTTGCAGCCTTCTTGCTGAGGTGCTGTGGTTTTACAAGAATTTCTGAATGAAAGGCAGGACCAAGTGATCAAAGGATGACAAAGCGGTGAGATAACAGGACACTGAGAAGAGAAATACATCTTTCCCCATGTATATTATTAGGAAAGCCGTATATAGTTCAGCAAGAATGGGCAGGCTTCAATTGGAATTAAATTATTTTATTTTTTTTTCTAATAAAAGCTCTGTTGCCACACATGGATCTGCATTGATTGCTTTGTCCTGCTCTCACTCATGACTTTATCTGTTTTATGTGCTTACATGTTTTGCTGGGTTGATACCTCAGGCTTGAATCTGGTAAAGAAATTCATGATGCAGCTGCACAGACTAATTTTCCAGTCTGTTGCTACTATTTCTGTCTTGTAGACTCTAAATTGGAGCTTATGATTGAGTGTCAGCCTGAAGAAGAAAGGCATGGAGGACTGCTGATGCTTTCAGGATCAGATGTGCAGCTCCTCATCCTCCAACAAACAGATCTTGGGAATGAATTGGTCAGACCATTAGTAACAGTTCCATGGAAAGTGATGAAAACACTCACCAAGCAGAACATGTATACGTTACATTTGTCATGTATACGTGGTTTTGTGGTAGTGAGATATACATGCGAAGCAACAAAGGTGAGAAATAATATACTGAGTCTTCCGTACAAGCAACTTATAGAGGTGTATGATTTTCCCAGCTGCCATTTTCCCCTGCACGGCACCTTTGCATGGGAACACCTTATGAGGAAAGATACTGTAATGTGCAATGAGGTTGATTTACAGGTTATACATAGTCAAAATGAGCGGGATCAATCTTCTAAAAATCACTTTTAGATTGTGATTTTATATAGTGACAGTACTATCAGAGATAGTATATTCAGCAAATGCACGCACACACACTTATGCTTCATAATGTCATGTACTCTTTGTTTTGTGCTTGGACTTCAAATAATTTCTGTTCAACCATGATATCCTGTGGCATGGATGGATGCTTGTTAGTAGAACAAGTAGCATAATTCCTGAGTTGGAAAGGTCATAGATAGGGCAATGGGACTGGGGACCCAAAGCTGGAAAATGTATTAACATAGTTTAATCAGTCATACTAAATTCCACTGTGACATATTTCCTCAACAAATTAGTTAAAAGGATTCTGGGTTCTGTCACTGGAAAAGAAAACACTTAATCTTTTATTCTAAAAAGAATATTTTTTATTTAATTATTGTATCTGCAAGTTTTGGGATTTTTTTTTTTTTAATTTTCATTTTCATGAGTGTTTATTATAGTTTATGCTCTAATATTTAAAACCTTACTTTAGGATATCTACCTTTTCCTATAAATTTTGCCAGAGCTTTGTTGTGCAGCCTTGATCAAATTACTCGCTCCTTCTATGTCTCACTTTCACTGTATTCAGATAATAGACTCTCCAGCACTGTCCTAAACTTTAGTGTGTCTGGAAAGTGCATAGCACAACGTGATGTTGATATCAGATGGAATTCCTAAGAATTACTGCAATTCAAAGAAGTAGTAATTATTTGGAGTTTGGCTAAACTGTTACCCAACATCTTCTCTGCTGAAGGGCCTTTACTTCAAATATTGGAAGAAATGTGCAGCCAAACCACTGACAAGACAAGGTGGTTTTTGGCTGTTTAGATGAGTAATTACAGTCAAGGAATGTCACTCAGATTCTGATTGTTCCCAAGCAAATGAGTGCAAATTTAAAAGTGAGATTCATCCGAATACTAACTGCGGTTGTTTCCTTTCCTAGGCGACCAGCGGGATTTGTGAGTTATGCAACATTAGCTACCCCTTGAATATTTTGAAGCTGAAGTTGGAAAACAATTTAGAACTGCTTTAGTGTGGCCATTCTTATGCATCCTGTGCAGCTCGTTCACTGCGTCCTCCTTCCCTGCAGAGGAAGGGTAAGAAAGGCGCGTCAGGAGGGAATAGGGTTCCATTGCCATGTGGTGATTCTGTAATAATTAACAGCAGCGCTCTTGTTGAGTTAGACTCTTGGTTCATTCAAATTGAAATTGCTTCTCTATTAGAGTGCTTGCTCATTTTCACAAGTACCTTGTAGAGCTTTATAGCTTTTAAGCTTCATAATGGTGACATCTCACCCTGAAATACAGCTGCAATATGATTCTCTGTGTTGAAGAACTAATGTACAGTTACTTTTTTCTTAAGTAGATATGCCTAATGGAGTTTTTTAAAGTACAGAATTAATTCACGAAGTTCAGTAATTAGTGATATGGTAAAAATAAGATTCCTCTAAATTACTTTAAAAGTTGGCCTATTTTCATCTACTCCATTTAAATAGGTATTAGTTTAAAACCGGCTACTTCTTGCCTTTTGCATTTCAGTGTTGCTCTGTTAGGCTTTTTTCTTCCTTCTAGGATTAAATGTGTGTCCTGTAGGCTTGTCAGCCCTGAGTTTTCGTATGTGACAACACTCACTGTGATCTTCGAAGTCATCAATCAAATGGGGACCATAGTCTTCGAAAGTGTTTTAGAGAGCCTCTTTCTTGAATAGCACACAGTATTTCTATACTAAGAGTATACTATGCCATAAAATAATGTTTATGTTCCTTTAGGCTTAATACCATACCATTTGTGAGCACAAGTGCTGAAGCAATTTAGAAAGAGATGTTAACTTTATACCCTACCAGGGAAGTAGTTTTATTACTGTGTATGCAAAGCAACAGGAAAGCAAAGCTTTGCTTTTATATTTTATTAGCTATCATTATCATGTTTCAGGGCCTCTTCTTGTACCAGTATTTGCAGACATATAGAAGTCTTTCTTTATGAGCATACTAAAAGAGAAATTGGGAAATTAATAATGTGGTTTCTGAATCTTTAGAAAAAGTACTTGCTTTAGAAAACGAAGAATTGTTTTAGCAGTGTATGTCCCAACAATGAGGCTACAAATGCCAGATGTAGAAGAATAACATTGTGCTTTGGCATTGGATTATGAAAATAGAATGGAGATGAAAGCAGTTAGCTTAACTGCCATGTAGGGGAATATCACTGCTGGTAATGCCAGACATTTAAATATGAATCAAGTCCCAACATAGTCCTGAGATATCCTAAAATTATTAAAATATACTTCAGGTTGTTTTTTATTTTCTCACTGATTTTATTCATTGAATTTCACTTTCTGAGTTTTTTGTCATATTTATGAGATCAAGAAACTGAAGCACAGATTTTTTATATAGTCACAGTTTGTCAGAAGCATGAATTTTAAGCAAATTACCAAGTATCATGGCATTCCATAGACCTATATTATGATAAACACTGTTCTGGGATGCAATTTTTACAGTCTCTGAAATGGCTTATGACTGGGTTTGGAAACTGAAATTCTACACTGAGAAAATTCATGTACAGTACAACGTCCTGTTTTGGTAAGGTTTAAGGTTATATTTATTTTTACATATATATATTTTGGTTTATATTTATACTTAGAAGACAGCCTAAAAAGTACCACATTAGAATCCTGAGAAATTACTTCCTGAATGAGCTTGAACATCTTCCATGGAAATTCTAACTGAACAGAATTTCCTATAGAAATAGTTGTTGTCCTTGTTGTGAGGATTCTCTGTATAAGAGCATAGTTGCTTGTCACATTCTTAAAATATTTCACACATCTAGGAAATGGAATGCCTTGAAAATAGGTTGCCTTGGGTTAAAAAAGAGACCATGACTTTACACTGCCTTCTGTAGGAATCAGAAGAGTATTCTGTAAGAACCAGTCTGGAGAGCCATACAGACCCCTTGCTCATTGCAAATGAGTTATGAAAGTGGAATCTAAATGAAAGCAGATAATGATGATAGAGATGTAGCACAAGAATTTCCACATCATGATTACTGCTTCTAAACCTTTGAGTCAGCTTTAGATTTCTGAAATTAGTCTTTAAGATGTTGATATGTATGTAAGTTCACTGGTCTTGCTTCTGAAAACATACAAGTTCTCCTCTCGCTGGAGTTCTCTGAGTGCTGATGTCTCTTTATCATTAGAACTCAGTCAGAGCTTCCAAAACGTAAGAAACAGGAAATGATGAACAGGTAAGTTCATAATTGTTCGGAGTGAAGTAAGCTTGGATGCCCACGCTCATGTTTCTCGTGATCAGAAAAAAAAAAAAGGCAGGAGGAGAGAAAGCCCATAATATGCCTGGGTTTTGTGAGGGGTAATGAAATGACTGAGATAGCTTATAATCATCTGAAAAAAAGATCATTCTGTCCAAGATGAAGTTCACTTTCAGTCTGTTGTTCTTTACCTAGTATCAGATTTTATTTAAGTCCTGGGCTATGTTGTTAATAATGAGGTAGTCAATGTTATAGAGGAAAGTTACAGCTGTCTTTTATCCACTTCTTGCTGATATTGAAATTGTTCGACTGATGCTGCATTTTAAATGCTCGAATAAACAGAGAGAAATGTGATTCTGGCAATGAGAGATCTCCCTACCTCTATGGTTGGATATGTCATTCCAGAGAAGACCAAGAGCCTCTTACACATCATGGTGTATCATAACATTTCTTCTCAATAAGACATAAAGATTTTATTAATAGCAAACTGGAAGGAGATCCAAAATGAGAACTGAGTATAACCAAGGGAACAGCGGGAAGATGTGCCAAGGGAGGTTTAGGTTGGACATTAGGAAAAGGTTCTTCACCCAGAGGGTGCTGGAGCACTGGAACAGGCTCCCTAGGGAAGTGTCACGGCCCCAAGCCTGACAGTGTTCAAGAAGAAACTGGACAACGTCCTCAGACACATGGTGTGAACTGTGGGGTTGTCATCTGCAGGGACAGGAGTTGGACTTGATGATCCTTGTGGGTCCTTCCATTTCAGGACATTCTATGATTCTATGATCTGTCTGCTCTCTGTACGTTTCTAGTAGACCATCTCCAGCACCACTAAGGTATGTCCGGTTCTGGATCTCGATATGAACACAACAAATGCCAGGTCTGCTTTCTTAGCTTCACTTAGATGAACATTCACAGGTTTTGGCTGGCTTCTGAATGCCCTTGTTCAGGAAAGAGAGATCTGATATGCTTTTCAGCTGGTTTGAAATCATTAAGGACTGCAAAGAGTCAACTTCTTCAATGCTTGTCAAACTAGTTTGGGCTTGAAAGATACAAAGAGTTTCTTTCTTTGAAAGCCATATTTGTAATTTCTGTAGAAAAGGCCTTCTGTTCATAATACTTTCCTGAATCAGTAAAAACATAAATACAGAAGATGTTTTACGTTTCTGATGTCTAAGTTTAGTTTGAACAAGCAAATTACCTCACCATTAAGTGTAAACTGAAGAGGGGTTATATGGAATTATCTTTGGAGTTCCTCAGTTGGTCCAAAATCCATCATTCTGCTTTTCACATCTTTCATTTGTAGTAACTGTAGCTCCTCCAAGTGATAAACTATGTCCTTGTTAGTGCTGAATGATAATCTAGGATTTGTTCTCTCATTATGCCCAAAGATCCATCTTAAAGGAATATTAACTTTACAAGGAAATTTTACATTTAAAAATAACTGTGCATTCCTAGTTCAGCTGTTGTCTTTATGTCACGGCCTCTCTTGATGGCAATGCATCCTATTTTCACTCCAGAGTCCCAGGTTTACACAGCACAAAGGATCCTTCTCCAGAACCTGTATCAGTGTTATAAAGTGCAAAATATTACTCACTTCGAGTGCAAAAGTTGAAAGAGGCAGAATATTGCTGGAAGAGAAAGAGAGAGAGAAAGAGAGAGAGAAAGAGAGAAAGAGAGAGAGAAAGAGAGAGAGAGAGAGAGAGAAAGAAAGAAAGAAAGAAAGAAAGATTAAGCAAGAAAACACCCTGCAAAAAAAGTAATTTTATGCTAGTCCTCCTTCTGCTCGCTAAGTCACTTTTAATCAGATTTTCAATGTTAGGGAGGAGTTATATGTTCTTTATTTTCAAGGTGCCACAATATTTTTGGGCTTAGACTTAAAAATACTAACCACTACTGCTGCAACTGAAGTCTGTACTAGTACCTGGTAAAATACTATAAAAAAAAGGGTGCATATGTAACAAAACGGACATCCAGAGTAAATTATATTTTAAATGTTTTGGCATTCTTCCATAAAAAGAGAGAATTATATTTCTTACAGAAGGAGTGTGAGATAAATTCATTACTTTTTGTAAAGTTCTGAGGTGCTATCATGATACTGAAAAGCTGAGGAGGAACCCATAATAATCCAGTATTTAAATGGTGTGCATATTAAATATGGGCTAGGGAAACTCAGTTGTGTGCCATATGGTAGAGAGCAGAACAACAAATATTGCATTACCTATAGAAATGCAATCAGTGCCTTGGATGTTTTTGGTCATAACCGAAAACATTTACTGCAAGACTCAACATCGAAACATTCTGTTTGTATCTTTTGCCTGTTTTGCTTTTACAGATGCTTAGTTGAGCATGTGTTTAAGCTCATTTTTAAGCATAGTATAACTATAAATACAAATTTAGTCATACTAAAATCAATTCATGAAGAGATTCATAATTTTAAGTAAATAAATACTGCATCACTGTATCATTGGATTCTAGGAAAATGTCTAAACTGTTTCCTGTTTCTAATCAGGTACAACCATTTCATAGGGCTTGTTGATCATCCCGTTGCCAGGAGATGAGCAGAGAGAAGCAACTGGTTAACAGCTGGTTGCATCTGGTCACAGCCAAGAGAACACAGCAATAGAATAAACAATTCAGTTTTCAACAGCTGCATTTGCAGTTACAGTCTACTGAATCAAATAAGTGCAGCTTTCCAAGCATAATTTGTGAGCTAGAAACATAATTTATCTTTAGAAACATTTAGAAGTAATGAGAGAAGAAACCCTTTTCCTTATTCTACTAACCTCTCCCTCTCTTACTAAGATATAGTTATTACTTCTCATTTTTGTTTTAAACATTGGAAACATCTACTAATAGACAACACGCTTAAGCACTCTAATTCTTCTCTGCGTTTTGTACCTTGATGTACATCTCTACAGTTTCAGTTTCTAAAGATTCTGTGCTCTCCTATTTCACTTGTAGGATCACTTGAGAGCTGTTAGATATTTCCTGATATCCGCCAAGGACCTTGCTATAGGTTTTTATTGTCCCTGGAAAGTCACCAGATACAATATTGATGGGTAACAGTAGACATTTTATTAAAGAACAAATTGGATTTGGAACATAGTTATGTAATGGATTGCCTGAATATGCTACTGAAAGCTGGCCAGAGACTGGGAGACGGTCATACTGTTTGAAGACATCATACCTAGGGCCAAAAATGGTTGCATTGTTTCTCCATCAAGATGTCAGCAACCTCAGATGCTTAGATTAAAGGAAGTTAAGTTTTCCCAGGATATTATAATACTTTTCTGACTAGCTGATGGATCAGAATCTCAGGGGAAATTAATCTGCAAAGAACACTGAATCTAAAGCTGGAAGTTCATGACAAACAAAAGAAAGGGATTGTTTTACACCTGTATTAAAAGTCTTAAAAGGTCTTTTAAAAGCAGTGATCATGTTTGTTTGTCATCCACAGGACTGATAAGCAACATATATGAGTAGGTATGTATGTACTGTATGTATGAGTACGTACGCAAACAGAGTTCATAGAGACATTCTAAGGGCAGTTTGTATGTTGAAAGATGTCAGCTGGGGAGCAAGACCAGCCCACAGAGGCTGTTTTTTTCTTAGGAACATTGAATGTTCAGAACAGCCTGTGCCCAGCTCTGTCTCCTGGCATCCTGACTTACTGACCAATTTACTGGATGGACCCTGGAACTGCACGGGAGTTTGCCCTTTCTCCAGTCTTGTCTCTGGCCCTGCTTCCTAATGTTCCTGACTGGTTTGACCCCAGACATGGACTCATTTCCTCACTGTATGTGGGACTGCTGATGGGACCTGCCACTTGAGACCAGCCTGGTCCTGCGCAGGTACTGTGGGCCCATGCCCTGGTCAGTGATCCCCATCAGCTTCTGGCTTATTCCCTTGTGCATCAGTCCTGCCCTTGCTGCTACCTGATAGGCTATATCCACTAGAATCCATCATCTGGATTATTTTTAATAACATTGGGTTTACAGTTTGAAAAAACTATCAGGTAGATTCATCACAGGTACTAAAGGCTGAGTTAGTTGATGTTAATATTCACTATTTCTGTTGTCAAAGATTCTGGAAACCCTAGAAGTACTCCTCAGCCTGACAAAGATAAGTTCTGTATGACAGAATGACAAGACAAACTCTATTCTAGCCAACTTGAACTATAAATATAAACACAGGACAAAGAAGCACAAATCACAAGTGATCAGCGGACTGATGACTCAAAGAGCATCTTAATTGCAAGATGATGGGATGAACGGCACACCCTGGGAAAGCATTGATTTGTCAGAGCAGGCTAGTGTCCCAGAGTATCACTCCGCTTAATTAAGTGCACCTGTGCACCTCACAGTGCAGCTCAAACTGAATTTGCAGAATTTATTGTGAAATTGAACCAGAGTTACAAGAGAACTGCCTCAGTCTCTATAGCTGTGTTAGTCCATATAATCTACACCTGTCTTGGAAAACAGTAGGTTATGAACAACAAAAAGAACTGTAAGACCACATGTATAATAGATTACTAAATCAGGTCATATCGAGTTTAGGTGAGATTTTTGGCAGATTAAAAAGCTCTTCAAGTTACCTTTTGATCACATATGGTTGTAGCTGCAGTTGCTGTTCCGTAGTGCATTTACCTGCACTACATAAAGAGCTATTCCCAAAGTAGACAGATAGTAGACAGAAAAGTTTGCCTAAGTTGGCAAAGAGCCTTAAAAGTTTCTTCAACCTGTTCTTATCTCCTGGGTAAATAAAACCCACCTAATTATATATTTACTTGGGAGTCTAAAAGGACCTTCTTCAAATTCATTAGTACTACTTGCATAAGTGATCCATATTTTACATTGTTCCAGGACTTTTTATTCACTTTTTCTCATAAAATGAACAAACATTTGAGGTCTGATTTCATAATCCTTTTTTTAACCTATTTTGATTATAGTTGCCATTTTGTCTGAATAAAGGCAAGAGGAGTGAGCCTAATGGCATACCATAAAACTTTGTATTACGTTATGCTAAAATTGTTTGAGTCTTTTAACAAAAATATTTCATATTTCAGATTGGTGTGAACCAATACAACATTAAAAAAAAACTTCACTTGTAAACAAAAAACATACTAGTATGAATTTTCAGTTCCCATGCATGTCATATTAGTGCATCCTCTTCAATAGAGCATGCAGAGTGTTGTGACATTTTGTTTACTTATTCATCTGAATGTTGATATGTAAAAAGTGTCATGCCAGAAGAGCCAGTGATTTCCTGCCTGTGATTGTCACATAACTAGAGGGACAGCTACAATATTAAAGTTTAAAATTGAGAATAAGCTATTCAACTTCACAGAATCACAGAATGTCAGAGATTGGAAGGGACCTCAAAAGATCATCCAGTCCAATCCCCCTGCTGGAGCAGGAACACCCAGATGAGGTTACACAGGAAGGTGTACAGGCAGGTTTTGAATGTTTCCAGAGTCACCTGTATGCATGCATGGCTTTGGTTTAGAATGCCATCAGTCAGATGCCTGAAAACATCCTTCAGTGAGTCCAGCTGCAAATATAGCACATTCTCCAACCATTCCATCTTCAGTCTTAAAGAAATATTAAACATGGTGTAACTGACCTTACAAGATCAGTAAATGTAACGTCCTCTGGGCACAGAAGCTGACTTGTACTGGTGGAGTAAATGACTTCTGCTGTCACAAAGGCTGTAGGTAGGTTGAATTGTTCTGCATTTATAGAAACTCCTTGTTTCATTTAAAATGTGCTACAGCCTTAGGACTTAGGTTTAGGTTAAATATCTGAAGAAGCCTGAAATCTCAACACAGTCCATATAGAGCTCGGTTCAGCACAGGATCAAAGAATCAGGGGTCTGACCAGGTTGAGATACAAGGAACAAACACAGGAAAAAAGGACAGTAAAACAAAAAAAGGAACAGACAAAAAAAATGCCTGTTCCGTTCACAGTAGAGTAATAAGCAGCTAGTATAGAAACCATGAACTATGTTATGGGTCCTTCAGTCTAGTACTTCTGTGGAGGGAGTGAGGAAAAGTGTCTGGTCTGATTTCCATGGCTGCTCAGTACACCTAGAAAGGAACAGACCCAAGTTCTTTGGTGTCAGCCCTTCATTACTGTCCAAAGAGATCGCAGAAATAGTTGCTTACTTTAGAATAATTGTGTTTCTCCTGATTTGCTACAACATTCTCGCAAGGATAGACTGAGGAGTGAATGGAATATTTTGATTCAGGAGAGCTATACAACAGTACTGCTCTGTGAGTGTGGACTTCAGCTTAGCTAGTTATAAAAACGGAGATGGGGACAGTGGTCATGTCCTGAAGCAGCATTTAAATGTGAATTTTAGCCATTTAAGTTAGAAGAGCGTATCTCCATACCATAAACTCTCACCGATTAAACGTACACTTGCTTTTACTACACACTATTGCTATTTCTTGGTGTCAGTAGCTCATGTGCACAGGTAAGTGAATGGTAGTATTTAACCCTGTCAGTAAATACAATAATTAGGGACAAGGTACTGTTTGTCCTACTGTTTGTAAGTGAGGTGTGGAACAGTCTCATACAATTTTTTAGTCTTCCAAGAAAGCAGACCAAGGCTAGGGACATTTCCCAGAGCCACTTTAATGATAATTAAATCTAAGCTCACTGTCATCACATAACAACTTCTGATGTCAAACATTGTGACTACTTAAAGAAGAACAGCCTTTCAGAGAAGAAATGGTATGATTAGAAAACATTCTTTCTGTTTCCATTATCCTGTTGACCACTGTATTCTTTCCACTCAATGTATAACTCACTGTGTCAGCACTGAATCTGGTCCTGATCCAAACACGGAAAAGAGGAGATTTTTAAGTGCCAGCCATCTGTTTGCTCCATAAAGGAATGCTGGTCGGCCTCCTAAAGTGGCAGGTAGAAGAATGTGAAGAATGCTTAGAAAAAATCCATAAAATGTATCTCTTGTTTTCTTATCTCTTCTCTCACAACAACAAGAAGACACTTAACATCACCCCTGTAATTGTCTTCTGGCAAATTGTTTCAGTAGTATTTCCTGCCGTAGAGAAAACAAATTGTCATTATTTTTGTAACCTGAGTTTCTCCTTATCTAGCTAAATAAATGTGGTGGCCACAAAAGGTACCTTTGCAAAATGTGAATCACAGTCCGCTGTACTAAGTCTTTCAGACAAATTTTTGCTAATACCAAGAAAATTATTTTAAAAGTGATTATTCAGTGTCTTAGTTGTTTATAAAATATTTTGTTTGTTTGTTTGTTTTTCTCCATTGCTGTTGTTATTCATTTGTTTCGTTGCTTGGTTGTTTTTTTGAGAGCAGCAATAGGAGAAGACAGCAGACGAATGAAGGTATAAGTTGCATCCTGGTAGCATTCTGGAAGGCAATAAAAATCACATTAAATTCTTGTTTCCTTACTCCAGGAAAAAGAAAAATCACAGCTTTGCATGTGACCTTATTCTATTGTTTATGGCATTTTCTGTGGCTTATTTAATCTGTGATGACCTTGAGCAGTAACATCTATTTCCAGTATAGCACTTCACCTTTTCTGAACACAAAATCATAAGAAGTCTGAGACTAGTCTGAAAAAAGGTCTAGTTGCCTAATCTGTGGGTGAGTTTGGGATTAGAACCAGTAGCTCCTAAATGGAAGTTCCCTCAAAGAGCAGCAGAGCGTTGCAGTCTGGCTGTGATCATGGTGTGGAGAACCAGGTGATCCCCTTGGGAATGGTGAGCACCGCTCTGCAACAAGCACGGCAGCACTGCTTCTGGAAAAGCCACGCTTCCGTCAGGCTGGTGGACACCACACATGCTCTTTGGAAGCCAGCAGACATGGAAAAAAGAGCACTGAAAAGAAAGAATGGATATGTGGGCTTTCAGCTAATGTACGTCGGCACGGTGCCACGAAGCTACGCGGGTTTATTAAGTGTAAGAGCTGCTGCTTATGTGTAAATTAGGGCTGCTACCTGGCTGCTTTCCAGCTGTCTTGCCTGGTTTTATTCTGAACTTGCTGGCTGCTGTTGAAGCTACTGTACGGATTGGTCTGGACATTCTCAGCAGACGTTTTTTTGGAAGGTGGATGGCCTTTTCTGTGGTGGAGATGACTGCATTTTACCTGTGTTTTAATAACAAAGTGCCACTGAAGTCACAGAGGTGGTTATTCTGAAACTTTAATGGTAGTGATCATACTAGTAAAAAAAAAAAAGTCACTTAAAGCAAAATGTAGTAAACCCAGATTAGCTTCATCTAAATAAAATGATGGTGAAAAGGCATGCAATCTGTTTCTTTTTACAGCTATTTAAATGGTAACATTTATGTAGATGGATGTAGATAATAAGTTATATTAGAAACATATTTTGACACTTACTACGTTATAGACCAACAGAAACTAGTAGACAGAAGTTTCACTTTCTAAGAACTTTATAAATGTGTCTATTTATTATTTCTTACTTAGCTTTTGTTTTCTGTCTGACTCTAGAGATATGCCAATTGATAAACTCTCAGTGCTGAATTAATTTACTAATGACAACTATTTTCTCTGTATTTTTAGAGAAGGTGCTCCAAACTGTGTGTTTCCAGATCAGTCAATGTAATTTTATTCCACAGTGGCCAGTACAAGCCAAACTAGACAAGACTGAGAGTGCAAGTGCTAGATATTTACATTAATTTTGTGTCCAGAATGTCTGAAGAATTATTTCATGATCTCACTCAACGGCCATTTTCACAACATGGGTGACACTCCCAAAGTTCAGGTGGGTGCCCAAATTTGTCATCACAATTCAAAGGCAGCATTTGTATTCCGACCATGTATAGGAATATATGGCTGTGCTATACACTATAAAGCCTAACTGAGGTGTATTTGGTCAATAGACCTTCTTGACCATCCGTTCTTGCATTTCTGAAATTGTACAGTGTTTCTTCTGACTTTCAAATAGTCTTAGCAACCTATACCAGACTACAAAAGATTTGCATACTCCTGCATAGATGAGAAAAAACGGTGAACATTAATTCCTAGTAGGTCGTCAACCCTTTTTTTCCCACATATAATAGTATCCGGATGTTCTACATCTGCTAGAAACAACTCACTAGCACCTAATACTTACAATATATGTATAAACAGAGAGGTCTTGTTTACATGCCAAATGCTTGCACTCACCCTGCTGTCCGGTGTTGGAAATAGAGTTGTGTGGCTGTGAGTGATTCCGGTCCTTTGCAGATATTTTTGTTCTGCGAAATGACTAAACAGATCACTATAGGTATTCCTAACATAGGGGAAAAATGGAGATGAGGAGCATGGGCACAATTAAAGGGAAATACAAGTGCTCTTTTCCAGATCTGATTAAGTCTTGGCTGTGAGCACAATGTAAGGGTTAAAAAAGCCCCCCAAAGAGAAAAAAATCTGATATGTTCTTCTCTTAACATCAGGTAATCTGCTGTGATCAGATGTTCGACACATCACAAGATACTGTTCTCCTTCTCAGAAGTTTGGAACTAAAAGTAGAGGAAATTTGATGAGACATCCACCTAGCTTTCAGGATCAAGATATTGTGTTCAGATAAGCTTTTAAATTAGTAAGTACTTATTGCCACGTTATATCCTAACAATTCATGCAACAGGTATAGAAATGTAAAGCCTAGATCTTGTAAAGATTTGTACATTCTTAATGCAGTTTCCTAGCAATTCAGATAACATCAAATTTGCCACCTTTACAATATCTTGCTTTGATGTCTCTGGCATTTTTGTGTGTGGGCAAAAAAGCCTTAAAGATGCTGAAGTTTAGAAAACATCTTTGCCTTCAGGGGCACTGACAGTTCACAAGCTGGAATGTGTCAGCACCCCCTCAACAATCACAGTTTTTTAATTTTGCAACATTAATACAGTCAAAAAGCAAAAATTCTCTTAAAAGTACGTACTTATTGTTTATGTCTGTTGAAATTATCTGGAAAGATAAATTTAGCTAATGGCTTTTAAATGTTCTATAATTTTTGAACACTATATATATGTTGAGTTTTATTCTTCCATCACTGAAACTCATGAAATCTAGCTGACCTTTGTCAATTGTAAACACTTAACTGCTGGCAGAACCAGTTATGCTGGCATATCGGATTCCTGAAAACATTTTCAGAACTATCTCAGATACCAGGGAAATTACAACATTAGCATAGCTTGTAGATCAATCTTCTTGCTTGCTGTTCGGCAGCCATCTCTTTTTATTTTTCTCTAGGAGAAACGCTTCTTTACAATTTTCTCACAGCTGCAAGAAGCTGAATGAGCTTGGTCGTGGCAATAACACTCTTAGCTCAGGGGGGGAACCATGTTTCAGGATATAACCTTGCTCCATTTCCCATTTAAGACAATGTCAAAATTTCTAGTAGCCAAAATAAAGGCAAAATAAAGGAGATGGTGTTTTCTGCTTACCTAGCATGTTTCTTTAGTGTGAAAGAGCAATGTAATTCTGTTTTACCCCTGTTAAATTGCACATTTTGCTATTCAGATACTCTGCATGCAAACTAATTGTGTAATTAACATGTCTTAGGGCCCCTATTTAAGTGTCTAATATATACATTTGAAAGTCTTTACCTCTCTAGATCAGCTAGTCTTGCCTTTTGCTTCAAAATATCTCTTAATTGCCTTTCTAATACTTCTACACTTGTAGTGTAATTTTGACAGTGGATTGTGTCTAGCTTTTAATCTATAGAAAGTGCAGTGGAAGACTGTTGGGACTTTGGAAAATGAACAAGTATGGGGAGCAGGCAGAAAACTTTGTATGGTAGAAGTTTTATTTTAGCAGAGCACTGGGCTATTTTCCAGTGGGAGAAAGAGCTCTAAAAATAGGATGCTCTCTGAGTCACAGCTAGAGGATCAAATCTCCTCACTAGAATGCAATTGCAATGTACAGTTAAAATGAAAGAGACTAAATTGACGTGATAAGGAAAATGAGGAGTCTAAGAGTTGCGTACTAATGATAGGAACCCTGATGAAAAGCAGTAAGAATTGGAATTTTTAATGGTGAAGTACTTGGACATGATCAAAGTAGCAACGATAAGGAAAGTACAGAATTGCTCAGTATATACATATTTTTTGCATTTGGAGAGGTGATCTATGAGTTTGTATAATTTGAGAAGGATTAAATCCTTTGTACGTCCACTAGCCAACTGGAACCATAAAGGATTTGAAAAAACATCTTCTAGAGACCATATTTTTAAAATATTTTTTTTTTTTTTAATCAAAAAGTCCTTGAAGAATTGGTTCCTTATAGACCTTACCTGAGGTGATTTACTTGTAACTCTCAGAAAAAATGTGACGACTTCATGAAACTGCTAACTTGTTAGTATAGTACCACTATTCATTAAAGGCAAATAGGAATACTGGAGTAACTACAGGCTGAATAGTGGGTTACAAATCTTAGCACAGAGCAGGAGAGAGGGCTGACATGGGGTTTCAGGTAAAAAGGGGTGAAGATCTGATCAAGATAATTTTCTAAAAATTAGTTTTTCTCAAAGAATTTGTTGTGATTCTCTGACAAGATCATGATTGTTTGAGAAAACAGTTGTGTAGCTATATTTAGACTCCTGTAGGGTGAATGACTTCATATTGCCTGATACTATTATTCAAAATACAACACAGTACACTTACAATAAAGCATAATACTGAATTAAGAGTTGTCTAACTGATGAATGACAAGAATTCCTATCAATAGTGAATCATCATAGGGGTGTCTGTATTTCTGCATTAGATATAATATTTTTCAACATTTTAATCAATGTCTTGGAAGTTGATAAAATCACTACTGATGAGATTTCCATCAAATATAATAAAAGGTGCTCTGGAAGCTACTGAGGTGAATGGTACAGTCAAAGTCACTGAAACTGCTTAGGAAGGTGGCCCATGCAAACATATTTCTAAAGCTAAGTACTAATTTTTAAGATCTCTGAAGATTTTCTCATCCTTCTTCTTGAGTTTCTCTGATCTCTCCATTTAATCTTCAGGTACTCCCATTGACATAGAGCAGTTCAGCTGCTAGATGTCTTGTACAAGAGTTCTCTGTATCCGCATATACACCAGTCTACTTCAGACATGATTACTTGGCAAAAAACCTAGCCACTCACTCTTTTTGAGGACAACTACCATGGTCTGGCCACTTCCACAGGGTTACATTTTCTTTCCTTTCATGTCAGGATGGTCTCATCTCACTTGTGCACTGGGAGCGGTCCCTGACCTTTGCTAGTTCCCAGGCTGTTTTCTGTGTTAGTGGCAAGGTCAGAATGCGTTGGGGTCTGCTGAGTGGTTTGACAGTGTGGGGGAATGGGTTCCAGGACTGAACTTGGATCTGCACTATATACTGGTGCGAATACAGTTTTCTGTGGAAGCTAAAGTTCTGCCTTCTCTCTCTAACATCTTTCATTGTATCATCTGACAAATCAAATTCAGCACGGTTGAAGTGAAACATGTATTTCCCTGTCTGCCGTCACCACTTCTAACAAATACATCTTCACAGCTACTGCTTTTCCTGATCTCTGCCATCTTTGCCTGTCATGTAGAATGATAATCTGAACATTGCCTTCAACCTTAGACTGTCCCTCAAGCCTTGTATCCTGCATTGGTCCACCAAGAGCCCTATGCAGCTTATAGTACAAAAATTAACAAACGAAATAATTAATAACAAGGATAAATTTTTCTGGGAGCAGGGAATTTGAAGTCTACCTTGGCATGGGGAAGGGATTTTGAGCATAGAGAGAGCCATATAATAAAAAAAACATTATATGGATTTTAAACCATAACTAACATATAGTTAAACATGAACTTTTAGAAAGATCTATGGATAGATAGGCAGGGAATATAGACAGAGAATTGATTTTATTTCTGCAAATGACCCTGCTCATTAAATGTAACTACCCACCCATTTCTTTTCCCCTTGAGAAAAAAATAATGTATAATTTTGATGCTCACCTTTTCAAAAGAGATGGTGAACAATTGGAAGCAGTATAGAAAAGAAGCATAATAATGTTCAAAGACTGAAAAGAATACCATAAACAAATCTGTTTATCAAAGCTAACTTGATAAAAACATGTAAATACTTTCACGTTACCTGATGCTGAATGAAAGGTGCCCTTACCCTTGACAATAGCTAAGAGGTGAATAGGAAGAACCTGTTCCAATCTGAAAAAATGTTAGAATGGAAAAGAATGTTAAGATATTTGCTTCTTTTGTATTCAACTGTTACAGCTTTTCTATACTAGAATATTTTTTCACTTATAGTACTTAGTATCACATAGGTTGCTTGGATAGGCAACCAGAAAAGCAACAGTACTTTAATAACTGAAACAGTCATGCAAAATTAGTGCATATATACACACCAGCCTTTGCTTCTGAGTATTAATTATTTGTTGGAAGTAGTGCCTAAATAAATAACTTTAATGTGCTACATTGGCTCTACCTGCAGCTTCTTTCTATTGTTTGTTTATCCCTTCATGTGTCCAGAAATGTGAGTAAAACACATGGAAAGCATGTGTGATATGGAAAGATTGCTGATGATCTAGAGTGTAAAGCACCTAAACCAATTCCTCTGTGCTATAACTTGATTTAATGCAAATGGGGTGAACAAAATTTCGTCAGTGATGAATCTGGCTCAAGCTGTTAATGTGCAAAACAACATGGAGATGCGACAAAATAGCTCTTTTCCTGAAGGTGTTTCCTGTTATTAAATATCAATGCACACCATTAAGAAAAATGCCTCATTGATACGTTGAGACTATATAGAGCAGTGCACTCTGAGCAGATACTACAAAAATGAGGGATTTGGGGCTGTTTCATGTAGTTACTTCTGTATGAGAGTTTTTTTCCTTGCCAAGGTCCCTGAATCATAATAATAAATGCAATATTAACAACTCCTGGATATTCCACAATAAATTTAAATGCAAGGCTCTTTTTCCTACTGGAAAAAAAAAATCTACTTTTATTTTATCCATTGATTCTGCCCTTTGTACCACCTGCCCAGATTTTTGGGTGACAAATATACCCTGGTTCCTTATTGACGATAGACGAAGAGGCGGCAGGGTCCTAACAACATCCCAGTTAAGTGCTCAGTGATAAGAAGCCTGGTTTTAATTTGCTCTCCGATAAGAGTGTGCACATTCAGACTGGAAGAATGAAGGGAAATGTGAACTTGGATGCACCCTACTGAAGTCAATAAACTCTGTGGGGCCAGTGTCTTACCCTTTTAAAAATGTGGCTCCATTGATTTGCATCACGATGAGGATCTCTCCCCGCATATTGTTATGGACATTGAATAGTCTTCAGCTCTAGAAGAACTGAATATTAGAACTCTAATTTACAATCAGCACTGTAAAAAGCTTTGTCCTGTTCGCATTGTCTGGCAGCAGCAAGCACAAATGTGTTTATTGAAACCCATTCCAGGGCATTGTAATTGTCCTTATTTAGGCAGCCTTAAAAAGGGAGCAATATATAATTCATGGCAATCTTTAAAAACTAGCTGACCAAGGCTCATGACAAATGCTTACAAATGGGAATTAAAACCTGAGTTGTCAGTGAGATAATTAGTTTATTCCAGCACAGTGAAAGGCTGTGGTTGTGATGATGATGGGTGCCATCTGATGAGTAAGGAATCATGTTACAGCACAAGCACATTCTCCCTGTTCCCCTCCCCACTCCTCCAGTAGAGACCTTATTTAGCCAGCTATGATACTGCTTTTCAGAAGGAAAAAAAGGAGTTGTTTTAACTCTGCTATTTTCTGGATCTTTTCAAATAGTGATTGACAGCCCCCATTTGGCTGGAGTAGCATCCGAGACCACAGATGTCAAAGAGAAATGTTTGCAAATTCTGTTCCCTCTCTTAAAGCTATTATTTTTAGTTTCTGACGAGCAGGCGAATATACCCAGATATTCATAAACAGATTCCTAATGCAAAGGCTGACAGCAAATTGGCCATATTACAAAACAAATTGTACCCTCTGTCAATAGGTTCCATACTCTGGATTTTCTTTCTACCAGCATTGCTGGTCACAACACGTGAAGACTGCAAATGGGACATCATTTTCCTGTATTTTTTATGTAGCTAAGACAGCTGTGGAGGGAGCGAGGAGAGGGAAATTAGGTAGCTTTTCTGCATTAGCATTATGCATAGCATAAAATAATCTGCAGCTAGTCAGGAATGTAGTCAGCCAGAGGCAGCAAGTAAACAGAAGCTATCATCACACGAGATAACCTGTAAAGAGAGATGTTGTTTCAGTCAAGTAGCTCAGTCTGCAAACTCTTATCCTTCCATCTATGAGGATAAAATGCTGAAGATTAGACATATGATCACTAGCAGACTTATTACTATGTGTGTTATCCACAAATAACAGGAGAATGACGACAACTATGAATCAAAAAAAAAAGAAGTGTGTAGTCCTGTTCAGAACAGAAATGTTGCTTTATAGAGTGTCAGCTGACTTTGAATGTATCAAATAATCATTTATTCTTTTTGCTCCTTATTACCTTCAATCGATTTACATTCCTAAATTTGCTTTCTACATTATGATAGTGCTTTCCAAGTCTTTTGTAATCAAGCCATCACACAAAGAAGTATCACTGGGTTTCTTATGGCAGACCCTGAGGTGCATGGTCCATTCTAGCCAGGGTAAGATTAGAAAGATAAACCAAATATAGGAAAAAATATCTTGATCTATTAAAAATGCTATTAAAAATCTATTAAAACATCTGTCACAAGCAGCCTGCGGATGCCAACAGCTCCTATTAGGAACAGAAATAATGAAGCCGGATCATGAGAACTTAAGCACTGACATCTCGATAGTTAAAGATGGAACCCTTCATGCTAAATGAAGTCAAAGCAAACTCATTGTGACAGATAGATCTGCCTCTCCAAAGGACAGGTCTGATTAAAACAGTTTTCCCCAAATGAAGATGTTAGCAAGTGGTAGAGGAGCTGAAATGCATCCACTTCAAAATAAATGCCAAGCCATAGAACAAGAATCTAAGTGTGAATAATGCTGGAGATGGGATTTATTTGCATTACCCAAGTCAACATAATGTAATACAAAAGTGTCCAGCGGAAATGCTGAGATGTTATTCATGACACAAAACTTACCACTTTGAAAAAGGTAAAGTTGCAAAAGGATCGCATGCATTTGCTTTTCTTGCTCATATACGACTCACTTGAAGAAGGATAAACTGTGTCAAATTTAAATCTCGTGTCATGCTTATGTTGTGCTTGTGGGATTCCTGCTGATGTCACTAGGACATTAAAAGGCAAACTATCCCCACATCCTACAAATATAGTGACATTTGGAAGAAAAAGTGAGATGTGTATCACAGATAGGAGATCTGCACTGCAGCCGAGTGAAGGAAACTTTGTTCTTGGTGTTTAATAAACTTCCTGTCACAAGTATCACTCCCGGTCTCAATGATTTCAATCTGAGTGAACTTTCTTCTTTCATGATTAGTGAAGTGCCTGTAGCTGGATAACAGAGGTTAGTTATTTTCTAAATGTCAGTTTTAGCAGAGTGTAAATGACTGGAGAAGAGGAGTGCAATGCATGCGTGTAATACTTTGATGCGTGGAGATTAAATATTTTACGAGATGAATCATTTCCTGATGCTTCAAATGTGTGGCTTTTAAAAAAAATTCCTGTGCTTTTAAAAAAGTGCATAGTTGTGTCATTACAGTAGTCGTGATGAAAGCGAAGTCATTTTGCTTGTGAACTCAATCACACCTTTCCGTAACTCCTTTCATTTAAGTTAATGGTTGACCACATGACCCCGTGTTTGTGTAGCATGATGTACTTTTGATATGATAAGAGTTTACGTGGAAACAGGCTCTCTTGGTTTGGGGAGATACAATCAATCCCCTTTGTGAACAGGTTTCACGAAATGAACTCACCAAGAGGTTTTCTTGCAAGCTTAATTCATAGAAACTGATATCAGCTATTTTAAGTTTTGTTTCAGTAAAAGGATATTTGTGTGGTTACTTACACCACATGCTGGTTTTGGACACACACTAATGTGCCACTGTGTTATGTGGGTAGCTCCCTAAAGGGGTCTGGCAGCACTTTTATTGTGACCGCCTGTTTTTATGTGCTAAACTCACATTATGCAATTGTGTGAGTTAGCTGGGGTCACACCGGATCAGTATTAGGACAAGAGCTTTCTAAGCAATAAGTGGTATTGATGGTATCAAACATTTATGATTTCTCCAATAAATGTCAATACCTTTCAAATTCAGAAGCAAAGCAGATTCAGGTAATGTCTGTGTCTTTAATTGTTGAGAGTTAAGTCTCGAAATCCTACAACTTGGCTGCTTCCATGACAGCATATATAGAACTGCAAATAAAGACAGCTTGGTTACAAATGATTGTCAGATGTGGCTTGCACTATCAAGAGTTAAGCAGAGATGGATGATTGGCATGAACTGCATAGTTTTAGATAAGAAATTAAATATCCATATAATTATTATTTTTACCCTTTTAATTGTAAAGAGGTTGAAATAAGAAATAGACAGATTTAAAAATGAATTTTTCATTGCATTAATTAATAAATTACTTTTTAAATTGCTTATTCATAAGAAAATGGACGTGCTTCATTGACTTTTTTCACTTTTCCTCTTCAGATTTGTCTCCAGGGCAAATTAGCTACACACCTGGCCTAGAAGAAACCTCCTATTTCAAACTCTACTTGTTGTGACAGTGCCTGGTATGATGAGCCTGCTGCAGAGCTGGAGGTGTGACAAATTAAGTTGCAGTTCATAAAACACCTAATCCTTCCAGGTCATACTGCTGTTTCAAAGCCATTTTGTCTCAGTTCTTGGGCGAAAGAGTGTAGTTTGGGTGTACGGGCTAGGAAAATCAGTCTGGTGTAACTCTTTGTCTAGGGCTAGAGTAGGGGTGTCAAACTGATTTTTACCGGGAGCCACGTCAGCCTCGCGGTTGTCTTCAAAGGGCCGAAAGTAATTTTGGGACTGAATAAACATAACTACTCCTACATTTATCCAGTCCCAAAATTATGTTCAACCCTTTGAAGGCAACCATGAGGCTGACGTGACCCCTGGTGAAAATCAGTTTGACACCCCTGGGCTGAATGATTCTGTTATCATCTACAGCAAGCTGTACTAGCAGTGTTGTTTGGGGGTAGGGTGCATGTCTATACTGCTGTCCTTGTGGAGGGGTGATGGGAGGAGGGATTACTGAAGCTGACTTTGTGGGTGTCCCAGAGAAGTTCCTGGGTGTGGGAAGAACACTCGTCAGTGGCTGGTGCAGGCCTCTGTCCCTGGCTTTTCCTCTCTTCACCGCATCTTCTGCTGGCCAGAAGAAAGAAAAAAGTCTTTATATGCTAATCTAATCTAAAGTTCGTAAAGACCAACACTCTGTCCTCTGATTTACCTTTACATCTGTGCATATGTACAGGATAAGGCAGATTCTGCTCTTTATCCTCATGTCACACTGTCACGTTAAAGTATCCTCAAATATTTTATAATAAGATTAACTTCGTTTATTCCAGTTTTTAGGTTCACCACAGGGTGAATCCATTGTACCTGGGATACAAAAGAGATGTGAGAATGTTAGCTATGGACTCTTCATTTTGTATTATACTGCTCAAGTGTCTTTTTTGGTCTCTGAAAAGCAGCAGGAGCTCTGTCATATCCTTCCTTGCTCTTCCCACTCCTTACACCCAGGCCGATGGGTCAGGCAGGTTGTAGTAATGGGAAATTACTATCTACAAACATATTGTTTCACTAGTTGCATACAATAAAAACCTGCCCCAAAGCAGCACAAAGGACATAAAATGCAGCATAAAATCACACTCAGTTTGAATTTGGCAGGGGGGTGGTGGTGAGTGTTTCCTTTTAGACTGTGGCATGAAAACAGACTAAACCAACTACTGTTGTTGGAGAGCGAACTTTCTTCGTGATATATGTACTATCTTAGTGGGTTTTGTTTGTTTGTTTGTTTGCCAAGACTTAGATTAACTAATATTTGAAGACAGCACAGCCTGCTCAAACTGATGTCGGTGATACCCTTTCACAGTGTCAGGAAATGAATGGTCCCTATGGTCCATAAGTACACTAATGAGGAGTTTATGCCCCTCAGCCTGGGCAGTGAGGGGTTCGCTCAGTGGTCAGTAATGCAGTGGCTTGTTCACAAATGCACTGATGCCATTTGGAGGATGCTCTCTGAGGTCTTTCTGTTCTC
Source organism: Nesoenas mayeri (assembly GCF_963082525.1). NCBI lineage: Eukaryota > Metazoa > Chordata > Aves > Columbiformes > Columbidae > Nesoenas > Nesoenas mayeri. The sequence goes on from NC_137544.1 coordinate 13,392,025, forward strand.
ACCCACCTGTTCCATGAGCTTAAACGTCTCTTGTAACTCCATTTCCCTAATACCACTGACAGTGCAAGCCCCTGTCCCTCATGGCAGAGAGAATTAGGTCTTGAGGGAATATTTCTCAAGGGTCACAGAGGGAAGGCTGACGAGGACAATATATATGCAATTTCCCCAAATTCAGTCACACGCTTTTATACTCAGAGCTTAAATTCAGTTAACGTTGTGGAGGAACATGTGTCTGAAGCTGCAGTACTTAGCAATCTCAGCTTCTTTATTACCCTTTTTCAAGAAAATGTCCAGTTTTAGGAAGCAAGGCCACAAACAGTACAGCTTAACGCTTGTAACAATATAAATGTGAATCTAAGAGGTCCTGAAAGAGGGAAAAAACAAAAACAAAAACAAACGAAAAAAAAAACAAAAACAAAAAAAAAAGAAAAGCTGAAGCAACACATTCCTCTTAACTGGAAATCAACCCTCACTTTCTAGTGTTAATTATTTTAAGTCAGTCTTGCATTTCATTTCCATAAAAAGGGCATAAGGAAGGTTACAAATCTGTGTCATCTACTGTGAATGAATTATCTTTTTGAAGCTCTACAGCCTATGGTATTTAAATGAGGCCATCACTGAACATTTTTCCCAGTCAAGGACTAAGCCTAATGAGCCAGGAAGAGCACAGGCACATGTTTCGTCCCTAAGGAAGAATATTTATGCTCAAAGAGACCTATGGAGCTTAGAAAACTGCACAATCACCATTTGAAGGTCTGAAGATCTGGCTCAAAGCAACAATTTGTTCTGGTGATGCACATAGTAAGAACTATTTTGAAAGCAGCTCCTGCAAAACAATTACCACATATCTACTCTCTTTTTCTTCCCATTCATTTGCATTACATCCTGAACCTTACATTGGTGGACAAGAAGCAACACTGCAATAGATATTTTGAGCTAGAAAGCAATTTCTAAGAGATTTTATTTTTCTTTTAATAATATTACTTACATATAAAGAAACAGATTCTGCTTCCAGTTATACCATCATAAACACTCCACAGATTTAACATGACTTTGCATACATGAAGACATAGTTTGACAGGCTATTTACCAAACATCAACATGGTTATGTACAGCATCCCAAATTTGAAAATTAATGTGAGTTTTAGCTACTGAGGTAACTAGATACTCTATACATATGAATATTCTAAATAACATTCTTCTTTATTTCCTATCCTTCTTTATTTCTTCTTATGCTGAGTGGGCATATTTAGTAAGAATCAGTAACTGAAAGAACATGTTGTTGAAACATGTGCAAAGTTGTGAAAATCCTTCATCCAAATCAGCAGCTATAGTTAGGGGCAGCCTTAGAATGTGGAAAAAGTCAGGTTGTAGCTCAGTTTAGTACCACTGTGTGCCAAGAAATTTCCAGGATGGTTTGAATGCCATATGCAATGCTCTTGTAGGATTGCTTTTATCATCCTTAGAGGGTCTTCAAAGCATCTGGATGTTTCCAGGATGCAGGAAATTTGTCTCTCCTGAGGGAGCAGTAACAAGTTTCTCGTAACAGTGCCACATACACTTTCTATCAGCTGGGTCCCTAACCTGCAGAGATTACACTTGGTCATGTAAAGAGGCCTTATGTCACCTTGCACTGGAGGTAGAATACAAACCAGTTGTCTTACAGGAATCAAATAGTTGATTTATAATAGGAAAAGGTAATGACCCTTTCTTTTTCTCAGAGAAACTGCAGACCAAAGAGGTTCCAACATTTTATATGAGATCATCTCAATCTGAAAGTTTTCACAAGGTGCCGGTTCTGAATACTTTTGTGGGGACTTCTTTTTATCCACAGGATCCATTCTTCTTCCTGTGAAAGAAGTGAAAAGCAAACAATAATAAAAGATTTTCATCTGAAAAGGACATGAGCACAAGTTAAACAAATGAGTATTTTTCTTTTGATTACCTCTCATTTGCTACTGAGCTGTGAATTTGCTGCTTCATTAGACATGAGGTGAACAAAGGGAAAGCTAATTAAAGGTTGTTACCTCTCCATATCATTGGTGCCTAAACTCCGTCATATCTCCATGCTAGGTAATGCATTATAAAGAAATGATCACTTGTTTTGTTTCAGGGCATAAAATACATTATGCCAGCTCATATGCTAAAAAAAAAAAAGTTTGTCACAGAGATGATGATTACATTTTAGTTTTAAGCTACTTTGTCCTCATTTTAGTTATCTCACAGGGTTGGAAACAGAACCCAGCCTTGTTTAACTTAATGAAAGTTTCCTATCAACGAAAACAGGAGCAGATCTCTAAGGGAGAATTCTGACTTACAACACAATGTATAGGTTGAAAATCAGGTTAGTCACTCACGCTTGGGCGAATGTGCCCATTTGTTATATCCCAGCTGAGGAAGCAGCTGTGGTATAACTGAAAAATGCTTCCTCTGCTGTGCACAGGACAAGGAATCCACTGCAGGACAGATTTCTTCTGAGGCATCAGGGCTAAACAGTGTGTGTACTAGCAGGGTACCACTGTTAGAGAAGAGACCTGTCATAGAAACGTGGTACCATAACTCATTGAATTAATGAGCCAGCTCCAAGCCCAACTACAAAAGTCAGTTCCATCTCTAACTACAACACATATTCAAGATTATGCACACACACATTTATGTAGACATACACATAAATAGATTTTCAAGTACAGTATATGTATAACTACATATTTACAGCTAGGAATTGTGTTTCAATTTCCAATCTTTGTCACATGCAGAGAAGCAGTGATCTTGAATACATTTAAACTTATGTGTTAAATGTCTGCTAGGCTTGAGTGAGTAGAAATACAAATTCTTGAGTCTTTTATGTTTGGAATATTTTCTGTGGTCCACTTCCCTTGCAATAATTGTTATCCCACTCTAATGGAGATGTCAAGGGAAAGCCAGAGGTAAGCCACTTGTAATTAAACAGGTTTGCAGGAGGCAGAAAGCAGTCAGGTGCTGTTCCTTGCAGGTCTGACAAGGAGACCTACTGTTAACTGCTGCCACGTCACTGAAACAATGTCCTGCCACTTTCAGAAAAAAAAGTGGTAGAAGTTATGAAAAAGAAATGGGGAATTAATTTTGTTAGGATACAAAAGGTACAGTTCTTTTATTTATATGTTTATATATGAATAAGTTTCTCCTTTGTTTTCTGGATACTTTTTCACCATTAAACAGAGCTGTATCTCGTTTTTCATGGGTTTATGTTATATAGCTTTATTCCACAACAGCATAATGTAGGCACAGTTTGCTGGTGAATTTTCCCAGCAGGGCTGTTATATGTTGATATAGTCATTTACACCTGAGCAAAGTAAGAGTGAACAATGAGGAGAAGTCAGAGCTTGTACTTCTTGCTCAGTTGCCCAAAGCTGCCAGCATCCCAGAAGCAGCTCTGTGCAGCATGAATTACAACATTTGCTGCTGCTAAAGCATCAGATCTGTCTTATTTGATACCGGACTTACTAGATGTACTTAAGCACAGCAAATCCAAGAAGTCAGAAATGTCCCATGTGTGCTAAGCTCAAGTCAGGTACAGTATAGATTCCTGTCCTCGTCTGAAGTGGCGTTTTGTCCATGATTTCTAGTAGGTCAAGGTCTGAAGAGCTGTAGCTGTAAATTACTGCTGGACATAAGGATCTTCTGCCTTGACTGATGGAGTTGTCTGGTCTGATGATGTTCCTTTAAAGAACACGTAGAAGATTGTTATAGTAACCTATGATACGATTAAAGATATTTCAGATATTTCTACATTTTATGATCCGAACAACATTAATTCACCGTGTCTACTCCAAGAGGAATAACAAAAAGACATATAACTGCTTTCGCACTTAAAACCACTTAAGCACCGGGCCTCAACAAGGTTTATTGGCTTGGGTTTAAACATCACATAATATGGTCAGATAGTTTCTTCTCAGTCTGGAAGTGGACAAAGGCAAGCTTATACTTGCCCAAAGAATATGGTATAAGCTTACACAGTTTCTCTCAAAAGAGCTTCAAATATGGTCTGGTCTATATGTGAAAGGGTTTGAGAGTAGGATACAAATAAACCTCAAACTGATCAGTCTTAATCCAATATCAGAGTGGCTTTTTTGGTCTGTTTATGCCTCTTAAGAAGAGGTTTAAGTTAAATTGAAAAGCTACGCTTAAAGCAGAGCAAAGCTGTTTACATTGGGGATTATACCAGCATAGTTTCACCTAGACAGCTATATTAGTATGGCAGATAAAATGTAGACAAAGTCTGCAGATGTTCTATGATAAAAATGTAATAAGCTGGAGGATGAAGAGGAGGAAGCACAGGAATAACAACAATAATTTGTTGTTCTCATTTCACAAGCTTTGAAAAACTTAAAAAAAACCCAAACCAAACCAAAACACAACAAAACAAACAGCATTTTTCTCTTTCCGGTTTCTGTGTGAAAGACTCAAACAGACAATAGGGTAAAATAATTCTGCCAGGGCTTAGGAAATTCTGCTGCTGACTATATAGAAAATGCTGCCAAGTTCAGGAAATAAACAGGCTGAAATAAACAGAAAAACAACATTTTATTTTTCCAAATCTCTTTCTTTTAAAGTAAATGTTCTCTCATGACAAACGTATGCAAAAATAGTCCAGACTGCAACGTTACTGGTATGTCTAGGTTGCTTCAATGAAAATACATTGTGCACAACCCTTTACATTTGTGGCACACTTCCCTGGAAAGCATTTGCCCCTTTGCTTGCCAGCAAAATCAAGCATGCTGCATGTTGTTACACATGCTATCTTAGCCTGGACAAGAGTGTAGGATTTATGAGTCTCCAGATAGGGGCTGAAAAGTTTGAGACAACAACGTTTTTAGGTTTTGGCAAAGAGCGTGCCAGCTGGCTGGCTCTCAGGATTTCCCCTGTCAAGTGATCCATGAAGCAGCGTTGGCACCAGCTGCACAGGAAAGCGAATATACCTGGACCCTCAAAGGGAGGTCAAGTACCTCATTGACAGCCTACAGCAGGCATGAAAGGGAGAGTGGGAATGCAAAAAGAAAAAGCGAGCAGTTGCTCTGAGAGAAAAACAGGGGGGAAAGTTATGTGTGCTGTGTTGAATACCGCATGTCTATCACCTTCACATCCATGGGCTGGCCCTGTAAAAATGGAAACAGCTCAGCACTGCTAGGACTGGAAATCCTCATGTTTCACTTCAGTTTGAGTACAATTAATATGTCTGAAGAGCATAGTGTTATTGTTTATTGACTATGTTGTACTGTCTACTGCTGAAATGAATTGCTTCCTAAATTTATTCAAATATATTCAAACCAGATATAATGGAGGGACATGTCTTACAGATTCCTACGACAATGATTTCCCACTGGTGACATTCGTTGCACTAACAGAGAGTCAGCACTTTACAGCTGAGCCCATTTTCACAGCCCTCCTGTCCTGGGCAAAGCTTGCTCATGTGTGCAGTCCTGCTGGAGGGAACAAGACTGCCTGCTTTTGGGTGCTGTGCAAAATAAAGGCTGTGTCAAGTTCCTAGGACTTGATCAGCTGAGATGCTTAAGGATCTCGACTCCCGCTGAACTCAATGGGGCATTCGGCATCTCTTTGGATCTGTCCCCTGTTAATGGGAACATCTGCTCTTGGCCATGGTGGCCTCTGCTCCCCTTCTCACGGCGAGGCAGCCCAGCCTCCCGCCACTGAGCATAGCTGGGGGCGAGAACGCTTACAATGGCTCAAGGTGTAGCTCAGGTTCTGGCGTTTTTACAGGATAGATCAAGAATTCTGAGGTTTGAAAAATTGTTTTTGAAAAATAGCACAAAACCACCTTTTTTTCACTATTTTTCAGCTCCTGGCAGTGAGTCTGATGGATGTTCTGAAGCAGAATAAGCAGCATTCAGCCTGTCCCCACCATCTGCCCAAGTCCTGTTTTCTTTTCCCCGTTCAATTCCATCAGAAAATATAAACAGAAAGTGGAGTTTTCTTTACCAAGAAAGATCATGTGTTGGTTTATACTGAAACTCCTGAGTCCTTTGTATTCCGGGAGAATACAGCTGCAGCATAATGAATGGCAATCATTTGAACTCTCTGAGATAAACTGCTCCAAAACTTGATAAGGGCTCTTGAACTATGTTCTTGCTACACACAGGACTTATCTGGAAATTGGATAAATCTCGTTTTCTGCCCAATTACAAAAAAAAAAGGCAACACAGGAGATGCATTCAAGATATAAAACAGTGATTTGGGAGCAGATGGAAATCTGAGCAAGTATTGAGTTACAGACTTTTTTTTCCCCCTCTGTGTGTTTTGTTTGTTCATAGAAAATGCTTCTGAGGAAATATCCAAGTTAAGGAGTGACTGCATTGTTAGGCAGGCAAAACAGAGAGAGAAAAGGCGCAGGTTATTATTTATTTGTAGCTGTTTGTGGTAACACCTTGAGGAACAACTGACCATGGAGTCATTATCGCACTGCTCACTGAATAAAAAAATAAACAGACTCCTTGCTGTAAGCAACTAATGCTTGAAAGAATGAATCATACAAAACATAGAAGGAAATAAATGTATAATTTTTATGCTGAAGCAGAGTCAAGATTCAAACCCATTGTTTCTCAGTCTTTTAGATAAAGTTTATCTTTCATTGCTATGGAGATACAGTTGTACAGCTTTTAGCTTAATTCGGGGCAAAATGTGGGTGAAATCACTCTAGTCTTGATAGCATTTACTTCCTAAATAGTCTGTTCTGTTTCAATTATTCACTTCCTTTCTGAAACTCTTTTTCACTATTTTTGTTTGAAATGTAGGCTGCATGATTGAAGTTTATTTCACCTGAAAATTTGGTCTTATGTCTTTTCATGACCACAGGAAGTGTCTGTAAATCCTCCCGAGAGTACTTCTACATCTTCCAAATGTCTGCTGTGTCTAGGAGGAATCACCCTCTGGAGGAGATTATCATGGTCCATAAGTACAGTGAAAGCCTATATTACTAGCCTAGACTGTAGTGCTTATTTCTAGAGACCTAAAATGAAAACAAATTAATTTCCATAAAGGTGATACTAGCTTTTCTGGAACACCTTTCAACTTCTAAATCTCATGAAAGAAATGCTTAATTAAATCTATTACAGGGAAGGCAATGCCTAATGGAAACACTATGCGAAACAGTTTGATCCTAGAGACCATGAAATCTAGTGGAGACTCTATTACTCCTACTGAGTTATTAGGAAATATTCTGATTCTGTAGTGACAGGTGACAGGATAAAATGTGGTGACACCTTCTGAGATGGAGGACAGACAGACCGCATTTCATCTGACCACGTTTAAGTGTCTACCACATCAACTAATATGTATATAAGTAAAACAAATGGTACCAGGCTTATTCCCTCACAGAGAGGCCAAACTGGGTTATTTTGACTGGGTCTGTGCCTGTAATTTCCAAAACAGTGTTACCATGCAGAAAATCCATGTTGGAAATGGTTCCTCACCTGTGCTGACCTCTGAGCTGTGCCCAGCAGATGGTAAAGTGATGGCTGGTGCAAGCCAAAGCTGCACCAGAAACTTCTCTAGCAGTTTTTGGTAGGGATGACTGAACTCCACTGCCCAGTACTGTTTCCTGGCCATGTTTAATTTGTTAGTGTAGAGATAGCCTTAAGGTGCAGTTCAACTTCTCCCAATATAGACATCAAATGTAGATGAATGTTTCTCAAGCTGTGATCTGTGGACCATTTGGTGATCTGCAAGACATCACAAGGTGACTTCACAATTGTTTTGAAACAACTTCAAAAGCTTTTAAATATAAATGCACACATATATATTTCTAGGCACGCAAGCAAGAAAACAAAATGGGGAAAAATAAAAGTCGCTGTAGACTTTTCCCAGGGTAGCTGAATTTTATTCGGATATAAATGAAAACCATCATGGCAACACTATTAAATGATCCCTGGCATAATTTCAAAAAGATTATCTGGAAGTAGGGTTAAGAAGAGTTGAGGAACAGCAGGCCAGATGACCTCTCAGTGTCCAGCCAGACCCATGGCTGTGTTCTGCTTGGAAGCCTGTGCACGTGCATTGCCTTGGGAGGGAACAAGTATGATTCTGTGGAATCCAGGTATTTCTCCCCATACTTAGGTGTAGAGTGAGGCAGAAGCAGGAGGTAGGTAGAAATGAATATCATTAGGGGGCTGAACTGAGAATGACCAGTTCACTGGTACTAGATAGGTCTGCTGTTCTAAATACATGTTGTATTATATCGAATCCCCACATTTTATTATTTATTATATTGGGAAAGGTTTAAATGAGGTCACTTCAGGTTAAATCTGGATTCGGCAGATACATCCATGTACCACATTTCTCCAGTCTGCATCGCTAAGTTTGTGAGAGGTTCACTTAGACACTTAACTTTATATTAATTTGTTCTTTTGTGGTGTGTTCCAATGTCATCTGAAGTTTCTATTAACTAATTTGGCCATCAACCAGTTTGTCTATGCCGCATAATAGGGTTTTGTACAAAATGGATTTTTCGGTGTGTTAGGAATGTCATGTTTTAATCAATGTCTCTTTGAATGTTAAACCTAATGAAGGCTGTAAGAAAGAGACTATAAATGCACAGAGAGAGTTACCATGGAAACCAGAGCAGGATCTGCTGGGTACCCCACACTGGTAACACAGTGCAGTGCAGCACAGCCCTGCGCACAAGACGGAGGCCTCTGAAAGCATCTTCAGCAGTTAGACCAAGATTTTGTAAACCTTGGAGCAGAGAGCAGAGAACTGGTTTGAGGGTAGCTTGTAGGTTGGCCACAGTGTCTTGATGGTTGGGTGGCAGCTAGTGGAGTCACCCACTGAGCTGGCCCAGGAGGTCCACCACTGTTCAGGGGCAGGTGCACTTGTTGTCTTGGCCACAGGCTGGACAGTTCTCACTGCAGTTAGAGGAGAAAAGTCTTCAGAAAAAACACAGAGGCCCTACACAGAACTGGACTTGCAACCCCCTGCAGCTGCAGCTTCTAAGACTTCTGGCCTGATGCACCTTTAAGAAGAAGCGCTTAGGACATGCAGGATAGAGAAGTCTTCTCATCCAGAGGTTCCTGGTGATGCGAGGAAAATCATTCTTGTAACTCGAAGGGTACCTCTGGTCACTACAGTGAGCACTGCTGAGGAGCCAGGTGCTCCTGCAATCACCATGCACTTCATTTGCAGATATGAATTGAAGAGTATTAACTCAGGATCCTGCATCATCCTGGTCCCAGGTATCCCTGGAGTGTCCACAGAAAGGTGGTGCAATGACTCAGAGCAACTGTGGAGCAAAGCCAAGTTCCTACAAAGAAAATACAATCTTTCATTTTCCCTCCTTATTCTGAATGACAAAGTGCTAGGACACCTTTCTAGGTTATTAAAATTAAAGAGGTTTTCAAAGTGCCATTTATTTATTGTCCTTTCTGTTTCATTTCCTTATTGCAGCTTCTTATGGCTCAGAAAATAAAACTACATTGAAAGCTCTTTAGGGCAGGAATCATTATTATATTTATTTTCAGCACTGCATGATCTCAGTTCCTGCATAAATCTTATAGTCACTGTTGTGCTATACGTGCGGTAATAATAGCCAGGACTGTCTACTAAGTGTTGCTTATTACACATGTTCATTCCCCCCTTGATGCTTCTGGGTTTGCACTAAACTCTTTTATTCAACCTTCAGCAGTAAATCCAATTCCAATTAAAAAAAATGTTTTTATTTTAACTTCCACAAATACTGGACACATTACTTTCTTTAAGATGTGGAGTATTTAATACATTTCAACTCACAGGGAAATGAGCCTTCCACTTCCAAGGGTGTAAAGCAGCAGAGTGAAAGTGGGCATATTTCAAACAGACGTGAATGCTCTCTCAAGCTCACTCTCTCTCCCTTGGCTCTCAGCCACAATTTTAAAGCAATTTGCCCTAATCTGCCATATGGTTTTCTTTCTTTGCATTTTATAAAACTGCAGGGCTAAGTGAATGTGCCTCTTCGATAGCACTGACACAAGCCTGATTTAATTTAGACTTCCGTATTAACATACCAACTAAATCAGTGCTGCAGCCTACAAGGGAAACTTTAGTGCTGTGCACAACCAGAGCTGTAATTAGTTTCCAAGTGGTACTAGCCTACAGCCCTTGAACTGGTTCTTCCTTATGATTATTATTTCTAGAGGTCAGCCCACAAGAACATCAAGTCTACTCCAGCAGCATGTGACCCCCGCTCCTTTCCCCGGATCAAATCAGGCCTCCAGTAAGACATTCTTCAGGCCTGAAATCACTTCCACACAGCAGACGTTCTTAGTAAATCTGATTCATCATGTGGAAGATCTATATGCCTGCTGTATGAAAAGCATCTCTGACTGAGATTTCCAGCAAGCCCTGCCAGTGAATCCTTTTATTCAAGGAGTCCGTGCCGTATACTTTTATATCACAGATGGCTCCAGGACTCGAAGACAGTTTCCTTAAATAGGCCCTCGCACCAGGCTTGTCTACACGTTTTACTTTGGAATTTTTAGCCTGTAACAAGAATGTGACATGGTTCACTAAACATATGCTCCGTGTGCATTTTAAGCACACAAGTTGCCCCATAAGTTGCAGTGGGTCTGCTCCTCTGCCCGGTGCCCATGTACACTCATCTGCACACCTGTTTAATTGCTTTGCGGGATCAGTTGTAACGTGCATCACGGAGTATCAGGCTAGAGTGGGTTCCTAGCTCCAAAGCATCACATTTGGCCTTTCTCGTGGACACAACTTGGTTGAAGATTTTCAGTAAAGTAGAATATAAAGAGCAGCCCCATTAAATGGTGCAGCCCTCTCTTGCCCACAAGGGCCAGTGTGCCTGTGTTCAGAGGATGCTGAATAACAGCACCACTGCTCAGGACTGGGAGACAGGCAAAAAGGGGAATTCACCCCTCTGGACTTAATTCTGAAGGCAAGGGTTATTTCTAAACTTGGCAAGGAAAACAAACAAGCAACCCAAAAAACAAACTGTTTAAAAATTAGGAAAAATTCCAGATACATGGACAAAAATATACTTACACTATTTAGCACACTTACAAGTGGAGGCATCAATGCTATTTTGTTTTGCTCAACAAGCTTTCTAATTGAGTCTTTATAAAAAACTTTCACTCACATTTTTCTCAGCCCTCTGCAGTCAGACTTTCCCATACTGAACATCTTTGTCAGCTGTTGTATTTTTATACAAACCAGAAATGAAATGTTTACCAGATCTCAGAGCATTTGTGGCTGATTTGACTGTTTTTTTCATTTGCATTTTGTTTCTGTATTTACCTTTTATTAAAAGCAGAAGTTAATATTGTGCTTCCCAGGGTCTGATCGTTCTCTTTGATGTAAAAAAAAAATACATAAAAACATGCAAGGAAAAGTTGTTAAAATTGCTTGTACACAGGACACATATAAACCTTATCTTCTCATCCTTAAGTGTGCTTCTCCCCAGTTCACTGAAGGAGCCATCAGCCGCTGTGGCTGCCCCACATGCAGACAGCACAGAGCAGTGTGTCACACTACGGGGATTGGAGCACATTTTGGGTTCACCACTGAGAAGAATCTTTTGTTTAGCCCAGCTTGGGTCAATTATTAAAAAAAGATAATTTCTACCCCATGGAAGTTCTACACTCTTTTGGAAAAAAAAAACCAACAAACAAAAAATCTTTTGAAATCAGAATAATATCTCTGATTTCTACTTGTTTGCAGAATGGGAATTCCAATAAAAGTAATTGAAAGGAAACATTTCTGAGCAGTTTATCTTCACTACTATTTGGGAAAGAAAATATGCCAGAATATATTGCTCCAAAGGGCAAAGATGTCTTTTCCTGGGGACAAATCCATGCTATAAATTACTAAATAAGTAAGTGTTTAAAACTCATAACAGAAAACTTAAAAGAAAGTGAGGAAATATATAAAAAAGAAAAAACATCTCAGTCTCACAGTTTTTGACTGAAAGCCTAAGTATTCAATAAGCTTTCCAGACTGACAGGTACCTGCTCAGTTACATCATTCTGTAAATCTCCAGCTCTGTGGGCCAAAATGTCCTCAGGATGGGGAAGGCACTGAAACCAGGTCTTCGTTTCTTGGCAGTGTGTTCCAAGGACTTGCGCTTTGATGTTAAGGGAGGACTGGAGTTACTGGCTGCCACAACACACTAACCTTGCTCACTGAGACTTTGCTGCAAGAGTAGAGAAGGGGCCTCCACACAAATGGAGATGACGAGTACCATCCCAAGCAGGTACCTGTGTTCTAGTAAGGAGCGAGGCTATGGAGATGTTGGTGCCCTGGGGCTCCAGGTTTTCTTTTGGCATGTGAGCAGAGGTTTGCCATGCAGGAGCATGGTGTCTATGGCAAAAAGTACACTACACCATATACTCTTGGAAATGCTGTTGAATGTGTCTATGCCACACAACATTTGTGGTGCAGCAATCCCTAAGCTGGTGCTGCCTTAAGTCAATAGGTCTGTAGCTCTTGACAAAGTGCTGTACAAACTTACCAAACCAAACCACCACTGTGCAGTTCTGCACAGACACAGCTATAGATCTCTTTAGAGATCTTCACCCCTCATCCAATTCTGTGGTTGACCCGCAGAGACAGCAGTGCATGGCGACACACAAAGTAAATACATACATTTAAACTTCTCACTAATTAGACATGGAGCAGAGTGCTCTAAATTATCCTGAGGTAAACTGACACCTACATTATAGACACAAAACTTTGCATACTGAAGCACCCCTACATGTCATTGTACCACATCCCAGGGTGTTCAATACAAATGCTGGTTTCATGGTGCGAAGCCAGCACTCCTCCACAGCACAGCTACATGATATTTCAGGTACTTTGAATGGAAAAACATGCACGCTAGCCACAGGATCACTTCACAGGACTGAGAGGAGACTCAGAGCCAAGATCTGCACACTACGAACACAAGAGTATGCCATTTTCCAGAATATGATGTGGGTGGATACAGTCAGGAGAATCCATAAAGAACCAATGGAGAGCAGACCTCAGTCATTAGATCTTTTGGTTTGCTTGACATAAAGTGTGTCACTGGACCTGGAACTGAAAAAAAAATCAGTTAACTGTAATAAAATTTTAGTACTGATGTATAGAGAAGAAAATAGTCACAGAACTAGAGAGCAGAAGAAGATGCACAGTTCCTGCCAAATTGGTGTAATACATGTCAACCAAAAATGAGAAACAACTTACGACTTAGCCTATATGTTAATTAATAAAACATGGATCTTCAAAGTCCTGTGCTGAAGAGGATATTTGTTTGCCTTTATACATTAGAAGCAGTAAGAACATTAATGCTTTTGTTTGGATATTAACAAGCAAGGAGCAAAGAAAAATGCTCCCCGTCTGACGGTAATGATGGGTTTTTTCAGATGCAACAGAAATTTTTTTTAAATCTAATTGAGGAAATGGAAAATCCCAAGAAAACACAAGGTATGAGCCAAAGGGGTCCAAATAGGTTATCATTTGTCACTCAGGGGCCAAGTTAGGTCACATTAATCCACTATATTCTATGAATTTCAGGTCCAAATACCAAAAGGGTATTTTTCAGCTTAATTCTGTGGTAGACGTGGACTGCTGGCTAATCAGTAAAAACATTTATCGTATAAAGGCTAAGCCATAATTATCGCTATATGCTGTAGGAAATGTGCTCAAAGAAGATCCACAAATAATAAACAGCCTTGGAATAATCTGACATTTAATAGAATTATTGAATTAGTTTTTATCAATTAATTAGCCAAAAAAGCAAATGAAAGCCAAAGATTAAAGTCTCAAAACTGTGACAGGAGGAGTTTTATAGAATGGTCTTGGGGTGACTAAACAGCATGAGAATCTTCCCTCACCAAGCAATTTTGACCTTACATCTCCCCCTCCAGTATGGAGTTCTCTGCCACCTGGTTGTACTTAATTTTTATCTGGGTTTTTCTCAACCCCACCTGCTGAAGCAGATTCACTTTATATCAAGTATGTAAATACGCTCCGAGTCAACAAGAATGCATTGTGTACAAGAGCGGGTCTGAGGACTTGCCTAAGACACTGCCCCAGCGTGCAAGACGATGTGTACTAAAGCTTTCTGTGGAGATGTGCATTCAGCATCCCTCATAAAGAGGAAATTCAAAGGATTAAAGCTGAGAGAGCTTCAAAACCAACCAATGAAAGGTAGCTGATTCCTTATCAAGCAGTTTTGCTAATAGAACTTAGAAAAGTTGTTGATTTTCCAGCCAAAACTATTTCATGAATTTGACCTAAATTTTCTAGCAGTTTTGGGACAACCAGAATTGCATTTTTCCTCTAATAAACTATTCATCAGAAAGAAAATTACTGCTTTTTCAATAGAACACCAGCTGCCTACCCATTCAAAAAAAAAAAAAAAAAGCTTTAAAATCAAAAGAAGCAGAATTTAAAGTCTTATAGTATCTCTTAACAGTCACAGAAGGCATGTAAAAAGAATAAAGTAAAAAAAAAAGAAAAGAAGCAGGAAAGCAAAAGAAACATAGAACAGTATGGGATAATTGTAAAACTCAAGAGGTTATTCAACTGAACAGTTATCTTTCAGAAAATGGAAATCCAGCCCAAATGAAGCCACAAAAGAGTGTGTAAACTACAGCTTGTAAAATAGATGTTGGGAATTAAGACTGTGTTGTGAAATAAATGAACTTAAGTAAGTGACTCCTATTATCTCAAACATATCTTGCACAGGGGAGTTGTAGAGAGCTAGAAGGGAATGTGAACAGCAAGCAGAAAACTGAAGAACAAAAGTCAAATTATGCAAATGTATCAGATTTTGGAAGCTGAGATTGTTGCCTTCCCAACAACTTGAGTAACAGTGTTTAAATGCAACTTTCCTTTTGTAGAAAGCACCACTTTCTAAGCAGCCCCTCCAAATGCTTTCCCATCTGTTTCAACAAATGTGATAATGAAGAGGTTATGTTGCAAGCTTTAAAAAATAACTCAAGTTATTTGTCCATACTAGGAAAACACAAAGCAGGTAAAAGGTTGTTTCAGTCACCATAGTCCAAGTGAGCATAATCCAAAATACCCTTTCTTTTCTTAACTCTGCTTTGCATCCTTAGAGGAAAGCACTACTAGTTTAGATTTGACCAGTTTAAGTTTGAAAGAACAAAACAGATCACTTAAAACTCTGCCCTGCATGGATGTCTTAAGCAGCTATAAAAATGAGCTATGCTTGGAAAAGGATTCAGCAACTGGAAGATTTCATTTCCTTTAACGCAAGCTGTTAATACAAGACGTATCTGAAAACCTTGGCATTTTATTTAGCTGTGCAGTTGAAATTGAGGGAGGTTTTTAACTCTGTGCAAGAGCAAGAGACTCTCTGTGCAGTGATGTTCTACCAGAGCAGTGTTAGGAATTGCAAGTGGTGCTGTGGGAGCCTGACCAAAGCAATCCCCAGCAGTGAGCCTGTCACCTTCCATGTCCTCTTGCTAGAAAGGGGACAACAACTTAGCTACTGAAGTGGCGGCTGAACTCTAAACCTCTGACTTTTGTATCCTGACTCTGTTCAAGTGTAATTTTAAAGTAATTCCAATAGAAGTGCCTCAATTTTCAGTGTGTGAAACTGGGATGTATAGTCAGAATGTGACCAGGACCAACTCCTCTACTTATGCTCTTATTATTGTCAATGCAGCTGAGATCACAAAAAAAGGCTGGGAGAATTGTTAGAACAGTTGTGAACATCTTCCGGAGTAGATTAGGGAAACCTTATAAACAATATTGGGATCAAAATAATAAGGTAAATGAAAGAGTTCACATAAATACAGTACCATTGGCTTTAGGGCTAAGCTCTGTCATTACAGACTTTTGATAGAACATCCAACACCAGAAGCACAATGTGGGCTTTTTGAAACTGTGTGGCGTAGATAGTCCAAACTATCCAAATTTCTTTCAGGCTTTTCAGCATCTCAAGTAGAAGAGGGTGGTGATTGTGATTCACTGATCTCTATTTCCTGGATTCAAGAGAGAAGAAATAAGTTTTTATGGGTAAAGAAATCACAGTGTGTCAGAATATTATTTATATTCTCTCTGGAATTTTTCTGTTGGTGGCATTTGATTTTGCCCATCCATTCCAAACTTCCAGATGTTCAGTGGTTCCCCTGAAGCAGGCAATCTAAGCAGGTTTCTTTCTGAGCATCCCCCAAATTCCAGAGGAATGGTAACTCCAGACAGGTCACCTGTACACGTGTACCTGGAATTCATTGCACATACCACATATGCGCACTGAGCAGATGGCCTTCACCCCATGGTAAATCTGAAGCCCTCCTAATGCATCAGATTTACTACCCATAGGCAGAGCAGCTCTGCAGAGCACAGCTGCGGGGCCAGTGCTTCCTGGGATGATTAGCACTTGTGAGTGCTACAGCACATGCTGCTGCCTGGGAAATCCCTGCCAAAATCCAGCAGTCTCCCTTCTTCTTTCATTCAGTTAATGGAGGGTGAACAGTAGTTTGTTAGAAAGAGCCCAGTCCTGTAGAGACAGACAACAGGAGCAGTGGGAGCAGAGCTGGAGGTGGTAACACTGCTTGAATTGTTTCTGGCTTCACCACGGCCCTGCAGATGGGAGCAGGGTGGGTGCTCACCCAGCTCCTCTGTCCTCCCACCTGTGTGTTCCCTGAACCTTTCCTATCCTCTAGTGCTCTGTGTGAGGAGAGGCTCTGCTGGGGTGTCCCTGCAGCCATGTGGCTCTGAGTCCTCTGCACAGGTTCCTCTCAGATGATGGCTTTGCCCCACCATCAACAGCCTGAGGAGCACAGCACTGTCAACAGTCATTCAATGCCCAATTCCTGCTTACATTATGGAAAACAGAGATGCAGCAGAAGGTGCTGCTTAAAGGCTCTGGGGGACTTTGTTCCTTTCCTAGTCTAGAATAGCCTGTCTAGTTGATGATGTCTTTGTGACTCATTTTGAAGGAGGAGAAATATGAGCTTCCTAGGAAAGGGGAGAGTTGGATGCAACAGTTGACCCAATAGCCAAATTCCTGTTTGGATTAATTTTAATTGCATTTCTTGCTGGGATATTATTATTTTATTAACTGAGAATTGCAATATTGTTTTGGCTAGGATAGGCATGGATAGACTAGGAAAGCCTGGAGAAGAGGAGATTAAGAGGCACCTCATCGCAGTCTACAGCTTCCTCACAAGGGGATGAGAAAGGGCAAGAGCCAAACTCTTCTCTTTAGTGACCAATGACAGAACCTGAGGGAATGTCAGGAAGATGTGGCAGGGGAGGATTAGGCTGGACATTAGGAAAATGTTCTTCACCCAGAGGGTGGTGGAGCAGTGGAACAAGCTCCCCAGGGAGGTGTCACGGCCCCAAGCCTGACAGTGTTCAAGAAGAGACTGGACAGTGTCCTCAGACACATGGTGTGAACTGTGGGGTTGTCACATGCAGGGACAGGAGTTGGATTGGATGACCCTCATGGGTCCCTTCCAACTCAGGACATTCTATGATTCTATGATATGTTTTAGTTCAGATCTGCAGAATACATACTGAATTCACTCTGATATTTCTTTCCTGCCATGGTGACAAGACAGCATCTCAGATAGTGTGTTTATTCTTTGTTTCAGTGTATTGCTGTATTTTATGAGTCAATACATTTCTTTTCTAGAGTTGTGCACTTCAGTAGGAAGAACTTCACTTCAGGGCTGAAAGACATACATCGTGTCAATAAAGACAATATTTTCACATCAGATATTGCAATGAAACAAATACATTCTTAATGATTTCTTGTTGGCTTCTGGACTGAATTCCTATCAGGCATTCATTTCTCTCCTCATGCTCACTGTCTATTTGCTTCTGCTGCTATCAGGCAACACCATGCTTAATAGAAATCTGCCTTTCTGTTAGCAAGTAGCAGCTCTGTGCAATCTAGCATGTGCTGAGTATAAAGAAGCTGTTAGAGTGCTTTTTCATTGTTAAGGTAAATGCTGCCTCTTTGATCCTACATCTGCCCTTTCTGCTGCTCACTCAGCAAGTTGATGTAGATCTAGCAGAAGGATGGGAGACCTTTACAAGGTTTTCTGTTATGGAGAAATTTTGGGAGCATCATTTTCCCCTGCTCACTTTTTGCCTTCAGCAACAACAATCCAATTCTTTGTGTTTTCAGTGGGAAGCCAATTCTTTGTCTTGCCCTTTCCTTCTAGTTCTCCCTGAAGGCTATAGAAAGAAAGAACATGAATAACCAAGGCATGAAATAATAAAATAGTCCCGTTTACTGTTATCTTTCCAAGAACAGGGAAGGCATTAAAGTTCTGAAACCTTTTTTCTTGAAGCAAAGATTGCAGTTAGAACAGGAAATGGCACAACATAAATTCAATTCGTGACAATTATTATAACATGAAAGGGAAATAGTATAAATCACTGATGTCAAACACTCTGTTCATTGGTTAGATCTGGCCCATTTGAGCTATTTATCTAGTTCCTGTGACAGATTTAGATTTTGCACCACACATGCTTTCATTTTTTAAAATACATGCTTCAAGTTTTATGCTTCTGAAAAAGAGCTTCTGAATATGCACTGAGTAGAAGCTCATGCATAGTTGTTGTTTTTAAAACTACAGAAAACAAAGTATATTTGAAGAGGCAAAGTCTAGCCCTGTTCATTTCAGGGGGTGTTAACACTTGAATAATTTTTGTGGTTGATTTTGAAACATTTCTCAGAAATTACTTTTAAGAAAAGATAAAGATGCAAATTTGGGGGCTTTTGTGTTAAAAAAAATGAAAAGATGCATACTTTTTGAGGAAAAGAAAATAAGAAATATCATGCACATCTCTAAAGTTATACCACCTAAATCTGACAGAAAGTTTGTTAAACTCCCATGCAGTTTTAGCCATCAAGGATGTAGGTGTGAAGCCTAAACAACTGAAGAGAAATAGATCTGTCTGGGCAACCATAAGAAAAGAGCCGTGTTGAATTCTCCACCCTAGCTGTATACAAACCTGACCCACAGAGTCTCCTGGGGATCTCCCAGTTTTAGTAACTTCAAAGGTCATAGTGTAGTATTTTAGAATAAATAAAAGTTGCATAAAATGCATTTTTTTTGCCTTTTTGTATTCATGCAAACATTGATTTGTATTGTTATAAATATAAATAAGGCCAGCTAGATATTTTTCACAGATCAGATTTATTTCACAGCAGTAACCATTTGATCAGATATTTTATTGGCTTCTCATGTGAACTGTAGTGCGTGCCTAAGGCAGTTGCTGTTGGAGACAGAATACTGCCCTGATAGACTTTTCAACCAAAAACTAGGACCATGCTTATCTTATACTCTAATGCATTAAAATTCACCACTTACTTTCCATGCTTTAAGTGAAGTTACTTCATTAGGAAGGAAAGATATAGGTTTTTATGATGTACTCTGAAATGTGGCGTTTTGAAACACATAGTTCTTCCAACAAAGTAATTCAAGTGTGGAGCTGTGAAATCTAAGAAAAAGATAGATTTTAAGGAAAATATGTATTCTGGAGAATGGGATATTCTATTACAGAAAAAAAAAATCAAGAATCTAAGATTCAAGTCTTCACACACTATTCCTAAATTAATTTTGAAGTACTTTGCTTTAATTTTCACTCCTGTCTTGAAAAAGTCAATGATATATTATGAATATTCCTAATTTTACACTGTAACTTACTGCATGTTGTATGAAATATGGAGACCACAGAAAATATTCAAGCTCTTAGAAGTTTTGTGTATATATATAATTCAATATTCCTTCAGCAGAACCCTGACTTTCAACATAAAATAAATTCTTATCAGAATTTTCATATGATTGTAATAGGATTTTTTCTGTTTTTCTTTATGAATATTAAATTAAATTAAAAATTTTGACATTGGTTTATTGCTGTCTAGATAGTACTGCGTATAATAAAATTTTCACATATAAATTCAACTTCTATTGTAAACTAAGAGTCTAAAATTTTTTTATTATTCAGTAGAAATATGTGTGATGGTTTACAGGTTCGTTACAAATCAGTAATTCTTACTTATATGTACACATTCATATACATAACCTCATTGTCAGGTAGTTAACAGCAACTAATGGTGCAGTATTCAACTGCCTTCGTACAGTCCCTCCCAGAATTAATTTTATTGGTCTCAGCCCTCAGCTAGAAACTGGGAAAACTAAAACAGAAAGTCTCCAGGTTCCCTTAAAAAGCTAAACTTCCTTCAGTCACCAGCTCTCTGAGGCTGGACATGAGCAAGGAAACCTTTCTTGAGCAGAAGGATCAGTCGTGAACCCAGGGCAGCAAACCAGCACCACGTACACAGAGTAAAGAATCGAATAGAGCCTCCCATTCAGGGACAAGATAACAGTTCATTTAATGCTGATCCTCTTTACCATGAGCTGTACTGTTTTGACCATGCTAATCTGGAGGTCTGTCCTCATTCCCAGTTTGTCCCACAGATGCTTTGTAGTTTCCGGCTCTGCTTCTGCCCTTGAGGCTCTGTAAACCCCACTGGTGTCATCAGCCACAGAACCAGCACATAGGGTCACAGCCACAGGAGCAAGCTGGGACCCTCCTGTAGGGCTGGAAACAAGTCCTTACCACAGACAAAATCTGTGCCTTTTCAAAACCTCTTGTAGGACCAGGTCTTTCCAAAATCCCAGTCTGGACCCCAGAGAGTTACCTCAGATTATACCTGCAGTTTCTGGGATGGATATATTAAACAAGTGAACCTCACTCTAGGAATATTTAGGGTTTTGTCAGTGATACAGAGCTTCCTACTTCTCTGGAACTGGCAACAATTGCAATTATTTCAAGCAAGGGAGTCATAAGTATATTATCATCTTAGTACTATGCATTATGTCTTCTGCAAATTTATAACACTGATTATATCCTCTCACACTCAGCTCCACCTATTATAGCAGTGGGGTGGTTAAAGCATCTCATTGTAGATCCAGAAAACTACCAGATATGTTAGTTTACCAGAAACTAGGCCATTTGGTAGGGAAATGAAAGACAGATGGGTATGAGATTAGACATCACTTTAACTGCTCCTGGTTACAGGAATTTTGTTCTCTTCAGGTATGATAATTCTGAAGGATCATTTTGCTTTGGATTTATGCAGAAAGCTATTCAAAACTCTAACAATTTCTTTATAGTAAGGGAAGAGCATCAAGGGCCAGGTATTCGAAACTGTACCTAAAATTCCCTCTTTTCCACGTTCACAGTGTGTTTAACCTGGAGACTCCCATGGCGGAATTCTATCACCACAAATTATGTTATTTCTCCTTTGAAATTTTGCTTTCAGCCCCTTGAAAACAGTTGAAATATGCTACTGGAATTTAGAGCCACAGAGCTGCCTTTAAAGTACTTTCCCTGTAGCAAACTGGGGCATTAAATCAATGGATCTATTCAAGCGAGTAAACGTTCACTGTTCTGATGATCAAGGATGCTTCCTCAGAATAGCAAATGGTTACTGAGGAGAAAGTCCACACTGAAATCTCACTACGGTGAAATTCAAGCCTCGCTGATGTCAAGGAAAAATCTTGTATTGGCTGTAAAAGGCCAGAATTTCACCCTTAATCATACCATCCCCTCTCCCAAGGAGATGGTATCATTGTTATTTATTTATGTGGTGCCATTAGAGTGCCAGGCACATCAGCTGTGCTCCTGGGTTGGTGCTCCATCCATTCCCCTCCTGCTCCGTCCTCCAAGGTGCAGTTCTCACTGCCTGGAACAGCTGATGCAACCAGGGGAAAGATGGCAGAATTAAGAACTTAGTGCTAGATTTTCACATCTCCTTATGATTCCCCTTTCTGAGTCAGAGCTTTTGAGGAATGGAAAGCAGCTCTAAAGAGACACCCTATTTATTTATTTGCATTTTTATAAAACAAAAATGTGCATTAGGATACTGTGCCAGCACTTATAACCACCCACTGAATAGATATTACAGTAAGGCACTCTGGTCATTATCAAACCTTGATAAAATTCCTATTATAAGCATGCAATATGAAAAGGAAATAGATGTCCTAGTCTGTCTCAGACCTAATTGCTTTGCTTCCATTCCTCTCTCATTTTTTACTAGCAGAAATTATGTCAGTTCCGGAGCAGAAAACTTACTTTCAGAGGTGATGTCCATGGGACACTGCTGAAAGTCCTTCGTGGACACACAGTTGGGCTAGAACAAGATGATGGTTTGCATCTGTCTCAGTTTCAGTTATTAATCTACTGTGAACGAATAACATTATTTATTGCATCTCCACCTGCTTGTGCTTTAGTTTGGCTCTTTTGTATAAGATAGTATCAGGTCAGAATTCCTTGCTGAGTTTTTGTACTGGACTTTGCACTGCTGAACTGCAATCCAGGGCTTTTTATTATTAATATAAAACAAACAACCAAACAAAGAACAACTATGGCATTTGCAGAAGAAGCTGTTTTTTTCAGGGTGAAAGCAAATCCCCAGTAACATAGAAGTATATCTTATATAATCAGTATGTCAACTTTTAGCTAAAAATATAGGAAGTCTTGCAGTCACTTCTGATCACATCAGCAGCAAGTGACCCAAAGCAAGTCTTTTGTGTTCTTTAAAACATGAAGTGTGCATAAGGTGTGATTTCAAGATCAAATTCATTTTATTCTGATTCTATGGAATGCCATTGAGCTCCATACTGATACAAGGATCAAAGCTCCCTCCTCACCTCTACTTGGTTTTATTTGGTCTGGTGAAGAAATACAGTAAATCACTAAGGAAAGGTTTGTGGATTTTTTGTGGGTTTGTTGGTTGCTTTTTTTTTTTTACCTTGAGGGCAGCCAAACACTGGAATGCACTGTCCAGATAGGTTGTGGAGGCTCCACCCTTGGAGATACTCAGAACTTGACTGAACAAGGTCCAAAGCAACATGCTTTGACCAGGGCATTGGACTTGAAGAGCTTCAGAAGATGTTTCTAACACATTTTTCTATAATTCTATTAATCTAACAGTAAATCACAATATATCAGATAAGCAATCACAGCTTCTTTATGCAAAGAAAGCCAGATCAACTTTATGGCTGAGGTATATTTTATTCAATTTGCTCAGGGCAAAACTGGGCCTTTGTAGTTCACAAAAATAGCTACTCCTCAGCTGAAATCCCAGTGTACTGAAATACAGTTGTGTTTCAGTAGTAATATGTGATAATTATTATACACTAGATGAACTAAGAAGTGGCTAAAAATGAAAAGCCCAAATCTGAGACGTAGAAGAGGAATGAACTTTCCCTCAAAGCGAAGCACATCCAAGAGTTTCTACACACCTCTTATCTGGCCATGTTGACATACTACAGTGCTCAGTGGCCAAGGTGAAAGGAGAATTTGGACTCTGAGTCTAGCTAGTTCTGTATTGCTGGGGAACTTTTCAGGGATGACTTCTACCTTTCCATAAGGAACTGGATCAAATTGACCAAATCATTTTTCAAAGCTACTGAACCTCCATCAGATCTATAGTAAATCTCAATTGTTACTTAATAAGCAGGAATTCAGACAACCCAAAAGAAAAACAAAATAACAACAAAAACAAACAAACAAACAACAAAACCCCCCCACCATGTTTTCATTATTCTTTACTCTGATTCTGACTCAGCTTAGCAAATCCTTATTTCCTATTTCCTGGGCTTAATTATTCCTAGCTGTAACTCTGTTAAATTAAATGGTGCTACCAAGAATACCATTCCATCGAAGGAGTTACAAGGTTCAAGAGAAGCCCTGCACATCACGTGTTCTCCCTGTGTAATAGAAGGCATTGGACCCCTTATCCAATTTCTAGCTCAAATCCAAGAGAGTATTGTCTTTGGCATAATCCTCACTTGAAAATTTCTAATGGCTTAGAATCCACTATTTTTCTCTACAATTCTTTTTCTGTAATGACCCTCAAAGTGATAAGTGGACATTTCATTTAGCCAGATTTTTTCAAGCTTTGGTTTCCAGCCCTTACATCTGCTAGACTGCAGAAATCTATGAACAAATTTTAACCTTCAAGCAGGTACTTCAGGTCCTCTCCATCTTCTATCAGATGTGCAAAGCAGGTTAAGCTCCTTACTATGTGACATTTTTTCTAATCCTTTCATTATTCTTCAAATGCTCCCTTAAGCTATTCAACAGGGAAAATCCTGAATTTCTGTATTATTCATGAAGTAGAACTGAACACAGTATTTCAGCAGCCATCATATCAGTGTCAAATACTAGATATTACCTACATACTCTATGTACCCCTTTTTAAAGATCAAAGGAATCACAGTTTTTTAATGGAAGAATGAGAAATTATTCTTAACACATTCAGTTGAGATAAGCCAAAGTATTATATTCTTTTCTAAATGGATGCTTAAATACTTTATATAAAACGTGAGGAAAAAAAAATCACCCAAAGTGCTGATCTTTATCTCAGAATATCCTGAAGCCCAGGATAAAAGTACCTCCACATAGATGCCAGATGTGGGTTTAAATTCCTGCTCCATAGGTTTTCTAGGAATTCCTTCCCAGACCAAACTAACTTCAGAAGCTGACAGACATCTGGATATATGTGGATAGAGTTGTCTTCATCCATCCCTCCCCCACTGAAATAAGTGCTGAATTCTCTTGTACTGAGACTCAGACTCTCTTTATGGCACTGGGCACCTGCTCAGCATAGATTTATGAAGACTGAATATACACTGCATCCTCAAGTGTCCCCCTAGGTGCTCAGATTCACTTCAAGCTGATTGAAGGCACAGATTTAAGACAAGCTTGATATAACAAGAAGGTAAAAACCTTACTCTGGAACCAAGCCTGCTCCTGGCTCTTTTAGCATAGCCAGGAGTATTCCAGCACATATGTACACAGATAAATCTACCAGGCTTCATCAAGACACTACGAGTTGCGTAGACAGATGAGGTAAAGGCATTGTCTTGCCAGATTTGTGTCACATAGGTAGGATGGAGCAGTTGATTTAACCCAGCCTCTGGCCTGCTGTCCTCTAGACTGTGCAGACTATGAGCTCCATCCTTCACACATCTGCATTGCCTCATGCATTAGATTAGGTAGCCTCACTAATTCAGAGTTATAAATTCCAGCAGAGAGCGGGCATTGCAAACTGAAACCCTGTAGGTCTGAGCTCTATTCATGAATCTAACCATAAACCGTGGCTCCTAACACTCAGTCACCCTAAACAGCGGTTTTGAGGAACACGCAGAAGACCTATAACAATATCTTGCAGGACACAGTGAAACCAAGAATGCAATTGTGCTCCCAGACTCTCTTGACCCAGATGTAAATTACATGTGGGCAATTAGAACTACAGCTTACATGAAAGTGACTTCCTCTGTCTGACTTTAATTGTTTTATGGAGACAGATTGCCTAGGAACCTCACTGCTTTTTCAGCAGTAACCATTGGATTTACGATAGACTCCAAGATTGCCTACTTTAAAGAAAGTTCGTGAGGGTCTGAGCAGATCTTGGGTTCTCTGCCATAAAAGTCATGCAGACAGTTGTATTGATATAGAGTAGCAAGTTTTGAGCCACCTAGCTAATCACCACTGAGCAGCTAGAGACATGGAGCATTGTCTAGATGCATGGAATTAACATTTAGAGAATGATTTTTGCAGCCCATCTGAACAGCACACTGCTGCAGCTACATTGCCTGCTATACCCACAGTAATTACTTTAATACATTTTAGGTGTTCCTCCCTATGCCACAAGCACAGTAATGGCTTTAGTATAGCCATTCCCTTTTTTTTTTTTTTTTTTTTTTTAATTTGAATAAAAGATTGATGGCCTAATTCGTTTGTTGTCATCATTTGCAACAAATAGTCAACTAAGGTTAATAAATGTCAGTCTACTGAATTCAGGAAAAGAAATCTTCAGCAGGAGGATTTGAAAGGTAGGGAGGGATTTCTTTTGAAGGTAGTGTTGTAAGCCAAGGATAAAGGACATGAAAGACCCTTCAGTAAAACTGCTAATCTCTCCTCTGCCATTGCAGGATTGCTCTGGGATAAGCAAATGGCAGTGCACACCTTCCTTTAGTTAAACAAAAAAAAAAAAAAAAATTAATTGAATAAAAAATAAAGAAGACCTCACAACCCTTAAAGATATAATTTATGATCCTTCTTTAATTCATTTGGATGTCTTTAAAGGTTCAGTTTTAATTCAGTTTTTATCTGGTGAGAAACAGCAGAAGGGGGTATCTCTCATCTTTGCTGGTAGGGGAGAAAATCCATAAAATTATGTGTTTTCATGTTGGAAGGAGGGTCAGGAGCAGGACAAGAGGTTTGAAACTCCTTTACAAATAACATGAGTCACTTACTTTAAGTGTAGTGCTCGTGGTGGCTGTGCTACATCACAGTAAGTGTCATTGTAGGTTGTTTTAGCTGTGAAACGAATCAGAGGTGTTTCATAACCGCACAGTTGGCTTCCTCTTCGCTGGTGAGTATGACCTCTCCTCTGTGGCAGAAGTAATCTTCTGCACAACACCATGTGAAAACTCCTGGCTTAAAACAATAAAAAGGTTTAGTCTCTCTCCCTAGGTAATTACAAAATAGTCATGTGTCATGTTTAAAGAGAGTAGTCCTTCAGTGGTGCACTTGGACTGATAAGATTTGAGACCTGTTTTCTGCTCTGGCAACAGCTTCTTTTCTGGCTTTGGGTAAGTAGCTTCAGATGCATTTATATCAAATGTCAAATAAAAATTGGAGCTATGGGCCTTATCCTGTTTCCCGTGAAAATTATTAAAACCTTTACCCTCCAGTCTGAACAACTGTGTAAACTGAACTGTGAAAACTTCTGGTACTATATGGGACAGCCCAGTTAGGAGTAGTACCTGAAGTCTACAGGCATACTTGGTCTCCCTGAGTTATTCATACTGCACCAGGCCTTTGCATTGCTAGACTGTACACTATTACATGTTTCTACAACACTTAGCACAATTAGCTGAAAGCCCAACTTAGGGCGATTGGAATGCTTTAGCATTACCATCAAGTTTAGTCTTAGTTCTAATTTTCATTAGCAAAATGAGTTAGCAAATTGTCAATTGGAAGATGCAAAGTGCATCTTTTATAACAACTGAAGAACAGCTTCAGCATTACTAGTTTTATTTTTATTTTGTTTGTTTGTTTTGTTATTTTTAAGGGGTTTTCTTGCTTTTGCATCACTGTTTCTTTTTTTGCGCTTTGGGTTGTGACTGTCCATGGTTCATTTCTGATGTAACTGGATTTTGTATTCCAGGATGATCGATACTGTATACATTAGGTTATAATATAAAGCTGTAGAAAAACTGAAGAACATTTTCATACTGTCTAGAGACACCAGTTATATAGACCTAAAACTCAGCTCAGTTTTTTAACTGAGTACTCTGAAAAAGAAGGAAGGTGATAAAATGCTTTGAAACTTATCTCCATTTTCTAAACAGTTTACTGGTCCTCTCCATAAGAAGAGAATGGCCATGCTCGAACATGGAAGTCTAAGAGAGATTTCAGGGCATGAGAATGAGCTATAAAATTGTCTGTCTTAATTACTCATATTTTACTTAATTTGTCTTGATATTTCCATAATATATTTATAGACTTCAGTAAATCCCTCCCTAGCCATTATTTTGACAGGCTTTTTACTTCTGTGAAGTAAATAAGAATTACAAAGACACTGGAAAGGGTAGTAATCCAAAAGACAGAAAGAAAAAAAAAGAAAAAAAAAAGAAGAGATGACATTAAGAACTTTAAGGATTATAGCAATCCTCCTTGATTTTGGTAGGGCTAGGATTTCCTTCTGTCAGCAGTAAGTTTCTTTACTGCCTTCACTTCGAGTGGAACAGCCTGAATCAGACTGCAGAATGAGGACACTTGTGGAATTTGGAGATATTAAGGTAGGTACTTAAGCATGCATGGAGAGATAAAGAAAGCTGCCAGCTCTAAAGAACGCTAAATTCATAATGAAATTTTCTGAAAGAGGGGAATCATCAGCAAGTCTCAAAGGGCCAATTTCTGTGAGGCTGAATGCACTCAATACTCCTACTGAATCAGAAAGTTCAAGTTAGAGAGAGTTTGGGGTTTGTTTGCGGGGGGGGATATAGCAGTGATAGTAATTTAACCATTGGATACCTAGAGATGTCGCAAATTCTAGTCTTGCAGTGCTTCAGGAATCCCAAAAAGGTAGTGTGAATCAGATTGAAATTGTGGTTGTAAAAAGGTATCGTTGGTTGAAGATGCATGCAGTGAGTCATACAAGAGGCCAGAGCAGGTCATTCAAATCACTGTTTGAAATAATGCACTCTGCATCTTCAGGGAAAGAAGAAAAAGTGCAACTGATTTAATCTAAATTTAGCTGCATGCAATTTAGATATCTAGATTAAATTATTCATCTTCATTCCTAAAGAGTCAATGGAAGGAGATTATAAAATGAGGTGCCCTCAAGAGGTGTCTGTTTCTCTCCACTGACTACAGGAGGATCAGGATGGCTGAATTACATTGATTAACTTGTCAGTGGTAAAATGAATTCAATCATCTCTGCTTGTGTCAAAGTAATCCTTTGGTCCTTTTTAGTTACTAAATGACGATTCATCTTCTCAGTTCCTCCTGTCTGAACTTGCTGGGATTCTCTGGATTTACTCTTGTTTTATATTTTATAAGGAAAAACAGAACCTCTCCTGCATTCACTGAAAGTATCCATGCATACAACATGCAGTGAATTTGTACAACTGAGAAAAGAGACTAGATAGAGACACACCATTGAGATATCTGGTTTACTTGCGTAGAGTACAACACCTACTTTTTATTGTTTACAGTGTTATATTATGTAGAACATAAAAATGGGAATGTTGGACCTCAGTAGTATACATTAACTTCAACAGAGGATCTGTTTTTTGTTAATTTAGTACCTGCCGGAAAAAGGAACATAGCTATTTTTGTCAGGATGGACACAATCTTTAAGAAAGGTCTATTCTTCTCTTATACAAAGTTCTAATTATAGACCTAATCTACATTGCTCTCATGAAAAGATAATTCATATCACAACACCTGTCCTGCATTAGCAAATAGCCATCTCTTGCAGCTAATTTTAACCAACTTAGAAATACATGAGGAAGTGTAAAATATGTACTGCAGTATTTGTTACAGGTCATGGAAGAAATGTTGGCTTTTGTCCTTAGATGTCTGATTTGTAAAAGAACATACAATACTGTTAAACAGCTCCAAATCTTACATTTCCTGCCATTAAGTGACCTTATTTTGTACTTAATGAGAATACTCTGGTACACATAGTTACTCACATGAGCAAGTTCTTATGCTAGCATTTCTGTTTCAGTGATGCAGAATTCAACCCTGTGGTTAGTCAGTGCCAGTTGCTCATAAATAACTAACCAGAATAAGTAGTATCTGGTCCTGCTATTGTGAATGTAAGTGTCTGAGAAAAATAAAGCCCAATCTTGAAATAAAGGAAAACAAATTTTACTCTTCTAGCTTTGGACAAATCATTCTCTTAAAAAACTCATCACACAATTTGAGTGGTGTATTTTTGCTTTCCACGAGTGTTTATTTCTGGGGAAAGAGGATTCCTCTGCAGGTGGATTCACCTTCACATTCATAATTTCTCAATGGAGGATAGCCAGAAAGCACTGAAATCAGTAATGCAGATAATAAGCCACTCAAGGTGCTGCTCTACTTTAGCTGGGCTTTGTTTTCAATTAAGAACAAGTGGCGTTTGGTTGCTTTACTTTGCTTGCCGTCTAGATACCTTCCTAAGAAGGATAATCTTATTTCTTTTACAATTGAAATTTACAACTTATTTCACAATTGAAATGAATGACAAGGGAGTCTCTCCCTCAGTTGCCATAGTTTTTACACCAGGGATAGAGCTGATCCTAAGTACACAAAGCAAAACAAGTTAAGATACTACTTTATTGATTTTGCAAAATGAATTACAAAAGTGCTTAGGCAGACGTCCACCCAATGCAAGGGCTGAGAGACAAGATGGATCTTCCCTGCATAACTTCTCTAGTTCTGTGTTTATGGCTGGAAAAAAAAAAAAGGCAAGACTGACAGAGGATACATGGGAAAACCCCATTCTACTCCCTCAGCCTGAGATCTGTGGAAAATTCAGTGTTAATGCTTCCTACCTTCTCAGAATTACTTGATTTCTTTGATTTTGCACAGCCTTGTCTAGAGAAGGTATATAGTCATATGATGATGTAGATGTAGCCTGCTTCAAACTCTGTTTTGTTCTGAAGAAGTATGTTAACAGTTAGCTCATTTGAAAGGAATTTTGCTGTGATGTGAATGCAGATCATTTCAATCTATTAATATATATTTACAAATATGGGAGCTTGTTTACCCCAGGTGTGGATCAATTTAATGAAAGCTGTGAATTGAAGGCTAATTTGGCTGAATGAACTCTTACTTTCCTCTAAACCTAATCTCTTCGGTTTGGAATAAGTCAATTAGAAACAAGCTTGATGTTATGAAAATGAGGGCATCCACACGGGAGTTTACACTGTTTTAGTGAAACTGGTTATATAAATAGGCAATAGTTAACTTTAGTAGAACTGCATGAATTTGTAAAAGTTATTTAACACCTCAAAAGCATGCATGTCTTTAGCGTGATACCTGTTGGCATACTTACTCGGATTCAGTGGAGCTGATGGACAGGAAAAGGCTACATCAGAGTTTGGAGGATCAAGTTTGTTTCATTAGTCCCTATTACCTATAGCTTTTATGAACACCTTGAACAAATAAGAAGTTAAAGAGACTATATTGTTTCAGTATGGGGCCATTAAATACAAGTGCCATGAAGAGGTCCTGAATTATCAGCAGCCAAATCTATTGTAAAGGACCAACTGTGAAAATTGCATTCAAAACCATGACTTGGTACTTAGACTTTGGACTAAACAGTAAGCTCGGCTAAGATTGGCACACCATTTGGTACTATTCTTACATTACATTATAGGCTTGTAAAATAGACCAGGTATCTGTCAAGTATATAGTCATGTCCAGAGTTTTTCAGCAACAATCAGTTTCTTGAATAATGTCTTTCATATTTACATACTCAATTACAATTACCTAATATACTTTTTTCAAAAATAAAGAGGAAGTAAAAAAGTTCAAAACCTGTATGTTTATTTCAGAGTACTGTTAAAAATATATTTTCAAAGTTAATAACATAGCAAAACAAAACTATTTGGACCAAAGAGAATACTTCAAATTGACTATAGTAACATTTTTTCATTTTGCCAGAAGAAAAGAAAAAGTGCCCTATTTCAGTCTGAACTGTCTTTTCTCCCTCATCTCCTCTATTTCTTCTTTCAGAAAATGAACCAAACCAGACCTTAATTTGCACAGGGTTACATGTATATCAGAGTTTTTTTGTGACCACCGAGAACCAAGACCAACTTAGACTGATAGTAAAGCCATTAGAAGGGTAAACAGTAGGTGAATGTTGATTCTGGGGTGGTAGTGGTAGAGATATGGTACCAAAAAGCTTTGAAAGAAATAAAGGCACACATTTGCATGTCCTTTCTTTATTTGTTCATCTACATTTTCCAAGTGTGCTTTTAGGTGGGAAGAATTTACACATATGTTGTGTAAACCTGCTGCCTGGCTCCATGCCACTTTACCCTCCACAGTAGGTATAGCAGCAAAACTGGACAATGAATTTCTGAAACAGCACAAGCTTCCTGCATTGAAACTACAGAAGAAGTCTCAGATGCCCACGAGGATCTACTTTCCAGCCTGAGGAAGAGCAGCATGAGCAGTGTCTGACCAGCTTGTTCACACTTGGAAGCCTCTCCCCAATCTATCAGAGGTTTTCACAAAGGCCTGTGTTGGCTCAGTTCTGCTTTCACTGGCTGTATCCATACTAGTAAATTAAACAGAACAGCACTAGCATGTTGTGATCCATGCTGTTAAATATTTGGCACATTCCTTGAAGCAATTTTGTCCTAGTGCTTTGCCAGAGAGCACCCAGACATAGCACAGGGGTACAAGATATTCACATCAGGCAGTTTGGATTCAACCAGCCTGTTTCGGGGAATTTAGCCATGAGGATGTGCACTGTGTTGTATCAATTGTCCTGCATCAGAAATTAGGCCCTTGGTCCTTTTACTTGTGGTATAGTTCCTGAAACAAATAAGAATGAACTTTGAGTATTTTTCTAAGTATAAAATTGTTTCAAGGCATCTAAGTACTATCAATAGTCAAAAAGCTTGTGCTTTTCCTAGTAATCCTTTCTGAAATGCATTCTAAATGCTTACAGACATCCTAACTCTGAAATGTAATATTAATGATTGAATTATCAACGTAAAATCAGATTTAGGACTTTCCTTTTCACTGCTTCTCATGCTTCAAAATGAACAGTGCCATGGACCTATCTGTTGGGCACTTTTTTGGGGTGCATGGAGAGTGTCTTCCCATTCACCATTTGTGTGTTGGAGAAAGTACAAGATCGCCTCTGTGAAGATATTAAAGACACCTGCAGCAGACTGAGCTCGACAAACCCATTCTGGAGGAGGTATTTAGCCAAGCGACACAGAGACGTGACTCAAGAGAGAAGGAGAGGTGGTAAAGTAAGAGTAACCACAAAAATAGATGTTGAATTTGGAGTTACTATTTAATATCAATAGATCAAATGCCAGGGCTTTGCTGCTTAAGTGCCCTATAAACCTGTGCAACGTGATGATCTGACTGCACTGGGATGAGATATGATGAGTAAGAAAGGCAAAAAAAGATGAGAGCGGGACAGGGTAAGAACCTGCCAGTGATTACCAGGCTGTGGGCAGGTGCTGAGAAGGCAGCAAGGTAAACAACAGCAAAACCACAGGAAACCAAGCCTGGATTTTCTGAGGGGAGCAGCAGCAGCAGCACCACATCTGCTGCCTTAGCACTGCCTGCACACTCCTGGCCATGTCTGGCAGGAGCAGTGCACCTGTGCAGGGTCAGGTCCTGTGCAAAACACGTCTTCAAAAGGAACAAAGGACACCCCTGTACCCGGCGCTGGTGAGGCTGCACCTCAAATACTGTGTTCAGTTTTGGGCCACTCACTACCAGGAAGACGTTGAGGTGCTGGAGAGGGTTCAGAGAAGGGCAATGAAGCTCTTGAAGGGTCTGGAGCACAAGTCTGATGAGCAGCAGCTGAGAGAGATGGGGCTGTTTAGCCTGGAGAAAAGGAGGCTGAGGGAAGACCTTATCACTGTCTACAACTACCCGAAAGGAGTTTGTAGCATGGAGGGGGTTGGTCTCTTCTCCCGAGTAGCAAGTGATAGGATGAGAAGAAATGGCCTCAAGTTATATTAATTATTATTATTATTGTTGCTGTTGTTGTTGTTGTTATTATTATTATATCTTATATTAGGAAAAATTTCTGCAGGGAAGGTGTTGTCAGGCATTAGAACAGGCTGCCAAGGGAAGTGGTGGAGTCACCATCCCTGGAGGTTTTTAAAAGATGTATAGATGAGGTTCTTAGGGACATAGTTTAGTTCCAGAGTTAGGTTATGATTGTGCTCAATGATCTTGAGGGTCTCTTCCAAACAAAATGATTCTATCATTCTATGACCTAAGGAGTAATGTCAGAGAAACAGGTATAAGATTATTTTTTTTTTAACCGAATACTGTGCTTTGGGAACACCTGTCTAATAGACTGATATTAAATGTGAACAGAAGCTCTTACAAGTAGAAACAAGACTTTCAGACTGTTCTACCAGTAAAGTAATCAGTACCAGAACCTGATACTCTTCCCTTGAGGCCAGTTGGCATGGTCTGCCCATATTCATCCTGTTAAACTATCCTGGTCTCCAAAGCAGTCTGTGTTCGCTCAGACTGGCTACTGGGCAGGTTCCCAGCCTCAACTTTCTCTTGAAGTGCTTTGAGACGGTTCTGGGTGGCCACCTGCAATGTTGAACCAAGGCCCACGATCTGGTCTTATTTAGTTCCGTAGGGTAGATGTAGCCTTAAAGTATACATCAAGTCATCTGTTGCCTTAATTCCACAGATTTCAAAGGATTTAGGCCAGAAGGAAACTTGCCCTAAGCCGTGCATTCTTGCAGTATGCTCATTATCACATTTGCCTTTGACTTGCACAGCTGTAAGTCCATGGAAACCAGAGTAATTCAGGGATGAATCAGGTCCATTATCTCCTTGTGTTTGTGCAGCACTTAGTACAATGGTGCCCTGATCCTGATGGGAATTCATGTTATTTTAGGACAATCGGAGCTTTCATTCGTTAAAATAAAGTATATTTTTAGCCAGAGTTAGCTTCAATGGCAAAGTATGGGTTGTGGGGGTTGTATGAATGAAGGGGAAGCCACAACTGATCCCCCACCACATGACTGAGCACACATATCATATGCCTAAGACATTATCTCCTCTCCTGGTCAGTATAGTTTTGAAAATATTACCAATGGGGATCTTGGAAGCTCAGATAGAAGACAAAGAGCACGAACTCATAATATTATTGCTTCTTTTTTGAACAAGTTGCATCATTTTTAGGTTTCTCAGGGTGTGAGGCCCAGCGTCTGATTTTGAAACATTTGGGGCTAATACTGGTATGTTTAGAGCCTTTGCTGAAAAGCAATAAATCAGATGCAATGCCATTGCTTTCCATGGAAAGTTAATTCTCAAAGATGTGATTTGCTCAACACTGTTTTTTTCCCCCATGCAAATAAAACGAACCAGGAACACTTGAAAAAGCAAACACTGTGCTTGTTCCATGTTCAGAGACGCTTGTTTCAGCTCTTTTATGAAAACTTGTTAAGACCAGTAGGTCGTATAAATTCTAATAAGATACATATGTGGAACATATATAAAGACATTACACATGTCTTACAAAATATTTGCCAGATAAAGGACCCAACCGTGTGAACTTATTATTCAAAGCAGAGGTAAGTCCTAGGAAAAGATAAAAAAAGCACCCCTTACAGATCATAATCCTAACATGGCTTTTTGTAAGTTCCTGTGAGTTAAAAGCTGAAACGCATGTTCCACCTTCAAGTTATTTTCACAGACATAAATGAGGAAGATTGAATATCAGCTGTCATTAATCTCAGTGTCCTGACATGACAAAATCACCATTAGTCCCAGTGAATGTGAGCTCATGCTCACAGCTTAGAAAGATTAGAAGCACATATTTTTACAATCAAAAATTATGAGTAATTATTGCTAGAGTTGTAACAACAAGTTATAAAAGCTGACATATGAACCTAGGGAGCTGACTTTCTAGTCCTAACTTACCCGCTAGGAAAACATAAATGCAAAGATTAAGCTATTTCAAAGCCATGAGCTTGTTTTTCTTCAAGCTATTTTATTATCTCACTGAAACATTATCTTAGAAGTCCTTGCAGTGAAAAGCCACGTCCTGAAAAGACAGTTGAAAGTCCTATTCTGAGACTGTCCTTCATTTTGCAGGTGGGTGCAATAAGACTGCTTTGCTTACTAATTAACAGAACAACATTTTGTTTGACATGGTGGTAAACTATTTGGGGTATGACTATTAGGGAAAGGTCTGACACTTCCATAGCTCTGAGAAACATTAATTTCCTTCCAGAACCGAGTTGCCTGTGCATGTCCCTTCAGGGTGAATGCAAACGGAGCGGCTGTGCTGACAAAGGAACACTGTACCGTGGAGTTACCTGACGTGTGTGTGCCCTTTCCTTGTTTTCCATGTATTCGTTCTAGCACATCTGGAGCGCCCAAGCCTGAGAGCCTGGCTTTAATGTTCCCATGACTGTGTCAGAATCCACAAGTTGTTGAAGGCCTCTGCATTTTAAGAACAATGGTATTTGTGATTTAGTGCACGCTCTGCCTTTTTCCAAGCATGATGGCAGGCAGGGTGTTTCACTAACATGCTCAGGAGTGAGTTAGTCTCTGTTTTAGCCTTCGGAAACCCTATTAGTTCACATCTTTGACAGTCAAGGAGAGAAGGTATGAGTTGTATCAAATTAAACATTGTGGTAGCATCATGCAAATTCCATCTGAAAAGTAGCCCTTGTAGATCACAGTAGGCAGGTGGATCACAATTAAAAAAAAAAGAACTTTTTTTTTTTTTACTGGCAATGTAATTTGCTGTGGGTTGCTGCAAGGGTGCTTTTCAGCCTAGTGAAGCAGTTGATCATCTGTGATCTATTTGCTTTACAAAATGATGAGATTCATCTGCCTAAAGTGAAGTAATTAAAAACAATGTCTCTAGGTTAGGACTGATCACTCTAGGCTTCTTTCATAATCAGTAACAAGAAGTGTGGTTCATCTGACGTGTCTTGAAATCTTATCCTGTGCAATGAGTTACTCAGTGGAGATGCCACCCTTCAACTCTCCTTCTGACACGTGTGTGGTGATAAGGGAAAAAACAGTCTTTACTTCTTGAAAAGTGTTTTTATTTCCATTGCTTAGTATTGATGCTGCAAAAAGTATAATGAATTTGTGTAAGTCATCTAGATTCAACATGAGAACAGAAGACACAGAAATCTCTTTCAGAATTCAGAATTTCTTGCCACTGTCCCAGCCACCATCAAACACATAGGCTGGGGTGACAGGATGGAGACAGGAGTGATACACATCAGCACCGGCAGAGCCCAGGCACAGCTGCTGGAAATCAGAGCACAACCTCACCACCTGGCACAGCACAGAAAGCGAGCTGGGAGAGATCTGTTGTCCCTGCACATCCAAAGGACACCACACCAAACCAAGAGCCACACCACCACAGCTCAGGAACTGAGCACGGGTTTTATACCTTCCAGGTGTACGTGTGCCACACCCAGGCAAATTCCTCAATGGACTAAACAGCAGTCAGACTACAGGATTTTTATATCATCTGGAATCCATGAAGGAAATAAGAAGTTAAAGCAGCAGAATTCCTCCAAAATTTGTTCAGTCAGTAAATGTTAAAATGAAGCTTTGTATTATAAAACTGAAAATGAAGCTAGTCAACAGCAAATGATGCTGATCAGCAAATTCCTTTTAGTAAAAAAAACCATCACATAAATGCTACTAAGAACTAACAAAAAGTCAATGAAATCTAAAGCATACTAAATAGCTAGGTTTAAATTTCTTGGAATACTAAATATAAAGAATTTAATCTAATAAATTCTGAAGAGAAATTTTTAAAGAATACTGAGAAATAATCTCTTATTCTATTTATGGCCTGAAACAGTGGTGGTCAAAATTGTGTGCTATTTTACAGCAACAAATTTTCAAGCAGACAGACAAAGGTCTAGATCTACTCACTGCTAATACATTCAGCCCTGCCTGCCAGGCTATGGCTCCGTACCCCTCAGTCACCACAACACAATCCAGTAACAATATTGCTCTTAATAACACATCAAATTATTTCAGTTTGCATCATCAGTGAGATTGACAAAGCAAGACCCAGTATATTACAGAACAAGGAGCACTAGCAGTATTTGGTATAGCAGGATGCCTTTCTGTCATATGCACACCTGTGTTCTTCACCAGCACAGTATCTCGGCAGTCCTGTGCTTTAAATTGTGCCACTAATTATCTTTCAATTTTTTGACCTAGACTAAATAAGTCCGAGAGGAGTAAGCTAAAAGCCTGAAAAAGAGCATACAACAATCATCCAGAAACATAATCAAATCAATATATCTAAATTTTTGCCTTGTTCATAAGTCAGGGTCTGTAAATGCCTCCCTGAACTGAGTGTCCTATCAAGTTGAGATTTGGCGAGTGAAACTACTGGTCATTATGTACCTCAGCTGGGCATTTATATAGGCAAAAGCCTGAGTTCTTTCCTCAAGGAATAGCTGATGGTTACAAAATGCTGACAGTTAGTACACTGACCTGGATTTTGCTTCTTCCTCAGTCTGAATGGATCCAGAATAATCTTTTTCACTTTATAGAAAAATTTTCCAGTTATGGAAGTTATAAACCAGTGCTAGTAGAACATCATCCTCTCTATTGTTGAGGCTGGGCAGCTTTACTTCAAAAATAAAACCTGTAAAGACAAGAGAATAGGCTCAGTCTGACTGTGTGATGGTTATACAGTCACCCAAGAGGGAAAATATCACACTGGCTATTGTACAGTGGACTGCTTATGCAGAAAAGCAAAAATAGGCTGGAGGTCTGAGCTCAGTTAATCGGTCTAGCCTGTAGATTAGAACTGAGATTTCAAGGCTTGTAAGATGAAGGTTCAGCCCAGATTGTAGCACATATTTTCTTTCTTTTCAGTCTTCACATGGAGATCTTTGTTCCTTGGATCTGGACTTGGCTTCCCTAAATCATTCCAGACTTTTTTTTGCTGCTTTCTAGTGTTAGCTGTAGCTTCAAATGTCAAAGCAAAGCAAGTCTGTGTTGGAACATGTCCCTGTACAGGGCAAATGTTGTGTAAGTTTTCATTTGTTGTATCTGTTGATGTCTGGCAACATGCTGCATTTCTTTCTTTTTATCCTCTCTTTTTTTTTTTCCCTATCCAAGCAGTTTGCGAGGAACTCATCTGCAGACTTAAACTGAGAGCTTGGTCTACTGTGAAAAAATGTCCTTTGAGGGATCTGCATAAACAGTTAGTTTAACCAGCTGGTTTATTCTATTCTCCACCTCTCTTTTATCTTTATTGGAAAAATGGACTTCTGTTACTGTACAAACAGTTGAGCGTATTGTGGGTAGGTCTAGACAAACATACAGTAGAAACGAATAGCAGAAGGGAAATGTAACACTGGCTCAAGTAAAACATATTAAGGCAGATCTCTTAATTGAAGAGTTCTTTCTGTGCAATGGTGTTATGCTAATAAAGCTAAGAACTCATTAAGGAAATGTGAGATGTTTGTCCTAAGAACTTAAAAGGTAAAGGAGATCTCATTTTTTACTTGATAATGTTCAGAGTTAAAGGAAGAAAAATAAAATAGTCCATTATCATTTTGCATTAAGAAACCAATCCTATCCTTGGTTGCACATGGCTCCCATTGACCTCTGAGTCATTTCCACAGATCTACTAAGAAAACATTGCCCTAAATATATAAATGGTAGGAAAAAAATTTTCTAAATTTTCCCACATGAGGAAATAGTGCAGTTTTACACTGAAGTAAAAAAATCAAGAGGTTGATGCCCTTTACAAAGATCATTTTCTAAGATGAAAACAAAATCCTGCCTAATATTTCTAGAATTAAGAACTAGTGTAAAATCGATGCTGAAGACAGCACTAGAGGCATGTGTGGAGGCACATGATTTGTAAGTGTGATGCTCTCACTGGATGCCATTGCCTCTTCTTTGGCTTTGGGCTATAAGAAGTCTGAATAGAGAGACTCCAATGTCATGTAAGATAAGGAACAAGCAGGAAATCTGAACATCTATTAGTTGCCATGTGATTACAATTAAGATTTTCATACCAACAGACCAAATGCCTCTGTTATTGAAGCTAGAGAGAGTGTTTATGGTCACACTACTGGGATCACAACCTGTTTCCTTATTCTTAGGCACAGAAGACAAAAAATCTCTGTTATTTTTCTCCCTTGGATGAGTCGTCTGCACTGAAGATTCCACTGAAATTGCTAAAAGTCACACTGGAGCTCACACTCATTAAAAGTTAGCCAAATGTCATTGTCATTCACAGAGATGCACCACAATTATGTTTTTGCATTGGAAGCCCTTTGAGTAGGTTTTCCTACGCGTATGGTGGCACTGTGAAGGCAGAGAGGTCACAAGCCTTCCTCTTCCCCAAAAAATGCATTCAGCATTCAATAAGTCTGTTGCTCCCACACTGCTGGCAATAGTGTTTTTCAAAGAGCTTTATTACTTATATCTTTAAATATGAATAATCTTCTAGTTGTCCTGAGAAGACCGTAGCGTTAATACAGTAGTTAGGCCATGAAATTGCCTCGTGTAATCTTTGAGTTTGGCTTGCGTATAATGGCTATTTGACATCCCAAGTAGAGGCAGAATAGTCATTACGAAACAGTACAGGATTCATCACAACCCACAGTTGATGTAGACATAGTAGATCAAACATATTTTCGACAGAGTACATGCACTCAATCACAGATATATATAGATACACGTGACGACCAAAGCATGAAAATATTTGTGCATTTCAGAGTTAAATATGAATCCCTTTTAGAAAGTGTTTTCATGTATAGTGATGACCTTGACCAGAGCCATAGAACAAGATGGTATAAAACTGTTATTGCCCAGTTATCTAATGAGTATATTTCTACTTAGACCTGACAAAAATGTTTTCCTTCACTAGGATTTCACAGCTGTGACCCCCTGTTTTTCTCTCTTTTTGTTTTAAGGCAGAATTGCCTAGTTTAAAATTTATAATTCAGTGTTAAAGTTTGCTGTAAATATTTTTATCTTATAGTGTGATGAAAGACACAGACCTGTTGGAGAGGGGCCAGAGTAGGCCACAAAAATTATCAGAGGGCTGGAACAGCTCTCCTGTGAGGACAGACTGAGCGAGTTGGGGTTGTTCAGCTTGGAGAAGAGAAGGCTCAGGAAGACATTATTGTGGCCTTTGAGTGCTTAAAAGGGGCCTATAAGAAAGGTGGGGACAGACTTTATAGTAGGGCCTGTTACAACAGGACAAGAGGTAATGGTTTTAATGTAAAAGAGGGGGAATTCAGGCTAGACATGAGGAAGAAGTTTTTTGCAATGAAGGTGGTGAAACGCCAGCCCAGGTTGCCCAGAGAGGTGATGGCTGCCCCATCCCTGGAGACGTTCAAGGCCAGGCTGGATGGGGCTCTGAGCAACCTGATCTAGTTGAAGATGTCCCTGCTCATTGCAGGGGGGTTGGAGTAGATGACCTTTGAAGGTCCCTTCCCACCCAAACTATTCTCTGATTCTATGATTGCTCCCAAAAGCAGTTTTTGTAACTAACATACCTTTGTTATCACAGTTTTAGAAAGTTAAGTAGCTACTGAGTTTTCAACAGCCATCGATCTTTCATAGATAGATTTGAGATTATTTTTTTAATAACAAGTGAGGTAATTCAGGAATTTATTTTGATTCTGACTTAGCTTAAATTCCAACATTTTACACAAATAAAATCTTTAAAACATTCAGATTTCAATATTCAATATTGGTTTTCGGTATTCAGTTTTGATTTTCTGTCTTCAGAATACAGTATTTGATTTTCAGTATTCAGTATGCAGTTCAGTATTTAGGTGTGATTTTATCTTTATTTGTAATGTTTCTTTAACTTATGTAAAATCTAATAAATCTCTCAACAAAATGGTGTTCCGAATGAAAAGCCAAATATTCATTTTAGAAAGTGGGAACATAATATTTCAATGTCAGGACACTTTGTCCTTAAATAACTTCATTTTGTGAAAACAGGCAAAATGAGCGCCTTTCTTTTCTAAGCTGTTGAGGATATTTTGTTTTGTTTGTTTGTGCTGTGTGTGTTTTGTTTGTTTGTTTTTATTTAATTTCTATGAAAATACAATTTCTGATGGAATTTCAATTGTCTATCTAATTTTTAGTTCAATTTTCATTAGAATTAGGAGATGAAATTATACTGGGTATTCTGTTCCCTAAACTTACTTGATTTCACATGTCTAAAAGAAAGGTGAGACCACAGACAATG
This sequence comes from Nesoenas mayeri, assembly GCF_963082525.1. NCBI lineage: Eukaryota > Metazoa > Chordata > Aves > Columbiformes > Columbidae > Nesoenas > Nesoenas mayeri. The sequence goes on from NC_137544.1 coordinate 13,433,510, forward strand.
TGTTTCTCTTAACTGAATTTTCCTCTAGATCTTCCAGAAAACCTTCCCGGGACCCTTGTATGCTATTGACTTTTTTCTTTTCTCAAATGAAGAAGAAAAAACAAACAAATAAACAGATATAATTAGCTAGAAAACAGGAGGTTCAGCGAAGTGTCTTTTAAAACCACAATAAACTGCAGCCTATATTTCAGTGTCTTAGGTAAAGAAAGTTATTATAATTTTATCTTAATTGTCAATAATTCTATTAAGCCAGCTGCATATCTAAGTTAAAGTGACACATTATAATTTGTAAACAAAGCTGAGCTAGATTTGTATTCAATTCACATGATTTTAACAGTATTTTTGTGTATAACTGGACAGTTCTTTCTAATTCTGTTTGACTGGGTTTTTTATTGGTTTCCAAGCAACACAATATGTAAAGTTTGCTTACAATATGTAAAAGCTATAGTTAAAAAAAAAAAAAAAGTCATAATCTATGTTAACACATATCAAACAAAATGGAATCTTGTTAAAATAACTGACAATTGGGCTGTTTTATCTTAAAGAAAATATTCCCAAAGACTGCTGTCTGGAATCTGGCCTGCCCATATGTTAATCATTTGATATTTTTATGCACATGGGTGAAAACCTGTGATGTCACTTGAAATTAGAAAAAATAATTCAAGTTGTCAGTACTGGACTTTTTTCAAGGATTCTCACACATTTGTACAGGTCTGCCAGAATAGATTGACAATGGAAGGTTTTTGCAAATGAACTTCTACCAGCATATTCTCCAATTTAACTCACTATTTTAGAGTTTTCAGAGAATATATTGACTTTACAGTGCCTATAAATATAATATAACTCCAGAAACACATAGAAAAATCATCCACTATCCATGAGTAGTTCATCACATACTTTAGAATGGAAAATGCATTCAGAAAATGACTTGATTTATAGAATAAAGGGAAAAAGTGTCAAACAAATTATTTTTAAAGAGTTATTGACTGAACTATGGTCATGCCTGGTTCCGAAACTGAGCTGTTCTTTCCTGCTTCCCAAGAGATCTTACTGTATGCTGCTTTCCTGATAACACTTGTTTTTCCTCTCAAAGCTTTTTTTTAGGGTTTTTTATCAACCTCTATCAATTCAGCCACTCAGGTTTAGTCCCTGCTTTGCGGATTCCAGTTCTGTCTTGAACAGTGCAGATAGTAATGTCTTGTTATAGCTTAATAAATAGTGTAATGATCCAAAGAAATCTCTAGACTTCCATTGCCCCCACTACTCAGTCGCAATATGTTTCCATTTTAAACTCCTTCTCTAATTGCAAACTGCAAATGGAGCTGGAATAATCTGAGACACAGAGAAACACCCTCCAACACATGCAAACCCATGTGCATATGTTGAGGGGGTCCTATAGGCAGAATAGTGCATTGTCTCCCTTTCTTTAGTTACCTGCAGCCTTGGCATCTCTGAAGAGCTTGGATTAGACAGCAACTGAGAAAAGATACCTTTAACTTGTTCCTTGAGAGCATAACTTTCATGGTTAGATGCCTAATATGTAGTTTATCATTTATGCATAAGTAAAATAGGTGTAGTGAATGACAGGAAAAAAAGCACTTTATTGGGGAATTGTTCACTCTGCATTAAAGTAGCATGAAATTTTTAACCAGTCTGGTTCTTTGAACAATTTGTTCCAGCTAAGAACAGATTGAGCTGTTCTTTGAATCATTCTTCTGCAAGCAGTACAGTGTGAGTTTATGATGACTTTTCTTGCTGCTGCAGCTGAGTTCATTTCAGGTAAAACCTGTTGAAGTGCAGAGGGTTTGTAAGGTGCTGAGTGTTGCCTATGGTTGAAAGTGAAGGCAGCTATGTGGACAATTTGTGTTGCATTTAAGCAATGAACACACATAGTTTTCTGGCCACTTAATGGCTTGTTTTCAGTTGTATATCCCAGACATGTTTGACATTTAAATGTTAATCTTGCTTTGTATATAAACTTCTCTGGATGAGTATCACAGTAGAAAGTATTCAAGAAACTGAACATGAAGCTGGTCATGGGAGGTTTCCCCCTTCTCACTGGGTTGGTGTGAGACTTGGAACTGGCTTTGCCAGGTTTTAGGGGAGAAGTGGGTGTAGTTGTGAAACAGAGGATGCATAGCTGCTTTGGTTATTCTTGGTAAGCAGTGCAATCTGGAGGTAGAAACTGTTATACCAAGGGATATGTTTGGGTTCAAGACATTCCAGGAGATGGGTATGGATTAAACATATGATTTAAACCACTCTTGTACACACAGGCATAGTTACTTCTATGAATTTTCTGCAGATTCCTGCAGTCTGAGATTCTTGTCATGGACAGATATACAAGGATAAATTAAAAATTACAAGATTTGAGGGAAATTCATGGCTGCATAACTGTAAGATATTTACCTTTTCCCAGTTTAAAGTACTAGTCCTTTGAATTCCTTTATTTGGGAGGGGGAGGAAGGTAAGCATTACAAAAGTCTCCCTGAAGCTACTGAGAACCAAAAGTACAAGTCATAATTGCGGTTTAATGAAACCAATTTTAAGCATTCCTTTTATCTCTGCTGGGATGTTACTTGTCACAGTTCAAGTTTTCTCTTTTTAGACAAATTCAAGCCATTTGCTAACCTGTTCATGTTAAATGTCACCCTGTAAAATAAGTAGCTTTGGCAAATCTATCTCCCACTCTACTACCCCAGAATGTTAAAAATATCACAGTCACATTCCTGCTTTTTGAAATGAATAAGGTGACTGTCATTTGTCATTTCTGCTGAAAAATACCATTATGTTTCTTGTGGGAACTATGGAGAAGTTTTGGATTTCAGTTAATACCTTAAGCTAAACAAACGCCCAGTGCTGAGTAAGTACTCATAGAGTTTCTGCACACTGAAGTCAGGTAGCAACCACAGCAAAGTTTCTAAATTTGTTTAAAAGGCCAAGATGAGATCCCAGTAGCAGTCACTTGCCTACTGTGCAGCTTTTCCAGAAAAAGGCTGAACTTTCAAACAAACCCCACCTACCTGCTGATGGACCAGATGGCACATAAGCACTGAGATGTTTGCTTAGAAAACTTATTAGACAATTAAAAGCTTGTACTACCTTTTAATGTGACAGGGACACCAATATTTGATGAGAATTTAAGTACCTAGTAGTTACCTAAAACCATTTGGGATGCACAAATGGGGACAGCCAAGTTGTCCAGGGAATCCAGTCTGGTACACATACTCAGCGCTTCATGAGACTCAAAACCCTGGGGCTCACTAAAAGGTAAAGAAGGCAATGATGGCCCCTTCTGCCCAAAACATTACCACAGGAAGAAAGGAACATGCATTGCCTACTTATTACCCTGGTGTTGGATTATTCATCTAGAACAGAGGTGGAAGCCTAACTTGCCTGAACTTGGGGAGGTTCAAATCTACCTGATGGCTTCCAAGAAGACAAGCTAGGATGGAAGAAATGGCATGCATAGTCTAGGGGAGTTCTTCCCTCTCTAGGCTGCTGAAGCAATACCAAGAAGCCAAGAGGGTAGGGTTCAGGTTTCGGACAGAGAGCAACCACTTAAGTTTAAAGGGGTTGGTTTTATTCTGGACCAGGGTCACAGACCTGTTTAACTTGTCCTGCTTACTCTTTCTGGAACTCTTTTTGTGAGGGAAGTGATTAAGACTAGGTAAAAATGCTATATATATATATATCTTTTTTTCTTACAGAAATAAAGCAAAAGCTGTCCAGAGTGTAGCATTAGTTTATGAGTGAATAATACAATGATGATTTTTGCACAATACAAAATTATAATGAGACAATCGTGTGTCCTCCAGCCCTATAGTATTTATACATTTCATTATTTTTTATACATTTGGGTTCACAGTAATCCTAGAAATAAGGAAAATTGATAATTTGTAGCTCTCAGTTGTAAAATGTTTGCCTGGTTATTATCCAGCCTTTTAAACACCCAAAACATGCATGAATTCATACAGGCTATAGAAATATTAGTCACAAAACCGCATGTACAAAATTACAATGAAGCTTTAATAGGTCCCTTTTTGAGTTTTTCATTTTCAGCTTTTTCTTAGAGTCAGTTCTTCAGTGCCCAACTTATTTTAAAGCTCAGCTCTCTGCCCTGAACACTGTATTAGCCACATAATGGATGCTATGATACCATGGCTTTTTTTCAAGGCTTACAACTGAGCTGGCAGCCAATCTGTGTGTGCCCCTGTGCCCTCATTTGAAATAAACTGCAGCCTCTGGCTCCTTCAGGTAGATTCTGTCAATTTAACTATGAAAAATTATAAGGGATGAGCTATGTGTTCTGAAGTACTGATGCAAAAGGTAACAATATTGCATGACCCTAGGGATGGTTGGATGGCTGCTTTGTACTGTAAAAGAGCTGAAAGAAATAGTTTGGCTTTTGGGAGTTTTATGTCTCTGAGGTAGAATATGAAGTACCTGATAAGGAAGTTATGGTTCAAAGGACGGTTACAAAAATAACAGCAGCCATCCTAAACTTATCTAAAAGATTTACAAGAAGCCTGCTACAATGTGTTGGTTTTGACCTCCAGGAACATTAAATTTTATTCATCTTATGCTAGGGAAAAAAACACACTCGGTGCATTAAATCAGCTTCATTTTTGTGCTTGTGGTTACAGGATTTGCAGCAGAGGTTTAGATTATAAGGAAATAATTGTCAAGTGCAAAGTATAATTAAGACAGTTTTGGTGCCAGAACCAAGTTTTTCTTTTTCCTGTGGTCAAGGGATTTTAGGGTTTTTTTGAAACTTATTATAGAGAGGGTGAGGAAGGGGATATTTTTTTCTCTTTTATCTGAATGGTCAAAAATGCACCAGTAGTGCAACACCATTTGTGTTGCACAAGCAGATGGTTTCACAATGTTCACAGTCTACCATAGATTTACCTGCTGTTAGGACCTAACCTCATGTGTTAAAAATCTTACATAGATTTGGAAGTATGCTTTAGTACTCACTGTCATTCCAACTAGCCTCCCAGTGCTACAATTCGCATGCTGGACATAGAGCAAAGCCCACTAAATGTTTAGGTACCCTTGCAAAATTTCTAACCATTGGAGTTTTAGAAGGAATTTTGTAACAGACTTATCCTTTTGCATCCACCAAATCTATGATGCTCTTACTGTTGTTTTGCTGAATTGTATACTAAAGACATGCTAGTACCTTCAGTCAAGAACTTGCACTTCCTGTACTCTATGATATTCGATCTAGGAAGTTTTATCTAAGAGTTTGTAGTCTTCATGTAAAACTGGAGACAAGTAGATAAAAGTGGATGGACGGCAGAGACAATGATGATCAGCCTGTGAATCAGGGCACACGAAGCACTTCTTTGCAGTTCAATGACCTATACAGACAAACAGTCAAGTAGCAGGCCTTGTCTTTAAAAATCATCAGTATAAATCAACAGGTAACAGCAGTTATATTATATGATTGAGCTCAAAACCAACCCCAAATTATTGCATTAGCAATGGGCATTGAAATAACAAAGCAGCAACTTCAGGCCTCAGAGGTTTACCCATCTCAGGTGATTTCTACCTTGGACAAACAGGCCCTCTGCAACTGTGTTGGACAGTCAAATATCTGAGACTATCTGTACGGTGGCCTTGTAAAGCAATGCTAGATGTAGAGGGATATGACTTTTTTTCTGACCCTTCTTAGTAACTAGCAGACATAATTACTCAACAGCAATTGCAAACCTACTGAAGTCCCTGAGCTGGATTAATCTCATTTCATACCCTCAGAGGGCTTACCAGTTTTAAGAAGGAGCCTAGATGACAAGCTTGGAGTAAACATGTAGCCTTTAGGCAGTTGAAGCTAGGTGACATGAATCCAGTTTAAGATCTGTTTTCAACATCCCTAAAATATTGGATAATATTTTAAGTCAGCCCCTCGCTTTAGCTTATCTTTCAAGAGGTCAATTTTCCTTTATCTATTGCAATCAGTGGAAGATATCACAGGAAGTCTTTAGGCTTTCTCTCTACTGCAAAATAAACAGACCCTTTATTTGTAGTTCACTTCAATACAGAAAGGTGCAATACAGGTACTTCAACTTACAGAAAAAAATCCTCTACTGATTTGAAAAGTAACTGGGATTTGAGAGCTCAGTTCCAGTCCCTATTTGCTCACAGTCTTCCAGTGTCCTTGTTAGTAGGTTGCACATGACATATATGTGCTGAGGAAGAGACCAAAACATTGAAATGGTTAAATACCGTGAAAATGGGTCCTGCTAAACTAGGTGTCAGAAGTCTGTCTGAATATACTGCAACGAAAAGGTTGCAATTCATATTTATTTATTTTTTTTTCTATTTAATTGATGCAATGATGTAATTGAGCTTGTATTGTTTTGTTGGACAGAAGGATTGTGGGCGACTGTGGGAGGAAATTGATTTCCTGTAGAAAGTACAGTAGGTGAAGAAAAAGTGTGTAAAGCAAGGAGGCACAATGTAAAAGAGGAAAATTATGATAGAATCACATCTCTATTTATATCAGTGTATACAGAGAGAAATATAAAAAAAGGTATCTCTCTTAAAACAAGAAAATGACTTTATCATATTTCACCAGAAAGAAATATATGTTACCAAGGTATGTACATTTGGGAAATGAGATAGTTACTGTATGATCATTTACTCTAGCTCTACTGAATTACTAGTTTTGCTGTTGTCACTGGGAGAACAGGCTTCAGAAACTTGGAGTCAAATGAGGAGAAAAATTTTGATACCAAAAGATTTTGAAAGAAGTTTGGAGGATTTACAAAACCACCACCCTCAGATTCAGATTTAAGGCATCCAATTTCCCTTGATTTAATTAAGAATTTGAAAATAACCTTGTAAATTTTTGAAATAAATAAGCTCAGATGGAAATCAAACACTTAACCTACTAAAATATGTTTCAAAATTTTAGAGGTTCTAACTTCTCAGCAGGACTCAGATGCTGCAGTACCACCTGCTCTGGTAATGACACCTTCCCGGTTCACTCAGGAAGGCATTCAGCAAACTGGTATTCCACCTCACATGGTGCCTCAAAGCAAAATAACTATGTTAGTCTAAGAGCTCACTTAGGTTAACCAGCTCCCCCTTTACAAGAGTTAAAACTTTAAGACACAAGTTGAAAATAGATCAACCCAACCGTCCTTTACTCTTTTATTGTAGATAGAATTACAATGTGCATATATATGTGAGCACAGCGATACATGTAAATCACATGCTTAAAGCAGATGGTAGAGTCTGGTCAGGTACATAAAGGAGTGTGAAATGGTGTAGCCATTTACCAGGCAGCTACGTGGTCCACATTTTGGTTCAGAGTTGTTTCTGCCTCCGGTCAAACCAGCTAAAAGTAGATGTCTGGTTGTTCTGGTTTTGTTAAAAACAAGTTTCTCTTTTACTGAATTTGCCTGTCAGCTAAAGCCTTCATATTAACTGCATTTTCCTGGAGAACCAGATACATGTTTTGGTAAACATAGCAATGGAATGCAAGGTTGTTGATAAGGACAGATTCACATCTCATGAGAAGGGCAATGAGAAATAGGTTACCAAGAAACTGACCAACTGAGTATAACATTCCATGCACATGAATACTTCATATAGAAGTGGGAGATCACGAGGATCTCATCCTTTTTTGCTTATGGCCGACATTAGGAGAGGACCTTGCTAGTTGTCCATGTGAACTGAGTCCTAGTGACAGACTGAATCCAGCTCCAGTTGGCTGGAAAGTCCAATCCAGGACTTTGGGTGCCGGCTCTGCAGTTGCTGAGACTTTCAAGATTGGGTTTGTATATTTTGAATTATTTTCTCTATTCTTATTAGTAGCATTAGTAAAACATTTTTAATTTTTCCAACTCTCTTCTCTCTGTCCTCCTTTCCCTCCCGATCGCCTGTCCTGAGTGGGAAGGGGGGAGAGGGAGGGGCTGAAGGGGGAAGCGGAGGGGAGAGGAGGTTAACAATACATCTGCCACGGTTTTATTGTCACCCCACAATCAAAACCCTCGACACTGGTCGGTCTAACTAAAAAATTCAGAGCTTCTGAAGTAGATGCATAGGCTACCTGTGGAAAAAGGGAAGCATCTAGAGAGAAAGAGCATTCCACCGTACTGGACCCCTGTATTAAAAAGAGAAGAGGTGAGACAAAAGGGAAGCGATTCCTGTTCTCTTAGTCAATTTTAATGCAATTAATGAGCTGACTTCTGGTAAGCTCTCTTTTGTTTAGAGGAGACATAATGTACTGAGAGAATCTTGCCTAAATTATTGGTGCTAACACAGGAAGTCTAGAAACAAATTTAAAAGATTTAGAAAGAACACATACATCTACTGAGGTTGTTTAGTCTAAAGATAAGACTGTGAGGAACATGCCCACAAAAGCAAGAAGAGAACACTCAGCTCTCCATGCCCATTAGAGACAGAAAATAGGTAATGGATGGATCCTGTGACAAGGGAACTGAAAATGGGTGTTCAGAAATGTTTTTGCAATAGACAGCACATTGAAGAGCAGCTTGCTTTGTGACTCCATAGTTTCCCCAGGCAAGCAACAGAGATCTTTGAATGCCGGAGTATTTGTCAGGATTAACACAGATTTAACTGCTGAGGTCCTGGCCATCCCTGCGCTTTATAATTTTCTTGCTTGCAGTTGCAGCTGGGTAACATTTTCTTAACTCCTTTCTTATTTTCTCTTTACTTTTTCTTTCCTTTTTCTTTCTAATATTGTTGTGAAATTATTGTTCTACTGGGATATTTCAGGCCAGTCATTTCAGGGTTGGATTAGCAGTGCCCTTTTTTTCTGTTATATGTTGGTTTACAAAACTGGTTTTTGTTTGTTTGGTTGGTTGTTTTTTTTCAGGTGAACGTAGTTGATTGAAAGGCCAGAAAAACTACCATGAGATCAGATTTTTTTGAAAGTAGAGCATTTTTGATGCAGCAGAGACTGTTCATAGCCCAAAAAACCTAAGTCATTAACCCATGTCATCATTCTGATGACCAAGTATTAGAATATGCTTTCTTTTCCTCGACGTTACTTGAATCCCAGGATAAACTTCAGGTCTCTGTTCCTGTTTCTTCATATCACCAGAGGTTTATGTCCATGGAACGGGAAGCATGATTTTTAGAAAAGAATGAATTCTGCTAACTAATTTCAACCTGAAAAATGATGTAATTCTAGAACATCTAAGAAATATGTTAGTATTACTTCATCATAATGCTAGTCATAGAATATCACAGGGAAACAACTAATAAATTCTGCAAAATCTTCAGTTTCTGAAAATAAGGAAGTCAAAGACTTGTTTCTTACACAAGTCTTACCTGAGGAACCAAGCAAAAAATTTTGTACCAGACTTGAATATTTGTTTCCTATTGAAATTAATTCAAATCGGTCAATTAGGCATCCAAAAGACTCATCCCCACTTTTTTAATTCTCTTTTTTCTACATATCTGTTTCTCATCTCTAAAGCTAGTATCCATGCGAAAAATTATGGAACTATATAAACAAATTCAGATAGAGAAACAATTAAAGTATACCTGTGGTGACATAATCTGAACAGTTCGCATTTATCATTGCAGAATTGTCAGTGCTAAAAGTTGCAAAAATAGGAGAAAATCTGTGGCAAAAGGAAGAAGAACTTTTCCTTCTAAAGCACTTCACTACAGGCCTGGAAAAACCTAAAGTGATGGATTCTCAGGGACTGAGGTGGTATTATTGTAGAAAACCTATTAATTTTAAAATTTTCTCACTACGTTTAACAAATGAATAAAGTGAATAAAACATCTAAATGTTTGTTTAATTTTGATTAAATAAATAGCCAGAAATTATCTTCTATGGTTAATCTGTTTCTTAATGTGATGACTTCAAAAATAGTTGACATTTTATTGCTACTTCAAATCAAAACTTTTTGCAAGAGCCTCAAATGCAAATGAAGAAATAGCTGTTGGCTTCTGCCATATTCAATCTATCCACAGGACTGGAAGTATCTCCAAGACAAGTGCTCACATCCTGAGACCGACACGCAAGTTTTGGTTAGTTCCCACATAAAATTCATCTCATAGCACCTCATCCACACTACAAGGAAATTTATTTCAGTTACAGATTTCTTCTATCTGTAAAATAGCTGTTTCTGAATAGCAATAGAGATCTTTCCTACATCTTTTATAAATATTTCCTTACACTAGTCCACAAAAGTTAATCAACCAAGAACTGAAGGGACTGCGCCTTGGACCTTTGGAATAATTCAGTTTCCTTGACTGCCATAGCACATTGGAAAAGATCCTGAGCTGAGAGATGAAAATGTGCTCAAAGTGATAAAACCCTTAAAATGATATTACCTGCTGAAATTACCATCTCAGGAAAGTGTCTCTCACAGGCAAGACAAGCAGCTTGAAATAAATCAGCACAATTAATTTATGGCTATGAGCAATACCAAACATGTTACATTTCCTAATAACTGAAATTTACAGTTTCACTTCAATACTTGGTGCCTTTTTTTTTTTTTAATCTTATGCTTATCAAAGTAATAAAATGTTTATACATTTTATTGATGTTTTCGGTTGTATCCCCAGGGAAAGAAGCACAGGGAGAACAGGGTTGCACTAAAGAAAAAATGTATAGAACGAAGCCATTACTTCCTTCAGTGGCTACACATCCACAGGGAAGAGTAATTTGTGGAAACATGGAGATGGAGGAGTAATGGATTTCTCTGTCAAAATGACGAGTGAAAGAAAGAAGTAATTACCATTAATGCACTTCAATTATGGCTCAACGGTTTTTTAGCTGTATGTTCCCATTTAATTTTCATTTAAAACAAAACAGTTGCCACAGATCCAGAGCTAAAAACAGAAATCCCTTTCAGCTACTGGCAAATTAGGGAGTAATGTTCTTATTATATAAGCGGAGGGAAGATTGGCTTCTTCCAGGCAAACACGGGAAGTGCTTGTTTGTTTCAGGCATTACTCCTTCTCCCCACAAACTCACAGTCAAACCTTATTTCCAGTGTTATAATCAGCTAAGCATGACAATACTTTTTTTCTGGTTCCTATTTAGCTTTCAAAGCCCTCACAGGATTTCTGTCATGGATCAGTGGCACCTTCCAGGAGGGAGTGAGGTCAGTGGACATCCTTGGTATACAGGAAGGCATGTTCTATTAGAAAAGGGAAATGTTTTCAAATCCCTCAGATCTTAAGCTACTAAAAATAAACTAATGAGCCTTAAATTAACTTTTTTTTTTTTCCACAGCTTTTCCAAGTCAAAAGAAAAGTTTTTATTATCTGGGAGTGACATGCAGGAAATTAGGCTTATAAATTGTGTTTAAATTATTATAGTTTCCAACTTTCCTTAATTCTAATCTTAATATCAATCCATTGTAGAGTGTATGTTTTAAATTTAGTGGATTTTTAAAAATTGGTTCTAATTGCACCCTGTGAAATCTTTATGGTGGAGGAGTTTCAAAAGATACATGATACAGGAATCACCTTGTTATTGCTATTTGACTGTATGCTTGGAACAGCTTTCAACTGGTGTCCACATTCACTGCTACCTTTCTATATCCTGTCAATAAGCAAAATAGATTTGATAAATTAACTGCACATTTGAATTGCTCCAGAATAAAGTCAGAGCTGGGATGCTAGCAAACATTTTTTTTATATATAAGAGTGTGAATGGATGTGAATTTGTTTGGTGAAACTCATCCTTACTGGGAGTCCACTGAAGCCAGTGGAGGTATTTCTAGAGGAAGAGTAGCCTCGAAAGTGGATCAGTTCACACCAGTACCTCTGACCCACTGCATTTCTGTCCATGTGCAGGCTGAATGGCAGGTTCAGAGTAATCCTTGTATGCTTACAAGAGCTGCATCAGCTCTATCTACTGGCTGTTAGGGCTGAAGGTGATTTAAGCTTAGCCATGTCTGACCCATGTGCAGCAAAGAGAAATTCTAGCAGAGTGTGGAGCAGACCAGCAAGCATTCTTCCAGACGGTGCTTTGCTTTGGGTCTTGCCTGTCCCAACAGCTACTTTCCATGTAGCCTCCTCTTTCGAGCGAGGATGAGAGAATGAGAATTTGAGTTATACCATGTCATCTGACTTCAGGGGTGGAGAATGGGCCTTCACCATTTAGTTCAGCACTATAAACTTAGCCTGAGCATAGAAAAGGTTAAGAAACATTGGAGTTTTTTCTTTTTAAAACATGTCCCTGTAAGACACATGTACAATAAAACCTGTCTGAGACGTTTTTCCTTGTTATCTAGAGTGCCACTGAAGTCAGTGCTGTTGCTGACCCAAGCACCCAGAATTGAGTTTACAAACAGACCCTATAAGTTCATCACAAGAATAAAACCCCAGGTGGGCTGGCACGTCCACTTTGCAGTTACTTTGGGGCTAGCTGTTAGCAGGTGGTACATCAAAAGCCAGCCCACTGGATCAAGAGGGAGTGAGAGATGTAATAGAGGAGGACTCTGGAGTGATACCTAGGGAAAAGCTACAAAGTAAAGTGAACTGCAGACAACTACACCCTAAAAACTTCAGCTAGCTACCAGCTACAAAACTCATTGTGCGTTCAGGCAACCTTCAAAAAAATCAGAATTTTTGCACTTGCAGAATTTAGTTTCTTACAGAAATTCAGATAGGTGAGGGTAACTATACCACCAGCAATATGTCAGGAAGCATTTGTAAAACCTGGTAAATCTGGATGAAATCGTGGTGAACAGAAATAATTCGTACCTCAGGCCCTCTAGAAAAGTCTTTGCCTTTAAAATGACTGAGTTTCTGTCTCATCACAGAGATGTTTAAATGAAATAACTGCAAAACAGTGTCTCCAGAACTACATGTGCTGTCTAAAATCCTTTAAAATCATTTTTAATTGAAAGCACAGAAGACAGTCTGTAACTCCGAAATGCCAGAACACAGTGCTGAGCCATTTGCAATGACAAGAGCTTGACAGAGTGGGTGAGACCATCCCATTGTTCCCCTGTGAAGATTTGTCTTTCTTTTTCCCGCCTCTCCACAGAAGATCTCAGAGTTTCTTCCTCCACCTGCAGAGTTCCTGGAGGAAACTGTCAATATTTCATACTTACTTCAAACATATCATGTTTTTATCCTAAGGTTTATTTACATTTCTTGATTACACTTGTTCTGGCTCATTTCCTTTGTTTCATTCTTGCCAGAAAACCTTACTAGAGTGCCTGTCAGTTATTAATAAATTGAGTCAAACAGTAGCAAGTGTGATTCAACAATTTTGGCAAATATTAATGAATGTAATTTTCATTGTTAGGAGAATTTTTGGCCCTTTTTCAGTTCAAACAAAAATTCCAGCTCTTTAACATCTGTTTTTGCTATATTCAGATTGGCAAGAAAACAAATAAAAGGAAAATGAGACTTAAAGATACATTCTCAGTAAAAGATGCAGCTACACCCTCACTGAATGGACTTTAAGATCTTATACAAACAAATTAAATTAATAACCAACTTTTCTTTGGCTGTTGAGTGATTCTTCATAAAGTCATGAATTACAAAATTGGAAAGAACCAATCTAGGACAACCTTAGATTAGACTCTGTGAGAAACTTCAGAAAAAACAGGTCAATACTTAGTCAAGAAATTCTAGTGATGGGCAATCCATTGGTGCTACTGGTGAAATATTACATTTAGTTACAGTGGTTGTCTTCGTTACTAAAAAAAAAGCATATATATAAATATATATATACTCTGAATGTACCCTGCATCATCAACTTTGTGTTGTTTTTAGACTTTGTTTTGTAGCTCTGATTATCAGCTTGGTTCCTCCCATGTCTTAGAGTGTCCAAACAAGGCGCCACTTAACCTTTGGAATTTATGAAGTTCTCTGAAGACTTTTTACAATAATATATAGCTTTCAGTCTCCAATTTTCTTTGAATTTTGCATGGTTCATCAACATCCATCTTGAACTGTAAGTGCAAGGGAACTGGAAAGAGCAGTCAAGAAGCTTTGCACAGGTAGTAGACAGACTATATAACTAGGGATCACTCTTGCCTTTTTGGCATTACTTTTCACCTTCATCTGTCACAATATGAAATAATTACCTATTTTATGAAAATAATATGTAAATTAAGGAAACCATCTCCTTTTCTGAGACTAAAGAATTATTTTTTCTCTAATAGTATAGTGCTATTTTTTTTTTTTTTCCAAGTATCCATTTCCCATCCCCAAAGAAAGAATGGATGTGGTGGCAAGACCTTGCTATGTTATGTAGGCCTTTACTGCCACTGTTCAAAGACATTTGTCTTTCTCTGCTGCAATCCCACCATTGACTGTAATATAGATTTACCTCTGCTGAAAGGCAGCATAATTTCCCTTTCAGATTCTCTTAGTCCTCTATCTCAACAACTCATTCATTCTGAATTTAGAAAAGGTCACTATGGTCACCCAACCGCACTGCTTTTATAGTTCTTAAAAATTATTGACAAAACAAATCTGAGGCAAAAGCAGTGAGAAGTCAAGACAAGGAAAAAGCCTATAGAGCCAGGCCTTGCCTAGTATATTCAGAAGATCTGGCTTCTTGAGGGTTAGAGACATTTTCATGAAAACCATGGTCATGTGAGAGTGTCTTACCCTTCCACTGGAATCTGTAACATGGAAGCATGTCAATATTTATGAGAATAGTTCAAAGTCAACACCTGAACTTGTGTAATTAAAATGCAGCAATAAAGAAGTTACTGCACATAATTAGGAAATGTATGAACTAAATTTATGTTAGAAAGTGAAAATGAGTTGATACTGAGGTAGTATTATATAGAGAAAGGGAATGAAGGGAAAGAAGTAGAACATTTTTTCCATTGGTAATTTAACTCCTTTTAGAAGCTTTTATTGAAATGCCTATAACCTATTTCATCACATTTAGCTATGCAAAGACTTCTTTTTAGTAAGTTATTAAGTCTCCACAGCCTTCTTTTTCCTTGGAAGATGTTATTCATTACTGATACACTGTGAAGATGTTTGGTCTTAATTTATTCACTGTATTCATAGACTGTTTTCTTGTCAAATTCACAGATGTTATCCATACTAATAAAGAAGGATGAAAACCTCCCCTTAAATATGAAAACATGCAGTTAGCAAGTAAACCCAGGCTGACACAGCTCTTCCCAAGAAGGATCTTTGGCTGTGTCTGTAGTAGTAAGTCCAGCATTGACAGGTGGGTTTCTGGACACTGAAATATGTCACAGCCTGTTAGAGTCTAAAAGCAATCAGAGATTTTTGCCTGGGCAAACCAGCCATCTCCTGGGAGTTAGAATAGGCCCAAAGACCATATTCAGTAAGTATGATAGATGTGACAACAGCATTAAAAAGGGCAAAAGGTTTTAATCATTTGTACATAGACCATTCTGCGGCACTTGGTCTCAGGATCGGAGAATGGTACCAGGCACTCAGTTCCCTAGATGTACTTTCAGCCCCTTTGAAGGTTGAACATTTGTATTGTTTTAGCAGATCCTGAAATTCATAGACCTACTCAAGTGAATAGCTATCGCTAAATGTTCGCAATTGCCAATGTTATGTCAGGAATGCATTTGAACATCTGAGACTGTCTGTGCTTTGGGCCCAGTGACACAGCCTAAGTACACATTTGAGTATCCTTTTAACGAAAAACCTCTCAAATTACATTTCTAACTTTTACAGTGTCAGCAATGCACTTAGGGAAAAGACTGCTCAGTGCCTTTTTGAATAATCCATTGAACCTTCAAGTGCTCTTAAGTAGCATTAGCTGACAGTTCCAACTGCACTTTCTAGACCTGAACCAAATGACTTATTACAATAGTATTTAGTTACAAAAATACCTCTCTGTAAATTACCAAAGCATCTAGGTTGTGTATGTAAAGATTCCAAAGCTAACCACCATAGCTTGTCTTTAAATTCTTATGTTCATAAGATGGAATAGCTGGTATTCTGATGTCAGTTTAATATATGCTTCCAAGGAGGAAAATAAAGTCTAGTAACTATATTAAAGGGCAGGTTGCTCCCTCAGATGCCTTTTGCAATACGTGGGTTGGTCTAATGAGGAATGAGGATCTTCTGGCAGAAAAAGCAAATTCTCATGTTTTCATGTTCAAAAGGGGTGGGTAAATGAATTTAAGAAAATTAACCAGATCTTTCCCTGGGTGGCTGATAACATTATTTGTTACCAGTAATATGTCTCCAAGAGTTTCCCTAGACCCTCACACTCTTGGCAGTGTGACTTTTAAAACTACTCAGGCAGTGTCTCTGGAAGCTGTGACTGCTATAGCATCATCCTTTCTGACTACACACCAGGTCTGATGGAAATCAATGTATCAGCAGGAGACGGCATATTTCCAGGCAGAAGACATTATATTTCCATCAAAATCTTTGTGGAAAGGAGGAAACAATGGCATCCTGCCTAGTCCCTTATTAAGCTACAATTAACAGGAGCTCATGCCTTTTCCCTTTGTCAATATATATCCCAAACATAAACATCCACAGAGAACTTCCACAGATGGCAGTTAAAAGAGAGGTGAACCAGCAATGCCATAAAATGGTTCTCACTTTTATATACATAAAGTAAACCTCTAAATCCATGAAGATGAGAGCCTTGAGGTGACACTTATTACTTATTTGATTAAATGAAGAATGGTCTAGTGTAATACATTTGCATCTGAGAAGATAATCTGGCCTCCCTTCTTGGTTGTTGGGGAGACACAAACACTTGAAGGGGACAATACATTTTAACAAAGACCTCTTTGACTTCTAAATGAGAAAGAGGAATCAAACTCCATATTTGGGGGTTTTTATTTGTAAGTGTCAAAGTGCCAATCTTACAACGGACAAGATGAATTCTGTCATTGCAGAACCACGATCAAGCCAAAAATTGTTACGATTTTTTTTTTCCCTCAAAACGCGCTTGAAGCAGTGGTGTTATGCAGTTTTTACACAACTTGGAATATCTGGAATGTAATTGATCACATGGTTTCATGCAGTTTGTTCTGAGAAATGGTTCCAAAACAAAAATAACTGTTTCCTGAATGCTGAAAACAATGAATCTTGGTTTCTAGTTATCTCATGTCACGTGAGTGAGTGAAAGGCTTTGAAAGAACCATACTTAAGCTTTAGCATGGCCTTACCCTTGAGTAGACATTGGAGAACTGAAATTAGCTCAAGGATAGGCAAGAAATGAGGGATGAAAAAGGGGAGAGAATAACTTTCCCAGTTGCAGAAAAAGCATCATTTTGAGCTCATACATTGTTATATGGCAGAAGAAAGAAATCTTGACTGAAGAATGACAATTTTGATGTGTGATAAGGTACAGACTCAAAATGGAACTTTTCCATCTATCTTTCACCAGTACACCAAGTTCTGTTCTTCGGGGTGGAATTAATAAAATATCTTTCCAGCTACATGTTTTCATTATTTCTACAGGAACTTCAGAATTTTTAGATCTCTTTTAGCTGGTATGTTTGGTTCAAATTCATGCCAAAGTTTAAATGTTTGGAGCAATAATGAAAGATAAGGAGACAAATAGACAAGCAGACACACATAGCCGGTGGCAATAATTAGCCTTTGTTTCCACAGGTAAACAGGTTTCAAATTCCTGAAGTTAAAGGGGGAAAATCCATAGAATTGACTACATTTTTCTAATGAATATAAGAAAAATATCACAAAATCACAGAAAGTTTGGTGTTAGAAGGGACCTCTGGAGATCATCTGGCCAACCCACCTGATAAATCAGGTTCACCTAGAGCACCTATCTTCTTTAGATGTCTCATAAATCTAAAGTAAAAATTATATAGTATGCATAGGTTGGGGCTTTAGCACTGTAGAATAAATTCTTGGCTTTTCTGTAAGAGCAGCTTCCTGTTCCGGACTTTTTGTCATTGGTTGCCTATGTCAGGGACAGATCAATTCAAAATCTAATGTACAAATGTTCAAGATCTTAGAGCAAGTTTCTACTTGCAGCTACTGTCCTATCAAAGTTTTACAGTTATGGGACAACTTTCAAGACTACACTAGAAACAGTCTGCTCTTTTTGCCCCGTTTGTGGGGTACATGCCGTGATACAGAAGGCCTGCACTAGCTAGGAGATGTCACAGGAGTCCTTGTGAGCAAGCCTGAGACATTTCAGTCTATTCTGGAACTGGGAGAGGATGTTCTCTGATTTTAATTCTTTTCCTGCATCTCTACTTCCCCCTGAAAAAAGTAAGGAAGGGAAGTCAAGCAAACTTTCAAAACTGTAATGAATAAAGTTTTCTTCTAGAAACAGGTGCCCAGTGAAATCTTCAATTCTCAACTAAATTAAGGAATTTACTTTAATTTTACTTTATATTACACTCCAGAATCCTCCACTAGTTTGCTGGACTGTGGCCCTTGGCACTGAAAGGAAAGTTAAAAAAAAATTCCCAAATTTCAAAGCAATTAATAGAAGGATAAATGCAGAACTGAGTGGATTAGATATATACATATTCTCTAAATGCCATGTTGCCCAGTTACAGTTTAGTAGTCTTTTTTTTTGCCCATACTGACTTCCAGCTATGCAAATAATAATCAATTAGATTCATAGAACCCTAAAAACCGAGTTACCGTAGTGCAAACATAAAGAGGGAACACTGAACAGGTATTCTTGGAGAGGAAAAAGCATAACAAATATTTGGATAAAAGTTTAAGTCCGTTGGGGATATAAAAAGAACAGAATAAACTGCTTCCCTTTCCTTCCAGCTGGCCAAGAGTATCTTTTTGTAAGTGTCTCATTTCTCCTGTGTCTTCCAGTATTCACTTTGTTTATCTTTTCTCACCTGATCATGTCCACCCAATTAAGGTAAATGAAGGAATATGTTCACACTTCTTTCAACTTTATAGTCAAGCCTAGATTTATTACAATGGCATTGTAAGTAAATAAAAATACTTTGGAATAAGATAGCAATTTTAAACATAAACCAGAAAAATAAAATAAAAATCTGGCACTTTATCCCATCAAAATAATTAACATTGAACTGCTCCAGAAAGTAACTCTTTAATCATACTGATTAGCGCACTGAGCTCATGCTGCACTTCTCCAATGCATGCTCTTGAGCACAATGTCATTCCATGGAATTGTCAAAAGTTTCATCTGTTTTTGCTCCTCTGTGTATATTCTATCCAAACCCTGATGGACAGTTGTCTCAGACATTGCTGTCAACACAGTTACCTCTAATCCTGCTGGTGGGCCTTATCAGCCTGTGCACTTCTTTTAAAAGAAGTTAGACTATAGAATCGCCTGGAAGATGTTTTGTAAGGTAACACTTTGTTTTGCAAAGTTAGCCAGATGGTTTCTGTAGATTGCAGTATGTGAGCTTAGAGCTGAATCAACAGGATGTCCAGCTCCATCACCTTGTTCTCTCATTCTGTAGGAATAGGTGCTCATCCCACTCAAGGAAATAACTAGGGAGTAAGTTCTATAAGAAAAGTAAAAAGAAAAATATAAATTTAAAAAATAATAATAATAAAATGAGCATTAAAAAACACACAGAAAAAAGAAACATAGTACTCATACAGTTAGAAAATATTTAAGTGTCTTTGTAGCAAGTGTAGCATCAGAAAAGACTGGAATGAAATTCAGTACTACAATAATCTCATTTTCTCCTGCTTAAATCTCTACATGAGTGCTTTAAGGTCATCATTCTCACACTGGTTAAATTAGGCACTTCTAAAATTTCATTAATAGAAATATTACCTTTAATTTAGCTTGGAAGAAAGTGATTTGTTATGATATGTGAAAAGATATAGCATTTTATTAATTGCCAATCTGGTATAAAATATAAAAGAATGGAACTCCTGAGCTCTAAGTGTGTGTCTAGTTCCTTTCCCAGGAGGCATTAACTCCTTTTTAGCAATGAACATATTTTAAATTCTGCCATTTATCTGGTATCTGAAGTTTAGTGCACAAGTCTTTCTCCTGATGTGTAAAGACTCAGCCATGGTCTGGGATCTCTTTGGAAGACATAATTTTCCTGATCTTCCATCTATTAAGAAGAAAGAAACATCAAAAGATAAAGATGGTCTTCCATCAGCTTTTCTTCATAGTGAGGTCTCCAGAGCTTATTCTTGGAATTATTTTCTCTCATCCTCAGTCCTCCTGGTTCTGTTTTAAGCAAGAGAGTAACTCAGCTTTCTCCCTTACCCTTGTGACTTGTATTTCTACCATAAATATATGCCAGCTTGTGCCTCCTTGGTTCAGTCTGCAGTCTCTTACTGCTAAGAGATTTCCATCACTATTGCAACAAAGGTATGAAAAATCCTTTTTTCAGGTCTCAGTTATATTTGGTATATGATGATTTCCCATTTCTGATTATATCTAATGTGCCATCTAGGCACATTTGGGCACTGAGTCAGTGTTTACAAACTTAGAAACAGTGAAACAGACTTATTTTTAAATACATGACTTCATCAGTGATTTCCAAAGATAAACATTGCTCCACCATTTTGAAAGGCTTGCCTCAGATAAAGGCAGATGTAGACAGTAAAAAGGATGCTTGTGCTGTACACAGATCCAAATATTAATTTCTGTTGAGTTTTTCTTCCTCTCTGTTTAAGAAATTTGTGTTATTCTTTGCATGTTTTTCCTAAAAACAAATGCTTCAGAGCTTCCTTCTTCTACAAAACAAAAACAGACAGTGTCAACCCACAGCACAGCATGTGAGCAGCCCAACAATAACAAGCTAAAATGTGCATGTGATGGAGCAAATCTGCTGATAAGAAAAATATTTTCAGTGACTAGTTTGAAATTAACAACTCAATCCTGTTTCTATTTAAGGCAGTATTGACACACCCGTAATGAAAAAGAGGGCTAAGTGCTGGTTTGATTACAATGAAGAGACAAAAAGGCTGAGCTTAAAAGGCTCTTTGTTTCTAGGGGAGAAACCACAATGGCCTTTCTGGAAGTTAACAGCTGGAAGCTGAATGTTGTTAAATTCAAATGAAGAGCACTTTCATAGCAGTGAGGATGGTTAGAAGCAGTACAGACTTCCAGAGGAAGAATTACATTCTCTAACTTTTGAAGATTTTAGCTTGACCTTGGATAGTCTTCTCAATGTTGTCATTTAGCCAGGATAGCTAACTTGAGGCCATACGTGGTTAAAGTGGTCTTAAACATATTACATAATGCTGAGGGATTTTGTAGTTTAGAAGGAGGATGAAATAGAAGGTCTGTGGAATCTTCTAGTTAAGGCAAGGTTCTCTGTTTTTTATGCAGCTATGGAAAGAAGTAAATAGTCCATTCCTGCCTTCTGTTCCTCAGTTCTAGGCTCTGTTTTATGCGGGATATTTAACCAGAACAGATAAAGGTTCCTTTTGACATTCAGGTCTATGATTAAGTCAAGGGGAAATATGGACCATCTATATTAATTACTCCGGTAATACTTGAATAACTATATTCCAGGCCTTTACGTGTATATCACATGATCGTATGCATAGTAGGAATTGTCTTTGTCGGCCCACCAAATGCATGGCACAGCTCTCAGATCCAAAGTCACAATAAGAGCAAATGGAATCCTTAGGAAATAGTACAGGATCTAAGGCTCTATTTAAACAAATTGTATAAATACTCTCACTGAGTCCTCAAGAGGACCATATGTGTCAAGAAGAAAGCAACATTTCTTTCCTTAAACTGGTAGTATCCCAACCCAAGTGTCCCAGAAGAATAAAAGGAATATAATTAAGTAGTTATACGATACATTACCACAAGCAATATGTTACTTCTTAAGTCTGATAACAAGCAGTTTAAGCCACAAGCATAATATTGCTTTATCTTCACTATTATCTTAAAGGGTAAATTAAATACAAATAAAACTGTGGATAATAAAATTATCACGATATTTCTTAAAATCAGCAGTAGTATTTGCTTTGATGATCTCCTAAGGCAAACAGTGCACTACTTGGTTAACTGTTGCACTAAAAAGAAGGAAAAATAAATGTTTCTATGCTTTTTGATGCTACTTGACATTTTCTTAAATTTAATTACTCAGGTTACATTGCTGTTCAGAGCTTTTTGCCATAAAGTAAATCCCTTTTACATAGTCCCAGTAATATAATCCCAGTCGTTGTCATGTTTCTCAAATGCCATCACATCCCCAGTTCTTTCTTGTCCTTCTATCCCTCTTCATAACACATGACATTTTCCTTTCTAACGAGATTTAACTGGAGTTAACATAAGTATCTGAAACCATTTAAGAAGTCCCGTTCACACCTTCTGTACATTTCTGTATTTTGAAACAGACATTTTTGTGATGCTAGACACATAGGAATATGCATCCTAACTCAAAAGCAACAAGGCTTTTAAATGCTTGTCAAAATAAACAATGTTCATTTAGTTGTTATAGTTACTTCACACTGCAACAGAGAAATCATTAACAACAGCTTACCAATTATTTCTTGGTTGCTACACTAATTTTCTGTAAGATCTGCTATCAAGTGTTCTGTTTAGATATTATGCATTGACAAGTAGCTAAACCTCTCAGTTTCTTAACAAACAGAAATATCTCATAACTGCAAAAACTGTTTTTTGCCAACATTACATTAACCTGAAATATGATTGTGATGAACCTGGAACTATTTGCAAAATTTGTCTAAAGTTAACCAGTTCATTTTTGTTGATACTGCCTCTCTGTGGAAATGACCAGAGAAAAAGTGTTTTCCTTGGAAACAGAAGTAGATTCAGCTTTGTCCTTTTAGGAAAGAATTTGACCCCTTATCTTCTGTCCTGTTGAAGGCTGGTTCAGCCACACATGATGGTGGTTACTGGGCTAAGTTTTCCTCATTCAGTCTTGGTTAGAATTCTTATTCATATGGGATAACTGAATATTTTTTGGATAAGACAGGCATTGATTCTTGGCAGGAATTTGAACAGGCACCAACCTGTTTTGTAGGAAGGCAGTCAGGCTACAGAGTCATTATTACCTGTTTGATGCCTAGCACAATAACATTCTGCTGTTCCATGCAGAAAGTAACATGTCCACCAAAAGGAAGTGAAGCTCTAAGGCTTGTAGCTTGCGGGATGGAAGGATGTCACACTCCCCAGAGAATGCTCTAACTGCAGACCCATGAGGTACAAGGGATCAGCAGATTCTTGCAGAAATCCACACCCTTTTCTTTTATTTTTTTTTTCCACAAACATTTTACTAGATGTTAATGAAACATTCAATTCGACATGAAATAATGTGGTTTTACTGTTTTCTTTTTGTAATAAGGAATTTTTAAAAGTCTCTTTGGTTTAATCTGATTTTTTGGGGTTTTGTTCAGATTAACTGAAAACAAAGGGAAGTGGGCTTTGTTTGTTTCCTTGTTTGTTTTCCACAGGCAGATTCACCTTAAAATATACTGCTAAGAGACTTGACTATTTAGCTGACAAATTCCTCTTTCATAGATCTGACATACAAACAAAATCTTACTCTCTAAAATTACAAAGGAATTTGTTGTTGTTGTTTGGTTTTGTGTGTTCATTTGTTTTGTTTTATTTTGTCATGAAAACAATCCCTTTTTAATTTCTTCAAGCAGAATTTTGATACAACTTGGCCGTGGAAACTCATCCACTTTGCAATCATTCTCATTTGCACACTCTCTTGAAGAATCTTTTCAGGGGAACAAGATGTCCTCACACAAGCAAGAGAAGTATTTCTTTCATTTCTGTAAGATCATCAGCTAACTCCTGGATTTCATATGATAAAGGCTAATCAGTTCATAACATTCCAGATCAAGACTATAAAATCAAAAATATGGGTAGGATCCGAACAGCTAAGCACAACTAAAAGGCTTACACCTTCAGCCTAAACACCTCTTACTAAGTTTCCTGTATGTTCAATTCTGATCAAAGAGAAAATTTTGAAAACATCCAGAAGAGAGCCAATCCACACAAGTTTATCACAGCAGCGTAAATCTTCTATGTCCAACATGTTAATGATATGAAACCAATAACATTGTTCTGTATTTGCATGGATTTTGTTACTGCAGAAGAGAACTGAGAAATAGAGTAGAAGGCGGCTTCTGCATGCATTATTAGCGCTGATCATTTAAAGCTTCAGCCCCACAAGATTATATAAATGTTTCGGTAAATGAGAGGATCAGAGCAAAGAAAATTAACAAATCAAAGAGACACCATATGGGCAAAGACACTCTTTTGTGTAAAGTTGTGTCATGGAGAGATATTTCAATGTGCAAGGAGGTGTTGAATGCTGTGCTCGAGGCAACAATGTGATACAGAAGCTGTTTCTATTTATATGGAACTATTTCAGTGCCTCCAGGACTGGAATAGTCATCCTGGGTTACGAAGGGCTGCTGACCCGGAAACTTATGAAAGACATTTCTGTTTGGAGAGTCCTTTGGAGAGGTTGCTCAAATTAGTTGACATCTTTCTGAAACAAGCAGCAGTTGTGTGTGCAAGTTGGGAGAAAATACCGTGTCTCAGTCAGTGCTTACTTTCTCATGGGAAGAAAGTGTGTGAACAGATCAGAAAGGCAGCAGAGCCTTTGCATCTGTGTCAGGGCAAACGAAAGCTGGCAGTCAGGTGGCTCCCCTTCTCACAAAAGGAGCAAGTTGAGTAAGGTAATTACTATTTAATATTTCCAACAGGATGTTTGAAGGGAGCATTTAATTATCCTGCCAACATCTATTCAAATAAACATGAGAGATTTAGAACATTTTTTGGAGCTGGAGGCTTAAAAGGAATACCAAACATTCTGGGGCACTAAACCTCTTAGATCTCCTCTGTAATGTGGCATAGTAACGTTCCTATTGACATTTTGCCTTGTACATGAAATGATGCCTGCCCTAGAGAATGCAACAATGATGTATCGTGCTAAAGCAGCTGACCTCTTCTTTTACCCTTCTAAATCTGGTCTTGAAGCTTTACTGAAGAAGTAATATTTTCAGCAGAGAACAGTGGGACAATAGCTGTGTGCATCTTTATTTTTAGCTAATGGTCTTTTAAAGCAAACTCATTGTTGAGAAATATTCAGAGCATTCTTATCATGGGTTAAATCATGCTGCAAAATGCCATACTGTTGAAATTCCCAACTGAAAATGGCTACATGAACACCTATTTCAAAAAGGTTATTACTTGTCTTATTTAGATGTAATCACATACATAAACATATACCTGTGTAGATATTTTAATGTTTTCTAATTTAAAACAAACAAACAAACAAACAAACAAAAACCAAATAAAAAACCCACCAACCATAGTGAATCTGTTACTGGAATTGCTCTATCAACCCATATCTCTTACACTGTTTTGTTTTGTTTTAAATTTTTCATTAAATCTTTTTCTGTTGTCCTAAGTGTAAAATGTTCAGAATTCAGAAGGTTGCTCAACAAAGGAAGTGTTACAGAAGTTGTTCAGTCTTTCCCACTTAAATCAGCTGGAAGATCCTACAGAAAGTCTTTCATGAAACAGTAGCATCTTAAACCTAAAACGCAGATATCAATCACCATCCAGTGAACACATGGTGGGTGTGAGTCTGACAGAGAAGCAAAAGAAACCAATGCAGAGAAAGGGTGTAAAGCCAGACTGCAAGTAGGTGCTGAGGAAAGCTGGCTGAGAGACGCTTAGCAAAGGATACTAACTCATTCCAAGACGGAGGATATGATCTGCTGGGGGTTTTCTTTTTATATCTGAAAACAAAAGAAATACTTGACTTACGGCTTTAATTTCTTTTCACAATTGCAACAACCATCAGACCTCTGATTTTTTTTCCGAACTGCTCAAACCAAATAAATTAATACTATCTTTGTTACTTTTGAAAGGATTAAGGAAGAGCAGTAATCTAGGCCTCAATGGTAAAAATCAATGTATCAAAATGCAGTATGATCATTGCTTACCTTCATCAGTCTAAGCATTAACACATTTAGGTTAGTCTTTGTAACTAGTAATTTACATAAAAACCCTAACAGCTCATAGTGTTTAAATTTAAAAACCTAAAAACTGGCAAAAATTAATGTGTCGTTGGCCTAAGACATCACTTTGGACTCTGATTTGCCAGGTCTTTTTGTGGATGAGAAATGTCTTTACAAGTCAAACGCATCCAAATGGAGCTTGTCTAGTCGTTAATGGAGATCTAAAAGAAAATTCCGCCTCCTCCAGAAGTTAAGTGAAGATAAAATTTGAGGACATGGCCAATCTCAGTGGGAGAAGGACACAAAGAGGTAATAAGAGCAGAACAGTGAAGACCAGAAAAAATACTCGGAAATGAGGCAATTGTAGTGTCTTCTGCTATTGTGGTGTCTTCTCAGTATGTAAAGAAATAGAACATGGAGCTGTAAATTGTGGTGCCTGGGTACACCCTTCCTGAGCTCTTTGGCAGTCAGGTAACTATTAAGGATTTTTTTTCTGATAATTGAGTAGCCTCAGGGTACCTTGTGGTTGTTCATTACAGTTACATAAAAAACAAATGAGAAAAATGAAGAACAACCAGGGAAAAGCATGTTAAAGTAACTGCAAAACAGCAGAAAACTCTGTAAAATTGCATAGCTTAGACATGAGCTCAAATCTGGGCACTCATTTAGGTGTTCCTCTGAATTTTGTACATTTTGCCTGTGAATTTTTAAGGTATTAATGGTGTTCCATGAGTTTTCCATATCGTTCTGCAACAGGGAAGGTTTTCAATGCATTATATTGATGGCTCTAGCATGTCCTCATAATAGAAGATTTACTCAGCTCTCTTAAATTTTAAAATTACAGGGTGTTTCAAAAAGATGGACCTAATTTGAAATTTGACACCATTTGAAATAGGATCCATCCTTTTGAAACACCCTGTAGTTTTATTCTTATCTACCCAACTATTTACCTATGTAATATGAATTATATACTATTTTGTTTACTGTGGAAAGTCATTATAGAATTTATATTAATTTCAAAAGATTACATGTAAAAGACGGTCATTATTAGTGGAGTAGAAGCTCTTGTAAGGCAAGAATTCACTTCTGCTGTATCCTTGAAAATTCCCATTGCATATGGGTTAATAGGAACTATGACCTTGAAATCATATGCATTTTCTGATTTGAAAAGCATATTTCTAACATCTTTATAACTCTTTTATTACTGAGATACCATACAATGTTAAAACTAAGGATATAGTCTGTAATTTTTATGTTGTTTCTTTCTTTGAATGTGGGATGTAGTTTGAGTTTTAAAGCTTATTTCTTTTTGATCTAATGAGCCTCTGAAAGTGATTAAATAGAAGACAGACAGGTCAGCCAATGACATTTTTTCAGATGAAACTCTATCAAATCTAATGCCTGAAAAAGGTTCCTAATCTTTCTCAGAATAAAATACTTTCTTATGACTAGGGTAGTAATCAGAAACTCAAAGCATTAGAAGTTTGTCAGTCAGAGATTAGGCAAAATGCAAGCAACGATCAGAAAAAATGTTCTTATGTGCTATATTTTGTTATCTTTTGTATGTCTGGCACTCCATTCTAGCTGCCTGCTTTTGTTTTTATGATATGGTATGTTTTTATGCTGAAGCTAATGAACTTGCTTCCAACACGGAGAAATTCTACCCAAATCAAAATCTCAGCTATTGTTTTGAAGAACTTTTAAAAAGAAATGGATTAAGCTTGCGCAGAATACTTCAGCATTAGGTTGAGGGCCCACCGACTAGAATGATTTCACTATCAATTCACATTTTATGGAAATGTAGAGGTACGATGGGTGGAGAGTCACTGAGTAAATCACTTTGCCTTTCAAAGTGCTGTCTGTGCCACATACATCTTGATAGGGAAACGGTTGTCTGGAATCTAAAGGGATATTACTAAGATGATAGATAACAGTATATTTATTGTTGTTTTGTACAGAGACCTTGATCTATCACCAGAAACTGACTGTGCAAGGCTCTTCACATGCCTCTGTCAGTAGAAAAGTCTGGCTCAAAGAGCTCCAGGTAGGCTGCGAAGTGAAGGACAATGCAGTGGCATTGACCAGAACAATGAGCAATCCTCTTGACAACCAACGGTCTATTCCTTGGGTGTTTTGAATTTATGTTTATGTCCTAATGTTATACCATTGTGCTATTGTTCTTATTTGGTTTACAGTAAAACGTGCTCCGAGGTGATCAAAATGCTGAGAAACGTAGGCAGTAAGTAAATCAGATACACAAATGGCTCACTGCACTACCTTTACAGTGAACATCTTGGAATAAAGAAGTGAGCTTCAAAGACTGTGCTCACAAGAGCCTCTGGTCTCTCTTAGTGGGCTGTGTAGCTAAGTCATGGCTGTCTGAATTGGGAAACTGCACCCTTCAGGTCTCTGTCCCGGAGAAAGGTGCATAGGTGTCTTTGAGCTTGCTGGAGACCACCATGCTCTTGTTGAGAGACAGGGAATAATGTTAATCTCATTTATCTTTGCCATCTGAAAGACATTTGGTTTAAGAGGTCATTTGGAAGTTTTCAGTAGAGAAAGACAGATGCCTCCAGTGGAAGCTAGACCCTACTCTTAGATAACCAACTAAAAGACAAGGACTAAATTGCCATTTAGATGTCACTTTATCTCTATAATACCTGTGCAGACTACATTTCAGTAATCTGTATTTTGCTTTACATTCCAAAAGTTAAGCAAGATGAATCTTGCCTTGCTGCCCAGCTTCTCTTTATTTTTAATGATAAGCTTGAAATGTTATTTCATAAGTTTCAATTAGAATTGGCATAGATAAAACTTCACACTTTTGTATCATGTATCACTTATACACAGTAATGTAGCTTTCACAATTATCCTTTAATGATAAATATTTTTTTCGTAACTACAGCAAACTGCATAAAGTAAGATGAAATAAGAAGAGTAGGTAAGTCATCTAAGTAACAACAAAATAAGGACAGGTTCTTGCACAGTGCCAAGAAGAATGTTTGCCAAGACATGAGTATCAAGATAACATTACTTTCACAATATTTTATCCTTATTATATATACCTTGGTCAATCATACTAGATATGCTATTACATCTTACTATATACGAACACAGGAAAGATTACCTGAAACAAAGGAGAAACAAACCACTACAGAGGTGGAACTCCCATCTTGCCAGCTACAACTCACGGTTTCCATTTCTTATCAAAGACGTTCATATATTCACTAAACTTTCATCCATGCTGAAAACAAATCCATTAGCTCTAAATGTAGTAAACTTGATTCTTATTTCTAATTTGTTTGAGGAGGAAAGTCTGGGGAGTATTGTTGTTTCTTTAATTTAAAATCATCTGAACATGAAAGAATTAGTAAATCTGTTGCCATTTCCTTACGTCAAACATAAACTTAAATATATAACTGTAACTAATAAAGTATATTGTCCTTAGCTGAATTTCCTTCTTCACACAAAGATATGTGATAGCTTCTCTATCTAGATTTTGTCCACAAGTTCAGTAAGACACTTATTTTTCATCAGCATTTCACTGTGAACTACTACATGCATAAAAATGTTGACAGTAACATGCTAGTAATGAAATCTCTGTGCTGCTGTTAACAAACCTGTCCTAATGCATTAACACATGGCTTTATTATCCACACTAATTTTCAAGCTGTACTTCTTTCCCTTGCTAGATTAATTATTTTAGCAGATACTTCTCTGGGTACAGAGGAAAAGACAGAACAAGCCTAAGGTAAAAGTTGCCTCTGCGACAGATTAAATATAACAAAACTAAACAAAATGCAACAAAACCACTACCACCACCACCAACAAAACCAACAACAAACAAACCAATGCTGACTTGATAAAACTATGTTAAGTGAGTGGTTTTTGGTAGCTGGACAAAGTGGTGTGATCATAGTCGATATGCTTTAGATGTATGCCAAAGACAGGCATAAAAACATTTGCAGATATATCTCTAAGAGTGAATAAATCAAAAGTTAAAAAGTAGGAGACTCAAAAGAAACTGACTACATGTTGTTTTTTGTGTTGTTGTTTTTTTTTTCCTGTACCACTTTAAGCATTGACTAGCTAAGAATCTAGAAGAAATAAAATGCAATGATTCATTTATGCATCATGTAAGCAGCCTGGGCAGCTTATAACCATAAAATATATTTGGAGTCTAGGCAGAAGAAAGGGTTAAATTCTTCAGAAAATTCAGTAATAGCTAAGGATTATTAGTGGACCTAGGATTTTGGCAAGGTCACAAGCCCTAAAGATTATACAAGAAACTAAAACCCACTTTCTAAGTGTTGGAAAGAAGAAAGTTTTGTAACTAAATTATTCAATAATTGCCATTGCAGAAGTTTTTGTACCTTCCTCTGAGACAACCGCTATGTCATTGTTGTCTGAAGCATGAATCTGGATAACCAAGAGGAACTACCGCTCTGCCAGGAGTGAGTGCTTCTCTAGTGACCTTTACATGGAGGACAGTAAAGTTTTACCAAAGCTGTCAAGGCTGCGGTGCAGTTTCTAGCCTGTCGCTCAAGTTGTGCTTTCATGATTAGGGAATAGCAAACCCATTCTGCTTTTTGATTACACCCATGGACTTGGGAACCAAGGGTGGCCTAGATATGTGGAAGTCAATGGAATAATATTCATTGCCTTTAGTGCAGTTCTGATATCACATGTGGTATTAATGATTGTTTACACCTGCTAGTGCAGATAGACGTGGATCCCAAAGAGATATCCAAAGAGTCTTGCACGATAGCTATATTGACAGTCCAAAACCTGTAAAGTTTCTTGACTCTATTATTTTCTCTACAGAAATAAACAGCTCGTAGGGGTTTATTCACCCTTTTCTCTCCCTGCTGCTTGTAATAGAAGACAAATTGCCCAAATATCTCCTGATCACATTCCACATACTTCTGTCAGCAGGAAAAGTAGAATTTAACAGAGAGCCCAGATCCTGAGGGTGGTCAAACCCTCCACTTCCAGGATTCAGGGATGATGGAAAAGAACCCCCTGCTTGTCCTCTGGGGTGACCTTCCAACTGAGCTGTCGGGTTATCGCAGATCCATCTGTAAACAAGGGATAGCAGGTTCCCTGGGCAGTGTCAGGATCACACTCAGTGTGACACTGTGTTTGGATGTTCAAAGAAGCCCTCTCTCCTTGCTTTCTTTTCCAGGCTTAATAAAGGAACTGCTAAAACCTATGTAGCCTGATAAGATGACAAGACAGTCTTTTAGTGTTATTGATTGTATACAAGAGGTGGAATGATGAATTATTTCCTATAATGTACCCTGAGTGGGTTTCATCTTTTTGAGAGATGTTCATGAAATTCCTTATATGAATTCAGTTCTTAAACTTCCTGCTGGAAATAAAAGGGTCTTCATTAGGCCTAAGGGCTGGGGTAAGACAAATATCTTTTACCTGATAACAGAAGGGAAAGAACTTTCAGAGTGCATGATCTGAGAGGAATAAAGATGTATAGCATATAAAATAAACTGTGGATTGCTATCATGAGAATGCTGTCAAAATGAACCAAGGGGACAAATTGTGTGCCTCTGAAGGCACTCCACATGTAATAAACTTCAACCTTTCATCACCTTCTTTTATGTGTGGTGGCACTGCTGATTGACTGCAACTTTTTTTTCTCACTAAAGTGAAAAACAATTTTATTACTCAGCAAAAGAAGTTCCACAAGCAGGACACAACCATTAGTATTAATACTATAGATTGATGTGCAATACGTGTATTTTGTGTAGTTACCTCTCCTAGACTTGTTCCTGTATCTGTCATATACAGTCTTAGCAAAATGGCTTAGAAACATGATCCATTATGAGATTTGGTCATAAAGGACTTGCTCCATGAGATTCCAGAGGAATATTATCTTTTATTTTTATTCTGTGTGAAAAAATCTAAGTTTAAGCCTAGAACTAAATAGCAGCTCTTGCAATAAAGCATTTAAAAAGAAGGATGCTAAAAGCATACCATTTTTATAGTCATTCTGTGGCCCTCAACTATGACCCAAAGATTGCTGCTAATTTGACTGTGGTGAAAAGCATTTGATATTAATGAATAACCTAACAGAGCTACATGTAATCCTACAGTTCAAGTTCTTTTTCCTTTTCATAAGCTATTAATATTTAACTTCCTAGTTCCAAACAATATCACATTTGAGGATTTTTGTAAGTATTGTCAGATCTCCCAGTGGAAATCACATTTGTTAGAAATATTTGAATATATTAGAAATCTTTCTTCATTAGTGAAGGAATTCTCAATTTTTAGGGTATATCTGTTAAAACAGTACCAAATTTTTAGTGTTTCTGAGAAAAAATTAGTGCTTTAAGTGGTAGAAATATTGAGGACAGTCATGGTTTTGATAAGATCTGGACTTAGTACCTGAACCATCAAAAAGCATTATTAGAATCGGGGTGGGTGATTCACCTTTGCAGCCCAGAAGTGAAGGTACAGAGACAGCTGCTGGCTGGGAGCACTGCTGTTGACCAGAAAAAGCCAGGCAGGGTTCCTCTCTTTAATGTCAAATCTGAAGCATTTAGACACAGCCTGGGCAGCACCCCAGAGACAATGCAGGTGCTTCAGTGACAAACGGACATTTAGAGCTATGCACAATAAACAGCATGACCATGAAAACACTCGGAGGAAGAAGAGTGTAGATATGGGAGTGCAAGGAAACAAAAAGAGGTGGATGTTATTTCCCCTTCTCCAGGTGTGACAGAGGAGTCACAACTCATACAGAGGAGTAACCTTGGGCAGCAAGGGTGGCACCCTGTGCAATGACAAAACGTCTGTGGTTTATGTTTCTGTAAGACAGCACCCACATGGCCCAGAACCTCACTTTGGAGACTGATCCCCGGTGTGTGCAGAGGCACGTCCTTGCCTCTGGTGACCAAGGTGAGACAAGAGAGTACACCAGTGCACAGAAAACACTGAGAGGTGTTTGGTCCTAGAGACGCTTTTCAAAACTGTCTATCAGAGTGGAATACTTGGAGCCACATGTAGCTTTGTTTCTTCATAGGCCACAGCTGATTTCCTCTGGTTGCTTTAATGCTGCAATCCACAAAGTTTGAACTTGCTCTGCCTCCTGTCATCCATGTTTACCCCAAGTTGTTTCTTGCCATATTCAGTGCCGAGTACTGAACTAGTAACCAATGCCTTCCAGCCCATAAGCAAAGCTCCTAGTAGGTGTTAAAATACAAATTATTTGACACATTGAATGTGTTACTATCTTCCTGTCACGTCACATTCCCTTGCTAAAAAGAAATCAACGTGAAAAATCCTAATTAAGAAAGCTGAAACTTTATGTTATGTAATGTTTCATTGCTAATGTTCACCTAAAAACTTGAATTTTGTGCCTGTGCCCACAGCTTCAGACAGAAGCAGGCTGATTACTCTCAGCGAATGAAAGGAAGACTTGCAGTATAGTTAAGATGAAAATTTTCATTCAACTGGTTTGGTTTTATTTCCATGTGGACCAATAACCTTTTCCTATCTTTTACAGCAGCAGTATTACTGAATGCATTGATGAATCAACACTTGGGTGGCATATTCAGTAGCTGTTGACAGGTGGTGGGAAATATAACACACCATAGTTCAACAGGTGCAGAAAAGTTGTAAGGCTAAAAGACAGGAAAATAATCAGAATCTTCATATTACTTCTGTATCTTACATGGCCTGTCTAACTTTTCTTTTCTGTTAGTAATAATCTTTATACACAGAATGAAATACCAGAAGGTGATTGTCTGATTTATACACTCTCCTTTTTGCACAATTATATGACATCTGGGGCTTCTTGGAAATTAATATTTTGAGCAATGAACCACTCAACTTCTCTCAAGTTTCTTGTCTTAATCTGAGGAACAAATAGCAAAACCACATATGGAAAAATGTATATATGTCCCATATATTTGTCAAGCTACTCTAAAACTAGTAATAAAAATATAGCAAAAATGCATTTTTAAAAGCTAAATATATTCACAAAAAATACTATTTGTATTAATTATATACAGTTCTTGAAGTTATAGGGATGGCATCTCTACTTTCAAAATTTGGTAACCAAATTGGTCATTCATCTTGAGACCAAGCCTTTTGGAGAACTGTCATATACAGCATCGTTGAAAATATATTAAGAAAGGGTAAATATATATATATATATATACATATATAAATATACATATATATATACAGGTGGTATTCAGCTTCCCAAAGTAAGAGAAGTTCCTATGTGACTGCATAATCAGAAAACATGTCCATTCTTGCTCTGTCAAGGAAAAAGAAAAACATTCACCTCCCTCATGCACAAAATCATATATTTTATATTTGGAGGTCTTAGAACTGATACACCAAATAGCTGTATTTGTAAATCCTAAGCAAGAAGTGTTTATTCCAGGCCATGTCTGAAAGACAAAACAGCTTCAGGCAAGAACAAAAAATCTACTTTGTAAACAGTGACCCTGACTTGCTTGTACATTTTTATATTTATTTCCTAAAGATCAGAAAATTGATTCACTCAACAAGTTAGAACATACATATGGCTATGTACTAAGGTCTAGAAGCCTTGAAAGAAAATAACATTTTCTACAGTTACAAGATAATAGAACAATAGTGTTCTGTTGAATATTGATGGAAATTTGCTCCTTGATGTCACTCAGATGCTTTACAAATTGTATCTTAAGGTCCTTAGTCAGTCACTGTGATCCTGTCGGTGTTTCAGTAGATATGAAATTCTCCCCTGTGCTAAGGACAACCACAAAGCTAGTTTTTAACATAATATTTCTTCATGCCTATTCTTCAGGATTGCACTGACTTTCAGCAGTGTGTTGGTATTTTCCGTGGTGCCTTTAGGTTATGCTCTTTGTGACTCATATCAATCCATTGAAGCATTCCCATATTCAGTTTCACAATCTGTAAAATCAGGGAAATAATACCTATTTCTCTATGTAAACATTTTTATCTCTAGCGTGGAGGATCAAGAAACAGTTATTTAATAGTAATTGACTACTATTTGCTTAAATATTTGAAAGCACAAGGTGGCAAGGCACTTGAAACTGAAAAAGATTTTTCCTTAAGTATTAATTCTGCATACAGTTTGTTATAGCAGCTCAAGCAACATGCATCCCTTTCTCAGGCTCAAGGCTCTCTCTCAGGATTTCTAAATCTTTGTTACTAGTATAGAAACCAAATCAAATTTAAAAAGAGACTAATCAGGTCAAGACTTCTTCCAATTTTTACTGTTCCTTTTTGTGAGTTCTTCCCAATACTTTATCTTGTAAAAAACTTGCAGAAACTTTCTTGCACCAGAAGTAGGATATAGGAAAATACTATTTAGATGTGGCAAGAATAGGTCTTCCTTGGATGCATTTACCTTTGCAAAACATTAGTTCTGATGTACAGTTTTGCCCATTCCTGGTTTCTGGAGTGTTTAATAACAACCTGCAGAATTGCTGAAGTAACAGGTTTTTTATTTCAAATTTATTACTGTGACAGATTCCCAACACACAATAATCACGGCTCATCTCTTTTCCTGCCTTCCTGAAAGTTTTGGGAGTGGGAATGCACTGATTTGGTTCTGTTGATTTATATGCTACTTTGTTCTTTATCTGTTTGCACCTCTCCAGTAAAATAACATCATGCTATCATTTCCAGGGTTCACAGGACCCTGTCAGCACTTAGCAGTCAAAGGTCAACCGACTTCACAACTCATGGTTAAATAGGTTGAAAAATCTCACCTAGTATTAACCCCAAATACATCAAATGAAGAAAAATGGTACTGGCATCACTAATAAAATAGCGTTACCATACAGCAAGCCATTTTTGCTGTATCTCATTGGCAACAGTGTTTTTGAGCCATGACTGTCTTTGAGATGCCCAGCTCTAGGAGTGGACAATAAAGTTTGTGTTCCTGATTGCCACTGATTTATGTTTTGCTTTGTTCTTTATCTGTTTATAAGTATCCAGGAGAGCCATCCACATGTTGCTATCTTTCTTTCATCTCCTGAGCTGTCTGTGACCAGTTCATCTCTCCCTGACACTATCTTTCTGCCCTGTGAGCCCTTCAGCATTATGTTTCCTACACTCATTTGCAAGTTCACAAAGCTCTGCCAGTACTTAACAACCAAGCAGCAACAAACTTGCCTGAAAAAAGTGTAAATAAATCCAACTGATTTCCCTTGGTGAATACTCTTATTTTTGTATAATAGATCTACATAGAGATGGCAAATACTTGGCTGCATTGAAGACAATAACTTCACCAGGAATTTAATTTTCAGATATTTGTGTCCTTTCTATTCCACAGTTTCGTGGCTCCTCCAAACAGATGTTGTTATGCTGAAAAAGTTATTTCAAATGTAAAATAATTTATGTGGAAGTGTAGATAATATGCCAACCAGACCATCTTTCCTTCTCATTCTGATCACTAAAAGAATTTTTAAGTTTTAAATCTCACTAGTACATACCTTTCAGTTTTTAGTTTTTGCTTCTGCCTTTCTCATCATCTGTCTTTGAAACTGGAAAAACTTGGGAAAGGAGAGACAAAAGGAGGAGTGGGAAACAAAGCAAAAAATTAGTGCATATTCAACTAAATAATGAAATGTTTTAAAATACTCAATTGGGACATTAAAAAAAACAGTATCAGCAAATAGATTGTAGGGGGGAGGGGGGAAAGTCAGATATTTTCTATGGAAAGTATGATACATTTTGATATAAACATTTAAAACAGTTCAGGTCAAAACATCCAGGCTCCATTCAACTGTCCTGAGAAACAGTTTTACTACCCAATATTGACCAAGGCTCATTTCTCTCACCCATGGGCACTTTTAACCAGAAGCCTTGAGAACTGGTCTCAGGCTGGCACTCAATAGCATGAGGAGGAAAAGGACCAGTGGGCTGAACAGAAGCCAACCAGCTGACAGCTGACCAGCAGCTTTGAGGTGTTCTCTGAAATCAGTAATGGTCAGACAACTGGCAGTGTGTGAACTGGGTGGATAACTCTGCACAGCTGTGTTGCTGCTGGTAGCTGAAGGCTCTCCCTGTGCACATCCTATGGGGATATTCCAGAGAACAGGTCACTAGGCCATGATAATTCGCCATGAACAGAGAACAGTATTTTTCATAAAGGAAAGATAAATATTTGAAGAGCTTTCCAACACTAATATTTCTTGATGATCCAGGATTAAACATAGTGAAGAAAGCAGCTTTAGGTATTCTTTCTGACTTGTCTCCCCACTGCTTAAAAATTACATAATGAAAGTCCCCCTCAAGTAACTCACAACGGTAAAATCACACTTGACCCTTTAAAATGTCTTCATTTCCAGAATAAGACACTTGGTTCTGAATGACTTATTTATTCTATGCTTCCTCATAACACACCAGACTACAATGACCTACTCTTGTAATTTCTTTTTTGATTGTGCTGCCAGTCCTTCTCCATGCTCTCCCATTTGTGTGCTTACCAACCTGTGAATGGCAATACTTGAATCCTAAGGCTTTGGAATATTAAGGATATGCAAAATTGTAGTGCATCTGTCTCTTTGGATTTGCATGCATGGGTTGAGAAGGCCAACAAGCCAATAAGTCATTCTTTAAAACTCCCACAGTGTGGGAAATTCATTGGTGACAAACGTCAGCATGATATTTGAGACACATTCAGAGTCTGTTATGAAACTCTCCCTCCTCTAAGGGCTGTTCGAGACTTTTTAGCATTGCTAATGCTCTGTAGCCTTCATTATCTGCCCAGACATTCCCTCTATGAAAATCTTTCTGTTGCTGCTGTCTTTTCTTAGATAAATCTAGATACAAATACATCAAAATAAAGACATTGCTATTTAGACTGGCACAGCACAGTTCATGTATAAGAGGCAGCAGTAGGTATTATAATTTAGTCTGTGATGCACTTCATCTCTCATTGCATTTATACACTCATACTTGCATGACATTTTCAATGAATCAACAGGGTTATTTTGCCAATGTGTTAGATATGTACATATAAGGACTTCTGGCCACCTAATTCATTACTGTGAATTCCTATATAAAGTAAAAATGGTTTGACACTACTATATTGGTCTTGATTTCAGCAGCGAATGCTAAACAGCTACTCAAGCAAGGACACTAGTATTTCATATAGACATAGGCAATATTTTGAGTTATTTGTGCTCACTCCGCCTTCCCACCTGAATGGGCAACCTAGGTTTAAATATTAACGTTCATTATCTGTCCTAGACATACAAATCTTGTCCCTATTGAAATCTGTGCTTACATTTCCTTGTCCAACAGGTCAAGATTTCAATTGGGGAATTTTGGAGTGGTGCAACTGTGAATCTGGTCATTACTTGTCATAGTCAACAGCAATGTACAATGTAGATGAGACCTAAAGAAAGACGGGACCAAAAGGCAGCATGGAGTGTATAGCATAGGAAACTCTAAGAACAGGTAAAATTTACCTGGTGAGGTAGGTTAATACTATGCTGAAAACAAATATGGAGAATCCTCATTTAAAAAAAAAAATTAAAAATAGAGAATCCCATAAAACAGTATTTCAATTACACCTAGAATGCAATCTTAAAGCTGGAAGTCTGGGTGTAATATCCGCATTAACGAATATTTAGGCTGTGTTGCAGTGATTGGTTTATATCAAGAACTTTGTTTGACAGTGGAGTCATAAAAAGGCACTTGTTATGCTAGTAAAACCACTTTCTCCAGCCTAAGTCTACTAACCAAGAAACAAAGCCATGTCGTGTGCTTTACATAGTTGGCCATGTAGGCTGAAGATTTAGTACTTATGCTAATAGCTTCAAAACAATATGTATAGCAGATTTGTTTGCATAACAGAATTGTTTAACAATTCTCAACTTTGAGTGAATTTACATGAATCAATCTGTTCATAAACAAGATCATAGCCTTTAGATATTTTTTTTTGTTCTCAAACTGACCTCCTCCCTCTGCCCTGTTTATGCAGCTATGCCATTATGCAGCTATGTCATTAATAGGTGGCCAAGAACACATATGGTGTGCTAGGTTACGTGCTTGGTTTGCTGAAAAAATGAGGTCATTTTTGCTTTAATACTGTCAAAAATAATTAAAAAATAATAGGAGAATTTTCCATAAAGTGGGAGACAGAGTGGTAAAACCCAACATTCTGTATCTAGACAGGACTGTAATGCTCACTACAAAGACCCCTCAGTTGCCTTTTGAACTGCAATCCTTAACCCCTCAGAGGCTCTGAATTTTAGTGTAACCCAAGGTATGAAATCATATGTGATTCAGAATCCCATGCAATCCAGCTTAAGGGCCAGCTAATTGTTTATGTTTGCACGTTCATTTTCTGTTCTCTATTTTTACCAAGTGAACAGTGACACATGACATTTTAAAAAGAAAATGTATTTTTTCAAGGCACTAAACCCAAATCACATGCATCATTAGAAAGTAGACAATTATCACTCCACAAACACATGGGTTCTTTTTCTGGATATTTTATCTTTATTTATTGAAAACAAACAAACAAACAAAACAACAAAAAAAAAACCAAAACACACACACACACAAAAACACACAAAAAACCCACACAAAACCCTCAAACAAAACAAAAAAACCAAACCAAACCAAACTAAACCAACACAACAACAACAACAACAACAAAACAAAACCTAAATAACAACACCCACTTATTTCCAACATATTTGAAAAATACCTCTATGACCTTTTGGCTCATCCTAGTTTTATGATTTTCAGCATCCTAAGGCTAGTGATGGCCACACACTTTTCTTCTTATTGTTCTACAATGTTGAGCTGCAGATTACTTTTGGCCAAATGCACAGACAAAGCTTTGAGATAGTTCTGTATCGCCAGATCAGAAAAAGACGTTAGACAAATCCGAGTTGTGCCAGGCTTGTGTATGACAATTAGAATTTTTTAAAAATACTGGTGATGATTTTGTACATTTTCAGGAAAGAGGAATGTATACAAATGTATAATTCAGCGTGATATGCAGTACTTACACTGTGGAGCTATTACTCCTAATCTATTACTCTTGTTGTTTATGAGAAAATAAAATCTCTGGGAAAGTTGGTTGCAATGTTGTTCAGGTAGTTTCCTGATGGGCAACATAGATTCTTGATAGTTCAAGATTACTTTAAAAGAGTGGGAACAAGGTCCATTTTACAAAAGTACAGTGAAAACAAATATGAATAAGTAATTTATGAAGACTCCATCTGAGGAAGTTTGTGGGAAATGCTGTGTAGTTGGAATAAATGAAGCAGCAAGATCAACAAAACATTAGTGCTATGCCCCATGATATGGTAATTATGGTGTAGGGCCTCATGATGAGCTCATTGTGCAGTGTAACCTGAACATTAGCAGAAGAAATTAAAGTTAGAATGGTACATCAAAATTTTGTAATAAGCAAGGGTCACAGAGAAAGTTCTGATGGAATAATGACTGAGATGGACCTTAAAGCAGGTACAATAACTTGAGTAACTGTGAAGTGCATTTGTCTCTCTTTCAAGCATGCTTAGAATTTGACCTTCCACACTACAGTTTTTTTTCCTACTAGAATCTGTTTCAACCTGTGTAAGAGTTAAATAAATAAATTAACAAAAATTACAAATTGATTTAAAGATATTTTTTAAAAATGCTTTAAGGCACACTTTCCAGGTAGAAGCATGTACTTTCATTACTAAGAGAATCCTTTCAGTTTTTGGTACTGAAAGACTGCCAATGATAAAATTAAATTTCCTCAAATGGAAGCCTGATTGCTGGCCTAGCAGGAGAACAGCAATTTTCTGTTGCTCCCATGGAAGTGAAGTAGTCCAACTATGACAAACATCACAATAGAGAGCTCACTAAGGGAAGAAAATGGCAATGAAATAATTCACTTCAATCTGTCCAGTTATAGAAAGCTAAAAAAGCTCTTGGTGTATACATTTACCAAGTGTAATACCAGTTTTCATGAGAATATCTTAATTTCCAAGAAAAATTCCACCTAAGACCTGTACATCAGATATGCAACATATTCAACACTGAGATTTTTAAAATCCATTTATTTCAAAATGAAAAGTATTGATTTTAGGTGCCCAGCTCCAAATTGCTATGAGACTAGAAAAGCTAAAAACTTATTGTGAAATCTTCTGTTACAATTCAAAGCAGAAATGCTAAATGTCATTCGGGAGTACAGTACCCATTTCAGCCATGAACAGACGAATACACAGCTTCATCTGTTACAAACTGGTTGTCAGCTCGTTGACGTCAGATCAGGAGTATTGTGGTTCATTTTGCCAAAAGAAATGTCAGCTGTTTGCAGAAGCACGGAAGTTGATAAAAATTATTTTGGTGGCATTAACAGCAAGGCTGCAAGTGAGCATAGCTTCAGCATCATGCATTTTTGTAAAGCATGGCTTCAATCCACAATAGGACAATCAAGGCTGAACTGAAGTATGATTTGACATGTACACAAGGATAAAACAGATGTCTAACAGCTTGCATATGGTACAGAATCCTTTTAAGAAAATCAGAGTGAAGATATTGTTTGCAACTTTTCAGATTTAGAAAGTAAGTGTTTGAAATCAATTTAAAAAATGCTTTCAGACTATTTTGTGACTGTGATTTAATTTTCCACTTTAAAATGAAGACAAGTGAAATAGGCATTTGTTCATTTGATAGTGTCACCACTCATGCTTTGAGAAGCAGGGAATTAAACCCTGATAAATTCTCCGTAGTTTGTTCTTATGTTCTCTCCCTTATAGTAAAAGATACTTATACGATCCCATAGATGCCACATCTGAAAATGACACAATTCAGTAGTATATTTACTTTTAGAAAATCTCATAGCATTAAGATATCACATCTCTATTTGATAGCTGTAAAACACTGGCATAATAGAAGTGTAAGAGGTCACTTTCAGCCACATAATTATGCCCACAAATGGAGCAAGAACTGAAGATAAGTGTCCCAAATCTCAGTTCTGTTCATTCTGCAAGACCAAACTACTTTCAAGTTCTTTGCCTTCATGTTGTTTTATTCTTCAAAATTTTGCCGACATGCAAAAACGTTTACTGAGCTCCACTGTGTAAGTTTACACAGTCTGAATGAAGTACACGTGCTGATCCCAGATTTGTTGCAGTGGTCACTCCTCTCCTGTGTGGCAACTGTTGTGTTCCCCCAGCAATGGGACCATTTCCCACATCTGCACATCCCATTCTACATGTATGCTTTTTGCATGATCCAAGAGTAAATTTTCCGAGTCCAGACTTGACCACAGATATCATTTGAGTCCCGTGCAGTATCAGACTTCCTGTAATAAAAGGCACTTCTGTTTGTGCTTTGCTTTTCTTGCGAGACACTAATTATAAAGCCGTGTCACAAAGTGGTGATAGGAAGGTGATTGATTATGTTGACTTCTGAATACCACAGTCAAAAGAACATTGGATACAACAGAATGCATGTGAAGTTAAAATAAACTTGCAACAAAGTCACACATTGGGATTGAATACTCAAGAAGAGCAAATCAGAAATTATAACCATGGATTAATAATAACTTTACTAACAGAAAACAAGCTTGCTAGACCTGATTTCAGTTTGGCATTACTGAGCCATCATTATTAAGAACAATCCATTTTCCTAAACAATCTTTACTCTACATCAACTAACAAATCATTTTCTCAGAAATAATGTGATTTGTATGTATACATCTCATGCATATTTTTGTTTGTTTAACCAAATTTCTGTGTCCTGAGAATTCTCAACATATGATTTACTTCTTCACTGATCATTGGTTTATTGCAATGCAGAGCCGACTAAAGTGTGAGTAATGCAGAAAAATCTTGGTAAACCTCATTTCTGGACACATCAGGGTAGGCCAAGATTATATCTATTGCTACAGCCCTGTGAGTGGCCTTTCCTAAGGCACACATCACACTGAAGTACATCCCAGCAAACCGAAGGGACAAGTTAATTTATGACATATTTAGAAAATCAGTTCAGTTCTCAAACATCAGAAGAAGTTTGAAGACTTACATATGGGACTTTGGGCTTTATTAATAGGAATTTAGAAGGTTCTTCATAAACATGACTATATAACTTGAGTGTGCTACACTGCAGTTCCCAGAATGTGTGAACCTATGAATCAAATAGAATGAGGAACTGGATAGGCAAGACAATACCTTTAGGTTAGGTGTATACTACACTTAAAATCAGTGAAACATTTCGTAAGTCATGGCTTTTGATACTATGCACTATTTATCACTGACTCCTTTGAAACTGTCTCTCCAGAGTATTATGCTATGTTAAATTGTGTCCCTCTTTCAGAATCAACTAATAAGACATTAAAAATATCTGGTTGAAACCAAGATAATGGAAAAGAGAATGGCACATATTTTATATGTGTTTTATGCAAAGACCATGGCTCACTGTCTTTTCATTGATTATTAGAAACACAAAAAGCATCTAGTTTCCCTGATTTTAGTAACAATTGAGCTCTTATGCACTATTTACCTTGCAAATTAATGTTTCTACAAGTGCTTGTTGGAGAAGTTCTTACTCCTCCTTTCTGCAGACAAGCTTTCTACCATTTATATTATTAAATTATTCCCCTCAGGAAATTCTCTCTTCGTACTACACAATCCATGAGAATAAAGGCAAGCCAGTGCAAAATGAGGGAACACAGCATTAGCATTACTCTTACACTCAGTGGAGGAGCAAAATCCTCAGATGCATCACTCAGATCACTTTCTAGAGTTTATGGATGTTTTTACTTGTTGTCTTTCTAGCTAATTTTACTGTCATTTGCTCAACTACCAGGCTTCACCACTTCCTCTGTTGACTTGCATTTAATTTTAAAGAAATGTTCTTCCTTTTCTCAGATGTTTTTATCTGATGTCTGTGATTTAAATTAATAGACAGTAATATCAGCAATTACTGGAAACTGTACTAATAAGGTGCTCATGTCAGGTTGGAAATTTAACACATTTCTCAGTACACATCCCAATCATTAATCATTCTCATAGTTAAAAAACTTTTTGCTTGTTTCTAATCTGAATCTGTTTTGTCTTGCTTTTATCTGGATCTCTTTATCTGCATCTTGCTTTTATCAGTTTCTCCTAGTTCTGTACAGTGTTCTTGTCACCACTACCTGTAGCTGCCATTTCACTCTCAGTCATATAACACTGGTAAATATTGAACAAAGCTGGTAGCTACAAGTATATGCGTCAGTGTGTGACCTGCTAATTTCTACACGTATGCATGAATTTGTGCACACAAATGTACAGATGTAGGGAAAACTGCACATATGTACTCAAAAGGGTCACTGAAGGGAAGAGACAGGCTTTGTGGCAAAGCCAGCAGATCCAGTGGTCAAAGATACACAAGACCAATGCATGTGGCCTCCAGGACTAAATATGTACTAGGCAGGGATATTATTAAAACAAGTACCTTAATGATTGCAAAGTGTGTGGCTACATGCATATCACATTTTTTTTCATTACATGGATATGGAACATGGTGTATTCCGAGAAGTCTCTTGGTTTGTTTAGTGCTGACTCTTATCTATAAGCAAGTGTTTCACACTGGTGAAGCTTTAGTCACTGTTTTTTTATTCTGGAGAGGGCATGAAGAAAGCTCACTAACACAGAAATTTTAGGATGTATTGTCCTAAAATGTCTCTCGTTATTAAAACTACAGAGAGAAATATTGGAAATCAGAGCC
This sequence comes from Nesoenas mayeri, assembly GCF_963082525.1. Classification (NCBI taxonomy): domain Eukaryota; kingdom Metazoa; phylum Chordata; class Aves; order Columbiformes; family Columbidae; genus Nesoenas; species Nesoenas mayeri. The sequence goes on from NC_137544.1 coordinate 13,478,051, forward strand.
TCAAAACACAGATGAAAGAACTGAGAGTTGAATTCAACCACCAGTGAATTGCACTCCCACACACGTACAGCCCCAGACAATAGGCTGATTCAAGACAATGAATGCACAAGAAAAAAGTCACTATTCTTCCTTTTCTCTCTGCAATGCTAATTCTTTTCCTCAAATTGAATGCCTGAAAAACAGATTCAGTGTTCAAATCCTTTCTTTCATAGTTGATAACATGAAATATACTGTGATATCACTTTGACTTCATCTTGACTCTGAACATAATCCTTTTCCTAAGAAACATGTACGTTATCAAAATTCATCAGCTGTGCAAATTGATGTTCTCATTGATATCACCATATCAAGATGAAACATGCTGAGAGATGAGAAATGCAACTTCCTGGTGATACTGCTATCTATATTAACCAATATGCGAAAAAACTGTTGTAAAGAACTAATGTAATAACATGCTAGCATTTTTCATAAAAGGATCCTGAAGTCTTTTTATGTACAAGATAAAGGAGTCCAGTATTGGTCTGTTATTTTAAAAATCTTACATACATTGCAATTAAGGCCAGACAGTACAACCTTATTGGCTACAAACAGAACCCAAGTTTGCCATGCTGTCTGATCTTTACCTAGCATCCTTTAGTGCATGGCATCCTACACAACCATTGAGGTTCTTCCTTGAGGCAGTGGGGAGAGACAAGCACCTCTGGAGGACGGCTCATCTCAGGTCACCACATGAGGTGTGTAAAATATGTGGAACAGTTTCCCTTTGGAGATGCTTATCTCTTCCCACTGACTAGAAACGGAGCTTTGCTTTGACAGAGCAGCTCTTTTATCTGACAGAAGTTAGATGAAAGGAATCCCAGACATACGGACCTAATTGGCCTCTCTCTGTGTATTATAATGTGTCACACTGGCCAGGTCTCAGTCGATTGCTCATTGTATGAAGCTCACCACAAACAGAGATCCCTGCCCTGTGAAGCTTGCATTAGGAGATCACATCAAATATGTGCTGTCTTGATACACATAAAGTGACGTAAGCCTAGATAGGCAGAATCTTCCTAAATCTCCATTTAGGAAGCTTAATTTATTATAATTTTTCTTGGGTTCCTGACATAAAGGGGGACTCAAGAAAGACAGAAACAACTCTCAAGTAATTAAGCAAGGATTGGCTCTGATCTGATGAATTGACAGCCTGTTTTTCACTTCAGTTTTTCAGTTTAGCATAAAACATGAGTACAATTTACAGCAGGGAGGCAAACAGCTGTAAATCAGAGAATGGGATAATAAATATGTAAAAATTTATGTATTATACATACGATCATATGCATGTTTACTTACTGGTTATTATTTTTGAGATTTCCAATTGAAACAAATTCAGTAATAGCCTAGGAAGTGAAGAATGCGAGAGTTTTAGTGAAAAGTTAGTATTGGGTGAACAATAATAAAAGCAGAATAAAATCAGCATTGTCGTGTGTGCTCCCTGCAACTCAAAGAACAGTTTCACCATATGGTCTTTTTATAAATATTTCGGAAGTAAAATGACTTCTGGAAGAGATTGGAGTCTGAGAGATGCACAGTTATCAGCATTTTAGAAGATCCAATTTGAAACATCTGCTAACTCTTGAAACAGTTATGTTGAAACAAAAAACAGTCCTTATTTAAGAGGGTTGTATGCTCAGAGTTTTATATCCTCCCCTCTTTTTTGCAAGGATAGCAGGAAGCGGAGAGACCTGCACAAGCATTTTGCATCCACCTTTTCCAGGTCCAAGATTTAAAGCTTTATGGTGAGGAAAATCAAGATGACAGATGCAAAGAGACAGTAAATTACCGACACACTCCTCTTCAATCATGCTTTGAAGTGCTAAAGAATTCAGACCAAATCTCAACCATGAAAGCTTTGTAAGAGGCAAGCTGCAATTTACCAGGCCAGTGGAATGTAACAGATATATTTTAAAGAATATATTTTTTTCAAATCTTGGGATTTAGGACAAGGCAAAAAATTTTGAAAACAGTAAACGTTTTTGACCTCTGCAATATTTATGTGTTTGGTTACACTGTTGTTATAAGTATGCAGTTACAATCCCTACAACTTGCACTTCTTCTAACCTTCCAGACTGACTATAAATATTTAACAGTTCTTGCAACTTGATTTACATAGTACTTACTGGGTAAATAATACCTCACTTCTGAAATATGTATGCATATATATATATAGTGTGGTGTAAATAATTAATCAAATATAATAACAGCAAAATAATAACAAAGAGAAAATATCCGTTTTCAGAAGACATACAGTGATCTTTTGAAAGATTTTTTGAAATACTTGTCTTTGCCTTTCTATCATTATTTCTTTGTCTCTTCCTTCCTTTATCTTTCTTCTAATTAGTTTATTATTGTTGTCGTCACAACATACATCTCAATCAGAATGATTTTTTCTCAAATGTTTTGCAAACTCTATAGGCGGAAAGCAGAGCCATACAGCATGTTTGGTGATGTTTCATGTATTATTAAGAATTATCATTTCTAATATAGGATCACAGATGGAAGCCACTTTTATCCTTCTTGGAGTGGCACTGAAGTCAACGTAGATCTTCACCAGTTCATGGAACTGTACAGTTTGATCCAATTAGTGGAGCCACCAGGAAATTCTCTGGCAGTGTCATCTAGCTCTGAATTAAGCATAGAAATGAAAAATTAATTCTTTGCTTTGCCACAGAATATTAACACATAAATAGTTCTTTGGAAATGTCTGGGGCAGTCTGTGTCCCATGAAATGTCACATCCTTCTGTCTTTCAAAGTTGGTAGCATCACAGAAATACCCATCTTTGAGTGTGATGTTCACAAAGCTCTTGTTTGAAAGGCTAGCAAGTGGTGACTGAGATCATCATCTTATCTGAAGAAGAATCACACACATATTGATAGACAAAAGGAAAGCAGGATAGCCATGAAAGGAAGATAGCCAGTAAAAAAGAAAGACTTACAGAGGTCTGATATATTCAAGACAATAGTCTGCATAGAAAACCTAACTGAATAGATGACAGAGACAACTGTGTTGATCAAATATAAAGAAAGGTCACAACAGCAATCAAGACAGTACAAATGGAGTTCAGAAATATCTTTGCCCGTGTTGATGGAAAAGAGAGGACACATTTTAGAGACATACAGTTGCTGCTGGAGAAGAAGACGTAGAAGTCTAAGTCAAATATTAATTGAAAAGGGAATTGCATGTGGCTCTGCCAATAAACATGTCTTTCTCCATATTTCAGCTTATAGTTTTATTCTCTTTAGTAGTTTTTGTAGTTAATTAATTAGTTAATTAATTGCAAGGATAACAATTTCAAATTGTTAGTTAATTCTTTTCTTTCGCATTTAGAAACTAATTTGGTCTCCTTCCTGTTGAACTTGCCAATAACATGGACAAATAAAAGTATTTTTAAAATAGTATACTAGCCTGTGCAACTTCATAGAAGTTAACAAAAAGCTGATCATAAGTTTTACAAAGGAAATTTCCAGGAACATGTGACATTCAGGGAGAGTTTCCTCCTTTGGTTCACATCAGGGAACTGACCCTTATCTAAGCCAAGTTTCACAGCTTCCCCTTGAGGAGGTGCTTCAAAATCCTGTGCCATGACATTCTTGAGCAGATCTTCTACCATTTTGCTGTTTTCTTCTTTCATGAAAGATAAAGCCCCTCTTTCTTTCTTTCTCTCTCTTCCTTCTTTCCCCTTCCTTCCTTCCTTCCTTCCTTGCTTCCTTCCTTCCTTCCCTTTCTCTCTCTCTTCTCTCTCTCTCTTTCTCTCTCTTCTTTCCTTCCTGCTTTCCTTCTTTCCTTCCTTCTTCCCTTCTTTCTTCCTTTCTCTCTTTCTTGCTTTCTCTCTCTCTTTCTCTCTTTTCCTTCTGATGTGAAACAGAAGCAATTTGAGAAATCACAGAAGATATAATTTGTGAGGTGATACCTTCTTTTCCATCTGAGTATTATAATATTCCTGCTAATGACCATGCCTAAGTCAGAACCTCACAGTTACATCATTTTGAAGGTGACACTTTCAAAGCAAGACAGAGATCTATTTGTGATACCATGATTCACAACTGTCCTATTTCAGTTCATGTCCCTTCACAATTCTCCTGAATATTGCACCTGTTCTTTGGAAAATATCCTCTAATAGTTGATGAAATTTTGTGCTTTTTTTTTTTTATTATAACAGAGGGGAAGGAACAGTGCCAGAACAACACTCAAAAGATAGGTGATTTGAATCCACAGCTTGCTGTCAGAGTTAAATTCCCCTTCCTTTAGGAGCTACTTCGGCCACATATGAGCTCTCTACCACTTTCTTAGAAAAACACATTCAATAATGGGGCAATGTGCTGGATCTGCCACAGACCTGGAAAACTTCAGTCACATCGTCTTGGCTGTCTAGTCTTGTGTCCTCAAAAAACCCAGAGACAGCCTTGCCCAAATTTTGTACTCACAATTTCTCTCTATGACATGTCTTGCCATTTGGGTTTGAACTAGCTAAAAAGACCCTGCTCATTATCTGTAATATCAGCAGAAGGGAAGAATAGAATATGTTTACAGTTAACAATTAAAACAGAGTGTTTCAAATGTCATGGCATTATGACATCTTAAAGCAATGTCTGTATTTCTCTAAAAAGTGCTGAAGGCCAAGCCTAAATAATTTCATTATATGGTTAGTGAATCTGAATTTTTCTGCTTGGAAGAAGGAAATCATATGGATAGACTATTAATCTGAAGTCACCCTGTTCATATCTGGATTTGTATCAAAACCCTTTTCCTTATTTTTCACAATATTTTTCTCTACATTGTTGCTATATAAAATATCTAAACAAACAATAAGGAAACCAAGCAATAGTTGTAACTATCCATGTACATAGTACTGTAATATGAACAAAGTGATGACAGCTGGAAAAATGGTTTCCCATTGTTTTGTTTTTAATTTCCAGTAACATAGCTCTTCTGCTCTTTAAAAAGGAGTGTAGAAATCTGGCAGACACAGCTATTGTCAGGGGTGCCTCCTTTCTCAACAGTGGTTTAGAGTATACATATTTGAGTGCGGGAACAGCAGGATGTGCGGTTCCAGCTAAAGGGCCTTGGACAGGTTATACAGAAGAATGTTTTTATGAGCGTAAGGAGTGATAGCCCAGGCCAGTGAGAATGATATCTCGGGTCAGAAAACCACCCCCATAGGTATGATGTGTGAATGTTGGACCTGGGTGTGTGAATGAGTGAGTCGGAATGCCACCCACAAGATACGTATGGGAATGTGACTGAAAACAGTCACGCATGAGTGTGGTGTGTTTGGGATAACATTTTTTGAAAAGAAATCCTGTCTACCCTCTTGGTCCAGGGCCATATCTGTAAACCTATAAATTGAGAACTGTTAATAAAAGTCAATTCAGCTCTGCCTGACTTTGCTGTCACTGCTAACAATAACTTTTTATGTATGCGCCTCTGTCTGCATCTGTATGTGTCGTTCCTCATCACCGCATTAGGATTTTTTCTGTTTTAAGGAAAGATTTTCCCAAGCACTGCTTTATATGTTACGCTTTAGTTACGGTTCTGTAAAACATTTAATAGCAAATGATTATAGAGATAATGAGGCATTCCCCTAGCGTTAAAAGCTTCAACATAAACACACCATTTAGTCCTTGACGACTCGAGATGCAAAAAGTGCTGTACTGACATTTCAGAGACAAATGCTTAAAGCCCATAGGCACACTGACTTTGTGGTGTTTTCACACCTACAGTCATTGAATCATAGACTAGTTTGGGTGGGAAGGGACCTTCAAAGCTCATCTAGTCCAACTCCCTTGCCATGAGCAGGAACATCTTCAACCACATGAGGTTGCTCAGAGCCTCGTCCAGCCTGGCCTTGAATGGTTCGAAGGATGGGGCATCTACCATCTCTCTGTGCAACCTGGCTGGTGTTTCACCATCCTCATTGTAAGAAATTTCTTCCCCATGTCCAGCCTGAATCTCCCCTCTTTTAGTTTAAAACTGTTACTCCTTGTCCTGTTGTAACACACCCTTCTAAAAAGTCTGTCCCCATCTTTCTTATAGGCCACTTTTAAGAACTAAAAGGCCACAATAAGGTCTCCCTGGAACCTTCTCCAGGCTGAACAACCTCAACTCTCTCAGCTTGTACTCACAGCAGAGCTGTTCCATTCCTCTGATCATTTCTGTGGCTCCTCTGGCCCCTCTCCAACAGGTCCATGTCTGTCCTGTACTCAGGGCTTCAGAGCTGGACACAGGACTCCAGGTGGGGTCTCACCAGAGCAGAGGGACAGAATCACCTCCCTCAACCTGCTGGTCACACTGCTTTTGATGCAGCCCAAAATATGATTGGCCTTCTGGGCTGCATGCGCACGTAATGTTCTAACTTGTTAGAAAAGTATTATAAAATAATAGGTGTTCAACTTGAGTATATCCTGAGTTGCACCCTTCTGAGCAGCATAAGCTTCATTCCTATGCTTCCTGGGTGAAATCCTAGCATTTCTGAACTAGCTTTTAGACAATAATTTTGTCCTTGTTTTCAACAGATCTTCGTCTTGAATCACCCATTTTTTACTCTTTGTGAAAAAAAATATAAGATAAAACGTTGATGAGGGAGAGAAAATTATCTTTCCTAGCAAGACATTAAAAATTCTCTCCCCACACAGGAGAAGGTTATTACAGGGCAGTGAACGAAACGAGTGTGGAAGGTTCCAGCATGGCTATGCAAGAGATCCCATAAGAATGGTATTTTTGCCCTGCACTGAATTTCATCATATTTCAGATGAGCTGTGCTGCAGCTCCCAATGAGAAGCATCTCAATTATAATGTCACACTGCAAAGCTGAACCACCAAAAATGGCACCAAACTCCATTGCTCCCTGCCAATCTTTAGAAATCAGAAAGGATGCATAATTGTGTCTGATGTTCTAAAGATCATGATCTGGACTGATAGCTGAATGAATTTATAATAAAAAATATTGTCAGTGTACTACTTTAATTCAGCTAATATACTCCACTTGAGTACCAGATTTTTAAATAAGGAAAGATGATTTACCATCAGGAGAGAAAAAACAATTCAAGAAAAAAGGCACATAAATTTAGCCCTGGTAAATAAACAAGTTACTGGGATTTCAGTCACTAATAGTTTTAACTGCACTTTTCTAATTCATTTGGCTGGATCAGCTCTAGGGAATTACCAAACAAAGCCAAAGGGAGAAAAATGTTATTTCACAGAGTGCCTTGTGATGTATCTAATAAATCCAATACTGGAGCTTCACTCTTCACTGATGACAACGGACCATGCCTTCGATGTCATGACCCCTGGTGGGCTCAGGGGCATGACTCTCAAAGGGTTAATCTTTTCCACCTGTTGTTGACCACAGAGCAAGCTTTTCTGGCAGGTCTCCTACCAGGAGAATGTGGCCCCTGACCTTTGTGGGAGTGGGACATTGCAGTAAAGGTGCTCCCTGCTAACAAGCACTGCAATCTGGTACACTCACCCCAACTGCCTGGTGGTTGAATCCAGTAGTAAAGGAAGCTGTAGATAATCTGTTAATTGTGGGTACAACCGCTCAAAAGTCTAAGTCAGCTCTCTGTGAGTGTTACCATCAGCTGCATATGCCATGTTGCTGGTTTTGGCTTTTCCTTATGAAAATATGAGAATAAACCCAAGCAGAAACTACAGAAATAATTACTAGAAAAGTCAAGAATGTTGAAATTGAGATGGAATTTCAACCAAAACCAAGCAGTTAAAAGGCAGAGCTGTTACTCTTCTGAGTCCATACAATTGTTCTGGTCTCTTAGGTACAAGCAAACGCATAAGAACATTCTCACAAAGTTAGCATCTATAAATATAGGTAACATATTCTGAAGATTCAGGATACGTTTGTGAAGCCCAAACTCCCTTTCTTCTTTTGTGACTAGTTTAGTATGTGAGTCATACCCACTTTGGCAGGGGGTTGCTGAGTCATCAAAAATGTTTACCTATAGAGTAACAGACGCAGGAACATCTCTGACATCTGCTAAGTTTCATTGTTGATACCCTATGCTGCTTTGCTACCCAACTATGCTTTCTATTTCAGCTTTTCTCTGCCTGTGAAGAAGGTTTAACAATTGAAGGTGAACACTGTCACTACCAGTCTTCAAACATTTACTGTATTAGGGGCTTGAATGTCCATCTGTTGCTTCTCACCAAAATGATCAAGCCATGTACTGCAAGCGCAGAAGCTCGCTTCCTCTGCAGCCTGAGTGTAGGAACACACTTGAATTCACCAAAGGCCCAGCCTATGTTACCCATCTGACAGAGGCAAAAAGAAAGGAGAGACGAATATAATTCCTAACCCACACACTTGTTCACCTGCCCTGTCTTTTCCTCCCTCAGTAATTGTCTCTTTGTATAAATGGGAAATCCTCAAATTGCTATAGGCCATCCCAAGTCAATGAAGGGGCTTGGAAAGGAAGATGCAGGTACAAGGTGATGAACCACTGGAGTTTTGTCATTTGCTGCCAGCTTGTTCTCTTTATGCCACACTCTGCTTTCTTGCACGCATGGAACTGCTTCAATACTGGCAGCTTGCCTGCTTGTGCAGGCAGCCCAGGTGTCCCCCAGTGGAGTTTTGCCAGGGAACTTGATGGAAGAAAGATCAAGATCAGAGATAGAAAAATATGAGCATTGAGATTCAAGTGAGAAAATTAATCAATAACATTCAATTAGTATGTTAACATGGAAAAAAATTGTTAGTCAAAGTATGCTTTGTCCATAATAATGTTCTTTGCTTCCTGTTCTTCATCCAGCCTTTCAAAGAGAGAATTAGATCTATTTCCTTTTGTATTTTGTGGGGTTTTAGTACGTGAGGCTGATTCCAATTCCAAAGCTGTCCAACCAGAAGTGACACATTAGAAATGTCCTTCTGGGAGAATATTAATTACCATTCATTTTATAAAAGAAAATAACCTCCTATGAAAAATTCACTACACATTCCTTTAGAAACCTTCAAAATATTTCTGACTGCAGGCAGCATTTTACATCATTGAGTGCCCTGTAAAACCTGCTTGTGTACCTTTTCTTGCAGAAATCAACAGACCATGTTTTCCATATGTCTGAGGTTCCCAGAAACAGAGAAAGCTTTATTTCTGGTGAGCTCCGTCAGGTTGGTCTTTTCTTCTTTGGGTTAGTGATCAACTGTGTCAACCCCTCTGTAAGCGGAGCTGGTGTTAAATAGGAGATTGGTCACCTGTAAATTATCTGGAGCCCTAGGGGACTTCCTGAAAGGCACATGAAGAAGCAATTGGACTTTATGTCATCCTGTGTGACTTCTGGGCATTCATCACCAATGGACCATGCAATTGGGTTAAGGCTGTGGTTTACTTAAATATACTTCAGAACAAACATTGAAGGGTGAATGGGAGAACAAGAGAGAGGAAAGGGCAGAATATTGTGTAGAGGACTTGTTTTACATCTGTTAAGGCCTGAATATTCTGCAGGGTACCTATTCTGCAGAGAACAGTGAAGAGTAGAACACCAAAGTGCACTGGTGGATGTAGGGAAAAGAAAATCAGGACTTCCAATTATAAACATTGTGGGTTTTGCTATGATGGCTGTAATCTGACAGAAAACAATAAAATGATGGAGAGGGCAAAGAAATTTGCTTCCTCTATAGAGGACGAATAGTATCTTACTGACATTTTATATATGCTAAAGTTTTCAACCCTTCGCATTCAGATTTATGTATTAACATATTTAAGCCTGCAAATCTACACCACAACCTTCTCACTCATGCTATAACCATAGCTGGATTATTGAATGCAATTGCAGAGATTTCCAAGCTAACATAAATGCACATTGGAAAGGCAAGTATCAAGTATAGTTTCCAGCTCAAATCTAAAAGTGGTATAGCCATGTACCTGCAACAGCTCCTGACCTTGTATTTTAATACAAACAAAGATGTACTGCTTCCACATATGAGATGCATCACGGGAGGATGGATGGCTCTGTGCTTTATCACCTATAAATCACAATTTGGGGATTGTCTGTGTGGAGTTTTTTCTGAAAATCTCTGAAACCGTAGTCTATTTTTACCCAGCAAAAGCTCTAAAGTAGCAGTCTACAAAGATTTTTAACATGATGCTGACTAGAGTAATTATAAAACAAGTGTCTATGACAGTATTTAAACTGCACCATAGCATATGGTGACCAAGGACTCCCAATACATACTATACACAGATGTTTCCAGCTCTTGCAAAGAAAGGGCATTTGATTTATGAAAACAAGGGTTTTCTGCATCATTAGCACAATGTAAGTTTCAGGAATGGCTCTGAAATATAGAAATTCTGTGTTGTGTAAAAAAAAAAATTGAAGAATGTTTATATATGTCTGTTTTCAAAACCTTGGAAAAATTTTACGTTGAGAGGAAAAGGAGAAAAATATACTCTTATGTCTTAGAAAATGAACCATTTATTCTAAAGAATATTTAGAATATTTATTTTTAATGGGTACTCTCTTACACATACACACACACCCCCTTGATCCATATGTCCCAGCTCAGTTTTTTGGGAAATGCATGTTATCCTGGAATGGGGATGTGTGAAATCAGGACACCCATGAGAGCAAATACAAGACATGGATCAGTTGCTGGCTTTACACTCAGGTTTGCAGATAATTAGCAGTTTGGTATGAAAGGATGAAACTTCCCTCTGGAGGTTTCTAGATAAAATATATTTACAGCATATGGATCTCCTTTCAGACCAAAGGTTTTGAAATGTTCTGTGTGCAGAAAGTATGCAAGTGAGATGAAAAAGCAATATGTTAACTAAAATGTATTTTACTATTATTTTATTATATAAAATTTCCAAATTGCATTATAATATTAAAATATATATATTCTGATAATTTCCTTTTTTAAAAAATCAAGCAACTAATTGTAATTGAGGCTAATCTGATCTCACATCATTCTTCTGACAATTCTAATTCCACCTCATTTCATGTATTGCAGAGAATGAACAGGATTCACTGAAAATCTCCTCCGCAGTTGTGTATCTTTTTAACTTATTTGACACTAAGACTATATGCAAGACATTTTATGTATTCTTGTTGCTGATAGGAAGTATTTTATTGTTACTACTATTGTTATTGTATCATTCAGATAATGTCATGTGAGATATTCTAAAGAAGGTTATGAAAACAATAAGCTAGTTTTGAACCTGTGCTATAATTACACCATTTTTATAACCTTCTAGTTTTGAGCTCAGCTAGAGGTAATTTTGTTCCACATCAACCAAGCTCAAACCCTCTTCAAGGCTACCGATTTCAGGTATGCCTTGAGATGCGCTGCAGCCTGTGGGGTACTGGGTTTGTCCTCTCTTTTCTGCCACCAGCAGCCGATCTTCATACAGGGTACAAGGATAGAGGATGAATCTTTCATCTTCTTAATCTTGTGTTGTTCTCTTGCCTTATAGCACAGGCTGAGAACATCATATCAACAATTACTCATTTAATTTTTCTTCTCTGAATTGTCAGTTAATCTCATAAAAACAGAGTGTACCTAGACACTGCAACTTTTTCTCCTCTGTCTTGCTGATCTTTGTCAGCACATAGTATAGTTCTAAGAGAAAGACTCATCAAAAGCTGACATAAAAAGGGTGCTTCAAAACACCATGAACAATAAAAAACTGTAACACATTTGTGGAGAATACAACAATGTGGGCTGTGTCGTATGTTCAAGAGTCTTCTATTGTGGATGGTCTGGTGTTACACCTGATGAAATCTGTTACCTATAAAAATCATAAGTATAGTGGTTGACTTGTTCATTGCTTAAAATAATGAGTCCCTTGTCTTGTTCTGTGCCTCAAAATTTATGGTAACACTAAGGAATGATAAAAATAGAGGAAGTTTACTAGTAATAATGAGAAAGATTGAAATATGAAATATTAAAACAAAGCTGGACACTGAGCTAAAGTGGGCTGGTAGGGCAGGAAGAAGTGAGCAGCCAAGTAGCCTCATCTATGGCATGTGATTGGGAATGTGCAAACACCGCACCATGGTACTCATGGAATAGGACAAGTATCCTTTATGTACCTACCACCCAGTAATAAAAATACTTATGATATCTATGCAGACAAGTTTCCCCACTGGGTTCAGCTATGCTTGATTTTCTTAATCTAAGATCACAGGATGGCACTTCCTCCATTCTCTGCTTAAATCCTTTCAGTCTCTTGGCTGAGCCACATCACAGTGGTTGTCACTGTGTCAAGCTCTGTCCAGCCATCACCGATGTTTTGTTGCCACAGACAGATATGGACTATATTGGCAGAATTATAAGGCTGTACCAAGATGCTACCGCATCCTGTTCCAGTGGAGTGAAATTTCAAAAAATGGAAATGTAAGATTTCAAGGAAAGACCTGGAAATAAATAGGTATATCTATAGGCATCCATGTGGAAAAAACACTTCTTTATTTGATGAGAATTGTAACTTGAACAATCTCATTCCTTTAATCTCCAAAATGAGGGCCTCTCCTCTCCTCTCCTCTCCTCTCCTCTCCTCTCCTCTCCTCTCCTCTCCTCTCCTCTCCATTTTTTTTTTGCCAATTTGTGTGTGAAAACCTACTGAAGAATACTACAAATGAAGCCAAGCTGAGAACTGAAAACAGTTGACAGTTTGGTGACGTAGAAAATGAAATTATCCTCATCTGTGCTAAAAGATAGCAAAATAGTATCACGGTGTTGGTAAGGCTGGAGAAGAGAAAGCAGATACTAATTATATTCTCAGTCAAAACAAAACAAGCAAACAAACAAACAAACAAAAACATAAAGCAAATTTAACTCAAAAGCCTTGCAAATTAATAAATTAATTGGAAAAACTGAGATATTTATACTATGGGTATTTTTTTCTAGTAATTCAGAATACTCAGCTACACAATGACCAATGCTGCAGAGTCTACATGAAAATAAACTAACATATATCTGGGATTTTTTGCAACAAAGCTGTAGGTAGTTCAAAGAAACAAAAACAGAGTTTGTAAATACAGTGTACACTTGTGCTTCATAGGTATGAAATGTCACAGCAACCTGTGGCAGTTCAAAGCTTTCTGCATGGAAAAAGCCAAGTCCTGATGACTTCTACCAGTTTCTTAGATTATGATAGATTTTACAAGTGTTATCAACTGAATCTGATGCTATATCCAGTTATTCAATACTTATTTAAGCTGCAGGCTGATCCTATCTCCCTTGTTTGAGTGAGAAATCCTAAATCCTCTAAGAACTTTTATTGATACCTTGTGAATAGGATTTGTAAAATAAACCCCAGAGCTTGGTAAGAGGACTGATAATATGATTGCCTAGAAAGGAAGAATTAAAAACATTATTGACAGTAGACCTCTGTGTCTTTCTGCTCTCTTTACAATGGGTAATGAAGATGCAAATATGTTCTTTTCTTAAGGGATTATTCTTTTGCCTCACAGTGTGCAGGACACAGGATTATAGAAACTGCTTGGAAAATCAGTGAGACAGAACAGACAACAGATCCAAACCAGTTCTGGCACATATTTCAGTCTGGCATCCACCAAATGTTTTTCATAATGTCTTACCATGTGCTACTGTACTACAGTTTCCCAGGTGATTATCCATCTTCATATTACATTGCTAAAGTGGAGACAGACCAGGATCTTGTCACAGGTCAGAGAAAATAAAGGCCTAAAGGAGAAAATGTGTTTAATAAAATTCATTATTTAAAGATTGTCTTGGTCATAGATAATTTAAATGAATATAAAACCAGACTAATTACATTTTAACTATGACACAAGAATATTTAAAAATTCTACATAGAAAAAAAAGGCAAATTTTGTTTCTTTAAGCAAATTCCATACTTATTAAATACCTAATGGACTAGGTACTTATTACCTACAGGTCAGTTTTCAAAAATGTGGTAGATGGTATTCCAAGATTCTCTACCACATTGGACGCGTTGGACTTATATATAAGATTCCACACCTCCAAAGCCATCTTTTTGCTAAACATTGGGAAGGAAAAGAGTTTAGCATGTCAGCCTTGTTTAAATTTAGAAGTATCTCAAATCATCCTTCAGAATCCAGATATTAATCTCTCTGTTCTTTTGTTCCCTGTCAAAAACAAAGCTAATACCATCCCTCTCTTCTATCTACATATTTCAAAGAAGGAAATTTTTTTTTGCATCTCCCAGCTCATCTGGCACCTCTGGATATGATCAAGACATTAATATCACAGGCTAAATTTTTAACAGCTTCCTTATATCCCTGTAAAATCACTCCCCTCATTTTCTAAGAACTCCTTTCAACACCAAAATGTATAAATAAGAGACATTAATTAGTTAAGCAACCTGATATTACTCTGCAGTATATAGCATTTAAACAAAGTATTTTTAAAAAAGTGAAGAAAATCTCAAGCCTATCACTCCCTTTTTAATGCTGGTTTTCTATCTAAACAGAAAGAGAAGTGAACACTTTGCTTGTGTTCCCGTCTACAAAATGTTTCATAAAAACATTAGTCTTCTGTAAACAACATAAACTAAATATATTGACAATGTAATTGATACAAAATAAGAGTGTACAACTGTTTTCTAATTAATGAAACATGAAACTCTAGAGCATTAACAGCTGATCTAATTACAAAATATTAGCTGCTCTGGAAGGGAGTCATGAACACTCAGGTCACGGCACAAACCTCCTTGCAGATGTTCAGTTGGTTGACACCTGCAAATCATTTGCAAAACAAGTATTTATCTTTTTGGGCTACCAATTTTTCTGTTTTCTTTCATGCTAAAGCTTTGCTTCCATGGGAACAAAAGAATTAAAAGAAAGCCAGTGTAATTTTTTTGCTATGTACAGTTCTAATTAGCATAATCACATTATATTTATTCTTATTTTATTTTCTGGCTTCAACAGACAAGTCAATAAACAACTCTCAAAATTTTACCAACGGGTTTATTTTCCAGCTCGATTCTCATTTCTTTAGCAAAAGAACGTTTTCCATAGCTTATCACATTTCAAGTTTATCTTACATTGGATGTAAAATACTGATAAACCCTTGAAAAATTCATTATTTGTCTATATTCATGATGTCAACCTCCTGTCACTATATTAATCTTTATGTTGGTGTAACTTCAGAAACTTTCCTCCTCAGAGGTGGGAACAGTGAACAGAAACACAGATGACAAGGTTTGATCACTTATTGTTCAAAACATTGACATGTTCAGGAGAATATTTGTAGAATTCATTTTCTTGTCAGCAGAATGGCTAGAAATAAGCAGAAGAAGATGCTCCGGGTAAACAAAAAAATAGTAATTCATTACACATTGTAAAGGATCTTGGTTTTATGGGAGGGAGATACATCATTTAGAGCTCCCAGAATTGGAGGCACTAAAATCTGCAAATAAGTATCTAAATTATTAGTTAATCAAAATCATCAGTTGAACAGTTGACCACTTTTTGCCCATAGATTCCAGGGATTTCTATAACTGTAAATGAACAGAATTTCCAATGGTTTTACAATATTCATAATATACAGTAATTTCTGTCTATTCAAAAGGCAATGCCTCAAAAACAATACCTGTACAAGAATACAGCTTTTCATAGCCTAAGTTTCAACTATCATATCTGGATGCTGATGTAATAAAAACCCTAAGAAATGCCAGTGCAATAAAATGATGGAGGGGGAGACAGAAATTTATGGAGAGAAAGGAAGGAGGCAGAGGTATAGAATGCCTGGACAATTCAGAGAGATACACAGGGCAGATACAGCAGACATACTAATACCACCAGCATACTAGCTCATGAGTCTAGTATCATGTATGTTTTGGATTGTACTGCCCTGATATTGGCCCATTTCTGATCTCCAGAGTATCTAGTTCCATCTTTCTAGACCAGACCATCTGCCTGACATTATAGGTAATAAATAGGTTTTGAAGTCCCAAAACCCAAATATTTGCAACGAATAGTGAAGTGGTAGACTGCAGCAAGTCAGCCCAAATGATATCTAAGTTCATTTGCACTGAGCATTAGAGGATTTTCAAGTCTGATTCACAACAGCAGTGAGTGCTTTGTACATCACAGTCTTCTTCAGCTCATGACAGAACTGATTATAAAGTCTGAACACAGGTGATCAGGCATGTACATAACCACTGATGTCCTAAATTTCTTCATCAACTTGTCACCTGAACCAGTATCTCCACTTCAGTGGGGTGCTCAAGCCAATCCTGAAGGTACTCTCCCACATCCTTCCCAAAAGCAGCCTGGATTAGCAAAGAACTGTCTGAGTCTGAATGTTCATTTTACCTAAATTATCCTAGCTTATGCTCTCTGGTAGGATGCTAAAGACCAAGTTTTGAATCACCACTCTGCCTGATTTGAATGGAGATTTTAGGAGGACAGTGTCCTAGTCACAAGACCAAGGAAATTCAGGATGGTACCTAGAATGCATAAGGATCTCTGAACTAGTGCCCATCAGTTTACCAGCCCTGTGGCACAGGCTTAGGAGGACACAGCTTAGCTATCCAACCTGAACAACCACACAAGGGCAAATCTACAAGAAGAATTCCTCTCTGAAGCGTTTATAGCCTGGGCTGGCACTGCTCTGACACTATATGGTCCCAGTCCTGGGTTTCTCACAGTGACTTCCAGCTCTGCGCTGTGCTTTCTTCTGTAGTGTTGCCATGCCCATATTTCCAGTTTGCCTTACTCAAGTTCTTTTATTTGGTCACTTACGAAAGATTTTGGTACAAGGATTTAAATCTAATTTTCCCACCATCTATTTTATGTCTTACCAACAGAAAGATAAAATCAAGTTTTCTCTTTTTTTCCCCAAGTAAATAATTATATGTACCAATCAGAGTCTCTGCTTTGTGGCCATAATGTTAAATTTCCCAGTCCATCAGCTGGTAATCTGTTTGAAAACAAAAAAAGCATGACCCCACAGTACTTTCTACTTCCCTTTCACCATGCCGGCTGGATTAATCTAAAGTGTCATATATACACAAAGGAAGCAAAATCAAGCCAGGCAGCCAGTGTAACCAACCAGTGGAGGACTAAAGCTCCAGAGGAGAATCTATATCTCACTGCAGTCTGCTGCTAAGACACTAGTACAAAATATTATTCATCCAAGTGCCTTAAGCTAAACACTGGCAATGGCTGCTATATATGGATTTATTTATACTATATGGATAAATAAATAGAAATAAATGGATATCAAAATACTTCAAGGTAACAAAGAAACACTTTACTATCTGCTCCGGAAATACTAATACTGTTGGTAGTCATTACTATGTTTGACCTGGGCTAAAATTTTATTTTCCAGAATTTACAAAAAAGTTGTGAACTGGCTCATAGACAGACAATACCCAAATGAAAAATGCTTAACTCTTGAGCTGTTCTGAGCTTATCCAATATCACTTTTTCCTAGTTAAAATATTGTGTGCTAACATTTGCAAATTTTGAAATGTGTGTTACCATGACTGCAGCAAACAGTCTACTTTTAGATTCTGTTAATCTCTCATTTTAAAATATAAACCAGCAACTCATAACATCAACCAGTATTCGTCTGTCTTGTAGCAATTCATCTATATTATTAAAGAATTATGGTCCACTCAAATGCACAAAAGTGGTTTTAGACACTTCTTCATGAAATCTTATGTCAAGGAAAAGCCTTTTAACATGAAACTAATTTCCTGCACTATTTACTAACAAGACATGGATCTTACAGATAAAATTAATTGGTGCTATTAACATTCCATTTGTGAGTATATTATTATGCAACGATAGATGTTCTAATCTGTTACCTAGGCAATAAAACAGGATTTAACTGAATGTACCAAATAGCCTACATTTAAGATTTTTATATTCCTCTCCATATTAAACATAGAGAAATGAATGTCCATATGCACATAAACACTCCACTAGAAAAATTACTGCAAACAACCATATGATTCACTTCATCAAACTGAAGATGAATGTTCAGAAATAGATAGCTTTATTATCCATTGAAATATTCTACTGTAATCCTTAGTAATCTCAAAGCACAGTGATTCACAAAACACAACAAAATTATGTGGAAGCAGTTATTTATGTATTTGGAATGTAGATGCTGACAGTGATTTCTCACAAGCTTACTTCTATCATGTCACACTAGAGTCAGTCAAATGGCATGCTTAGGGTTCTATCTACCATTTTGATAGAAATCCAAGGCTTTATCCTGTGAGAATCTTGGAAAACACCAAAACAACCACAGAATTTAGATACTGGATGCAATTTTGATTTTCCATGGTCCTCTAGTGAAAAGTCAGTTCACAGAGAGCAATGAGTATTTTCACCATCACTGCTTTTGTGACAGTGAAGCATCATCTTTTGAAAAAGTTCTTATGCTGAGTCAGGAAATGACAGAAAATGAGTTTCTCTATACAGTTAATTTTCTTCTGGTTTGTGTAATCTTACACATATAAACAAATGTCTGCTTCCAGATGAAGCTGTACTAGCACTTTAGTTTGAATAAGAAGTGTATATTTGACATTAATCCCTTGGTTGTCCTCTTGTACATTACTTTAATTCACTTCATGAAGCAGTTTCAGTGCACCTGAACAAGGATGCTTTCAGTTGAATGTAAATCACATGTAGCACTACGGAAGTGCTGTTCCGCTTAGTAATGAACATTAGGTCTACAGGACCAGACTAGAGATGATTTAATCTACTCTGCTCTTTATCACATACATTGGGACCTTGGCGTCAACTATTTTGCTATAAAAGCTTTCTTCTATTGGTCTAAATTGTTTCATAGGGTAGATGTATTCTGTAAGCACAGGACTGTGTGCATGCACATGTTTACAGGGAGAAACACACACAAAATTATTTTAACTCTCAGAAGTCAGATGGAAAGTAGACTATACGAAAGTGTGGAATTATTTGCCTAGAACATCTCAGTCACTCTACTTTGGGGATAGTGATTACATTGTAGCCTCGAATTATATGTTTAGATTCTTCCTCCAAGAGACCTCTACCTCATAACACATGATAGATTATGATAGTTTGTAGAGGAGATCTACTCAACATTTCATTTTATTCTCTGTCTTCAGTGTATGTACGCACACTTGTTTACTGTACATTATTCAAATCCCCCTCTGAAGACAGATATGTTATCTGTTAGACTTTCTTACAGCACTCATCTACATAGGTTGTATCTATTCTAGTAAACAAAATGGGCCAGGGCCTGTTTCTGGCACTGTGAGCAAGCAGAACGGGACAACTTGCATCCAGACAGTTAAACCTTCTTTCCTGGGGAGCAGGATCACTTGGTCCATACTCTCTCATGGAAACAGTCCCAAGCCTGTACTATCTTGCTAATACATGCAACCTTCACTGTCCTGCAAGCATCTCCTGGGCACTTGAGATAAGAGCTCTATGTGTCTCTGCCAAAAGTAAGAAAAGGAACATGCTAACAATGAAACGAGAGGATTGCTGATGTGCTAACATGCAAATCTGTGTCCTGATCTTGCTCAATTTGCTTGTGTAAATGGAGCCACAGTTACTGCACAAATTCTGGCTTGTGTTCCCAGATCCCAGTGAGCTGGATAAGGGCTCATACTGATTTTACTGATGTGAGTATGAGACACAGAAATGTAACTGTCCAAGTTTTCCAGTAATTTTGAAGTACCAGTCTGATATACCAAGAATCAGAGTTTTCAGATATTTAAAAAAAAAAAAAAAAAACTTAAGAAACTTATATTGTGTCAGACCAAAAATCCTTTTAGTGTAATAGCTTGTTCAAGGTAATAATTTACACAATGGTCAATAATGGACATTTGGAGAAAGAGTACGAAAAAGAAGGTAAATACAGTGCAAATCCTTTGATGAGGAAAAATATTCAAAATATTGGTGCACTCTCAGATTAGTTTTGTGGTATGGCAGTCTTTTTTCTTTATTATTTTCTCCCATTTCCTTTTCCATCTTTTGACCATGACAGACAATTAAACTGATGATACCTTCCAGTTTTCTTTCCTAACTGATGATGATTAATTCAGAATCCTTTATTTTATGTGTGTAATTAAAATATCTGAAGTTTTTTATTTATTTTGTTGGTTTTGTATTTATATCACTTCACACCCATTGACATAGAATTTCATCTGTGATTTTGTTGCCTAGTCATTCTGTGTTACCTCTGCAACTTTTTGCAGTAGCTTCAGTTTAGGGTGTCTTGTATTAATTTGCATCAACACTTATATAAATTGAGAGTATAAACTCTCAGAACACAGTGGCTTGAGCAGCAGCTGAGCTGAGCACTGAGCAGTTCTGCAAACAGGGCATAAAAGTTTAAAAATGTGCATTCAAAATGTGAGGACTCTGTAATAAATGAACAAAAAAAGGTAAATTTCAGTTTAGGTAACTTGCTAGCCAAATCCTGTGACAGGGATCAAAATTGGTAAACATTCCTCAAGTACAGCAGATCTATTGAAAATTATTTTGTTCAGTCACCTTTTGTTTAATGGGTTCCATCAAACCTAAAGCATAGGTCTTAGAAAATCTCACCCATATTCCTGACATCCATAGAAGCTGAAGGATAAGGATTTGTTCTAAAATCATGCAATCCCTTCAGCACCGGAACGAAATATTTCAAATTCTTCCAAGATCTAATTCCAATAAGCTCTCCCTCACCTCCACATGAAGTTCTTGGGTATCTGATGTTGTACTGATTGCAATTGCATTCTAGCACGATTCCTGAAACATCCATCCACTATGACAACTGCAAAGCACTGTGTCTCTCTGAGGAGAAAGTCTAATCACTAAGTAAAAACCCAGAAGGAATGGGTGACTATTAGCAATCTACACTAATCTGTACATTAATAATTTCTACAGGAATGTTATGAAAGCTACTGATGCAGCTGACATTGCTGACAATGTGTATTTTCTCTGTTTGATCATTTATCATGACAAAGATACTATCTCTGTCTTACCTCACAAAAGAGATAGTAAAAAAAAAAAAAACACACACACACAAATTGAAAATGTATAAATTAAATTACTGTAGCTGGTTAGGTCCACTGCTTATGCCAAGCCCACTTTTTTTTTTTACTTCCCATTTCTATGCTGCACACAACAGTGACCCAACAGCCTTCCTCTCCTTTTCCAAAGATATTTAAGATACAAATCTCTGCAGGAGGATTTAGGTGTGTGACACTGCATGGCACCTGCAAGAGCTGCCGCAGGAGAGAAGACCTGAAAACTTTTTCTAATTTGTCGAAGTCCTACATGAAAGTATTAAAGACACAGAACAGGAGACCTTTCTAAAAATATTCCAAGTGATCAAGACAGAAATACCTGTGACAAAAGATCCAAAATCATAAACATTTATTGATTTGCCTAAGCACCAGTGGGGTCTAAATACAGAGGAGGAAATAAAGTGTTATCAAACATCAGAGCTTTACAAAGGTTCTAATTCAAAATTCCTGATAGCATACTGGCAAGGAGGGAAGATGGTTTAATAAAAATATCATACTTTATTGGAGACTTATGTGGTAATATATTTTTCTTCTTTAACTGAAGAGATCAAATACTTGAAGAATTCAGAAATAATGCCAAATCTCTAAACTTTACATATAAGGTTTCTGTCCTGCTCGTTTCCAAAGTATTCAAGGAATAAGTACCACTATTCTCAGTTAAATAAAGGTCAGGTCTGGGCTTCCATGTGGATAAAGAACTAAGTGCCATACCAAACAGAGCAGACAGACTTTCTCCAGGAAATATCACACAGGGAAAGGAGGAGCAGACTTCCTCTGAAGTGCAATATTTCAGGGAAGTCTCTTATTTACATTCCTAAAACACAGCCTTTTTGTTTGGACTCTGTCCCATGCATATAATGGGATATGAAACCTACAGATAACTGAACTACAGATACTTCCACTGTCTTTTTATTATAGCTCTAAGTGATATTAAAACAAATCCATGTGTTGCTTCAGGACATTTTAGATAAGAGACCCCAGTTGGTTTCAGAGTGTGCCCTTGTTCTATTCACGTTGCACATGAGGTCACACAGGGGAAGCCGGTCATCCTGTAAATGCACATCTAGCTTGGTTCTTCAGATACTCACAGTTGACTCACCTACAACCATATCAACATCATGGACTCCAAAATAACTATTTCTGCAACCTCCACTTGCTGTGATTCCCTCAGTATTGACTCTGATTCTGTGGGTTAGATATACTCCAAAACACTGGTGCTATCTGGTGGAGAAGAACTGGCGAAAGATACTTAGCTGTGATTTCATGTACCATCAGCAAGAGAAGCATGTAAACTCAATATCCAGCTCTGGAACACCGCTACAACACCTGTAGGATGGCTAATTCATTTTGACTCACCAGCTACCATGACTTAACTTCTTGCAGTACCTTGAGAAATGGCTGAGTCAATCACAGCTGAGAAAGCAAAAGCTGTCATCTAATGCTGATTATGGTACAGGGGGTGCCTTTTGACAAGCAATGGCTGACTGACCTTTTAATACACAAAGTGAATATTGTGTAATGAATTGAACCTATCTGCTAAAGAATTAACAGTTTCCTTTAGGGTCAGCAGCACGGGTCTCTAGGAGCTGCAAAGATCCAGTGGGATGTTTAGCAGCCTTAGCTCAGACCAATTCATGACCCTCTAGCTGGCATTAGCAAGGCTTCATAATCATAACGACCAAGAAGATCCTTCTTCAGGAAGGATCTATCTATCTATCTATGCTTAACTACCATTCTGGATTTGTCTTCAAACTGATCAATCTGTTGACTGACACACACAGTCACACCCAAACCCCATACATCTGAAGTCAGTGGATTATGCCTCAGTTGCATATAGATCTGATCTGGCAGTTCCATTTGTATTTGGGAGTTGTCTTTTCAAGGACTGAATACAATACATCAGGAGACAGGCTGGAGTATGGTAAACCCAAGTCAACTGGACTAGAAGCAAGGCCCAAGTGCCCTGGCCTGCCAGCCTATAACCTCAAGTACACCACAGTGTTGTAAATATGATTATTGATATATGCTTTATACTGCACACATACTGGTAAATCAAGGACTTCTTGGGCATGGGTACAAGTGCTGAATCTTGATCATTTGAAATATTAAAATGTTTGAATGATCTCTTGTAAAGTTTTGGCCCAAATCATCACTTACATGTAGTGTGTATGAGTTAATTTCATATGAGTTACCACAGGTCACACGGTTTGGACATAGCCACCTGGTTTCAAAGACCAAGCAAGTTAAGTTATATGGATGTTGCCAGACTGTAGCTATTGGCCAGAGGTCCAGAGAATGGGCCTGGGAATTATAATTTATTAGCATGAATGTTGCCCAGCTGTCTCTGGAGTCACACGCAACCGTGAAGAGTGTGGAAATCCATAAGTTTTCCCTTTCTACAAAATGCTGCCATCTGAACTCTGAGAGGGCTGAGAGGAATCAGGAAGGAGGGAAATGAAGAGCATAAGAGAAACAGAGAACAGTGGAGTCATAATGTAGCGCAGGGAATGTTTTATGGTCACACAGCCTGAGGAATGTTTGTGTTTAAACTCTGCTACCAGACTTACCCCTGCTTGCATACCTCACTGTTTTTACATATGATTTCCTGCAAGAGTGTGCTCCAGGCAGGGGCACCTAGCCAAACTGGTCACTGAGCTCTGCTCCTGTGTCACTTGTGGTTGTGGGGGGCCTTCACAAGGATTCTTAACGAGGGCAATGATGTAGACTACAACAACACTTGTGTGTACATAAGAAGACCTCCAGAAAGCAAAGAAAGTATAACATTTCTCTCATATCTACATGCCTGTTCTTCTTCGAGACCCTGAGGCTGCAGTCATGGTGAGAAAGAGCTGAACTTGTGAAGAAGGAATAGGTACGGCAATGTTCCCAGTACTGGAGTTCAGTATGAAGGCTGGACTCAAACGCACAAAGTCAAATCACATAGTCAGGGTTTTTCATCTGGCTTCATGGTACTTAATGTCACAAAGTTCTAATTTTGGCCTCAAGAGTATGGTTAGCAATGGTGATAGATGATTAATCCAGCCTAACAGTCACTCCTACGTGTAATACTGTTTGGATTTCCTTGCACCCTTCGCAAGCTCCTATTACTTTGATCAGCATTGCAAGGGGATAACCTGGGGACAGGGGAGAGCTCCTGTCATAAGAAGCTCCTTGTCAAGGAAGTCGTGAATCTTCCAGAAGCAGCTAACACTGGTCCTATCATATCTAAAGGAGGTAGGGGAGAGACCTGTGTGTCATGCATCATCTCTAGACAACTCTACCACTTCTCAAGGTTTTATCATGATGTAAAGAAGGTACAGACTTCCACAAGCTTTTTTTGCCATGGGTTTTTTATGGCATATATATTCTGCAGCTAAACAAAGGGATAGATTTGGCAATAAAATTATAGCCATAGACAAAATCCGAGACTGCTTTTGTACTATACTTCCTTTTCCTCTTATACAGAGTAACAGTTACAAGCCAGCAAGACAAAGAACTGATGTGATTACCAGTGTAACAATACATTTCAAAGTGTCTGTGTCTCCCTCGCCTCATCTCTCTGGGACTGTCTTTATTGGTAAGTGCTGCTATTTATTATAAATCACCTAGGGAGACTTCAGTTCCTGCTGTCTTTCTCAGTATGACTACCTATGAATAACTTCTTTTCTTCCAGACAATTGTTCAGTATATAGGAACTGATTTTGATGTAAAAAAGCTGTATAGATTTTCCAAACCCACTTTTTTTCATATTGTGCTTTACAACTGAATACTTACTAAACAATTTTGAGTGTGAAACATTGCTTCTTTGTAATTCTGTAACGCAATTTGGTCTAAGTGTAATTACTAATCATTCTGTAGAACCAAATGAAGGTGCAGTAACTAAGGGATTTAATTCATCTCTCTTATTTTAGACATCTAATTTATGTGCCTCCAGGTATAATTTCAGAAGATTCTAGTTTTGGACGCAGAGACAGCTTAAAAAGCTGTGCTGCACTTCATCACACCCTGAGCTACAGTGACACAACACTTTGTGAAACCGTGGTGTAAAATAGGTCAAAGGGTAATCTGTTAGTAAAGACAGAGTAGTTTAACACTGAGAATTTCATCTGTTCAATTGCTGCATAACCTTGTAAATTGAAGAAGTAAATGTTAGTTCAGCTGGTGCAGGAGTATGGGATGAAGGTTAGGAATTTCTTAATCCAGGCTTTCCCCAAAATATGTGTCTTGTAAAGTGCTCTGGAAGACTCAAGCCTCATTCTCTTGAATTCACACATTTTTCAATAGACAATTATAATTATCGGAGGATTCAGACCACAAGTCAAATTTGGCTACTTGCTGAAGAAAGATATTGCAGTTTGCTGATGTTTTAGGAAGCCTAGGAAGAAAGGTGTGCTAACAAGTAACCTGACTGGAGCATCTGTAATACACCTGAATTATAGGCCCCTAGCAAATGCTTTTAAAACAGGCACATACATTCCTCATGCAGAGAAAGCCAGACAATACTATCTGTATTTAGGGAGACAAGATCTCATTATGAAGCCTGCAGAGGCATGTGTCTCCAGTAGTTAGAGAAATAATATTTTTCCTAAGGTACTCCTTAGGTACCTAAAATTATTGTATGAATTACAGACTATGTATCCCAGCTATGATCTTACTTCATCATCTGAAGCAGATGCTGGCAATATGAGTATCTCCTATGAATGCTGCTCAGGACACTACCTGGGACTAAAAAAGCTGTATCCTGAAATCAATTATGGTTCTTATTTTTGTCAGCTAAGTAACACCACTGCTCCAGGAATCTTTAGCAGTTCATTTTGCTGCAGCTTTCGGTTCCCTTTTTCCCCGAAGGGATGATGTAAAGGGATTCAGCATGGCAGAGTGCCTGGGCACAGAGAGCTGTACTCTGTACAGTGAATGTGACAGCCATGCTGTGTAAAGGAAAGGTCTGATTATTTTTCCTCTGGTTATCTGAAACATTCACTGAAAATACAGAGAAAAGCTTGCAGAATTAAACCCTAATGGGTTCATGCAATGGAAGTAATAAGAATATTAGCACAATCTATTTTTAAGCAGTCTAAATAATGTTTTTCTCTCAAGTGGACATGCTGTTGAAGCCATATGCAAAACTGCCCCCCCCATCATCTCTGTACACAGTCCTTCACAAAAATCTATGAAATGCAATAGAGCTCTTTTTGAGCAATTTCACTGTCAGGGAAGAATGCAGGAAGGGTGGAACACCAGCTCTCTAATGGAGTAATTTTAGATTTTATTGTAATGCCTGCCAGTGAATATTCCACATGCAGAGATTACTAAAGCAAACTGTGAAAGGCCACAGCCTGCCCTGTAACCCTAAAAGGATGTTGGGCTTGGCTTTCTTCCAGGGCAGCAGGATGTGTGGCCTGGATTAGAACAGGAGTATTCCTTACATTCATTGCTTTTTAATGATGTCATGCTTGCTAGCTATTGCAAGTCCTTTATGCTTTCCTCTGTAAAAGCTCTTCTAATACTACCAAAACTTCCTGGTAAGAAAACATTCCAAAATAAAGCATCACATCCATGTCATGATAAAAGTGTAGAGCTGCTAAAATAGATAGCTTCATGAAAGAGTAACTCAGCCTTGGTGATTGTACTATTATTACATGTGTGTTAATTGAAGTCATAAATACATGCTAAATGGTTATTTTAATGCTTCTGGGTTTATCAATACAAAACACTGTATCTGAAATGCATTGTTTTGCTTTACTTTATACTGTATCTGAGCATGCAACCCAGTGTTGAAAAAAGTGAACATTTCATTTAATATTGCAATAATTTCATTTCAGGGAGGATGTAATCATTAGATTACAAAATTAAACACAAATATTTTTGAACATTTTGTGATCATGAAAAACATACTAGCTACCTCTTACAATGATATATGAATTCTGGAAATCAACACAATTATTAATTGAGCTATTAATTATAATTGTGTTGATTAATTATAAATTACAGAATCACAGAATGGCTGAGGTTGGAAGGGACCACTGGAGATCACCTAGTGCAACCCATCTGCTAAAGCAGGTTCACCAGAGCAGATCACACAGGAATGTGTCCAAGCGAGTCTTGAATGTCTCCAGAGAAAGAGACTCCACAACCTCTCTGGGCAGCCTGTTCCAGGGCTCTGGCACCATCAAAGTGAAGAAGTTTCTCCTCATATTCAGATGGAACCGCCTGTGCTTCAATCTGTGCCTGTTGCCCTTCATCCTGTCGTGGGGCAACACTGAAAGGAGCTTCGTCCCATCCTTTTAAGTAAATTGTGTTTATCTAGTTGCAACCATCAGTTGCACAGGAGAACAAACTGGAGGTGGAAGGCCCAAAATATTCTTACCTTGGTTGTGTTTCTAGCAATGTTCTTTCTGGGCACATCAAAACTAAACTTTGCAGTCAAAATGACTTGCTGTCTCACTGTAACTGGAAATAGTTCTAAAATGTCATGAGTTAATAGTAAGTGTTTCCAGGCACCAATGTAAAACCCCCACCAGTAGAAATTTTCTCTTTTTTTTCTGTTTTTTTTTTTTTTCAAGAGATTATGCTCACCAGAGCAGTGGATCTTGGAGTGACAGTAGTTGACATGTTGCATGACTTTATTTCATTCTTCAGCAATATCAGGGTAGACCTGGAGAGTGGCCGCACAGATGAACAGTCAAATCCAAAGCAATTCAGGGAACACAAAGTGGGTGCTGAGTTAGCATCATGGTTTAAAAGAAAAATGAGCTGATGAGCTATGATGGTGAAACTCCACAAAAAAGGAAAAAAAAAATAAATACAGAATTGTCTTCAGAGTATAACAACCCAGCCTTCTGAAATAATTCCTGAGTTGGATATACTCACACAAGTTTGGAAGGAATTGAAAGGTATTGTTATCTGTACCTGTTCTAACGAAGTGACCTGAAGACAGGCCAGCTCACTCAGAATCTACAGTCATTCTGGGATGGATTCTTACATTGCTCTTTCTTCTTGGAACAGGATCTTTTTGAGGTTGCCAAACAGGAGTAGAAGGGCTGTACGGGGATCCCACAGTGAGAAGAGTCAACGCAGCTGCCTCTTTCTCTCCTATCATGAATTTCCAAGCCAGGCTGCATGGCACTGCTCTTAGCTCCTCTGGTTTTCTAATGACTAGAGGAAAGGTCCAGTGACACCTCTCTCTATATCCACAGCACTGGCAAAGTTAAAGATCTAAGAGGCATTTGTATACATTTTGAGCTTCACCATCTCCTTACCTCTCCACAACCACTTGGCCTTCTGTCACCCTCACCAAGACGGTGCTGCCCCATCCTTCTGCCAGGGTCTGCTGCCTGCAGGACCTGTGGCCACTTGCATAGCCCTGGTGTGCCCCCTGCCATGGGTGTCCTTACCCACTACCTGCTTTTGGGGATGGGAGGGTCACGTCTCCCATACCGCGCCTGTGATTTGGCTGCTTTCTCTGGAAATAGTTTATTCAAAAGGAGTATCTAATTTGGGGCAAATACATCAATCAGAAGTATTTAAAATGTAATTTTTTTGTCATACCTTGGCACTTCCAAATGTTTGAAAATAATAGCAAGGAGGATTTGAGAGGGTTTATTTTGTCCTGGTTCTGCCTCGAACTCTGTATGGCTGTTTGTGTAAGATGTACATTTAAATGCATATTAACGGTCTGGCTTTGCTGTTTCATTGTCTGCTTCAGAATAAACTGAGCCCTGAAGATATGTGTCTGTGCCTGTGCTTGTGCTCAAGATAAAGATGTAAATTAAAACTAGCCAGCCTGAGAAACGCTCTATTTAAATTTCATAGAATTGTAGAATATCTTGAGTTGGAAGAGACCCATAAGGATCATCAACTCCAACTCCTTGCTCCTTGCAGGACTACCTAAAACTAAACCGTATGATTAAGAGCATTGTCCAGATGTATTTTTAAATCTAATGTGACTGAAACACCACATTCTGCAGAGTATGCTTACTTTTTTTGTGCCAAAATTTTCCATAAGAAATATAACAACATCAAAAGATTTTAAAAGGTATACACAATCCTGCAGTAATAAATATGTATGTTTGTGCAGAAGACTGAAGGAGATTAGGGAAATAAACCTTGCTCAGATCGTAAGAATGAATTAAGGCAATCAACAAGGAAAAGAGTTCCATACCTGGTGCAGGATAATCATGTGTATTAGTGCAGGTCAGGAGTATTTGCCCCGCTGAAAATGACCTGGAGGTTATGGCAGGTGGCCGACAGAGCACTCTTACCACAAGGCAGATGGATTATTTAGCTACAATTGGAGAAGCATGGCTACTCAGCCAAGGATTAAATTAGTATCCCACTTTGCCTGGCAGTGGTGAGGCTGCACCTCAAATGCTGTGTTGGGTTTTGGGGGACCTAGTTCAAGAAGGTTGTTCAGAAATGACATGATCTGGCACTTAGCTACCAATATGACTGAGGGCCTGTAAGCAAATCTTAAAGAATTTGGACTCCTTAAGTGTGGTAAAAATGGAAGCCAAGGCAATCTAACCCAACCCTATCATCTGGATCTGCAAATATGATGGAGCTAAACTTTTCTTGGTAGTAGATGGTAAAACAAGGCACAAGAGCTACACGCTGCAGTTTGGAAGTGTCAGGCTGTGCATTATGAAAAACTTCTTCACTTGGAGAGCAAGGCAGCAAGGGAGAGGTTACACAGACAGGTAGTTTGTCTGCCTTTAGAGAATTCCAAGACTCAGCTGGACAAGTCCAGAACTAACCTGATCTAGCCTGATGACTAATTCTACGGGGAGAGGGAGGGAGGTTGGTGCAGATCTCCAGCTGCCACTCCTAACCAACTTTTTTGGCAGTTCTGTGAATTGCAGAAAGGGCCAGCTGTGCAGTCCTTAATGTCATCTCCTTGGCTAGTATCCAGTAACTCTGGGGGCTTTGGAGGAAAACATAGAAAACCCTGATACAGATAATTATGAAACAATTTGTTTCAAGATAAAAGTTTATTGAAAGCATAATGAATTTCTAAGACTTTATTGTAGCCTGTAATAGGAATGTTAAGATGTTGAAAACGCTTTTAGCAGCCTCCTTTCATTTTAAACACATGAGCATTCCAGACCAAAGGTTTCCAGGAAAAAAGCCTTTAAACCTGAAATCCTGGTCTTAAACTTCCCACCAGGAATAAAAGTTCTTATTCAGCTGATTCCCGTTAAAGAAAAAACAAAAGCTTCCATTACAATCCAGCCCTCAAGGAGCAGTTAGTAACAATTAGAAAATTATTGCCACATCACAATCTTAGGAGTATGCCCTGAGGGAAAAGCTTTTGACAGAAGACTAGCATTCCTCTGATCTTGCTGCGAAGAGGGGTAAGCACTACTTTCTTATTCACTCAGGAGAAAGTTGTTCTGGCCCATGAATGGTAAGCTTTTGCACTTAAAGTCTAATACCTGCCTATCTGTCTAGCCAGATATTTAAAAATTTGTTCACATAATGTCACTCTGGAAGACAATAGTTTCAGGAAAAGTATTGCAACTAATAAAACTTTCCTTCATTAGTATTTCTTATTACTCATGAAGATTTAGGAAACGGTTTAGTAAATATCACAGCCAAATTCAGGGATTCTAGGTATATACAGTTCTAAATACTGTAGATGAAAGTAGACTTGGCCACTGAGATGGGTAACATAGTCACGTGTTTCTAACTGTAGCTCAGAGAAACTCAGAGAAAAAACAGATTATTCACACTTTAATATCCCACAGTGAGAAATCTCTCAATTTGTTTCATGGTCATCTAATTTTTCTCATTTTAAAATCTCATTGGATGATGACTAAGGGAGTGGAGCATCTCACTTATGAGGAAAGGCTGAGGGAGCTGGGTCTCTTTAGCTTGGAGGAGACTGAGGGGTGACCTCATGAATATTTACAGATATATAAATGGTGAGTGTCACGAGGATGGAGCCAGGCTTTTCTCGGTGACCACCAGTGATAGGACAAGGGGTAATGGGCTCAAACTGGAACACAAGAGGTTCCACTTAAATTTGAGAAGAAATTCTTCTCAGTGAGGGTGCCAGAACACTGGAACAGGCTGCCCAGGGGGGTTGTGGAGTCTCCTATGCGACATTCAAAACCCACCTGGATGCCTTCCTGTGTAACCTCATCTGGGTGTTTTTGCTCCGGCAAGACTGAACTGGATGATCTTTCGAGGTCCCTTCCAATCCCTAACATTTTATGATTCTGTGAATACTGTGAAAAGGAAAGGAAAGGAAAGGAAAGGAAAGGAAAGGAAAGGAAAGGAAAGGAAAGGAAAGGAAAGGAAAGGAAAGGAAAGGAAAGGAAAGGAAAGGAAAGGAAAGGAAAGGAAAGGAAAGGAAAGGAAAGGAAAGATAAAGAAAAATATTTGTGATTATCTAGTTGTAACCCTTTGAAAATATTATTTTCTTTTTTTGGGAGAAGTGGAGACAGTGAGGCTGGATGAGGAAACAAAGCATATGTGGCCTCCCAAATTCAAACAGGAAATGAGTAACCACTTCTGGAATAGAGCATGCAAAGGCGTCTTCACACAAAGTCCTGGGTTTCTCCATCCCCTTACTTGTATATCTGGAAGGATATCTGCATTTAAAATACCGCTTAAAAAGTAGATGTGACTGCACTATTATAAATTTGTTCTACATTGCATTTTATCTTATTCACAAGTCACTCAAGGTCTCACAGCTCAGATTTATAGGGGGACTTCTGACAAGAACATTGACATTAATGTAACAAACAGTAAAGCTGAATGTCAAGAGTTTCCCTCTAAAATAACATCTTGACATATTTTCAGCTGAAAGAAACAGTGGTATTTCTCTTGAGCTGAAAAGTCTTTTAGGAGAAACTGCATGACCAATGTTGTCAGGATATTAATGCAATTAATGTACATATGCTCACGCCAGGTGACTCCTGCTTTATCAGCTCATTTTACAAAAAAGTTGCCAGATAAATCAACATTGCTGAAGTGGGAAAGTATCTTTGGCCAAAGCCATGTATCCTTCTAAAGAATAACCCCAGTAAAACGTAAAGTAAGTGCATCATAGTCAGTTTCTTAACAGGACAGAAGACATTCTGGAAGCAAATTTCAACCAAATTGCAAAATTTCATGTGCAAGATTTGACTGCTTTCAACAACTGTTATTGTATTTTGAATGCAGGAAGGATGGCAGAGTAACTAGGAAAAGAAAAATGTATTTTGCAGTGAACTAGAAAAAAGTGCAAGGAAGCCTTTCTGTTCTTCACGTTGTAAAATTCGTTTTAAAGTTTCAGTTACAAAATTGTGTTGGTAGAAGGAAGCTGGCACAAATCACAAGCAAACCTGGTATTTAAACATGTTCTTTTGCTTTCTGGCTACTTACAGGGTCCATAGGATATGCTGTCATGCACTTCTATCTAACATTCTTTCAAAGGAGAAAAAGATATGCTGCAAATGGAGGTAGAGTCCTATTTCTACGGGCTTTTACCTCTGTAATCCCAAGGACAAATGGTCATTAAGGTATTCTTCTCTTTTCTTGTTCTCATTACAAAACCACTAAGAATTTAGCACTGGTGACTATTTCCAGAGCTAGAATGGCTCAAGATTGGAGTAGAAGGGGTGAAAGATATCATTTTTAAATACTAGCAGACCTGTATGGTTGGGGCAGTGTCTGTGTTATGTCTGGTGCTAATACATGCTATCAATCATTCACCTTCATAATCACCAAATTCACACCATTCATTTCCTCTCTGCACTTCTAATGGATTCTTTTTCAATTTTGGATCTTGTGTTTATCCACAGAACACTGTAGCAGCCCTGAGCATGACAAAACAGGCTTTGAGTTTAAATGCATGAGCTTCTTAAGGGAGATAGACTTTAATTTAGATGCAAGCGTTTATATCAGGAAACAGACCTGACTTCAGCTGGGATTAGTGTAGGCCGGGCAGATGTTTTTATGCATACCTAACAGTGTGAGAACAGCAAAATCAGCTCCAAACTCAGTGGGATCTTAAAACTCTTTGTATCTTTACTTGTGCACCAAACCCCAGGGGCACTGCTGTATGTAAGAGCCTGTTTTAGTTAGTTGTGAGCAGTCTGTAGAGTTGATATCGCTATAGATTAATGCAGAACAGCTTCTTCCTTTTCATTCATTCCTTACCTCTGCCCCTCTGCTCTCTCTTCATCCCAGCCTGGGCATCTGGTCCACAACTCAATGCTGTGCTACTCTGCTGCTGTTTTGGATAGCCTGTAGCATTCATTAAATACTATGCA
Source organism: Nesoenas mayeri (assembly GCF_963082525.1). Classification (NCBI taxonomy): domain Eukaryota; kingdom Metazoa; phylum Chordata; class Aves; order Columbiformes; family Columbidae; genus Nesoenas; species Nesoenas mayeri. The sequence continues at coordinate 13,511,327 of NC_137544.1, forward strand.
CCTGGGTATATATTAGTGTATTTTGCATGTTCATGTCATTCTGTTCCCTGTTATATATGTGCTTTTGTATGGGTAGATGGGAAGTACAAGCCTTGCATTTGGAAATCATAAGCTCATTCTGTCAGTTCAGTAACAGAAATGTAGCCATCTTCTCCATGGTCACACTCTGATCCTGGATCCAAATATCTGTCCTGCTTCATTTACATCTGCCATTATGGAATTAAATTATTCAGTCAAGTTTCAGTACCCAGAGAGCAGACTGACCAGTCAGTCTTGGGGAAACAGTGCAAAAGTAATATTGAAGGAACAGAGCCGTGCAACCTTCCACAGACATGCCCTTCCAGGGGTCACTTCGTTCATACAGCATTTGCAGAGCTGTTCAGCCAATGCAGTCAGGGGGATACTGCTGACCTGGGATGGAGCCTCATGGTGGAAGAATTCAGTTTTGTCAAAGCTTCTGAGAAGCGTGACTTTACTTTGAGGCCCTACAACCATTGTACATCACAGTGTTTTAGGGGTTAACAAAAAAAAAAAGAAAGAGAGAGAGAGAAACCTTTAAACAGCCTGGCAATGAACCCATGACCTACAAGAATCTGTAGTCCATTAGCAATCAGTGACCCATCAAGTTCTCTGCTTTACAGCCCTCATTATCTCACAGTTGACTGAACTCATGCAACATGACATTTATTTATTAATTTACTTGAAGAAAGGGACATTAGGATTATTTAAAAATAGGACTAACTCAGTTATTCCAAGAACCTAATTTTTCAAAGCCTGTCATTTAAAACTGAATAATATAATTATTTGTAATTTTCCTTGTAATTCTGTGTTCTGTAATGGAAATCTCATTGATTGTCTTACACATGCCTTACAAGTTTTTCACCTGTTCTGACATTTGAAGTCTTTCTCAGGACACAGTACCTACCCAAGAAGATTCACTTAAAAGGAAAAATGGGCTACGCAGGGATCTGTTCCATGCCCCTGTGTTCTCCAGCTCAATCTTCTTCCTGAATGTAAAGATTAACCTTAAAGCAGCAGAGTAGCTCTTTGCCCTTTTCCCTCCCTGAAAAGGAAACTGTCACTTCCAACTACTTCAGAATGTTAATTCTGTAAAACAGCCATGCCGCAACCCTGCAACAATGCACAGTTTATTCTGGGTGGCTTTGGAATTGCCTCTGACTCCTGCTCATTTCCCAATAATTACTGATAATTACACCACTCAAAACAAAATGAAACACAACAGACTCTTTCAAAGTTGTAGAAACAAAGTTTGTCCAGAAGCTGACCTTCCCGTTTGGAGGTGAGAGGAAGTGTGCATGGAATTATATAGGCATGATGAGTTGCTTTCTAACTCATTTTGATAGAAATCAACAAGCATAGGCAGGAGGAAAACCAAGGCAATAGCTTTAAGGAGCCCCAGGCAGCAAGCTACGTGCAGGCTTCGGTTTATTCAGTGGCTTTAGGAGCTGTCAATGTTCTGTCTTCCCTGTTATCTTAATATACTGCAACAATGGCAATGATAAACAATATACATTTAATATAAACCCTTCTTCACTTGTTTATAAAAAGAGTTTCTTTGGTCAGCATACAAACGTCTTTGAGGTCTTTTTAAGGCTCATTGCCAGGGGAAAAGTGGGGGGGAAAAAAGGCTGCTGGGGGAGCTGAGGAAGACCTGCCAAGTCTTACTTATACAGCAAAACAGTTTTTATGGCATTTCTCCTTTTTGGCTGAGTGGTTTTACAGTATGTTTCAGCAAGACACTAAAAATCACACCCACCCTAAGTTTCAATCATCCTCATTTAAATGGCCCTGGAAGAAGCAAGGGCCTTGTAAGTGCTTTTGAGCTGCAGTATAAGAGTTCTGGCAGAAAGAGGCCTTGGACTTGTGATGCAGCATTCACATCCACATCACAGCTGAGGCACAAAACAGCCTTGGAGTGACGATGCTGCTTTCATCGTGGGGTACGTGTGCAGGCGTCAGGGGGCCTTGGAGCTGTGACATTTGTGCAGGCGCTCTGACATGACATTTCCTTCAGACAGGCAGAGGGGCCTTGGATTTCAGACAGTAGACACAGAGTGGTGTTTATGGTCATTGTTCACGTGCATGAGTATTCTGTGAGCCACTGGGGTCACGCAGGTCCCTCAAACATTGAAAAGGCAAATCAAAATCCCTTTTTGTCTGAAGGCTGTATGGGTAACTTTGACATATTGCTTTGCCACCTTTAAAGGCAACAGAAAGCAACCAGCTGAATTCCTCAGCTTTTCAAAAATAGCTCCACAGCTGGTTAGATTCATTTGTTTTCTTTTTGGCATTCCTTCCCTGGATTCAGTAAGCATGATCAGCTGCTATCCACTGGAAGCACTATAGAAACAGATCTATTATTATTATTATTTATCATCCTTAAATACCAACAATGTGCTGCATCGCAGTTTGTCAAACAGAAAGCAGATGGTTTATTATGAGGTTAACATTCTGGAGTTCAAGATATACTGCATCTGATTTGCCAGCACCATCACTCCTGCAAACACTATGGAATAACTGACAAATACTGGATTCCACGTTGTCAATACTTTCCATTTTATTGTGTCCCACAATGGCTGAGCAATATTTTAATACTTCTATGAAAGCTATGCTGCTCCTCAAACAGGAGGCATAGGCTTGGTGAAGAAATGATTGAGTGGAAATTGTTTGTCTGATGTAGAAGCTCAGACAAGATGACTGCGATAGTCTTCTCTGGTTCTAAATGAACAACCATCACTTCAGTGTTTTTCTGATTCTAAGAATTCTAGAAACCTGAGAATGTAGAATTTTTAATACAGATACATCTAGCTTTTCCAGCTGTAAGTCAACTATGGAAATAAGAACCTCAGAGCCACCAAACAGCTCTCACAAACCTGCAAAATCCCCTCGCCCCAACACACACACAAAGTTACTTTTAACATAATTATTGTCAAACTAAAAATAAGGGAGAGAGCTCTGCTTGACCACATAACTATGTAGTAGATGTAAATTCCATTTCAGCCAAAATAATTCAATGTCTGTGAAACAAGGATAATATCAGCCTGATTTTACTTAAAAGAGTCAAATGTCATAATGAAAAAAAAATTCTTCTGTCAATTAGCAGAGCAGTAATTTTAGGCAGGATCCAGTCAGTGTGCCAGTCTAGTAGATTTTAGTTCAAACTTCACATTCAATAAGTAGTGGAAGACTAAAGGAGTCACTAATTAGTGCTGACATATGGTGCTCAGTCATCAACTAGAGAAAAGAGAGAATAAGCAATGGGAACCACATTTGATCTGGCAGCACCATCCACCAGAAAGAACAATGAAACCATTACAAATAAATCATAATGAAAAGAAGAAAAGAAGAGATGTCTTCTCCACAAGCCTCCAGAATATATTTACCTACTGTAAGATGCATGGCATGGGTGATCCATGGCCTGGACTTATCCTAACTAACTTGAGCATCTCAATCCACCAGGCATTTGGACTGATGTTTGCAGTAGTATATTTCCCCTGTTAGAGTGTAGCTAGGCTGTAGCTAGACTCTATGAATCCACCTGTAAATCATTACAGTTCAAAATCTGACATTAGCTGACAAATCCTCTGATACTGCTTTCCCTCATTTTAGCTGACATCTAATACTTTCAGAGAAGAACTGGCAGGTAATAACAGTGGCAGAAACCGCACTGCAGAAACATTGGAAAATAGGTGTAGGGCTGGTCCTCTGAAGCCAGACACATTCTCTGTGAAAAGTTCATGGACACTTCAGCTGCTGGAGGCAGTTGTGACCAGATGTATTTAGGGACCAGAGAAAAAGGATGGAGTGATACAGGTCTGGACTGCAGGCCCAGTAATAAAGGTCTCTATCACTTTGCTGGTGTATTAGTTTCTTGTTTCTCATTTTTTCTATCATTTTTTTGGCATTAAGAAACTCACTTGACAGAGGGATGACCTGGGTAGCTGCATTGAAGCTGTTCTGAAATGAAGGTGAAACAGATGACAGTGTGTGAAGAGATTACCATGGTTAAAAAATTAAAACAATGAAAACCATGCACACCTATGGCTAAAATTTTAGCTGTAAATACCTTCAATGAAAAAGTAATTATTTTGATGTTCATATGAAAAAACCTGTCATGCTGTGGTTTTATGCTTTAATTTTAAAGAATTTCAAAAAGCCTTGTTTGTTTTAAGTGGAAAAATAGATTTTCCATCTTTAACAATTTCCTTCTTCCTCAAGACTCAATTGTCACTCACATTGAAGACTAGATGGAAATATTTAAAGACTATACAAATTACTATCTTATCTAAGATTGACTTTCACTTCAGAGGGCCAAAATAAGAGAAAAAGGCCTCTTGTTTTCAGGATTGTCAGAATAGAAGGCCCAATCAACAAGAAAGTAAGATACAAGAAGTTAACCTATTAGGCAGACAGCAAGCAAACCATAGAGGACTAATGGTTTGCTGTGTTTGGGACTATCACATCAACCTGGGCAACATACTTTTGAATAAACTGGAGAATATGTTTTCTGGGAAGAAATAGTTGGATGTTTTTTGTCTATGGCAATAACAAAGAAGCAACCACAGAAAAACATTATCTTGCATGGATCAGTTCTATGTCTTTGAATGAGCTTACAAATGCTGTGCCTTCCCATCATGAAGTAACTTCCTGGTTTCTTCGCAGCAGCTACACAGGAGTGAGAGGCTTTAAGCTGGACTAATAGCAATATAAATATTGTGTATCATAATGTTAATTGAGGCAAGTAGCACAGTGCCCTTAATTTCTTTGAGAGGAAGAAGTACGCAGTGTTTCCCGGGGGAAGCTGGGTGGTAAGGGGGTACAGCTGTACAAAAGAGAAACTGAAGTCACCCTTAGGAAATGGACAGAGCAGCTACCCTGAAACCTCCTGCACAGCTGCAGAGAGGAAATGTCCAAAGTCAGAGAGTGTCAATGATGAGGCAGACAGGCGGGACATTTCTAGAGGATGGGAGGTTTCAGCATTGGGAACCATGTAACAGGGAAACATGCAAAAGAGAAGCAGGAAATGGGATGTTTTGAGGGCGACAGAGGAAGGAAACTGAGAGGCAGAGAAACAAGAGAAGGGGAAGAAAGGAAGAAAGGAAGAAAGCAGATGTTGGAAGAGATGAAATTAGGAAACAACATTTTTAACTATTACAAGATCTGGGATTTTGGCAGCTAAAAAAAAAAAAAAAGTGGGATTTTTCTTTTGTTCTAACCTTTCCATTTAAGTCACTGCTAAAGTTACCACAGGAATTTAAGAATGGAAGTTTCCCAAGACAGTATCTGTATTAGTTAATAGTTGAATTTGAGAAACCATTGTGAAACTCTCACATTTAATATTCTGAAGGCTTCTGAAGTAATTTTAGATAAATAAGGTACACTTCTACTTATGTTTCATACTGATGCATTAATTCCTTGCAATTACTATTGTTCTACACATAGAGAACCATAAGTCTATGATAAGGTCAGATAATCCAGATGAATAGACACAATGTCACATGTTTTTTTAAAAAAAAGAATTTGTCACCGAAGTCTTCTTTAAAAAATTAGGCTGTGGCCAAAATAATATACTATATTTAACTGGTAGCAGTTTAAAATGTTAAAAACACCCTAATGAGTAACTTTTTTTAAGAGATTTAAGGCAAGATGTTATGTGTATGGCATACACACACAGAACAGTGATGTTTGCTTGTACCTTTCTTTAAAAACTGAAAGACTAACAGTTTCGACATTACCCACCTACCCTAGGCATGATATTCAGCCCATCAGTGTTCTGCTAAGTGACTCACAGAGCATGTGGTCCTCTGGCTGAAATGCAATGGCTTAGACGTTGTATCTGCTTCTCAGTTCCTCTGCCTCCTCCAGGATATGTGCATGTGCGTATATGGAAAACACACCAGGACAAAATATCATGCGATCACATTGAATCACTGCTGCTCTTTTCTCACACCGTTGAACATCCTGACACATTGTAAACTCAGCTGAATGTGCACCAGGCCACAGCAATCTGATTCTCCTGCAGAACTAACATCTCACTGTGAACGCCCTAACCATGGCAGTAGAGACTAGAAAAGGGTTACCAGTCTGTTTCCTGGCTTTTGTTTTTCTGGTTATTTAGGATAGCTTAACTTGATATTCTTATAAACTCTGGATTAAGAAAATTGAGTCATACTGACTTCATACCTACTTCAGGCTTAAAAGCTTTAGTTTTTAGTCTTATGTGTTAGGAGCTTAGTAGATATATTTCCCCATGAAAAAATTAAGAATAAATGTGACAATGAAACACAAGATGGGATGAATTTGCTCTCAGTGGTCTGGGATTACCCTGTTGTTGCTCAGACATGGCCAAGGACAAAATTTTTCCCCACAGTGTGAACTGGTTTTGACAGCCCCAGAACACATGCAAAGGATAAGTGAAACCTTTGTGCGCATAAATACCCTTCTCCTGTTTTGCGGTAATAATGCATCATAAAAATAGTTATGACTTAGCCATCTCAGCTCCCCTCCAGTTTTATTAGCTTTCTTTTAACCATTAAATGTTAATGCAACTTCAAAGGTGGGACTTAAAGTGACTGAACTCAACTTCGTGCATACAGCTCTATATTTCAATTAGTGACGGGCTTCTTCAAAAGGTTCAGTTTTCTGCTTAGAGACTATTCATGAATACTTTAGTCTTCATTTTGAACCAAGTTTAGAAATTGTCTCCCACTATTCTACTCTGAAGGGCACCCTAGAACCTCATTCCTCTGCTCACTCCTCCTATTACCCTGCCTAAACGTTATTTGTAACTAGTCCTGCTCACTTCTTGTAGAATTGGCTAACCCTTGCTTTCGTTTATCTTCTTTCTTCACACTTTCTTCACACCTACCAAAGTATAAAAACCTGGAAATATTCACCTTGGTCCAAAGAAAAAGGTATAGAAAATATGTTCTTTTTGACAAGCTGAACAGAAGGTGCACAGGGAGAGGGTGCGTAGGGAGATGATATAAGGGGCAATTGTAGACTAATCCTGCTTCTCAAATATTTCTCAGTTTCTGACAACCAGTGTTTTAAGTTCAAGTTGGAAACAGCATACAGACCACTGTGATTAATAGCCCCTCTGGTATGAATCTGTTGAGTCCTTTGTGAATCCAGTGATAATTTTAGCTTCCACAACATCCTGTGGCAATGAATTCCACCAAGTAATTATGCACTGTTAAGGAAAAATACTTCTTTTGTTTGTTTTAAGGGTCCTGGTCACCCATAGTTCTCCTAACAGTGGACAGTCATTCCCTAGAAACATTTTCCATATCTTTTGTGATTTGATAGATTCCAGTCAAATAGATAGACCCCAAACTGTAGACAGTAGATAAAGCCCAGATAAACAGGATAGGTCTTGTTTTCAAGTGTTTCTTTTCAAAGCTTATTGGTTCTAGTTTTCCCTTGTATAGATGCCAAAGTAAGTTCAATCCACTTTGACATCTTATAGATTGGATCATTGTAGCTACACATTGGACTCAAAACAGATTACTATAAGGCCTGTCACTGTGAAATGGATATTTGTCCAGTTTCTGTCTTGTTCTTAGTCTTTTAGTAATCATCCTAACATTTATTCAGTGCCACAAGTAACTAAGCAGAAGTTTTCAGGAAACCTTCTACACACACAGTTATTAAGATCTCTTTGCTGCATAGGAATGGCTACCTTAGATTCCAATATTCTGCATGTATAACTCACTTTTGGGGTGAGGGGTTCTGTGTCTTACTTTATCTTTACCAACAATTAGTTTCATATATTTTATTTATTGTTCAGTCACTCAGCATCATGAGATCCTTCTGCAACACTTGAAAATTCAGTTTAGCTTTGAGTACCCTGAATAATTTCATTTCATAAATAAACTTTTTCACTTCATTATTCAACATCATTTTCAGATCATTTATGATTATGTTCAACAGTCCATATCCTAGCAGAGATCCTGGGAGATTCATTTTAATAATATCCCTCCATATTTTTCTACCTTTTGTTTCCTAATTATTAAGCAGTTAGTAATTGTGAAAGAACTTTCCTCTGATCTCATGACAGCTTAAATTTCTTTGAGAGTCTTCAGTGATGGCCCATGTCAAAATCTTTTAGGGATTTCAAGCATGCTGTGTCAGCTTCTTCAAATGTTCATTGACTTCCCTCTACAAAAACCTTTCTGAAGCTTTCTAACTATATAGACATGAGATTCAGCCTGCTTAAATCCCATGTTTAAAACATAAGTCTGAAACAGCAATTCAGTTTCCACTTAATGCTAAAGAATTATTCTGATTCCTTGGGTGCCTAACTTTAGTAACATTTGCATGGCCAGAATGGCATCTCCCAGTTGGATATACCCATGCCACACACAGAGAACTCTCACAATCCAGTTTGATAGTACCTTTCATATAGACCAGTTAACAAAATACTCACCCAGGGTGCAGACAGATGGAATATGGGGCATCCTGCTGTCTTGCAAAAGACAGAATTTATGCTCCAGGTTTGTGCATCAACCACTAGATGATGCCATATCCTGGGCACAAACAGACATCCACCATCTCTCATTCTTCCTCTTAAGCTCCCTTTGTATGACATATATGCAAGAACCTTGGGTTGAGGAGAGCAAGAAAGAAGGAAAATAACTAGTGCTAGTGCTAAGTAAAGAGAAGATTTGGGATTCCTATTCTCCCTTTTGTGCTCTCAATCTTCTCTTGTTTTTGAAAAGAAATTCAAGGTCTTTACAGTCTTGTTTAAAACAGGTTTTCTGTCTTAATTTCTCATATTTGTCCTGTCAGATAGGAACCCTGATCTCATCTATTTTCTATTTATTCCCCCATGTAATTTAATTAGAATAATACTGATGTCACTTAATTTGAGTTGTTTTTATGACCAGGTCTTCTATAAAATCCTTGGTTTGCCAAAGCAGATTCAAAAATACATTTATTCACTGTACAGTCATTAAGCCAGTAAGATATAAAACTATTCACTAATACATCCAGGAATAACTGAGTTCTACCAAGATTCGTTACTCAAGTTCTTGAGTTAGTTGAATTGTTGAGAAATTACTCATTTGTTACTCATTTTATAACTGGGAATTTTTCCTGCAATGACACAATTCCCAGTAGTATTAATCACTGTAACAATTTCAGGACATTTCTATATCCACATCAAATTCTGATCTTGGAATCTACAGCAGGTAGAGTTTCTCAGAATCATTTCCTTCTGTATTATAAACCTGAGGTAACATTAAAATGTCAGATTTTTTAAGACTTTCCTTTAGAATTTAAATTTCATTTTCAGAAAGATCAAAAGAATCAATAAAATTATATGTTTAAATTAATTTTTAAATCAATTAAGATGATATTCAACTTTCCTGACGATAACCATCTAAATGCAAGATGTATAGTTTCAGCTAGTTATCTTGGCCTCTTGAGCTGTAGATACTTCTAAAAAACATTTGTTCCTGCTAAGAAAAACATCAAATGTAATAGGGTTGACTCTTTCTGAAGATTTTGCTTTTTACCTGCTAAGTGTAGAGGGCGTCCAAGTGATCAGGATTAGACCACATCCTTATATTTTAGAGGGAAAAATAGTTCAGCAATTTCTCTCTTTGAGTTGTTACATATTCACAAAAAATGGGTATTTTTGTACCATAAATTATGTTTCAAGACTGTGATCCACAGTGACATATCACAGGCTACTGATTGGAATAACATGTATGTTGGAATTATAGTTAATTCCCTCATTTTTCAGAATCAGAGAGTCAAAAAGACTAAAACTCCAAAATTAAATCTATTTTTCTGGTGATAAATCCACATGTCTTCCTTTCATGAGGAAACAATTGTGTGACAGCCATTATTTTCTTTATAAAGCACAATATGCATGTCTATTTTTTTTCATTTTGTTTCATCAGAAACTTATGGTAGCGAGCAACCTAACCAGTGATGACTTATGTGGAACGTGTGTTAGAGGAACTGAGTTATATTGCAGAGAGATTGCAAAAAAAATCCTTTTGTTCAGGTAGTTACAGCCTCCATGTTTTTAACAGTTTACTATCACATTTCTTCAAACAAACAAGATTTTCATATATAATTTTCTAGTCTTTCATGTCCTTCTCCCTTTTTATGCCTTGCGTCTTCATCTGCTGCTTTGTAATTGCTAGGGAAGGCAGACAAGATGTCCCATTGGGAACAGATGGCGTCCTGGAAATCTACCAACAAGGACTGCTCCTGGAATAGATTTCATCTGCAGGCCCCACACAGAGGTAATATATGATACCTACAAATAGATAGTACTCCAAAGGCTTAAGAAGGCAAAAAATATATCCTGCTGGAGTTCTTAAGCCTGTTATGATCACAACTTGCCACCAGAAAGGCAGGAATAAAATTAATCCTAAATATAGAATGTAATTTTTGAACTTAATATTCTGTACTTACTTACCAGTTTGTATGATAGGGACAGCCATGCTTCAGATGCATTGTTTCTAAAGGGCTGTGTTTTACTTCTCAGTGGTGGATTTCATATAAAATTTGAAATCAGCTATAAAGTTATCCTACTTTACAAATATCGTGTGAGATATATATTATGAAAATAATATTTAAGTCTTCACAGAAGAATAAATAATATAGGTACAAATATGTTAGATTAAAATAAGTGTGAAGAATTGTCTTTGTCAATGTTATGTCTTTCTCTTCACCTTCTGCACCTTTCTTGCATCATACTCAGGAGAGTTAATATTTGTAAAATTTTATAAAATACATATTTGTTTTTGTTTAGTTTTTCTCAATCTAAAATAAAATTGATGATAACCATATTGTATACGGCTGTTCTGTGTATCTGGAAAATATTATTCTGACGTTATGGATGGAGCAATAAAACTGAGAGATCAGAGATATACTGTTTATGGTAAAAAAATACATACTACAAACAGTAAAGTGACAACAGTACTCTGTATCCTCAGGATTCTAACCTCAACCCTGAAATAATGTATGGTTTACTTTTTGTTCCTGTTCACAAGGAAAATGAACATTAAGGAACTTCATTTTTCCTTAGTAATTAAAAATTAAAATTGTTCTGTCTTTTTTGGCTATGGGTAAGAGTTAATGAAAAGGAATCCTAACAATTCAAACACTAGAATGCAAGTACTGGGAAGAAAAGAATAATGATACTAATTTTGTCATAGTTATTATCAATTCAGACATGTTGGTGTATAGAGGAAGAAAAATGGCTTGAATGTTTTTTGCCCGAGTGGGTTCACAAGAGGGTTAACAATATTATGACCACTTCTGGATACTTGAGTAGGTTCCTTTTTATTACAATCTGTGTGAAACACTTGGAAACAAAATCACAAATTGGATTCATGTTAACAGTACCAAAAAAGAAGTAAAAACAAGCAAACAAAAAATCCACCAAACAACCCCCCCAAAACAAACAAATGAACAAACAACAAACATCAGGAAGACATAAACTTTTGATAGAGGTAGAAAAAATGATACTTGCTTTCCTCAGGAGTATTCATTTTTTACCATTTTTACTTTTTTGTTTTGTTTTTGAGATAAGAAGTTTTCATTTGAGGGGAAGATGGTAGCTCTGCACATAAGCCCCATGCACAAGACTACGTCATGACTGGTGTTTGAGATACAGTTGAGTGGCAGATCTTCAGGTGCAAGCAAGGAGCCCATGGCAGAGCTGAGATGGTTTGATTTAGGTTGTGTCAGTTGCTGATGGCCCCAAGGAGCTGTTAACATGGCCAGAACCAGGCAGGGCTTCCTTGTCCACGCACTCTTCTCCTTGACTGGGCATCATGGCCATGGGCAAATTTTTCTGAAAAGAGCAGGGGACCAGTGAACTCCCAGTGACTGAATCAGTAAAGATTATTGCAGATCAGCCAAGTCTCAGGTGCTGGGTATGAAATTTGCTTTCTTAACCCCAGTGAACAGTTTCTTCTACCCTGAAACTACTGTACAGTGCAGTAATACTGCCTCTCTACTGCTCCAGGATTTGATATGATCACAGCAGTTTGGTCTCATGAGCTTCTGGAGCAGAAGGAAAGCAGCAGAAAAATATCCAGAAGGATGTGATACTCAGTGAGCATGTTTCCCATAAGCAGTCTTGCATCAAGCACTCTCCCCTGTCAGGTAGCCAGAATACCGTGTCTTGGAGCACATGCAATGGCATATCTCTGTATGCCTGTCACATGAAACGGTTCACCATATGGCTGGAGGCCCATCATCTTTGTGAGACCTGATGCATGAGTCATGCGTATCAGGATTTCAGAACTTTGAAAGGACTTATATCTTGTCTCTGTTATAATCATGTAAGTATATAGAAAAGTATGTCAGCAAGAATTTATCTGACCAAAGGTACTTGTCTGGAGTGCATCTCATCCTTAGGTAGATGACTAGCATGGATAGATGAATTGCACCCTAAGAGTCTCAAATGACTAGAAATAATCTTAACACAGTCAAGACTGCTTGAAGGCCTGAAGGAAGATGTTTAAGTGCTTTTGCAAACATGCTGGGGAGGGGATGTAGGAATGACTTTTTTACTGATGTCAGTGTATGAAAAACATTTCTGTAAGTGTAGCTCCTTTTATACTCACCTCAGAGGAATGTGCAGACTGCACTAATAATTTGACTAAAAGACCTGCAATTGTCTTTTGAATGTTTTATGGAAAAAATGTACTAGATTAGAATGTAAAGAAGTACATCATAAGCAGCAGAGGTATAATTTCCCATGAATCGTTCTATTAGTTTGTCTCATAAAAGCACCATCAAACACATTAGACATCACCCATTAAGAGAAAGTCTGTCCATTTTCTCACATGGTTCTTCAACTGTCTTTTCAATGATAGTGAGTTTTAGGGGTAGAAAGCACAATTAATTTTCCACTTATAGCTTTCTCCACAAAAGCTGCATCAGCTGAGGCTTTTGTCAGACAAACCCTCACTTGATCAGTCATGACTTTCAGCTCAGTCGATTGCAGCTTTGTTTGAGTCACCAGTCTAGAGGTAAAAAGCTCTTGCTAGCAATTCATTTCTCCAACAAGATTATAATCTTGAAACTGAAGCAAGACTATGTTGCTGCATTTCCCAGTCTCTGTCAGGAAAAGTAGATTGAAGTTGTTCCATTTCCTTCTATTTTATTTTATTACTTCACATAGGAAGAAGTAGAATCTTTGTTCTTAACTCTTGGCCGGCAGTCATAACTGTGGGAGGAGGGCAGCCTTGAATGCGAGCAATTAAAATTCAATGCAACTATTACAGTTAATGTGCATTAATTTGGGCTTGTTAAACTACTAAGTGTATGAGGGTTATAATATGTTTGACAATAACAAGGACATCTTTAGAGTGCTGCAGACACCGTTAAGCAGAAATTGTGATCTAAATAACTTGTTAATAAATAGGATTACATAATAATTTTGTCATCAGCAGGGAATTTGTATTGATAATGTAAGGTATCCCATCTTTTCAAAAATTTTTACAGTTCCAGCCTAGGTTATTAATTCTGATTTCTAACAACTCAGAACTGTTAATTCTGAGTCCAAACAGTTGGCTGTTAAAGAAGAGCTATAGGCAAAAAAAAAAGTGATCTTAAAGGTTTTCTTCAGCTTCAGATTTTGTGTGTCATAACTTAACTTCCAGCACAATAATTAAACTCCTATAGTTTTGACATCTCAGCTCAGTTTCGCCTAAAATATTAGTCTGAGATTCATGTTGGTCAGATTCAATAAGAGTTTTTGTTCTCTAATAACACGTTGTTCAGTCTTTGAAATACATGCATTTAGGCTACAGCATTTCTTTATATTCTTCTTTATTCACTATGGAAAACACTTGATATATATAACATTCCAGGAGATACATATAGTCATTTAGACCATATGGAAGATTCTAGTGTCCACTGTAAGGCACTGTAACAAAAAACAAATATAATGACTAATTAAGCACACATTGTGGATGGAATAATTAACAGATAGACAGGAAAAATAAAGCTTCCTGAAAACTTAAGTTACCTTCATTTACATAGTAGCTTTAATCTGTTCTTCATCTATTATAGTAGATAATTATTGAAAGTTACCACCTTAAACTTTAAATTAATGCTATCATTTGATACAACTTGTAAACACTACTGTGCAAAATTTAGGAATGAGTATGTATAAACTAATGTACAGAACTATGTGTTCTGTAGTCAAACTGGTAAAATAGTTCGGTACTTCTTAGGAAAGAAATAAGAAATGCAAATTGCTTTTGTTTTCCACAGAATCAATCAAATTAGTGTAAACACGATCTATTGGGTTAACTTTTGGGCAATCATTTTCAAGTATGGATTTAAACAACCACTACATGACTAACTATGGGTCTCACATTACTCAAAATTGCTTCAGTTTATTAAATTTTGCTAAAGTGTTATTTCTATCACATCATGAGAGGCAGGCGATATCTTGTATTTGCATTACTCTGTAATAATCTGTCCTAAGGATTACCTAACCATAGGATTTTTCAAAATTCATGCCAAAATGTCCCATTTCCATTGTAAGTGTTATCATCTCTGGATATTCTTAGTATTTAGCATTCTCTTCAGTATCTGCTCCTCAAATCTGCATGGAGAACTAGCAAATACCGGTTTAGTTACTTTATAACTAAGCAGCTATATTCCACTCTTAAGAGCTTTCCATCTGAAATTACACTTCTACCTGCACAGCTGTTTATACTTTTGCTCTTCGATCTTGCGTGGTTTGTTTATAGCTTTCTCATAGTTTAGAGCCCATATTAAAGACTCCTTACTGCTTTAAAGAAAAATCTTACGTCAAATTTCTATTACCTGCTATTTAAGCCACATTGAGTAATTTTGCTGCAAGATGTATTAACATAAATATCCCAATTTCATTTAGCAGCTTACAGATCTACAGGTCTACAAAGTAGCCATTTAAATAGCTAAGTTAACTTCAAATAAGCAGCAGAACTCCTTGCAGTTAGAAAGCTGAGTAAAAACGAAAGCTCTTACCTAAAGATTTTATGCTAACTCATTCTTACACATAGTCAGTCCTATATATGCTCTACTCTCTTGTGAAATTCAGAGAGTATTCAAGAAATTTAACACTGAGATAAAATCTCATGTGCAGGCTTTTTTATTCTGTCAGTAGCTTACAACAAATTAATATAAGTCACAATAAAAAAAAGTGAGTCTGTTTGCTTGAATTTCTAAATGTCCTGAAGCGAGATGATTGCGAGAATTTGCAAACAAATTCACAGTTAATGCAAAGGACAGTTGAAATTGACATATATTGTGTTTCTAATATGATATCCGCATAATCCTCCATGTCAATCTGTCATGAAATGTTTATTTATAGTATCCATAAAATACAATATTTCCATGTACTTTATTTCTGATATAATTTATACACCGTACTCTGCTGCTATTTTGTGTTTCATTCCCCTCCCCCAATATTGCAAATAAAAACACCCTTCATGAATTGTCAGTTTTGAAAGAAGTTATGACCATTTGTTAAATATGATTTTTAAATAACATGAAGGAGAAGAACTCTATTACAATAACTTTTAAAATGTAAGGAAGATGTTCATATGACCTAAGTATTAAGTTTTAACAGATATTGCATTAAATAGATTTGTTCTCAGCAGGTACATTGTAACTTCTTTTGGCACTTTATAGTCATTGTCAACAAGAACTCATTAGCAGTCTTTCATCTGCAGGAAGTTGAACAAGGTGGGATGAATTAAATAATATTTTTCATTGTAAGGTATCATCTATTTATCTATTTGAAAACATCATTCATTGTTTTATAAACAATACAAATGTTTAAAGAAATCAGTTAGCATCCTGAAATTGAGTAAACCAAACCTTTCTGGTAAGGGAATGTGCCCAAAAAGGGACTGTGAACTACTTGAACATCAACTAGAAAAAAGGTCACTCCTAAGACAGAGAAGAAACAAATTTATTGCAGTTAAGCTGCAATTCTTTATCTTTATTTTCAAGATCTAAATATCATCAGTTCTTATTGTCTGAGAAATATTTTTTCTGCTTTTATATTTATGATAAGAGGCTTGGTCAAAACATTGTAAAAATAGTAAAGAATATATAAAAAGAAGAACTTATATAATTAAATGGAAATGAAATTAAAAGGTGGGTGTTCTGAAACTTTTATCAATTTGAAGTTTTTGAGTCTTTTTAAAAATAAAATAAAATCAAAATTCTACTTTAATGGAAAAAAACCCCCACAAACAATACAAAACAAACAAACAAATACCCAGAAGTGCTACGTTCTGGTTAGTTCTTTGATACCTTATATCAGGAATCTCTATTATGAGAATAAGCGTGGCCATATCCAGCTACAAATTTTCCAGCCAACACTGAAACAAAAAGTGTGTCTAAAAAAAACCAACAAAAGCACCACTTTATTTTATCTCTCTTTTTTTTGTGTGTGTGTGATTAGGTGAACTGAATATCGTATTTTCTGAAGAAAACCCTTCAAGGATTAACTGACAGACAGGAATAATTTTGAAGAGTCACTTAGAAGTACCTGCAATTCTAACTGGGTGCCTTCAAGGATCCTGAGGCTTTAAGCTGAGTGAGGATGGATCAGCAATGCCTAAACACCTGGGTCTGGTCTGAGCTCAGCACAATTAGCAGTTTCTCATTCTCTGTGTCTCGTTAGAACTAGAGAGAATTTCTATCTGACTCACCTGGATTTGAAAACAAATCAATTAGCATTTGTAAAGTACTCTGAGAACAGCAGCCAGTGAATTCTACAGAAAACAACATTCCCACATTAAAATTGTCAAACATTTCATGTATCTGGAAATCTCTTTAGAAGTTCCTTCAGTTCAAAGGAAGAATCTATATGATAAAAATGTACAGGCAAAATAAACAGCTATTATTATACAGCATTACATAATTTTGGTTTACAGATGTATTCTCTTGCAGCTGTGGCCATTAGAATGATGAGACACTGGGAGAAAAGGTGTTGAAGGGGTCAGGTACACCAGCTAAACCTCAAATATCTGTGCAGCTCTTTCAAAGGGCTTGCCCTGGTGCTGGCACTTACCGCTTTGAAAATCACAAAATAAAGCTTTAAATGCAACAGAAAGCAAAGCGCAGTCTAGCTCTAAAATGGGCACTGGCTCCACCGAGCTAACAGGAGGACCATAGAGTAAAACACAGGTTTAGTCACATAAGCCACCAGGTATTAAAGGGAAAGCACACCCAGGACAGATCTGGAGGAATAAATGCCTGTGTTACTTTGGCACATTTGAGAATTGACCACTTTTTAAACTGTCTTATTGCTTTTGCTTTCCTTTCATCTGCAGCCCATAGCCAAGGCTTTTGAGGAACTCAAACCGGGAATGTCGCCAACTGCTACAAAGGTTGTTACACGGTTTCCGAATTATGTTCTTGGGTAAGGCAGATGTTGTTTAAAATATTGTATGCAAAACACTAAAATACGAATGACCAGTGAAGCAAGTTATAACAACAGCACATTCCCCAGAATAGATTTTATCCATCATGTATGTGTGGCAGCTGGTCTCTGAGTGTTGCCCTGAGTGAGAAAAGAGAAGAGGAAGAAAGAAAAGGAATAGTTTGAAAAGAACCCAAACCTCCTAAAGGCCAAGATCTAAAAGTACATTTCCTCAAGAAAATACCAGGAACTATTCTTCTTACTGTCCCATACTTTTCCAATTGCTCATTATTTAATTATAGTAATTTTATGGCATCTATTGTTACATTTCCTTACAGGCAGACAGAGAACAGAAAGTCTATATCTAAAATTGCATTTATTTTAAACCGAGAGAATCACAAAACAATAAAGAACAAAACTAAAGGCTTGAAGTGTTTAATATACCATGAGCTGGATGAAAGCAGAAAATAATTCATTTCTTATTGAACTAGCTTTTTCCAAAAGTGAACAATACACAGCTTCTCCTTCTTCAACTGAAGCATTTGTACAGTGTCAATTGCCTGAAGGAGGCTTCTCCAAAACCTTCCTTCCTGCAGCCAATGCTCTTTACCTCAAGCTTTATGAAGGTTGTCATACCTGGAGGCGGCACTGTGAGGATTATGTCCTCTGAGTTTCAATAGTTGGTACTGAGATCCAGGAACCCAGGATTTTTCCAACTTTTCACAGACAGAAATTCAATTCCTGGAGTTTTTCTAGAGGCTTTAGGTTAGACCGGCAGAAACAATTAGACTCAAACTACTTGTGTATAATATTTGGGATGTAAACGTATGTAGACATAACTCACATGCAAACCTGGTATTCTATAAAGCAAAGGCAAAGAGTGAGAAATTACCTGCTCTATTTTCAGCTGAATTGTACCTAGCTGAACATGGTTGGCATACTTTTTATGCATCTTACAGTTTGGCTTTCACAGAAACAACCTGCTGCCGTTTCAGATTGTGCCTTGGAAATGAGTGCCCCACCCCCTCAGATAAAACAGGCAAAATCAGGGTGAAGGCAGTGGGCAAACAGAGACCGTGAGTGATTTTTCAACTTCTGGTCTGCAGATCAATGTGTTGCCAAGAAAAAGAAACTCCCTGCCCATACTCTTCATCCAGATCTGAAGCTCCTGCAAAAAGCAGGTTAGCTATAGGAGACATTTTGCAGAAAGCTTCCCCTTCTAGTTCTCTCCATGTAAATAATGTGCCTTGCTCATTACCTGCAGATCTTTTTACAGGTAACCTCCAGGTTACTAGCAGGGAAACACAGAACTACTGAGTCATACTCCCAGCCCCCACCTATCCCTAAATGTCTAACAGCTAATAAAAAAAATAATAATATTAAAAAAAGGAAATTGCTAAAATGAAAAACAAAAGCCTTCTTTTTTCAAGAAAATCTTCTCCCACAGAAAATTACTGGAGACTCCCTAGTGACATCTAGGCTGTGCTACAGATATTATGTATGTTGTGATACCTCCCAGGGTTTGGCATCTCAGGCCACAACATTCCACATCTCTTTTTTAACATTTGCTTTGGATTCAACAGAGTCAGGAGGCAGACAAGGCTGTCCATGCAGACCCAAGTGTTGAGCATTATTCCAGCATTACACAGTTCAGATACAGTATTGGGAATATAGCAAATATTCTTCTATTGCTTTAGATTTTGATTGCTAAGTGTCTAGAGAAGATAGCGCTCATTATATGTACATGCATTGCAGGTATGCCAAGTCTGGTTTATACAGCCATAAAGGATTTATTAGAATAGAAAGAAAAAAAGGTGCTTTTCGCCCCATATGTACACTTGCTAACATTTGTCATGCTGCTAACAATGAATAAAGTAGGAAGTTAACCTTGGAATGGACAATATTATGTACAGACCCTGAAGGTGATTAAGGATAAGAATTTATCTTCCTTGAAGGCAGTGACATCTCAGTATTTTTCCTTCTTCTCTTCCTTCTTCAGAATGTTTTGGCAAATTGCACATTCCCTGCTGTATCTTCTGCTGTCATCTCTTTTCCCTTCAACTTACAGGCCAAACAGGCCTTTGGAGTTCTGAGGCAGTATACTCTTCTATAGGGTTCAGTTAATGTGTCTCATGAAGGCATAATGAAATTATTTCTTCTTTTTCACTCTTCTTGTTGCACATTACTGAACTGTGCATACTTGAAGAAGCTTTACAAAGACTGTAGAATCAGTCCTTATAAAAAATGTGGTAAAGTGAAACAGAAGTAGGAGTCAGTATCACAGACTAGCTGAGGTCAGAAGGGACCTCTGGAGATTGTCTAGTCCAACCCCTATGCTTAAAGCAGGGTGATCTACAGCAGGTTACCCAAGATGGTGTATGGTTGGGCTTTTAATATCTCCACAGATGGAGACTCTAAGTGTCACAGACTAGCTGAGATCAGAAGGGACCTCTGGAGATTGTCTAGTCCAACCCCTATGCTTAAAGCAGGGTGATCTACAGCAGGTTACCCAAGACGGTGTATGGTTGGGCTTTTAATATCTCCACAGATGGAGACTCTAAGTATCACAGACTAGCTGAGATCAGAAGAGACCTCTGGAGATTGCCTAGTCCAACCCCTATGCTTAAAGCAGGGTGATCTACAGCAGGTTACCCAAGATGGTGTATGGTTGGGGTTTTAATATCTCCACAGATGGAGACTCTACTACCTCTCAGAGAAATTTTTTGCAGTGTTAGAACCCCCCTTGTAGGAAAAAGAGGGGAGGTATTTTGTTTGAATAGAATTTTGTTTATTTTAAATGCCTCAAAGTCTGGCTCCATCTTTACACCTTCCTATTAGTATTTATATAGATTGATAAGATCCCCCTGAATCTTCTCCAGGTTGAACATTGCCAGCACTGTCAGCTTCTCCTCACACCAAAGACGGCCCAGTCCCTTCATCATCTTTGTGGTCCTGCACTGAACTCACTCCAGTAAGCCCATGTCTGTCTTGTCCTGAAGAGCCCAGAACTGCAGCACTCCAGATGTGTCTCACCAGTGCTCACCAGAGGGGAAAGTTTACGTGCTTTGTCTTGCCTTCCTCATGCAGCCCAGGGTTCTATTGGGAGCCCACAGTGCTGCAAGATCACATTGCTGGTTCACATTCATTTTCTTGTCCACTGGGACCTCAAAGACTTTCTCTGCAAACCTGCATTCCAGCTGAACCGCCCCAGCCTATCCTGATACATGAAGTTATTCCTCCCAGATACAGGACTGTCTACATGTTTCTACAGACTGTCAATGCTGTCTGAATAGCAGCACATCCATCTGGGTATATCATTTGTAAACTTGCTGATGGTGCACCCTGTCCCATCATCCAGATCATTAATGAAGATGTTAAACAGTATCAACGCCAGTATCAGCCCACAGGGCATATCACTGGTGACTGGTCCCCAGCTGGATGTTGTGCCACTGGTCATGACCTTTGAGCCTGGCACATCAGACAGTTTTCAGCTTACCTCACTGTCCTCTTATCTAGTGTTGCTTCATCAGTTTGTTTATGAGGATCTTCTGCAACACACTGCCAAAAGTCTTACAAAAGTTAAGATGAGCAACATTCATTACTCTCCCCTCATTCTCCAAAGCAGTTACCTCGTTTTAGGAAGATATTGGATTAGTTAGATAGGAAAAGTTAATTAAGAGATCATGGGCTCATTTGCATATGTGTGTGTCTAAGTTCATATAAGTGCTTATTTGAAATATATAGTGAGGCATTAAAAAGTGCTGACAACACTAAAACCACAAGTTAATGATACCTATCTCATTTAAAGAATCATTTGATGTGAACTGTCCTGATAGGAAGTATGAGGACAGGATACATAGGAAATCTTCACCTCTGTCCTAACTAGATGTGATAGGCAGGAACCATTCCAAGCACAAGATGCTGATGGGATGATTTCTGCAAGGTCACAGCTATGATGTAGGGAAAATATGACTTTGAGCATGGGCACAGAACAAAATGTCTCTGAATCCAAGAAAAAGCATCTTTCAACTCTTCAAAGAAGCAGAGCTAATGTTACAGTATAGGCTTTCCCCTGGAAGCAGAGTGCAGCTAATTTGGTCTTGTTATTTGTAGGTGGAAATAAACGATCAGATTCTAACTCAAATCACTTGGTTCTCAAGTTAATGGCATCGTGGTGTTAAGAGGATTTACAGAAGCAGAAGAGACTTCTCGAAAATGGAATTTAATATCAAAATAACCAAGGTAAAAAGCAAGAGAGAAAGAGAGAGAGAGGGAAGGAAGGGAGGAAGGAAGGGAGGAAGGAAGGGAGGAAGGAAGGTTTGATATAACTAAATCATCTCTTAGAGCCCTTCCAAATTGAGCCAGATGGAACCCTAGAGTATGAAATAAATATGCCTGTACACAGTTTCAAACACCATCATTTTTAGTTCAACAGAGTCATTTCTGGAAGTCTTTCTAATACATTCATAATTTGAAGCATATCTACTTACAGTATATGTGTTATTTAAAAGGAGATGAAAAGGAAAGGGTTAAATAGATAGTATTGTGTGCCACAAGTAAAGGCAGAATAAAGGGGGGAAGTGTAGAAGGAGGTGCAGAAAGACAAGTCTGTGTCTGTCAAAACATGAGAATCAGAAATGATTAGAGTCCAAATTACAAGTCTGTCTGTCATGAAGCATGATAGATTTAAAATACAGGAGAAGGCAAATGACAATTAAAGAACAAGCTGGAAAAACTTTTGCCAAAAAAGAAAAATCAAGGAAAAGTAGCCTGACACAGCCAATTAAATTCAAAGAGCTCATCTCAATGGAAAATTGCTTGTTGTAAATTAAGGTAAATAGCTGTCGAGGGGAGAAACAGACAATGGAACTTAATGAACACTCTGAACATCACTGTTTACTGTATGAATCATTATCATTGAATCCACAGCCAGCTAGGTTGGGAAGAAGTTCAGAAATTACCTGAAATATTCTGTCCACCTGGACAGAGATTTGTTTGACACAGTTAATTCACCTCTGTGAAGGACAAACTTTTTCTGCTAATGCTCCTGAATGTATTACAACTGTTTAAAGTTCTTTTGATAAAGTGACACATACGATAGATATTTAAAAAGATGGGATATCCTGAAGTAAATTTTCAGTGTGAATGGTAAAGACTCTCTTCATATCCATATTTTGTACATAGTCTGACTTAAAAAACACTCGTCTTTCATCCAGGTCTCAGGCTATGATGTAAAATAATACTGGCTTTACAAATAAGCTTGTGGAATAAATACAGAAAAAATGAAGCTGATTGTCAAAATTCCATTTCCAATTTAGACTTGCCAAACTGTCAGATTATTTGTTATTTTTTTTAAAAACCCTGGCTGCTAAAATCAAGAGAAAGTAGAAGAATTTCAACTTTGGTTTAAAAAAGATGGTTTAGACACCTCATAGTGTATATAGCCTGAAACTGAGAAATAAGCAATGCAAATTACTCAGAAACCAGGAAGGGAAGAGAATTGTTTTAATTCAACATTCATTAAAAAACAAACAAACAAACAAACAAACAAACAAACACCACATAAACAACCAAAACAAAAACAACAAAAAAAACCCCTTCAAAAGTCTGGGAGAGACCAGATAGAAGTTATTGTTTTGGATTTTTTAAAAAAATGAGCTAGTTTATACACTTGAATTTGTGTTCCAGTTCAGATTCTAAATTTGGAAATCTACAGATCCAAGAAATTTCTTTGCACCTACCACTAATTTGTGTTTATGTATAAATAGAATAATAGAATTGTTTTTGTTGGAAAAGACCTTTAGAATCATTGAGACTGACTGTGAGAGTGGGGGAACGAGGAAGCAAACTCAATCCTATCACTTCGTACAATGACAAGTTTTCTATCAGCCATTTTGTTCAGCAGCAAACAACTATCTTTTGCACCTATAGATCGCTGAGTAGAGGTAGCAAAGTTACTCCTCTGGGAACAAGATGAACCACTTTTTATGTAAATGTACTTTTTTGCATCACTCCCAACTGGGATTGGATGTCTAACTTCAAAGGATTTGTTTCCATTCTAACTGAACCACCTGAAGTGCTGAATATCCATCAGGCACAGAGCTTCCAGCATTCTTATCATCTTGTTGAGTCTTATCTGTGCTTGCAGTTGATGAATCAATAGATAATGGTATTTGCTGAGGTTATATCATCCCATAGGCTGAACAAAGCTGAATTAGCCAGGCTGGTTTTGCATTTAATGAAAACTAGAGTAATTTAAAAGATGTTCTATTTATGTTGATTAGCAATGGTCTTCCACTGTCCCTGAAATTAGTCCTCCTCTAAAGCACTGGAAGAGTTAGTATCTGTAGCAGATTTCTCTTAAATTTATACCAATACTTATCGTATACTCACACACAGTATAAAATGAAACAATTGTGCCTAGAATGGCTTCAGCTTGCCAATCCCTAACACCTTGCACATAAGGAAATCCTTTAACAATGGAATGAAATCCAAACTAAACAGAGCAGAATTGTTTTGAAGGATGGCTCATTTCCTACTTCTGGCTCTTTACTGTTGATTATTTAAGCACTCATTTCACTTTATAAATGGAAACTGAATCATAGTTTACCGCTGGAAAATTATTGGAAATCAGAGTCCATCTGAGTCACAGACATGGCTATTTCCTCTATGGACAGGAAGACTATATTCAAATGGTCCTTTCGGGAGCTCTGAATGATAAAAAGCCTGTTTCTAGTCTCTTTCAAAAAGATCTGTGTAGTGTTTTCAGATTTCATGTAGGGAAAAAAAAAAAAGTCAGGATGTCCCTCTCCAAACATGGATGTTAAAGCAGGAAAAAGGAAAGGTGAATACACATTTTCTACTTGTCTAAGAGAGCATAAAGTCTATTTAGAAAACCTGGAATAAGGCAGGCCTTCTAGCTTCTCACTTCCCTTTTTATAACTTATCTGTCTTTATTTATTTTCATTTATATACAGAAGAAGACTGGAAAACACATGTCTATGACTGTAGGCATGTGACAGTATTTTTTAACCAATTATTATAATGTATAATTCCTTTCAGCTCATGTAAAAATGTTAATAATTTCCAGATAGAAGCTAAATACTTAAAAACAAACCAAAACTTTTCCTCTTGCTCTAACCTCCATCCTTCTCTAAGAGCCAGAGAAAGTACACAGATTTCACTGAATGTCTTAAAAAGAAGGTGCAGAGTATTTGTGGTAAGTTCTAAAGTCCAGAGGCTGTAGAGGGAGATTTTGAGTCATACAAAGCTGGTAGTCTCAGTGAGTTTGAGAGCAGCAGCAACAGAACTGGACTGGGGAAGTCTAAGGATGCAGCTGTTGATGAGAGGGACTAGACAGATATCAGCCATCTCACAAGTGCTGCAGGACTGTAGCTCAGACTATTCAAATCACAGCTGTGCAAGTATCATATGTACAGAGAAGTCGTTTTCTGTTACATGAGCCATTTGATCAAATATCAGCTTCCATGTCCTAGATGCCTGCAGCTCTCTAGACTCCTTCATGATCACTGGAGAAAGATGGGCACTTCTTATAGTACAGTTTAGTTCCTCTTCAGTTAGATATCCTTAAAGGTCAGTTGAATCATGTTTTAAATTTTTTTTCTTTTTTTCTTTTTCTATAGACATGGCATAGGATATCTGACTTAGACATAAACATCCATACTGATGACTTCTGAAATTTTTGACTACTTTAATGGCAAACACCTGCCACAGTACTCCAGAAACCCTTGCAAAGTGCTCACTCAGTTTTTTTTCTTCAACATTACTTTATAGCCAGCTGATTCTCTGTCCGTACTGTTGCGTGTCATTACTCTATCCAGGATGCAGGACTTTTCAGTTACCTTGGTGGAACTTCACATCATCCCATTTCTCTGGGTGCTGGCATTCCTCTGAATTGTAGCTCTACTCTCCAGAATACTGACCGTTCTTTCCATGTCACTGGTCTTGCTGAGGGTGCACTCCATCCCATCACTCAGGACTCTAAAGAACATGTTAAAAAGTACTGGTCTCAGTATTGGACCCTGAGGAAACTGTCTGCCACAGGGACTTCAGGGCACTGACCAAAATCCTTTGAGACTGGTTATCCAGGTAATTTCCTATGCACTCGTACATCCAAATACCCTGACTGTATCTTACCCTCTTAGCCACAGAAAATGCCTGTTGCTCTCCTCTCATCTACAGACCCATCTATCTCATCAGAGAAGCCAATTAGACCAGTCAGGAATGACACATAAATCCATGCCGGTTGTTCCCAGTTTTCTTGTCCTTCCCGCAGCTGCACATGGCTCCTGGGAGGATATGTTTTATCATGTTTCATCATCTCCCATGCTCAGGTCCAGCCCTGGGCACTGGGCACCTCCCTGGGCATGGGATTGGACTGGGATGGGTGGGTCTGGCTTGGGTCTGGCTTGGCAGGGCCCATGGTCAGGCAGGACAGGTCTGCGGGGAGCTGGAAATCAGTCCTGCTGCAGCACTGCTGATGGTCCCGGGTGGTGACATGGGGTCCTGGGAAGGACCCTGGTCCTGGCAGGTGGGGGGACCCCTGGGGATGCTGTTGAGGGATGGTAAGGCCTGGTGGTATCTACAGGACCCTGAAAAAAGTAAGGATGAGAGGTATCTGCACTGGCTCTAAGATTTGGAGGTAAAGTCCTGATGAGGAGAGGAAATCCCAGATACATAAAGTAGCAGAGAGAGAATGAGAAGCATCTTTCTGAATGCTGTTCAGGAGAGAAGATTGGGTATGCTTTGTAGATGGAAGCAATTTCTATATTAGTACTGAGATCTAGGAAAACATGGAGGATATGAATCTCTTTTGCCCATGATGCTCACTTATACCTGCATGGAAGACTTGGCCACCCATCTGGTCCTGCTGCAACTGATCCCTCCACAGCTTGGGTGAAAAGTGGGGAGAGCTGACAAGAGACTTGGCTGTGCTAATCATCAGCACTTCCCACCTGCCCCTCAAGCAGCCATCCAGGTCACCATCATGCTTTCCATAAACGCACCCTCCTCAGGAAGAAAAGCAAAGAAAATGGTTATTCTAGTTTCTACTTTTTTTTTTTTCCTTCATTCACTACATGTGATACAGTTCTGCAGAACAGGTATAAAGAAGCCTCTGTTAACAGTTTCCACAGTGTTATTTTGACAAGCACCTTGAACTAGGGACTCCAGGAAGCTGTTTGCTTAATTTGTCCTTGTATTTCTGTACACTGTGCACTGTGCTCAGAACCCCAAGTGACATGGGATACTTGTTATAACATGTGCAGAAACACTTTTATCATCTCCTCCCTCCACACCTCTAGTTTAGGAATTTGTTGTCAAATATCAAGGAGATTAGTTTCAAATGTCAAAAGCAGATGTGAGGTTGTGAGAAAAGCTTTAAAAAACTAAATTAAATATATATATATATACACACACACATATATATATAAAAACCTGCCTTTCAGACACCTTAGACAGAGAAATGTGAATCACTTCAAACAATGCCCATTTTGCAAAGCTATTTAATATTCTAGACTGCTGGTCTGCAGACGTCCAAATGGAATGCTAATTATCCACTTTCTTCCCCAACTGAAAGCTTCACAGAGGCTGACAGAAGGAAAGGCACTAGACTGTTGAACAACAATACCATGCTTTCAGTGGGAAAGACAACTATAAAATGTTTCCTGCAGCCTGATTCTTCTAGCATCAGCTGATCCTTTACTAGTCCCTACTTGACACCAATTAATCTCTCCTCTACACCTTACTATTCCCCAGGGAATTAGCTTATATTCCTTTACTTTATGCTGTGTTTAAAATGGAGATTGGGAGGAACACATTGAGTTTCAAACACAGTAATACATTTAAATTCCTCCTAACCTGATGAGACGTCTTTCATTCCAGTCTTACATTGCCTAGCAAAGTTATTTCCAAGATTGCTAGTTCACCAGATTGTCTCCACTAACTTTTCCTGAAAACAAGTGATGTCCCAACTGAAAAACAGAGGGAAGCTCACCCCTTACTGTCCATCAAGCCAAAGAGACAGCAAGGTAATATAATGCATAATTTTTAATGTGCCTCCCCATCTTACTGCCTCTAAATTTAATTATTTGTTGATGGACAGAGTGTAATTCTGTTCTTCGTAACATTATTGAAGATTGCCTCCAAATGAGGAACAGTATTTAGGCAAGATTTATGGAAGGCCAGGATATTTAGGCAAGGTTTCTCAGGAGATGTAATATCATGTGATACATTTGGGAAACTTTGGACTTCTCCTGTCAATAACATATATGCTACACACTTCTATTTGGTGCCAGTTCTGAGCTAAGTCACCAACCTACAAAAAAAGAAAAACGAAACAAACAAACAAAAAAACCTACTATACACTCCCCCCAAAAGAAAAAAAAAAGTATATTTTTCTATTGAAATATGAAATATAATTGTTTATGGAAGAATTAAAAAACGGTCTCGGCCAATACAATGAAGGGTGTAAAGGTTCTGATTCCTGGAGCTGGGAAGAAGGGTGGGGAACATCTGAGAGGGAGAAGTGAAGGACAGCTCTGCACTTTTGGAAGTAGGGGCCGCACTAGTGTTCCTGAAAACACAGGCTGAGGTTGCATAGGGAACAATGGTTCTTCCCAGAGGTCAATTAGGCTATTCCCCAAAGTCCAGCATCTCTTTTTAGTATATTTTTTTTAAATGTTTTCTTCAAAATTTGCATCTCTTCCAAAAATGCTGACCCCAAGGGAAAGGGTCTGGGGTGACAGTGGCAGGAACCAGAACATATCTTCCTTGTCTTCCTTTTTCTCACAGTTACACAGCTCATTTCAATCTGGAGCATTCTTCTGCTTGAGTGTCTTCACTCTTCTGAATCCTTCCAATCTCTCTAGTTCCATCAATTCTTTTATTTCCTAAGTGCAACAGAAATGTCCATTGCTCAAAGTTTTTAAATAATCTTTGCCATAGGCAGTCTACAATAGAACATATGCTTCCATAGGGCTCCTCCTACCAACGTGCCCTCTTTCTTCCAGGTCTTTGCACTTCTACTCCCAAGTATTTTTTCCTCACTTGCAGTGATTCATCTCTGCTGATTCTGAAAAATACAAATATTGTTTACACTTCATTCGTATATGCTCAGTATGGAGAATGGGAACAACAGCTGAGAAACTATGTTTTGTTTCCTGGCCAATATGGCAAGTGTAAAACTGGTGGAAGAGCAGCTGAAAGGCTGTGTTTTTAGTTTTGGGACCAATTTGACATCTTTTAACAATTTTTTTGGGCAGCAATTCAGAAGACACTGATTATTCTCCCACCCCAGACACCAATCTGGTATCTTTCCATCTAAGCTTTTTGACACGTTTTGTCTGTGGAAATCAATAAACAAAGTCTGAAAATAATTTTCTCTGCAAAAACAAACTATTACGGGTATTTCTGATATCATTTTTGGCCAGTGTATGACTTTGAAAGCTCGACTTTTTGTCTTCCCTTGCCTATGTTATGCTACATTCATTATACTTTATTTTAAGATTCAATTACTTTTTCTTTTGGAATATGAAATTTGGAATGGATGTTCCAGCCACATTTTAAAGTGAATAGGTAGAAAAAGTTTATTATAGAATTTGAAGGGTGGTTCTCAGGCTATTGGGAAATTTTGTCGTAAGATCTCAGGTGTTTTTCATATGCCTCATCCCTTTAATATATTTTTTTATACATCACTTACTCACAAAAGGTGCCAAACAACAACCTTATAACAGGAGTTCACTGTGCATCCAAAACTAGTGCTTCTTACGATAATCCTCTGCACTTTTTTTGTCCTTCAGCCACATATAGGAGACTGAGTATACTGCAGTTTCCATACCTAAAAGCCTTTGTCCAGCAAAGAATCTATCTCTAGGCTAAGATGTATTACACAGACTTTCACTTATTAGGGTCAAAGCTGACAATAACTTTAATTTTATGTGCATATCAAACACTGCTTTTTATCATGGTAATAACACCTCATTTTATTTGATGCAGTCCAGCCAAAAACATAAATGGGAAGATGGCAGTGTGCAGGTATGATCTGAAATCTTTTACTTCCACTTTCAAACCGATTGAGAACTAAGGGACTCATATAAGGTTGCAGATTATCTTACACCGAACTACTTAGTAGTGTCCTTGATGTGCTGAGGTTTTTTAGCACTAGCTGTTTGGGGTGCATATCGCTGAACTAGGTACATAACACGCCTGGCAGTGGTATTTCCCATGTCCCAGTACAGTCACTCCTATGTGCTTGAAACTTATTCAAAGTCAAAGAGTGACATTAAGAATTGTCTTTGACTGCATTAATTTCATCTGCACTGCCATTCTACAGAAAAAAAAAAAAAAAGTTAAATTATTTCCATTTTTTTTTTACTTCACTTAAATGCTATGTCTCTTCAGAATGTTGGCATATTCAGCAAACATCAGTCCAAAGAAGCTTAAAACTATGGATTAATATTATATGTGTGATGGAGTCAAAGGTTCTTGTGTACTCTTTTTGGGCACAAAGCAGAAAGGTAAAAACGTTTCCTAGGCTCACACAGGGGGCAAACAAGAGAATGAAAAGCCAATCCTGTACTTGAATGAAGAGACCACACTTTCCCTAGAATTTCAAAATTCACAGTGAATAAAAAGCAAACAAGCAAAAAACCAACCAAACAAAAAACCCTTGTAGTCTCACTTGAGCTTGGGAACTGAATCTGCATATATTGTTATTTTGATAACTTCAGCTGGATGAATACCCACAGAATCTTGTTCTAGAGGGTCAGATCCTTTATCAGAGCCAAAAAGATCCCTGTGGGTGCCAGGGAGCAGTAGTGCAGCAGTGGGATAAACCTGAACTGCAGCTTGGTGCCACTGCACTCTGAATGCTGGCTGCTGACTGCTCCTTGCAGGTGGCAGGATGGCAGCTCACAAAACCACTGTGAAGGAGAAGAGGGGGATTCAAGGATGTGTAGTTAGAGGTCCACTACTTCTCCACATCAGGACAATCTGCCTGAGGCTAGATATACTGCTGCTAGGACCACAGACTTCCAATGACGTAATAATAATTTTTGCATAGAAAGACTTATTTCCAGTAATTTATTTCTTGAATATCATGAATTTTCACAAATGTTTCTGTTTAGGCTCATTCTTGGATTAGGCAAAATTCTTCATACGGACTTCATGAGTATCTTTTTACAGACTTTTTTGTCTTTACAATTTGATTTAAAAATCCTTTCCTCAGTTTCTAGCTACAATCATTTTCCAACATGAGTTCCATTCAGTCCTCGAAGCTGTACATCAGAGAGCTAGTTCATAATTATGGAATTTGTTTCTTCCTTAGTTACTACTTTCCTTCTTTGCACTGTTTCACTTGAGCAATTTCACTCAAAAAGATCACCTCATTGGCCTTTACTAGCATTCAATTAATGAAAGGAAATGAAAAAGTCAATGTAAAAAGGATCAATAAACAAAATCACATTGATCTATTAATAAAGCAATTTAACCTGAAAAAGCCTTCACAATTGCCCAGACAACTTCCCTGTGCCTTGGCTCATGCTGTATGTATGTTTTTGTGTGTAAAATGGGAGGGAAAGAGAGAAGAACAATATGTAATCTTACAATGCATAAAAGCGGAGGCAGTCAAAAGTATGTGCATGGTTAATTAATGACTCTTCTCAAAAACAGAGTTAGTCCAATGAAGCTTAAAATTATTTTATTTTGGTCTTCAGCCCTTTGCATCCTATCGTTTATTAGACAGGCTGGTGAAGGCAGATGGTTCTAACCTGTAGTACTCATCACACAAAGTCACTTAGCTGAGTCATGCGTAAAATTGAGTACAGATTAAAGTTCTACCACTTGCGAGAGATTTGTCATTCTTTGCATGTGGTTATTTTCTTTCCTTCCTATTGCTTGTGCACATGGGCTATCAGACACAGCTTATGCTACACCGCACATTTGGTCCTGGCATTCTGGAGGAAATGACAAAAGGAGACTTACAGATCCACATATTGTCAAATCTTAGTAGTCAAAATATAAAACCCCCAAATTTAATCCAAATTCCTTGTTTGATTTTCAGATGCATTATTTCCTACCTTATGTATGTTAAAGCAAATGAGATTGTTTTTCTTCCACTGAGGCAAAAAAGTATTCATTTTCATGAAAAATTTATTCTGGCTTTTGCCAAAAGATCTGCATACAGTTATTTGTTTGTGCATGCAATACAATGACTTATTCTTTTTATTATTAAAAAAAAATAGAAATTGAATTCCTTTGATGAACATTTTGTAACAAAAAGCTCTCATCCCAGTAGATTTTTCTGGATCAATTACATAAGAAAGTTTCATTTATTTCTCTTAATTACCAATTCAGTGAGGCAAGGAAGAACTGTTACAGACAAAGTCGAAAGTGAACATCCTATTTCCAGGAGAGACATATATCCTTCATCTATCTGTCTGTCTGTCTATCTGTCTATCTATCTATCTATCTATCTATCTACCTATCTATCTATCATTTATCTCCATATATATGAGACCCAGAAGCTACATCTGCTAAAAGTAGTCAACTAAACAACTCTGGGGCCTGTTCTCTGAAGCCAGATGGCATAGACTGCTCATGTCCATACTGTTGAAGTCTCTTTGTTTTTAGAGCAGAGTGACTTAATCCAAAATGCTTATCAGGAAACACATATTTTTAATACTGTTATGGGAGATACAACTTCAGGACTGCCTTTTCTTTCTAAATGGGTGTTTTATTTATATTTAGGAATCCAAAGCTGGAAAATTTAGAAAATATTTTAAATGAAATTATGGAGAAAGCCTGTTACTGAATTTCCATGTTTGTCCCCTTGCCAAATCAGAAATATTTACTGTGATATTTTTCTTCAGTCTTACACAGTACTTTCTGTGTTCAAAATAATAAAGTTTACCACTTGTTGGATGTTGTTATTCCATATTCCTCTCCTGTAAGCCACACACTAGATAGTCAGACCTCCTTTGTTGCACATGTCAGAACAGGATTATTCCCACTAGTGAATATTTAAATCTGTCAGTCAATGAAGGAAAATGCGTGGGCCTGAATCCTTTTATTTAGTTTGAATAAAAGTGGTGGCATTCACATTAGGCAAAACTGAAGGTAGGCACAGATGTAGAAAGAGGTGAAGTAGTGGAAAGAAAAGAGGGAGAGACTACCTATCTGCAGTGGTCATGACCATTCCACTTCAACCTGAGGACAAACAACAAACCAGGCTGGTCTAGGAAGGGACGCTGCAAGCTCCTGAGTTTCCCATCTTCTCACTCTTTATTCAGTTCAAACTAACTAGACCCCTTTTTCCTCATCTGATCAGTTTTACAAGTTAGATATGTTCTAGCAGTTGGTAGCTGTTGACTTTGTCCTGCTGATGACCAGTTTTAATTGTAGTCAGTTGACTCTACTCTTTTGGACTTTAATCAGAAGAAATGGGGGATCATTGCTTTGCATACAGGAAATTCTTATTATGTATTTATTTATTAATGCAGGCAACTCTTCTCCTTGCACAAGAGGCTAGAATAAAGCCTATATACCATTTACATTATAATTATATCCTGTTCCCAGGATATAAATTGGATGGTCCATTGAAAAAGGATAGTTTCATCCTAGCAAGAAAATATTTAAGATCTGACTCTTCAAATAAAACTTTGTATCTGCCCCACTGGTTCAAATGTCATGCAGCACTTCTTCAGGGCAGCTGTACTGTGTGCCAACATACCAACTACAATTTT
This sequence comes from Nesoenas mayeri, assembly GCF_963082525.1. Taxonomy (NCBI): domain Eukaryota; kingdom Metazoa; phylum Chordata; class Aves; order Columbiformes; family Columbidae; genus Nesoenas; species Nesoenas mayeri. The sequence continues at coordinate 13,544,516 of NC_137544.1, forward strand.
AAAAAACTTTACAAAATGGTAGATATTATTTTATTCCTTACTTGCTGAAATTACTTATGGAGAGTCACAGCTCTCACCACAGGGAGAGTCCCTTTTTCATCCCTGTTCAAAGTCTAAAAATGTGTAAATGAAATCTGTTAAATTTGAAAGTTGTTCTCACAAATATCTTTCTTTTTGGCTACATTTCCTCACTAAGCAGTGTCAGGGCATAGGCACAGACACTGAGAGCCAATCATTTGTTGCTAGAATAGTCCATCACATACTTTTGGTCTACTGGAACTCTTCTAGATGATTCCCAGGCACAGTTTGGGGTTACCACATGTGAAGGGTTGCTCCTGATAAGCATTTTGGATGAAGCCACCCTGCTCTAAAAACAAAGAGACTTCAACCGTATGGACATGAGCAGACTATGCCAACTGGCTCCAGAGAACGGGCCCTAGAGCTGTTTAGTTGACTACTTTGAACAGATGAAGTTTCTAGATCTCATATATGTGGATATATATATTTATAAAGTATATGGCCATTCTTGTAAAATGCTTTAATACCAGTTGAATGGACTGTAACTTTTCCATTAAGAAAGTACTAAAGTGTTAAAATTAAGTACTTAATGCAGTTTATTTTGGACTAGTTTTCAGTTATCAACATCTTATTCTGCATTGCTCCTCTCTGTTCTGTAATTGAATATCCCAAGCAAAAAGTGACAAAAGGAAAAGAAAATTTAATCCAAAATGTCCACTTTGCTCACAAACTGAATTTACATCAATATAACATTTTTGTTAAAGTTGAGCTTAGCTTTCTTTTTTGAAAGACAGTGTCAAATACTTCTTCCTGGAGAAAAAAAAAGAAACATTCCACTATCTCTAATAAATGACAGTAGCACAGTGCAGGAAGAGTTTAGACTATTATTACACTAATTTAGTTCCTCCAATTTCTTCTTATCCCACTGTGATTATATAAAATGCTTTATAAGGGTGCAACTTAGTCCAAGAAGGCTGCACAGAACCACAACATAAGAGACTCTTAATGTGGCATCCTTTATAGATTTTAGACATTTTATTATGTTAAATAAGGTATATCCATATATGATGCTGAATTTTGGCCCTATGAAACAAGAATAGTCCTTAAGAATGTGATAGAATCATAGAATCATAGAGTGATTTCAGTTGGAAGAGACCCTCAGGATCATCAAGTCCAACCATAACCTAACTCTAGCACTAAATCACCTCCCTAAGAACCTCGTCTAAGTGCCTTTTAAACCCCTGCAGGGATGGTGACTCCACCACTTCCCTGGGCAGCCTGTTCCAATGCTTGACAATCCTTTATGGGAAGATTTTTTTCCTAATATCCAATCTAAACCTCCCATGGTGCAACTTGAGGCCATTTCCTCTTGACCTATCACTTGCTACTTGGGAGACAAGACCAACACCCTCCACGCTACAACCTCCTTTCTAGTTGTAGACAGTGATAAGGTCTCCCCTCAGTCTCCTTTCCTCCAGACTAAACAGCCCCAGTTCCCTAAACCGCTCCTCATCAGACTTGTGCTCCAGGCCCCTGACCAGCTTCGTCGCCTCCTCTGCACTTGCTCTAGTACCTCAATGTCCTTATGATGAGGGGCCCAAAACTGAACACAGGATTCATGATAAATTATATATAATTTATGATAAATGCATAAGATGCAAGAAAAAAAAAAACAAAGAGCAAACCTCTCAATATAATAATTTTCTACTCAATAGAAGAAGAAACAACACACAAGGCAAGCCAAAGCCTGAATTTCCTATCAGAGTTGAACAAATTCTAGTGTTTCTGGTATGTTTCCTGAGGAAACTCTTGTGAAGCAGTAAACACTATGTAAACCCAGAGTTTGTTATGTCTCTGACAATGTCTAAGTTTTCCATGCTAACTCTGAGGTAGCTATCAAGATCTGTTTTCAAGATAAATTTTTTAATTTACTTCCTTAAATCTGTTTTCCAGGCAAGATACACTAGCTGGTCTGAAAAGAGGGTTGTATTTTTTTCGAGAGAGAGCTTTCATTTCAATAGATCAGCCACTCACATCTCAGGTTAAGCTATCTCAGCTTAATCACTGATACTACAGGGTCTGCAGGAAGTGAAATAAGCTCTGTGAAGGTTTCAGGTCAAATATTAATCCACATGACAGTAACATGTCTGGAAAGTTTCATCTTCAGCATTCCAGTGATGCCTAAATCCTTGCCACCTGCTGAGACAGCACCGATACCCAAATTACAACACAATTTAAAATTTGCATTTAAAAGTCTTTTTGAAAGAGGGATTTTATCTGCTTCCTGTAACTTCATACACTTAGTAGTGAGCAAGGAATGGAAACTGAGTGTTATAATTTTTTTAACTGTTTCTTAGTTTGTTTTTCTGCTTCAAAATTAGGTATCAGACTCAAACTTCTTAACTCAGTAAAATGTATCATTTCTCTGTTCTGTGGCTGGGAATGAATAACTTTCATTTAATCTATGTACATGGCATTTTTCTACGCTGGTGTAAAGGAATGTAACAGTAGCTATCCTGTTCCAAAATGCAATTCCTCTAACAAAAAAATCAGGCAGAACTAAGAAAATTAATAGTGTATTGCCTAACAGATGCATTATGTCAAAAAAGTAAAACACTTTAAGAACTTTATCCACTTTACTTTTGCCAAATTCAATGTAAGATCAATAAAAATAATAATTAAAAAAAAAATATTCATTGCTCCAGCAAAAAAAAGATATGGTATGGTTAGCTCACAAAGCTGATATATGTTTTGTGAGGTGGAAAGGGTCATTTTCTTAGAACACAGAAATCTAGAACAGATGGAGCACTAGTGAATACAATATCAGCCATTTCAATAATGGATGAAAAATGGATCAGTTACCAACTAGTTCCTATAAGCATAACGGAACATATAGCATTCTGATGCTCTATACTCACAGGTGTATGTGCATTCCTGTGTACATCACTTTCAGTCCATTTTCTATATTGTTTTGTCATCCTATGAGAACATGCAAAAATTTTTCTCTAGAATATCAGTCAGATTAAGTTCTAAAAGTCGTGAAATCAATATCTATCTTCACTTAATTTGATGTATTTGCAAAATTCTATTTATGATTATTTATGACTTAATTCACTCTATGACCATTGAAAAACCTCAGCTTTATTGTATACAAATCCTCAATGGTTCTTCATAATTCCCAAACTTCCTCAGTTTATTCATAACTACATATTAAAACCTTAGGATAAATTATTTTAAAATCATCACATAACATACTATTCTTGGCAGAAGAGATAATCTGATCTATTATACCTGTTTTATGTCAATCTGTTGATTTCAAGAGAGTTCCAAAATTCATTTATGACTGAGGCTCTATCTTCCTCTCTTTCATGTTTACTGATTTGGAGATATCAGCTAATACTCTCTAGTTTCATATATCATACTTAGATGTATCACAGTGTCACAGTATCACAGTATGTTTGGAATTGGAAGGGATCTCAAAAGATCATCTAGTCCAATCCCCCTGCTGGAGCAGGAACGCCTAGGTGAGGTCGCACAGGAACATGTCCAGACGGGTTTTGAATGTCTCCAGAGAAGGAGACTCCACAACCCCCCTGGGCAGCCTGTTCCAGTGTTTGTCACCCTCACTGAGAAGAAGTTTTTTCTCAAATTTAAGTGGAGCCTCTTGTGTTCCAGCTTGATCCCATTACCTCTTGTCCTAGCATTGGCTGTCACCGAGAAGAGCCTGGCTCCATCCTCGTTGCACTCACCCTTTATATATTTATAAACATTAATAAGGTCACCCCTCAGACTCCTCTTCTCCAAGCTAAAGAGACCCAGCTCCCACAGCCTTTCTTCATAAGGGAGATGCTCCACTCCCTTCATCATCTTGGTTGCCCTACGCTGGACTCTCTCCAGCAGTTCTCTGTCCTTCTTGAACTGAGGGGCCCAGAACTGGACACAATATTCCAGATGTGGTCTCACCAGGGCGGAGTAGAGGAGAAAAACCTATGTATAAACCTACATATTATTAATATGTCATATATGTGCAAGGGAAGCCTATTCTACCCTTAAACCAGGTATAGAATTAATTAAGGAAATAATTTTGTAGTCTTAATCGTTGTCTCCATTAGTAATTTTATCAATAAAGTTTAAGATCTGAAAAGAATTCTTCTGTAAAATAATTTTTCATCAGTTTGAAATAGCAGAAGGCAAAAAAGACCTGAATACCCTTATTCAATCAAGTAGTGTCACATAACTAGAAGCAGGCACAAATACTCCTTGTATGCTTCAGGCAAAGTGATAGAAATAGAGATGTGTTGATATCATTATAGAAAGTGCTAGAAAATTCTCTGAAATGCTGGATCAAATCCATGTTCAAGAACTGCAAATTTAAACTAGAACAAACTTGGAGAATAACCTCTATACAGGAACTGTAAAATAAAAATCGAGATAATATATATGAAAAAATCATAAATATCTGCAAGAACATATGGTGAAAACCATCAGGGAGAAAAAAGAGCTATTAAGCTAAAGGAGACTGTTGGTACAGTAACAGAAAGATGCAAAATGATCATGAAACCTTTTAAACTGGAAGTCAGCAGATTAATATCACAAACAGCTTTCAGGCAGAAACAGTGGAGTGAGAAATCTTAGCCCATTTTATAATGAGTCTTGCAACATTTATAAAAAGGTTTCCGTTGTGTGTAACTGGTAGCAGGGCGTTATGACCCACCAAGTTTTTCCAGCCTAAAGACACAGAAGACATAGAAAAAGAAACTCTACTTGTTCATGTAAGTGGGAATTTTTCAGAAAACTTTCATAAGTATGAACACTGGTCTTATGTTTACTTTCATTATATTAAATGCATGTTTCATTGATCACTGTTATTCTGAAAATCTGTTAATATACTTTAGCATTATATTTCATTGTAATAAAAAAGTATTGCTTTTCATTTATAGTTGGACTACAGTGGGCTTGGATGTTGAGTGCGTCTTCTTTGTATTTCTATTTAATCGTATTACAAAAGAGAAGGGAGGCGTGCTTAGGTTAGTTTTGTTTGTTTGCTTTTTGACTTATTCCATTTTTCTATTTGTTGAAACACAGTTTTATTCACTGGATGATAATGTTGCATCTTTGTTTCTGACAAAAGTAGTACTCAACCTCTTTAAAGTTGAAGAGATTGTGTTGTAAGTTTTAAACATCTGCAGTTTGTCATGCAATTGATTCTATGTGTTTTGTTTAAGATAATTTTTGTCAACATTGTTTTGCTTATTTATGTTTAATGAGGATTGAAGTTACTTTTTAGAAAAATGAATAAACTCAGGAAACTCATGTCAGTTATTTATCACTGTAGAAACCATTTTAAGACTATCTTTTAACAAGCAGCCACTTCAATAAAACATAAGTAAAGTTTCTTTCATTGCTACTGTCAGATAGTAGGTTTTCCAGGTCTCGTTACAGGTGTTAAGTGTAATAGTCATGAAGTATTGTTAATAATTTCAATATAAATGAAGATAATATAGTAATAACAAGAAAAATAGTAATTAGTCATATGTATTAGCACAGTTTCATTCATATCACTGCTTCCTACATTGATTTTCTCTCTCTTTTTCTTTTCAGTTATCCTTTGTTTCTCCAAGTATATTCCAAATTCAGTCTATACATACAGGTGGCTTGAAGTCACAGAAAATATTCACCTCATTGAGGACAAGGTCCTAAACAAATAACATAATAGCTTTAAGAGTTATCTAAAAGACTGGGCTAGAAGCATGGCTGGAGACGGTGGATGGCACTAAGTAAAATTAGGATTTTAGTAAGCAGTAGTGCTTTCTGCTGCATTTGAGTAGGAAAACAGCACGAACAGCATCTGCTTTCTCAGATAACTCCTATCATACTTTTTTTTCTGAAAGAATAAAGCATATTGAAGATTTAAAAGCTGTGGAAAAAAAGAAAAAATATATTAGATCCCTTGGCCCAAATCCCAGATAAAGTCAACTGCTGTCCCTTGAAGAGAACCCCGAATTCCCAGTTCTCAAAGCTCCATGCCAGTCACTGGGAAGCATCATTTCTTCACACACAGTTTATTTAAAGGAAAGTACAAAAGAAGAAGAATCCAAGATTCCAAACTCCAGATAGAAAAGCTTTACTTTTTTTGTAAACCTGAAGAAGTGTGTGCTACATTTTTGGTGCATTTCGGGTCTAATTCTAGTTCTTATGCACTGAATGTTATAACAGTTTACTGACGCTTAATTTTTACTGAAGCATAAAGTGCCCACTGTTGGAAAAGGATGGGTACCTTTTTAATTGCAGGATGCCAAATTACTTTGTACCAGTGTGCTGAAGTATACATGAAAGCTGCAAGCAATTGTTGGAAGTGTGTACAGATCTGTACTACTCAGACATGTATGCCCATAAAAAAGTTGACCATATACTAGCCCACATCCCACTCGTCATTACTGCCCCTTTTGCAGAAGTTATTAGCCTGCATTAATTTGCTTTCAGAGATTCTTACATGAGTGCTTTGTATCTTCTAAAGTAAGTGGCTGTGAGCTGAAATATATTGGATAATGGATCCTGGCAAATCCAGCTCATTAGGACTTATGCAGAACAGCGACCCTCCACATATGAGCAGCAAATGTATCCAGATCAGAAAGAAATAACCAGGTTGTTGCCTTCAAGGGATATATCTAAACAATGCAGTGTCACAGAGTTTAATTATTTACTGAACCTGAATGAAAAATTTAGAAATTACAGAGAGGAGACCTTAAAAGGCCATTTCTTCCTTTCCTACACCCAAAAAGAAGATCAGATACGTCTATATCATTCCTGACAGGTTCTTGTCCAGTTTTTCAATAACCTCCAGTGACAGAAGCTTCACGACCTGCCCAGGCAATGCATTCCAGCGCTGCACTAACCTTTCTGGTAGGAGGTTTTTCCTGTCATCTGATCTAATCTCCCTTGTGCTAATTAGAAATCCTTGTAATCACAATACATTATTCAGTTGCTCCATATCCCTCTCAAACTGGACACAAAATTGGACATTAGAACTCCAGCTGACACCTTACTAGTGCCAAATACAGCAAATATTTCAACTGAATTAGAGATAACACCCCTATTTACTTATTTCGGAAAAGCATAACATTCTTGACTCACGTCCAGCTTTTGAGCCACAGTAACTCTCAGACCTTTTTGTTTAGTCAGACATTTTTTGGTTTGTATTTGCAAAGAATAATTTTGTGTGTGGCCTTGCAGAACTGCTTTCTTTTTCTCTATGTAGATTTTGAAAGCTCCTAATTAGCTTGATCTAACATGATAGTTAGTCCTCCAATGAGCTGTGGATTGGACAAGTGACCTCCTTAAAGCCCTTTCAACTGGAATAATTCTATAAATCTCTTATTTTCTGGGATGATTTTGAACTTGAATTCTCTTCTACAGTTTACTTAAAGTTTTCATAGTTTGTGTCACTTGCAACTTTTTAAAATTACTTTATTCTTTCCTTCTGATTATCACAAAAACTTTGCATGGTTTCTAATCCAGAATGGACTCTTTAGTCCAAAACTGAATATATTCTTTCAGATTGACCATGAACCACTGCTAAAATACTCGTCAAGTGTGGTAACTGTCATGTGTAGCTTCAGTTTCCTCATTCATCATGAGTTAAACGTGACTGTAAGAAGTCTGAAACCCTCTCAGTGACACCATATGTTCAGCAGTGGCTTCATCTTCAGGATATATCTGTGCTCTCTCCAGACTTTTACCCTCTCCCAGGAGTTCTAACCAAAACCCCATACGAGTCCAGCTCTTTTTTCCCTCCTTCCCAGATGTAGATGATGACTTTTCATCTATTCAGTATTATTCCTGGCACTATCACGAGTTCCTATACAGATGAGCAGCATCAGGAAGCAGTAGCCACTGGGGCAGATGAGCCTCAGCAAGCTGTACATACCCTCTCAGATTTAAAGTGCTGGCAGGGTGTATATCTCATGGGATATCAACTCCATTAACCACACAGGTCACTTCAGCTCTCTCAGGACTCAACTACTAAATCAGTCTGTCTTTCATTTCCTCTTGGAGTTTCACATTGCATCTCATGACTTCTTGCTCTTTCACTAGTGGAATCATTCTTCATCCACCCTCAGGACAGCATGCTGGTACCAGGGGACACTACATGGAGGTAGTCCCTCTACATTGAATAGAGACCATCAGACTCTAAAGAGCAACCAGATGTAGTCAGCTTCAAAAACTCCTTTCCTCTTTTTCATCCTCTATAGCTTCCTATGGAACCATGTTTCTTCTAATTAGATCTGACAGCCAGTGATTGCATTATATCCACCCAAACTGGTGCACTGCACCTCACAGTGGTCTGTTTTCTCATGACTCAGATGCTATGGATTCATACAAGCTCACTGGTTCTTAGTTTTCACAGCAAAATGATGGCCTTGGTCCTCAAAGTGGATCAGTTCTTCACTTCATGCACCCCAGCAGCAGGATTCTGAGAAGAAGGAAGTGATCCCTGAGAATAAAGACATCTCTGGTTTGGCCAGGAGATGAAAAGCTCAGAATATGTCACAAAACTTCACTTCTTGACATATTTTCCTTGACAATCAGAAAAATTCATCATTCATTAGGTTTTCCTCACCCAAAATCTTGTTTATTCAGTTTGAACATGGTCTATAAAAACTTCAATAATTATTTCACTGTTTATATTTGTTTAAATGCCAAAGTAATGGAAAACAACTCAACTATATGGATGTATAGATATCTAGTTGGTTATTTAGACTGACACAATGACAGAAATAAAGACTATCATGTGAGGAAAGAGTGGAGAGGAAAAAGGTTAAAAGCTCTCACAGACAAAATGAGAGAAGAAACAATAGTTTTTAACTGTGCCAGTGTGGCTTTGTAGCCACTGCGCAGGTGATGTTCTAGATACCCATGATACTGAACTAAGACAAGACATACCAAAGACGTCTTTCACAGAATCAAAACAGCTGAAAAGGCACCTACTTGTAAATTTGGTTTCTTTTTTAGAGGGACTGATGGCTCTTCAGGCAGTATGTAGCATTCAGGGAATGCTGTTAATTTCTGTTTCTGTCATCCAGAAAAAGCCAAAATGTGCCTTTGAAAGATCTCTAAGATGCCAAAAAGGAAAATCCACTTCCATCTTTACAGCACTCTCATTATCTATCTTAATCTGGAAAAGGTCATATGATGGTACAGCAATTGTTATCTTCTTTCTATCACCTGAAATTACATATGACATGAGATTATCTTCACTGAAGTTTGCTTAAGAAGTCAAATGCAGGAAGCAGAATTTAAAGATCATTATCTTAAAAATTTGAAGATTCAAGTCTTTTTGGAATGATATATGTACCTGTTATTTCCCCACAATATCATGTGGAACATTTTGAGCTAAATGTTCCCAAGAAGATTTATAAAAGCTACTATAAAATTTGGTAATATTCAACTACGTGTGCATGGAGAAGAACAATGTGTTTGTTTGCTGGGAAGAGGGGGATGGGGAGAATTAAAAAAAAAAAAAAAAAAAGAGAGAGAGAAGAAAAACTGTTGTCATTAGAAGGTGTTTAATTCTTGTTTTTCCTTCCTCCCTTCCTAAATCCTTGGATCAGCCAAACCTGTGTGTGCTTTTATCTAAGCTGAGTGACCACATTGTAAACCTAACCTCGTCAACATGCTGTAAATGGTTTGAATTAATTAATTTCCTCTGGAAATCTGTTGTATCCTGTATCCTGCTTTAACCCCCTATGAAGAAGGCCCAACGTGGAAGTATCAGTTAGCGCCATAAGCACAGCTCAGTGACAACTTACTTTGTTGTTAATGAAAAATGGTTACTGTTCCATGCGGAAACCTATTGATGTTAATATGTCCAATGCTCTTGTGGGCTAACATCTGGTCTGTGTTAGATGTTAATTCTAGTTCTCAGTCAATATTTTTGGACACTGCTACTGTTGTCAATTTATTGATATTACCTGTGTGTTCTGCAAAGCTTTGTTTTGATGTGTGTAAAGAACATTTCTTTTGTAATAATTCATCAGTATTACTTCCACTTATTTTGTCATGTTGGTAGGGATTGTAAAGACCCACATCATTAATACCTACTTTGCTGTTTAAGCCCCATTTGATTCTCTTAAATGTTCTCATTTGCAGGACACCATCACTGTTTATATGTATGTTCGATGCTCAAGTCTGCCAAGGTGTGGTTGCAGGAGTGCATAAAAATATTTCCCCACCGCTCAGAACGACATTATGAAACTGAGCCTTAGTGGTCCACATGAGAGGAGTAGAGGGAGTGGAAAGAGAAGAAATATCCACACTGTTGAAGTTTAAGTAGTTGACTGTAATGCCTGTAATTGGAACATATTTCCACTAATGACTTGTTGCTGATTCTCCTGTCTTCTTCCTGCTCTTATAGATTTTGAATATAAAATAATTAAATCAGTTTTCTTTTTATTAGATAGTAAAGAAGGAGCTGCCATCTACCAGACATTTCTATATAAAACTGAATTGCAAATCATGTTGGTGATACTACAAATGAGAAAAAGTTAATAAGAATGTTCCAATATTTTAAGCAACAGTGAACATAACTGATCAAAAGAACTGAACTGCTTAACTAAAAAGAGGCCGGAGTGAAGAGCCTGTTACAGCAAATGGGACCATTCGATAGTGCAATGAGGGAAGACAGAACCCAGGTTAGGAGCAAATAAGCTAGAATAATTTCCCACCTGAACAGTTGTACTGGACAAAGAAGAGCAGACAGGGAGGCAAAAGAGCTCCTGAACCCGGACAAGAGAAGGCAGAAAATGGCAGCAAGACTCAGGCAGTGGTGGAACAGAGAAAATTAAGACTGAACAAGGAGTTAAAAAAGGCAATAGATGAGGAGCAAGGTAAGAGAGTAAACTGGGAGTGGAGGAAAGAATAAGACCTGGCTTGAATCCCAGGTGGGGCTGGGAACCAGGTGAGAGAAAGCTTACAGACTAGGTTGGGGTTCAGTGGAGAATTCATTACTAGAAAGAGAGACTGGATATATGCTGGCACCAGGAAAATTGCTGGAGTAAAGGGATCAAACAGAGCTGCACTAGGGAGAAGAAGTGAATACTGACAGCTCAGATATAAAGATGAGACCAGTACTGAGAACCTGGTGCCACTGAGAAGAGGGTGAATGTGGGGAAAAAAATAGAATGGCCTTATTAAAAAGCCTTAATTATCTATTTCTTAATTTTAGAGGGCATTACTTTGCATCTTTAGCATATTAATGTGGGGATGATGGGGTGAGGTGTGCACTGTAAATGTAGTTCATTAGAGTGGGGGTTGTGATTTGCAAACCATTGTTAAGAAATAAGGAGATCTTAACATCCTCTTTTATAAAGAATCCTTGGTTGCTATGGAGGCAGTTTCAAAAGTCCTTTGTTAGAATACATGTTTTCTACTAATAATAAAAAAAAATAAAAAAGAAAAAAGAAAAAAAAGAAAGAGGTCACACATTTTTGGCTCAAAGAAAATAACGCAGGAAGAAAAAAAAATCACTGAAGAAGTGGAGAATTAGTAAGTCAGGCAAAAGCATGCTGCCCATAGGGAAAAGACAGTCTGTAACTAAGGAAAGAGGAGACAGGTAGGAAACAAAGTCTGCATTTTAAGAATAGTTTCCACTTTTACTGGTTATCTATTTGCAGAATAAGAACAAACTACATAGGGAATGGCATGCCTGCTTAGAAGCTCTTGTAGCTAGAAAATCAGACCTTTGCAGACCAAACACAACCTGAAACCTTCAGAATAATCCATCTATCTGTTCCAGCAGGCTTCTTTCTTACGCTGCTCAGAAAAGTGTCTGAGCAGTTTTCAAGGAAAGAGAAACAGGCAATTCAGCCCAAGGTCTTTTTCTTTTTTTACTCTCTAGTAGCAAAGGACTGTGTTTAGCATTATTCTACAGTTTGGGCATTGTAGCTTAAAAGAGAGAGGAAGGTGTGGGATTGTTTTTATAGTTCTCTTTTAATGGGTTAGAAACCCCTGTGATTTCCCAGTCATGGAATCACCAGTGAAAAATCTGCCTTGGCAGTTTTATACTGGATAAACTGCATTGCTTCTGGGGAGCGCTGCTATCACAGAAGACCCTACATAATCCATGTGAGTTGGAGAGTCTATTGCTGAAGACCAGCTATGCAGCCTCTGTGCTGGAACAGGGACAGTCTAGACATATTCTCCAAGGCCGATTTGAACCCATTATACTTCTGCTAGTGCTACAACCCCATTGTGTGTTTGCATCTGAGGCTGGGGAGGAGAGGCACATACTGCTGTGAATGGGGCCCATGTGGGTGGACTGGGGCTGGAGAACATATGTGAAAAACAGATGTGGTGTGTGTTCCTGAGCAGAGCAGAGTGTGACAGCAGGGGCTTGGGAAAGAAGTCTCTGTAATGACTGTGTTAAGATATTTTAATAAAGAAGTTACCTAGTGTAAATAAATCCATCTGTTTTGTAATCCATAGTCCCATTCTGCTTCAGCATCTGGCAATGTGGGGATTTAGCAGTGATAGAATTAATGGTATAGCTTCCTATTATATTTAATGGGGGGTGGAAAACAATTAATGACTTATTTTAAATGACAGTTTCAAGAATAGTCTTCATTAAGGAAGGCTCACAGTTAAAGGAGCTTATGCTTGCTAAAAGCCAGAAAGAATTACACTAACCAACAAGAACAACTTGGAAAGGAGATCCATAAGCACAAGCAGTTTGTCAATGTGTATGTATTATAACTAAGAAGGTTCAAAACTTGTAATAGAAGTGATTTAGGTGAAAAGGGAAATATTTGGACAAAATCTTGTGTTCTATGTAAAAAGTACCCATTTTATCTGACTTTTATTTACCGTTTACTAATCTTTTCTTACCATCTTAATTCCCTTCGCCACAACCAAGAAGTAACTTTGTCAAAAAAGAAGTAAGGGAAGGATATGGAACAGGTATTCATTTGTTTTTGGTTTTGTTTTTTTTACTAGAAAATACTGTACAAAAGTGTTTTTAATTTGTTTGCTTTAGCAGTGAACTTTTTTCAGGAGAAAAAAATAACTGGTTACATCTTCAGTCTTTACGGATGTACTGGGTCAAGTAACTTGCATACAGGCTTCCTGTTTGCCTCTAGTTCTTACCCCAGAAAACACTGGACTTTTATTTCAAGAAAACAAGGCACAGCTTCTAGATGAGCACTGTCAAGCTATTGTTTCATTTTTTAAATTATGTCACTCTTTAAAACACAGACTGAAGAGACTACTGGAGAGAAAACTAGAAATTACCCCTTTTACGTCATTAAGAGTGTGACCATGAATCTTCAAATACACTGTGGGACTATGGTGGGCCCGTGGATTCCCTGACAGAGGGCATGGGAACAGAAATTAAGGCCTTGAAGATATTAAGGCCTACCTGTGAGAAGATGGGAGTAAATGAGTATCTGGAGATGTTAAGGATGTACCCGTGAGAGAGAAGAGAGTAAAAGAGTAACACTGATGATAGCAAAAATAGCCAATGAGATGTTACCGCTGTAACTTGTAACCTATAGTGAAGAGACACATGAATTGGTAAAACTGTATAAAAATGCACTTGTGGCAATAAATGGCATCTACTACTTTCATCCTGGAAGAACTTGGTCTATGTTGTTTGTCCGTCTCAACCACGACAATACGCTCTTTTCCCCCTGACTTTTTTTGTTTTGGAATTACATTCACTACTATTTATAATTTTCTTAAGGTTTATTATGTCTTAGATTAAGTGGGATACACTATAAATGTCATTGAGAATGTTTTGGAAGCATACAAGTTCGTAACAGTAATGATAGTTGCAATAGTACTTTAATGCACTTAAGAAATCCTGTGAGCCTTCTTTAAAAGGGACGGTGCACTGCTGAAGGGATTTAAATCACATTGTCCAGAAAGCTGTTTGTAATTTCTGTAGGTGTCTGAATGTCCTTGCCAATAAAAGTGTTTTACAATTTTTGTCCTGAATTTCATACATATCTCTCTTTCCTAGGGGGAAAAAATATCTACAAATGTAATAAAAAAATAGAAATGTGAAACATGAACATTCATAGCTTTCTAATCATCACTGTAATAACCATGGATGTTCTGGGGAATTACAGTTGCCAAAGGGACACAACATTGCTCAGGTATTTCCTACTGTTTTTGTCCCTTCGGGAAGGGGAGTGCCAGGACTTTCCTCTCCCCACTGGCTGGTTTGCAGGAGGGTGGGGTTAGTGAAATGATAAAAGGTAGTGAAAAGTTACCTTGTTTTTATAGTTTTGCTGCCAGTAGGCAGCCCTAGGGGAGACAGGCATACTGGTAGTTAGAGCTTTGGCCGTTTAAGAGATCTCTGGTTTTGAAGAAAAGCACTTGTTCCTCACTCAGCCAGGTACCCCAGAGGCTTTAGTGAATACAAAACAAATGTGCTACATGCTGCTACAAATCTTTACATTCATAATAGCTTGAATTTCCCCAGCAAAAAAAAAATGCAGTCCTACGGGATTTGTGAAATGAATGATTTCTGTTCTGCCGTATGTGACGAGGGATGGAGGGTCGGCTGGATTCCTCTCTCTGCTTGAGCACAGCCCGGCGGCCATGCCGAAGGTCCTGCACAGCTCTGCCATGCTCAGTGTTGGCTGGTGTGGACCAGAGGGCCCCAGGGCACCCAGCAGCAGCTGCCAGATGGATCTGAGCGGCTCCTTAATGGCCACAGCCCCGTTGGGAGATTAGTGTGGCAGAGTGCCACCATATGCCTCCCTGCCCCAACAAATCCCCTTCATTCCCCTGACACACATACACAAACCCTTTTCACAAGCAACATGCAGGGCAGGAAAGCATCTGCCTTTGGGTTGGCTCCCCTAAGGAAACCTGGGTTATCTGGTGTTTTACTATGTGCTCAGGAGTTTGAAGAGATTAGTTTGCTGTCACTTTTTTTCACTGTCATATTTCCATAATTCCAGGCTCTGCTGATCCCCTGATTTGGCTTCAAAGGTAGTGTTGAGGGACCTGAGGACACATTCACCCTCTTCCAAGATGCACAAGATTAGCCAGAGCTAGACAGGTTGCTCTGGTGTCCCTGGAATATCGCATTCCCTCCAGTGGTTAAATTGTACAGGAAAACTTGAGTAGCTCCTATACATTCTCAGATCACCAGATTTGGGTGGGTATTTGATTACCTAGGTCATATTAGCATATACGGTTGTATGCCTGTTTTTTACCTCTCTGCAGCATGAGTCATGATTTCCTATCACTTAGGTTGGTGCAGAAGGAATTGCGGTTTTTGCGTTGTTGAAATTTGCCATTCAATATTGAATACATTCTTAAATGTGGTTGTGCTATACACCATTTTAATGCACTTTTCTCACTTTGTGGTTCTTTGCTGCTGACTTATTACTTTGTGTTTATTTTATGTTTATTTTAGACTATGGAAATTGTGTTAGACACAAAGCAAATTCGAGCAATTTTCTTATTTGAGTTCAAAATGGGTCATAAAGCAGCAGAGACAGTTCACAACATCAACAATGCATTTGGCCCAGGAACTGCTAAAGAACGTACAGTGCAGTGGTGGTTCAAGAAGTATTGCAAGGGAGACAAGAGCCTTGAAGATGAGGAGTGTAGTGTTTGGCCATCAGAAGTTGATAATGATCAATTCAGAGAAATCATTGAAGCTGATCCTCTTACAGCTACACAAGAAGTTACCAAATAATTCAACATCGACCACTCTATGGTTGTTCAGCATTTGAAGCAAATTGGAAAGGTGAAAAAGCTTGATAAGTGGGTGCTGATGAAAAATTTTTAAAAATGTAATTTTCAAGTGTCATCTTCTATGCAACAACAACGAACAATTTCTCAATCAGATTGTGATGTGTTACGAAGAGTGGATTTTATATGACAACCACTCGCTCCATGGCTGGACTGAGGAGAACCTCCAAAGCACTTCCCAAAGGCACATTAGCACCAAAAAGAAGGTCATGGTCACTGTTTGGTGGTCTGCTGCTGGTCTGATCCACTGTAGCTTTCTGAATCCTGACGAAACCATTCTGTCTGAGAAGTCTCCTCAGCAAAACATTGCACTGAAAACTGCAATGCCTGCAGCCAGCATTGGTCAACAGAAAGGGCTCAGTTCTTCTCCACAACCACACCTAACTGCACGTCACACAACCGACACTTCAAAAGTTGCATGAATTGGGCTATGAAGTTTTGCCTCGTCTGCCATATTCACCTGACCTCTTGCCAACAAAATACCACTTCTTCAAGTATCTCAACAACTTTTTACAGGGAAAACACTTCCACAACCAGCAGGATGCAGAAAATACTTTCCAAAAGTTTTTTGAATCCCAAAGCATGGATTTTTATGCTACAGGAATAAACAAACTTATTTCTAATTGGCAACAAATGTGTTGATTGTAATGGTTCTTACTTTGATTAATAAAGATGTGTTTTAGCCTAGTAAAAAGGATTTAAAATTCACAATCCAAAACCACAATTATTTTTAGACCAACCTAATAGGATGATCTAGAGGGTTTAATGAGTCCCAGCACCTTCTCAGGCAGTGGCAGTCTCAACCCAGTCTGCAATTTCTGTGCCACATCATCATTACAGTTTGTGTTCTCATACTGCATTTCTTCAGCATCTGCCACAGGGTGCTGGAGAGGATTTTGCAGAAACATACAGAATAAGATCTTTTTAACCAAGACAGCCCGTGTGTGGTTTCCTATAGTTGTTAAGGTCTGGACTTGTTGACATTGGTGCTTCTTTCCTGTACCAGTGCAATAAAAGTACAAAAACTCGGCCAAAATTCGAAATATTAGTGATACCATTTCAGTGTTGTGGTACAGTAACAGAATTATGCTATATAGAGAAGCAACAAACCATATCTTTGTTAATAGCTTTTAAGATAACCGTCTCCCAAACAGGCTCCTTCTCACCTGTGACCTCAGTTGTCCTGAGGTAGCCCACGAGTAGCTTGTTCATCACTGATGACAGATGAAGCAAAAAGTGACCATGCCCTCAATTTAATTGTCTCAGTAAGGTGCTTGCATCCACATCTTTCTGCATGCTAGTTCTGCCAAGTTTCTAATGCAGAGCCTTTTTCCTACTTCCAAGCAGCTAACAAATAAACCATTGTCACATCTATTCCTGCTAGGCAGAGCTAAGCCATGTTCCTCAAACACAGTTGCTGGAGTAATACTAAAATTTCTATGTCTTTTTTTTTAATGTGAGCAGATTTATCTAAAGAGATCCAAAAGACACTTTCTACTGCTTTATCTCACTGTGGTGGGAAAACGGAGACATCAGATTTGCTCCTTCTGTGCTTCTGGTGCTTCTGCACAAATTTTCCTATAGCATTTTTACTGTTATGTCCTAAGAAAGAGTGTTAGCAAAGACTAAATATTTAGATGTCTGTTACCCCCTGCACGTGTATTTTCTAGTAGCATCAATAGAATTTAAATGTGTGCATAGGAAATGAAAACAAAGTGTTAATGATCTAAGCAAGAGAAAGGGAAAGACAGACCCCAGAAATCAAGTTAGCTGTAGAGGGGAGGAAAATTATTTTCCTGAAATAATTATACATAATAGTAATGGAAAATAAATGATGTATTTGGATCAGCTCTCTCTGCCATCTGCAGGAAAAGGATTGTATCTATGTTTGTCTCTCATTCTTTGTACATAATCTAGTCTTGGAGACCTTTAGTGACAGTGAATCAAGAGCTTTCAGAGCCTTATCATTGGCAACTAATTACCATGACTGTCAAGAAATGTTTTCCTGATGTGCAGCTTTATCAGAAAAAGAACTGCTTCCTCAGCCCAGAAAATACAGAGAGAATTATGGTGCACTTAACTGTGACAGAGAGAAAGCAAAGAGGCAGCACTAAATGGTCATAGAATATCTCTAGTTGGAAGGGACCCACAGAGATGCTCCCAGAAGAAGTACCTCCCTGCAGGTCAGCCTATTTCAGGGTGGCCGCAATGAGGACCTTTAGAGCATTACAAAACACATAGCTTTGCTTTAATTTATGTTCCTGTGAAAACAAATCAAAAATAATGAAATCAGTCTCATAATGAAAGACTCTATGTTGTGAAGTACATTGTCTCCAAAAACTCCAAGTAAGCAAAGAAATACCATAGATGAGGACTGAGTCACAACAAGTTTACTGGTCTACCATTTTGATGAAAGCAGTGGAACAGTCAAGTGTGAGGCACTGAAACTTCAGAGGGGTGTTCCGGCAGTTTCCACAGGCAGAAAATTGTACAACAGAGCAACGCTGTCCTCCCATACGGGTCCTTCTAACATTTAATATAGTGACTCCTGATGTCTAATTTAAGCCAGTGACAAGCAGACACACTAGAACAGCCAAACCAGTGCAACAGCTGGTGCCCATGCCTCCCCCAGTACTGCATTACTGGTGTTATCAGTGCAACCAACCAGCTAATGGGCATCGACATACAGCTTTGGGCAACTTGATGCTCTGATGCAGATTATAGCCTCTCAAGTGACCATTGAAAAGGCGCTGTTTAGCACAGAATGTCTGAAAACATTTATGTTTGTTTGTTCATTGTGAACACTCTTCAGAGGAGTGAACTATTCTGTCTGGTGACAAGCATTTCCACAGAAGCAGCGGTGAAGGAGGTGTGCATATCACTATATCCACCTTTGGGAAGGTTGCTTCTTCTAGACTGACTTCTTTGCTTCGAAAGTGGTTAGTCAGGAACATAATCTGAGCTGTGGTAAAAGTCAAGACAACTTTTCCATACTGTAAATTTAGCTAAGCTCATAATACCCTGGAATTTTACTGTAGTGCCCAACCAGTCTATTATCTCTTTTCATTAAACTATAATAACAGTAAAAATGTTATGGGAACTTAAATGAAACAGGTAACTGACTCATTTCTGGAACAATCACTGACCTATATACTCAGAGGAATTAGAGTGTTCTGATGTCAGGTTAGGAATAGAGCGGTGCATTTCACTGCCTAAGTTCAGAAGGACAGATAAAGCTGAGGGAGAGCCTTGGTGAATTCATACCAATAGGGATATTCATGATGAGATAGTAACACTTTTATTAAAGTGTGAAAATAATGCTTTACTTTGAAAATATAATTTTCCCTGATATTTTAACATATATATCTCTGGGATGATCATTATCCTTTATTCACTTCTTAAATTCATTATTATTTTGCTACAATGGAACCTATTGAGGTTTCCACATTGTATTTCTGAACTGTTCTTGGAGGAGGGAAACACAATAAAGTCATTCAGAACAAATGAGAACTCATAATTAAAAATACATACTTCAGTAATTACAAGGTAGTTCAATTAAAGTAACAAAGAGAACCAATTGTGATTGATCCATTCAAAGTCATGGTTTATTGTTACAAATTGGATTTGAATTCTGTCTAGCCAGGAACAGGCAAATGATCTCAAGGTTGCAAGCATCAGATAAAGAATCTCAATGATGAATTACTCCATTCAACCTTCACTTATTTTCAAGGAACAGTTGATGTTAATGTACCAACTTTGCATCAGTGATTTCACTAAGTGTTCAAGAGGGTGTTGTTTTTTTTTTTTTTTTTCTGGGATGTTTTGTTGTTGTTGTTGGTTTTGGTTGGTTGGTTTTAGTTTTTAAATTTCCAGTGAGTAATCTTATCACCTATCAATCAGACTCCACACATAAATACATGCAATAAAGCAAGTGAAAAAATCTTACAAAGATGAGAAAGCAAAGAAAAAAATGTCCCAGATTGTTCTATACTTACTGAACAGTAGCAAATGAGACTGACAGACATAGACAGACTGCTGTCAGAAGTACAAAGCCTGAAGCATTGCAAAGTCCAGATTTGTATTTATTAGTGATCAAACAGCTTCATAGAGCTTTTGTTAACAGATGATTTCATGTACTTATTTCCACAGTTAAAGAGTAATATGAATAAAAGAAACTTAGAATGATACAAAGTAGGTATTATACCATCTAATTGGTTGAATTAAGGACACAGGACTAGATTTATTCCATTTTTTATATGATGACACCTCAAAAAGGTGGTGAGAAACTTCACATGCTGAGCAAGAAGCTACTTAGAAATCCCAGTTTCTGAAATTCCAGCCTAGTTTGAGCTCTTTAGGCTAACTCCACAAGACCCCTCAATATATCTGAAATAAAATACAAGGATTATCTCTGGAGAAATACCACATATCATCTAAAGTAGCTGATCACAAGTGTAGCTTGCCCTTTAAAAGATGACCAGAAATCATGTTGCTACCCAGGTTTTCTATGACAAAAGGTGATTATAACATTCAGCCAAGAGGAACTGCAAGAACTAAATTCTGTTCTTCTTAGCCTGAGAAGTTTTAAATTCTTAGCTTTCAACTCAGTAGACAGTTTCCTTCTGAAACAAAACAGTTATTCTAACACTTAACTGTGTAGAAACAATTGTCTGCAACTTTCTTGGTGAAGTTAGGCCATTCTCTAGGAAAGAAGGTAAGTTTAGCAGGTTTTTTTTTTTTTACCTTAGTAAAGTAGTAAAAAAAAAAAAAAAAAGGAAATGAACACATTTAGCATGAATTGCTTCATTCAACAACATTGTTATGACCTGATGTCAGAAAAGAAGAAAATGTGTACAAAAAAATCCCAGCTGTGAGGTATCACATTCTCTCCTGTAGAGAACTTTCATTGTCTTCTGCTTATTAGCGGTAGATAATCTCACTGTACATTGATGCAGGAGGATAAAGTTCAACAAGTTTTCATGCTTCCTCATTCTTCTGAGATCATTACTACTAAGCCTTTCAAAAATAATAACTGAAAATCAATAGTCCATAACTGAACTAAGAGACTGTACATGTAAAGGTATTTTGAGAAATGTAATAATTCATGAGTTGTAGCATTTGTGCTTGTCCAGACAAAAAAAAGCTGGTTTTTTGTACTACACCTTTACCTGCTAGTCTTCCTTTTTTAAGTCTGTTTCTTCTTTTATCAGAGGTGAAACATGAGATTAAGTGTTCTAACAAAATATTCAGAAGCAGTTTTTGCAGGATGATGTGTCAGGCACAATAAATGGAATACTAAATTCCATTAAGTGAAAGGAATCTTAATTGATACTTGAGAGCAATTCCTTTGGCAAGAAAAGGTTTCTACACAGGATTTTCCACCCTACCCTGAATATTACTCAGTTTAGTGTTGCTGTATTTTCAGCTAGGTCTGAGTGATTAATAATTTGTGTAGGAGTTAAGTACTTTGTTAAATGCATTTCAAAACAGCAACATAAAGGAAGATACAGCTAACAAGAGAATGTGTAGAAAATGTTAGACTGCTGGTCCTCCCTGCCTCCACTCTCCCACCATGCTTCAGAGTCCATCCGAATGACTTCAAATAAACTGTTGTCTTTGCTATATATAGGATGATAAGTCACACATTTCATATCATCTTTGTTTTTCAGATTTCCCTGTAATGAAGTTGGTTTATAGGTCTGTATCTATAGCAGGATGAAGGAAAATTCTCTTTATTTTAAAATTCATTTGCTTCTCACAGTCCAGCTAACATTGCGAAGTCATATTATATTTGGGAAATTAAAAATCCAAGACTTCAGAAGTTGCCAAGAGATCACCTAGCCCATCCTGTTTTCTAGGAAGCATAAGAATATGTATTGTATACCTTTTCATCACAACAGTGATGAAAATGGTTGAAAAACCTTGCTGATTATCCTAAAATCTTCCTCATAGCAGAAGTCAAATTTGTGGGCACATTGCTCCTAATTCCTTGGTGTCAGGAACTGAGTTAGCCATCTGTCCCTTTCTCTGGTGCCACTGCCATCCTTGGCAAGATTTCAAAACCTTTGCCAAGGTTTTTCCTATTTCTTCCCTCACTGCTTCCTCTTCAGATTCAAGGATGTAATTTGTTTAGACCTGGAGGAGCTCTTTCCAGTTAAAACAGCTATAATTGCCTTTCAATATTTTGCTGTCTCTGCCCTCAGGAAATTTCCTGTGGTCCTCTTTAGAATACGAAAGGTCTTGCAGCAAGTAGACTTGCTGATGACAGGTCTCATTTTCTGTCTTGCCCTCTGATCCTTCCCTCACACACTTCATCCTATTTTAAGCAGGGTTTCAGCAAACTCTCTTCCTAGCCTTATTCCTCTCCTGTCTCCCTGTTGCATCTGCCTTTGTCTTCCATAAAAAGTGTTCCAGGTGTTTAGTGGGAATACTTCTCTTTGTTGACAGCTTCTTTTCTCCCTTTTCATTGTGTCATCACAATAACAAGACAGGCAGATGAGGGGTGGCAGTAGAGTTGCTCAGCTTGCTAAGCACTGTTTTCCTTATATTATTAAGACAATCATCTAGATTACTTCTTTACTGATACAGAAAACAGAAAAACATTTTCAAACATATGAATGTGTACTTGTATAACTAAATCCCGCTGCCTATCATTTTTTGCCTCAGTTACTTTAGTTTCTGCTTTAACATTAGATTGAACTAGGCAGAACTGGTTTTAATCATCTTAATTTTTAAGTAAAAGGCAATTTGTAGCTTTTTTGAAAAATAAAACATGTAAAACAAGCTGCTATATGAAATTAATGCTACTGCTCTACATCAGAAGACAGCTTAAAGATCATTGCCATTAGATCCTCAAGTCTGTAGTATTATTTCCATCTCCCATTGACAGCTGCAGTGTAGAAATGCCTGGTGAATCAATGCAAAAAGCCACCATAGTGTACTCTGTGTTATTTATTTATTCTTCAAGCACTTCTCACATACAAACACCCTGCCAAAATGCAGTAGAACTCCAAAAGCCTCAAGTCACCTAAAGCTCTATTTCGCCTGAAAATCCAGTTCAGTAGGAAGAAGCTCGTATGCCACAGAAATACTGTCAACATCTGCAGAACACTGTGTTGCAGCTACTCAAAATTACAAATTATTATAGGGTAGAGTGGGAAAAACCTTTTAACCAAGTGCACTTAGAAGGGTTTTAAAGAGCTAGGACATATGTACCCCATCTGAAATTTTACAGGTTTGTTACTGATAAAATGCAAAGGGCTAATGAATGACAAGAGCTCAGACTTTTCATCTTGTTGGTTGCACCAACAGCTGACAATTAGCCCCATACCATTATCTTTTGCTGGGTAAATTCTTTTATTCTTATGCTGGGTGAAGATGCAAAGAATGTATCCACTTCTGGACAACTTCATCTTCAAATACGTCATATCTGATGTATAATTATCCCTATTTTACTGAGGAAGAAGAGATGTTCAGAGATATGCTCAAGCCACACAGAATGTCAGTCAAAAACCGAAAGCTTAACTGAAGTTTCTGAGATTTTGCACAGTCCATAATCTTCCTTATCAAAATATATGTAGTAGCTACAGATAAAAAGTACAAATAAGTTGCTATCTGCAGGTACTTCTGTGTAAGCAGGAAGTGAGGTTTTGATTGATAAATTAAACCAGTGAATTACTTCAAAGAATATTTACTCTATTCAGGTTCACTCATCCTGCTCCAGAAATGTCAGGCTATAATCAAGTAGCCCATATAGCTCA
The DNA here is from genome assembly GCF_963082525.1 of Nesoenas mayeri. Taxonomy (NCBI): domain Eukaryota; kingdom Metazoa; phylum Chordata; class Aves; order Columbiformes; family Columbidae; genus Nesoenas; species Nesoenas mayeri. Next base: position 13,568,059 of record NC_137544.1, read on the forward strand.
CCATATAGCTCAGATTTCCTGACTGTGTGGTTTATCTGGTCCTACATTTACTAATACTAGATCTAAGAACTTCCAAATCACCTTCAGTAAAAATTCAGCTTGAATCATGCATCATCACAGAATCACACCCCTGCTGAATTAGCCAGCGTATGTGATATAATGTTTATATTTGCTTTATGTTGGGTATGTGAAAATATGCGATACCTGTAATGGATGAAGTAAGGGGCATGTGTAGATTGTACTTGACCTGGGATTAATTTTGCTGGAACAGTACACATATACACACACACACACACGCACAAAATAAAATAAATTGCTTGTTTGGTTCAACACCTCTAGAGATTCTATTTCAAGTATTTCACATGGTTACATCAGTCACATATCACACCCTTTTTTTCCTTTTTTTTTTTTTTTTCCTTCTGTTCTCAACTATGTCATATATTTGGGTCCATTGCGGTTGGGTTGCCTACAGAAACACTGAAGAGATGTTTGGATATATCCAATATCTTTTTATGCTTCATATCACTAACTATTGACATTGCAGTTGAACCTCTTTTATGTAAAAAATCAGTAGAGTCCTTAGCAGACCCCGTGGTATTCCCTGGCACTCTGCTTTTTGGAACAGATTCCACTCTTAAGGTCATTTAGGCAACTTTCTTCCTTGGTTTCAAGGCTTCCTGACAGTGTACACAAAACTGACATTTTGCCTGCAGAAATGAGGACAAGGCGCTTTGGAGGGGAAGGAGCAAGGCCAGGCCAGAAAGCTGGGAAGAACCCAGGCAATTTAAGCTTCCTACTCCCACTGCTTCTCTCTTGTTGCTACAAAACCACAATCCCTTGCTCAGTAACAGCACCGAAAGAGCAGAAGGCTGCACAGGTAGGAGGCAGAGACTGGCTATTCAGCAATGCGCTGCTTGTCCTCATCTGCCGTCTCAGGCAGTCTGTCATTGCATGGTACTGTTTGTTTTGCCTGTGACTAAATAAGCACTGTTGGTAGGGCTCAAACTATTATTCTTTCCCAACGGAAGGGGTGAGTACTTCTAAATCACTCATAAGGATTTTAAAGATCTGTAGCATCATATGAATATCTAAACACAGAAGGTTCAGGTAATAGCCCTACGGTTGAGGATTGCTGATTCTAAAATAGGGAGGGATTTATTGTTAAAGTCTTACAAAATGTTTATGCAACCTGATTTTATTTGACTTTTATTGTCTTTTCCACACAAATATCCTGGTTTGGATGGTTAGTTAATAGCTACTGCTATAGTGCAGGAAAACAGCCACTTCAGAATAAAAATGTACTTGCAGCTCTCCCCTCTGAACACAGTGATATTCCACAGCATGCTAATACATGTACAAGAATTACACTGATGCTATAAGCCTTGTTGCCAGGATACTTTTGCAAGACATTTTTCTTTAACTGTCAGTTGAAAATGGTGTGAAATAGCTGTTATTTGAAGTATTTCAAACTACTGTTCACCCATAATGCTTTCAGTAGCACAATAGCTAGAAAGCATGAAGTGAAACATCAAAATCCATATGAACAATGCTTACTATTAATATTAGACCTATAGGATGATTTCAAATCCCTCAGTGAGCTGAGAGAGAGAGGTATGACCCCCTCAAGTACAATCTTTTGCAAAATTTCCATGCACTAGTTCTGTCTCCTACCATCTGCTTTATAGGACTGTACTTTCACATAAAATGGAGTTCGAGTCTTGTAGATTACAAAGAAGAAATAGGATTCAGCTACAAGAACCATTGTATACCCATTATGTAAGGCAGAAGTAGATCTTGCAGACCAGTTTTCCAACAAAAATCTGCTTTTGAAGAGAATTTCAAGCATCCTTTGCACTAAGCTCTTCAGTGAGCTACCTGCAGTCACAGTGTTCGAGGTCTCAGAAACTGTCTTATCATAATGAATCTCAAAAGCACTCCTGATATCTGGTATTATAAACTAAAGGACCAAGACAGAAATTATACCTATATCACATAGAGCACGAAGTGCTCTGTGCCAGGGAGAGATACTGAGAAAAGCGGGAGATGGGCTGAATACCTTATACTGAGCATTGCCCTCCAGTGAATTGCGAAGTGATACACAAATCCCAAGGTACCTTGACTGACAACAGTTGCAAAGTGTGAGATGTAAACAGCAATAAAACCCCGAACAATGTAATTTCTCTGGTTAATTTATCTTCAGCATGTAAGAGAGCAATTCCTGCTGCATCGATCCCTCCTTAGTCACAGTCTTTTTTACTCTGTTACTGCAAGAACCTGAAAAGCATAAATTATGATGGGAGAAACTATGGGTTAAAGAGAGCATTTGGCATTGTGTAACAGCTCAAACTGCTTTACATAGCTCTTAAACATAGATACAAATATGCTGTGTGATCTATTACTGTCATTATCTCTAAAATAATATTTGAGCACGCTGTCTAACAGAAAAGGTGTGTGGGATCATTTTCATGCTCTTTGGTGGCCCCGAAAGTAAAGAGGTACAAAATGACTGCACCTTCACCTGTTGTCTGATAATTAAATTCCCATTCTGCTGCATGAGCCAAGAGATCACAACTCATTCTGCTGATGTGGTGTAAAATTGAATTGGAAACCTCTGTATAAACAAGCTATCCTTGTGTAAAACAGAAAATCTGAGAATCTTGTGCACACAAGACAACTGTGTGAGCCTTAATCCACAGAATGATGACAAAAGGAAAAAGCTAAAGCAAAAGGTAAACACAGGATTAAATGGATTTTTTTAATATTTATAACAGGATACAGAGTGTAAGGACAGGAATTATGTAAGTAATCCCAACATTGCAGACACTGTAGTGATACAGTTTTTAATGTGGATTATCATCCCCAATGGCTCAAAGGATTGGTGGATGTTCAGTAGTTCTCAGTAGCTTTTCCTTAGTTGTAAAACACACCATGAAAGACAAGTCCCACCTGCCTTTGTGTTCTGTTCCTGTTTTGGGCACAAAGACTGAACCTCATTTTCCTCTGCGATCTGGTGACTTTCTGCAAGCAGTGAATGATCATTCCTCATGCCAAAACATTAAGAATGTCGAGAATGGAGGAGGCAAAATGCAATGAGAATTATGTTTAGCATATCTGCATGACTGGAAAGGTGATGCCATTCCTTCGTTCTGGCCAAAGGCAGCCCTTGACAGTGCAAGCAATTGGCAACATTACCAAAGACACTGACTAAAATTCCCTTTTCTGCAAAGTATTTGCTCCACCTCTACTGGGATTGTCTACAAAGAGACGAGTGAAAATTTGTTTTGGAAGACACCAGACATTCACTGCTGCACTGATTTTCCTATATTTGTTTCCAGATGAACCAGTCCTAGGGATGTAACTGCAATCAACTGGTGAGACCAAGGAACTTCTGGCTAAAAGGCAGTGTGTATTCTTATGCTTCATTTAGCAAGGTCTGCATTCTGTCAGTCAGACTGTACAACACAGTGACAGTGAATAATCCACTACAAGTAAGAATACACTTGTCATTTCTGTCTAAAACTGGAGCATAATAGTGGTGGCAAACTTATTTACAGAAAAATAGACCATTCCTGAATCCCTGAATACAACAGAAGCAATTAGCATTACACATTTTCCTTATTCAAAACACCATACTTCCTTTCTTGATAGTCATGCTCCCTTCTACCTGCTTTTCTCCAAGACAAAAAAAAAGCTCTTTCATTCTTGGATTCTTCTTAGTTCTAAGCATACTGTCATCTTCTGCTGTGACTGTCCACCTTCTCCTGTGACCCACGGCTCTGGCTGCATCCTTCTGTCACATGTGGTTATGCACCATTCCACCAATGCATGTCCAAGTCAGTGAAACAATCCAGGACAGCCCTTCTGTCTTCTCTTAGCTTTTCCCTGATCACAACTTCCTTACAGTTCAATGCATATTTAATTGTTCTATGATTTGTTCCACTTAATGTGGTAAGCAGACCCATTAATTCCAAAGATTTCTGTGATTGCCTATGGACATGCTTTCAGGAGACTGTCAAATATTTTAGCATCACACTGTCATTGCAGATAAGATGGCTGGAATCTTAAAGTATTCTTTCAAATTTGGTATTTACAGTGTGTGTTTCCAATACCATTTAAGGTTGTGGTCAGTGGCACAATGTCAAATTGGGGCCAGTCACCAGTCGTGCACCTCAGGGGACAATGCTGGGGCCAACATTGTTTAATATCCTCATTAATGTCCTTGAGGGTGGGACAGAGTTTGCAGATTATACTTAACTGGGATGAGTGACTGATACATCATGTCTGTCTCAACAGGCTGGAGTAATGGGCAAGCACATATATAATGAAGCTCAATGAAAGGAAGTGCCGAGTCCTCCACCTGTGGAAGAATAACCATATTCACCGAGGTGGGGGCTGGCTACATTGAAGCCAGATTTGCAGAGAAAGACCAGGGGGTCTGGTAGACAGCGAGTTGAACATAAGCCAGCAAAGTGCCATGGCAGAAAATAAGTCAAACAGCATCCTGGGCTGCATGACAAAAAGCATTGCCAGCAGGCTGAGGAAAGTGATCCTTTCCCTCTGATCCTTCCCCTCTGCTCCACACTGGTGGGACACATCTGGTGTGTTGGGTCCAGTTCAGGGTTCTCCAGTACAGGAGAGACATGGAGATACTGGAAAGAGTCCAGTAGAAGAACACTAAGACAAATAAGGGACTGGAGCATCTCTCCTGTGAGGAAAGGCTGATAGAGCTGGGACTGTTCAGCCTGAAGAAGAGAAGGCTCAAAGTGAGACCTCATTGAGGGGAATAAGAAGAGACTGACTCTTCTCAGTGGTGCATAGTGAAAGGACAAGCAACAACAGTCATAAACTGTGTTATTTATGTTTTAAATGAGAAGAAAAACATTTCTGCTATGTGAGCAGTCAAATACTGAAACAGATTGCTGAAAGAGTTTGGGAAGTTTTGGTTCTTGGAGACATTCGTAAGCCAACTGGACATGACCCTCAACAAACTGCTCTGGCTTACCCTGTTTTGAGCAGGGAGATGGACTTCATGACCTCCAGTAGTCCCTTCTGAATTCAATTCTTTTCAGTTTCCTCCTACACTACCCATCATGAGGTTTATACTGCATATCAGAGGCTTCAGCTAATTTCCACTTTTCAGCTAATTTTTCACTTTACCATTTACAGTAACAGTTACCATTCAGTGCAGTATGAGGGTACTTTATAGTATAGTACAAAAGTGAGATATTCTGTTCAGGATTATACCTGAAAAGTGATGCACTACCATGGTAGCAGGCCATCAGATACTAGTGCCAAACATAAAGTTATATAATCTTTAATAGAACTATGGAAAGAGGAGTTTATAAGTAAGAAATTTACAGATAAAATAAAATAGTTTTAGTGAAAAAAAAACAACTAGCTTTGGAAGCTGAAATCCAGAAAAATCTTTAATAGCCAAGTTCCTTCTTACTTTTCTCCATCTTTTCAGTCTGACAGTCCTTACACAAGGACAGTGTCCTCTTAAAAAAAGAGAAGAAATATTGCTATTAATTAGTCACTCGTCTCTTGAGTTTCTATCCATTTGCCATTCCAGGCAAATTATTTACTTCATCGTAGTTCTTCACTGAAGCAACTTTGACAAGTTCAGAACAATATAGCTTGAAGACTGAACTGAGAGATGCAGTAACCAGTGGAGATACAGGTACTCCTACAAACACCAGTAAACCAAAACATCAGAGGATCTAGATTTTGTTAAAGTGCTCTGAACCTATAAATTCAAAAGCCTGATTGGCTGGAGGTTAATGCCCATACAAGATATTAGATAGTAACTTTTTGTTTTCTTTTCCTCTCAAAAAAAGCAATTGGTTGTCAATTCTATAGGATTCTCCTCATGCATGTCCAGTCACTTATTGCTACATGTCTGCAGCTCAGATAAATCATCTGGTCACACTTCAGAAACCCCAGAATTCCTCAACCAGTAAGAAAATACATTTAAGTATATCATGAATTGAATGACATGAGATTCTGTCTCAAAAACATTACATGGAAATGCCCAATCCCTTCTACATGAAGATATGAACAGAACAAATCACGTTTGACTAATCTCTAACACATGCCAGCACTTGAAGAGTCAGTTAGTAAACGTGGTGCAAGGAAGAATGTTAACACTGATTTTATACCGCTTGAGGGGACTAACAGACAAAATAAAACAATTCTGCTTGTGTAAGCAGACTGTACGCAACACAGGCAGAACTCATATGGATTCCTATTCAAACTCCTGTCAAAAATCACATTTCATACACATAAAGGTAATTTTTCAGGAAATCACAATACTGTGTTCTCTGACATATTTATCTATTCCTTTTAAGGGTTTCTGCTTCTAATCACATCAAGTTGTTTGGTTTCAGCGTAACTCTTTTCTGTAATTGTCCAAACTGTCCTGATGTTTATTATAACTATAAGAAGTTTGATGCAAGGTGAAGACAAATTGCTCAAGTAAACTGTTCATTCTACAGTTTTTAAATCCTGTCTGAGTCTTAGGCTGCTCGGATTTTTACCTTTACCCCTCCATCTCTCCCTTCAATGTTTATGTGCTTCTCTCATGCCTCTGCCATCATGTTAACTTTCTCCTTTCATCTATCATTATCCACTGATCGGAGAATCCTCATTTTAAGTCTCAAGTCATGACATAGCAGGGATTTTTAATATTTTAAAGTTGATAGGTTTTTTCTTTCAAAACATGAAATAAATGGCAGCATTTTTGCAAAAACTGGCCTTTTCTTCTTAAATGCTTGTCTTTTTTTTTTTAAATCATTTTTTCTTTTTAAAATGAAGCAAAAGGTTTCATTGACCAGAGAATAAAACCATAACCACATGATTTTAATTTAAAAGTTATGCCTTCAATCTTTCAGAAAACATTTCATAATTACCTTCAAAACTCAAAATCATATTTCTTTTCAAATGAAAACTACTCAAATATGTTTGTTGAAAAGAACCAAATCTTAACCTATCTCAACCACTTCTAGTCAGCTGTCCATATTGTGAAGTGGTCAAAATTGCTCATAATTACTGGCAACATATCATTTGGGAAATGAAACTTTCTGCTTTAGAAGGCTATTCTAGAAAGAGAGAGAACTGGGTCAACAAAAGCTCAAGACAATGACAGTGAGTGGTTAATACACAGTAATAGAAAGGAAAAAAAATACATATATATATATATCTATATATCTATAAATGCCCTTTTGTAATCTTTTGTTTTTCTACTTTACTTTGATTCAGTTGTATTATTGCACTCATGCCACCTGGTAATTTGCAAAATTGAGCACCAGTTCTCCTCCCACTGTGTCAGAAGTTGGGACATGAAAAACACTTTCCTTCCTGACGTTGAAGAGGATGGAATGTAAGGAAGCCTAATTTTTAATTGCCTTTACATTTTTTGAAAGGTTTGATTCAGTCTTTGCTTAAAAGAGGCAATTCATACTCAGTTTTAGTAATTCCATCAGTCATCCTTTCCTGTTAATTCAAAAATTCATAGAAGATTCTGATTAAATATTCTGGAAAATGCCACAGCTTCCCAGTACTTTTGACTACTTTTGTACACTTGGGGTGTTATTTTCAGAATCTACAACACAGTCAAAATTTTGTCTCTGTTAAGACTTCACCTACTCAAAATATCACCCTGGATCTTTTGTGTTCCAATGTAAAGATAGGTAAATTGTCTGGCATGCACAATGTATGCAGGAAGCATGGCAGAAAATAAAAGGAATTTCAGTTTCTACTTCCATCAGAATCTGAACTGTCTCATTAAGAATTCCCAAGATTTTCATATCCAAGTCAAGAGAATATTTTTTGTCTTGACTTTTGGGATGCACTTAGCAAAACTTATTGTTAGCCCCTTGCTATTCATTTCCCCATGCTCTGCCATCCATTGCACCCTTGAATATACTCATTGTGAATGATCTTTTGTGTCTTGTTTCATTAATATCAGACACTATTTTCATTCACAACATTCTCAAAAGATATAAAATTAAAACATTTAGATAACAGCTCCTATATGTTTTGAGTATGCAATCAAGGAAATAACAGACAAAAATTAAGTCATTCAACTCTATAAAGCTCAAGAAAATTAACATATCTATAAGCAGTCTTAACAGAAATTTTAAGATTCAGTTTAAATATCATAGTCATTTTATTTAATGAAAGAGCAATGCCAGATAAGTGCCTCCAAAATATCTTCAGGATATTACCTGTGTTATAAATATTATTTTATAAATCAAATATGTGTTTCTGTGGAGAACACATCTGGCCATAACATGAAATTTAAACAAATTCCAGTAGCACTGTTGCCAAAATAATTCACTCCAGCAATGAAGGAAATGACTCATAATCAAAGAGGGAGCTTCAAGCAGAAATTTTTCAGATCCTATTTCTGATACTGATACTCTATGTCATCTTCTGGAAAGTCACTGAATTAGTTTTATTAAACCTAAGCAGAGATTATGAAACTTTCTTCAGAAGGGAGTTGTGAGGATGCCTATGAAGTGCTTTGTATCTGCAGGAAGAAAGTCATTGCACAAATATTATACAAAGTATCAACAACTTCCTAGCATTTCTATTACAAATAAGTGATCGATGTGCTTATTTCTATAGGACAGATAATTACTCTTTCCTCCTTTGTGGGGTATAAACTAGGTGCTCTGTTAAATAACAATAAAATTTGAATCTTACAGATATTTTGAAGTGCATCAATATGGAAGGGGGGGGGGGGAGGAGCAGACTGCCCCTCCATCAAAGTATATCCTTTGCACATTCCTGGCACTACATCAAGGTTAAGTTAAAAGCAGCACTTGAAGGCAGTTGCATGTGGTAGATTGTACAACAGGGCTCATTAGCCAATGGTGAGTCTTATGCAAAGGTCTTTAATGTGGTACAATGGCATTTTTCAGCCTCTTTTAAAAGGGAAAAAGTTAATAATGTGAAAGTTTTATTACTTTTCTTCTTTTAAAGAAGTGCCTTTTTTAGTGAAACGTTGTGGCTAGTTAGAACAAAAGCTCGGGGTATTTCCTTCACTCTGGGAATGACTGTAATTATACAAGGGGAAGGGACCACAGCAGTAAACTGGCAACACACCAAGGTCTTAACCCCTGAGACAGGAGGTGGAGAAATAGGTGTTAGCAGTCTTACACAAGTCCTTAAAGCATAAACATATGGTAAATCCATTACCTAAACTACAAAGAATGGAACCTTGCTAATAAACCTATTTACTAGGTTAAATAAATACTGAAAGTGTTTAAAAAAGGCGAGCTGTGTGACTTTTTAAAATCAAACATTTTTCACTTGTCAGAATTTGTTGTTGGGAATCTGTGAAACATGATGGCCCTTCCAACCCCATGAACACACACAGTCATGTTCTCCCCCCTCACCCCAGCTCAGTGCTTGCCACCACCACGTGTAAGCATCAGTATTTATTTGTGAACTGCCTGTGCCACTGCCTGCACTGACACAGTTCTCCATCAGCCAGACTGGCTGCTGGCACTCACAATGAAAAATAAAATGCAGATGGAGTCAAACATCTTTATCACCTTGTTGTCCAGCCCAGTGCTCCATGGCATGTTTGATTTTATCCAGCATAAATAAGGTCTAATTTCAGAAGTAATAATATTCAGTAGGAAAAGAATACAAATCTTCTAGTGTCTTTACAAGTGATGTACTACCAGTAGGTCTAGCAGCAGTTGCAGTGAATATTTTTGCACCACCCTTATTACCAAAATGTTATAAGACAGTTAATAAAGGGCACCAAAGCTAGGGAGAACAGTGTTTTACAGAAGTAACACTAAACTGACAATTGCTGTGACAAATAATTGCCCTTCTGCAAGATGTGGGAATGGGATATCCAGTAATATGTTTTAAAGCCTCCCATAGTGGTTTCGAGGATTTGTAGCAAAGAGGTGGCATTGATCTAAACCCAGCTGAAGTCAGTGCAATTCCCTGTTTAATTCCCTGCCAGTTAAAACTAGGTGGTACAGACATGTATTTGACATGGTAATGTAGTAGTTTTACGATCAGGTGCCTCCTCACTGGGGTGGCTGCTCAGTGCCCACCCTCTCTCCTGCAGAATTCAGGTGAACATACCCACCTGTGAAAGGTACTCCTTTCCTGCCACCAGTGAGTGACACGCTTGTGATCTAATTTATGTTGCACCAGGTTCAAACAAAGTATTTTTCAGGAAAAAAAGAAGGAAAAAAGTTTCTAAATTTCACGTGCCTGTGGAAGTTCAGTTATATTTAGTCATAAGCTTGACTGAAATCCATCTAAGTGTATACCCAAACACAAGCCACTTGTTCTCAAGCAGTGTTTATGGCTGAGGAAGCAAGGTGGGAGATCTATTACTTTCACCCATACTCCCCATCAAACCGCCCTCTGTAAATACACAGTCAAACATTAACGATGACCCTCATCTGCTTCAGGTTCATTAGTGGAGATTCCTGTGCCTACATGGAATGCCACTGACATCTAGCATGGAGCCCTAGTGCTAGCAGAGTAGAGAGTATCAGATTTAAAAGCATTGAATTATTATAATTTAAAAACATATTATTGCAGAAGATAGGTAACAAGCTGCAATTTAAAGAAAGTGCTTCAAATTATGTAATTATGATGGTTCTATTTAGAAAATAGGAAAAGGTCAGTAAAAAGTTGCAGTTGTAACCAGTAGTTATGTGATTTTAAAGAGTGGCAATATACAAGTGTTTGTCTTGTGATAATTTGATGTTAGGAGTCATCTATTGTTTAACAAACGCTGAGGGAAAATTATTTGGTTTTGCATTAATTATATATCAAAGCAGAAAATGATTTACATAGATTTTAAATTCATTTTTTTAAATAGTGCCATTATTTGTGATGAACTCTTACCCAGCTGCTGCTATGACTTTCTATATTAACTGACAGCATCAATATTGCACTGCACTCAAAAAATGACAGGTAAATAGAGAAACACAGTGAATGTTTTACCTAATGTCATTTCAGAACCATTTAAATATTTTACACATGCAAGTACACCAGGAGCACTACAGACACCAGCTGGTATTGGACAAGATATTTCTTTGCATTTGAAAAGTATTTTAATACTGCAGAACAGAATAACACATTTAGAGAAAACTTTGGAGCCATTTGGAGAAGGTGTCTTGGAAAGCTCTTCTTTGCTTTTTGACTCCAATTTTCTCTTTTTTGGCAAAATTTTCCACCTTTTTAGTCATCTCAGATTCTTGATGCATGCAAAAAAACCCGAAGTCTGGAACTGGATACAGAATAAGCCAGAGCTGTCAAGGGTAATCAGTGAGCATCGCACTTACAACGATGCATATGGCATCAAAGCATCTGGAAAAGTATTCTGCTAATTCTTCGTATGACATAATAGTTGCATATGTAATGATGTGGATCTTGCTGATATCTGACCAGAAGGGCAGCACAGACTTAATTGTTTTCAAGTGATCCTGAGTGAAGATGTAGCATCAGAAGGTGGTGATGGAGAGGAAAGAGCACACAACCCCTTCTTTTTACCACCTTTCCCTCCAAATGTGCACAGGCTGATAGCAGTCATTTCCTCAGCAGTCATTTGAAGGTGTCACTTCAATTAGGCACAAAAGGGTGGGAACCCTCTGTTCAAACACAGACATTTGCACCTGAGCTAATCAGGTAATAAAATAGAGTGTGATTCATTCAAAGATTAGAAAGTGATCAATTGCTTGCTGGAAATGCCTGTCCCTGTGAAGTATAAAAAAGCCAGTGTGGGTAGCCTAGTCCTATATCATGGACTTCTAAAGGTATCATGAATCTTGCTTGGAGCATGGAACAACAGATTGCGTTTCCATGAAGTCTCATGAGAGCCTGGGCGGTAAGGGAAATGAATCGCCTCTCTTTCAAGAGATGGTGTCCCACAGGCAATGCCTACAGCAAGCTGATGCAGGAGAGTCCCCTGCCTATCTCAAAGTCATGGAAACAAGCAGCAGGAGTAGCCCTGCTGCCTTCATACAGGGCTAGTGCCAACAGCCCAGGAAAGCCCTGCTGGGATAAAGAGTTGAGCAAAAAAATGGACATACTAGTGCAGTTAGTATTAGGGTTGTTAATAGATTATTACAACCATGCCTGAAATCACTATTAGTACCTCTAGGAGATAGGTATTGCTATGAAGGTCTTATTGTTATTAAGCACAGTAAGCTGGAGCCAGATGTACACCACAACAGATCTCTTTCAGGCACAAAGTGTGAAACCTGAAAACAGCAGTTTAAACAAGAGATCTACAAAATCTTCACATAACCACTTAATCACATAGAAACTGGCAAGATACGTTAGTTATTTAAATATTGCTCACTAAGCCAGCCTTGGATGAAAACAGTCATACTGAGGGAATGGCTGGAAGCCCAGAACTTTCTTCCCTTAGCAAAGTAACCTAATTACCTGCTTGCAGACCTAACCCACCTCTCACTTTGTCTCTGTAGTCCCAATAAGATACAAAAGCCAGTCAGCCCAGATCCCTAGCAAGCTCTGTAGTCACTAAGATCTTGTGTGAAAGGCAGACAGCTCTGATTCCCCTGGCTGTGCCCTAAAATATACATAACATAGCTGCCTGCACACTGAAGAGATGTCTTACCGCAAGACCTAGTTTGTTTCTTTTGAATTTAGCCTTCAGAGTCATCTAAGTCATGGCTGCAGGTAGGCATCTAAGCCCAAGATGAAACACCGAACTTCACAAGCATCCTTCTTTTTCACATTTCTTGGATGACTTAAGTTGTCAATAAATCCACCGTCAGCAGAACAACTATCTCACAGAACACTGTTCAGCTTGATGCGCTGGACGTTCAAACCTTTCTATCTCCTGCTGTTCACTGCACTTTGAACTATGATGTCTGAGTCAGGTTGGTGAATTTTCCTGGAGCAAGCACCAAGACACAGGAGTGGTAGCAATAGTCAATGGCATACCTGGTGTTGGAGAGGGGATGTTGGAGGGATATTCTTGGGTCGATCACTCACTATTTCTTTCCATTCTCACAGGTAATTTTCCCTACAGACATCTGTGAGGCAAACTGGGTAATTAGACAATAAGCTTAATGCCCATACACATAGGACTTTGGGGAACCTAAGTGGGTTGAGCAAATTCCTTTTCTTTGCATAGGGGCCAGTTGTGACTTGTCCCTGTCACCACTCCAGTCTGCATCAGGTTCTCATGCTCACCCTGCAGGGACAGGGACTCCCAGGAGCAGAGGGAAAACCTCTTTTCTGCAGGAAAACCTCTTTCTTGGTAGATCTAATGCACAGCTCTTCTGAGGTACTGAGCTACTCAGGTGTCTAAATGCAGATATGAAACTGTCTATTCCTGATGTCTTGACAAAAGAGTGACCGGAGACAAACATCATGTGTCTAAATGAGTTTGATGTTAACCTCAAACTATGCACTGCAATAGGTATTTGTTTATTTTCTTTTCAAACTGCTTTCACAAGCACTTTCTACTTGGGGTATCAGAGCTTATTCTTCTTCTTTTTTTTTTTTTCCCCAGTTGATATACAAAAACCAAAGCTCTCATTTCTTTGAATGCCATGGTTGACAAATCACCAGTGTCATCAGCCATTGCTGCATGTAATATTCTGGGAAAGAAAATACTATTTTCTAACATAAACACTTACAAAAGGATTACTTTTTTAAACAGTTCACATTTTTCAGAAGGAATTATGATATTCATTAATTCAAATATAGTTTTTTCTATGTTCTGCATAGTATATTCTACTTTTCTCAAGGCACTTATGCTGCTATTTGCAGTGATACACAGCAGGTGCTAGTGAAGCAGAAATGTTACTTTATTGTGAATTGAAGCAAAATAGCATAAGCAGACAAATATGTTAGATATTTTTGGTAGGTTTTAGGGTTGCTTTTGTTTTCTACAGTTCCATTAGTCTAAAGTCTGATTACAAAGAAAATCTATACTCAGTTATCTTCCATGTTTAACTCTGTTAGGTACAGTAAAGTTAATGCAGAGAATGTATTTATCTGAGCATCCTTATCATTTTGTTACAGATATTGACAGTGAAAAAGTATATATATATAAATAATAAAGTCAGCTGATGGTAAAGCAACCCTGTTAGTACACATTTTAAACACTAAAAAAAGAAAGAAAAAGAAGAGCAACAACCATGAAGTCTTAGTTCTTGCATTCCTTGCAAATACAAAGCTCTTCCTGTTTTCACTGGGTGTTTCAAATGTGTGAGGAATGTGCCATTAGATCCTTAAAATCAAAATCATATTCATGTCTGTGAATGCCATTTTAAAACAAGAAAACACACTCCATCAGTGACAAGCAGTTAGAGACACAGTCAACCTAAGGACACACAGTTTTTCCACTGGAGGTGTTGGTTTTTAATGGGTAAACTATACTGTTCAATTACATCATTATATATGAGTGGCAAAGCAGATTCAGGCGTTTCTTTTTCAAAACAAATATAGCTTTTCATTTTATATCTTAGTCTGTTCATGCGCTTGATTAAATGTGTTTATTAATCTCTCGACTTATCTTCCTTACAAATGCTTTGGGTTCTGATTCATAGCGGAAAGTGGCTTGGTGAGCACCTCCACCAGCTCCCTCAGCACCCTTGGAGGGATCCCATCTGGTCCCGTAGACCTGTGTGTGTCTAAGTGGTGTAGAAAGTCTCTAACCATTTCCCCTTGGATTACGGGGGCTTCATTCTGCTCCCTATCCTTTTCTTCCAACTCAGAAAGGCCTAGACTGCCAGATTTGGCAAGTAATATTTTGGTGCCTTCATACTACATTCATAACTGGAGGTTTGGAAGAATCAATTTCGAGAGGTGCTGAACAGCTACTGTCCCTGCTGATATTAATTTATTAAAGAAAGTCTTTTTGTATTCAATCAAATATGAGGTTTTCTTTCCCTTTCCTCAAGTGCAGCTCAGGAGGGTGCCCACCTTCTAATTATGACTTGAACAAGCAGTGAATTATCCCTGCCTAACAACCTTGATTGTCCTTGACTTTTAGCATGAATGCTACTCTTGCTGTTTCAGTCTGCTAAAACTAAGTTCAACAACTGAATGTAACAAGATTAGGACTGTATAATAAATAATATGCAGTGGTTTTATGACACAAAGCATTATTGCAAGCATAATTTCCACCAAGACATGGAATTTTATATTGGAAATGAATGTACAGTAAGTTCTTTGTGCAAATTGGGACCTGTGTGCATTCCTTATAAAATGCCAGCAACTAAAATGAAAAGGCAACATGTATAGCAGCTTGATTTTTTTTTTCCTAGGAAGCTGGATTAAAAAGAGTAGAATATATTTGGCAGAGAAAATCTAACCAGCTTCAGAAGAGTGTGTGATCTAATTGCTAATAGATGATTTGTGATTGTTTTCTTGGCATTCCATAAAATACATAAATGGCTTCCAGTGTAGGTTAAGGGGGAAAATGGAAATTAATGTGTATTATTAATACAGCAGTATCTGAAAAGCTACAGATTATTTTACAAATGGATGAAACTCAAAACTGCTCTGCTATTACTGAAACTAAAGTTCCATATTCTCCAGGCTGAAGCTTTGACTCCTTAAGGATCACAGGATTTGACTCTAGAAGGAGATCGTATGAAGGGTCTGGAGCTTATGAGGAGCAGCCTAGGGAACTGGGGCTGTCTATCCTGGAGAAAAGGAGTTTGAGGGGAGACCTTATCGCTGTTTGTAACTACCTGAAAGGAGGTTGTAGCATGGAGGGGGTTGGTCTCTTCTCCCAAGTAACAAGTTACAGGACAAGAGGAAATGGCCTCAAGTTGCACAAGATTGGATATTAGGAAAAAAATTCTTCACCTAAAGGGTTGTCAGGCATTGGAACAGGCTGCCCAGGGCAGTGATGGAGTCACCATCCCTGGAGGTGTTTAAAAGACATATAGATGAGGTTCTTGGGGACATGGTTTGTAGGTGGATTTGGCAGTGTTAGGTTAATGGTTGAACTTGATGATCTTAAAGGTATTTTCCAACCAAAACAATTGTATGATTCTATTATTCAATTTGCTATTATGTGGAATAAAAAATGTATACAGCTACCAGAGGGAAAGCACTATTTAAATGCATTGAATCAAGTGAACTTTGAAGTCAATATGGTCTTCAAGAAAGTACTGATGTTAATTCAGTGAAAAGTTTCCATCAGAAAGGTGTGCTGCAAAATTCACATTTTTAAACCTTTGTCCAATAAATGTTCTCTCTAAGTTTTTCTGGCCTTGTAACATGCAGTGCTAAATTCACTAGGAGGAAAAACCTACCACCTAGTGTAACAAAAGTGGGAGGGAAAGTATCTGGGGTGGTTGAAGAAGAGAAGATGGTTGGGCACAGTTGGTTTTCAGTGTCCTATTGCCACTGTCAGAGGCCGAGAATGAGGTCATGTTGGCCATTGGTCTGAACAGCATGAGATTTCTCCTAATCCTATGGAATATTTCAGATGTGAATTGTACCTAGCAAGAAGACTTAACATATTTAGGGATTCTGTCAAGGATTAATGTGCCAAGTTTAGTGTGCTATTTATGGTACAAAGACAATTTGTTATTTCAGGTTTTGTATGGAGCAATCTGTGCCTCCAAAACCATGCAGACAAGAATGCTGCATCTGAGATATGGCAGATTAGTCTGCTGGGCCACCATCAATTTAAAATACAGATTTTTTTTAACTATTTCAGTCAGCTGAATGGATTGTTTTATCACTCTTCTACCAGACGTCCATGATCTCAGAAAATCCCAGGAGTCTGGGAAAAAGTAACCACAAAAGATCCTTTAGCCCTACATGCAGCAATTGGAAAGGAAACCGGAACTTTTTTCACAAGTCCCTGTTCCTTAACTAGACCCTGAAACTCTGTGGCAGTCATAATTAACTCACAGTCCCTAGGTGTTATCTTGGACTTAAGCCACAGCTTCTGGAAAGAACTGACTTGGCCAATAAAAATTAGCAGAAGTGAAAAACTTTCTCCTAAGGAATAATTCAGAGCCATTAGATAATTATTTCAGTGATCCAGATGGGTTAGTTCTCTCACAAAGTTTGAGCTTATTTGAACAGACGTCACAGAGTCAGAGAAGTCTTGAAATCTCCTAAGCATTCTAAAATGAGCCCTCACTGTATCTTGTAGCAAAACAACCAGCCTCACAGTTTCTGAGGCCCCAACATCTTCTCAAGTTAACGTATCATCTGACTTTGAAGACACTTACAAGTGGCAGCCAATAAAAAACAGCAGTTATAGTCTTGTTTCCACCTTCCCTTTATTTGACATGATCATGGAGAAGACAGCAGCATTCAAGTTCCATCTCTAATGAATGACCTTCTGCTGCTCATGGTCACCTGTGAGCAGCAGGGACCTTTCCTGCAAGCTCAGTACCACATTTCAACATCTTCACGTATTTTGTTCTGATGGCAGTGCAGAAATAAGTTAAGTCCCACTGCAGTGGGTGCAATGAAAACCCAAGAAATCAGGGAGGCACAGATTTCTGGGGCAGCAGTGCTATTATTGTTCGCTAACAGCACTTGAGACAACACACAGTACTGGGACAGAAGCACCTTATACTTACCTGCAATATAGATTCCTTTGTCATTTGTTTGCAGCCTGTCTTAATTTTATCATTGTAGATATCCCAATATCTTAAATAAGTTAATTGATAGCAGCAGCTGAAATTTTCCTTAGAGCTTTTTCTGTTTGATCTGGGCATGGGGAAAAAATACACAACAGGAAGGTATTTTGGAAACACTGTTATGTGCAAGGGGAGGTTGTTCTTTGTTTTTATACGTGATATGAATTCCCACTCTTAGATTTATATGGGAGGTATATCCTTTACATTTATATGTGTTGGAGCCTTTTACATACAGCTGTAGCCATACCTGAGAACAAAGTACATTTCCAAACTGTACAATTGTTCTTTCAGTATCTATAATCTCAAAGAAATGTATCAGGTTTATATATTTATTATACACAATATATATTCTATATTTCCAAAATCTTTCCCGCTAAATTGAGTACAATACTACACTGTAAAAGTAATTGCTAGGGAACAGTAGTAGAAGAATTGAACATTTCTAAATAAGCATTAAAATTAATCAGTAACAGAGGTTAATATCAGAGCACTTACACTCAGCTAGGCCAACATAATGAAATGTTCCTATTCTTGTATCTAGACCAACCATGAATAATAGGTTTTAACCAGTCCTCACCACTTTTAGCTAGTGCTTAAAATTTTAGCCTGTTTTTTCTGTAGTAAATAGCTATCAAATATTTCTTTGTAATGTTTCACTTTGGTTGTATTTATTAATTGTTTAGACAATTGCAATTGTAAATGGAATGCTTCACTGATTCTCTAATTAGGAAGTCTGAATTTGAAATAATTTATTAGGTCTTAATTTATGTGCTGTGAAATCTGTTAGATCATTTGCTAGTCAGTATGTTGTCTAGAATAAAGGCATTTCTACAAAGGGAATTTAGGGTGAGGGTCACCAGCATAATCAGAAACATACTCAGTTTAGCCTCCAGCTAAAGATTATATGCTTTTAAGTGTATTTCTGTTTTGCAAAATGGCCTTTTGAAGACTCAGCCATTTCAACAAAATTCTTTTTTTTTCCTATATAGAAAGAGAAAGAGCAATTATTTTGCACTGCTGTTTGACTTCCCACCACCACCACCCTTTCTCCTAGATATAGATGACCCAGCTGATCAAGTGTCAGAAGTACATAGTTCTCTGCACTGACTCATCTGAACCTCTAGAATAAAACCTTCAAAGTTAGGAGCAAAAGTTGGCATTAAGACTAAGCAGGGATTTGATTAAAGATTTGGATTTACCCACACAATAAATTGAGCCAAATAAACCCTTGTCTCATACAAAGGCACACTTATGTTTTCCACAATGTAGGGAAGGAAGTGACATTGCTTGTCTTTCAATTGTAATTTATCGTATTCATCCATATGCTTATTACAACACAGAGGATTTGTCAGGATGTCCATTATAAAAACAAAAATGGGGCTTTTTTGTTGCTAAGCTGAGCTGTTACAAATGATATTTGACTGAAGTCTCAAAGCTTGTCTGCATGTACATGCCACTCTGAAATTGAAACCTTATACTCTGAATGTCTTTAGCAGTGTACACATAGAGGGGTGTAGGGAAAAAGGTGGGGGTTCTGAGTATATGGCTTTAGGTAGGATTTATCTGACCAAATAAATAAGTCTATATACGGACAAAGACACATGTAGAAGGCTATATTGTAGACTTATGTAGAAGTCCACATGTAGATGTCAGTATTTCAATTAATCACATGGCCTACATAGCCAAAAAAGAGGTGTGATTCATTTTAAACCAAAGATATCAACTACAGAGTGAGATAAATCATGCTATAGGCACACATCAGGTACATGCAAGAAGGGAATTAAAGATGCCCAAGTTGTAGTCATCTAAAGCAAGGTGAGATGATAAATTTCACTCCTGGAATGACCTGGAATTTCACTAGACTGGAATGACCTGAAGCTTAATGCTCTCAAGGTATTTCTTTTATCCTAGTAACAATCTCTTTAGGATTTTTCTTTCCATTGTTAATGACGTCTCTTTTAATAGTAAACAAATTTATTCTCTATTAATCTCATCTACAAATATTCTGTCTCTGGACAAGAATGGAACTTACCACACTTGGATCTATGACCATGGTCTTGAAATGTGTGTATCACTATCTCCAGTATAAATAATAAACTTAAAATACAGAACAAGGGAAAGACAAGAGTCTGAGCCTTTCACTCTTTCGCTTTTTTTTCTCTCCAAAAGTAGCTCTTCACATACTTACACTCATGGCATACTCAGCCTTCCTTTACTCTGTAGCACATATTCAGAGGAAACTCCTAATGGACACCAACTATCCAGGGATGTCAGTGCTTCAATAAGAAGAAGTGAAGAACAGATGGGTGTTTGTCTAGTTTTTTCCCTAAGCATGGAGATAAAACCAACTGTAGTGGAATATTAGGAAAAGGAAGAAATGTGCATAATAGAAACACAGTAGGGCAAAAAGCAGAGTGAAAGATAAGTTATAAATATGTAAAGAATAATTTTAAATGGGAAATGTAAGGAATATTTTAAAATATTTAATTGAATTTTATTTGTGTATTAATTTAAAATTTCCATTGAATGCAATTCAGCTCTTGGTTACGTTGATAGTTTCTACTGAAACCAGTGAGATAATAATGAAGAGTATAACTTCACTCAACTAAATGAGATGGTTTTTGGTTTTGTGCAATCTGCAAGCAGTTAACTCTTTTACTATAGGAGCTCTAAGGTCAATTCCTGAAAAGATATCTGAGAAGGCAAGCCCAGGAGAGATATTAAGAAGTACAAAGACAATAGTTCTTTACATCATCAGAGTCCAAAAATTTACTTTATCAGAATAGCAAAAGCAGCAGAAAAGATATGGATTGCTGGTAACTTGTCAGAAGTGTCCTTTTGGACCCTGTGAATCACAGGCAAATTTCATTCCACAATTTTACAAGTCATTCTTTAAAGAATCATGACTTATTCTTCTTTTGTCATCACATCTCCTTTAATCTTACTTTCTTTAAGAACATCTAAGCAAAGCTACCTATGCAATACTCGAAGCTGAAGCAACAGAATGGATTACCTCAGGGCCAACAAAATGCTTATCAGAAGACAAAAATCGTTATCATTTCTTTTAAATGCTTGCATTTATTCTCTACTTGACTTGCTGCTTTCTACCCTGCTACTATGTTACCTGGATTCCCAGGAGTTTTCCACCTCTCAGCCAATAATCCTTATGGAGGAGGAGGAAGAGGGAGTGTTACATGTCTGTGAGAACCTTCGCAGTTTGTTGCCACTGAGTGAATTGGAACAATTTAGCTTTGAGGAAGTGATTTATACACATGCATCCATCACACATAACCTGCTCTGCTCTGTTAACTCTCTGTTTGATCTCTGGAGGATTGAGTAGATTAGGGAGGGTCTTCACACAGAGGTTTCATTAACAGCCAATCGGTTAACCTGGCATGACTCCTGTTTGTGCATTTGGATACTTTAAAGCTGGAAGAAAAAGGGGAAAAAAAATTGTTAATTGGTATCATTATTTCCCAGTTCAAGAAACACTAATCATGCTGTGAGAGAGATTTTTCTTCCCATTTCCTTGATTTTTTTTTCTTTAACCAGTATAGAAAACAGAACTGAGGGTTACAATTTAAACCATTCAAAAACGCTGATCACAGTATGTGAATTCTGGCAGCACGAAGTACATCAGTAATCAAAGGGCACATTAAATATCCAACCATAAGCCATGAAAACTTGGATATTACAATCCAGCTTAATGAGGTAGGGAACGCAGGCCAAGTGGTTGCACTTTTTAAATATACCATATTAATGTGTCTGTGCCTATTATCATCTGTTCATCTTTTTGGAGGGGGAGGAGGAAATCTGATCAAATCAAATGGTTGATAGTATTATAAAATGAAGTTAAAGAACAAAGTCAGTATCATATAACAATATAACTATTATTGTTATCCATGGGAAATTTTGAGGTATTAGTGGCATATGGTTTTGGAATAGAATAACCACAGTTCCAGCAGTGACTCCCCATGTGAGCACAGTGCACCATGTCTCTGTGGTTTACAGAACAGGGATATATTATAAATGAAAGGATTAAATTTAGTATTTCATTATATCCTTAGAAACCAAATGGCTGGTTGCAAACCAGTGAAGTGTTCACAATAGTTTTACAGTTTATAAGCTGATGAAAGCACACAAAACCTGCTAATTTCTTATTGGACTCAAGAACTTGGAATAAAACGAACAAGTATCAGTAATTTGGGGCACATGCATTGAAAACCTTGACAGAGGAACTGTGTGGGCTTATTAGTTGTGACTATAACAACAAGATGTAAAAATTTTGCAATAGTTTTAAATATTTGTGTCAATAACAAAACGCAAGACTCCGATACTGCCTTCTATACAAGTTGTCTCAACCTTTGAGTGTTTAGATATTTATCTGTTATTAATGAATACCAATAGTCCACTGTATCTCAGACACTGTCCATACCATACTCTCTCAACCCCCCACCTCCCAGATGTCCAGAAAAACAGATGTGCTCTGTAACATGCCCCGATATTTAAATTATAGGAGACTATTTAGTACAAACTTTTGAAAATTTACTCTCTTTCATGTTAAGGTTACAGTTCAAGCCTCACTGGCATTTGCAAATGTGGTGATAACACACAAGAGAGAGAGACTGCTGGAGGAAAAGACTAGATTTAAGGCTTCATGGATAAAAAGCAGCAACCTTAACTATATGCAGGATTTTATTGGTAGTCAGATGCTTTTCCTGCTGGATTGTTTCCTGCATTTCCTTCACCTTTCATTACCTTTCTCTTTTAAGCCTTTGCAAGAAACATACAACAGTCCTATCATCAGTTTCCCAAAATGAGCACTCTCTTTTCCATGATGGCAAGGATATGAGCACAGCTACTGCCTTATACGTTCAAACTACAGGTCCTCTTCATCCAATAGAAACTAGAACATTTTCTACCCATCACAATGTTTTTGTTGTTGTTAACAATTGCATCCCTGGATATATGTTTATTATCCATATACAGATATCATATATAGTCTTTATGATACATTTAGTTTTCCTCTGTTTTCTGTGGTGATGAGTTCCACAACATCAACAGCAACAGCTAGAATGCACTTTTGCTATCAACACTGCTAACACACTGCCACTGTTCCTTTGATTTTTATCTGCCTTACAGATTTTCTATTGTCTTATAGTAACATCAAAACTGTGTACCTGGGGCTGACTGCTCTGGACCAGCACACCACCTGTGACAAGAGGCTTTGTCGTTTGGCAGGACAGAAAGTCAGGATGTAAGGTAATTTCATTTCCAGTGAAAATAATATTATTCCTATGTTAGAAGATGAGGCTGTGGTCTCTGATTTCTATATTTATTTTATATGCATTTTATAGATTTGTGTGAGACTGAAAGGCACGCAAGGACAGGGAGTTTAAAATCTTAAAAAGTGATTTTTAACAGTTTTGTACAAATAGCTTATTTCCCCTCATAGCATCTTTCCCTGGTTATGGTGTTCATTTCTCTATGCTTTTTAATGTGGTTTGACTTCACAAAAAGCACTGTATAAACAGTATGTGTCTGTTTGTTTCGTGTACTGAAACTGAGCTTTCCATGAAGATTAAAATTAACAAAAGCTATGTACGTATCAGGTCTTTGGAGATTTTATTGCCAGAATAAGGACTGCTTCCTCAGACCTCTCCTGGCTGTGGCAGGCTTTGGATCTAGCCCCTTAGAATGTACACTGTTATGAAATAATGGGGCTTATTTTCATTATGAAGTTACCAAAGTCAGATACTCTGTGGTGTTTATTTCTGGTAAAATCTGAACCTTTTCTTAGCTTTTTTTAACCTGACATTTTATAGTGGTTTGTACAAGAATCATATTGGAGGTTGAGCTATAGGATGCATTGGCTTCTTAGGTTTACCTTTATCTTTGGAGAAAAAAACCAAAAACATCAATTTCATATAAAAGATTATATAAGATTTTGGTTTCGTTGTTTTTCAAATGGACACCCACCTTCACCCACAGCCAACTCACACTGCGTTGAAACAGGGGTTGATGCAGAGATGGAAACAATCAAGCGAAGCAGCCAACGCTGCAGCCCATATCAAAGCATTCCTTTTCCAGACCATCAGCCACAGCGCAGGAAGCCTTCCCTGATTTCACCACTACTGAGCGACAGCTTGATGGTGTTTATGCATCGCAGGAACCCACCGGCGAGGAGACCTGCAGCTCCGGAGCACCAGAAGTGACGTTTAAGAGAAACGGGTACAATTGACAATGGAGCTGTTCACGGCACTAAGGCTGCAAGCCCATCAAGCATCCCCTCTATCATGTTTATTGCACATTACTCAGCTTTAAAGAGGCTTTTTTATCCTGGAGCATTTAACTGAAATATTTGCTTTTCTGACATTTTTCTTATTCAGCAAATGAACATCAGGTTCAACAGACATCAGTGGGTCTAAGAGTTCATGGGTTACATTTACCTTAAAACTACGCTGCAAGGCTTATGCAACACTTCAGCGCAGGCTGTCAAACGTGTTTGTCCTCCCCGTTACGCTAACTAAAACTGTTGTGTCACTGGGCACTTTGTGTCCCTTTTTCAGCTCTGTTAGGAGTCCCTTATACTTTGACTACATGTTTTATGATGTTGAAACCATCCAGAGACTTAAGTCTTGTTTTTGGCCTCCAGGTGACCCTATAACACCATAAATGTGTTTACCTCAAAACTTCATCCTCCTTCGCTCTTGTCCTCTGACACTGCAGCTCTAGTGCTAAGCCTGGGATGTTACAGTGATTTCCATGGCAAATAAATGCCAAACAAAGGAGCAGGGTTTTGCTTGATCCTGCAAGGAAGCGAGATTGGGAATCAGAAAAACTTTATCAAAAGATGAAGAAAAGATCTCTGACAGGAAAAAAAAAAACAAAACAGAACACATCAATAACTGTAGTGAAAAGGCAGAAGCATTTCCCAAATGTTTCCAAAATACATTAATGAAAAATCCCTCCCAGCACATTCAGTTGATGATGATGATAAGATACTTTCCATTTTAATAGTAGCTCAGAAAGATATTAAAAATCGGTTCCTAAAAACAGGCATTGATGTGCTTAAATAACTTATATTTAAAGGTTTCAGAGACAGCTTGCGAAGGAACTCTCTGGGCCAATAATGTTGATTATCAATACATTGTGGAACAGTAGAGACATTGCAGGGACATGAAAGACAGCTATTTTTGTGCCAATATTTTAAAAGGGCAAATAGGATGACCCAGGTAATTATAGGCCTGTCACAGTGACATTGATCCAAAGCAAAATAGCTGGCTGATACAGGACTTGATTAATAAATTAAAGGAGGGCAATATAATTAATGCCAATCAACATGGATTTGCATCAAGCTAAACTTGTATTTTTTATGATGAAATTACAAGTTTAGTTAAATAGAGAAGAGTGGAGAATTCATATATTTAGACCTCTTTACAACATTGATTTAGTACTCACTGATCTATCTATTTATTTATTAGCTAAGAAACTATGGTGACACAAATGCAGCATAGCACAAGCCCAGGTTCCAATATAAGTTGGCGAATGACCTATTAGAGAGCAGTGTAGGGGAAAGGGACCTGGGGGTCTTGGTGGACAGCAGGATGATCATGAGCCAGCACTGTGCCCTTGTGGCCAGGAAGGCCAATGGCATCCTGGGGTGTATTAGAAGGGGGGTGGCTAGTAGGTCGAGAGAGGTCCTCCTTCCCCTCTACTCCGCCCTGGTGAGACCACATCTGGAATATTGTGTCCAGTTCTGGGCCCCTCAGGTCAAGAAGGACAGAGAACTGCTGGAGAGAGTCCAGCGTAGGGCAACAAAGATGATTAAGGGAGTGGAGCATCTCCCTTATGAGGAAAGGCTGAGGGAGCTGGGTCTCTTTAGCTTGGATGAGACTGAAGGGTGACCTCTTTAATGTTTATGGATATATAAAGGGTGAGTATCACGAGGATGGAGCCAGGCTCTTCTCGGTGACAACCAATGATAGGACAAGGGGTAATGGGTACAAACTGGAACACAAGAGGTTCCACTTGAATTTGAGAAGAAACTTCTTCTCAGTGAGGGTGACAGACACTGGAACAGGCTGCACAGGGGGGCTGTGGAGTCTCCTACTCTGTTTAGATCACCACAAGTTATTCGTATCAAAAACCTGAAAAAAAATCTCTATAAATATATACTCATACTCACATACGTATATGAATCCATCACGGGTAGTAATTTATGAAGAGAACGGCAAAGTGGTACAAGCCACCCTATAACCTGACCATGAGCAAGCACTTTCATCCTAAATACTGCCACAGGTAAAGTAGTAACTCTGAGAATAATCACTAGTTCTGGATTGCAACCTCAAACAGTCACAGAAAGAAAAAAGAAAGATAAAGAGAGTTTTCAGTATGATTCTCTACTCAAAAGGCCAAATACGGTTGCTGGGTACAGAAAGATTACGTTAAAATAGAAAGGGAAGTTGCATTAACTCTGTGCTTTGAAATTGTGCTGCTGAATTTGGAGCACTGCTCAGCACCAGTACCCAGAAGTAAAGAACCATCCTGGGGAATGAAGAGTTTGAACAGAAGACAAGAGAATGATTTGAGGATTAGAAAACTTATTCTTGTGGTACTTGAGAGCTCGGTTGAATAATTTATGGCAAAGAAAGCAAAGACATGACCATACTATATTCTTTAGGTACTTATTTAAGGAACAAAATTGAATAATAGAGGGCTTTTCAGTCCAGATGAAGATTTAACAGGTTCCTATTTCTATGAGCTTAAATTGGAAAGGTTAGATCAGCAACAAGCTAAAACTGAAAGAATAACTGAAAAACTAACGTTGAGTAATCAGCTCTTTACAGAGTCCTTCTTTTCCTTGCTGGGCCCTCCCTCAGATCAATGATTCTTGAAGTCTATTTTGAATAGTTGTGCAGGGAGGTGAACACATTTTCACACAGAAATAGCCTAAAGCTGATTAGGTGGTCTAGTCCTTCAGGACATAGGAGATGAGGATTTTGAGCCTTCTGTGCAGAAGGGAGGATGTGCCCTTCACTCCCCTGTCCCTTGGCTTTTGCTCAGACCACTCACAGCTGCGGGGCAAAAGGTCTCCCTGGTGACGATGCCACTTTCTGAAGAGAAATCAAAGCTTGCCGCTACAACTGATGTGGAACACCCTTCTATAGAAATATCCCATCTACTGTTTTTAAGAGCATTTGCAGGTAATTTTGATGGAGAAAGAAGAAATATTTAGTTTGTGGCTCTTGAATATGCACCCAACAGCCTTTAGCTTCTCCAGTGTGCTATTGATCCACTTTTTGTTACTGTCTAAAGGAAGACCTTGCAATTTGGTATGGAAATTGTTTACAGAACTGCAGTAACCT
This sequence comes from Nesoenas mayeri, assembly GCF_963082525.1. Lineage (NCBI taxonomy): Eukaryota > Metazoa > Chordata > Aves > Columbiformes > Columbidae > Nesoenas > Nesoenas mayeri. The sequence goes on from NC_137544.1 coordinate 13,595,066, forward strand.
TGGACTTAGTCATCATCTGAAAAATATTTTTCAGGGTATCAGGAATATAAATTAAAAAGTAAAGTGGACTCCATTGACTCTTCTAGATCTAGGCCAGAATGCTTATACCCTATCACAGGTGCAATTCTTTGCAGACAATTCAGGAGTGTACTTGGAAACAAAGAAATTCAATTAAAAAATATATATATATATTTTGAACACTGTCTTCTCTGATAGACATAAGATTAAAAAAGAAAACTATATAATAAAATAAATGCATATCAATACAATGATCTATAACCTTGCCCTATAAATACAATTTTGTCCGACAGGCAGTTTCCTGTAAACTTCAAAATGCAAATTTTAAACCTGTATTTCCACTTTTCTCTATTAAAAAAAGTAAACTTCACAAATGGAACTTACATATAGTTATTTCTAGGCAAACACAAGATTAGACAAAGGAGTTTACCCAGTAGCGCTCAACAGTGGTCTTGAAAATCCTGAAGAATATAATATAGATCAGAATTTCCTATTGGAGCTTTAGATTTCTTTGCTTTTACATTTTAGTCAGATCCTTAACTTTATTTAAATGTTTATTTATTGCATCCATAAAATATTTAAGTTTTAATATATGCAACATCATTTCATTATTCAACACCGTGAGAAGCATAAAAGCATAGGAAAATAATAGCTTCCTTGATATACAAGAGGATTCATATGTATGAATTGAATTTTTTTTGTATTCTATGAACTCACATTTCATGGAGAGACCAAATTTATACATAGGGAAAATCCCTCATCCAGTTTCAGCTTCATAGGAGCTTAACACAGAAACATGAGGTATGTGTGGTCCTAGTATCACCTTTGCAAACTGAATTTCAAGATGGAGATCATTAGTGAGTATCACTTGCAGAAGTGATTTTTTTTAATGTTAGAATTTAATTTTTAAACCAGAGAGTTTGTTTTTTTTGCTGTTCTATTTCAGAAAGCTGCAGTGCATGTTACAGAATAAAGATTTTCAAATAGTTGTTTAGGAACACAGCAAGCAATTTAAATTAAAGAATAACCAGTTTTGGTCATCAGCATATTAGTATCTTCTAGACTTCTGTGACTTAAACCTTCTGCAAAAAAATGCACTGATAAAGACACAAGCATCTAAAATTGATTGTCATTAGTATCATTAAAAATAATCCCCTGTGTCTGTAGAAAACAATACAAACAAGAAGTATTACACAGCCCTTTTGGGGTACCTCTATAGTCCAAATGCCACCCATGTATAAAGAACAGTAGCATGAAAAGACATTTTAAAAAGTGATCAGACAGACTGGGTCTTACCATTTGAAAACATTTTTTGAAGAGTTATTCCTGTATTTCTCTCCAATGCTTATGTAGAACAGCAAGTGGACTGGTGTTGCTTTACTGTTCTCTCTCAGCATGTCAGCAAGAGAGGAGTTTTGTTCAGCTGCAGTTCCTTAACTAAGGAACAGTTTTGATCAAATAAAATGACAGCAAGGTAATGCTGAGGTCAACTGTCCAAAGCCAATTTTCAAACTTCACCATTTTGAAAACTTTTGCAAATATATATGGCTGTAATTAAAAGTCAAATCCAGTACAACAGCAGAAAGTGGTGCCTAAATAAGAGTGGTGGTGGCTGTAATTCTTCATGAGGGTCCCTCTCGCAGGCAGGCTGCAATGTCATTCCCAGCTAACATATGGTAGCACTCAAGCATGTAATCTATCTGGGAGTCTTAGTGGCAATACAAACAGGCTACATCCGCCCACTCTTCTTTAAGGACATATCAACATGCACTTAGTTAAGAAAAACTGGCATTCCTTCAATTTCATCTCACCTGCTTGGGAGACTTTTTATTTGGTGCGAAACACAATCGATCTGGTTTGGACCCATCCAGGCTGATGTCTTGTACCCAATGCATCAGCCTGGACAAAACATCACTTGCTCATTCTGCCCTCAGCTGCTCCTTTTGAACCAAAGACCATAGGAGAGTGTAGAAAACAGTAAGTGTCAGAGATAATATTTACTAGAACGGTAATACCACTCTTGAGAACATGAGTCAAAGCAATCAGGTTCCGAATGCAGATGCCCGCAACTTCTTGTTTTGCTCTCTGTTTTGGTACTTGACCTGTAACAAGCTTCAGTTCAGGGCTAAAGCATCTTATGAATCAAAGTTGTTCCTGAAAATTTTATTCAGAATTTGACCTTGAAAATATTATTTTGCTCAGTACTTACACATGCACTTCTTTCATGACAAAGAGGAAAACAACAGGGAAAAGAAAAGTTTTTCTACCAACACCATAGTCATCCATTAAAGAAAAAATGACATAAGGTCTCAAAAAAAATCAAGTCTGAAGACATTTCAAAATAACACTCATGTTTACTCTCAAACTTGCGCAGTTAGGAACACAATTTTTTTTTTGAGAAAAAAAAAGACAGTAAATCAACCTTTCAAACTTTTTCTAGACCTTTACAACATATAAACTATGCAAATCTGACCTTTGCTTTAAGAGAAAGCATAAAACAAAATACAGCCCATGGGCCAGTTGTTGGCTGTGTGGGAGACCACAGCTTAGCACAGGAGTGAATTCAGTGACTCTTCCAAACACAGTGCAACCTCCATTGGCTGCAACCACACACACAGCCAGCCAGCTAACCTGCAATTTAGGTATTCCCATAAGTTCTTGTCTGTTTGCACAAGTAGTGTTATCACCTATAATTGACTATAGGACTTCAATTACGCTGGTAAATTTAGCAATAATTACACATCTTTGCCACCATTCAGGAATTACCTCTCAAGGCACGAAATCTGTTTATACTCACTTTTAACAAACTCAGAGTTCAGCATGTTTGCTCAGCTATGCAGGTTCATTTGGCAGGAACAATCTCATTCGTTGTATGAAGCGCTCCATTAAAAAGTATCTTGATCCACTCCTTGGTTTCTCACAGAAACCAGTGTAGCTAAAGGACGGTTTGTTTGGCACAGAAACAAAAACATCTCTCTCCTGCTGGCACAGAACTTTCTCACACACACACCAAAAATTCCATTGGCATAGGAAATGAGTTTTGTGGTAGATAGAGTTGCTGCTCAGAGAAGTCTAGCAGAATCTTAAATTCATTCCTTTCTTCATTAGGCTCACTACTTATTGACCTCAACCTTCCTGCTTGTTCATTTAAAAGAATGTTTTGGAGCTTAAGAGCTCACATAATTCCCTCCTTGCAGAGGCAGAGAAGAAAACAAGCCATTCTTGACAGGGATCAGAAGGCATCACTTGGCTTCAGAAAAACACTCACCTACCACAGTGGTAATGCATGAACTTCAGAAGAACAAAGCAAACTGTACTATGTGATTCACCAGTTTTTCTGCTCCATCAAATCCAGAATGATTTACAATACTTTGCTGCTGCTCTTAATTTTGCCCCTTTATTGGGTCTCACATGAGTAAATTTCCTCAGAGCAGCGCTGTCCTGCTGTACCCCCACTGCACTGCTCTTTGGGCATCTTCTATTCCCTCTTGAGCACATCCCCTACACCACAGGAAAGGAGGAGAAACAACACAGCACCTGGCACATGCAGATGAATGAACAGAGAGGAAATACAACATAATAGCCAAAGGGAAGGTTGAAATAGGGTAAATTCATAGGGTAATATTGGCTGAAAAGGGAGCACTCACATATACCACACGCTGTGTAAATGAAAGGTGAAAATGGTTTCACATCATTGCTTTAGACTAAGCCCCACTTGGGCTACCTGTGCCCACTGCTGTGTCTTATCTCCCCCTTCATCCTTTTTTTTCTTAAGGGAACTGATTAATTTATTAAAACTAAAGCAAATTCCTGATATTTGTTCCATAAAATGATATATGAATAATCATATAGCAGTTGTGGTCGGAAGGGACCTTCAAAGGTCATCTAGTTCAACCCCCCTGCCACGAGCAGGGACACCTTCAACTAGATCATATGGTGTGAACTGTAGGGCTGCCATATGCAGGGGCAGGAGTTGGACTATATGATCCTTGCGGGCCACTTCCAACTCAGGATATTCTATGATCAGGTTGCTCAGAGCCCCATCCAGTCTGGCCTTGAATGCCTCCAGGGATGGGGCATCCACCATCTCTCTGCGCAACCTGTTCCTGTGTTTCACCATCCTCATTATAAAATATTTCTGCCTCATGTCCAGCCTGAACCTCCCCTCTTTCAGTTTAAAACCATCGCCCCTTGTCTTGTCGTAAGAGGCCCTGCTAAAAAGTCTGTCCCCATCTTTCTTATAGGCCACTTTTAAGTACTGAAAGGCCACAATAAGGTCTCCCTGGAACCTTCTCCAAGCTGAACAACTCCAACCCTCTCAGCCTGTCCTCACAGCAGAGCTGTTCTAGCCCTCTGATCACTTTTGTGGCCTCCTCTGGCCCCTCTCCAACAGGTCCATGTGTGTCCTGTGCTGAGGGCTCCAGAGCTGGACACAGGACTCCAGGTGAGGTCTCACCAGAGCAGAAGGACAGAATCACCTCCCTGACCTGCTGGCCACACTGCTTTTGATGCAGCTCAAGGTATGACTGGCCTTCTGGGCTGCAAGTGCACATTGCTGGCTCATGTCCAAACTTTCATCCCCCAGTACCACCAAATCTTTCTCCGCAGGGCTGCTCTCAATCCCTTCATCCCTCAGCCTATACTGAGGCCAGGGGTTGCCTGGTATGTAATATCTTTTACTACAAAAACTTTGCAGAATAAAACCTTTTAAAGCCTGTCTGGCAAACCTGAGTGCTTGCTGCTGATATAACAAAAAATATCTCACTATACAGCAAAGTTCAGTAAAGCGCACAAGTAATACTGGAAATTGTTTCTCCTTGCAGCAGCACCTTTGGAAACTAACTCATTGTTCTTAAAAACTTTCTTTCTCCACATCAAACACTTGTCTGGAGTGCTGTGGCTTCTCTCTTAGGAAACATAACCACCTCTGCAAAGACCTAATTTCTCTGTGAAGGTTAATTAGTTTAATACAGGAAATAGCCTAGTGGAGTTGAGGATTTCTTCTTCAAATAAATGACTTAGACACTTCAGTTTGGTAAATATTGCCTGGAAAGTGTGGCTTTTGGATGTAATGCTTCGCACCAAGAGCATCACTATATTAAAGAAGAGATAATAACACCCTGCAAGTTCTACCTGAGTTGGCAATCTGTTAAGCTTCCTATTAAACACTTAGAAAAACTGGAATGGCCTCATTTGTGCGGAGGAATTGCTTCTTGCTTCATTTTGTAATACACTGTTTTGTTCATTACACACCTAATCTGAACCAGAACATGGCTGAGGTTGGGATTTCTGAATGAGCTGCAGGACTGACATCTTGCTGAGAAAAAGATGCGTAGTAAGGGGATTTTTCATCATGGCATATCAAACCACACTATTTTAATTTGCTCTAGACAATAGCAGTATGCAAGAGAATAAAGAATTTATTTTTGTTGCGTATCAATTTGCATTTTCAAGATCATCACATACATTTCAGATTGTAAGACACTGATCTCTGAAGCTCAGCCCTAAAACCACAGACTATTTGGGCATCACAAACTTCATTATCCCAAATCATGTCACTTAGGGAAATGCTTATTTAGGAGATTGTGTTCGAACTAAAAATTCAGGTCTCAGGGTTTGATTTGTGTTCCTTCTTTAATTTTGGGGCGCTTACATTTCTTCCCTGTCTTACCCCAACACATTCTCCCCTCCCCGGTTGATTTTCAAGAGCTGTAAACTGCAAACCATCATGCAAACAATTCTGTTGATATAGCAGTAAAAGTTACCTCCCTTTTAATGAGTTGGGTAACAGGAGAGGCAACTGGATACACACATGGTCTGACAATTAGAAAAGGTCACTTTATTGCATGTCTTCTCAGAAAAAAAAAAAAAAAAAAGACTACTTTAAAGAGGGTATTGTATAGGCTTGATGAAAACATTTCATATACAAACCCATTTTTCTGATTGTTTCGGTAGCCTGCGCAGTGTTTATTTGGACAGTTTCCCAGGGATTTCCTGCTTTATGAAGGAGACTGCATCCTGGAGCAGAGCGCTTACATAACTTACCTACGCGATTAAATGAGGTAAGTAAAATACCTAGAGGATGCTTCTGATACCATAGGAATGATATTGAAAAAAGACTAGTTTAATAGGGAAAGACTAACAACAAACTTTTTCCTTCTTTAGGTACAATGACTGTTTTTAAGTCATCAGGAAAATTTCTTTGTACATACACACCAGAACAGTTAATGCATAGTAAGAAACTACAGAAAAATTAGGTGTATTTACCATGTACTAAGAACTGCTATATTTTAGAAACTCGAACTAAATGAAGGCACTGGTGTAAAAGCACCAGCTGGTAAAAATGGCTGTTGGCAAAACTTCTACCCAGAGCTTGGGCTGCTAAAAGAAAAATTCAGATGACTTAAGATAATTTAACAAGTTTCTTTACTAAATTTAAATTATCTTCTCATTGATTTAGGACATTAGAAATACCACCAAAGATCAGTGCTGCCAGGTAAACAGATATTCTTTTTCTAAAACTTCCTTTTAACCATTTCAGCCAAAGCCTGCTTCAATTCTTGTTATGAGGGAGCAAAGAGCAAATTAAGTTTCTTGGTTGGTTGGGTTTTTTTCCAAAAGGTTAAAATTCAATTAATAAAACACCCCCAAACCTGTTATTGAAATTGGCACAGGGCTGCTTAAAGTGTAATTGCATACTACAGCATGCAGACAAAGTCATTGTTTCCTATTTTGAAGCACTTAATTTTAAAATATAATTATTGTTCAGAAAAAACTACATGTCATAGCAAAATTTCACAGAAATTACAATAGAAAATGTTGCTCAAAACCTAAATAACAGATAGCCATACATAATACTGATAAAATACCAGATGGTTACAAATGCCAACAAGAGCAATTTGGATATCATTGCTATTGCTTTTTGTTACCCCTCATGTTATACTTCATAATTCATACAATAATTTGAACTAATTCTAACACAATCAATCTGTAGCTAAAAGGATGCTGGTTCTCAAACAGATCTGTAGCAGGATGGCTTTGACTAATACTGCCCAAATCATTTATTTGTTGTGAATGGCAACAATCAGCAGCAAATAAAATCAAGCGCCCATTGGGCTATTCTGCATCATTTCAGTGCTTTTCCTGAGTCAGGAGACAGCAAAGTGAGGCTGAAGCAGCAACAGTTTATGAAATATGAATTGTATGACATTTCCATACCCATTGGAATTTTTGAATTGAACTTAAATACATAGGATGGTTCAAGTTGCCTAGACATAAACTCTTGATGCTGTTTAGAGGCTTCAGGCTACCTGAATTTTCTGTACAGCGTTGGCAGATACAACATTGCACCTACAGGAGTGAAACCTGTATCTTCCTGAAGTGGCAACGCATCCTGTCACCCACAATGTTATTAGCTCAATGCTAACTAGAATCATCTGAATTTCAGAAATCTGTTCTCCATATTTCATTTATCTGTTTGCCCTTTTAATTTTTCTGCCAAATATTAGATCAAGCAAATCCCTTCAGGACAAGAGGAATATTCTGCTATATGCCTTAAGCACTCCAGTAAGCAGTGGAGCTCAGCAGACATAGGATAAGCTTCATGAACATACATACCTTTTATGCTCTCCAATAATAACAATCATTATGAAAGACCATGTCCTTCATGTGCTGAGTATCATTAAACAGCCTTTAATATATCATTGCTGCAAAGAAATTATGGAAGTTCTTGCCAGTCTGGCTGACACTCGGCAGATTACTACATCACTTTACCTCAGTTTCTCCATCTGTGGATATGGACACATTTGTGAGATGGAAAGTGGCTTTTGAAAACATTTTAAGAAGTGATTAAGAGCTCGCTCATCATTCACAGAATGTGTTAGTAACTGCGACTGGTAGCAACTTTGCAAAGCAGCAACTTTGCTTCCAACCAACTTATCAAAGAGGTATTATTGTTAAGAGGATTCTTTACACAAGCCATAGGTTTTCCTCTCCCTCACCACTTGCATATCTTCATCTATTGGCAAGTGTTGGTGTAACTGCAATTATAAAGGGTTTAAGTGTCTCCAGCTTTTACACTTTTCCCTATCTACAAGCAGAGGTGCAATGCAGAAGCGTACGCGCTGCTTGGTAAAGTTCACCCTTTGAACCAACCCCTCAATTTTTCTCCTTTCTTACATTTATCTAATCTGCTTGAGATGCACTTATTCTGCTAACCAGCTGAAGTAGGAGCCCAGCTGATTGCGTTACAGAGATATTCACATAAGTGACCACAGGCCAATTACCTCTTCAAATAGACCAGGCGCATTTATTTGTATGTGTGATTCCATAAACATGAGAAGACTGGAGTATAGGTTTGTGTTGCCAGCAGCAATTTTATCTGCTTTCACAGCAGCAAAACAGAACCATACTTAAAGCATAAGAGACCAGGGAAGTCCTGCCTTCAGAGTACACTAAAAGGGGGCCCCAGCTTGCAGTTTGGACGCTGAGTGGCAAACACCATCTGTATCCTTTTCCCTTCCATAAAAGGAACCTTTATAGGAGCGTAAAGGAAAACAAAAGAAGATTACTACCAGTAGTTAAAAATACTCAAATTAATAGCTAATCATCCAATAAGAATGTGAATTCTCTCAAGACATTGTACTAAAACAAATTAATCAAAAATACAAAGCTACTGAACAAGGGTGCTCCAATAAGCAAGTGATAAATTCAAAAAGGCAAACAAAAATCTCTCCCTACCCCAACTTTACAGCTACTATTCAAATGTAACTATATGAAAAAAAACCCAACAAACCCTTCAAGCTAGAATTTTTCATTTTGTTCATGTTTCTCATGTCTTCCACTTTCGGTCAGAAAAGCTGAGGCACAGCAAGCACGCCTATGTGGGATTTGCTTACAGAGTTCTAAAGCCAGTAAATTGAGATAAATACTGCTGGGGGCATTTAGAAAAGCCCAATTTTTTCTGCTGTTTTCAGTCAGCCAGCCCTAGAAATCAACACTGAGAAGAAAAATAAACAGTTTTGACATGTACAGTAGCAAGAATTAGTGTTGTATCCAGACAAGGAACAAGCCATTTAAAACAGAAGTCAGTGGATTAACCATCCTAACAGCTTAAACTGCGTGTTTATTCAAGCTGTGACAAGAAGTCAGCCAGGGAAGCAAGAGCCCTTCATTATGAGTTTGTGCTCCACACACACAGTTCTAACAGCTTTAAGTTCTTTTTTTGTTTAAGGAGTTTGTTTGTTTCTAAGCAGAAAAGAATCGGGAGAATATAATTGACCCAGTTGGAAGCAGGAGGCTGGTAGAGGAACAGCCTCTCGAGCCCTACGTGAAACACCAGCACCATCAAGAGGCAACCAGTGGTTAGTCACCTAGCGCAAAAATCACATTTAGAACATCCACCTCCCACAATGACATACATGTATTATGCATATTCCAAACAGCCTACAAGCATATACACATATATGTATAAACACACAGATTAGGTACTTAATTTCAAGAATAATTGTTTTTAGTATCACTTGGAATATTCCCAGTGACGAGATATACAACATCACCCAATTCTAAGAAATTCTGTTCTCACACATTTGTTGTCTTTACCTTCCAATGCAAAAACATCTTAATATCTGGAGTATGGATGTGAAAGCAAGTCAGTGCTTGGTTCATGAAAGGTAGTTAAAGCTTTTAACTGCAATCATGCCTATCTAGCTATGTATGCCTTATCACTTCGCATTACTAGGTGTAAAGGCATGTGGATTCTGAAATAAAAATAAGACAGTGAACATCCAATGACTTAATGCCAGGGACAACTGTCAGAACTTAATTTGGTATAATTCCAGTTACTTTTTTTTTAATAAACTTTCCTGCTTTCTGAAGAAATGTGATGTTTTCCAGAAAGTTCATGTTTAGAGTACCTTAAGGCAGCAATAACTTAAAAGTAATATAAAAACCCCAGATCACATCTCTCAAAACAATTTCAAGTTGTTTATGTGCCATCTCACCTAAATACTTTTCCTAGAGATCATTAGGGCACCAGGGATTTTCTGTTGTTCAGCAGAATATACAGTTCAGATCTTGAAATGTCAGCCAACCCTTAAAGGTTCCCAACCAGAAACTCTTTCCCCCTGTACCTCCCTCATGCTGCAATGTTTGAAGGCACATCGGCACAGTCCTCCTGAAAACAAGTATACATTAGGCCATTTTAGTAATTTCAGCTCCTACATCAAGGAAATACAAATTTTAAATAAGTATCGGCGTGTCTAATGTTATACACCTAAAGCGACATCCAGTTTGAGGAATGAAAAGAAGTCATGCTCAACAGCCATAATTTGTAATCATTCACTGAAGTGTGGATCCCCACCACCGAATCTTGAAAGATATCAGCACTTTGAACATGTAGCAGATTTACAGTAAACGTTACACTCTAACAAAAAGATCAATGCTGGTAATATTTTGATTCCATGTACCTAACATTTCCACCCCGATTTAAAAGCGATCCCCAATTAAATATATAACATGCACACTTTAAACTAGATGGAACTGTTTTAACTCTCAGCTTCAATATGCGAACATGCATGATCTGTTTTCTCCTCTATCTAGAATTATTTTAGGCACTGCAATAAATTGATTTGGATTGATTTAAGGCCAACAGATTTCATTACTCTTGTCCAGCGAGAGAAGACCAATATAACAAATTGCAGAACTTTCTCTTACCAAGTTCTAATGACAAGCACTGTGTGCCTTTCCCTTCCCCTCTCAAAGTATATAAAAGGTATTAAAGAAAGGATTCCAGTGACTAGTTGATGATAACACCATAGTCATAATAAATTTAATACTCATATTTGTTTAATTTGATGAGAAATCTATATATTTTATTATAATAGTTAGGACTCTCTCTGCCCCCTCCAGGCAACACACACGAAAAAAGCAGCACAACCTGAATTTAATCTAATTTTCATGGCTTACTACAAAGGGGACTAAATCCGACTGTTTTGTAACTAGAAGTTTTCATGAGGAAGGCAAAAAGTTATTTTCATTCTGCATTGCCAGACATCTCCAATGACCTTTGATAGTTAGATGACAATTTGCGGGCAAAGTCACTGAAGTTTTTAAATATCATTAGACAAGTCAGTAGAGAAAAAAGGAAGCTAAAAACCCAAACCGAATCAGACCACAGTAACTTCATCTGAATAAATTCAACCTGCCTGAAAACAGCACAAAAGGCATTAAGTACTTCAACTTACACTGCTGCATGAAAAAGCTTCAACACAAGTGTGTTAATTCCCTCTGAACTTGGAGTATTGTAGAATTATTCTAGAAATTTAAGACACATGACCTTTGAGAAGCCAAGTAGCATAGAGCCAAAATGCAGTTATCAGCCTAGATTGAAGGTTTTATGATAACCAATAGCTTCAAATACATACTTCAGGAAGTGGGTTTTTTTTTCTTCAATATCTTAAACAGCTGTGCAAATGTGGATGCATCTTTAAAATGCCCAGTATGAAAAATTACAGTACACAGCTAGTTAAGTAAATTTTACATGTATTCTGCATAAAATTAAACTCTCCTTCCAGATTTGCTTAACTATACTTGTATTTTCAACAATGCAAAGAGTGATCCTGCAAATTAATCCTCAAGGCAAGGCAAAATGATAGAAAAAAAAACTCAACCATTTCATCTTTTGACCTTTTTATTTATTAAGACAACAGCTAACACAGAGTTAACAATGCTGAACACACTGTTCATCATGCAAGAAGTATATTTAATCTTAATTCTTTTCTAACTACTGCTACTCAGAGATGGTATGGGATTTTTGGATTTGCAGGGCAGAGCATTTATTAACTCAAGCTTGTCTCAAGTGTGGCACAATCAGAATGTTCTGAACAGCTGGTTAGGAAGATAGCCAAGATGTAAGAAAGACGTCTGAGCCTCCTTTTCAAGGGCAGCCAACTCTTGTACTGTAGGTGCCAGAATATCCACATGGCCTTTATACAGTCCACCTGCCAAAACAGACCCAATCTAAATGATGTGTTCAAGGCCATTTTTCAGCAGAACTGATAAAGCTCAGTGACAGTCATTCAGAAAGTTAAAGGAACTTTGTTAACTTGTTAAAAAAAAAAAAAAAAAAAGAAGAAAACAGAAACACAGGCATACACACACTTTGACCACTTGCAACCCATAGGCTGCATGTAACAAATGCAGAAGACAGCAAAGAACTAGCAGGGTTTTTTGGTTGATCATTCTGTAGTTACGCAGCAGACAATCAGGAAACTGAGCATTGCACAGTAATTCAAGAGTAGTGCGTTACTTACCACCCAGAGCTCTTTTCTGGCCATATGTAACTTTACCATCAAAATCATCTACTGGTACTTTTATATCTGGTTCAACTTGGGCAATAGTGCAGTTTAGGTGTTCTTCAATCTCCCCCAGCAACTGAAAAAAAAAAGCCTTGAGGTACTCTTATAACCGAAGACTTCTGAACAATGACATTCAAGTAGTTTCAACAGGAACTATACGCAGAAAACAACTTTGTCACAGACACCAAAGACAAACATTTTTTGCTCAAATGGACTACACAAGTTTATTTCCGACAATGTTTTTACATTACCTAGAAACATTTAACATACTACCCTGATTATGTGAGTGTATTTTATAATAAAGAGCTCATAGTTCATGCTTATTTTAGCACAGATATTTCATTTACCCTTCTTTAATGTAGAAAGCAGCAAAGCACTGTGAATTTAAGAAGTATTCATAGTCGGTACTTAAGCAACACACTATTTCCAAGTTAGAGCAATAACCATTTTAAGTTACTTAAGAGTTTTGTAAGAAACCATTTAAACAAAAATGCATAAACTAACAACTTGTAACTCTTAACAGCATTTCATCAGGATGACTTTCAAGAAGCTGAAAGTAAGACTCCAATAGAATTCACTAAGAATATTAAAATAAGCTTTTATAATTAAAGAAATAACTTATTTTTTCCATAACTTGCAAAGTTTGATTCCATTTGAAGAATAAATGAGAAAAGGTTATAAAGACACCAAAATTAGCTTTGTACTTCAGCAACACAGATAGAACATGAACTATATCCCATAGTCTTTTAGGAAATTAGAACATTCTGGTTAAGCAAAACATTTACCTGCATCTCATTGTACCATATGGTACAACCTCCTTCTTCCTTCAGTCTAGTATTATAACACCCTTTTCCACGACTACTGCATACATGATACCAAACCTAGAAATAAAGGAAAACAACTTCTAAACTTTGTGAGATGGTTTAGTACCTTCATTTTGATTAATTATAGCATGAAAAAGAATTCAGATATTTATTTAAATTCCTTTTCAATTAAGCAAGAACGAACAAGCAGTTTTCCAATGCAGGATATTAAAGTCAGACATCAGCTGCAGACAGAACCTCAGTAAATAACGTCTGTTCAATTTTGCTTTGGAGCCTAATTACCTTTTCCTTCTCTTTTGCCACAAGAGAGATTGCCAAACCCATCCTGAAAAATTAGGGGAGAAGGGAGAGAGAAAAAATGTACTTAATAACTGTTGCCAACTTATTAAACAACAACAAAATATCAAGAAAACATGGTGACTACTCTGAGTATGCACATACCTCTCAGCTCTGCCGACTCTCCCAATTCGATGAACATAGTTCTGTTTTTCATCAGGGAGTGTGACATTGATAACTGTGTAAGATACAATCCATAGAGAATACAAGATTTTTTAAAAAATATACGAGCTAAGGTCACAGACCAGACACCTAAAATAAATATGATTTTGATTGCTGCAATCCTTCTCCTTGGCCCATATACAAACTTTATGTTCTACTACAGCAGTAATAGGTATGATTAGCCACAATACCTGCACTTAAGGCTTCCACTATAAAACTGCTTCTTCCATGATTACATTTTGACAAAAGCAGAAAAAAAAATGAAGAATCCCCAGCAATGTAAAACATCATGATGTATTTCAGAAGGTATGGTGAACAAAGTTGCAGTTCAAGTCTTTAACATCTACGACTTTTTAAAATGAAGCTGTAAGTCATATACCTGTTTTAAATAGTTGACAGGACTGCAGATATAGTGAAACTGTATGCAATTCAACAGCTTAGTTTAAAAATTAAGTCTTACCATATGGAACACCATGAATATCAATTCCTCTAGCAGCAACATCTGTGCAGATCAAGAAACGGACATCGCCTCTCTACAAAAACAAAGTTGTTACTAAGTTTTGTGCTAAACAAACCAAACAAAATCCCAGGCAATGAAACAGTAGTCTTTTGCATTTACATCACCTGGAAGTGCCTCTGTACATTTAGCAACACTTCAAATAAAGCCTTTCCACAGTGGAATTGTGTTTTTTGAGCATGAACTCATTGGTCAATTTATATCCCTATTTCCTTCCTCAACAGCATGAAGCAAATATAAACTGATGAATGGCTTAATCAAAAGCAAACTGTGTAATATTTAAATAACTTTTTTTTTTAATGTTCAGAAACCAAAGACTTTAAAATACAATGTAATCTGTCACTGAGCTTAAATTTAGGTTTAATTTATAAGTAAGTCCACCTATCCTGTCAATGAAAACTCAAAGGTCATATTGACAGTATAGAGTTCCACCTACAGAAATCGTGCCTCACAGAATTTTAGGAAGTGAGTCATAGAGCATTCAAACACAGTTTAATTTAAACGAAGAACTAGCAACACAAATTAACATGATTTCAAATATCAGGAAGTAAGGGAAAAGCCTTCAAGAATGTGCTGCATCACCTTAAATCTTTCCAGGTTTTGCTTTCTTTCTTGAGGTTTTCTGTCACCATGCAGACAGACACATGAGAACTGATGTCCCTTCCTGTCAGGGCCTGAAAGAGTTGCTATGCATTAATAACATCATATATAATTTATGACACAATACCATAAAGAACCAGAAAAAAAAAGTATGGGCAAAACTAATCTCAGGGGAATTTCACTTAATTTATTACCAATTAACATAAACCTGTTAGCAATGGAGGCACTGAGGAAAACAAGACAAAATTAAACAAACACTTGTCCTTCCTTCTCCCCAGAAGTGTGTGCAGGCACGTCTCCTCACTCTTTCCTAAACTTTTCTGCTTTTTCTACATGTGTGTCTTGACCTTTCTCCTCACATGTCCCCTTTCAGCATCCTCCTCTGTTCTCTCTCACATTTCTCCTTCCATGTCTCCTCATGTATGCACTTTCGTACACATTTCTTCGTGTGTCTCCTGTCCCCAGCAACTATCACTTTTTCTTATACACATTTCAGCAGAGACACCACAGGCTCCTCTCACTGGTTTAAGTTTTGGTGCACAATGGGTTATTCCCAGCCATTTCAGAGCTGTCTGGAACAGGTACAGGGCATTTCATTACTCCCTCCCACAAAAGACACCCCTGCAACTCCTTCCTACCATAACCCTGACTTCTATGCCTAGTCAGTGTGTCAAAAAACTTAAGCACAATTTTATTTGTGTGGTGTCCAAACATCAGTGACCTCTGTCATACAATTTTGGCTTTGAAATAAACAGAAAAGTGAGCAGAATAATGTTTTTCAGAAAAATATTACCTCCGCCCTGTTGGATGAAGTACTGCTCCATATTATCACAATCTATTTTAGTCCTGCAGAAAATAATGGCTTGGTCCATCTTGTGTTCTTTGATTGCCCGAACGGTGTACTCTCCTTTTAGAATTTTAATAGCTTCAGACCACATTTCTAAGTAAAAGTAAAGACATTATTTCACTTAAATTGTTTAACAATATGAAGAGACTTTGAACAGCATACATTTCAAGTTTTCCTCTAGCCTTTTAGAAGACAGTTAGACTTTCATTTGCAGAGCAAGTGAGTTACACCTTCAGTTTTTTCCTCACCATGCACACCTGCTCCAAGGTAATATAATACAGAAAGAACAAAACTACTCAAGAGTTTCAGGTTACTCATACACACCAAACACATTGTTTATATACCTACAAAATACATATTCAAGTCTTTTTCTCTCTCTGATAATTACAGAAACACATTTCTCTTCACAACTAAGAAAATTTTGGAGGAACATGACTCAAGGCTGATATCTACTATAATTTAGCTTTACTTCATAACATTTACAGGATTATTTCACACGCTATTACTTAACTAGTGTTGCCAATTACCTGGAGTGTTAGCACCAGGTCGTGTGTTGTCTTTTGCATGTACTTCATCAGTCTAGAAAAAACAAACAAACAAATAAATCCTCCAAGTCATTATTAGTCCATAATTCACAAAGGAAATACTTCACTCTATTAAATTAAAAATAGCAAGAAACTGAAAGTTTAAAAGTAATCTTATCATTCTGTTCTCCCATCAAACTAGCTAATCTACCTTTAGCTAATGTCTTGATTATAAGCACAAAACTTGTTCATAATAGAAGTCAATAAAATAATTTTATGTAGACACTGGATAGAAATCAACTGTAAACAAAGTGATGAATAAAAAAGCCAACCAACCAAAAAACACCAAACAAACAAACACTAAACTGAAAACAATGTACTATAAACACAGCTAAATCATACAACAGTTGTTTCTTATTATTTTCCCTATGCTAGGCTGAATCAGATATAAACCTAAAACCCAAGAGAACTAAATTAATGCCAAGGCTTCATGAAGAGGCTTCAACAGACCAAACGAAAGGATGTTCCAGAAATAAAGAGGGGTTAAAAAAATATATTGATTGCAACTGTGTAAGAGGTGCTGTGAATTAGTTACAGTCCCAGATAATTCAGAACTTGAAAATTAACAACTTCAACAACCACCACCACCATCTCACATGAATAGGTGTCAGGTTAATGTAGAATTTAAACTTGGGTCTCAAATGTAATTGAAGTTTTAATTGCTCATCTCACACAGGTTAGAGACAAAACTACTTCAGAGAATGATCTATGTTGGAAGGTTTACTTCTTCCCAAACAATCAGAAAAGACACGCACTAATTACAGTTAGGCCACAGACCATTAGCTGTGAAAAAGCAGCACAGTGCCACTGTTCTCTACTACAAATCAGAATGTTGCTCTGTCAAGATCTTCCTCAATCACGTTTGTAAGACTGAGCCGTTCAGAAGTGGTGTTATGACATTACCAATATCATGACGCTAACTACCATGGGGAAAAAAAAACATAAATTCACATACACTAAGCTGTTTCAATAGTTGGCAAAGATCCTGCAACATTAAACCCCAATTCTGAAGGTTAAAGAAGTAAAAGTGGACAAATAATCCGAATTTTCTCCTGCAGACCACTTACTCTGATATGATTCTTGCCAAGTCTTTCCCAGAGTTTGTCAGTTTTTGGATTTACAGGCACAACTACATGGTGTACAGTTTCAGGGACAGAATCTTCTCCTTTCAAATCAACCCAGGTGGGAAAATGCATGATCTTTTCAGACAGTTTTTTCACATCAAAAGAATGTAGTGTTGCAGAACACACAATCACCTGAAAAAAGTCCCATAGATACCATTGAAGATCAGATTCTCCCACCAAAAACTGTTGGCACAGAACTAGAACAATGTTATGTAGTTTAACAGCATAATGTAGCACAACAGAAGGACACCCTGACTGGCTTTCCTCATCACAGGAATCATCCAGATGATGAGTCAAAATACAAAATAAATAACTATTCTCTTACAAAAAATTAAAAAAAAAACATTTAAGAGAAAGAAATCAGCATTATTGAGAGCTGATGAATCGAGAGTATTAGAGCATGAGAAATTATAACATATGTAGTCACTTATTTTTCAGATATGTTTGTATCTAAATAACTCAAATACTGCCGAATACTGGGCTTCAGGATATAGGATCCTATAAAATACATATGCACAGGCAATCACCGAACGCAATGAAAGTATTAGTTTTGGACAAGAGGTGTAACAAATTCTACTTCAAATAAGCATGCTCTACACTGTGTAATAGTCAACAACTGAAAGCAGTGCACACCACACACACAAATCCCAAACCCAAAACCACAAACAAATTTTATACCTGAAGTCTCTTTCCATCTGAAGTTATCTGAGGAATTTGACTGTGGATCCTGTTTATGAAATCTGAATAACCTTGGAGGAGAAGGCCATCCTACATGGGAATAAAAGAAATAAAGCTGCAATTCTTATTTCTCATTTCTCAGTCTAAACACACACGAGTTAAATAAGCAATAGACTTGTAATCTCAGAAGTTCTCTTTTTTAATTAGCTGGACAGATCAATGCCTGACTGGGATATTATTACTACGGAGTTAAAAGAAAAAGTAAAAACTTGGGAGTATTTACAAGTACAGCTGCTGTGCTTCACAAGAAATTGAACATCTGTCTCAGTAGCTTCTCCTAAATAATACCCCAAGGCATTTCGTCTTTGTGAATATTCAGTTGTAGTATAACAGATCAGAGAGATGGGCACTCACTTCACAGAATATTGACTACAACATTCATTAGCTTCAAGACCTGCTGAGAAATCAAAAATGCTTCTCTTGCCTTTGTTTTTTCAGGCTCCCTGTACAGTGACAGGGAGAGACTTCACTACCTTGTGAATACAGCCTGATTTCTCTATCAGAAAAAATTCAAACAGCTTTACCAGAACAGCTAAGAGGGAAAAAAAACCCCATAGGTTACTATAGCTACAAACAAAAAGAAAATTAATCTGGAATAGCCTATAGGTAGCTAATTGCTCCACTGAAGTACCAAATGCTATAGAACAATGATGCTTCACTGACTCTTTTAGGAAATGTCATATTGCGTTTAAGAACAGAACTTAAGTATCACTTAGTTCTCTACATACAGCTTCATCCAGAACCAGGAATCTAACTTGAGATAAATTAAGCTTTCCCGTTGAGACCAGGTCATCCAGTCTTCCAGGAGTTCCAACGACGATATCCACCTATGAAATACATAAGGGTATGAACTGGTCCCATAACTAACTAGAGGCATTACCATCTTTATATGAATTTAAGACTGAGACAATTATCAGTATGATGCCCTATTTCCTATTAATTATAACTTCACAGAAATCTACAGTAATTTGCATTAGAGGGTTCTTCTGAGGTCATCTGGTCTCCACTCCCACCATCATATGCAAATCAAGGACAATTTCCAAGTTGCTTTAGGCAGCTGCCCAAGAAAATCTTCAGTATCTTCAAAGAGAAAGATCCCACAACCTCCCTGGGCAACCTGCATTTCAGTTCTATGACCATTTTATCAGCAGAATCTGCTTTAGGTAGGAAGTCTTCCCTTATTTTGGGGAGTGTTGTGACGCTGTTCCCTTCTGCCCACCTCTGCCTTCCAGTCTGTGAAACTTTGTTATCTGAAGCCAAACAGATTCATTTTCAAATGGGGATAAAATGGGCTAACAGAATTTGACTAAGCACTATAAGCTTAGTCAATTGACAGTTGTCATGGATGTAAAGCAACAAATGCTAGACCAGTGCAAGATGAGCTTGCTATCAACTGCATAATTTCTTTTTATCAAGCTTACAGGAGTTACGAGAAGCACTGTTAGCACCTCTAGCCACAGCATGTTACTCAGAACTCAAATCATATGAACAAAAATACAACTTACTCCTTGTTCCAGTATAGAGAGCTGATCTCTTGCAGCAACCCCACCAATAATCAGCAGTTCCCTAAAATTACATCAACATATTTTAAGTTTTGCTAGTTTATTATATTCAGAAGATACATTGAACATCCGACTGAAGACTGTTTTATTAGTAGTTGATTAACAGCTCTGAACAGTAACTTTAAGAATAAAAGTTACATGTAGTGTACCATGTATTATTCAAGTGAAAGTTTTGTTACCAAACTGTATTTGAATTTGATTACTTTATTGAAATTGTACTAAAAACATTAACACCTTAACCAATTTAATCTAAAAAAGAATCTGTTCCCTAAAAAAAAAAAATCTCAAACATAAGTTAATCAACCTGTGTTCTTGAAAGCCAAAAATGCAAATAACAGTAAACTAGGAGAATCTTGCATCATAGCTTGCCTCTCCCCACTGCTACTCCCCTGCAATTCCAGTAAAAGCACTCTCGTAAATTGATTGTAGTTTAGAATATGGAGACATTTAAGATTTGTAAGCACAGTCAAAAGAGAAAAATCTTTACAGCAAAGCAGTTCGTAGACAATTCACTTTTCAGAATTGCATCCCCATGCTAATCACTGTAACATCTGTCCTGTGAGCACACTAATGTAAACAGAGCAGACTTTGTACATAACTATTTGTTGGAGATGAAAAACAAACAAAACTAGGGTAGGGGGAGGAGGTGGGACAAGAAGATGGTCAGAAAAGTAAGGCAGTAAGCAGAAGATGTGCTTTTCTTGATTAAAAACATTAAGTATCATACACCTTAGATAATCTCCAGGGAAAAAAAAAAAAAAAAAGATTTGTCATAGCAGAGAGATGCAGTCCATAAATAAAACACACCAAAAAACCCCTAACTGGTCTAACTGTAGCTGAAAAGTCAGAAGGTTGGTTGGTAGCAGATATTACTGAGGCTATTCTCAGAACCACTGCAGATTAAAGTCCACTTAGCTATGAAGTGGAACACCGCTCATCCCTTGCAAAGTTATGTCCACAGACAATACCACAAATACACTTATAACAGATGTACTGCTACCTTAATTTGGGATTATCGACATATTTTTTGAACTGCTTCACATTGTTCAAAGTTTGTTCCGCCAGCTCTCTTGATGGTTCTACAATCAATGCTTTTGGAGCATTTGGAAGGTTCTGTGTTTGAACCACTTGGGCATTTCCTAAATTGAAAAATAAAAAAAAGCATCATTAAGACAAGATACATTCCTATCCTAGAGTTTTTTACTAGAAACAAACTTGGACTGTTTACTAATAATCTAAAAACCTCATGATTCTAAATGCTCCATTAAAAGGCAATATTATCCCTCATTCAACTATGAATACTTCCATCTTAATATTCAGAGATTACAAGTGAATATTGGTATATTGGCTATGCAGTATAATTAATTACAGTGCAGACCTTAAACACACACACTTATTTTTAAGATGATACTGTTGAGTAACTTAGCTGAGCTTTTCTTTTTATCTGATGCAATTCTAATTTCAAAATATTAGACTATTTCCAGTCTAAGATTAAGAATATTTGGAATACTTTAAAAAAGCACTAATGTTGCTACCAGTAAAATAATTGTATGACCTTGAGTACAGCAGGAATTAAGCAGTTAAAGTTATCAAAAATGCTCTATAACACAATCTGAATATAGAACTGAGAGAGGTTTAAAAATCTAACCTACCTGAGTGTTGTGATTTCACAACGTTACCATCAGGAGCCTTGCAAAGACCAATATAGCCATCTTTTGGTGGAAACTTGAAATCTTCTTCACCAAAATTAAATTTCAATTCAGCATTCTAGATTTCAACAAAGTTGCAACAAAGAGACCACGTAAAATGAGAAACAATTCCATAATTTATTTCCCTATGAGAAGCCAGCTAGACAAAGGAGAAGGTGCTGTTTTCTCCCATCTTACATGCTCCTCTTCCCCAAGTAATTTAAAACTGCCTGACATTTTGTGCATGATTCCAGCTCTTAAAACTCTTCTTCTACATCAAAACTTTCCCACATTTACAGATACATGGAAACTCTTTGGACTTGTACACTTCTCTGACCACCAAAATGTTTTGCTAAAACCTTCACTCAGTAAGAGATCTTCCCAGAGAGACTAACTCCAGAAAGACACAAACTACTACACTACTGTAACACTGAGAATAAACAAAGAGGGAATTTTGGCACTTTCAAGTTATTTGCTTATATCCCTTGAATCATAGTGTATCTAAGTTCAAGAAAAGCAAGACAGCACTGGTACTAGGAATTACTTATCCATGCTATTCTACTCTTATATTCAAGTTTAAGTATATAAATTTGAACTGAAATATTCAATATTTAACTTGAACAGTACTAGTCAAAGCTAACAGACTGTGGTGGCCACTCCAGTAGCGAAATACTGGGAGATCAAAGGAAACAGAGAGTGTGCAAGCACAACCACAGTAACTGTGGGTCACTGTGCAAGTTTTATACGTAAGTATTAGTTACCAAAGCTAGAACAATTTTCATGATTTTACACATCTGTGATACTCCCAAGTTACCTTCAGTACACAAGCTGCAAAAAGCGCCTGGTTCCTTATGTGTGGTGGGATTTCAAATGCAAGGCCAAGGTCCTTCCCTGAAAGCAGCATTAGTTCAGTGAGACTTGCCACGTGTGTCCATCCTTCTCCCTGCCCCTCCCCCAATACAAACATCCCAATAAAATTCCAAAAAAGAATGTGAGTAAAACTTACCATTTTTGGAAAATTTTATTTGTCCTTTATCTATGTCTAGATAACACCCAATTGTATCATGCATAGTGAATTCCTGTAACAAAAAGAAATTTGTGAAGCTGAGAGATTTAAGTGTTCAGTGAACTGAGAAAAGTAATGTTCTGTCAACTTTTACAGTTTTACCACTTCTCCCTACTAAATGCTGTTATTTTGATAGAAGCAAGTTCAATTTATTCCAATAATACTGCTGTAAATATCATGCATATTTTAATCTGATTAGAAATCTTCAGTGAACTGCCCAATTTATCTTTGATATTTAAGCATTTATTGCTGCTTTAAATTTACTTTAAAG
The DNA here is from genome assembly GCF_963082525.1 of Nesoenas mayeri. Classification (NCBI taxonomy): domain Eukaryota; kingdom Metazoa; phylum Chordata; class Aves; order Columbiformes; family Columbidae; genus Nesoenas; species Nesoenas mayeri. Next base: position 13,617,759 of record NC_137544.1, read on the forward strand.
TCAAACACTTGGACAATGATAAATTTAAGTCATTTAGCTGGAAGTACTCTGCATTACGGAAAAGTGCATTAATCATGTATTTATTAGCCAATGTAATCTAAGCTTAGAGCACCAAAGATGGTAACAGAAAACTACATTTAGACTATACCAAAAGACTAACTTTTGAAGGAGGTACTATATGCATGTTATGCATACTTCAGTACTTCATTCGAATATGCTGAAATCGGTTGATTGTAAAAGTATTCAAGAAAATCTGTATATTATAAAGTGCATCTAATTCAACAGCTCAGAATTCACTACTATAAGAAAAAAATCAACAGTCATAAAAGTTGCGAGTTATGTGGCACTGAGTGTTCATTAATATCACAAACACATTTGAGTTTCTGCTGTATTATTCATATTTATATAAATAATACTTAAACATCTGAACTCCTGACTGGCATACTACACAAAAACCAGCAGAGGTATTCCCAGTAGACACTTTCAGAAGTGTACGTTAAAGTAACAGTTTCAATGGTAAACCCAACTCAACAGCCAGAAGTTGTTTCTTCTCATATTTAAGTGGAAACTCCTGTGTTCCAGTTTGTACTCACTGCTCCTTGTCCTATCATTGGTTGTCACTGAGAAGAGCCTGGCTCCATCCTCCTGACACTCACCCTTTACATATTTGTAAACATGAATTAAGTCACCCCTCAGTCTCCTCCAAGCTAAAGAGACCCAGCTCCTTCAGCCTTTCCTCATAAGGGAGATGCTCCACTCCCTTAATCATCTTTGTTACCCTGTGCTGGACTCTCTCCAGCAGTTCCCTGTCCTTCTTGAACCAAGGGGCCCAGAACTGGACACAATATTCCAGATGCAGTCTCACCAGGGCAGAGTAGAGGGGGAGGAGAATCTCTCTCAACCTACTAACAAACCCCCTTCTAATACAACCCAGGATGCCATTGGCCTTCCTGGCCACAAGGGCACAGTGCTGGCTCATGGTCACCCTACTGTCCATCAGGACCCTCAGGTCCCTTTCCCTTACATTGCTCTCCAACAGGTCATTCTCCAACTTATACTGGAACCTGGGGTTGTTCCTGCCCAGATGCAATACTCTACACTTTCCCTTGTTCTATTTCATTACATTTTTCCCTGCCTAACTCTCCAGCCTGTCCAGGTCTCGCTGGATGGCAGCACAGCCTTCTGACGTGTCAGCCACTCCTCCCAGTTTGGTGTCATCAGTAAACTTGCTGACAGTGCACTCTATTCCCTCACCTAAATCGTTGATGAATATACTGAATAATACAGGCCCCAGTACTGACCCCTGAGGCACTCCACTAGATACAGGCTTCCAACTTGACTCTGCTCCATTGACCACAACTCTCTGGCTTCTTTCCTTCAGCCAGTTCACAGTCCAGCTCACTACCCGATCACCCAGTCCACACTTCCTCAGTTTAGCAGTGAGGATGCTGTGGGAGAATGTGTCAAATGCTTTACCGAAATCAAGACAGACCACATTCACTGCTTTGCTGTCATCTCTCCACCTCGTTATGTCCTCATAAAAGGCTATGAGGTTGGTCAAGCACAACTTCTCCTTAGTGAAGCCATGCTGACTGCCGCTAATGACTGTCTTATCTTTTATATGCCTTGAGATGGCACCAAGGATAAGTTGTTCCATCATCTTTCCAGGAATGGAGGTGAGGCTGACCTGTCTATAATTACCTCGATCCTCCTTCTTGTCCCTTTTTGAAGACTGGAGTGACATTTATTTTCCTGCAGTCCTCAGGGACCTCTCCCGTTTCCCACAACTTAGCGAAGATGATGGAGAGTGGTCCAGCAATGACCTCAGCCAGCTCCCTCAGCACCCACGGGTGCATTCCATCCAGACCCATGGATTTATATATGTCCAGATTGCTTAGTTGCTCCCTAACCCAGTCCTCATCAACCAAGGCAAACTCCTCCATTGTCCTGACTTCCTCTGGGGCCTCAGAGGTACAGGGCTCCTCAGGACAGCCTCCTTCCATGATCTATAAACTCTCCTCTTCCACTTGAGCTTACCCAGCAGTCCCCTGTTTAACCACACAGGTCTCCTGGCTCCCTTCCTTGACATCTTATGTGTCAGAATGCTCTGATCTTGAACCTGGTAGAAGTAGACCCTGAACATTAACCAACTATCTTGGGCCCCTTTACCTTCAAGCAGTCTTGCCCATGGGATTTCCCCCAGCAATTGTTTGAAAAGGCCAGAGTCGGCCCTACTGAAGTCCAGGGTTGCAATTCTGCTTGCTATTCTGTTCCTGCCACACAAGATCCTCAACTCCACCATCTCATGGTCACTGCAGCCAAGGCAGCCCTCAACCTTTACTGCTTCAACCAGACCCTCCTTGTTAGTGAGAATGAGATCCAGCAGTGCACCTCTCCTAGTTGGCTTCTCCACCATTTGCATCAGGAAGTTATCATCACAACACTGGAGGAACCTCCTGGACTGTGGCTGGCTGGCTGAGTAGTCCTTCCAGCAAACATCAGGGAAGTTAAAATCCCCCATGACAACCATGGCCTATGATTGTGAGGCTTCTCTCAGCTGTCTGCAGAAGGCCTCATCAAATTCCTCATCCTAATCTAGTGGCCTGTAATACAGACCCACAACAGTATCACCCCTGTCAGCCTGCACCTTAATTCTCACCCACAGACTCTCAACTCTCTCTCCTCATCCACCTCGGGCAGTACTCAATACACTGTAGTTGCTCTCTCACGTAAAAAACAACCCCACCACCTCGCCTGGCTGGCCAGAACACTGGAACAGGCTGCCCACGGAAGCTGTGGAGTCTCCTTCTCTGGAGACACTCAAAACCCGCCTGGACACCTTCCTGTGCAACCTTGTCTAGGTGTTCCTGCTCCAGCAGGGGGATTGGACTAGATGATCTTTTGAGGTCCCTTCCAATCCCTGACATTCTGTGATTCAATGAAATAAAGCATTACTAATTACATCTTATTAACATTTAAGTATGTGTTTTGATGTACTGGAGAGTTGTGTGATTACTTCTACTTTAATTACCAGTAAACAGGATACGATGCTCTCACTTAGACAATCACCAAGGTATACAGGCTGCCTGGCACTGTTTGAGCTAACGCTGAAAGTAAGTCAAGAAATAAATCTGAGGGATGAGTTCATCTCTAAGCTGTAACACACAGAAAAGGTTTATCTTCTAAACAGGAGTCAATATATTTGCGGTCTAGCCACAATCACACGCCTCAAGCTGACAATTGCTTTTGTTAAGCCTGTTAACGTGCTCTAAAATCCAAAAATCCTTCAATATCTCATAGTAATTTTGTTCAGTGACCTCCTCTTAAAAGTTAGCACTATTACAAGACAGTTGATTGTTACAGCACAGAACCAACATGCAAAAACTTTTCGTAACATTTCTACCAATAATCAATTCAAGCTTACCTCACCATAGCTGTCAAATTGCTTGTTGTGAGATTTCTTACCAGTGCCACCAAAGCCAAAGCCAAACTTATCAGTACCTGAAGACAAGACAAAACACAGCTTTTTGTCTTTTGGATGACAAGTTACATTTCTTCCTCATTGTATCAGCAACTGAAACCTCTAACAGTACCATGTAAAAAAATAATACACAGTGCTAACTAAAGAATTCTAGCTTTGATATACCCTAAATTATATTTTTGTACCAGTACATTTATTGCTTTTACTCGTGTCCAGTCATCTTCATTAAAAATTCAAAATAAAAGGGATAAAGTCCCAAGAGATAAGAATCTTTGCCATCACCTAAGTAGATTTCCTCTTAGAGGAAAAGCAACACTTGTACAACAAGTTTTAAACTCCCTGATATTGCTATCCTTCCCAAGGGGCCCATTTTCTGCAAGACTACAACAGTATTCCAGCAAGTCCATGCAAATACAAAACTGGCTATGGAATTCTTCTTTTGAAGGAAACTCACCCAAATCCAGTGAAGCCTGCATAGTCGACCAACCAACTCTGCACAAGCCTTGGTCATGACAGGAAACTTCATAGTAGTATTTCCCTTTAAAAGACAAAGAAAGGATCCAAACTAACACCTAAATTTCAGTTTCACCAAGGTGATTCAGTTTGGTTACTTCCACGACCATGCAAATCTAATTTCCACCCCAACTGAAGAGTGTAACAAAATCCCCTCTTGCGTTAGTGTGAAAAGGTTGTGTGGGTACCTATATATGTAAGGAAGAAACAAATTATCAAAGAACAGCAGGCAAAAGAGAGAAAAAGTACATGCTGAGAGATCGTGTGTGAGAGGCTCCAAGTGAGTGATAAGCTAGAGAGATCAGTGGTTCTATTGAATCCACAAGAACTGATAAGCTCTGTTGAATCAGTACACGACCATCAGCATGCACTAGTGCCAACAACCGGTTGTGTAACTTGTACCACATCCAACTGGCTGCTATGTACAGGCAGATTACAGGATTATCTGCACACCTGATGAAATGAGACCATTTGAGGGTCTTTCTGAACACCCATCTAGAACCACTGGGGTATCAGTGTGACTCTGCTTTTGAGTAAGGAGCTGTGATTTGCCTCTCAATTCTTGCTTCTATCATGTAACCATGAAAATTGTGCATGTATGTGTGTGAAGTGTGCAAGGAAACAACTGGAAATACTGTGTGAGTAGCTATTTCCTATTAATAACACCTTAATAAAATGTGTTCTGATTAATACTAGCGACGATTCAACACACGGAGAGTAAAACAAAGGTATTTGTCATTCCAAAGTTTTCAGCTAGCAATAAATTGAGTAATGGCACACTTGCTCAGATGTTTAATAAGCTTTAAATGCAACCATCTATATTAACAATGGGTGAGAAGCAGGCATTTCACTTGAAACTTCTAGAAGTCTCTAAAATGCATAATTTTATATTTACCTTTAGTCACGCCTCTAGTTGCTCTGCATCCATGCCATTCTTTTACCTCTCTGCTTTGACAACACAAACCATCCGATCCAATTGCTGAAAATGACAAGGCAACTTTAGTTAAAGAAAACCCCTCTCTAACTGCTTTTAAAAGAAATTTTCATGCATACTTTCTTCTAGTTAATTATTTTTTTCATCAAGCAAACATTTTAGGTAGCATTAGGACTACTCACCAAAAGCCGATCCTCTATCATACGGGTTCATTTGCCATTTATTGAGAACTAGGTTTGGAAGAAAGCAACAGAAAAAGCATTAAACCAACATGATAAGCCTGGAAAACTCAAATCAGAAATTCATATTTGCTCTATAGTGTTTGGCTTAATTTTCTGGAGAACCAGCTTTGTTCCAGTGCAATTCATACATGGTCAAAACGAAGGCCTGCAACTTGAAGGAGGGGCATAGATGCATTAGCAAAGGTATTCTATGAAATTTTGGATTATTCCATCAAGTAGAGCACAGATTAAGTTACTTAAAAATACAACTGAAAACAATGAAGACATTTTTAAAATAAGCCAAGGTTTCACATAATCAAAATCAAATTCAGCTAGAAAATATCCAAAGCTACAATAAGAGCAATAAATTTGAAATGTATTTCCTATTTCTGTTACAAGTTTACATTAAAGAATTTTTCAGGGTATCAGTTAAAATGTCATTACTGAAGAGGTAAGATATATGCACATATAGCATGTAAAATTTGACTTAATTTTTCATATGCCAAATAACACGTTGCAGTAAAATCCAGAAGTTCCACAATATATGGATTTTTTTATACAATTAGATGCCACTTCAGTTAGGATTACTGACTGTATTTACACAACTTAATTTCAAGGAGATTTTTTTTTTAAGTTGGCTGTAATGTCACCATTTTATTGGTAGTTATAACAAAGCTAAAAGATAAGAACTTGTGTAACATCTTCAAAGTGGTGTTTGTGCAGCTACAGTCATTTACCTAAACCTCAAGACTGCACCTGGTTACCAGCTTTCAAGTTGTAAGCTTATTCAAATGGATGTATAATAGATCCTCAAACACTGTGACGATATTATCATGGTTACAATTGATTTTTTTTCAGTGGATTCTGGCCCTGTGCATTTCTTGCTCAGTTCAATGTTTACTAGCTCAAACGTGCGGCAACTTAAGATGTTGTTATTCAGCTTCCAAACCTACCTAGGTGCCAAAAGGAATGCAATAGCTTTATTCAGCACAGCAGTATTGAAAGACACACTCCAGTGCTACCCCAGCCACACAAAAACAAGTTTTACCCTAGAAGAGCTTTCTGCTCAAGCTCCACTAAGAAGCCCAAACCAACTGTGCGGAGTCACAGCTGATGTCTCATCTACCCCTGCAACTGAAAGACTTTTTTTAAACTTTTTTTTTTTTTTTTAAGATGGATGCTACTACCTCTCCACATCTTGCAATGCACTAAACCAGTATGGCTTTCAGAAGAACACTGAAGAGCATGGTGTGGATCAGTCAGCCCTGATCATTACAAAGAGATTGAGTTCAAATGCACCCCAGTTCTTTCCATGACTACACTACTAAATTTATATATAGTGTTTTATAAAATCTGGGGTGATGATATTTCATTTACACTATCCCAAAATAAGGAAAAAATACTTATCTAATGGCAAGTTAAGTTAAGTTTACTTTGGGAGGTGATGAAATTGACATTAATTAACAGTGTTCCAAGCTTGAGAAGTGTGACATACAAAAACTTACCTGCCCCACCGGTTTTAATAGTTGCTTTCCCTTTCTTGCCTTCCATCTGGTCCTTCAGCGTTTCATAGACAATCTGGATAACTGGAATGCTAAAAGCCTAAAATGGAAAGTTATTTTCACTCCACAATTTATACGGATATTTCCAGATACAAGGTCAGCCTAGTTTTCAGTTGCAATACTCAGCATCAGAGACACTTTAAAACATGACTGCGCACGTTTATAAAGACTATTAATAATACTGCTTAAATATATACACAACACACACATATTCTCTATGTATATACGTGTACACACAAGCATACACACACACTCTCACCACTTAAAAACTTCTACTTTCTGCTAATATAAGTTGGATTACTTACACCAGTTTTTCCACTCCCTGTTTCAGCAGCCTGTAGGAAGAAAAATTTAAGAGTTTAATCAGGGTTGCAACTTACACTGTAAGGCCTGTTCTACAGTTCTTATTAAATAACTATAAACTAAGTTTACTTTTACTTCTGCATAATACAGAAAATCTTAGAGAATAATGCCATTGCTTCACACAAATTAGATGCAAATACAAACACAGAAAACTTTGACAGTACTTAAAAAAACCACAAAAACAAAAAAACAACAACAAAAAGCTCCCAGAGTCCCTCAGAAAAACTATCTGTATTTCTGGAGGTGACACAGAAGATTAAAGGAAGCATTACTTTGGTTACAAAATCAAAAACACTGACATCTACAAAAGATGGCATGAACAGGCATGCTAATCTGGTATCTTCAAGGGTATTGATACTGAAGCATTTGTTTAGGCACTATCAGTCATGTTCCATGTCAGGTGTTTATGACAAAAAGGAGAGTAACCTAGAAAGAATTAATCCCATCTGCAACAACAGCTGGAAGCACACCAGAAAGTCAAAGAGGTTTTTAGCTGAAAGATATACTTTCCTATGGAAGAAAGACAAGAGACCTAGTCTAACTACAGGTCCTTCTGGAAAGAAGGGAACTGACACACAAACAAGAATTAAGACACAAGCTTTCTAGGATTAGGGCTATCCCGCACACATACCATAAGTACATCGCCACCTCCCAGGATCAGTGGGATGGATTCTGCTTGGATATCCGTAGGCAGACTACAGGAAAGAACACATTAACACAAATTGATGATACCAGTAAAAGAAACAATTTTTGTTTATATAGGAACCCACAAACACCACGGTCATCTGCAAGACGGGAAATAGCAGGTAAATGTTATTCTTCCTGATTTGCAGCTAAGGAAGTGAAAAGGATTCCATTTGCAAGGAGAATGCGGACCAAGAACTGTACCTTGACAGGAAGTGACTAGTGGATTCAGCTGCACTCTGACAACAGGGCTACATCTCACATTGCTATGCTAAACTATAAAAGAAACAGATCAATTATCTATTTCCTGTTTCACTTTCTTCAAATGAGTTTCGTTTTTAAAGCCACTTGCACAGTGGCTATTTAAAACTGGAAAAGAAAGTAAAGATAGCTAAATGTAACCAGCATTTTCAGACAGCCACAGCTAAACAATACCATGCATATGAGAAAAGAAATACATACACTAAGATTGTCCATACTGATAACATTCTGAATGACAATCAAAAACAAGCTCTGAAGTCAAATATTTTAGCCAAACAAGTAACTAAAACCAGGAAGAATAACTTTTGTAGAAGATTGACAAACAAACATCAACTTGGAAGGACACAAATTCAGACTACACTCTGGAAAACATTTACTAAACTAGCATCAATCATGTGACAGTATTTCATCCAATAATCCCACAACACACACACACAAAAAAAAACCCAACAAAAAACACCACACAAACCAAAACAACAACAACAAAAACCAAAACAAAAAAACAACACAAAAGAAAACCAGAAGCACAGAGGCTTTTATGAAACAAATGACACTGGAGTATAAGTGGTCATGCTTTGCTCGCCCAAGTTTACCATTGCAGTCACAGTTTGCGTGCTTTGGTCATTCACACTACAAAGAAGTGCATGAGATGCAATGACAGTCAAAGGAAAACACATATCTACTTTGTTTTAATGTGACAGCAGAGGTATTTTAAGAAGCATGTCATATATTGCTGAAAGGCAAACTAGTTTTTGCCGGGCCCAAATGCATTCCTACTTACAGCCAGTCCATCTCCTCCACTGCTTGAGCTATCTCAGGCATAACACCCATTTCTGCAACACAAGAAAAAAGGAACAAGCAGTGTTATTTACCTCAATACAGCCCAAAAGATTTTCAAGTATCAACACTTCTAACTACAGACAAGAATAAAAAAGCATTGGTTTTGGCAACAGCACATGCAGCGTTCTCCACAGAACTCAAATGATAAATAAGAAACATTCTCCCTCTCCCACATAGAGCTTTGACAGCTGTCCCCACTTATACTGGAGTAAGTCAGGCATATACTAGGCACAGGAGCAGGTGCTGATACAGCAGCAAATCAAACACACTGGGAACTGAGTACCATTTCAAGGGCAAGGCACTTATCTTTGCACATTGAAGGCCAATGCCTACACAAACAACAGGGAAGACTTTGTTAATCATAAATATCCTGACTCTCTCTACAGCTGAGAGTTTTCAAATAACAGAATAAAACCTGCATCATATAAGGATTCAAATTTGAGAAAGCCAAGTTTCTTTTCACCAAATCATGCCTTACACACTCACAGCAGATACATTAACTAGACAATGCTTTGATTTTCATACAGTGAGTAATCACATCCATCTCTGAAAGGTTTTTTTCCTCAGAGGCCCCTTCTGGTAAACGCACGCCAAGGTCTGATAGTTGTACTGCAGACACAAGTTAAATGTGAAGCCACATAATAAGAGGAAAGCAAGTGTTAACCAACTCAAACAACAGCATTATACCATCAAAACAACAATTTAGCTGCTGTTTGTATTTTTCAGGTGCATAGGGTTAGTCTAATAAATCCATTTCTTTAGATATGAATATACACCTTCCTAAATAGAACTTTTACGTGCTAGCCTTTACACTGGCACATGCTGGGTTTGACACATCCCGTACACACGTACAGACAGAAGGCTAGGCTGACATTATTGATTTATGCAGCCAAAAAAATATTCTTCCATTTGCTATAACACAAATGCTAAAAGAAACATGTTTATTTCTAACATGACTGCAGAAAGCTTTAATATTTTCAGGCTTTAGCCTGTACTCCTAGAAAATCAAACAATCTACATAAGCAAAAAAACTTTTCTCCATAGCATGAAAAGTAGCTATTGATTCCAAATTATACATAAATCCCCACATTTTTCCCTTTTTTAATACACTTCAATTTCACATAGTTTAATTCAACATAAAGTACAAAGTTTTAATTCAACAATGACACTATGACATTTTCCTCAACTATAACCAAATTAATCCCGCTGTCTAGCATCTAAACTGTAGCTCAATGGAAGAAGCTTCAGCGTTTTCCCTCATGATTAGATGTTTAAAAAAATAAGTTACAATAAGCAAATCATACACCTTATATGCATTAAAATTTTACCCGAATGTTGACTGATCGGCTATGTGTGCACACACATAGGTGCATGGGGGATGGTCAAATAGTGATGCTTCCTCCTTAGAATGCTTCAGCAGTGAACTTTTAGATTAGTTAAGACTTGCATTTCAAGCCATATCACAGACCAGAGCTGCTCCTATAAAATCCATTTGCTACCCACTGCAATACACAGCACAATCAGAAAGCAGTTGGCCTAAGGAACCATTAAGACTTTCATGCAGCTCCGTTTGACGGATGCTCACACACCACATATGCGCTAAAACCTGCAAATCCATTTCGATAACGACTGCCGAAGGCCTCCGAAAGCCCTAGGGGCCGGCAAGAGCAATGACAGCCCCACAGGCCTCTCGACCGTAATCCTGCTACGTGGTAAATCTCAGAATCTGGGCCCGTCCGCCGCGGGGACACCGGGAACTGCCACCCCCACAAGGCATCGCCAGGCATAGAGGCAGGAAGAGATGCCGGTGCCTTGCTACCGGCGGCACAGTCGACACCCCCCAGCTGCCCCAGCACCACGTACCCGAAAACGCCGCCATCTTCGCACCGCGAACGCCGTCACCCGCAGGGCGCAAGCGCCGAGCCCGTCCGCGGTTTAATGGCGTCGGGTGGGAGGCAGGAGGCGCCGCGCCGAGCGTTCCGGGCCCGGCCGGCGTGCGCAGCCTACGGGCACGGGGCCGCGGACGCGGGCTCCGGCGTGGTCCCGCGGCTAATACACCAGGGGCAATATCGAAGGAGGAATTATATTTGTTCTGGTTGCGGATCTGGAATATTGTGTCCAGTTCTGGGCCCCTCAGTTCCAGAAGGACAGGGAACTGCTGGAGAGAGTCCAGCGCAGGGCAACAAAGATGATTAAAGGAACGGAGCATCTTCCTTATGAGGAAAAGCTGAGGGAGCTGGGGCTCTTTAGCTTGGAGGAGACTGAAAGACGACCTCATAATGTTTATAAATATATAAAGGGTGAGTGTCATGAGGATGGAGCCAGGCTCTTCTCAGTGACAACCAATGATAGGACAAGGGGCAATGGGCACAAACTGCAACACAGGAGGTTCCACTTAAATATGAGAGGAAACTTCTTTACAGTGAGGGTGACAGAGCCTGGAACAGGCTGCCCAGGAAGGTTGTGAAGTCTTCTTCTTGGGAGACATTAGAAATCCGCCTGGATGCATTCCTGTGTAACCTCATCTAGGTGTTCCTGCTCCAGTGGGGGGATTGAACTATATGATCTTTCAAGGTCCCTTCCAATCCTTAACATTCTGTGATTCTGTGATCTAGTCCAATCCACTTGTTAAAGCAGGTTCACCAGAGCACATCACACAGGAATGTGTCCAAGAGGGTTATGAATGTCTCCAGAGAAGGCTTTCTCAAATTCAAATCCTTATATGATACAGGGTTTTTTTTAATGTCAATTGAAAACTTGACTTCTATAAAGCTGTATGTGCTGTTGCCAGAAACAGTGCTTTTTTATTTTTGTCTCCACAACCTCTCTGGGCAGCCTGTTCCAGTGCTCTGGCACCCTTAGAATATTCAGATGGAACGTCCTGTGCTTCAGTCTGTGCCCGTTGCCCCTCATCCTATCATTGGGCACCACTGAAAGGAGTCTGGTCCATCCTCTTGACACCCACCCTTGAGATACCTATGAACATTGATAAGATCCTCTCTCAGCCTTCTCTTCTCCAGGCTGAACAGACCCAGCTCTCAGTCTCTCCTCATTTTTAGAGGACACTCAGGTCACCTGCTCACAATTTCTTGGTTTTTTTCTGAAAACCCAGCATGTTGTTTTTTTCTTTTCCCTGCAAATCAAAGCTGAAGTATGTGGTGCCAGGCCCTGTTGTGGCAGGTTCATAGGGACAGCAAAGTCAAGAGAACATATATCCCAGCTAACACCTGGAAGTTACCTGGGGGCGTTTATATATTAAACACAAAGCGTGTGTTTACAATGAACATATGCTTTACATTTGTGTAGATGTCCTGGTTTTGTTAAAAACAAGTTTCTCTTTCAGTGAATTTTGCCTGTCAACTAAGGCCTTCATATTAACTGCATTTTCCTGAGAACCAGACACATGTTTTGGTAAAACCTAGCAATGGAATGCAAACTTATTGATAAGCATGGATGGACATCTGGCGAGAGGGGCGACGAGAAACAAGTGACCAAGAAACTGACCAACTGTGTATAACATTCCATTCATCTGAATACTTCATATAAAAGTGGGAGATCACGAGGATCTCGTCCCTTTTGCCTTTTGCCTTTGCTTTTTCCCTTCTGCTTATGGCCGACATTAGGAGAGGACCTTGCTAGTCGTCCCTGTGAACTGAGGCCTAGTGACAGACTGAATCCAGCTCTGGTTGGCTGTGGAGTCTAATCCAGGACTTTGGGTGCCGGCTCTGCAGTTGCTGAGACTTTCAAGATTGGTTTTGTATATTTTGTATTATTTTATCTATTCTTATTAGTAGCATTAGTAAAACATCTTTAATTTTTTTCCAACTCTCTTCTCTCTGTCCTTCTTTCCCTCCTGATCACCTGTCCTGAGTGGGAAGGGGGGAGAGGGAGGGGAAAAAGGGGGAAGTGGGGGGGGGAGAGGAGGTTAACAATACATCTGCCAGGGTTTTATTGTCACCCCGCAACGTAACCCTCGACAGTAGAGCACTGTCATATTTCCATTTCATCCGTGTAATTCACATTTGCATAGCTTTCTACAATAAGCGTGTTTGGCAGAACGTATTCTGGGTTTTATATGAGCAGAAATACCTTCACACATAGGTAACACACCAATTTATTTTTTTGTACATATGTTAATGAGGATACATTCTTCTCCACTTTTTACAGATGTTTCATCAAATTCTGCCCAATCTCTTTTTAAGGATAACTTCTAGTGAAGTTGCAGGCGAGAATCTCTGGGGTGTAAAAGTAAAATTAGATTGAGAATCAAAAATGCAGCCTCTACAGTTACACAAAGAATCAATGGTACATTTGTCTGCTACGTGGAAGACACAGCATAAAGTATTACCTACTGTTTTCTGCCATGAAACCTGGCTTTTCTGAGGCAGCCCTCAGGCACAGACACACCTTGTTCAAAGGCCAAATAAATGACCCCATCTCTGACAACACAGCTCTTCTGACTACTGTGTTGCAGTTTGAGTACTGGTTTTGTCCTGAGGTTTATTTCAAGCCCTTTTTTATAACGCTCACTGAACGCGTATTTTGTGTCTTTAGTACCAGGCTGTTTGCATCATGACAGCTTCTCATCTATTTATAATTCCTTTGGGAGTATCTTCATTTGATATGCTTCCTTTCTTTCATTATTACTTGCTACATCCATCAATCATTATTTTGCTTGCTTTTGGATAAATGACAAATCTAATAATTTTAAAAGGCACAAATATGAATAATCTACAGACTCAACATTATTCTGAGAAACTGTATTTGTAAGCAGATCTCGATATCAACACGTAGTGCTGCCTGTTGGCATGGAACCCAGAATGTAATTTACTATAAAACTCTCGTGATTCTTGAAAACTCATGAATGTGATGTTATACTATTTGTCATTGCTTTACAAACTGTGTTGTCTTATACCGCTAAAGAAATGTTATTAAGTACAGAGAAAGCCAGAAAGCATTTTTTTTTCTCATTTTCCTATTGCCTTGAATCCCCAGTTTCAGAATTTAATTTTTAGTTTAATCTAATTCTAGGCTGCACAGTTGCTTGCAAGACTAAGAGGCTACTAAACAGGAGCTACAATTAGAGTACAAGAGCAGAAGTGGCAGAGTACGAGGTAATTTTCTTTCAGTTCTATGATAGGATAGGGACTAAAACCTTAGTTCTTCCATAATGATTTTTACATAGCTCATTTTTGTCTGCTTGAGATAGCTGAACTCTATGAGTGCAAACATTTGCAGGACTGCAATATTTATAAGTTCTACATAGCAGAGTTGTGTCTATCATTAAACTTGGAGGAATAGTTCGTGAGAAATACATGATTTTTTCTTTTTTCTTCTTCCACCCTTCTCCCCCCACACTTTTGCTGAGGGTTTTTTAAACTTGCTCAGGCCTTAACTACATCAGGTGCTCCTTACCCTAGATTTCCTCACTACCAGCCTTCTGGACAGCAAACAGCAGGCTGCAGCTGCAGGAATTTCCCCTGAGCAACCCTATTGAGAAGGAGTGACAAGCTGTGGATCTAAAGGCTCATATACATGCTTTCTATAGGTGTACATCAGATATTATATTTGGTAGCTGTCTCCTCGTTTCTTGTCCCAAAAATGCATCCCGCTTCTTGTGATCCAGCGTCAAGGCTGAGGCTTCTGAAGCCGCAGCCCAGCAGGGGAGCCGCCGAGGCGGTGAGGGATCCTCAGCCTCGCTCCCTTGCCTTCAGCTTTGAGCCTCCCCCCGAGCAGATGCCCTTTCAGAGCTCCAAAGCCCCTCGGGCAGGGAAGACTACGGCCTCTGTCGCCGCGGCCAGCCCAGGAGCGCAGCGCTCAGCTGGCAGCAGCGCTGAAAGAGTTAAAGGCACTGTCTCCGCGGAGCCGCTGGGCGTTGCTAGTTTGGCCTCTGCCGGGCACCGTCGTCGCTGCGGCGCAGGGTGGGCCCGGGCCAGCATGGCAGCTGCCGGCGGAGAGGGCAGCGGAGCGGGGCCGAGAGAGGAGGGGATGCCTGGTGCCGGCGAGGAGGAGGACGGGGAGGAGAATATCCTGTACGACCTGCTGGTTAACACCGAGTGGCCTCCGGAGACGGAGGTGCAGGTGCGTGTTGTCGCGGCACGGCCGGGGTGCGGGGACCAGCCACGTAGGCGCGGGGCGGGATGCGCCCCGGGGGCCCGGGACGGGCCGTAGGGACGGGGTGTTTCCTCCAGGGGGGCTCGCCGGGCTGCACGCCCCGTTCCTGACGGACACAAGAGCCGGAGGGCGGCAGGGGCAAGTGCAGGAGGTCTCTGCGGCCACCCTGCCCCTGTCATGCTCCCGTGTCACTCATTTCCCGCGTTGTCACCCTCGTTTGTGCCGCCGTGGATGCCTTGAAGTCTCTCTCGTGCATTACCTGTGAACAATGTATACCCGGTTTTACTGTCGAGCTCATGCAAGCGAAGCTGTCATGAAGTCCAGGTCTCGGCTCCTGAATCAGCTGTTCTGAGACCATAGCAGCTGTCCTGGGGAAAACAAGGTCCATGGAGCATGAGGAAAACGAGATCTGTCTCCAGCTTGTACATCAGAATGGGCATATCTCTATTATCAGGAGTGCATTAAGAGAGAGAAGTGTATCACTTTGTGTTTGCAAGGCACACAAATGGATACTGGAGCTTAAAAGATAAGAAAACCTTGTTATTGTATTACAAGTTTTTACTTGCTTCTGTGTGTTCTTTATGGGTCAGTGGAAAAGCAGATAAGCTCTTTCATCTTTGCTTTTTCATTTCTTCCCCTGCAGTGTGCTGAGCTTTATGTATAGTCCTGTCTGATTTGAACATAGAGGATTCAAGACATGTGATTTTCTTTCTTTCTTCAGTGGCTTTCAAGTCTATTACAGTTGTTAATGCATTTCCTACTAAAAGTAGTTTATGGAAGTATTTTTACAAAGTTTTATACTTAATGAAAACATCCGAACAGAGAAGATGTAAAAGCATCACAAGTGGAAGAATTTACGTATTCATAATTACTAAAGCCATTCTCATAAATATATCTTTTTATTTATCAGAAATACTTCTGTTTTTGTTTCTCTTGATCTGTAAGTCCCCAGTTGCAGCAGCAGGTATGAATGTTTGGAAAATATGATTGCAGTGTTACCAATTACTAGCCTTATAGATTGTTCGTATAGTTGAGTAGGCAGTTGTACCTATTTTTATTTAACTGTGTTTTGAGAGATGGTAAGTAGCGTTTGTTTCTAGTAACATAGGAAAGTGATTCATATGTCTGCGAACCATGAGGAGGACATAGGTGCGGTGGCACAAGACTGTGATTCTGCAACTCCATTAAGGGGGCACGTTACTGAGAAGTAACCCTTCTCTTCTGCTGCCATTAGTATTCTCTAAGTTGTATGGTAGGTTGATGAAAGAATATATTAACCTGAGAAACAATCATGTTGTTTCATTTCCTTTTGTTGAGTGTAGGTACCAAGGGGGGTGAATAACGCATTGGTCAAAGCCGAGTGAAGTGTGAGACCTCTCTTTAGCAGCAGCATGCGGGTGTCCCAGTTTAAAGTGATTGTGGAACATCAGTCTGAGGGTCCTCATCTACCCGGTAGTCAGAATTCCTAAGCATCATAGAATTCTGCGTGCCAGCTTCAGCAAATGGTACAGACTCTTTTAAACTTGATATTTCTTGCTTGTTTACTTTATTTTCAAGATAATTTGCCTTTTGAATGGCAGAAATAGGGAGACTTGAAAATAATATGCTATGTAGTTTGTTTGGATTTACATCCTCCTTGAAGACTGTCAGTAGCCAAGGACACTTCTGAGACTTTTTTTACACTTTTGTCAGCATAATTCAGTTTTTGCCTTAGAGTGCCTTAACAGTGATATTTAGGTGATTGTGACTTCCCCTTTGGAACACCTGCCTCTTTTAATCCTGGTTTATTCATGCTCTTTGGAAAAGTCACAAAACACTCTCTGCCTTACTTCTGGTAGAACTGAATGGTTTGGAATGAGTGTGGTGAGGGACAGCAGAAAGGGAAAGGAAGTTGAATGCTGCACTGGGAAATGAAATTAAATGTCTTCCTATACTGTCACCTAGGATACAATGCAGGGCTTTAAGACACATTTTTTCAGGTCTCTGTGGACTTAGTTTTATTTTTCTCTTATCTCATTTGAGATGACTCATTTTTAATTGCAGAGTGCTCAGCACTTGCAACTGTAATTTTGACCATTGGAAGATGAATCCTGTGATGAAGATGTAAAGTGTTAAATCCAAGACACTGATAAAACTAGCATGGATTTCTTTAATTGGAGCCCAAAATAGCTTTGATTTTATTTTCTGTTCGTATACCTGTGTTGAATTTCCCAATTTTATATATATATATATATGTGTGTATATATATATATAATGTTTTTTTTTTTTTTTTTTTTTTTTTTTTTTTTTTTTTTTTTGGTTGGAGGAAACAACAGATATTTGTAAAGGAATGTGCAAGGAACTGACAATGCCAGAGAAGAGAGAGATGTGGAAATCAAGCAGTCTGTATTCACTTTACTAATGTGACTATGATACTGTGTAATGTACGTAACACATTGTTTGGGAACCCCAAAATATATAATGAGAATAAAAATAATTATAGAGTAGTTGATCAGTGAAAATAGTGAACAGGGCAGTGGATATGGAGGAGGTTGCAGGGGAGGACTTGTGGAATCATTTGTGTAAATACAGACAGACTGAACTTCCCCTTTTCTCCAGTAGACAAGTACTGTCTATCTCCTGAAATGTATTGAATGTATCTCTTGATTCTGTGTTGGTTGGTTTGTTTGTTTTTTTGTTTTTTTTTCATTACCATCTAATATTTTGAGATTTCCCCAACACCCTTCTCTTCCCCTGCCCCAAGAGCTCTTGACTGTGCAACAAAATCCAAAATAAAGTGGGTGTTTTGTCAGCGAGGAAGTTACTCAGGTTTTGTTTCTGGAATTCTGTAGTGAAGGAGAACTTCCCCAATGGGAATGGATTAAAAAAGAAATATAGCAGATCCAGTAGCCACTGCTGTTACTGAGGTGATAGGAATACATTATAAAAGTTGTTCAGAGTATAACAGTGAATCAGCTTTGTGAAGGGTTTAAGATGCGAGGAATAGGAGCCTGTAGTTTAGACTTTGGAGTGGACACTAAGATTAGTGTGGCTGGGTTGGCTTCTTACATACTGTGAGATGACAGCTTGATTATTTGAAAGAGTATTTCTGGATTGCAAACTTTTCATAGAAAAGTGCTAATCTTTACTTCAGTAACTTAAATTTTGGAGCCAATTTTTTTTTTTTTTTTTTTAAACATGGGCATACTCTGGAATTTTGATGAATTTGTGGGTCTTTCAGTGTTTGTAACTTGGAGTTGAGAGGTCTGAATATTTCAGTTAACAAGTAATAATCTGCTTGATGTATTCTGTACTGAAGGGAAGAAGAAATTCGTTACTTATTCTAATGCTCAGTTTGTGGTGCTTAAGTATTTTCACTGGGAAAGATAATCGTGATTGCTTATTTTGAAGATTTGTTTGTGATGCATTCCTTATTGGTTATCTTTCCTGTCTTTGGACTTCAGTCCCTTTTTCCTGCTTTCTTATTGGCAAATAATTTTACATCTTATAGCTAAGAATATACATCCTCCATTGCTTTGCATTTCTTTTTCCTGTGTTTGGAGAGTGCTTTCATTTATAGAGTGAATGTAGTTGTTCTCCTCTGCCTTAAGCAGAACAGGACTGCTGGAAAGGCTGCGTGGGCACAGTGGAATACAGGTGGTGATCTGAGTGGCTATGTCACCTAGTACAAATTGACATAAAAAGAGTTTCTCCTCAGAAGGTCTTGGTTTTTCTTAATATTTCTTAAACTTTCATGAGTGATCTTTATGTAGCTGAGCAGTTATATATTAGCATAATGTTGTACACCAATTGCTTTGACTTCTGGGCATTACAGATCAATCTGGCATTCATTTGGCATAGAAAACACCTTACAGGAGAACATAATCAGAAGTCAGTGTCTTTCGTTACTACCCAAAGGTCAAGGCAAAGCTGAATCAATAGACAATCTGTAGTATATTTTGTTTATTGCATCATGTAATTTAAAATATTTGGCTTTATAGCCTGTTCTAGCTTATGCAGTTAAATTACTATATTAAGTTGCAAGTAATAGAAAATACGTAAGAAACTTGTAGGCTAGCAGGCAACTTAAATTTAATCAATGAATATATGTATAAGTGTTGTATTTGAGTTAAAATGTATTGCATAGTATTTGACCATTACTGTTGTAATTGCAGCCAAGAGGCAACAGAAAACATGGTGCGTCATTTATCATCACTAGAGCAATTACAGGTAAAGATGACTTGTTTTTATGTTCATGACTCGTAAGAATGTTGTGTGGATTGCTTGTAAAATTTACTATTTCTGCACTTTAACTTGGTTAGTATAATGGAAATAGAGTGCAGGATGTGTTTTATCAATATCACTGTTATTTTTATGTCATTTCTGTGAACTTTCTTGTCTGTATTATCTTATTGGGACAAACTAATAAACCATACATCTAAGGAGTTTAGAAGCTCTGTTATATTTTGCAAAATGTTGTTGAGGTTTTTTTCCTTTACCAGCTCCCACACTGAGCTGTTTGCTAGTCAGATAGTTCTATAAGGAAACTTTACATTCGGATTATATTACATTGCCGTTCAACACTGGGTTCATGCATTAACTGCATTGCTTTTTCATCCGGTAGGAATTCCTCTTAGAATTTCCAGAAATAGGTAGTTAATTTTTTGGTCTGTTGCTTGCATTTAATCTAATCTAACAATTCATTGACCAAGGATAGAGGGTATTTTCCCTTACCACATTTTTCTTTTGTGAGAATTTCTGAGATTCTATGTGTAGGAAGCTGGAGAGTATTTTAAAACCCCTACAGGTGTAATTTTTGCCTCTTTTTTTGTTGTAGGTCCTGCATTGTTTTTGCTTCGGTACATCTGGTACAGATACAGGTAGATTTTATGAAAATATTAGTTCATTTTTTTATTTGTTAATACAGCTTTTTTGATTTGATGGAAAGTTATTTTTCATGTGAGTAAAATTGAACACTTATTTAGAATTTTGTCCAAGCGATGCTTAGGTTATTCTCTGTTCATAAGTTTGAGTTGTAGCTACTTGAGTTGCAGCTGAAGCATATCTAGAAAAGAGCAGTGTATACTACTATGACTTTTTGCTTTTATCAAAAGCCTCAGTAAACTTGCTATTGTCCTTCTCCCTCCCAGCTGAGATATTTCTTAAGCCTCAATGACAGGTAGGATGGCAGGATTTGCTGCTTTTGGAGTAATAATTTGATTTTTTTTTTTTTTTTGACATTTCAAACTGTCATACAAAAAGCTTTATAACTACATGAGTGACACTCATTTAAGAGTTTAACTTCTAATTCAAAAGACACTTAAATGGTCCCAGAAACATATTGGGATAAATACAGTGTTCCTGGAGAATTTCAGCTCCATGATTATACCACTCTGTTGAAGATATCTGTTCTCCCCTTTTAGGGGTTTTCCGTTGGTTTTGAGATATATGGAAAGGGACATAAATGTTTCTCCCAGTGAAACAATACTATAGTGGAATTTAGTGGGCAATGCTGTTTCACTCTGTGGTTGGTGTTCTACTTTATTTTTTGTAGGGTGCAGTGTTCATTCATGGTTAGTGGCTCAAACCTCCCAGGTGATTGATGGTTGCCTTAAATCTAAGTCATCTAGCATGGCTATCTCAGGTACTGCTTTTGTTAGATGTAGGTTCTGCTTTATCTTAATGTTTTTGTTATTTCAGCCCTGCAAAGTTTTCTCTTCCCACTGGACTGATTCGTCTAGTTAGTAAGCAGATCAACTGGCACCTAGTGCTTGCAAGGTAACTGGCTTACACGCTTTTCCATTTTGACAGCAGTGAATGTATTAATGCTTCCTCTCCTCCCCCTGTCCCCATTGGTAACAATGCTGAGTTAATATTGTGCTAGAGTCACATTATTGTTTTTGGTCAAGAAAAATACTGGAGGCATTCACAAGTAGCCTTGGGAAAGAACGGTCAGTCCGCTACCTAGTGGCTTCCACGCTGCTTCCCTTCATTTAATGCATCTCTCACTCAGGTCTTAAAGTCCTTCTGGCTTTTGAGGCAAAGTGGCTTGCAGCACAATCGTTCTCAAGCTCAAGTCTTGAATTCGATCAGTTAAAGACCTATAACTTGGCAGGATATGTAATAAAAAGCACTTATTTTAAAATGGGTGGAAACTGAGTGCACAACCTCAAGACTTGTCTGCTACAGTATGTATTGAGGAGAAGTGAGAGATCCAAGGCTAGAACCAGCTGTTCTGCAGTCATTTTAGCAGCATCAGTGAGATCACTGGCTTTTAAAAATAAGCATAAATATGTACAGAAAAATGGTTCAATGACATGAAGGTAATATGGGATGGTTTAGTTCATTGTGTATGATCCCCAAATATGGTAAGCGGTTCATGAAGAGTTCTGTACTTGTGAGATAGATGGTGATTCTTTGAGGGAAGTGATGATCCCTTTTGGTGCACAACATGCCAGATGCAATGTTGTGTGTGATGTATAAAGACAGGAGACCTGAGGAGATGATATAACTTAATAAAGTATTTTTAGATATGGCTGTTATAAAATTATCCATAAGAAACATCTGACTCTGACCTCCCCTGCAGCAAGATTTTAGACATTATTTCTGTTTTCTTTACTGCTACTAGAAAAGAGTGACAGATGCATTACAGGGACAGGAAGGGAATCTTATTACAGCACTGATTTTTCTGGTATACAAATTGATATTTCCCAATTTGTTGTGATTTATGAAACAAGAAATTTATATCTAACCTTGCAGAAAAGCACCCAGAGCGCTCATGCATGTTCTGAAAGGACTGTACTTGAAATGAACTTTCATGCCTGTATTTTTCTCTTTCAGCAATGGTAAATTGTTGGCAGTTGTTCAAGACCAATGTGTAGAAATCAGGTAACTTAGTATTATCTGTTGCTTCATGACCACAGTTGTAGAGTTCTCAGAAAGCGTTTCTAGTAATTTATAAGTATCTATCTGTATCTCTCTCGTCCTTTTTTTCAAGATGTGAAAGAAAAACAATCAAGATGCTTCAAAATGCAAACCCCAAATCATGGTCTTCCTAACCTTTGCCTTCTGTTCCCTCTTGAAATTCTCCTTTACTCTCTCTGTAGAGTCGCTGGCATGTGTAATACTTCACCTTATTTTACAAGTGATGTGGATTGCTGTAAGGACCAACGCTTTCCCTTAAGCTCTCTAAAAACAAGCTCTCCTTAGCTGGTTCAAGAACATATTCAGCTGTAGAATGGATCTTGATTGAGTGTGTTTACTTGCTTCACAAAAATCCATTTGCCAGAAGGTCAGACCTTCTATTTATATGTAAAAGAAGCAAGTGTATGAAAATTGTTCAATCAGAAGGGGTATGAACACCATAAATGTCAGCTTATAGACTATAAAATAAATCTTGTGTTTCAACTGTATTAATGTAACTATATTCTTGCATTGTTCTAAAATTGTAACCTAGAGAATACTGACTACTTTTTTTTTTTTCTAAAGTTACATGCAGAAGTTCTGAAAGGCTGCTCTCCTGTTTTGAACAGCATTACTACTAAATTAGGGTTATTAATATTTACCCATTGGGAGGAGGGTTTCTAAAATACTAGTATTAGTTGCTGTAGCTGCCTAAGGGTGAAGACCTTTCTGAACCAGTAGTTAAATACATGAAGGCCTTTTAATTGTGCACTTAAGGTATTCGTATAGCCTTCTGTTTATTCTAGAAAATTGAATAGTGATTTTTCTTCTGATTTAAATCCATATGAGTATTTTTCTGCAGGTCTGCAAAAGATGACTTTGGATCCATAGTTGGAAAATGTCAAGGTATACAATATGGCAGAAGCGGTGCTGTTGGTTTACTCTAAAGATAATGTTGTACTTCTTAAAAGCATTGTGAGGAATCTCTTAATGATTTTGCTTGTGACTAGCTACATTACCCTCCCACCCTCTCTTCTTTTCATGATGGTTAAGGTATAAAACCTGAATTTGAAATGAAATGATAGTTAAAATTAGTGGGTTTAGAAGACATAGTGGGTGTTGGATACTTTTTTTTTCCCCTCTGAGATGAGCTTGTAATGATGGCCATCACCTTCCATTTTTTGATGCAGTTGACTTTTTGCTCTGTTTAAGGGATTATATTTATGTTTCACTTTTTAATAACTTTTTTCCTTTTTCATAGTGCCAAAGGACCCCAACCCTCAGTGGAGACGAGTCGCGTGGAGTCATGATTGTACATTACTTGCTTATGCTGAAAGCACTGGCACAGTGAGAGTGTTTGACCTAATGGGTAGTGAGCTTTTGGTCATTTCACCGGTAAGTGCTCACTTAGATTAAATATGAATATAGTAGAGTTTTTTGTAAGAACAGTGTTACTTCCTTTCTTTGAC
The DNA here is from genome assembly GCF_963082525.1 of Nesoenas mayeri. Classification (NCBI taxonomy): domain Eukaryota; kingdom Metazoa; phylum Chordata; class Aves; order Columbiformes; family Columbidae; genus Nesoenas; species Nesoenas mayeri. Next base: position 13,641,083 of record NC_137544.1, read on the forward strand.
CTTTTTTTAATCATGGCTTAGTTTGGTAAAAAGGCTTACAGTTTGAATACTGTGCACAAACATACCATGAAGTGTTTATCATATTATGGATATATTATAGTTGAGTCATCTGTAGCACTTACAACAGCACAAAGAATATGCTTTATACCTAGTCAGAATCTTCATTTTTCTTTTTCTTAGAATTGTGGTAGATCTTCACGTACATCAGATCGTGAAAGTATAGAATCGCCAAATTAGTAAATGTGGAAATAATTAAAATTTGTACTACTAGATTACAGATCTACAGTTTAGATGCAGTCACTTATAAATCAAGAAATATTGCTTATAAAGCAATATGAAGGCTTTATTTTTTTCTTCGTATTAGAATAGATAATTATTGTTGGCTTGTTCCACACAACATATGTTATATTTTGCATATTCAAAGGTTGCATTAAACTAATTTGGTAAGGTGGCTCAAGTGTATTTCTGTAGTATATTGTCTTTGAAGACTTTATAGTAATAAGATTTCTGTAAAATCAAGATAAAAAGAAGTATATTTTTTTACTGATACAAACTATGAAACTTCATTTCTTGTAATAAATTTTTGTGCAGTATAGTATATTTAACTCCTAGTTCTTTCAATAATGAGCACTTTTTTTTTAAATCCTCTTTCTCTCTCAATGTTTGTCTGCATTTTTGGGTGAAGACAGCAAGTTTTCCAGGAGATCTGAGTTATGCTATTGCTGGATTGATCTTTCTAGAATACAAAGCAAGTGCCCAATGGTCAGCTGAACTCCTTGTCATTAATTATCGTGGAGAACTGAGAAGTTACCTTGTAAGGTAAGCATAAATTTTTACTCGTTTTGAGAAGGCATGGTGAACTTCAAGGGAATTCTTTCCACTGATTATAGAAAATAAGTCTGAAATAATATGTGTCATTTTTTTTTCCCCATACTTAGTGTTGGAACAAATCAAAGCTTTCAAGAGAGTCATAGTTTCAGCTTTAGCAGCCACTATGCCCATGGAATAACTACTGTCGTTTATCATCCTGGTCACAGGTAAGTGTTCTGTTTGCTCCCTGCCAATAACACGGACATGGTGAATGAAGGTGGTGAAATAAACATTGAAATGTGTTGGATAAGGAGGGTGAGGGGAAAAAAAAAGTATTTTAATATTGATGTTTAGTGAATCAGTAATAACAAGTCATGTATCATTGTACCTATGTGTACGTATGAAAGAAGCCCTAGTTGATCTCACTTTACCAAGAGAATAGTGAAAATTGAGTTATGTCCTTTACTGTTTGAATACTGTACGTACTGTCTGGATATGATTGCTGGACATGCTGGCCAGCCCATTTTCCATGGTGTTCTGGCAGGAGCTGCCAGGCTTTGGTGTTTGGCATTGTCTGGTGATGTGTTTTCTCTGTTGATAATGTGTTGGGTACAGATACCAGACTTGAAAGATGGATGAATTGACTGCCTGCTCTTGAACCAGATGTAGTTGGAATAGATCTTGGTTAGCCAGATACGTATGCTAAAAATGTACCTACCTTTTTAATATTTACTTGTTATACAGCAAGATAAACTCAGCAACTTATTTTTCTATTTCTCTGCAGTTGTTGAAACTATACTTCCTTCCACATATTTTTCTTATATTAAATCTAGTAGGACTGAATTTGTCAGTGCAGTATGTTATATCACTGTATTGTATTAAACGCAAATTAGGGTTAGCTATAGAATACCAGAAGAAACTCAGTTTAAAACTTGTTCTCATTCGTCAGTGTTACTTTAGAAAAAAAACCTAACAAACAACAAACGGTTATTAATGAAAAGTAATGGTCTTCTAGCTTTGAGAGATTAATTTTGAGTATTTTTTTTTCTTTCTACCTAGTTCATATCTAGTAATTCCACATGATTAATACTCACTATAAGAAATCTAGACTTCTGAGGTAGTAGGTGTGGGTTATGGAGCTTTGGTAGTGCTATCTGACTGGGCAACAGAACTTCTTTCCTTTGATCAGGCCAGAGTTAATGGTTCTCGACAATTGTTTCCCAAGTTATATTTTCTGCTCCTTATATTAGGAAGTAGATTGATTGTAATAGTGTTGTAAAGAATATTGTTAATATTCAGAGTATGATAAAGTAATTATTCTGACAAAAAAGCAAGCACATCCATCTATTGTAATTATTTTTGGTGCATTTCTGAGTAAATGGTGTCAGAGCTTTTACATTCTTATAATGGATGAACCCATTAACAAGTAAATACATAGAAAGTCAGCTGGCATAGTTGTCAGCCAAATAGTACGGACATTGCTTTGTGTGTGCTAATGGCAACTTCTTGCCATAGAGGATTTAAAGAGGAGAGGGAAAAAAAAAAAAAAAGGTAAAAACTTAGTTTTGTTTTCTTTATTTCCTTTCATCTCCAAGAGAAGTAATACCTTTGGTTTTTCTACTGTTCCTATAAGATCTGAGGTTAACATTTTTAAAACTTGATCTTAGCATGAAGTAAAAGAGTAGGAGACAATAGAGGCTTTGTGCCTAGAACACTTTATTGACAGTATTAGGAATTAAAGTTACCTTTTTATGGAAGCTTATGGTTGGCTTTTTTGTTGTTGTTTATATTTTGTATTTTCTAGGGAGACAAATGCCCTTTCCTTACATCAAAATATGTGGTTATATCTACTGATGAGGTAATAAGTTTGTGTAATGTGTGTGGCATACACATTCAGGAATTACTGTTTTTATCAGGAAATATCATGACTTATTCCATGAAAATGGAAACAGTCATGTGGAATCCCCTGTGATCTTAGTATCTCCTGATCCGTGCTGCCAGTTACCTTGCTTAGTAAAGTTGAAAAACTGATACTTGAAATAATACAAAATTTCTTGGAATGGATGGGAAGCAGAAACAACCAATGTTTTGCCTGTCATGTAGACAAGTCTTTTCTGTTTTGAATTTACCCTGTGGTAGAAACTTCTAAATTTGACATTAAGGAAGTCTAAATTAATGAGCAGAGTCTTTTGCTGAAATTGTCTTGTTATCAAAAAAACCAAACCGAAAGAGAACAGAAGGAGTTGAAGGAGGCAGTTTTTTGAAGTTGCGTGCAATAAAGAAAATTGTAGATACATGTGAACACTTCAGAGTTTTCATTCTGAATAATGTGAACTTTGATGACTTAAGTTCAGCTTCACTTTGTGCTTTCTTGCGTTTCATTCAGTTTCAGATGGTGAAGTTATACTGATCTATCTCCACTGCTTGTAAGCCTTGACTTACTGCACTCTATATTGCTGTGTATTTGCTCGTTATCTATTACAGTGCAATAAAATAACACCTAAGAAATTAATAAGCTTAAATTTTTCCAGTAGGTGTATTATAATTGCAAAAAGAATAAGTCAGTAGGGAATGTATCTGAATCTGTAGGAAAACTTGAAACAGTATCTTTGGGAAAAAGTCTAATAATGATTTTCACTGCAATTGAAAAGCTTTATATACCTTTCTTTAGATGTGTATTGTTGGTGTTCTCATGTGATCCAGCATTCATCTGTGATGGAATTTATGGTGCATTTTAGTAGTGTCTGCTTCAGTGTGTGAGCTCTCTGTAGGCTCTAATGGAAGGTTTAGTACCTGCTTATTTTGAGTATCTTAATCTTGGGTTCTCTGCGCTTGCTACAGAAAATGTTTGATATTGGAGCCCAAAATTTGTGATGATGATTGGAGGTGAAGGGTTTTAGATTCAGTTGGAATTTTCTTATTGTACCAAAACTGATGAGTGAAGAATTGTGTAGAAGTCTGAAGTTTTTTGTGGACGCCTCAATTGAGCTTGCTGTTCTACTGTATTATACTAGTTATCTTCAGCCCAGCTTCGCAGAAACCATTGAAATAGACTGCAGTTGATCTGCTGCAAGGGCAGCCACTTTTTAAGACTGAAAAAACCTCCGGAGATCATCTAATCCATTCCCCTTCACCAGCAGGGTCAACTACAGCAGGTTGCTAGGAGCCATGTCCTAGCAGCCCAGGATGTGCACATCTGTGTCCTCCCTGAGGAGCGTGGGCTGTGTCAAGGCCTATGATGTGCTGGGGTGGCTGCTCCAGTGTGTGCTGGGGACTGAGCCTGATGGCTCATCACCACAATCAATGAGAATATCTACTGAGAGAGTTTCTGGCCATCATTTGCTGCACAACATTCTGAATCCACTGGCTATGCTCTAGGCCTGGCACTTCCATAGGTGTTTTTCTAGGACTTGTTGCAAGAGTTCTTGACCCATACCAATCAAGAGTTTGCTGGAACAAAGGTCGAAGCACCCTTTGAACAGGAATAGCTGAAAGACCTTGTTAAAAGCTTCTAGAACTTACTAGGTGGCTCTTCCTGGCAATGGTGGGCACTGTGAAGTTCCTCAAAGACTTCCCAGGAGACTTCTGATGGTCCCAGAAGCATTTAGAAGATTAAGAGGTTCTAGAAACAGAGTCCACAAGCTGCTGCATGCTAGTTATTCTCTGTAGAATACACACAAAAATAAAAATTATTTAACATTTTAGCATCTTAAGTACTAAAGGATGTTGTGTTGATCTCAGTGTCCATAGCAGCATGTCACACAAAACTTTACCTAATAGGGAGTTAACTCTTAGGTGTTATATATTGAGTTAATGTTGCTTTGTGATCCCCCTGGAGTGATATAAAGGTACAGTTGATATGGTGCGATTTAAGAACCCAAATATTTGGCCAGGAAAAGTAGTTTTTCACATCACTGGGACCAAAAAAGTTGTTGGCATGATATCTTCTTCTTCTGAGTAAGACTAACTTAAAAAAACGATATAGTAAACAGGAAAAAAAACCCTCTCCTGTTGCTGCTCCCAGTCTGCCTGTCATCTTGTTGTTTTGGAGTCATCTCATGTCTAGTCCCAAAAAAAAGTAACTGGTAAACGAGGCCAGATCTTTGCTGAGGCTCTCAGGAGTATCTTTCTTTTTCTTTTCATGCCAGTTGTGTTATTCATCTTAATAGTTTCTGCCTCAGCTGTTGCATTTTGCTCTCTGAAAAGCTTTTTAAAATTTTAAATATGTGCTGCCATAATGAATTTCTCTTCAAACATGGGAAAAGGCTTTTTGTCTTGAGGTTGTGTGTTTTTTGTGTGTCTAAGCTGAAATGACATCTTCATTCCAGCTGTCATTAAATTTCCTTTATCCTAAAAGATACTTCTGAATATGTTGCACTGTATGTGACAGTTTTTTCCAAAATTTATATGAAAAGATTTATCTTGATGGAGCTTTTGAGAGTTCGTTCAGGCAGTTTTGGAGCTACTGCTGTCACCATTATTGACAATTCTTCTCTTGGTCTTTGTGCTACTATTTGTCTCAAGTCACTTCTAGTACAGTGTGGTCAATTGTAGTTGAGTTCTAGTCACTGCTGCTGTTGAAATTTTTAATTCAGTGACATATTGCAATAGAAGGAAGAGCTTATGGAAGAATTTAAGTGCCTGGGAATGGACAAGATTATAGATAAGTTAAACTTTCAGAAGATTATGCCCACTCTCTCTTGGTTATTAGGAATTGACAACTATGTTTTCATGATTTCATGAAGTTCTTGTTTACTGATTTTTAATTGTATTTTTTAAAGCTTTCCTCATGATGAGGCTGTGAAAGAGACATGTGAAACTTGCTTTCTGTGCTAAAAAATGTTAGGAAGTCCATCACTTCATATGTAATAATTGACCTTGCCAACATTTTTCAGTTTTAAGTTCTGATTTCATGTTCATTGATACTAGCCTGTGTGCTCAGATGTAAGTAGCCTTAGGTGTTTATTCTTGACTAGCTGAAACATGCATAAACTGCATCATGTGCAGTAGGGTAGATAAATATTTTGCCCTAAAATCTATTTAAGCTTTTACAAGGAATTTCATGTGGTGTTGAATTTCATGTGGTGTGCTATGGCTCTGCTGAAACTTGATTTGTTTGGTGGAGGTATGTCCTGCAAGATATTTGAAAACTTGTTACTTCCTTGTTTTTAGGTGAAGTTGCTCAAAAGAACTATGTACTGTGTCTAAAAGATGGCTTTGGTATGAGTTGGGGGCACTCTCATGTTCTTTGACCAGTGGTAATGTGTAAAGCTTCTCCGATAGAGTGATCATAGGCAAAGGAAAGTCGCAGAACAGAAATATCTGGGAGAAGGAAAAAAAAAAAATACACAGAAGAAAAACAACGAAATGGTTTCTTAAGTATACAACATTTCATCTGTGAAATTTTTCTCTTCCAAAGGCATGTTTCCCCAGTAATCAGCAGAAAGTTTGATATTGGAATATTTTGTGTGGTTCTAAGAGCCGTGTTATTTAGTGCTGGCTGTGCCTCAAGTGTTACTGCTTTCCGTGTTGCTGGAGGACTGGCGTTCTTCTCTCCAAGCTTCCCTCAGTTAAAGTCACTTTCTTCATGAAAGAAAAACAAACTGTTCAGTTAGTTTCTAGTTATTTGTTGATCACAGAATCACAGAATGTTATGGATTGGAAGGGACCTCAAAAGCTCATCGAGTCCAATCTCCCTGCCAGAGCAGGAACACCTAGATGAGGTTACACAGGAAGGCGTCCAGGCAGGTTTCAAAACCTGCCTGGACGCCTTCCTGTGTTCCAAAGTTGAAGGAATATTAAACTTGCTGTGTTGTACTGTTTATTGCTTCTGATTTCCTCAGTTGCTTGACTATAGAATTGCTTAAATATTCTGGTTTTCAATGTCTGCCTTTCCATTATTGTGATTTTTAACCAAACCCGTAGTCTTTAAGAGTCCTGGTACCAGAGACATCCTCAGATTGAGCTTGAGTTAACAAAGTTAACTTGAGGAACAAAGTATTCTTACAAGTATTTTGTATTAAAGCGGTGTCTTGGTAGGTTCCTCTGAGTTCCTGTCCAACTATGTACTTGAGAGTTGTTCTGCTCTCAAGTTGACCAGAATGGACAACAGTTGCTGTTGATTGGAAACAATTAAAATGTAAAACAACTTGGTTTCATTTAAGATGTAAAGTTTTTCGCATAAAAGCGTTGATGCAGTCTTATATTATTAGCTTGTTCAGATAAGAGATCTGCACTGTAGGAGTTTGTTGGTATTTTAACACTGGGATTGCTGTGCTCACTGAGCAACAGTTGGATTCTCTGTTTAACAAGTAGTATTTATGGTGAGGTTTCTTTTGCAATCTACATGATGCTGAAGTACAGTCCTCCCTTGTGGCTGCGTCTGTGTTGGAGTCCTCTCGCGGACTGTCTAACACCATGCTTTTGCTAATTGTTGTTGTCTTCATAAACCAAATTACTTTGAGTATCTACTGGAAAGCTATAATAGGTGAATTTTGTGTCTGCTTTTTTTTTTCTGATGTTACTCCTACCAAAAATGTGTTCTAATTACTCAAGATATGTTTGCTTCCACATGCTGTTCACGTTACCGGTTTTAAGGAGTTTGAAACGTGATCTGCGCTGCTCATGGTAGATTTCTTTAGGTCTGATAGGAATCTGTTTGTTCCTTAAATGATAACGTGGTTTCTTCTTGATATGCTACAGCCAGAAACCATTGCGTCATGGGTGCTCAGTCAGAATCTTCATGTATACTGAAGTTAAACAGCATCTCCTTAAGGGAGAAGTAGTTAGTCCTAGCTGTGCTATGCTTTACTTTCTGATCATAAGAACAATGCAAAACTACCCATTTTCCTGTTAATTATGGTGGTAAGTGGGGAGTCTCGGTGAATGGTAAAAGGTGTTTCTGTTCTGCTGTCTCAGGCAACTCTTTACACCAGGAGCATCAAACCCATTTTCGCCAGGGGCCACATCAGCCTTGTAACTACTCCCACATTCAGACAGTCCTAAAATTACCTCCGGCCCTTTGAAGGCAACCGCGAGGCTGATGTGGCCCCTGGTGAAAATGGGTTTGACACCCCTGCTTTACACCACAAAATAACTAAAACTCTTAAAAACTTTATTGGACTGTAAGCATCCATGGTATAAGTCATGTTGTCATGAACAGCATGAGACCTGGGAATGTTAGATAAGTTTTAATCCCCTTTAAGAGGTCAGTAAATGTTGAAGGAGGGTTTTTTTTTCTTTCAATTAACTCTCACAGAAAATGTTTTGAAATGCATCCAGATCACAGCTGAGAGCTGTATGAGCATCAGCCACTAGGTGGTAGAGCATTTCAAGAGTAACGCAGACTTTGAAAATTGATAGAGTTCTCAGCGTTGAACTTCTGGCTCTTCCAACCTGTACATTCTTTGCAGATACTTTACTTTTTGATGGGCTGTTCACTACAGTGATGGTTCCAGACAAACGTAGGCATCTGTGTTCAAAGGTTTTTTTGTCAAAATAATCATTAGTTAAATATAAAACTGCTTGCTTATAAGGTGAAAGAACTTAAAAGGAAGACATTTCAATACATTTTAGTGGTAATAAGCAATAATTGAAGTTTCCTTAAAGTTTTTAAAATATCCATCTACTGTGTGCAATGAAATTATTGCTTGCACATTTACAATTGGCAGAGTGGCTTCAGAAAATGAAGTTGAAAAACTGCGATGCATTCGGTTTCCTGTTAAAAGAGAAGAAGCTTTTGTACCACATCTGAATAAATGGAAGCCTAATGCTTAAACAGAATGATCAGAACTCTTCATAAGCTTAAGCTGTAGCTATTATTATTCTTTGAGGGTAAGAGAGAAACCCAGATTTGTAGCCAGATGTATTTTAAGTGTTGGGAACTATGCCTTATTTGGAAAGCTAGAGGTGAAAATGGATAGAGATAAATGCCACAAATAACAAGTGTTACTGAAGTAATATTTCAGTCTTTTTGACTGTGAATAAACAGCCTGAAGTTTGAAGTTTATTGTTGCTGTTAGATATCTTAATATAGTAAGTCTTTCTTTTACTGCAAGCAAACTACTATAGTTCTGACTCAAGACAATTAAAAAAAAAAAATCTCATGACACTATATGAAACCATAATATGCCTTTATATATTTTACAGACTTCTGCTTGTAGGAGGGTGTGAAACAGATGAAGATGGAGTATGTAAAGCAGCCGGTTGTGGGATATCTGCTTGGAGAGTTCTGTCAGGCTCTCCCCATTATAAACAGGTCACTAGTTATGAAGATGACATTAGAACAGTAAGTATGTTTTTTCATTTTACTGGTTGAATATTGTCACTGGCAGAATTTTCTATCTGGAAGTTCAATATGAATCTCTTGTTGAAAGAAGAATTTAATGCAAAGTTTTGCTATTTTGTAAGTTATGATGTGAACGTCTGATAATTTGTATCTTCCCCCGTAGCATCTGTCTATTTTTGCTATTTCTGTAGCATGATTTGAACTTGTAAGTTCTTGATTATTGCTTGTGGTTGGTTGGTTTGTTTGTTTGTTTTAAACAACAAACAAACAAAACCCACAAAGAAACAAAACCACACAAAACCCAAGCAAACAAAGACCCCAAACAAACAAACAAACAAACAAAAAGAGCCCCACCACACAAACAAACACCCCCACCATCAAGAAACAACAACCAAAAATTGTAGTGCTGAAATGTACAAACTCTTTAGTTTTGGACTGAGATATGTTACTTGTCTTTGTTGGAAAAAAGTCCTGTTATTTTTGTCTTTTTGTAACTTCATAACAGAAGGCAGCACACGGTTTGTCTGACTCTTGATTTCTTTTGCTTCTCGTAGAGGTAAATGTTTGATCTGGTAACAACTACTATGTAGATATACTGAAATCTATTTAGAGTATGCTGGGATAAACCCCAGTATTTTCTCTTATATGGGTATTGCTTACTATTAAAAGTGAGCTGTTAATTTTATTGCAAGTGGGTAGCGCTTTTCTGCGGCATGAGACATACCTAATTAAATGGGCGAAGTTATACAACCTGCATTTTATTATCTGTACATTATTTTAAAATAGGTAGTCTTATGTAAGTTTAAAAACTCCTGTGGAGTTATTTTAGTACGTCAGATATGACTTAGTTTTTGGTGCATAAAACACTGTATGAGATTGTCTTTCATTGTATGATATGTTTCTGTTCTTACAGGCACAGAGAAGAGGATTATTAAGGATTGTGAATTTAAGGTTTTACAGCAGACGGGGAACAGAACAGGTATTAAGGTCTAGGGCTACCTCAGAAATGTATTTTACTAACATAATTGTTTGTTAATGACTGCCTGAGAGACTGTTTGAAAGTAGTATTTAATTTATGCAACCTAAGAATTAACATTTTGATAAAATTTTTATCAAAAATAATACACTTTTAGTGGTAAATGGAGTAGCTTGCCATTTGTTTGACTTGTAAAAAGTACAATTAGTTCATGTGCTGAAGCTTGAATCTTGGATTTTCAGCATGCTGGCAGAATAGGTCTAGAGATGCAGAGGAAGGTGTAAAGAGCCATCTAGTTCCTTGTTAATGAATGTAATGATCATGGCATGTTAGGTGTGTTATATATCTACAAGAAGAGAGTAGGTTGTGATGTTGTTTCTCAAGTATATACCCAAGAGAGAAATAAGAGGAACTCTAAAACCCAGCCTTTGGTACTACCCCACTCCCACTAGAAAACAAACAAAAACACTCTCATGGGCCAAAATTTTCATGAAATGTGGGGAAGAAAAGATTTGTGGATTCAAACTAGTAATTCATGACTTAAATGGGGCAGATACAAAGACATTAATTTTTACAGTCTGTTTTGGCATACTATGGAAACATTTTGCTAAGTAGCTTCAAAACTTTGTTATTGGTCAAAGTTCTATGACCAGGACACATGCAGACCTAATGAAACTGCCGATCAGAATCGGCTTGTTCTTAGCAAACCCTGGGTATGGGCCTCGTGTTCTCCTCTCCCCTGAATGACTGAGTGTTAAATCTTGACTGTCATGCTGAGGTGTAGGTGTTTGCTTTCTGTATTTCTAAGGCTTAGCACACAGTGCTCATGGTTTGCTTCTACATGACTTAGGAGCTACTCATGCAGCACTACACCACCTTCTGTTTCTTGTCTAGTAGTTGTGTGTTGCCTTCTTTTGATTCTTTTTTAATCCCTTTTTCCCTCCTTGTAAAAAAATTGTATTCCTTTCTTTTGCTTTACAAAGAAATAACAGTAAATAATCCCTCTATCACCCTCACTGTATCCTCCTGAGAGGAAAATGGCTGGTCTGAAGTTACATGAACTTTGGAAATGACCTTAATATATTTTTTTAGATATTTAGATGACTGGTTATAAGAAGAAATTGCATGTTTGATTAGGGGAGAACATACATTTCTGAATCTCTCTGAAGGGTGGAATGGGGAGAGATTTTATTACCTTCACCGAAAATACAAAAGAGAAGGCTGAAGTAAACTTTTTTTTTTTACAGAGAGGCTAATACTGAGCGTTGTGGTGTTCAGCTTCACTGTGCTTGCCAGTACTAAATTTACAAAGAAAAGCAGAGATTGTTATTCATTCTTGAGTGTTTTAATCAGATTTCTGAGATTACACTTCAAATATGTGAAGTATAGTTTATATTCTTAGTGGTAAATTGGCAAGTGTTAACAGGCACAGCAGCTAGCAAACTTGTATGTTAGAACTGGCTATACTGGGACTTGATTCTTAGTGTTGCTAACTTAAATGACACTTGTAAAATGTAGTGACAACCTGCAGAGGTTTTTAGTGTCTTGTTCAGTAGTTCCCTTATGTTGACAAGCTGTTTACTGAGGCAGCATGGACTGCTTTGCCAAACGACTGATCAATCTCTATAGATGACAATGCTTGGGTGGTAAATTTGAATGTGTTAATGGCCACCCAACATCTAAATGTAACAGCGACAGAATTATTACTGACTACTGAGTAAATCTTTAATCCTTGATAAGTCCATGATATATACCACTGACCATTTATCTGAGTGGGTTATATATCTCTTCTTTGCCCTTTGTGCATGGGACTTGATTTGTAAAGACTGAATTGCCATTAGTAGGCATGTACAGTTCCTTGGCAAGCTGTAATAGAGATTGCAGTACTCTAGCTGCCTAAGAATATAATTGGAGAATACTTGATAATTATTTATATTAGAAAAAAAATCATAATTTGTTTAAAAAAAAAAGCCTTAGTAATTCTCTCCTTTTCAACTAACACCACATTTAAAGGTTGGATGTAAGCAGTGCTTTCAGTACCTGCAAACCATAGTACAACATCAAGTGAGCAGATCACTTGATCATCATTTTTGTGCCATAGCTAGAACTTAAACAGCCTAAGAAATAAAGTAAAAATCATAAAAAGAAACCCCACAAACCCAAACAAACCTCAAAATAATAGTTGTCTTCAAGTGATACCTACCACTTATGTCTTGTAGAAACTGTGTTCAGACTTCTTCCTTGTATGGATGTCTAGTAACTTTTCTGTACTTCTTTCATGTCGGAGTGTTTTCCAGGAGGGGAGGCACTGGCTTATTAGCTGCAGGCTTGCATAGTTCTAACATTACTAGGTTGAATCTTTCATAGAAAGTTTTTAGAAGTGAATTGCTCTAACAAAATGGGATTTTAAAAACAATATACATTTTGGGAATCTACATCCTACTGTCTTTCAGTCAAGACTAGACTCTGAGAACCTAATGACCTTTCTGAAAACAGAAGTTGTGCTGAGTATGGGGGGAATAAATATAAACTGTATTTTCAGAAATTGTTATGCATTGCCAGTGACACTAAGTTTGACTTTAAAATTTGAGTGTATATTTAGAGGTATTTGTCTGGTGGAAATAGTGTCTAGATTCAGCTGTAATTATGTGGGACTTTGTGAATCCTTAAGGAAGTATTTTGTTTGAAGTACATTTTGCCTCTTAAGATACACTGATCTAAAGGAAAACTTCAGCCAGAATTTTTGTAGCCTTGAAGGACTTTACTTATAGATGTTGAGTTATTTCTTCCATATGGACTTAATTTGATGTTTGCTATATTGCTGTTTAGTTTCTTGTTACCCAAGATATTCTTAAGTTCAGATTCAGTGGCCTGTAATGAACAATGTGCTCCTTCAAGATGACCTTATCTATGTATCTCTTGTATCCCCTTCATTTTTAATTGTATTAATGCCCACCCAAAAGTTTGTTTCCAGGGATGGAGAGCTGTACTAAGCTGTGTTTGGGCAGCACTCACCCTGGGTCGACCTGAGAGGCAGGACAGTAGAAAACTAATGTTGCTGAATGTTTTTTCTGAAGAGATGATTGGAGAACAACCTGCAGTTTCTCCTCCAAGTAGCTGCATTGCTCTCTGCGGTGTTCTCCTGGGAATGTCACACTTCCAGATTTTGTTTGATGTATGACAGTGTGATACAGTTCATGTTCCTAAAGATTTGTTGGTGTTGTGATGGTGTTCTTCCTTTATACAGGTTGTTTTTACTCTTCCATGGCGCAACTGGTATTTTACCTTTACTCTGACTTTTAACATAGTGTTGTTGTTGTTGTTGTTTTTGTTTGGTTGGTTTTCCTTAGGGGCGGTGGGGGAGGTATTCCTTGGGTATTTTTGTTTGTTTGCTTGTTTTTTTACTGACAAAATGTTTGGCAGGATGGAGTTTTCAAGATGAATCTTTCCCCTGATGGAGCTCTTCTGGCAGCTATTCATTTCTCAGGAAAACTGACAATCTGGTCTATTCCATCTCTCAGACAACAAGGAGAATGGGACCAAACTGATCAGGTAAGAAGGATGTAGGAAATTTACCCTGTTTTAATCCTCTAGAGGTATGTTTTCCTAGGAGAAGACAGTAGTTCATGTAACTGTGTTTTAGCTCAATACTGTCTTTCCAGTCAACTGCATACTTTTCAAGAGTGCTCTGTTTACTTTTCAATAATCTGTTTTAATGATAAGTCTTAAACTTTAAAAATTAAGAAAAAGAACCAGCTGTGTTGGAATGAAAATTTAATGAGGCATTTTGATGCCAAATGGGTAACGCTGGTAGAGGTCGACTGAAATGACATTTTTAAAATTATAGTGGAGTCCAACACCATTAACTTTGAGTGGCTGAAACCACATTCTGTTTGCCAGGTAACACTCCAGAATAGTTTGTTCATCAGATTGGTGTTAGTAAGTCACGTACTTTCTACAGGAATAGATTAAATACACAGATTGTCTATGTTACAAAGACTTACTTGCATATAATCTTTTTTTTCTAGCCAGGTTATGATGAGATCAACCCAGACTGGATACTTTCTAGTGAAAAGAGAAAGAAAATAAAAGGTATGTGGTACAATTAGGTTATTATTTTATACCACTGTGTAGTTAAAACTATTTACACAAATGTATGGAGATCCAAACTGGCTTAATTAAATCTCAATTAGAGTAGTTGCCAAAATTGTATATATTATTTGTATTTGTAGCGTGGCATAGCTAAATGAGTGTCACAATAGGTTGTATTAAAATCCTCTCCTGAGAATGCTTTTGCAGCCATAACCATAAATAAGAGGATATTTTGGTTAGTGCAGGACTTCATTTATTATTGATCATGCAATTATGACTCTATAGAATGCTTAACATTCGGCAGACATCTCAGCTTGTATCAGAAGCCACTAGATCATACTGTTGTATGTAACGCATTGTTAGAGTCCACAGTTTAAAACCTACACTTTACCTTTTATTTCTGTGAATGTCTTCTAAATCTTAAAAGCTAATGTAATTTTAAAAAATTGTTTTAAAATTCTGAAACAAAAGGGCTTTGTTTCCTCTGACTGGATTTGCCTCATGTCAGTCTCTCCATTCTTTTCCCAAAATTGAGGCCACCGCATGCAGCCATTTATCACCTGGTTATTGCGTGGCTCTTCCAAGAGTGCAGAGATCAATAGCTATTCCATCATCTATTCCCTATTGCTTATACACATCTATTTATTAAAAGATCCTTGTTTCTTTGTACTCTTTTTCTTGGTGATTCTGTCTTTGGGTTAACTCGCCTGACCTTCACAGCTACGCTGTGACTAAGCCCTGAAGTGGCAGACAAGTGATAAACTCTTCTGTTTCTCAGTGCTCTTTGGGGACAGGCTCATCAGAGAGGTGAGAAATGACACGGTAGTGCACAAATTGAGGTAACTCTCTGGTGAATCCAGTTACCATAGTCAAAAGAACCTTAGAAATTACACAGCCTCTGTCCTCAGTCATGGTGACTTTTGTGTTTCTTTGTTTTGTTTCTTAACAATGTTATTTTGTTGGCTGTTTCAGGAGCCTTGTTCATAGTTGTCACTTGTCCTCAAAAGCAGTGTAACCTTTTGTGGTTTTCATCAGTGTTGTCTGTTGCCAGGAAGGCTTGGTTAAGGATGGCCCAGAAAGTATTGAAGCAGATCTTTATCAAATATCTAAAATTTGTCATGTTTTGTGCAAATAAATCAGTTTACTGTTTTTTAACCAAATAATATTAAAAACAAATAAGTCCAAAATTAAGGATTTTTTTTCTCCTCAACAGTCAGCTTTCGTTAATGAAGAACTGATGTAGCAAAATATAATTGATCTAACATACAAGAATGCATATACAGTAATAAATGTTTGTTAAATTGGGCCACCAGATGAAATGTTTTAATAATTGAAGTCACTTGTGTTCTTAGCAGATGTTTAAAGTTCTATTCTTTGTATGATATGTTCTTATTTATTTATTTTAGATAAAGAATCCTATTACCCGCTGATAGACGTAAACTGGTGGACAGATAATTCTGTCATCCTGGCTCGCTGCTCTGGTGCATTGACTGTTTCATCAGTCAAGACGTTAAGAAACTTGCTGGGCAA
Organism: Nesoenas mayeri; assembly: GCF_963082525.1. NCBI lineage: Eukaryota > Metazoa > Chordata > Aves > Columbiformes > Columbidae > Nesoenas > Nesoenas mayeri. Next base: position 13,656,778 of record NC_137544.1, read on the forward strand.
GTCGTGTGAATGGTTTGAGAGTTCTCCTCAGGTCACTTCAGCTCACGATGGAGGATTTCTAAGTCTGGAGGTGAGGAATGTGCACAGGGAGATATATTTTTGGAATGCAGTAGAAACAGTTTGCTTTTCCATGTGTAACCTAAGGGTATGTGCTATGGTTTAAAAAAGTATAAATTATTCTTGGAAAAATGATTCTGTTTCCTTATCTCTAGGTAAGTATTGCAGGAAATTTCTGAACTTGCTGTAAGTTAACTGTCTTAATAAAAACTTAATTGTTGAATAACTTCTAGAGAGTAGATGCAAGACTCCTAGAAGGTTGAATCTAATTGAGAGGAATCTTGCTGCAGGAAAGTTTGTGTTGACGGTTTTTACCACTTTGTATGTTAGTGTATTTGAAGAATACTGCAAGCATCCCTCTGCCATTTTGAAACAGGTACCTTTTATAGAGGGAGTATATTTAAGAAAAATGAGGAGCACATTTAATTTCAGGCCAAGCCATGTAAGTGATCTATTTTAGTATGTCTGTAGTAGACTTCCAGGAGGAAGTAGAACATAATTTCGGTTAAGAAATTAGCCAGGAATTTCCTTTGAAACCAAGAGAATGACTGTTTCTTAAGGCTTATACTGAAATAGGTTTTAAATATCTTAAACAAGTGTTTACAATAATATTTATCAGAATATCTTAATACATACTGAAGCTTGCATGTATATTTTTGAATGTTTTGTATTATTCTGGAAATCAGATCTAGCCAGTGACCAACACACAGAAGATCTGGCTTTGGATAACTCAGGGTTGAAAATATTGCCGTACACTTCAGGAAGCTCTATAACAATGCACTAGGATGTATCCATAGTTCGGTGTTGTCCAGGGGGTGTAGGACTTTCAGTGTAATAGTGGGTTACTATTACAAAGCCTTCACTCTTGCTTCAGTAGATAAGGGATGAAGCATCAGACCTAGGAGACTGACTCTATCAAGGTTTGTGGAATATATTAAGTAAGCAGGTAAATAAAGGGTTTAAAGGAGTAGAAGGGGAGGAAGGATGTTGATTCTGAAATTTGAAGTACTGGAAGTGGAGATGTACTCAGTTCTCACAAAACCAGTTAAGATGTAGTAGGTGGACGCTTCATATTCTACTCCTTAAAAATTGTTTTCTGTGCAGTGTGAGATAAAACTCGTTCCAAAAAGATTACGCTTGGAGAGCAGGCCTGGTGATGAAGATGAGGGAGAAGATGACTCTGACTCAGATGATGAAACTTCTGCTAAGGACAGATACTTCAGCTACCTAAAGCAAGGCCTGTACTTTGTGACAGAAATGGAACGATTTGCTCCTCCACGGAAACGTCCACGAACTATTACGAAGAATTTCCGCCTGGTCAGTTTGAGATCTACGACTCCAGAGGAACTGTACCAGAGAAAGGTGCGTGTAGAAGCAAAGGTTGTATCTGCTAATGAGCTTTATTTAGAAATTTATTTTTTAAATAATTTCTTTATTAGCAGAAGCATTTAGGCACATAATTCTAAGGGTATCTTAGTTGACAAGGGATTATTGTTTAAAACTGGCATTATAAAAATTCAGATGAGATGATGTTTGCAGGTGACTGAGGAGACACTGTGCATCATGAGTTTGGCCAGATCTGGAAGCTACTTCTGTGAGCATTTACAAATAATGGAAGACCTGACAAATATATTGAATGTAATTAGTTTAGCTTGCTTTTGACCAGGGAATGGGTTAACTCTGATGTTAATATAGTTTACTTGCATGTTATTTCAGACGTAGATGCAAATTAACCCTTTGACTACCTCTGACTAAAGAACAGATACTTCTTCTGGACAGTACTTTGTCTAGGCCATTTCAATTGTTCTGATGGTAAACCAGCCCAGTCTATAGCTTTTAGAGTTTCCAGGGACTGTTGATATAATGCCAGTTATCTAAATAACTTCTTCCTTTTTCTTGAGGAAAAATTTCTAGAGGTTTCTGTGAGATTTAAGGCTTACCTATATCTTGAACAGTTATCTTTCCTACCTGCTTGAGCGTACCCACAGTAATTTTCCCTCTACCTGTTTCAACATGCAGAATTAATTAACTGATTGTTTAATATGGAAATCGGATGACTTTCATGTGTTTGCATTTTAGATTGATAACGAAGACTATGGGGAAGCTTTGTCTTTGGCTCAAGCATATGGCCTTGATTCTGATCTTGTGTATCAAAGACAGTGGAGGAAGTCAGCTGTTAATGTCGCTTCAATTCAAGACTATTTGGTGGGTTTGTTTTTTATGACTTGCAGGCTTTCTTATCAGAATGTCTGCGTTATCTTTACAGAAATTGAATTCTCAGTTGCGTTCTAATTTATGCGATATAAGTTGGTGGCAAATTCCACTTCATGTCATCTGGAAGAGAATGATCTTGTTAAATTAACTGAAGGCCTGATCTGGAGACCTTGGAAGTTAATAGAAATCCTTCCTTTGGAGTATCTTCTAATTTCTGATACAGCAGCTTGCTTTCTGTATTGTAATCTCTCCACCACATGCAGCGGTAGATTGTTGCATGGTAAATGATCAGTAATAATAATTGAAAATATAAATTATTTAAATAACTTCAAAGTATTTTAGAAAAATAAATGGGAAGATGTAGTTGGTATCAATAGCTATAGCAAAGTTTGAATAACTAAGTTTATATTAAACTCTGTTACCTGTAACTGGAGTTTTTCAGTAGAATGAAATGTGGGGTTTTCTGGCTTAGATGAAAGACCGCAAATTCAGCAGACAAGCATTGGCAACAATGCGCAACCTAATGTTACTATAGTGTAAAGCCTTCCAAGAGATCAAGGGAGATTCCCAAGTCAGATCATAATTTAATGTAAAAATAAGATTTTACAAGTAGCCATTCTCCTTGTGCTATGCAATCTCAACTGAAGATTAGCAGGTAAGGCCAATAATATTTTGTTACCCTGGTGTGTCCTTCCTATCACTTAATTCTATCTGCATGTTGACATTGATACTGAAAATGACTTGAGTGCTATTGTGGAATGTACTCAGTCTATAATATGCATTTTATCCTCAAAACATCACATTTTGTTTAGTGTGAGGAGGAGTGATACTAATTAGGGAATACAAATAATAACTTCTGTTTCTGTTGTTGCGAAAGTTCTGCTAAATCACTTGGCATTTCCGTGCCCTTTTCTGCCACATATACTCTGAGGGAATTATGCTTTTCGCATACTTTGGTTCTCTTTCTATTTGTGGGCTTTATACTGTGGGCGTTTATTACCTTCAGGATGCAGCTTAACTTTCTGCAGGTGGGAATCGGACTTCTGCTAATGAACAAACAGTCATTAACAGAGCACTGTAAAGAGGCTTAGTTCCGTTACATTAACCAAATAAAATTAAGTCCATGTACTGATAAACAGAACTGGAGGCTTAACGTTTGGGGGGTAGTTTTCTCACCTCTTTAGTTGGTTGACATTGCCAGTCTTCAGATTAACTTGATATTTTCTGAAGTGGAAGAAACACATTAGAAGATTTTAACTCCTGTGATTTCACTGCTTTGGATTGAAGCATGTAACATTGTGCCTATGCTCTTGTTCTTGGACAGAGCAAAATTAAGAAGCGTGCATGGGTTCTTCATGAGTGCTTGGAAAGAGTGCCAGAAAATGTGGATGCTGCTAAGAAGCTGCTTCAGTATGGCTTGAAGGGCACAGACTTGGAGGCTCTTGTGGCCATAGGAAAAGGAGAAGATGGTGGCAGGTTTGGGAAGAGTATTTTTTTGTTCGTTTTCTGTTTTAAAGAAATGATGGGTTAAGTATTTTGTAACAATTTAAAGTTTTTTGTTTTGGGTTTGTTTACTTGTTTTCATTTTATTTTTTTTAATTGATGGAAATGTTAAGGTGCTTTGAAGGATGTAGAAAAGTAATGCTTTTGAATCAAGCTATTCTAAAGATTTCTGTAGGGTTCCTGTTCTCATTTTACCTTTTATAAAAGTAAAATTGCTATTTATTTTGTACTGCATTTGCCCTCTTCTCTGGATGTCCTTTATTTTCTCTATTATATAAAACTTGCGATGTCACAGTTTTTCTATGAGAATCTGTTTTCTGCTGCCTCTTTTGGAAGCTGCAGCTCTAAAGGCATTTTATTGTAATTCTTAATTGTTATAATGGTCTTCTGTTGATCAAGTGGGGAGGGGAGCAAAGCAAAACACAATGGGTCTTTGGGGAAATACATGCAGAGACAATTCTCTTCAGTATCCAGTTATTGGTGGTGGGAATAGAACATGCTGTTCTTTCATGCAATCTGCTGTTACCATTGTATGCTGTAGAGCTGCTGCCAGTCCCAGTGGTACCTTTGGAATTTAGAAACTTTTCACAGGCATCAGAACTGTGTAGTTGGTGTTTTAATTTTGTTTTAGGAAGAGGGTAGAAGCAAGAGGTGACGTCTCTTGTTGACTTGTGATTAGTGCCTGCTGCTTTACAACGGCCGAAGTCACCATTATAATTTTCTATAAAAGTTTAGATTTTTAGTCAAGACATAAACAGAAAGCTGTGTTAGTATGTTTATTCAATAATTTGTTTGTGTCAACATTGATTACATTGCTGGTTTTGTCCTCCAGATTTATCTTACCAGGAGATGTGGACACTGAAATTCCCTATGAAGACTTTTTGTCACCAGATGAAGAAATGGATACTAGAAAGGAAAAAGAGGCCAAGAAGCGTCGAGAACTGCTATTATCAGTAAACTTCTCAAAGTAAATGAAATGTTATAGTTTTATTATAACTACACAATTGTAAGAAAGCAGTTACTCTTCATGTATGTTATTCCTAAAAGGAAAGTGGTTTAAATTTTAATTGGCATTATATTGTGTTAAAGTTCTCAATTTACTTACCTTCTTGATATATTCCAGTGCACAAAGTCATTAAAATGTGTAACCATTGTCTTCATATGTACATGATGTACGGTATAAATTCCAAGCATGAAATTCCTGTTTTGCACATAGGCTGACACTGGAACAAAAAGAGCTCTGCCGGTCCAGGCTGAAGCTGTTAACCTACCTTGATCGCCTTGAAACCTATGAGGTGAGGAAACTCAGTACAATTCTCAGCTACAATTCTCTTGTGTTCTCATTCCATAGTTATTTCTGTAATTTTTTCATCACATGATGAACTGCTTATGAGGAGCGGTTGAGGGATTTGAGGCTGTTTGGCCTGGAGAAAAGGAGGCTGAGGGGAGACCTTATGAGGAGGTTGTAGCATGGAGGGTGTTGGTCTCTTTTCCCAAGTAGCAAGTGGTAGGATGAGAGGAAATGGCCTCAAGTTGTGCTGGGGGAGGTTTAGATTGGCTGGCTATTAGGAAAAAAATCTTCCTGGAAAGGGTTGTCAGGGATTAGAACAGGCTGCCCAGGGAAGCAGTGGAGTCACCATCCCCAGAGGTGTTTAAAAGGCATTTAGACCAGGTTCTTAGGGACATGGTTTAGTGCTAGAGTTAGGTTATGGTTGGACTCGATGATCCTAAGGGTCTCTTGCAACTAAAATGATTCTATGATGATATCATTTTTGCTAAATATTGTAGTATTAATATTTACAGTATTCTTGAAATGCTACAGTCTCTCACTTGAGAAATTAAGCTGTTTTCTGTTCAAGTTACTGTTTATCCTACTTCTGTGTGGCAAATGGCCGCTGCTTATGTTGAGAGGTCTAGTTGGGCAGAAGCCTCCTCTGAACGTATTGTGAGTGAAGGGGATTAGGTTTTGTAACAGCATGGAATGTGGAGTTAATGCAGAATTATTATTTCCCTCTGTCAGTCGAATTAGCAAGTTCTACTCAAATTCTCTAATGAATGTCTTTCTTCCATGAACTTACCAAAGTGGAAGTTTTTGAAATGTCAAACTGTATTTTGCTTAGTTTTTCAACTTTGCAGTTGTTACTAGTCACTTAATGACTTTTACTACATCTCTTTGTAACTCATGTTGGCTAAACCCTAACTAAAGCAGAAAATTCTCTTAGCTTATAAATAAAAAATGCATCTTTTTTTTTTCATACTGAAACAAATAGAAAACAAGAGCATACTTTTCCACATATATCTCATACTTATTCATACTAAGATAAAGAAATGTGTAGACTTTTTGGTGCATTTGTGAATCTTGCATAAAAAACAATCTTTTAAAAGTGCCTTCTTTTTTATTTTGGTTAAAGGAAATCCTTGGCGGGCCTCATGCAGCTGAACAGCACTATGATGCTGAATTCTTCAAGAAGTTCAGAAATCAGAATATTGTACTTTCAGCGAGAACTTATGCTCGGGTATTAATATTTATTTTGCTAGAATGTAATTTTGTTTTGGTATTGCTGTTTTCACTTAAGTGCATTTTTTAACCCCTTTGGAACTTGATTGGTTCTTAATGGGAATTTAAGAGGTGGAGAGGGGTATTTGTTTGATTGTAAACAAATAAATGCAGTTGTTGTGAGCTAATGTTCTTTCTTGCTAAAGAAAATTTTAAAACTAAATGTTTCATTACCTAAGCTTGTATTTCCTGCTCCTTTTCAGGGTAAATCAGTCTTAAGCTAGTTCTGCAACTTTAACATTTTGTTTCTTAGGAAAGCAATGTCAGAGCTTTGGAAATTTTGTTCACTTTCCATGGATCAGCTTTACTTCCACACAGACAGGCAATTCTCTCCAATTTTCCAGAGACTACTTCACCACATGAATATGCTTTCCTGTTGCCTGAAGCCTGGTAAGTATTTTATTTTAGGTGTATAAATTAGCTTCCATGTATGACAATCTGCAGTTGGTTATTACCTGGAATCAAGAGAGCAGCTTTGTCTTCATGTACTTGACCAGTCTTCGTTTTCTGCTATACTTTGTGCCATTCATGGAAGCTTTTTGCTCTCTTTTGGTTATTATCAGGAAAACAGAGACTTTAAATGTTCTTGCCTCCATTACACGTAAGAGGAAGCGTGGCCTTTTCTGCCCTGAAACTGCCCAGATTTTCACAAGTGCAAGTACAAGTCTGTAACTAGTTTGTAATAACAGTCAGCATTAGGAAATAAATAAGGCATGTGTTTAGCTCCTTGGAAGCAATTACTTTTTTTCTGGATTTGTTTTGAAATGCAATTTAACACTCAAGCAATCAGTAACTTCAGAATCATTAATCTTCCTGTTACTGATTTTTATGCAGCTTGCTGTGGTAGAGGCTTTAAATCCAGACTTTTCTACTCTTTCCTTTCAGCATCCAATGTTAGTTTACTGTCAATTTAATATAAATTTTCATAAAAGGGTCTTCCTTGAACATCATAACAATGTTCTGTGTGTTAATTAAAATATTTTACTTCTAGATTAGTTCTTTCAAATACTTCAATTATGAAATTAGTTTCGAAGCATACTGTTCAGTGCCCATAAAAAATCTGGAATATTTAATTATTTAATATTTTACAATAGGACTTTGAAGCTTTACTTCAGAGGGGTAGTTTTTGGAGTAACTAATAGAATTTTTTTGTAGTCTTCCAGCATTATAGTTTAGTTTTTCACTTGAAAGTTTCAACAGTCTCATTTGGATAATTCTCCACGTAGAAGAGTTCTTTTATTCATCAAGTAATTCCCGTGACATTTTTCCTACTTGTAAAACTTTTGTCCTTTCTGAACAGAAGTTAGTATTTATTTTCTGATATATAATGCTTACTACTGCACTTTTTATTATGTTTGTAGTATCAGGAACACATGTAGTTATTCAGTTATGGTGTGAAAACACTTCTATTATCATTTTCTGTAAGGCAGCAGTTAGGACCATGGAGACAAAGTATTGCAGTAGTTATAAAATTGGTAAAATATATTCCAGTTTTTCTCTTTTGTTTTAATAAAATTTATAATGAGAGAGGCAGGGAAGAAGGGTCTTAAATGTGGTTATTGTATTTCTTTTTGGTGTTCAAAAATGGGTTCCCTTCCGTCTGAAGGGTCGTTTATTCTTGATTTTTGCATTTTTATTTAGTTGTTTTTGTTTAATTTGGTTGACAAACTGACTTACGGGCCAAGAGGCAAAATGACAGTTAAAACATTTCACCAGTGTTCTACTAGTGGAGATGTGAAGTTGTGGGTCAAGAAGTTCATTCTTTCTGCTCTTGAAAAATTCAGATATGTAGTTTGAATGTTTATTTGTGTGGCAGACAGAACTTCTCAGTGCTGGGATCAGATATGTCCAGGTTCATGCTTTTTTTTTCTCTGGTTGCAGAACAGATAATGCTCTTTGTCCTTGAAATGTTTGTCTTTGATGAACTACAAAATGGGCATGAGAGAAAATCCTGTATACCCAGATCCATTAATAAGAAGAATAACTAATGAAATAGACTTAAGTTGTACAATATAATGTTTTCTTATTAATTTAAAAGAGACTTCTTTTGAAGTGGGATGGGTCTCCTCACTTAGTCCAAATAGCTTTAGCTACCGGCAATTCTTGTTTCATGCGAATCAGAGTGAACCCATGTTAATCAAAGAAAAAGGAAGTTCTTGGTCATTTTAAGGGAGTGGGCCTTTTAATTCTAGCATTTATTTTTTAATGGGATGTTAGTATGAATAGAATTACTGTCATTCTGTAGATATGAAATTGTTATGAAATAGGGTTTAAATGAGTGTGCTATTTAGTTTACTTCCCTGTAGAACACAGGATATAGCTGTAATTTGCTTTAAATTGACTGACTGAACAAAGTTCTGGTTTTGTGAGTTGTAGTATTTCATTACCACATAATACTAGAAAGTTGCAAGTGCTGACTGTAATTAATACAATTCTGAAAAAAAGGGAAACATTGCAAAAATATAAACCCCAATGTTTTAATTGGTAGAAATTAGAATTATGACTTTTCAGCTTATGCATCTTGTAATTACAGTGGTCTTAGGAAAGGTGAGAGTGATTCAATCTGTTGTTGTGAACTTTGACTCTCAACAAGTGTTATAAAGGAATCTGAGTCAGGCAACAATTTAATCTGGTTTTCCTTTCTAAATTTCACACTATTGCAGTTAGGAAATAGGATTTTCTACTTTCACCTGCAAAAAAAAAAGAAGGCAGATCTTTACTGTGATTCCTTTTAGCTTGCTGCTTTTCTGGAAAGTCGAGGCCATAATTGTTTGTACCAAGAGATTCTGAAAGGTGCTGTGGTGCATGCAGTGAGACCACTAACATGGACCAAGTGCACGACAGCGCCCACGTTAAGCCGGGGGCCTGGCTTAAAGCTGCCTTGGTCATGCGCTGTTGATGCTGTGGCTGCTCGGCCTCCTGCAGCTCAGACGTGCTGCTGAGCACTGTGCAGTTCTGGAGGCTGAAAAACATTTTGATGGAGGAAAAATATACCGTAGTTTGTCTTCTAGGTCTTCATATATGGTCCTGTGTGTGTGTAGGATGAAATACTGCTTGGAATTGACCATATTGTGCCTGTGTATATGGAGTACTTTAAACAACAAGAGGGTTGGTTGCCAGCTGGAGCGCTCTGAGGTGGCGCTGGTCCTTATGGAAATTCACAACATGGCTGTGTTCTCTTAGTTCCTCCATCTATAGGGGGATCTGGCTGAGGAGAAACTTGAGATGGTATAGCAGGAGCTGCCTTTTTTGTGCATGAAACAGCTGAGATGGGACAAAGAAGCGCCTGCAGCTATTGTCAAGGCAAAAGCATTGCAACACAATTGCTTGCTGTACACCACCAGCAACATGAATGCACACAGAAGTGCTATATCTGAAGCATTTCATTACCTGTGAGAAATGTCTTTGTAAAGGTTGCATTATAATTGCAGTTTCCTTTCATCTGGAACCTCTAGTTCAGCTGCAGATGGTAAATTCTAAGTACCTAGTGAAAGGCTTGTTTTGCTAGTGCATTCTATAAGCATAAAGCAGTTGTTTTTCTTGTTACTGGCACAGGTCATTTACATTAGGATGGCATTTAGAGGCCAGTGTCACAAAAATTTTAAGGTCTTATCAGTCAAGGAAGAGTTGGCATGACAAATGGCGGGGGAAATAAAGGTAGAAGAATTTTTTTTTTTTCTGTCTTCTGGGCCACTTTGTTAGGAAATAGAGACACCTTTTTTCCCTGTATTTGCTTGTAAAAAAGTCTCAAGTGGTAGATATCCTTTTGCTTCTTGTTTTTGGCCTGTGTTTTGTAGCTTAGCATCTTTAGAGGTTGCTCTCACTGAGCTGGCAATGTGCGCTTGCAGCCCAGAAGGCCAGTCGTATCTTGGGCTGCATCAAAGGAGTGTGGCCAGCAGGTCAGGGAGGTGATTCTGTCCCTCTACTCCACGCTGGTGAGACACCACCTGGAGTCCTGTGTCCAGCTCTGGGGCACTCAGTGCAGGACAGACATGGACCTGTTGGAGCGGAGCCACAGAAATGATCAGAGAGCTGGAACAGCTCTGCTGTGAGGACAGGCTGAGAGAGTTGGGGTTGTTCAGCCTGGAGAAGGGTCCAGGGAGATCTTATTGTGGCCTTTTATGACTTAAAAAGGGCCTGTAAGAAGGATGGGAACAGACCTTTTAGAAGGGCATGTCGTGATAGGACAAGGGGTAATGGTTTTAAACTCAAGGAGATGAGATTCAGCCTAGATATGAGGAAGAAGTTATTTTACAATGAGGGTGGTGAAACACTGGCCCAGGTTGCCCAGAGAGGTGGTAGATGCCGCGTCCCTAGAGACATTCAAGGCCAGGCTGGATGGGGCTCTGAGCAACCTCATCTGGTTGAAGATGTCCCTGCCCATGGCAGTGGGGTTGGACTCGATGAGCTTTGAAGGTCCCTTCCAACCCAAGCTATTCTGTGATTCTCTCAGAACTGTTCAGGAGGAGGTTTGTGATGTCTGAGCAGATTTATATATTCAAGAGCCTCTTGGAAAGGACTGTAAGTTATATAAGCTCAACAGCTCTCAGAGCTGAGAAGAAATTTGAAATACTGAGTCGCATAGGTGGCCACATATGCTTGTCAGCTTCAAATCTGTGTTGTGATAGACTGACATTATTCACTAATGTGTTTTTGCAGAATTGTGATTGTAATGTGTTCCTACTGTTTTTGTATTATTTCTCTGCTTCTTCTATGATGATGGCTCCTGAATCTCTGCTGTCTCTTAATCATTGGGATTCATGCTTGTTCTCAAGGATCCATGAGATGCACAGACTTCGTGTGTTAAGATAGCTAGAGTGATGGCTCTTTCTAATTTCGTTTTAATAGCTACAGCTTGCGTTCTTAGTCTATAGTTAAGATTGTTGCCCTCAGGTTTTTAGAGGTGATCTCGGAGGAAAATAATGCATTATAAATACATAACCAGAGTCTTTCTCCTTTTCTTTTAATTTTCTTATCCTTTTTACTACATTTAACTGCTATATTGCAACATTACTGCTCACATTTCAAACTCATAGAAGTTGAGAAATTCAAATGTATGGTTCCCTCAACTGCCATAAGTCTACTATATTGCACATTACACCAGTAGTAAAAATCTTCCCTCTGAGATAGCAACTTTTTATACGTTTCTGCTTTTTTACTCCTTAACTTTTTCAAATTTTGGTTTTAAGTTGTGGCTTAAAGGGAATTTTTACTGGAGAATTGTGAACTACCTTTGCCAGGTGGACTGGGGAGGGAGTGAAGTATCTTCTAAAAACTTACTGAAACTTTTAAAACTTGAAAATTTCCACATAGTAGACTCTCATCTATGAATAGATAAATACTACACAATTAAACCTAGAGGTTCATAATCAGTTAACTTTGCCTTTCCGTAATGATATCTTCTCCTGAACTAGGTTTTTAGTTATTGCCTGTGGCAACACAGTTTCGATAAAGCTCTTACAGTTTCATCTCTTCACTTCTTAGTATGTGTATGTAAATAGGTTTGATGACTGAAAGTCTGCAGAACTGTTTAAAATATAGTCCTTATTTTTTCCTGTTAGTTTTTCTTCTTCTCTTCTGAGGTTGAATTGCTTTTGTTTTTAGTGTAGTTTGGAAGTGTTCATGTTAAAAGAATTAATCCCCTGATCAGACCTTTTTGGTAGTTTGTTTGAATTAATTTGTATAGTGCTACAGCAAAATAAACAAGATGAGCATAAGTTTTATGTGCGCTTCTTTTCCTTTGCACTAAGGGAAAAAAGAAAAACAGTTTAGAGCTAGGAGGGATCAATATAGTTAATATTATTTCAAGGATGTGTTTGAGGAAATAAAATCTTAGATCTTACCTTCTACTATGAAGTAGGAGAAATAACTTTTGAGGGAAAGATTAACTTGTATTGTAGTACTTGTATTCCTGTCTAGATTGACTTCTGGTAGGAACGGGGAAGGTTCTTGTGGTCTATGTGCAAGTTAAAGCAGTGGTTTTGAGAAAGAGAAGCTCTTCTGCTAACTGGCCTATGTGGGGATCTGGGAAAGCAGCAGGAGCAGCTGGCAGAAGTACCATAGGTACTAGTTGTGGGGAATTTTTTAGGAGGAAAGTGAGAGCTTGAAGCTGTGAAGGAACCAAGGAGAACATGAGCTGGCACCAAGGGAGGAGGGAAGTGTCACAGGAGCTGCTATGCTGGAGCTGAGCTGCCATTTGGAGGGACTTAGACAGGCTGGAGAAGTGGGCCAGCAAGAGCCTTGGGAAGTTCAAGAAGGACAAATGCAATGTCCTTTTCCTGCAACTGAAGAAACTCTTGCTACTATAAAGTCTGGAGAATGACTGACTGGGAAGCAGCTCTGCTGAAAAGGACCTGGAGGTCCTGGTGGGCGCAAGCAGGACAAGAGCTGGCAGGGAAGGCCAGCAGCATGTTGTCCTGCAAGAACAGAAATACAGCCAGGAGACTGAGCAGTCAGGCTGCTGCACTTGTTCAACCACACCCGGAATACTGGCCCCCGGTGGAAAGACATCAGTAAACTGGAGAGAGCTCAGCAAGGGGCCACGGGGGTGACTGTGAGGACTGGAGCACTTAAAGGCTGAGAGAGCTGCTTGTGTTCAGAGGAGGTTTCTAGAGGTTTCACATGGGCCAGTAACAGCTTTTGCATACATTCCTGTAGCGTGTGAGCTGAACAGTGCTTGTGCTGTTTATCCACAGAGCATTAACAAGGTTTTCTTTATATTTCTGGCATGTTCATGCTTGAGTTGTCCTGTCTTCATCTACCATGTGTGTCTGTTGCCTGCATTGTCCTGACCTGTACCTTGGCTTAGCTTTACCAGTCTTCTAATGAAAATGCATTGCTGCCATTGTCTTATTTGTCTGGCGCCTTTTTACAGGGTTTAGAACAAAATTTCTTCCCTGAACCTCTATTATGCGTTATACAATTCTGAAGGACTATTTTCACTCTATGGTGGCAGACAGCTTTGATCTTACTTGGAGTTCAGCTGTGTCTTTAAAATAACCCATTTTGATTTTGTGAACTGTTGCCTCACAATTTTGGTCATATGCATCAAGGAAAAAAACCAGAGTGAGCTTCTGAACTGCGATTCTGCGGTGTTGGCTGATTTTTCTGATGTTTAGATCATTCAGTCTAGGTTGTTTTAGGAGGAAAAAGGAAGTTCCCCTCTCCCAAAGTTCTGTTAAAGATTGACCATGTAGCTAAAACATAGCTTGATTTATTTGTGTGAAATTAGATATAACTTTTCTTCTCTAGTGGCAGAGTTGTTTCAGAAGACCTGTCGTCACAACGTGCGCAGCAGGAATTCTGAAGGCTTGTTAACTGTGGCAGCCAAAAGCACCTGAGATACCTTTTCCACTAGTTAATGTGGATCAGTTTCCCCCAAATGTGGGGCGTTTCTGGCACTCTGGTTTGGGCACCAGCTGTACTTAAGTCTTAATGAATTTGTTGCATGTCCTATGGGTATTCCTGGAAAATGAAGACCTGCTCTCTCTGCCCACCACTTTTGGATCACATAGTATATTGAATTATTGGAAACCTAAAAATATATGTAATCAGTTATATAGTTACATTTATTAATTCACTCCTAAACCACTATAATTGTAGAAAAGAATGTTTTCACACAGTATAAAAAATGCAATACATATCATAGCTGTTGAAGACTACATATCTGGGATGCATTTGTTAGTATATTTCATCCTCAGTTATAGAATAATTATGGCGTAATGAAGCTATTTCAGAGCCATTAGAATTGCAGAGCAACAGAAACTGGCACTCATTTCCCCATTGCTGTCTGAGAAGATACAGATTTTGGCCAAATGAGTTTCTGGATTAAATTAAAAGAAGACTATTTTATAAAACTTCTCTTGCAGATCCTGTATTATATACAGCTACATGTATTATATATATATATATAGCCTACTTTCAGTGCCTCCGTCTGTATGTAGTGGGATTACAGAAGTGCTAATTTGAATATGAAGTCTAAAACACTTTACAGTGTGCCTACAGTAAAATATGGAAATCATAAATTCTGATAAGTCTGCAAGGGGGAAAAGAATATTTGAAGGTTCAGGATTTTATATTCCTCTTATCACAAAACATACAGTTGAGATAATTCAAAACATAAGTGTCATGAAGTTGGAATCAAGCACATTCTTCAAAAACATTTTGAATAGATAACAAAACCATTTGATGGACACACTACCTTATTTTATAGTTCAGAATGTTCACATATAGCTTTCTTACCTTTAACAGATCAATACTCAGTGTCTTACTTAAATGAGTTATGTTCAGAAGTATTCTAGTATGTAACACACAAGCTTTCAAATGTAGGATTAGTGTTTATAACTTTTTTCAGACAATGAGATGATTTAAAAAACATTAAAAAAATAAAGTTTCATCTACTTCCAAAATTTTTTTTTTAGAAAAGAACCCCAGACATACTCTTAAAATTGTACATGTCTTTCAGCAAAAAAATAATGTTTCCTAAATGTGTTGGAGTGAATTGCCCTTTTGCTTGGAGTCTGTATTCAGTGTGCACAAGTTTACAGGGAAAAAGTTTTTAAAGAATCACCTAATCCTTAACTACATGAGTTTCAGAGCCAGAGCTGCTGTATGAAATGCTTGAAGGAAAAAAAAAAAACACAAAAACCACAGAGTTGCCATCAGTCATAGAAAGAATTGAACTCTGACCTTAAAACTGAATTAGACCTTCCTCTTTTTAAAGCCTGTCCTTGGAGAGAAAAAATAATCTGCAGGTTTGAATAAATGCAGTTGGTAGGATACAGAAACTACAATAGCATAGACCTCTTTTGTCAAAGAAAAGAATGGGAAGAATTGCCAAGCCAACGTAAACAACAGTGAAAAGAGCAATACAGGAAAACTCAGCTCTTTTTGAAGAAATAGAGTTGAATACTGTCAATTTACTGGGCTCCAATCATATTTTTTCTGCTGTTGAAAAGAAAAGAGAGGAAAGGATGGGGAAAGCAGTGACTCGGGGAAAACAAAACAAAACAAAACAAAAACCAAAGACCAAAAAACAACCCTGTGCTAATATTTATGTAGCGTTATATTATGGCACAGCTGATCGTTTCTTTTAGTTGGAAAAGGCTCCTCCTGCCTCAGTGGCTGCCGGGATCTGTCCCTGTATCTGGAATTTCAAGTAGGTGCCCAGCGGTGCAGACCTACGCTGCCCGTGCCTCTGACCTCTGGGGGGTTTCAGTTTCCAGAACAAAACTGCAAAGGTGGGCAGGATAAGGACAGAGACCGAGTTCTGGATGCCGTAGGACAGAGTCTGTGCCCATCTGACAAGCTGCCTGTGCGTGCTGAGTTCACTTCCTGCAGCCCTGTGAGGGGCACGCACTGTGCGCAGGGCCTCTGCGGTGCTTCCCACGGGCACCTCTGCACCTGGATTTGCTGCGTGTGTGTTGTAAACAAAAACATGGTAGAAAAATGAAGTCCTACCTCTTCATCTATGTCTTCATGTCTGTATCTCCTGTTCTTCTCTGTCTCATCTGCATTTATGTTTTCGAGTTTGCAGACTGCGAGTGTGTTTTGATGCCTGAAATTGTTCTCAACTCTCTTGTTTCCATTTTACCAGCTACTTCTTCTGCGTGAGTCAAAGGAGTCACTGCTAGTGGAAATTTGAGGAAAAAAAGCTATACGAAAACTTAACTATCAGTTAAGAAAGATCTCGTGATAAATGTTGAGATTAATACAGTGTTTACTAATTTCTTTGCCTTTATAAAAGCCTCAGGTACAGGGATCTCCCATCCTTTGCTGGCATCAAGACTTTTTTATTCCAGTCCTCATATTTGAATTCAAATATGAAGAGCTTTTCTAAAGTCTTCGTAAAGAGGGGAGAAAGTAAGGACAATTGGATGCGGTCATGTAGGGGGCAGGAGGGAGTTACGGATTTTTAATTTTAGCCTTGTGAGGAGGTGAATGAAGTTACAAGTTTTAATTGGTGTGGTTTTAGCTGTGTGGTTTGTTTGTTGTTTTTTGTTTTGTTTTTGTTTGTTTTTGTTTGTTGTTGTTTTTGTTGTTGTTGTTTGTGTTTTGTTTTATTTTCCCCTGAACTTAGCAAGAAATGTATCTCTTAAGACTGACTTTCCATTATTGCTGATTTCTACTATGATATTTTACACTTTTTTCTTTTTTGGTGCTGTTTTCTTTAAGCATTTAGAGGAGATAGTTATTGAGTGTTTCTTGACTCTTGGTGAGAGCTTCAGAAATCTGAAGTTCCTCTCTCAACTTATTCCTCTGCTGAACCTGAATGCTTCTAAAATGGGAAATCAGGCCAGAGCAGAAAATACTTTTAAAAGAGTTTTCCATGGCTTATCCATACACCTGACTTAAAATATTTAACTTTAACCTTTTCTGCTGTGAGAAGGGAAAAAAGATGAAGCAGACTTTTCCCAGTCAAGATAGCAACTCATGATGATTCTTTTCCATGAACTGAAAAGTCTTTTCCACTTTAGTATTTCGTGGTGGGGTCTGTTAATAAGCTTTCATGAAAAACTTTTGAAGTATGCTTATAGTACTTCTTCAATTGATGTGTCTGGACAACTGTAGGTTTCATTCCTGCAAAATCTTGTGCTGAAACATGAGATTGGTCTTGGTAGCTTTGGCCGGAATGCAAATGGCCAACAGCAGTTGCCAAGGGAATAGAATATAGGTACAGGCAACTGCAGCACAGCATTCACCTGGAGTTTCTCAAGTGTCTATAATATGTGGCTCAAATATTCCCCTAGATATTTTCTGGATGTAGTAGAATCCTGTGACACTTTATTAGAAGAATTCTTAATTTTTTTTAATTCCAATACACCTTTTTTTTAAATGTATGTCATGCAGCGAGTAGCTAACAGCTCAGCTGTGTATGGTGTAAAACAGTATCTGCTGCTGTTCATATGAAATGAGGCCTCGATGGTCTCCTCAGTGCTCACAGTGTTGTAGGGAGTAAACCCGGTGAAATGTCATTTCGTATTTAACTGAAACAAAAAAATGAACAACTTTTTATCAGTCTTAACATATTCATTGCATTCTTCAGGGATTTTTCAATCTGCTCTGGGTCTCACAGAAGGGTTGATCACACACTTCTTACCTTTTGCATTCCTGTTGCTTGTCTCTGTGCTTTGCAACACTTCTGTGTTGAGGAAGGCAGGCAGAGGGAGGCAGAGCTGCACTTTGCTTCCTCACTTGATGGATTTTGGAGGTGAGGGTAAACGGTGAAGCAAATCATCTGTCATACAAAGAGAGCAAAGCCTGGCAGCTTGGATTGAGTGAGATCTTCCTCGGTAAGCATTTTTTAAAGCATTAAGCTGTCCACTTCAGTTGAAACTACAAGACCTAGTGTGGTGATGGAGAAGTTATTTTGAATGGAGGCTGTACTTAATTCATGACTTCTGTTAATTTGAAAGGATTCTATTTTAAAGTGTATTTTGAAAAAATATTTGAAGCAGTTGCATTTTATAGGCAAACCCAAGCGTGTTTTGTGTTACTGGAATAGGGAGGAAAATACTTACTTTTAGATAGGGAGAAAGAAGTACAAATTATTTTCTGAATGGCTGGATAGGCATCAGTCTACAAAAAGCAGCTTCTGATTTTAGGCTGGGTGGATTGCTTGCAAAAAAATTAAACTATTTAGTCTCAAATATTGTTTACAAGAGTCAGGAAAGGGATGCAACTAAGTTTAGAATAATTGAAGGGAATAAACACGTAATTCATCATTGTATTCAGGTCAGTTAAGAAAATTTGCAACCCTTTTGTGCTATTGCTTCTGTTAAGAAACAGTTTCTTAAGTGGAACTATAATCCCAGAATGTAACTTTGCTATTGTCTATGGTTATTATGGCAATTATGCAGGATGTAGCAGCTTAATTGAGAAGAACATGTTCAATGCAGTATTTGGCAGTACAGGCTTGAATTGGTAGACGTTTTTCTTCTTTTTCCTTTTTATTTTTTTCTTCAGGTCTCAAGTGGAGGGCTGGTAGCATTAGGAGAGTGTGTATGAGTTCCAGAATGTCTTGTCATTCGATATCACATTCATGCTTCTGTGGCTTTAATTTTGTGATATAAACTTCTACTGTCTTTATTCTTTCAATAATTTGATAGCCAAAAGAGGAAAATTTGGAAGCTTAAATATCGATTAAATCTGTGCACCTCTTTCCTTACTATTTTGCGTGACTTCCTTCTGTCACTGACAGCAAAACCAGTGAAAGCACAGCCAAACCAAAGCAACCTTCCCGGAAGTTCCTCCTGGGTGCCTGAGGTTGCTCGGGAAGACTTGTTCCGATGGGATGCTCTGACTTGACAGAGCCATAGGCACTCTGCAGGTGACTGCTTGGAACAGGAATTTGCCTTCAGAGTAAATACAATGAATGGTACCTGCTGCAATTTTCTAATGGAGCTTGATGTAAATATCTACTTGTCATGTGTCCCCTCTGTCTCTCCCCCATAGTTAGGTGTTTCAGAGACTTAAGCAAAAGCCAGAGTTGGGAAGAGAGGGGTAGGGGCACAGTTTGTGTTGTGTTAATTAGGGGCCGGGTGAGAGAGTGACTTACAAAGAGAGGCTGACACAGTTTTGCAGGTTCCCCAGTCGTATTCCTGCTGTTCTTCCCGGAGCTGTGGGAAGGAGACTAAGAGAAGGGCAGGATGTGCTGTGAGTGCTCCTCCCAGCTCAGCTCCGTGGTTCTTCAGCTTCTGAAACTGCCCAGGCCCTTGAGCTCCACTGCCAACTGGTCCTCGCCAGTGACTGAATCTACTTTTACCCCTGATATTTTTATATAAAAGCTTGTTAAAATGGTTTGATTTGATGTAGTCAAGTCTTACAGGCCCATACTGTATCTGGGACTTATTTTTTTTTTAATACAGTAAAATAACAAAATTTTAGCATTACAGTTCTTGAAGGCAGAACAGTAGTTGAAGTATTAGTGTGTGTAGAGGAAAAAAACCTGTAATATAAATTGGAGTTACTACCTGAAAATCTCTTCTTACTGTTGTTCTCTTCTGGTAGTTCTGCCTCGGTTTTGCAGACATGATTTAAAATAGTTTCTAGAATGAAACCCTTGTCCTCTGCTGTATAAAACCTCTAGTTTTCCTTTTTTTTCCCCCTTTTTTCTCTCCCCTTCCTTCCCTACCCACCCCCGTCGCCCCCCCCCCCCCCCCCGGTAAGACACTGTATTGGGCAATAAAATTTTGTCTGATTTAATGTTTTTATTTTGGAAGGGATAGTTAATGACACTTTGGCTTTTATTTGACATTTCAACTGATAAAGCGAACACTTCCATAATTACTGTCTCATGTATGATATATGAAATATGACCTTATGAACCCAATTTTAAATACTTATTTTTAAAATTAATTGATAATGTAAGACTTAAACAAACAAACCTCTAATTCCCAAAGTACATGGCCTGCATGTTTCCTAAGTCAGAAGGTGACTTTATTCCTGGTGCTTATACCATAAATTTTAATTTGGAGTTTTCTTTATTAATTATTTTTCAGTGATGTTACTACATGGTGCTTAATTATAAAGATAATTGTGTATCGTTTTGCCCAGCTGAACTGGAATTGAATGCAGATGTTACTGTAGCTGAGACTTGGCAATTAGCAGTTTTCTGTCTTCTCCCCTCCTTTCTTTTGACTTTTATAGCCTGCAAATCTGTCTCTGCCAATTTATTGCTGGATTTCTACTGCATGTTTCATTTGGAGGGCTGGAATCCCTGTGATAAAACATGGGGCATTATTGTTAGTGCACTGAGGGAGAAAGGAGAGGTGTCTGACCTGAGAGAAATGTGTGCTGGGATGGACATGCCTCAGTTTCTTAAATGTGTTTGATGGCTGTTGCTAAATGAGATGGACTTACTGATTTTTAGTTTGTTTTGGCTCTTAATATATTGTGAAATCAATTTGTGTCTTGGAATTGTGTTTCTTTTTAGGCTACTGAGTTACAGTGCTGCTCTTCAAGGGGTGAAAAGATTGTATCAGTTGTTAATTTATAAATAGGGATTGTCCATGTAGTGTTGCTATTGCTGTTCATTATCAGGGTCAGGAGAAAACGAATGCGATTTACAATAGCTTATTGCTGTGTATGCTGAAACTTTAACGTCTTTGTGCATGATTTCTTTCTTATTTCTACAAATGCCAGAACCTATATGGCTCTTCTCTCCCCGCTTAGTTTATGTTCTACAGAGCTTGACGTGGTTTTCTTGGGTTTTACGCTGCTTAAACAACGAGCCTTCAACAACAAGCCATAACTAATCACTCAAGTAATAACCCATGGTGTTCTTAATCTGCATTTTAAACAGATTTTTATTTTTCTTCAACCTCAATATTTAGAGATTGTTTCACTGTGGAAGTTTGTAGGGAGAAAACCACATTAAACTTAATTGAGAAGATCAGTACAGCAGCGCATATCTTGTTTCAGTTCAGTACAAGGATTTGTGCTAAAATTTGAAGAATTACATGGGGTTTTTTTTTTATGGCTTTGAAGATCATAGATTTTTGCTCATTTCAGGCTTCCGTGACAGCACATGGAGTCAGAATATTTACGGTGAAGCAGTAAAAATTCTTAAAGCATGTCATGTGGTTTTTTTCCTTTTTTTTAAATGTATGATCAGTAAGAAATACAGGTAGCATAGAAGTATAGGTAGAATGTGTTTCTACAGATAATACCATACAGGCAAAATCACACTTGTATAGCTGCATTAAGAAGTGATGAACCTTAAATAATTGGTACTGTAATTGAATTATATGCCTATGAATTCACTGAAATACTTGCTTATGCTTTATATTCAATTAATTGAATGTCATCACAATTTTTAAAAACTGCAAACATTGTGTAAAGTTTCCCTTTTCTGTTACACTAGTTATAAGCAGGGGAAATTAAAAATTCTTCCTTGGGATGAGCAGAAACATCGTGAAGAAGACTGGTGTGAAAAAGCAGAATGCAGGTAAGTATATTGAAAAGGCAAATGTTTTTTTTCTATATTAATGTACATTTCAGATAAAGAATTTAGTTACTGATTCCTAAAATGTGGGAAATACCCAGTAAGACTCACTTCTTATTTTTGTGCACACTAACTAGACTTTTCAGCTTTCCTAGTGAGACTGAGCAAACCCTCTTTCCTGTTACAGCCTTATGCTCTGCATGATTATGTGATGAGTGACTTTTGCATGTGAGCAGGGGGAGGTTAATGTTGGAAATCCAGATTTATTTATTTATTTTTCATCCTGCCATGTTACTTATCAACTGTAATATTGTCATAGAGCATTAATGGGTCACAAAACTGCCATTTACTGTGTACGATTTGGACGAGGGAATAGAGCATACTATCAGCAATTTTGCTGATGACACCAGGCTGAGAGGAGTGGCTGACATGCCAGAAGACTGTGCTGCCATCCAGAGACCTGGACAGGCTGGAGAGTTGGGCAGGGAAAAATTTAATGAAATATAACAAGGGAAAGTGTAGAGTCCTGCATCTGGGCAGGAACAACCCCAGGTTCCAGTATAAGTTGGGGAATGACCTATTAGAGAGTAGTGTAGGGGAAAGGGACCTGGGGGTGGACAGCAGGATGACCCTGAGCCAGCACTGTGCCCTTGTGGCCAGGAAGGCAAATGGCATCCTGGGGTCTATTAGAAAGGGGATGGTTAGTAGGTCAAGAGAGGTTCTCCTTCCCCTTTACTCTGCCCTGGTGAGATCTCATCTGGAGTATTGTGTCCAGTTCTGGGCCTCTCAGTTCAAGGACAGGGAACTGCTGGAGAGAGTCCAGCATAGGGCAATGAAGATGGTGGAGTGGAGCACCTCCCTTATGAGGAAAGGCTGAAGGAGCTGGGTCTCTTTAGCTTGGAGGAGACTGAGGGGTGACCTCATTAATGTTTACAGATATACAAAGGGTGAATGTCACAAAGATGGAGCCAGGCTCTTCTCGGTGACAACCAACAGTAGGATAAGGGGCAATGGATACAAACTGGAACACAAGAGGTTCCACTTAAATTTGAGAAGAAACTTCTTCTCAGTAAGGGGAACAGAACACTGGAACAGGCTGCCCAGGGAGGTTGCAGAGTCTCCTTCTCTGGAGACATTGAAAACCTGTCTGGACACATTCCTGTGTAACCTCATCTAGGTGTTCTTGATCTGGCTGGGGGATTGGACTGGATGTTCTTTCGAGGTCTCTTCCAGTCCCTGACATTCTGTGATTCTGTGAGGATCAGAGCTTGGGCATATCTGTGTCTTCAGCAGAAAGGATTTCTTTTTCTTTCATGATCAGTTTCATGTTTGGAGTCTCTTACTAGTTACTTTGCTGACAAAAAATACCAGTTACTGTGACTGGCCTTTGAATATAATCAAATTATTGGTGTAATTGTAGGTCGATTATATCATTTTATTTCAGAACAAACAGATCTTAAGGAGAAAGACTGATGTGAAAAAATGTGAGCAAATGTATTCTTAAACATACGCTTTTTTTCCTTAAAAAAAAGGGTGGTTGTTGAACCAACTTTACAAGATGAAGGTGAATTTCTGTATGAAACACAACCTGAGTTACTGAAGTACAGGACAACTGACCTTTCAGTCGATCTCGTTACCGATTGGTATTTGAGCAGAGCACAGGAGATTGAAAAATACTCGATGCAGGTGAGAACAGCAGCGAGGAAATGATGATGGGTGACTTGCGCTGATCAACTTTCTTCAACAGGATCCTGTCGTAATGTGTTTTGGTGGGACGCTTTTCCCTCAGTAATATACACTGTGTCTCAATCTTCATTGTGGCTTTTGAAGGTTATTTTGTGTGTGTGTGTGGGGAGGGGTTTGTTTTGTGGTTTTGTTTCATGGTTTTGTTTTGTTTTCCTTTTTTTGCCTTTGCAGCATACTTATGCTTGCTCTAAAGTTTAGTCAGCCAAATAATTAATCCATAGGAATGGAGGCCCATAGATTCCCTTTCACCTGGCTCTACCATAGCAGACTGTAGCACTTCCATAGTCCATGAAAAATGTTTACCATTACATGTTATGTTTGTAACATGTTCTATTATCTGTCACGTGATACTGTGCCATATATAGATTATATATATCCCTGTGTGGCAGCTGCATGTGTCACTCATATACCAGTGTGTGGTACTGTCATTATGTCTTCCTGGCAGGTTTATTGTGAGTCTGTGGGAGAACCATGCAGCTTATTTTTGCCTTATTTACTTCATATTTCAAAAATATTTGAGTCTCTGTGTGGTAGAGATAAGCACTGCAAGTAAGAATAGAGCTCATCACTGATGTGCACTGGTATTTTATTGCTTCTCAAGCCAAATTAGCTGTGTGAAAAGGAGGCTGACTGGAAGTATCGCTATGAGTTAGTTCTGATGGACGAACTCTTTTATTCTTCAAGTTTGCAGCCCTCCAAGGTTCTTTAATCATAGTTCCCTGTGATCTTAACAGCCTATCAGTAGATATGGAAATAAAAGCAACTTCCAAGCATCAATTAAATTACTAACACATACATGAAATTGCGTTCTACTCTTCCAGACTTAAGTCTGCCTCACTGAATACATGCAGCCAATATTACGCTGTTTGAAATTGAAACAGAATCTTTCATGTAAAGTTATTTTCAGTCACCAGGGAAAAAGACTGTCATTATCTTCTGTGAAATAAAATGCAATAATTAAAGTTATTAATTCATGGACAGCTACAAAAGTCATGTTATGTGCAGAGATACACATAACTTCAGTCAGTTAACGGATTATTTTAGTTTAAAGCCATCCTTTCAATTCGTTGCAGTGCGATGAGGTGATGTAGCTCTGTGTGTGATCTCGAGAAAGAATAAAAACCAGTTTTCTCCTAATTTACATGCATCAATAGGGCACATCTGGGTCAAAAGAGGTGTAACGACATTATCCACTAGGATTGTACATTTTGTTTGGTCTTTATAATGCTGAGAAGAACAATCTCTTGAAGAGTATACAGGCCACAAAAACTTGTAGGAACTTACTGCCTACTAAGCAACAGGAACAAGGAAAGAAAATTGACACACAAGCAGTACACAGACTGCACTTGAACTTGTGTTTTTTTGAAACAGTTACATGGTGGTTTTTATTATTTTTCAGGTGGACTGTGCTCTGTCCCTTGTTCGTCTCGGTATGGAGAGGAATATTCCTGGTCTGCAGGTGCTTTGTGACAATCTGATCACTCTTGAGACAGTAGTTTATGAAACTGATGGTGATCGAACCTTAACTTTGAAGGAACTTGTAGAGATGAAGGACATTGAAAAGCTGCGACTGCTGATGAAGAATGTAAGTATTTTGAATAAATCAGTAAGTATACCTTGATTTCCGTTAATACAGGTTACCCTAGATCCTGTGTGTATGAAGATACTGTTATTGGCTGTCATTTTTCTGATGAACCACCATCTGTAATTCAGCAAGAATTCAATACTTTTACTGTTCCTTTTTGTTGTGGTGGGTTTTTTCCTTTATTTGTTTTTAACAACAACTAAAATGGCTTTGTTTTCTCAAAGACCTGTTTCTTCATCCTAGGTGTAGGACTAAGTGTTAATAAATCCAGTCTTTTGAAAGCTGGGAATTGCTTTTTCATTGACCTTTTCTAAAGGATCTTCAGGGTAGCTGTTAATGCTAAAGATACAACAACATTGATTGTTTTCTTTGGATGTTTTTTGGTGTCTTTAAATATCGGAAAAAAAAAATCTTAATGTTTGCCTCTGCAGCACATGTGTTTTAATCTTCTCTGTGTTCAGCCTGTGCTGGAAACGTTGAAAAATACCTAGAGATTGAACAGGGCTCTGAAATTCAATCGAAGAATATGTAAGCACCAGAGGAGAGTATTCGTGCATTTGAAGCTCTTCAGAATTTTCAAAATTCTGCTAGGATTTGTGTAACTACTCAGAATTTACTTTTCTGTCTTGGTTTCTTGCATTCTGAAAGTAATGCTACTCTGACATGAATGCAAGCTGATCCTTCACTCGTCCCAAAACTGCAGGAGGAAGACAGCGAGGCTTTCCTTGCAGAAGGGGCTTTATGCCTGTACGGCTTAGTTTCCCCAAGCCAATGGGTAGCGGAAAAATGATGAATTGTTTCAGTGCTTCGTGATGTAGTGATGTGGGCAGCAGTGGGGAAAGTCAGCCTTCAGCTCTTGGTTGTGATAGGTGAAGATACTGTTTCAGTTACATTAATCAAAATATGTTCTGTGCTTTTTTTTTGTGTGTGTGTGTGGTCTTTTTGTTTGTTTGTGTTCTTTTTGTTTTGTTTGTTTGTTGTTTTATTTTCTTGTTGGTTTTGGACAATAAGGCTGAACTAATTATTTTTTTCCTCTCTGTAACTCATTGTGCTTGCCAGTCCTCTGAGGAAAAATATGTGAAAAATGTTTATCAGTGGATGATTCCTTTTCTCCATCGCTGTGAAAACCAGTGCCCTGGTCTTGCAAATTCACTTTTTAAAGAATATTTAGTAACATTAGCAAAGGAAGACTTGACTCTACCTCTGAAGATATTTCAGAATTCAAAACCTGCTGTAAGTATAGAGCCCTGTTGATTCTACTGGTTTATTTGGAAGTTCTTGTCCTGAAGAGGTGATTTTATAAATAGATTTTGTTTGCCGTCTAAATCAGATTGTCTGATCTTTCCCTTCTTCTTGGAGCCAAGATTGGCTATGTTTTATAAAATATTAATTAAAAAGTATATCTATATCTATATCTATATATATATATATATGTATATATATATCTATATATATATATATAAGTATGATTGAACTAAACTTTCCTTGATGAGATTGTCAAACCAATGTAATTATGATCTTGACCTAGCAGAACAAAAATAATTGTAAAGATTCTTCTTTGAAGTAATTTTATGGTGACGCGTTTAAAGTAATGTCCTGGCATATCTGGTTTTTAAAAAGTAATTATGAGAGAGTTTGATCTCACTACTGTTTTTTCCTGAGGAATTTATTAGCAGTAGATTTCTAGCTATTTCTCCCTGCCCTGCCCCTACCCCTCTCTTTCCACAACCAATGTAAAAAATAAAATGGGGGCCCTTAGAATGGAGCCAAGAATTCAGTGAGTAAGGGTTGAAGTTACTTTCCAGGTGAGTATTTCATGCTGCTTCTACAGTTTAAATAATGATTCCAGGGCCCATAAGCACATTTTGTGCATTACTCGGTGTTCCAAGTGTATGGACAGAAATCAACCAGTGAATGTAAAACACAGCTATTTTTTATGTATTGATAGTGATATTAAATAAATCTGACAAATGTTTTCAGTGGTCACTTTCCTCTGCCCTGCACCGTCTCCACCTCTCAGATTCGTAAATGACATAATGACGTATCACTGTTCTTTCCAGCATCTGTGTTGTAGGAAACCAGCCAAGTTATGTTTCAGGTTATACTTGCAACGGGCACTTCACTAAGTTACTGACAAGAGATCTTCTAATTACAACTGAAGACAATTTATTTACTTGGAGTACACATCTTTTTATAGAAAAAGCTTCACTGGTGAATTAGAAACAGAAAACTAAAAATAATGTGCTTTCTTTTCTTAGTGTCAGCAAAAAATTATTCCTGATCAAGACCAGCTTATGATTACAGCATTGGAATGTATTTATAGTTGTGAACGAGATGACCAGCTCTCTCTCTGTTACGATATTTTGGAATGCCTTCCACAAAGAGGATATGGGTAAACATTTTCAGCAAGTTATTTCTAAGTATTTTAGATAAGTTAAATATAGTTGTGAATTAATACTTTAGTTGTTAAGTCACTGAAAGGTAGGTAATGTTACTGGAATTTTCTGTTCCTATTTGAGTTGCTGTGGTCACACGTATGCTTGTGCTGTATATGTACTCCATCAAATAATGGACCAAACATGGTTTAAAATAGCAGCCTGGACCAAGGCTTCTGTGTTAGTCTCGTAGACTTTTATATCTTGGTGAATTAAGACCAAGTGTTAGGTCTATCTTACGGGTTTTGTTCCAGTTAGTGGCATCTTGCACTTAGCTTGTTAGCAGCAACATGGCCCTGTGAGAGAGGTCCTTCATCTAGGTCTTCCATATAGAGACAAGTACTTCTCAAGAAAGTGAAAGCATGAGGAGGAGATGTAAATTATTCTCCCAGTATCTTTTAAATGTGGGAAGGAGACAGCTGGAGAAAAGTGTAAGGAAGAAGGAAAAGCTCTGTTCTTAGGAGACTGAGGGACCTCTCTCTTTTGGCATCCTTCCAACGTGAAGCCAACTGTTTTAATCTTGTCAAGCAAACATATATTTGATTTTCATCAAGGAATGCTCCAAACTGCTTGTCTTTATGTAATGGGAATTATATGAAGAAATTACAAGAATTATGGAGATATATTTATTTAATATTAGTTGTATAATATCTTTGCAGGCCTGAAACAGATAAGACTAACGCTCTTCATGATGAAGTAGATGAACTGGAACAAATTCTGAGGTACTTAATTTTGCTAAAATAAGTAATACATTCTTACATAAGTCACTAGGCATAGCCAAGAACTTCTATGACAAGAAAGCAGCAAGAATATTTATATTCTTTTTAGTGCTGTTGAGAAGATAATATATACGTTTTTTATATTAACAACTTAGAAATTTGAGCTAAAATGCTACTGGAATATAATAAAACGGCATGGGTGTTTTTTCCTTGAAATAAAAGCCGTTTTTTTTTTTTTTTAGGAGGAGGAGGGAAGTTACTTTGGAAATGTCCTGGGAATTTGTTTTTGCTCTTGATGCTCTGTAATGCTTTGAATAATCAAACCCTAAAAGCTGTGGAGTTATGCCATCAGGTCATTGGTGTTGTGCATTTACCCTAAAGTATTAAGTTTTTTTGAGTAAATAATGTTACTCTGGCTCATCCATGCTGTTATGGACTTTATGGAGACAGCATGTGCAGTGCATTATCTGAGACAGCTTTAAGACGGCTGCAACAGAAGTAGTTTTACAACTATACAGGATTAAAAAACATTGTCTGTCCATTTACAGTGTGTCAGAGCTGTTGGAGAAACACGGACTTCAGAAACCTGTTTCCTTTGTGAAAGACACCAAGGACAATGCGGAGGAGGCCCGGAAGCTGATGATTAGGCTGACGAGGCACACAGGTCGCAAGTTAGTATTCAAAGGGAGATAAGAGGGAAAGGACAGGGAGATAACAAGTTCTTGCAGTCAGAGAGTGTACTTGTTTTGTTGCAGTGGGGAACCACAGTGTTCAAACCGCACATGATATACAAATAACACATTTGTTAAACTGGTGATTAACATGATTAGTGTTTTTGCTGCATTTTCCACATTTGAAAACTCTTGTCTTGCTTTAAACCTGTTTCAATATGTTTGTGTTCAAGTAAACAAGCCTAAAAGGCACACTGGCTGCAAAATACTGCAAGATGATGAACAGTAAAAGTTAACATTGTAAATGAGGTCCTTTAAGACCTATTTAATTTTATTGAGAGTGTAGGATTTGTGAAATAACACTATTTTTTTTCTGTCATGTTTTCTTAGGACCTCTTGTAATAGGGTAATTTATTGATTTCTATGTATCGATTCTACCTCTTTTATTTCCAGTATAATTTTTCAATTTTCCTCTGTAAGAACTACTTCATTTAACTCGTCTTCCAGGTGTAGATGAATTATTACACAGCTCTTGCAATAAGCAGCTAAAAAGATTTGGCCCTAGGAAAAATAGTGTTGGTTGTGCTTTTTGGTTTTTTTTTCTGTTATTTAGAGGACACAGGTACAAGAGTTTACTGGTGATGGTAGGGTAGTATTTAACTTGGACATGCTGAAAGCTTTTTGGCTTCTAAGAACCTTTCTTTAGAAAGATCAAGTCAATGCCTCTTTAGCAAAAATGTTGATTTTTCTCTTTTTCTACAGACCCTTTTCTTTGCCAAAATGAGAAAGCTAATGCCACATGAGAAAATCACTTAATTGGACAAGCTTTTGTAGCTTAAAAAAGTCTTTTTTTAATGTGAAAGGCTCAAGATAACGTCAAAAAACTTCCACAGTGTTTTTACTAGTAAAAGGTTTGATAGAACAAATGAAGTTTTATAGGAAGCTTTGTGGGTAAACAGAGATCCATGGATCCAGAGGGTCAAGAATCTGAATACCATTCCAATTTAAGGAACAATATAAACTTGCAGCTCTATTTGCTAGTGATGGCATGCAATTGATTACTCCTTTGAGAATTTCCTACCAGAAACAGCATTTTAATGATCTCTCAGTTGCTGTTACCAGCTGTCTTTACCCAGCTGTTCCTGGATCAGCTGGAAGACAGCACTTGCAATGCCCTGATATACCACTGGGGGTTACCAAAACCTCTTAGGGGGATCTTGATAAAGATTGCTTAAATCTCTGCATTATCCCACAGAAAACAAACAGAAAAAGCACTTGGAGTACTGCGTTGTTGTCATCAAACAACTTTATCCCACAGACATTGTTTTAATATTAATATTAAAAGCATTCTGTCTTTAAATCACTTTTGGTTAAGAGTCCAATTAAACATTGACATAGCATTTGAGAAAACTCATATTTTTGGTGATGGAACTGTAGTGTTATCTACTGCTTTTCTTCAGTTTGTTGAGGAAGAAAATATTTAATTTTAAAAATGTTTGTAGGCAACCACCAGTCAGTGAGACACACTGGAAGGAGTTGCTCCAGGATATGTTAGACATGCAACAGAAAGTATATACATGCTTGCATTCAGATACTTGCTATGAGGTGAGTTTTCTTACTGATTTGTGTCCTAAGTAAGCTACATATTCTCATTTCATATTATTGCACAGAAATGTAAATATGTTTTCATGTGTTATGCTGCTTTGTTGTTTGTTGGCCCTTTTATGGTATTTTCATTTAAATTAAAATCTTCCAGTGTTAATTCAAAAAATTAAAAGCTCTTCTATTAAATATCTTCTGTATCTTTTAGTAGAATTCAACATTTTAAAAATTGAGTCAGTTTCTTGAGACTTTGTAATTCTATGCACAAATGTGTTTATTAAAAAACATTTAAACCTAATGAAAATAAACAACCTTTTAGCTAAATATTATCTTCAACTAAGCATTTATTTAACATGGAGTTCTGGTTTGATAATATGATCTGATATCATTATAGGACTATGGACTTTCTACTGCTTGCACTTGAAGTAAAATAATGTGAGATGAGAAATCCAGTTTCATTGAAGGAAAAAAAAACCCTAGCATGTGTATAAACTCCAAACCTATGTCATTAATATTTGCAAAGGACAGCTATTAGACTGATGGAAAATTTGCTGCGACCTGTATTGTTTATCTACTTTTTCCACTTTAAAATACTGCAGTTTATTACAAAAACAGTGCTGTGTCCACTATAACTGGTGTTTAAATAGTCACATTTTCTTTTAAGAGTATTTATTATTACAGCCAGCAGATTTAATTGCTTAGGGCTACCAATCTGATTAGCTCTTGGGAGAAGTTTAGAAAGAAAACTAGAAAATAAAATTGTAGGAAAAAAGCAACGCACTTATATATTAAAAAAAATCACTCTGTAGTTGTACAATTTGAAGTTGCTCAAAGAGGAGTGGAATGTATTTCATGTTCATGGTTTTGTGATCAGCTAAGGCTTAGTGTACTTGGAATTTTTTCTTAAGTGCATTTTAAAGAATTACAGTACTAGAGTACTCTGAAAATAATAGCATTTGCTTTACTCTGGTCTTAATGTAAGGTTTTAATTAATATTTAATTATTTTTAACCTCTGTATTATGTGATTTAAAAAAAAAAAAAAAAAACAAAGGGCTTTTGAAAAATGATTTAGGAATGCTGAAAATGCTTTGAAATGTAGAGCTGTCACACAATTATACTTTGAGAAATGGATGAGCCAGTAAGGATTTACAGTCATGTGAGATTTGTATTGGGATCTTTTTTAGCATGATGCTTACTCTAATCTGCTTGCACAGAAAGTGAATCTTGTCCTCTGTAAGAGGGACATAATGTCCATGAATTTTGAGAGAGATAAATTGTATGTATGTGATCTTTAAGGAAGAAGGTTCAGCTGTCATTCTTTCCATCTTTCACTGTTCATTGAGGATTAAACTATTGTGAAAAGGAAGATGATCCAGTTGTATTATGTGTTTTAAGATGCCCTGAACTGTATTCCTTTCCAGAGCATGAGATGGTTTGGAGAGGTTCTTCCTAGTGAAGAAACATTTTAATTTCAAAGTGCAATTGGACAGGGTGCTGGGTGGTCTCATCAGTTCCCCCTTTCCCACAAAAGGTTGCACCAGATGAATTTTCAAGGTCTCTTCGAACGTGGCTCTTCTGTGATACATTCGTTCTCTTGAATTTGTTATGAAATTTAAAACCTTTGATAAAGGTGATATTGTCACAACTGTGATATTTTCTGAAGTGATTAAATGCATGTGTTGCTCTTCATTAGGACAATGCTGACAGTAATAAAAAAACCAAAGTAATGAATTGAGATTTTTATTGTCTTAAAGCGGGTGAAACTTTGACCTGAAAGTAACAGGTGTTTTGTGGCAGATGCAGCATTATATTAGTATGCATTCTTTGAAAACAGTCTTGATTGAAACTTAAAAAAGCATCTTATATGCTCAGTTCTAAATATTTTTAGTTTCTTTGAGGATACAAAATTTCTTCTCATGTCGTTGGTTTTAAGGCCTTATTACCGAGCTGCCTTTTCAGATTCTAACACCCTTTTAACACCTCAGAATGTAGGTATAAATAATTTCTGATCTCTAAGTCATACTGTAAAAAGGCAGTTAATAAGCTTTCTTTTTTTTTTTTTTCTCTGCAGGAAGTAGAAATAACTCGCTACTAGTTAACTTGAACTTTATTTAAATGAATCGTGGAAATACTCTCCTTGGTACATGTTACTTCTTGGACTGAATATATTCTTTTGACTTCAAAGATCCTTTTATTCAAAGGGACTGATTCCATACAATGCAGATAAGCTTACTTGAAGCTGCTGCTGCAGATCATTCAATTATTGTTCTTTCTTTTAGATATTCACAGAAAGTCTTTTATGCTCAAGCAATATAGACAATATCCACTTGGCTGGGCAAATGATGCACTGCAGTATTGGGTCTGCGGATCTACCAAGTTCATCCAAAGGGAGGTCACAGTACCGGGTCAGCTATGCAAAAAGTATTGAACTAGTTTTGGCTGCTAGCAGAGAATATTTTAATTCTTCAACAAGTTTGACTGATAGCTGTATGGATTTGGCCAGGTATGTTTACAATTAGATATGTAAATACATATGTCACTGTTTTAATGTAAACTATTATTTCGTTTTCTCTATAAGAGGGGATGAATCTTATATGGGTTTATCTTCATGTAAAATTACATGGTAAATGGAAACAATATCTTTGGCTTCTATAAGATTTTTTTGTTTGGTTGGTTGATTTCTTTTGTTTGTCTTTTGTTGTGGGTTTATTTTTGTTTGGTTTGGTTTGGTTTTTGTTTGTTTGCTTTTTTTTCTTCTTCTCTGCCTTGCGTGGTGTGAGCGTACACCATTGCTGCCCCTGGTTATACACCATTGCTGCCCCTGGTTATACACCGTTGCTGCACCTGATTGCTGGAATGATCTGTTACAGAATTCAGGTTGAAGAAGAAGAAATGTGCAAGTCTTTCTCTGTGGATAAGAAGCTTTTTGTGTGTGTCAAATGAACCTTTTCTGTGTTACAGCATTGAACCACAAATGTGGCCCCCAGTTACTATCACAAGAGAAAATAGTGTTTTGCCTCTTCTTTAATTTCTTTTATTGCTTTGGTCTTTCCCAGTTCTGAGAGTTCATTTGAGGCTGTCTTTTTTTTTTTTTTTCTTTTACATTAAGAAATAAGCCCAATAATTCTTTAGAAAGGAGCTCAGGCATAGAGCAGCCTTGTGAGGTTGCAGTGTGGGTGTTCATTCTTTTATAGATTTAGATATGGAAATATTTTCTTTCACAGTTTAGATGCAGATAGGTAAAATAATGGGCTATTGCCTCTGTAGAAGATTGATTGCCTTGGCTTGCCATAAATATGTAAAATACAGGCATGTTTTAATATTTCCAGCCTTTCCCTTTTACTCTGAGAATGTGCTGTTTCATTGTTGTTGTTGTGCATTAATCCAAATGAGTTTTACTTTTTTTTACTTTTTCCTTAAGGTGTTTATTAAAATAAAAAACACCAACAACAAAACACAAACCCATAAAAACAAACCAAAATCCCATAACCAAACAAAACTATTTATGTCTCAACTACAAAGGAAGACAAGTCTTTATAAAGTGCTACTTTCACTTAGACATGAGTACACTTACCTACTAATTACAAGAAAAAGATTAAGTTTTTCTTCCCCTCAAGATATGAATTCATCTTGAGCCATAATGGTCGATACATAGACGTTTCCAGGTTTTTTCGAGTACCAACTAGAGTAATACAGTCAAACTGTTTGTAATTAATTATCCTTTTTAAAATGAAGTTTAAAAGTTTTCCTCAGTGAAATATTGCCACTGTAAAATTTTATGGATTGACAAATGGTGTATTTTCTGTTAGGGACTGAAGGAAGAATACTTTTGCAATTTGCCTTGAGTGATGGTTACGTTCTCCATAACTTAACTGGAAAATGACTGAAAAAGTATTTTTATTCTCCCTAATCAGTCTCAGCTTCTTCCTGTCTCTCATCCCAAATGCACACACATAAATATATATGATGAGGCTTTTTTTTATTTTTGTGGGGGTTTTTTTTTGTTTGCTTCTTAGTAAAGGCATTATTGCATTAGATCAAAGTTGGAAAACAGTCACTTTTACAGTATTAATTTTATAATGCTGGATCTATTTCTACCTTTTTATTGAAAACACAGTTTGAATGTCATTACCTAGAGTGATTATAAGCAGTAAATAATTGCGTTGGAGGCCTAAAGGGCCCAAGAGTCACTAGCTTTTTAAAATTTTTTTTCCTTTCAAATATTTGAATATTTAGATAGATATAGTTATCATTTTTAAATCAGTTGAGCATGTTTACATTTTGGACACCAAGGCTACTAGATATACAGTGCAAAAGCTGTGATCACAATGAAGCAAGTGCAAGAATGTTATAATATCCAAATTACAACTGAATTTTATCTGTATGCATATAATTGCCGTAGTTAAATCTCTCTATTAGCTACTTAGTTTTATGGGGAGAGGATGCTGTAGTGGTGGGATTTCCTCTATGTGTAGGAGAGGAGCCCTCCTGAAGGAGAGGCAGAGCTTGCTTGGGTTTTGCAGGTGAGAAGCTCCACTTCAGGGCGGCAGGAACAAAATACACTGTTATTTGGAACAGATTTTTGAGTTAGCAGTCCAGTTGTTTGCTGTTGTGTGACACTGTAGTGTAATGTAGCTTCACCTCTGTGCCTGGGAAGATCACGGAACAGATCCTCCTAGAAGCTGTGCTGAGGTACATGGAGGACAGGGAGGTGATTTGAGACAACCAGCATGGCTTCACCAAGGACAAGTCCTGCCTCACCAACCTAGTGTAGTGGAATGACTTTATCAGTGGACAAGGGAAGGGCTATGGATGTTTATCTGGAATTCTGTAAAGCCTTTGACACAGTCCCCCACAACATCCTTCTCTCTAAATTGGAGAGATATGGATTTGATGGGTGGACTGTTTGGTGGATGAGGAGTTGGCTGGATGGTTGCATCCACAGAATAGTGGTTAAGGGCTCAATTTTCAGCTGGAGATCAGTGACAAGTGGTATGTCTCAGGAGTCTGTGCTGGGACCAGTGCTGTTTAGTGTCTATCTTCGTCAATGACATAGTGGGATTGAGTGCATTTTCAGCAAGTTTGCAGATGACACCCAGCTGAGTGATTCAGGTGACATGCCTGAGGGACGGGATACTATCCAGAGAGACCTGGACAGGCTAGAGAAGTGGGCTCATGCCAACCTCCTGAGGTACAACAAGGCCAAGTGCAAGGTCTTGCACCTGGGTCAGGGCAACCGCTGGTATCAGTGCAGGCTGGAGGATGAAGGGATGGAGAGCAGCCCTGTGGAGAAAGACTTGAGTGTCCTGGTGGTTGAAAAATTGGACATGAGCTGGCGATGTGCACTTGCAGCTCAGAATGCCAGTCTACCTTGGGCTGCATCAACAGGAGTGTGGCCAGCAGGTTGAGGTGATTCTGTCCCTCTGCTCTGGTGAGACCCCACCTGTATCCAGCTCTGGAGCCCAGAGTACAGGACAGACATGTATCTGTTGGAGAGGGGCCAGAGGAGGCCGCAGAAATGGTCAGAGGGCTGGAACAGCTCTGCTGTGAGGACAGGCTGAGAGAGTTGGGGTTGTTCAGCCTGGAGAAGAGAAGGCTCTGGGGTGACCTTATAGCGGCCTTTCAGTGCTTAAAGGGGACCTACAAGAGAGCTGGAAAGGGACTTTTTACCAGGGCCTGTTGTGATAGGAAAAGGGGTAGTAACTTTAAACTGAAATAGGGGAGATTTAGATTAGATATAAGGAAGAGCAGTGGTAGATGCCTCATCCCTGGAAGCATCCAAGGCCAGGTAGGATGGGGCTCTGAGCAACCTGATCTGGTTGAAGATGTCCCTGCTCATTGCAGGGGGTTGGACTAAACGGCCTTGTAAGATCCTTTCCAATTCAAACCATGCTATGGTTTTATAATCACTATGAAAAACTCATTTAATGTCATAAAGTCAGGGTTTATTTACTAGTTTGTTGTGTGGTGGGTTTGTTATTGTTGTTTGAATTTTTTTTTTTTCCATCTTGTGTGTTTGTTGTGTGTTGTTTGTTTGTTTGTTTGTTTTTGCCTTCCCTCCCAGTCTTTGAGAGTCTTTTCCATTAGTACGCTCTGGAGATAGAAAGTGTTATTGGTTTTGATATCTTATAAGGGTCCCATGGTCAGTTTTTATCTTATGATTTCATGGTGATATTTCAAAATATGCAGTGTATAGCTGGAACGCTTGTTATGAATGTGTGACCATGTGTTTATGCTGTCTAGCAAGATGTTTTGGTCCTTCTCAGACTTTCCTTCAACCAGTTATTTCATGGTAACTTATTTCCATGAGTGATTATCACAGTGTGTAGGTCTCCCAGTAGCCTTCCTGTATGAGTTGTGTTAGGTGGAGCCTATTTATTGTCTCTTAAGCTCGTTCTCTTTCCTTCTACTCCTGTTTTAATCTCTGCTTCACCCTGAAATGTTTGTCAGTGATCCTGGAAAATGTGACAAGTTCAGATGGGAATGTAGCTAACTTACAATTTTAGTTTTGATGTAAAAATGTCTATTTGTTAATAAACATGGAGAGGTAAAAACTGCATGACAAAATGCACAAATGAAATAATTTCCTGATTTAATGTGCATGATGAATTGAGCCATTTTAAATCATTGAGACTGTCTCACATGTGAATTTTTGTTAAGCATGTATTAATAAAACTATATATGAACACAATCTACCAGAGTGCAGGTTTTATATAAACAAGAGCAAACTAAACCCAAACCAAACCAACCAAGGCCTCCCCCCAAAAAAACAAAACAAAACAAACAAACAAAAAACCAAACCCAAACCCACACACAAAACCTAAAGGCTTATTATGTCCATATAATATTAAATAAACTTAACTTTAGTAAAGGTGATTTTTTTTTTTATGCGTTAAATTCAAGAGTGTTTAGGCATTTAAATGTTCCTATTGCACCTAGGTGAAGAAGATTGTGACAATCTATTAATAGGATTTTGTTACGATGTTTAGCCAGCTGTAACAGAGAAAAAGTGCCAAACACTTTCCATGTGTCCTACAGGGCTAGTTGGTATTTTTGACACTTAATAAGCACAGTAAATTATTGTTTTGTTTTGTTTTCTTAACTCACAGATGAGCTTACCCCACAAATTTAACTTTGAATGTATTCAACCTATTTTAGAAAAATTTGTTTCCTTCCTCTTTAGGTGCTGTCTACAACTTATTGTAGACTGTCCAAGTGCTATTCAGGAGGAGCTAGATCTCATTCGTGCTCTTGGCTACCTTGAAGAATTTGGTGTTAAAATGTTACCGTTACAAGGTACTGTTGTTTTTATTCTTTATATGACTACTTGAATTGCAGGCATAAATAGTATGAGTGTTGCACAAGTAAACTAAAGGGTCCCTTCTCTGCCTCCAAACAGCTTACAAGCACATACCAAAAAATTATTTTTTAAAAAAACATTTTTCAGCTGATGTGAGATAAGAAGGATGTCTGCATATGGTATCCGTGTTTTGGGACTTATTTTTATTATAGCAAGACTTTTTAGTAGGTAGAGTACTGAGTATCTGAAGCTCCTGGTGACTTCAGAAGAAATAGTTTGAGCTCACCTTTTATTTACAAGATAATCTACACTTGTTCATGTGCTGATGAGCTTTAAAATAATAGGTGAGAGAGTGGTACTTCATGCATAGGCAGTTTTCATGTCTTCACTGGGCTGTTTCATTTTGAAGTATATAAAACCCTATGACAATGGAAGTGAGCTTTTACAAGGTATTTCTCCTGATGACTTGCGTAAAACTTCAAATCTGTTTTGGAGCTCTGACTCCAATGGTGTGGAAAGTTGCTGGACAGAAGTTGGAAAGAAAGGATGATTATAGACAATGAGATAAAGGGGAAAATGGAATATATTACAATATCTTTTATTGTTTATAGATTGTGACTAACAAAATTATTATAATTGTTTTGTGGTGGGTTGACCCTGGCGGGACACCAGGTGCCCACCAAAGCTGCTCTGTCACTCCCCTCCTCATCTGGACAGGGAAGAGAAAATATAACTAAATGCTCATGGGTCAAGACAAGGGCAGGGAGAGATCATATTCACCATTTACTGACATGGGCGAAACAGACTTGGCTCAGGGAAGCTGATTTAATTCATTACCAATCCAGTCAGAGTAGGATAATGAGAAAATAAAAACTATATCTGAAAACACCTTTACCCCCCCACTCCCTTCTTCTCAAGCTCAACTTCATTCCTGATTTTTCTGCCACCTCCCCACAGCAGTGCAGGGGGATGGGAAACTTGAGTTGTGGTCAGCTCATCACACGTTGTCTCTGCCGCTCCTTCCTCCTCACGGGGAGGACTCCTCGCACCCTTCCCCTGCTCCAGCATGGGGTCCCTCCTGTGGGAGACTGTCCTCCATGAACTTCTCCAACATGAAGCTTTCTCATGGGCTGTAGTTCTTTACAAACTTCTCCAATGTGGGTCCCTTCCATGGGGCACACAGGTCCTGCCAGGACCCTGTTCCAGCGTGGGCTTCCCAGGGTGTCACAGCCTCCTTTGGGCATCTACCTGCTCTGGTGTGGGGTCCTCCCTGGGCTGCAGGTGGATCTCTTCTCCACCGTGGATCCCCATGACTGCAGGGGGACAGCCGGCCTCACCATGGTCTGCACCATGGCCTGCAGGGAAATCTCTACTCTGCTGCCTGGAGGAACTTGTCCCCTCCCTTCTTCACTGACCTGGGTGTCTGCAGAGTTGTTCCTCACACATACTCTCACTCCTCTATCCTGCTGCAGTTGTGCTGTTTTTTTTCCCCCTTCTTAACTTATGTTATCCCAGAGGTGCTATCACCATCACTGATGGGCTTGGTCTTGGCCAGTGGTGGGTCCATCTTGGAACCAGCTGGCATTGGCTCTGGTGGACATGGGGGAAGCTTCAGGAAGCTTCTTAGAGAAGCCACCCGTGTAGCCCCCTGCTACGGAAACCTTGCCATGCAAACCCTCTATACTTTATTAAAAAAAAAAACCACCACTTTTCTAAGTGAAAGCAACACAGGAGAGCTCATCTACCTGGCTTCCAGTGAAGCTTGAATGTGTGGTGTGTGGGCAACCATGTCAAACTTCATGAACACAAGTGCTAAAAGCACTTGAAAAGAACTGGCTGAGAAGAGCAGTGAGTACTGATGAAATGTGCTGATGCTTGTTTTATTTTGGCATTGTGCAGAGAAATATTGGGATTTGTGGAAAGCACTTGTGGGTCTGTGGAAAACGAAGTAGATGCTTTTAGTGGCTGTTGTGAATTTACTGTGGTGTTCTTTTTGGTCCTTTTTTTTTTTTTTTCCAAGTATTCCTTCAAAGTGAGCTGATGCTTTATACATGACATAAAGCTAATGCTTTATACGTGACATTCAGCAATCTTACCTTCTCTGGTCTGAGAATAAGTCTGGTTTCTAAATCTTGCAATATTGCATTGTTGACTTCCAGAGCAGAATTATTTTTAGTCAGTTTGTTCATTCTGTAGAAAAGCACAGTTGCTTCACATTTTTCAGCATGGGCGTAAAAGTATAGTTTAAAAATGTGGCAATGTAATAGTGCATTGTCAGTATGTTTAATACTACTGATCTAGATTAATTAGAGTGTGTGAAATTCCTGCAATTTCACCAATGATCCTGACTTATCCTTCATTATCTTTCATGTACATCAAATTAATTTATTAAGATTAAAATTGTATTAAAATTTTAAGGAAAGCCTTTAAAAGGTAAGTTACTTTGACAGGGTGTTATTAGGATAATGCTGGGGATCAGTTATCCCCACAGTAAGAATTAGCAATAGACTTTTATTTGCTCTTTTATGTTTAGTCTTCTGTAAAGCTTTCCCCCCTACTTGTATTTTCAGCAAACTCAACAGCTAAGGTTGTGAACTACTATTATGATGTATTTTAATAAAATCTGGTTTGGAGATTCATTTTTAACATAAAAGGTGAAGAAAAGTCCATCTTTAATGAAAGTGTTTGACCCATGCTATTATTTCAGATTACTTTATTTATCTTAGATATTTCAAAAAATCTTGCTTATATAGTCCATGAGCGAGAACATTTTATTGCTGCATGCTAATATATGTGTGTGATAGACTATTAAAAATGAAACTGAAAGTCTAACCTTTTCCCACTCCTTCACTCTTATTTTTAGTCTAATTTGATTTCCAGAACTCATTGATAGAGTTTTCATTATGCGAGTGCTTCTTTGCTCTTTCTGAGAGGCCTAATATCATATATTTTGAGCCCAATATGCCAATGCAGAGTTTGTC
Organism: Nesoenas mayeri; assembly: GCF_963082525.1. Taxonomy (NCBI): domain Eukaryota; kingdom Metazoa; phylum Chordata; class Aves; order Columbiformes; family Columbidae; genus Nesoenas; species Nesoenas mayeri. The sequence goes on from NC_137544.1 coordinate 13,697,093, forward strand.
CCCATGTGCACAGTGATGTCTTACTGAATGTGAAGTGGAAGATCTGCAGGCTGTTCCTCTGTATTCTGAGAACTTGCATGGTATGAAAATTACCATTTTAAAGCAGCAGCCTGAAGTTAGCCACCCACTAACTAGCTAAAAAGAGCACTGAAATCAGTTCATGATATTAAATTATACAAGTAAGGTAACTGTTTAATTCTTGGTGAAATCTTTTTGAAACACAGTGCTAATTATAAGCTGCTCATGATAACATGATAAGCTGCTCAGTTAACACAACCTGGTGGTTTGGAGGCTATCCTTCCACTTGCTTGGAAAATATTTATTTCCATTAAAACAGCGTGAATATTTTGCCTGTGATAGTTCTTCCAGTCTATGTGATGTATCATGTTCACCCTAAAATAAAATGCAGCATAAAATATTTCTTATTTACAACTTTCTGAATGAAAGCTAATGTCTGTTGTAGCAGTTTTTCTGAGAATGTTGCAGAAATGTTATTTAAAAGAAAAAGTATAAAGGTTAGCCACGTTAATTTCAAAAACGTTGAGTCTGAAAACCTGAAACAAAAATAAGTTTTTGTTCAGGTCAGTCTCCCTCTTCTTCCTCCTTTCCCAGGCTGACTTGCTAGGGTTTGGGGCTGGATATATTGTAGTGTTATTTTAACTTTCTGTTTATAGGTATAATTGAGGATCTGCATGAAAGTAACTTTGGGCTCTTTTTCAGATTGTTTTGTTCATTCTTGTACTCTCTAACGCTCTTTCTGCGTCTACATCGTGTAACCAAAAATACAGCAGTAAGGTTAATCTGCACAGTCTCTAACACCAGCTCTTCTTTCAACAGTGCGATTGTGTTCCGATCGGCTTAGTCTCATCAAGGACTGTCTTGCTCAGTTGTCAACAAACTATAAGCAGTCTGCTAAGCTCCTGGGACTTGCAAATTTGCTAAGGGTTGCAGGTAAGCTGTATTAATAAGACACTGAATTGCAATGCAACATGCATTTGTGTTATGCTTTAGGACATTTGAGTTGATTGCTAGAATGTGTGTTCAAGGATATCACTAAAAAGTCATCTGGAAGAGCAGTCATTGGGGAGGAATGAAATATTTCACACAAATGAAATATTTTGTCTGTCAAACATCTGATATGGTCAGCTGCTCTGACTTTTCACTAATGTGTAAAATAAAACCAGCCCTGTCTAATCTGGATTTTGACTAAAAGCTCATTTCAAGTTGGAGGAGTTGTGACTGAGAATATTGTGTCTTTCAGTTAATTTGTAGTACTTAAATTCCAATATATCTTATTGTCTCTGTCAAATAAGATAGTTTGATTTAATAATAGTCCCATTTAAGTTAAAGGGAAAATGTCACCTGTAATGCATAAACTTTAGGTGTTAGACTTTTGTCTGTGCTTCATATATCTCCTGTGTGCACTAAAAATGATGCGTTATCTTGAGGATAAATTTGAGGAACTGAACACCTTCATGAATTGAATTCTGAGGTTATTAGTTTAGTTTTGGTTTTTTTTTGATAGCCTACCAAAAGTGCCTGGCAAACCTTCTGATTTTTGGAAAATACTTCATCAGTGCAAATGCAAATGCTGTATTTTTATGATGTAGAAATAGAATATAGAAATACAAAATACAAATTCATATTTCATGCAGTGAAAGGTGGCAGATGAGAGGGGGATGGTACCATTTTAGTGGGGCTGGATTCGATCTCTGTATATGTTCATTTTACATGTCACCCTTCTTCTCTAGAACTGGAAAGACGCTTTTTTCACTTGCAAGACTTTTGGGAAAAGCTGGCTCAATAACATTTCATGAGACAAGATTGCTATACAGCGCTTTCCCTCTCCTCTTTGCTTCCTCCCACACCAAGTTAAAATCTGATGATTTTTCTTCTTAATATTCTGGGTTCTTTAGGCTAATGCTGCTGATATTTGGTTTACTTTCTTTTTGCACCTAAATGATTCTCTTTGTATGAGAGAAGGAAAATGAAAATGCACAGTGCTTAAAAACACAAAATATTTTGTCCAGTATTGTTATTGTTATTGTCAGTCCTTTAGTTGTAGATCAGCATCTCCATTACCCTGGTATGTACTTGTGAAGAGGCAACAAACTCGAGTCTCCTTCCTCCAGAGACTAAAAGATGAGAGGCAACATATATTAGGTAGAGAACTTCAGGGCATTCATATAGAGCTCATTGAAGTGGTAATGTCTGTGTGCTAGTGCTGTAATCACAGTGGCACACCACTGAAAACAGAGATTTAGAGCCAGTCAATGACATGGCCTCCTGGTTTTCTCTTCCATATGGTTACTGGTCTGGAGAAAAGTAGAGGCTGAATGTACAAGGTGGTTAATTTTTACGCAAGTGAACAATTTAAAAACTTGTGTTTATATTACAAATTAAATATTCTAATAGCTTTGGGTGCTCTGACTTCAATGGTTAACCTTGGGAGTAATGCTAATGATGGTTCCTGTGCTAAGTGTGGAATTTTAGTAGTACAAGTGTATTTCAAGAGTGAATCTTGGTAAGGAATACACTTCCTTGGCACTTGTTTTTCCTTTCTCTTATGGTAAATAAACAAATAAGTCAATCACTTTCAAAGTTATCTTTTGGTTATAGATTAACATATATTGGAAAGGAAAAAATAGCAAAGAAATATTTACAGTAGGGACTTTCTATGATGGTGGATGTGATGTGTTTTGTTTTGTTTTTTTGTTTTTTTTTTTTTCTTTTAAATAAGCAGTTTTAAGCTTTTGTGATTAAAAACCATTTTTCTGAGTCCTTTATACAGAAATACTATTTTCTGTACAGGTCATTAATTTACAAGGAACATACGAATTCAGTATGAAAATGCCATAGTTCTGAATTTTATCTGTACTTATATGAATTTTATCTGAACTCTTAGGAGATGTGCTGCGGAAAACAGGCTTCTTTCATTTTCAGAAACTCAGTATTTCTTCAATCTTTTTTAGTGTTTCTGGGCTTGAAAGCTGTAAACAGCATACCACTTCCATGCTATTGATGAGTATGCAGAAGAGCATCCAAAAGCATATAGAGAAAACACAATTGTCATCATTGTTTTAAGTCATGCATGCAGATGCGATATTTTTTCCAACAGATTAAAGAAAGTCTATAGAGCTTCATTCTTTGTTTCTGAATTACTGCTGTATGTATTTCCAGTAAGTGCTGGAAACCTTACACTATGTAACCTTACACTGAATTTAAAGTTGTATATGATTTTAATACCTAGGTTGATAATACCTTTAAAACCAGACTTAAAGTGGAATGCTGGCATTGCCTTAATCATAGTCAGTAAATGAAGAGTCTCATAAAATTTAATAGTAGGTATAAAAAAACCTGAAAGCAAGACATGTAGAAATGGTATTTGTGTATCTATTGACTCAAAATTTAAGTTATCGAGTTACAATTAATTATTAGTAGGATGAAGAGGTTTTTTAGGACTTGGTAGCAAACACTAATTTCTACAAATTAGTTTATAGCCAAAAGGGCAGCTCAGGCATACAGATTTTAAGTTTCATTCATCATTTAAACTGAATATTAGAAAAGGAAAACCTTTAAAAAAACCCCAGTTTTATCACAGATAGTCTTTGTTAGCAGATTTAAAACTGCTGGCAAAGGGTAACTTGATTTTTATCAGCTTATGATGAAAGGGAACGGTTTTATGGAGATGCATTGGGAAGGTTAGGGATATTGAAAAAGAATCTAGGGATTGAACTTTATGGACTTGGGTAATGAAGAATTAGATAAAACCCTGCTGGAAGAAAGAATTGGTTTTCGTCCCTAGTTGGTTTTCACTACCTATACAATTATCCTGATTTATGAGCTACCTTTGCTTTAAATGAAGTTCTGATTTTGTGTTGTGGAACATATTTACCGGTATTGGTTATATGTGTTCAAATTTGCAGTCCCTTCTGTTCCCAATTCACCGTGTATGTTTCATCAGAGTGATTTCTTGTGCTTTGCCTGTTAGCTGGAGGCATTTGTTTCAGCATTTTCCCCTCTTTGCTGCCCCTGCCACCCCACCCCACGTGGTCACTGATTGTGGAAGACCTGCCTTGCTACATTTAGCCATACATACAAAAATGTTATACAAGTGTATATATAGTGTATATAGTATATGCTGTGCTATACTATATATAATATATAGCCTATAAAATCCTATGACCTTATATATTTTAATTCCAATTCTAAAATAATGCATTTGCTATGCATACAAGGGAAGAGTGCACACAGTCATCTTCAAAGAGCTTTGGGAGCTGTGTTCTCTGAATACAATTTGTTTAGAGAGCAGCACTGAAAGTGAGTGATAGAATTTATATTCATACTTATCAAAGCTAAAATATTGCTTGTGTAATGATATATCCACTAGCTTCTTAATTGCTTTAAACTATTTGATTAATGACAGTAAACTCTACTCAAGCCTCACGTCACTACCTCTGTAAAGTAAGCACACAAGTATTATCTTAATTTCACAGATGGGCAAAGTGAGTGAAGGAGAACGTGCTTAGCATGACAGCCAGAAAATCTGCAGCTGCTCAGGGAGCTGGAGCTGTTCTACGTCTTGTGATCCTCACTTAATCCACACTCTCATTTAAGAAAAGGTGTGAAAGAATTCACTTTATGTGATTACTTGCTCACAAAATAGAGGAGCAAAAAAAGAGTTAAAAAAAAAAAAGCTTATGTTTCGGAAATTAAGAGCATCTTCTCTACTGTTACTGTGTATCAAAAAGATCTAGTGAGCATTGCTCTTTATTTCTTGTCAGGTTCTCTGTAAAAGTGTTCTCTTCATTATTCTCTTTTCTCACAGCTTTCTACAGTAATTTGGTTAATTTTGATATCTACAAGTTGATCTAGTAACTTCAAGACGATCAAGGGAGTGGAGCATCTCCCTTATAAGGAGAGGCTGAGCGAGCTGGGTCTCTTTAGCTTGGAGGAGACTGAGGAGTGATCTCATTCTCATTAATGTTTACAGATCTCTAAAGGATGAGTGTCACGAGGATGGAGCCAGGCTCTTCTTGGTGACAACCAATGATAGGACAAGGGGTAGTGGGTTCAAACTGGAACACAAAAGGTTCCACTTAAATTTGAGAAGAAACTCCTTCTCAGTGAGGATGACAGACACTGGAATAGGCTGCCCAGGGGGGTTGTGGAGTCTCCTATTTTGGAGGCATTCAAGACCTGCCTGGACACCTTCCTGTGTAGCCTCATCTTGGTGTTGCTGCAACAGGGGGATTGGACTGGATGATCTTTCGAGGTCCCTTCCAATTCCTGACACTCTGTGATTCTGTGTGATTCCTAAGTCAAAGCTTATTTTTGAAATCCACTTTCCTCAACACCAATTTTCTTGCTTAACACATGTGGAAGTAGCCATATGGATGGTTTCCAGTCTCCTAAATGCAGGTGATATGGAATTTCTGGAGTATGAATACAATTTCTATACCATTTGACTTTTAAATTTTTATCACATGGTTTCACTAAGGATAATGTTGTTTCATCCACTCATAAATACAGCTTGCATCTTACTCAAAGTGTTTCAATAAGCTTTTGCTTTATATGACCCAAATTGCATCCAAACTTTGAAATGATATTGAAACATCCTTTGTTTCTCAAGAAAAAATGGTTTTCCATGATTTCTGAGTGTCTGTGTTTTTCCTATCATCATCTGTCATCATGGAATTCTAGAATCATTGAGGTTGGAAAAGACCTTTAAGATCGAGTCCACTCTGCCAAGTCCACCACTAACTCATGTCCCGAAGAACCTCATTTACAGGTCTTTTAAACACCTCCAGGGATGGTGACTCAGCCACTGCCCTGGGCAGCCTGTTCCAGTGCCTGACAACCCTTTCTGTGAAGAAATTTTTCCTTAATATTCAACCTAAACTTCCCCCTTGTGCAACTTGAGGTGATTTCCTCTTGTTCTATCACTTGTTACTTGGGAAGAGAGACTCACTCCCACCTTGCTAGAACCTTCTTTTCAGGTATAATGCTATATATGCTTGTATTAACTTCTATCTGAATGCTAAACATCATAAGAAAAGGATGTGAAAAGAACTTTGAAGACTTAAATCTTACTGAATGGAGTAACCCTTAGAATATAAATGCATTTCCCTTGTGACATAAGAAGGCAGTTGTCTGAAGTAACTGAACACACACAAACTTTCACAAATAGTAAAAAGGGAAAAAAAACAAACCCTGAGGTGTCCTTTCCAGTTTCTGAACCTGATTTGTTTGAGTCTGGATGTCAAACATTAACATTATGCCTTGATGCAGAATTACTATGTAATATAATAAGGTCACCATTTTAATGTGTGGGGTTTTTTTTCTCACTGAACCTTTCTTGCTTTTAAATCTTCGATGTCTGTTGAAATGGCAAGGGGAACAATTTAGGATTCAAAACTTGCACTTTCATAAGGCTTTATTATTGAAAATGCCTTCAAGTGAGGTGTCACAAAGCTGAAGCAGTGAATTTTGTCATGTTTGAATAGAAGAGTGAGACTGTGCTGCTCGTCTGCGATGAGTTGTATTTTAAGTGGCTGCGCTGTAGAGGTGATGAAAGACGCGTGAAAAGGGACTCGGGCTGTGCATGGGGGGGATTCACTAGTTGTGTTGCAGCTGATGGTTTTTCTGTGGTGTAACAGCGTGTGTCAGAACAATGAAGTTTAAATGAGCGGAGGTAAGATGAGCAAGTATTGCCATGGACTGAAAGGAGAATAATCCTTATATTTTATGCTTGCGCTTTTGTAAAACATGCAGAGATGTATCCTACTACATCAAAGCTAATGAGCTAAAACATTGGGAATGGGGAACTTGTCAGGATACGACTGCTCAAGTGTGGTTAAGAAGAGCATTCCTTACTACAACTACCTGAAGGGAGGTTGTAGTGAGGTGGGGTTTGGTCTCTGCCCCCAAGTAACAAGCAATAGGATGAGAGGAAATGGCCTCAAGTTGCGCCAGGGGAGGTTTAGATTGGATATTAGGAAAAAAATATTCCCAGAAAGTGTTGTCAGGCATTGGAACAGGCTGCCCAGAGAAGTGGTTGAATCACCGTCCCTGGAGGTGTTTAAAAGGTGTATAGATAAGGTTCTTCGGGATGTGGTTTAGTTACAGTGTTGAGTTAACGGTTAGACTTGAACTTAAAGGTTTTTTCCAACAAAATGATTCTGTAAGTGTTCCTCCTCTCTTCCCTCCATTCCCACTGATTTTTAAGTAGTAATAGATAGCAGTGATTATTTTGTCTAGCTGAAATCTGAGGGACAATAGTTTGGTTGTTTCTCTTGCCTTTTATTTGTGTTTGCTACTTAGTCACATCTCTGTAAGCAGAAAAGCTGTCAGGGTGAAGTGGGCATCAGAAGGTGAGTGGCAAGTACGGATCTCTTGCTTATAGAAATGACAGTTCACATTTAGCTTGAGTAGACAGAAGCACGTCTTTGTCATCTCTAATTGCTTTTGCCCGGATGAGAAGTTCCCAGCTTCCAGAGGGCAAATTTTGCAACAGAGGAGCCTTGGCTGTGATTAATTTGCAACATCATGTGTTGGCACTGTGTAGAGCAAGAGGCCAAAAGATACAGTGATGAGAAGCCAACCTGTTCTCCCAGCTGACTAGAGTTATAATGTGCTGGGATTAGGGGAATCTTGATTGAGTTCAATAGTTAAGGTAACTTTGCTTCTCTGAATGTCATTCTAGTGCATTTGCTAGATCTTTTCTTTTGAGAAAGCTTTAAAAAGAAGTTTGCTACGCTTGCGTTGATGTATCTGCAATGTAGAGTTAAAAATAACAGCTATGCAATTTAAGAACATGTACTCTTTAAATGGTTTTTGGAACCGGATCTGTTTAACCTTCTGAAATATTTGCATTTCACAAGTTGTAGTAATACACTTTCATAAACCAGTGCCCTTTTCAAATGACTGTAACAGCAGTGACTGCGTAAAATTGCTTTTAATAATAGGGGGAAACATGAACAAGAAGCTTGCATCAAAAAAATCCACTCATTTTTATTAGCTTTTTGCCATCCTTCTTTCCTAAATTAAAATGAATACCATGATATTATTTTTCTTGTGCGTGTTTAGTCACCTTCTCATTTTGTACATGGACATGCACGCTATTTTGAGCAGAAGCATGGACGAACCAGTTTCAGTAAAATAAATAACTTTCGTTCTCCTGTGTTCATTCTAAATTGGAAAAAGCTTAAAAAAAACAGATGACTGGTAAAGAGTGACAGGTATAAATGTTATTTGTATTGACTATAACTGGCTTTTAGAAGGAGATGAGTTGTCTGATTAGATTTGCTTCTGTGAATGCTGATGTATTAAAATTAAGGTCAGGACATTTTCCTACAGTGATACTTGATGAAACTTTTTAGTCAGAAGGGATCAATAGTATCTGAAGTGTTTCTTTTGACCCGTAACTGGGGGAAGAGGCATTGTCCAGAAGCTCTGGTGATCAAGATGAAAAAATAGTTTCAGTTCTACTTGCTAGGTTTATGAGCGTGGGTACTTTCAGGTACCTGTGTCTTCCAGGTCCTGTGAATCATTTGGTTCTGTGAAGTGGGAGTTTAAACTAGGGGTCTGTATACTGTAACAAAATAATTAAAAATTTCAAAATTCTTCTATTACAGTTTACAGAAGCTTTTTCAATGTCAGGATTTCAATTTAGATTTCCCTTTACCTCAAATATCAGTTTTAATCTATGACTTGGCCATCATATAAATGAAGTTTTCAAAACTTTTTTTTTTTAACCTGGACATGCTGTGTAGTTCTTTTTAGCCAGCTATGATACCAAAGACTTTTAAAATACATGACTGTTTTGATTGTTTCCTTCAGGAAAAAGCAGATAATTTAATATCTGCTTCAATTTGAAGACAAGCTTTTCATGTTTTTGCATATAGTTTTCTTAAGATATAAAGTAGGAAGCTTAAATCAACCATTAATTCCGATCATCTAACCAATTAAAGTGTTGAATTTTTCTTACAGGAGATGACCAGATGGAGAGAAAAGGTCAAGTTTTAATCCTTTTAGTGGAACAAGCTCTCAGTTTCCAAGACTACAAAGCAGCCAGCATGCATTGCCAAGAGCTCATGGCCACAGGTGAAGTGAATAAATGGGGGCGGTATGGGATGATGGTGGTAGAAACCTGAGTTTTGACTCTTGACTTACTGTGAAGTGTGATATGTTGATTGGTCCATTTCATGCAAAAATCAATTGCATTTTGTTTGTGGAAATCAGCTGACATCAGCATGATAACTGTAGAAGGCAGGTGGTATGAAATATGAGAAATCCTTTTGTCATGGAAGAGGAACTCCATGTGGGCATGGAACTACAAAGTGCTTAAGCCACAGTGACTTCCGGAGCAATGTTGTCTTTTTCTAAATCAGTTTAGTTCACTGAAGTTGCATACTGCCATTGAGATAATCCTTTATTTTTTGCATTAGAAGCTCAAAAATATAACCCAGTGAGGCTTCCATTTTTAATTTTACTTCAGTATGTTTTTTATTGCAAGAAATCAAAAGAAATAGCTTTAATTTGTCATGTTTAAATTGTCATGTGGTTTAAATTGTGTTTGCTGTCTTTTAGTGTTACGTTTTTGTGAATGCATGTTCATATGCAACATTATTCAGATTAAACACGTATGTTGGTCCATACATATTCATTATCATTTATATGCAGTCATATTTCTTCTCAGTAAAATTCTTTATGGAAATATATTTCAATATCTTTCTTAAGTTGTGTTTCAGTTTGCAAAAGTTCATTCATATAAAGTCTTTCTCTACAGTCACTGTCCCATTTGTTCATGTTTAATTTTGTTAGCCAGTTGGGATGGGGATCTTATATTTAGTTTTCAATCTGTATTCTAGACTGTAGTAATAAGGGCTAACTTGGGTTTCCAGCTAACTTGTGTGCACATTATAAAATACAGTACAGATATCTTTAAACTGGGCTTACTGATAAAAGATATGTGTGATGTATAGGAGCTGATGAGGTGACAGCCAGATTCCTGTAATCTCCTCCTCATGCAGAGAAAATGGATCCTAGCTGTGATATGTCTTTTGCAAGATAAAAACATGCTGATATTTTTGCCATATGTAATAAATAAATACATGGAATAGATGTATACAGCAAATACTGTATGTAATAAGGCAGTTACTGAACTATTAAACCTGTAACCTTGGAGGGCTTTTCTATATGCCTCTGGGAACCACAATTTCTTGTTCTTTCTACACTGTACTCCTCTCAAACAGGTAAAAAATATGTGACTTCAGGTAGCAGGGATGTGTAGGTCTTTTAGATGTCTATATTTCTATCAAAACCCTTAAATATTTGTGCTATTTATGTAATTTGTATATGCCAGGGCATGAATGGAAGTAAGGGACATATTTATCAAGATACTAAGGAATATGCAATTTGTTTCTTTGATCTCTTTCCTGCCTTGAGATTGAGGGAGAAAAAAAATCTCAGATGAATTGAGGTTTTCTTAAAATATCAAGTAATATATTTTACATTTAATTTTTTACAGCCATTCCAGTAAGGTGTTCAATATCATGCTCTGAAGTAAAATATGTTTTTGCTATTGCAATATGTAAAAATATAGTTAGTGTGCAGTCTTCCACATACCTATGGTACCGATATCTACAACATGATAATAAGAAATTTTCTATGTATTTGGTCAGTCTAAAGTTGAGTTACGTCTCTGTTTGATGGAGCCTTTATGGTTCCTTTCTCAGGGGCTGTTAAGCGCCGGCAGAAATGCCCGCTGCCCTCTTTTATCTCATCCAGTAAGAACTATGCAGCGTCCTATCACTTGTGAAGCTTACAGACCTCAGGACAATGTTTTGTGTTCCCTTGTAGGTTATTCTAAAAGCTGGGAAGTCTGCAGCCATCTTGGGCAATCGGAAGGCTTTCATGATTTGGGGATGCGTCAGGAGCTCATGGCTTTTGCGCTGACACACTGTCCCCCAAGTGCCATAGAGGCCTTGCTGGGAGTGAGCAGCTCGTTGCAAACCCAGGTAGGTGTTTCTGAACCTTCTTTCATGCAAGTTCGATGCTTTCCAAAGTGAAGGAGACTTAAGTTTCTTCCCTAAAGTTCCACCCCTCAAGAAGTTTTTACTTGTTGTACTGTATTTGTCTGCTTTCACCGTTATATTTAAACAAATAAGGTCTCTTTATAAGCATTTTATATTATGAGTTATCTTCTCAGGGAGAAGTACAGTCGTAATGTCTATCTTCAGTATTTTTGATCTGTTAATGTATTGCCTAATTTAAACATTTTATTTACAAATGCAGTTAAATATTTTTTTCCAATGTTTTCCAGGTTCTTTTACCTGTTTACACCTTGTAACAGAACTTCATTAAATGCCCATATAAATGCTGATTAAATGTTTATTCTTACATTTTTATGATATCTACCCAATATGCAATGAAGTTCTTTTCTTACTGATTTCAACCATGTAATGGTTTTAACAGCTACAGCAGACTTCGTGTCTGAGCCATCTTTATTAACTCTTCAATGACTGTCTTAATAGAATCAGGTCTTAGGTGTTCAGTTAATCATATTCTATATATGAGAACACATAATTGTGTCATTTAAATGCAAATTATGTCACAATGACATAGCAGACCTTTTGAAAAGTTTTATTTCAAACTGCAGTGCAGTAGTTTGGGTTGTCAGAAAGTTTAATTTCTGTTCAGTGTAACTATGACTTGGCACTTGTACTATTACTGGTTTAAAAGTTCATATTTGTCTTAGTTGTCTACCAGGTTTACAGTGTTCATGGAAACATCTTAGAGGCTTGCATTCTGTGTCTGAAGAATGGGGGAGAAAGGAGCAATAGCTACAGTACATACGCAGTCTAATTAAGGCAGCTGCACGCGTGTAGCCTTTTTGTTTACGAAATTGCTTGTATAGCAACGTGTATGAGAAATACAGGCAACATATGGAGGCACTCTGTGCTGCTTCAGTTGTGGGATAGCAGAATAAAACAATACAAAGGATTTGAAATAGAGAATAGCTTGCAGGAGCTAGACTTTATTTCTTTCACCATGAAAGCACTCAAATTTCAGAGAGGTAGGGTCAATTATGAGCTTAAACACAAGTGGAATCTTTGCAGAACTGATACCTGTACAATATGGAACTACAAGCTTCTTTCTCCCTTTATGTACCTATATCTAGAATTAGAATTTGAAGTCAAATAGATATTTCACATTGCATAAATGAAAATTTGTTAGACTTTCTGTCAGTTCACTGCCTCTGTATCCGTGTCTCATTCCTTCTCAAGGCTTCGTGTCCTGTTAGTTGTGGTGTAACTGGTTGTTACCCTCTTGCATTTGACTTCTCCAAGGGCAAAAGTTCTGTCATCTCCATAGTGCAGTATCATGTGTAGCAAAAGTGCACTGATGATTAATTCAGTATTTGCCCCAAAAAGCCAAGCTCAAATTGTGATTTCTGTCAGAGGATGTTTAACCTGTTTCTTCTGCAGTTACATTCTCTTTGAACTAAGTGTAAATTTTTCAGCTCAGTTCATTAATGGTCCTATATGTTCTGTCCAAGCACTCTGTATGTACATAGGTAGATGTATGCAAAAAACCTTTATCAGAAGGTCATGCTGACCAGATGACTGTAAACAGCTATAAGAATCTTTTGTGGACCTTCATCAGTTCTATGGCCTGTAGAAATTCTGCCTATGGAACTATTACCTCAGGTAACGCCTGCCTCTGTGGAGTTGCCCAGTACCTCAGAGGCACAGTTCAGATACTGGATGTTTTTCATGAAAGTTCTGTAGCACAGCAGGTTGCATGTAATTAAAAAAATAGTTAAATATAATTTAAAAAAATATTCTTACACTGTGTGAAAAATATTGCACAAAATTACAGATAAGGGAAGGTCATTTTCCCTAGGGACTACAACAGTGAGAAGATGTCAAAGATACCTTTATGTTCTTCTGTTTGTCTTCCCCTACACAGTTAGTTTTCTACCATGGAAGCTTTTACATCAGAATTTCTTGGGTTTCCTATGATGTCAGTCACGATTCTTGCATTTGATTATTTGATTGGTAAGTGATGATATTTATTTTGTGTTTATAGATCCTTTATCAGGCTGTGAATTACCAATTCCTTCCTTCAGAAGGAACTGAGAATATAAATGTGTCAGGACATTCTTCATCGAACAGTAAGGATGCAGAGGTAAGCTTAGAGAGGATTTTTAAAGTAATAATGATTTTGTCCTGCATTATGCTGAAGAGTGGAATTTGAGCAATATCTACCTGTTTACTACATAAAGTATTTTTACTGGATAAAATATGTTTACTAGATAAAATATTAAAGACATCTACTAATTTCTGGTTTTAGACTTCTAAGTTCAAGGTTTTGCTTATTCTTAGTCTTATACTTACTGTATACTTAATCCATGCTGATTTTTCATTGCTTCTTTCTACACAGTCTTAGCACCATACTAAAAAGCAAAACAAACAACAACAGACCGAACAAACAAACACACCATAAGCTTAAAGTCAGGAGAAAGTGCAACAAAACTTAAACCAATAATATATATTAATGTTGGTTTGATTTTCTTTTTTATGTCCAAACTGCAGAGCAAAGCATTTGAAAAGAAACCTGAGCTACGTATTTAATTTAAAACTGTCTTGAGTTAAACTTGTTTTTTCCCTTTGTTCTGTGCATCAAGAAGTTTATGACTTCTTAGCCATTTTATAACTTTCATATTACTATATTGCATGGGAAAATATTTTATGTGTAAGATTAAAAGGAATGTTGAATTTTGTGGGAAATAGAGGCAGGGCAGCAGGAAAATAGTCTATTATTCTTTCTACTTTTCATGTTTATTATTTAAACAAGTTTTGTATATGTACTATTATAAGCATATTTATTTCTTTAAAGAAGATGCGATTACCTATTTATGAATGTTTTTTTTCATCTTCTTCAGAGTGGAAAATTCTAAGTTTAATTTATTTTTTCTCTGTTTTCTGTTTAATGATGTTTTTCTGTAGATGATAAACAGATCTTGGGGGGCTGGAAGGGGGAACCTTAAAGAAATACAGGAAAGAAGAGAGAAAGAAAGGAAAAAGATGGTTCATTTTGCATAGTTGAGAAAAGTATCTGAGTGGTAGCATCCTTAATGTCATTATACCCTTGAGGAACTTTTGCCCAAGACAGCTGTAGATGGAATACACTGGTCTTTACCTTTGGTAAATTTAACACCATGTGGCTTAAACCACACCTCTCTTTCATGTTATTGCAATGGGAACAGGTAACTTCTATATATAAGCCGATATTTTGAGTATGTTTTTTATATATGTATAGGCATATGTTCATACTTTGTATTTATATATGCATATGTAAACATACATGTGCGTATTTGCACGTGTGGAAAATAAATGAGCAGAGAAGTAAAATAGCCCTGAAAACAGTGTGCAGAAGAGGAGAGCTTAAGATGTTACTATCTGCTAGAATCAGTGATATGAAGAACAGGTCTGTTCACTGGCACAAATGCTTTTTATTTTCTGAAAACTGGTAAATAAACCTCTTTGAGAGGAAGACTATTAAGTAGATGTTGATAAAATTGTGGAACCTTCTCATGTGGGTGTGGGTATGTATGTTTACACTATTTTAATGTATATAACAAATTTGTCATGCATCACCTTTCATATGCTGTAGTACTATTGACTGTATGTTGTGACAGAACAATTATACATGCATATAAATGATTCAGAAGTTATGCAAGGGTGTATCAGAGCTGAGTAAACTCACTAATTAACTTCATTACCGGTTCAGTTTGGATATCTGAAGCAATTTTCATTATGCTGGGGAATTTACATTCAGAAAATTATCCACTCTTAATTTCTCCAATATGTCTTTCACTTCCCCGCCCCCTTTACTTGTGATTGGTTGTCTGTTTAGAATTGGAAGTGGGCAGAGAGTTGACCAGGCAAGTTTGTATGTTGCTGCATTGAGGTTTGTTTTTCTTTCTGTTTTAATACAGCTTCTTGGCATGTCATATTTTAGACTGTTACGCTATGAAATTAGTTCAGTATATTTGCTAATTCTGTCTTTCTGTTCTCTCTCAGTTGACTTAATAAAGATTTGTAGCTTCTTTCATCTCTTGCAATGACACAGGAGGAAACATAGCCAATAATTTAGTCACTGTATAACCCTTTCTTTGTTACAGACATCTGAAATGTTAGAAAAGCAATATATTCAATAACCTGGTTTCTCTGAATCCCATAACTGCAACCCCCACTTCACCTAATTCCTCGTCCTTCACCTTCATCATCTTGCACAGAATTTCAGTTTCTTCAATTGAAAAAATGAATAATATTTTTTTCCCTTTCTTTTAACTTCTTTTTCACTTATGTCCTGATTAACTTATAGCATCCGTTTCTCAAGGAGTTCCTTGCTTACTGATACCTTTTCAAATTGGTACTCTAGATGTAATTTTCCTTATCTTGGTTTGACTCAGCTTTTTCTAGCATACGTGTGTTGGGGCTTCTCTGTGCCTGTTACATCAAAAATATTGATCTGTAAGTAAATCAACTTTCTCTGTTGAAGCTTTACTGATTTTTTTCTACTTCTTCTTACCTTTATCTAGTATTGAATCATTAGTTGCCACTACCTTTTTTTTTTAATTATACCGATGTACATTACCAGCTGTTCATACTTGTCAATCATTCTTCTCTTGAACTCCTCTTTAGAAATGTCTCAACTAATTTCATTTTTATTGTTTTAACCTTTTCCTCTGAAACTATTTTTCCAATGAAACTTGCAGAAATCTTGATAGCAGCTGGCTACATATCTCCACAAATTGTATAGAAATGTGTCATTTAATATTGCTGTCATATTGACTTCCATATAACTTTTCTTAAAGTTTTTGGTGGTCCTGCTCAGAAGAAAATTTGCGATTGTCATGGTAAAGATGCATGTAATTATTCTGTAGGAGCTAATACATTTGCACAAGGATGTATTTAATTACCTTATAGTGCCAGCTTGTCACTCTTGGTTCAGCTCATGGGATCCAGTGGAGAAATTATCCTCTGGAAGCTACAGTGATTACAACATAATGGATTTTTTTAAGCAAAATATTCTGTTTCACCCTTTTTTTTTTCTCTTTGTGTGCTGCAGATGCCTTAACAACTAATCTTGTGCTTCTTAAACAAAATATCTCAGTGAGAAAATTAAGATCTTGATTCATGAAAAACATTTCAGAGTAGTATTGCTAACATTGTTAGATTAAAATGTAACGCTTGGTCATGGGATGCTGTGTTGTGTATAAGCAGCAGAAACAATAACCATCAGTTGCCTCATAAACGATTTCTGACTTTATGTTACATCTGCGTAATACTTAAAACATGCATTATATCTGTTATTAATAAAATAATTCTCTTACATATTTGAACATGAAAACTTAATTACTGTGAAGCGGCACATCAGCACAAGAGAAATGTATAGTTTCAAGTTCCCTTGAAAACAACCTCTTTGATAGGGGAGCAGACCTGGTTTCTAGAGAAGAGCATCATCACATTATAGGAATAATTTTCTTAAAAGTTGCTTAAAGAAAATAAGATTTCCAATTAATAGAACATTAACATCTTCTTTGCTTTTGGATTTTCTTCAGGAACTAAACCTGGGAAAAGACAGGATTTTTTAAAACATTTCTGTACTTTAAATTGATATGTCATGCATTTTTATCACCACTGGTTAGAAATAGTTAGGGAATGTTCTATTTATGTAGAATGCACTGGGAATTCTTACACCTGGAGTCTTTGGAACCTCAGGGCAAAATTAATGCTCTGGCTGCTGTTTCAGATAGTTGTGACTTTTTTTTTAATGTTTATCTGGAGATCAACAGGAGCTGTGTTTTGTGGTATAGTAAATGTATTGGTTTTAATTCGGTGATACCTCAATTAGAATTCTTCTCTTAGGAAGAGGTTGCTGTAATTCCTGAAGGAATCATGTTCATTTACAGTGTCACTGAACTCTTGTTCATATAAGGAGAAAAATCTCAATGTGGAACTCTGGATGTGCGATATTTAAACTCCTGTTGTACTCCATGGAGATCCAGTCAATGGTGCACAGAGAATAATACAGTTAATTAGCCATTAGGTGCTTCATTCAGTTACTTAATCATAGATACCAACAGTTTGAGATGCCCTAAGTTATCTTCCCGTCCTTTAGCTACTGACCCCAAAACGTCTGCGTCCTCTGTCAGATTTACAAGTGTTAAGCAGATTTCTTAATTGCTGCCATGGATCTAAGAGGGTCGTCAAAGCCTGTGTTTAAGCAGTTGAATCAAATGCATTGTATATGCTTAAGGCTGGATAGCTTTTTCAGCACTAGTGAAGTTACAGATCTAATAAGAACTTAGACATCCAGTGACACTTGAATTTTGAACTCAATTGTTTTTGTAGTTTCTCACCTTGTGTCTGCAGGACTGGAGTTTTCAATTAGACTGGTTCATTAGCTGCAACGGACATTGCAAAAAGAAAGAACAAACCAACCCCAAACCAAAACCCTCCAAGGCACGAAACATCAACGTAAAATGAACATGATTACTTCTGTAAAAGAGACTATTTTAAATTCTAATTTTCCAATGGGGGTACCAAAAAGGGAAAAAGAATACAAAAAGGCTAATACTTGATGTTGTGTCTTCTGAACAGAATCTATTCCACCTCATTTTGTTTCCTTCATAATCATAATTCATATTGACTCTTAATGCATAACGTGTATAGAGAGTGTGGTTTTTGCATGTTTTGATCCTTGCACCTTGACTAATTGCCACTGAAGACAAAAAAATACATTTTGCAGGTGTATTAATTTATTAATCTCTCTTCTCTGCCTTGTATAAATATAGTTAACTTTCTTATTTGTCCTTGCATATATATATATATAAAAATATATAAAAATATTTCAGCTGTTATTTTGGAATATCTTGATAATTCAGAATTTGACTGACTTTTTTACATTAACTTAGATTCATACAATGTTTTAAGCTGACAATTTAGGATTAATAACTTGTTATTTTGTTTTTAATCTGAAGTGCTTACTTTTATAAAGGATCTCAGGAAGCAATAATACAAGTAAATAATTTTCTTCCAGGCTACCCCTCAAAACTTTGAAACTGTAACTTCCTTCTGAAGATACAATTAAAGGATACAATTAAAGTAGTCTTCTTAAAATGAGATTTCCAACTATCTTTAAAATTAATTTCTTTTACAAGAGGTTGTTTCGGGATAGCAAAAAGTTATAGCCTGAAAGTGTAGCTGTTTCAGGTACACAGAGGAATGGTGTTTCAGAAAACAGAATTCTTGTTTGTGCAGAAAAGACTGTAATTACTTGTAAGAGTTGAAAATCTTTTTAGAAAAAAATCAATATAATTTATCTGATAGCAGTAGAGTTATAGCAGCACACACCAGCATACAAGGTGGCCGGTTAGTTTTCACACTGCTTAAAGAGCTTTATTTTTAAAACTGTATTTTGCTCGAATGCAGTTGAGATCTTGGGGAAGGGGACATTTTTTTCATGGTTCTGGGTCTTTCTTTTGTTTGGGTTTTGGTTGTTTGGTTTTATTTTTTCCCTCAGAAAGAATCACTTAAGTGTCTCATGGCATTTGCTTGAAAATGGAGACAGAAGGAGAAACTAGTATTCTCTATAGAACATTTAAAATACATTACAAAAAGCTTTCATACTAAGTAGCCAGACTGATTTATTTAAAAACAACATGAACAAGAAACTCGCTCCTACCCCCCAAGTCACCCGACCTAGGATTTTCTGTCACTTTTTACTTTTCAGAGGAGTAAGAATTCTGGCATGTTGTACTTGGCATGCTCACTCTTACTTGGAGAGGTAAGAGCTGAAATTTCCAGTTTTGCCAGTCAGTTCATTTGTGATGCATCTGTGAAATGCACAATATAATTTCAGAAAAGCTTGGAAAAAATAATGCTGAAGCCTTAATGGAAAGAAGGACTTAAGATGGATCTGCTAGTTCAGTGGTCAGCTTGAGGCAGTGATTTACCACAGAATACAGTAACAGGCACTAAATAATAGTCTGTCTGCAGTAAAGTTCTGCCTTACTGAAGCTAACATGTTTTGTCATTGAAGTTAAGGTAGGACATGATTCACTTGAGCGTAACTTGTGCCGTTTTGCTGTGATGTCTGAAATTTTGTAATTCTAATACCTCGCATTCAGTTACACAGGTAGATTTTTTTCTATTTCAATATGCTTTGGTGTATGGGGAAATGAATAATAGAGTTGTTAGGGAGAAATATTGGATATAAAGCTGTTGAAGTTCACTCTATGGAGGAACATACTGTATTCAGCGACAGAAAATATAAATTACCATGCTAATTACATATTTATGTTTAATGTGTAGGCGTTGCGAAGTGTGCAATTAACACAAACCTTTCAGGATTGGCATAGCACAGATCAACCAACATGGATGTTCTGGATATTATTTAAATGCTTTACATGAGGAAGGGCTGGTACAAAAAGCACAATGTGTGGATCATGTCTTCTACTTTTAAGCAGTGAGTTAGGTATAAGTTTACTGAGCCTGAATATGTTTCACAGGGTAACCTGTCAGTGCATATGTGTGTGTATTGCAGAAGCAGTTTGGGATTGAGAACGAGGTGGGGTATCGATTCATTTTTGCAGTCTTTTCAGTCTGCTATATTAGGTACCTTGTAAGTGCCAACTGCAGAATTTCAAATCTCAATGTTAAATTTTCAGTTGGAGTGGAGATGAATGTTTACATCTCTTCACCATTTCCCCCACTGAGAATTCAGCTTAATTAATGCTACCTCTGTACAAACACAAGATTGTCTCTACTATCAGCTTTCTTGAATTATTGAAGATTAATTTTAGCATGCTTCATCTCCTCATTTGTAGAAAGATTTTTACTTTAACAGAAACATTTAACAATTATGTAAAACAGTACCATTATAAACTTTGGAATTAAAACCGACTCATGTCTGTGGAAAATAGATTATAGTTGAATAAAGGGCAAAATGTTGTACTGATCGTGCTGCTCACTTCAGATTGAAACTTCTAAATCACTTTTAACTTGTCTATTGTATGTTTTTATGACAGCTGTTACTTAAATTAATGATCATTAAAATATGTCATTAATATAGTGTGCCTGATCTCTAATACATTTGGCTTTAGGTTGCGAGCCTAATTAAAGCATGAATCTAACACTTGCTATTGTGTGTTGGATATGCTCACAGGATGAAACCAACATCTCCTCTAGCCAGTCTGCTGATTTGTTGTACTGGACGACATCAAAAACAATGAAGGTGTTGACTAACACAACCATGACTACAAAAGCCATGCTGCATGCTGTCAGTGATGGACAGTGGTGGAAGCGATCATTAACCTACCTCCGACCATTACATGTAAGAGATTGCTGGTGTGTCTGCAGATGTGTGGACATTTACTGATACCTTGGTAGGCTCCTTTGTAGGTGTTTGATAACTGAAGACCTCAATGAACTATGGACATCACAGGGTTGTTTGCAAGCAAATCCCAATGAAAGAAGGGGTCTGAAGCTATTTCCTGTTTTCTAATCTATTTTCTCCCTCTTTTAGCATAATGTGAGAAGGCATAGTTGAAATTTGGCAGAACCTCAGAACTTTGGGGAAGAAGGCACAATTACGCTCACTCTTTAAATACTGGCATTTGATATTCAGAGCTGCTCTTTTTCAGTTTCTTTTCTACCTTCCCTATTTCAGTGGATTTTCTATCATGTTTATGAGGCTAGTTTTTCTGATACTGCTTTTGAGCATGATTCTCTTTCTTTTTTTAAGAATACCGGACCTCACTCAGCACTGGTTTATATAAGATAACTCCTGTCTTGCTCCCCACTGAATTCAGTGTTATTTTCATTTACAGTTGTTTCCCTTCTGAACAGCAGTTACAGGCTTTTTAATGAGATTTTTACAGCTAGGCTCAACTATACTTATTTTTCCCAGGGCCAAGACTTTGGAGATGTATTAAAAAGTGGGCCTGGAGAAAATGCCACTGTGGAAAAACAAGGCTGTCATCCGTTTTATGAGTCTCTAATTGCTGATCCATATGTTGCAGAAGTAAGTTTCTTTTACAGAATTCTGAAGTGTTAGTTTTTTTTGTTGAGATCTTATAATTAAGTAATAATAGAGATTTTGGATAATTTGTGTGACCTGAAATTTTATGCAAGAGTAGGAAAAAAAAATCCAGAATTAAACAGAAAAGAGAGCAAATGCAGTAACCAAGGTAGATAATTGCATCTGATGCAAGTGAGCTAAGTATAGCTGTAGGGTGTAGTGTGTGTGTGTCAATTATCTTATTTTACTTCTAGTCTGAAGTGAACTATGGCACATATGAGAACAATTCTTTGGAAAGCTTTGCAGAAATATTGCTGAGAACAGAGAAACTAACGGAAACGAAGAGCAAAGGAAAAGACCTACTTCCAACTACAGAAGGTATGGGTACATGGATATTCACTTCTGTATTTACTATATGTAGTAAATATAAGAGAATCTATGGATGGGTTTCAATATGGAGAACTGCAGAACGTGATTTGAAGTGTTTTCTGGTCATTTTGTATGAACTGTGATCTGCTTCAACATCTTACGTTGATAAGTTGTCTTGATGGAAGTAGCTGCAGAGTTTTGAAGACAAGTGGTATTTTTAAAAGAAGTTGCTCAGTAAAGACTAGAAATCTGAAATCTGACAGTTGTCTTTAAATAAGCAGAAACTGGTATTTGGGGGCTGACAGACATAAGAATATTTTGGTAGAAAAATGGTTGAAGATTTCCTGAAAAGTACCATGTAAGATATTCAAACAGAAATTTGCAACCAGTTGTTAATGTCCTTTGTACGTATGACTGTTTATTCACTTCTTCAGATTCTCTGCCATTGTATATACAGCTTTCAGTATTGCAATTTCATTGCAGTGTTCTATTTGCTACTTAATGCTTAATTGCAGCTTCTGGAATCATTAGAACTTTTTGTGATGTCCTGAAATGTCTACATTTTATTGGTTATACTTAATAATTTGTTATCTGGGAGTTTCACTTTTTTAAAAACAAAACAAGAAACAAGCCACGCAAAGCCACCTATGACTGTTTGTCTTTCCTTTTGGCTGTCTCCTGCTGGTTTAAGAAATGAACTGTTTAAATATTTACATGCTCTTAGTGTCTTTTGAAGGAAGATATCTATATTGTATTTTACTCTGTGGTAAGTTCTGCCATGAAAAATGAGTGTATTAAATCACTTGCAGAATAAGAAGAGTTTCAAGTGAGACTTTCCTCATAAGCTACACAGTTTTATTTCAACTGGCTCACGAAAAGCAGCGTATTTGTCCTACAAGTATATGATTCAGTAGTTTGAGATACATGGTACTTCTACAGCTAACTGTACAGTTGTAATATAGTAACATTGTGAGTTAGAAAAGGTCAGTAAAGCTTGTATAAATGGAGATGTATTAACATTTTGTTCCTTTCCTTCTCTCTTAACACCAAAATAGTTTTAAATTGGTACTTATCTCTTTCCTTGCATGCTGAAAGCCCACAAGCCCTAGATCTGCTTGTGTCTTAAAGGAGCGGGAGGCAAAGATTAAAAAGTATTCATTGCTTTCTTAGGGCCAATTGTGTTAGCTGGCAGATCTTTGGTAATACTTCCTACTCCAACCTGAGTAATTGGAACAGGTTGTTTGCAATTCAGTGGCTGCCTTTGAGATGGAAATTGCAGTTTTGAGGACTTTTGCTTGAAGAAGAAGTTTTAGATTCCAGCTTTAGTTTTAAATCCTCTATCTTCCTCTTCACAAGTGTGTGGACTGCTTTTACAATTTTAATACTTCTGTTCTCTTCCACCACTCATATTCTGTGGTCAATCTAAATTTCACTTACAAGTCCCTCCAACTGTGCTATGGAACTGAGAGTTCTGTCTTTTCCTCTGGAAAACTGAGCAGTCCTGCTGTATGACACCTTTAGGTAATCAGGAGTCAGTGTTCTTATACATGAGCGTAGTGTAGCTTTCTGTAAATGAATGGATTGGTAATTTTCTAATTGTAATGCCATTAGCCCTGGATTAACAGTATTGGATCCCACTTGTTCCCACTTCTTAATTATTTGCTTTATCAATTCCCATGATAGTCCTTATGCTGAGTTACCACTTTCAGGATTGTGAAGCTTGTAAATGTGCATATTAATAGCACACTGCCAAAATTTTAAATAAAATTAGACAGATATGAACCCCGTTTATAATTCAGTGTTTTTTTCCTATCTTTTCAGGCCTACTTTAAGGTTTTGGGAGAATTTTGCCCTATGAAACTTGAATGCTTATATGAGCTATTAGCTACTATGCTAGTAACTAAAAAGCATGTCAGCAAAATCAAATTAAATGTGCTAAGATTGAGTCCCATTTGTTTACTTCTAGTTGTCTTATAGGATAGCTACAGCAACAGGTTTCAGCTCTGTTTGAATAATCGACAAACCTGGAAAAAGATGCATTTTAATAAAGATACCCCAGTTGTACTTAGCACGTTGTCTTGGGAGAAGTTGATGTATCAGACTCTGTTTCTATTATTGTAGCAGCATCGTGCTCCAGGTGTGAGGGAACAGCTCAACACCTTCCCCAGAGGCAGCAGTGTGTGTGACAAAACTCAAGATAACACTTGCTGCTTCTTTTGTGGATTTGATATGGTCACAAGCCGTGGACTTTGACTTTCTTGTCCTTTCTATCTGGATGTAGGTGGTACACTGAGCATTTTTGAGTGAAGTGGTAGCACCCATCACTTTTGGCCCAGCAAAATACTCTATCCTCAGTTGTGCCGTTAAAGTGCATCCAGACTTAGTGTGACCAAGGCAGTGTTGTGCATCTCTGTTTAATTGTGGTTCTCCTTCTCCATAGCCCTTAGGGGTTTGATGGAGAGGTTGAAGATGAAGTCTGAATGGGAAGGTACTACAACTGATTGCTGCATTTTGTTATAACCAGGTTAGCTACTAAACTCAAACCCAAGAAAGCTGGTCTTACCTTCGAATCCTCAGGAGTTTTAGAAGAAAGAATAGCTTAATATTTTCTATGATTTTGTAATTGCTTGGAGATGTGGCTGTTTAACTGCAATGTATACTTTTAAGTTTAGTGAGATTTACTACATGCTAAATGAACAATTGAGATCTTGAAGCAGTTTTTGCATTTATTTTTCAGAGAAAAAAAACATTGAGAAAGAGTCAAAACTCCTTAAGTATTGATAAATTCCAGTGTTCACAAATACACTGTTTTCTTCCCTGCTTTGCCTTTCAAATGAGCCTGTGGCATAAAGACCTGCACAGTCAATAAATATTATTAATAAAATCATTTTTTTATGTGTGTTTTCTTAAGGAAATATTGTTTGTGGGACAGCAGTGTTGGCTCTTAGCATGTCACTGCCTGTCCTCCCTGGTTTGCCAACCCTGTAACATTTAATCCCTTTGGCAAATTTCAAATTTGGCAGTGGTCTGAAATGATACTAAGTTCCTATAATTTTGTTAAGAGGTGTGAGAGGAGAGAACGGCATCCTGCTAGTGTCCATAGCCTGCAATTTGAACTCAGCCCTCTTAGACATCAGTGAGTTCCTGTGGCGCTTCAGTGGGAGACAAAACTGTGAAATCAATCTTTGTGTAAATACACGTGTTTGTGCATGTGTAAAGTGGGCATCTCTGTGTGGATGCACAAACACCTCTGTGCACAAGCACACAGAAAATTTATATTTACTGAATCAGTACAGTCGATTTGTTTTTCTCAGAAGGGAGGACAATGGAGGCAGGTCAGTTTTAAGTACATTCTGGCAACTGGACTGCCTTTGTGTTGAGCACTAGAGTATGAATAAAATCATATTGTTTTCTAGCTGTGTCTTGGTGCTGTCCTCTTTGTCATGATTGCTATCTGAAGGATGAAGATGACAGCCTCCAAACCAGCAAAAAGTTATGTTGGGGATGTTAAGTTGGAGGAGAGCCCACAATTTATTATGTATTCTGGAGGCTTTGCAAGCATTAATTTTCCAGAGTAAAAGGAGAAAAGGGCAGAGCCCAAATTCTTTTTTCCTTCTTCCTATTATTTTCTGTTCAACTAGAGGTGGCTGTAAGAATACGTAAAGTAACTTTGTACTCGGAGTAGGAAATACCAATTTTGCAAACTAATTCATAAAGATTTTACTGTTAGATATTTCTAGAGTACTATTATCTTAGTGTGGGCAGCATACAGGTTATTCTGAATGCAGCAGAAATGAGCTGTCAGCAGCAAGAAACTATTGGTAAAAGCTGTTTGAAGCATAGATCACAGGTGCTGTTGGACAGGCTTGTACTTGTAGTAACTGTGACGTATTGCCGTGTAGACAGACTCTGTGATGTCTTGTCACATAGAAATTTATATTTATTTATCTGGCTGACGGCCAGCATGTAAATCCACTTCAGGCTGATGGAAAATTAATGATAATCTGAAAATTGAAATTGGTCATTCAGGCCTTTTATAAATCATTCTTTGGAACAAAGAATTCACTGGGGGACTGTGTGTGTTAAGTAATCAAGTTTCTTGCCAGCATGCCCTCAAGAGCAGTTTTTTATAATGTGGGAATATAGGTATTTGAGGCTTCTTTAAAATAAGCAAGGAGCTGGGTTGCTGGAAGATGGCTTCTACTGTTTGGAATAATGATAATAATAATAACAATAATAATGATAATAATAATAGCATCTATAGAAAAAGAAAAACATAATGTTATTTTCCTGGTATACTTACAATTCCTTATGCAATTTCTGGTCCAGGTTTCATAAGATTTTTGAATCACAGAATGTCAGGGATTGGAAGGGACCTCAAAAGATCATCTAGTCTAATCCCCCTGCTGGAGCAGGAACACCTAGATGAGGTTACACAGGAAGGCGTCCAGGCAGGTTTTGAATGTCTCCAGAGTAGGAGACTCCACAACCCCCCTGGGCAGCCTGTTCCAGTGTTCTGTTACCCTCACTGAGAAGAAGTTTCTTCTCAAATTTAAGTGAAACCTCTTCCAGTTGGAACTCGTTACCCCTTGTCCTGTCATTGGTTGTCACCAAGAAGAGCCTGGCTCCATCCTCATGATGCTCACCCTTTATATATTTGTAAACATTAATAAGGTCACCCCTCAGTCTCCTCTTCTCTAGGCTAAAGAGACCCAGCTCCCTTTCCTCATAAGGGAGATGCTCCACTCCCTTAATCATATTTGTTGACCTGTGCTGGACTCTGTCCAGCAGTTCCTTCTCCTTCTTGAACTGAGGGGCCCAGAACTGGACACAATATTCCAGATGGGGTCTCACCAGGGCAGAGTAGAGGGGAAGGAGAACCTCTCTGGACCTACTAACCAACCCCGTTCTAATACACTCCCGGATACCATTGACCTTCCTGGCCTCAAGGGCACAGTGCTGGCTTATGGTCATCCTGCTGTCTACCAGGACCCCCAGGTCCCTTTCCCCTATGCTGCTCTCTAATAGGTCATACCCCAACTTATACTGGAACCTGGGGTTGTTCCTGCCCAGATATAAGACTCTACACTTTCCCTTGTTATATTTCATCAATTTTTTCCCCACCCAACTCTCCAGCCTGTCCAGGTCTCGCTGGATGGCAGCACAGCCTTCTGGCACGTCAGCCACTCCTCCCAGCTTAGTGTCATCAGCAAACTTGCTGATAATACACTCTATTCCCTTGTCAAAATAGTTGATGAATATATTGAATAATAGAGGCCCCATTGCTGACCCTTGAGGCACTCCACTAGATACTGGCCTCCAGCTGGACTCTGCCCCATTGACCACGACTCTCGGGCTTCTTTCCTTCAGCCAGTTCACAGTCCACATCACTACCCCATCGTCCAGACCCCACTCCCTCAGTTTAGCTGTAAGGATGCTGTGGGAGACTGTGTCAAATGCTTTACTTTAACCAAGGTAGACCACATCTACCACCCTGGCATCTTCTCTCCACCTTGTTATGTACTCATAAAAGACTACGAGGTTGGCCAAGCACAACTTCCCCTTGGTGAGGCCATGTTGACTGCCCCTAATGACCCTCTTATCTTGATATGGCTTCAGATGGCACCAAGAATAAGTTGTTCCATCTCTTTCCCCGGGTTGGAGGTAAGGCTGACTGGTCTATAGTTACCCAGCTTCTCCTTCTTGTCCTTTTTGAAGACTGGAGTGACATTTGCTTTCCTCCAGTCCTCAGGCACCTCTCCTGTTTCCCAAGACTTGGCAAAGATGATGGAGAGTGGTCCAGCAATGACTTCAGCCAGCTCCCTCAGCACCTGTGGGTGCATCCCATCTGGACCCATGGATTTATGGATGTCCAGGTTGCCTAATTGCTCCCTAACCCAGCCCTCATCAACCAAGGCAAACTCCTCCATTTTCCTGACTTCCTCTGGGGCCTCAGGGGTACGGGGCTCCCCAGGACAGCCTCTGGCAGTGTAGACAGAGCCAAAGAAGGCATTCAGTAACTCTGCCTTCTCTGTATCTTCTGTCACCAGAGCACCCACCTCGTTCATCAGTGGGCCTACATTGCCTCTGGTGTTCGTTTTATCTGCCACATATTTGAAAAAGCTCTTTCTGTTTTCCTTGACCTGCTCACAGGTTTAATTCTAAGGAGGCCTTGGCTTTCCTAGTTTCCTCTCCCTACATCCTCTGACAACAGCCTTATATTATTTCCAAGTGGCCAGCCCCTCCTTCCATGGTCTATAAACTCTCCTCTTCCACTTGAGCTTACCTAGCAGCTCCATGTTTAACCACGCATAATAGAGTTGAAGTTGAAGTTGTCCCTGGAAGTAATAAATTATATTCTTTAGCCTCAAATCCAAGTATTAAATGTATCACAAGAATCGTTATTCTGTAATTGTTCGTTGGAACTTTCATAGCAACTGCAGTGGTGCTTGACTTTAGTACAGGAGATAACTGCATGAAGGAGAGATCCTATAAACAAATTGTGGGCGCTCACATTGTGTCTGTGTATTGCCTCTCCTGTTTGAATAATGTAAAATATTGTGGGGTTTTTAAACAAAAGTAAGAACAAGTGGTCTTGTTTTAAACACAAACTTAGTATATGCAGTGTAGGAAAAGCAGGTAATTTTTGTGCTAGTTTTACCAAAAATGTATCTTTTTATCATCAGAATAGTTATTCTTCTATGCATTAATTTCAACTATGTCATTGTGCTGATATTTCTGTTGGAAATCCGTGACAGGACCTAGTTTCGGTGCTTCACTGATCTCATTGAAAATTCATAAGACACTTGCAGGTTCTTTTTTTTTTTTAGTTTTTTATTAAGACAAAAATTTTTAATATAGTTTGTTGTGTTCAGTGATAAGTGAATCAGAGCTCAGGCTTGAAGAGAAGACATTTTGTACTGTTCTCTGGTTGGTATCTTCAAACAGTTATGACATTACATTACTGCCTTGATTTTACAAGCAAAAGATTTACTTGTAAATCAGCACTGGTGATATTTTAGTGGCTTTGTTTAGCATCTGTTACTCCATAGTTTCATTCTTGTTTGGTTAATGCATCAAACGCTTTGCCTGGAAGTCAAGGTAAAGCTGTGCTGCAGTTTAATTACATATTATCTGTTTCTGGATTGCACTGATAAGTGTTTAATTAAGTATGTATAGAGTGCTTCAAGCTGGTGTCTAATAAAATACGGGTACACTGAAAACATTTCACTTGCTAACTGTCAAGGCTCGATGGGTCAGTAATCAAAGCTTGATTTCTGCTCCCTATATGTTGCAGTTCTGCTACAACTGGCAAGTGATGCTTTACCAAAGGATATGACCTTGTCTCTTGCATATCTACTTGCACTGCCGCAGGTATGTTGATAGAGATTTTCTTTGGAAGTTTTTGCCAGGAAAGACTATTCATAGCATTTCAGAAATCCGTAAGAAATGGCATTTCCTTAGGGTTTTAAAATCTAAGTCTCTCAATTAATTCAAGTACACATTTTCATAGATTGGGCTGATGCCTTTAAAGGAAACTCTGAACAAATGCTGTTGGACTGGTTTATGCGCATGGCACTCATGAAAAGGCACGTTTTCGTACTTAAAATAGTATTTGGGCCACCTGTCTTATAGTTCGGAGGCAGCTCAGAAATATGGATAATAAGTTTGTGGTATAGAAGCAGCAAAACTGTAGTTGGAAAATCATTTTGGTTAGGTGATTGTGCAAGGGGAGGGGAAACATCATAATGTAGAATTATCTTTGTGTATAGGTTACTGATTTACTTCTGTGCCAGAAAAGCAGTGTCAGAGCGACTTCTAAATCACAGCAAGTAGCTTTTGAGAAAGTTTGTGCACTTAATGTTGCATGCTTGCTAATTTTTTCATCTAAATTAATGCTCTCTTTCTCCTAGGTGGTGGATGCCAACAAATGCTTTGAAAAGCAATTACACTCTGCGTTATCTCTCCAGCTGGCAAGTTATTACTACAGCCTGCAGATCTATGCTCGTTTGGCACCGTGTTTCAAGGACGAATGCCACCCTCTCTACAGGGTTAGTACTCTTGCTTTTTAAAATCATATTCATTAATGTGCAGCATTAAAGCTATTCTAAAAAGCCAGTACATGAGTTAAGCCTGTTAAGGAGCTGATCTGACTTACACTGTGAGCAGCCTGTTAAGTAACGCATAATCATTCTTCTAGAGTGCTCTAAACAGGCAAGTACTTCACGGTTTGTGGAAGACTTTTTGAAGCACAATATCAAGTATCATTTATAGGTAATAGCACTATCAGTCTTCACAGTAGCTTATAAAAACCAAGCACTAATGAGCGTAGCCAATACTGTCATCTTGCAAAACCGATACAGCATAGTACTTTCTAAGAAGAGTCAAGTGTTCATTTCAACAGGAATGGTCAAAAAGTTTCCATAGCCTTCCTTGAGGTATACTAGTTTGTATTTCATTTTATTTAGGTTGTTTTGAAAACTCATTCATTGATGAATTTGTTCATTTCCTTTGACAAGTGTCTTTTTTGAAATTGCACAGCTTTGCTTCTTATTTATAGACTGTGACTGAAGCAGTTACATGGTAACTCCAAACAAAAGTTCATTAAGCACCAATTGCCATTCTTACTAAGATGCCTGAGTAAAATCTCTCCTTTGCCCCTCTGAGAGAGCCTTTCTGAATTTATGCTAGTTCTTTTGTCCTGTAAAGAAGCTCACTGGACTGTTCGGTTTTCAGCCTGGCTTTACTTTACAGAGAAAACAACACTTCTGGTCACGTTTTCTGAAAAGTGAGACCACTAATCACCACCGTGGCATGAGAGGAGATTTTTTTCCATGTTCAGAATGACTCCTCATTTACAGAGGAAAGCCTATTTTAATATTTACGCAGCATCCTTTCATGTTCCTGTTGAGATTTGCATTCTACTATCTTCTGTTTAGAAGCTAAAGGAAAACTGAGTCCATAATTGAAATTTGTGTGACTTGCAAAATATATTGGTTGTGAGGAATTCATTCATGTTTGTTAAATAGCTTTCTTTGAGCCTAGGTCCACCTGCTGCAAGACACCTTGGATGAAAACTATGGGACTTTTTAGTTTGGCTTTTATAAACAGTCTTATTTTACAGAAAGAGCTATGAAGCCTTTTGAAAGAGTAACTTTTAAGAATGAAGACAGAGGTATTAAAGATTGAACTATTTCTACTCCAATTGCTATTTGATAAGTGAAGTCTTATCAATAGGACCATGTAGTTTATCTCTTACTGATATGATCTGAGGCTAAATCTTTTGTTCCATCTTGGTAAAATACTGTATGTTACTGTGAGAAGCAGTGTATTCTAAGTTGCTTGTTAAAAATGTACGTGCTGTGTTTAAGTACTACTGTTAAACAGGAGCTTTTGAAAACAAGTTTATGAGAAGATCCTGAGTGAACAGCACACCAAGAAAAAGGGGGGAGGCGGGGGGAAGGCCTGAATGCCCAGTAAGAAAACAAACCAGGAGAATACATTCATTGTCAAGTAATTCCGAAGGTACCCAGTGTGGGACTGTCACTGAAGTAGAAAAGGAGGCATAGAAGCATGTACTTTTGAGCAAAGTAAGTGCCTTTTTTTTTTTTCCCACAAAACAAACAAACACAACAAAAAACAGACTTAAATGCTGCTTCCACTGCAAAACACCCATTTGTTTAAATGTGTGTGTTAGATGCTGGTAATAAAGAATGGTTCCATTTGCAAGTTGCTTTCCTCGATGCTATACCAGTTGCTGTCCATGGGAATACATCTGGCCATGGTTTATATTTTTGTGTTTCCTAAGAGCTCAGGGTGGCAGGGGGGATATTGTTCATAAGCTTTTATAGTAGAAGATGATAAACTCCATTGCAGATGTCATTCCACAGTTTTCCAGCTCATGCCACTGGTGTCTTGCATCACCTTTTATCTTCTCAAACCAGAAGTGTGTCCCTAGGTCCTTCACCTGTATAATTCAAAGCTGTACATTATTCTTAAAAGAGTGTGTTTGTTTTGGATGATAGTGTGTAACCAATCCCTTTTTGTCCCCTGCTCTAAACATTTACATATTCAGTAAAGATCTAAACCTGGCACTTCAGTCACATGCTTAGAACGTGGATCCTCAAGATCATAGAGTGTATATTTTTGTTTAAGAGCATCTGAGTCACAGTAAGTGTGATTTTGTTAGTCCATTGGATAAATATCCTGTCTGAAAACTACAGCTGAATTTATGAGAAGCTTTATAAAGCATGGAGAAGTCTACACTTCCTATTTTTATTTTAAAATATCATTGTATAAATCTTTCAAAACAGTGTATGAGTACCTCTGGCATAATGCGAGAAATGTTCTCAGAGTGAAAATGACAGATGTGTTACAAGGGTCATGGGGAGTAGGGGGGTAGAGATCCTCTTCCGCTGGCTAAGAGAGGCTTTTAGGACTTGCTAGTCAGTCAAGAAAGACACTTTGAAGGAATGATTCGGTCTGTTGTTTTTACTGTGACGTGAAAAACTGACAGCTAGCATCTGCATGTCAAAACAGAATCATACATCGTCATAAATTCTCATTAAATTTTTTGGACTGTTGATGTCCAAAAGGCAATCAGTTTGATAATTTCTATATTTGATTAAGTTATTACTTTGCTTTAAGGAGAAACAAAGGGATTTGTTTGTGAAGTACTGCTTTAGTTCTGTACCCAAGATAATTTTGAATTTTAGCTGCTATAATAATATAAACCTAAATATAGTTTAGGGCATCTGAGCTGTATTTCTTATTCTGAGGAAGATGTTAAAGAAGCTTTACAGCTCAATAAAACCAGAGGTAGAAGTCTGTAAGCATAATCCCAGACAGAAGAAGAGAACAAAATTTCCAGAAATGGGCTGGCTGTGGAAAGCATTGGTGTGAGGACACTCATTACCCTTTGTGAATCTGTATTTATTTTTGCTTTAGATGTGTAGTGGGCCTGGCAGGGATGGGGTTAACTTTCTTCATAGCAGCCTCTATGGTGCTGTGCTTTTCATTTGTGTTTAGAAACCTGGATAACACACCAGTGTCTGGGCTGCTGCTTAACCTTGCTCAGCGCCCAGGCTGTCTCCCCACTGCTCACCACTTCCCAGTCTCGATGAACGAGGAGAAAAGCCATACAGCTGAGCAAGAAATCCGCTGCATAGTTTTTGCTGTTAACAGTTTATCTCCTCATTTGTCCTGTCGTGGTGATCCGATAAGTGACCAGAATAAATATGTCTGGAGGATTGTTTACTCTAGAAAGGAGTGAAAAAGTTTGATTACTTAAGGTTGATATGTTATATCCTGGTCCTTATGCTAATAATTTAATGCTGAGCTGTTACTCTGGTTTTAGAGAAGAGTATTTTACTGCCTGTAGATTGGGGGCAAGCTTTTTCTTGGAGCATCAAACAACAGCTCTAACAAAGACAATTCTAAATTGCAGAGGGGAATGGGAATTTTGCAATTAATAGCAGATAAGGTAAGTTGCTGTTAGCACAAAATTCTTCGTTTTTTATTTTATTACCTATTGTTTTTATTCATGAAAATGATTCATGTACTTCTGTGCGTTGCAGCTGGCAAAATGTTGAAATAGTAACCTCAGACCTTCTCCTTAGTGATGCTTTTGATGCTGCTTAGAGTTGGTGAAGAAGCTGGGAGTTCGGTTCCACAGGTTAAGTAGCCTGATACAACTGGCTTTTGAGTCACTGTGTGACAGAGTTCATTTACACAGTGAACTTGTGCTCTGTGCGCTTAACCTGCTTTTCTTTTCTGTTGCTGGCTGCTTAGGGAAGCCTCCATCAATCTCTCTGTAAGAGGCAGAATTAGGTTTGCTTTCACCTCACAGAAATTGACTGTTTACCAAGTAACTTTTTTTTCTAGTTTTGTTTTTGTTTTCCCTCTCTGTTTATATCACAGCTGGTTTATATTTCAGTTCCTGTGCTGTTTCTCTTTATTCCTGTCCTTGCTAGACCGTTATTTCTGTCTATTCGCATCTTCCTTCTCGGGATTGTATTTAGGCTTTCTATACTACTCTCACCACAATGGCATCTGTAGATTTTAAGTGCATTAAGTGTCTGTGACAATTATGTCATATATATCTTATTCTTTTTCATTGCCTTTCCCATAGGGGAAAAACAGCATGTGAAACAGGTTTTAAATTGTTACGTGCTGATATGTGTTTCTCTTTTGTTGCATTAATGAAAAGCAAGGTCAAAAGAAGATCTTGGGACTGAATACATAGAAATTTGTGTTGATCTTATGGGATTTAATTCTGCAGGCTTGATGCTTTTTTGTGTAAGATTGACCTTAATTATACAGTTATATTAAACCAAAGAAGCAGCACTCCCAGCCATGGTCCTTATGCTACACCTTTAGGTAATATTCTGAATGTAGGATGTTGACAATAAAGACTCGATTTGAAATGGAAATAAATATTATGTAAGAAGACTGTATATAGGCAGAGGGAGAGAGGGAGATCTTATGGGCTACCAGATGCATTAGCCATGTTCGATGAGGTCTAATGGCTTTAACCTTGTTACATGGTACTGAAGTTAAGTCTATACATGAGGTAATCTCTCACTGGGAATCAAATGTTCATTGAATGTTGGTTTGTGTTAATTAATAATATCCCGTCACATTCCTAAATCATGAACTTAACTCACTCGAAACAATATACGTATTTTTTTATCTCAAATTGGACTTGTGTACATGAAGTTTTACTGGAGTCTGTAAACACTGACATGCAAAACTGACAGATTGTGTCAGACAGTCTTGCTTCATTCTGTCTTCACATTCAGCTTTTTATTTTAATCACAATGGATAGCACAAGTCGATTGTAGGTGGTAAAACGTTAGTTCTCTTTCTTGTTTGTGTATGATGGACCTAAAACATAACCTTCTTTACTTTCATTACTGTTTGAACTCCTGATTCAAGTCCTTGTTTCCTTTTTGACCCCCTTTCTCTTTGGTTAGTGATGCTGAAAATCAGCACATTTCGTTTGGCAGTGTAATTTCTCCTGTTTGCTTCCCTGTTTGAATTTTCTGTTGTATGTTCTGTATGAAGTTTCTTTAGTCTTTTGGTTGCTCCGCTTCTTTATCATGCTGCTGTTTATGCCTGCCACATCTTATCCTCTTATATACCAGGCTGCTATTATCATCCCCTTGAGATCCATTTTTTAGGTGGGACTTGCACTCTGACACTGTGATTTTTTTATAAAGCTCTTTGATGCACCTTAGCCTGCCATTTAATGTAATTTCAACTTTGCATTCTTTGAGAACTGAGGGGTGAAAGCCATCTGGTCACAGTGTTGTGCAAGCACGTAACTTACCTGATTGCCTGACGCTTCCCAGATGTTTTCATCTGGCTCTTCTGAGCTCTCTCCCTCACATCTTCAGCAGTGAGGGCTGACACAAAGATCTCATTTGCTCTGCTCTGGTTTTGTCCATGAGCCACCCTCTGTCACCAAGAGATCCAACAGCTTCTCTAGCTGGCTTCCCGATTTTAAGCAACATTTCAGAACTTTTTGCTGTCAGCTTTAGCTGACATTCTTTTATAAGGCACTTGCCAGGTACTTTTTTAGGCCTTTTTATTTTCCTCTTTGGCCGATCATATTTTTTGAGTTTTCCTCATTGATTGGCTTATTCCTCAGTGATGTCTCAACCATTACACACTTTATTTTTTTTTTAATGAATGATTATCTAAGCTAACAAAAATTGGGAGCTCACTGACCAAGACTGTGTTTGAAGGCTTAAAGCTCAGTTAAGCTCTCCTGAACTAGCAGTCTTTGTGGATATTTTTGAACATCTTCCAGTATGATCCTTGAAACAGTAATCCAGCAATTAGTGACACTGCAGTCAGATTGTGACAACTGTGTTCCTTTGGTTGGGGTGTATTTGATATCAATAAGCCAGTGTTTCACAGGTCCTTCTACTTTTTTGTTAAGCCCACAACACTACAAAGCATCATCGTTCTTAGTTGGGACCAAATATTTAGGTGACTCAGAAAAGAGCTGTTGTTAAGTAGTTCTTGTTTTGTTTTGTTTTTTTCTTTCCCTTCTGGTTTTATTTCTACAAAATGAATTGTGCCTATGAAAGAAATGGTTACAGTATTGTTTATTTTTATTTCTCAAGGGTTGTACAATCTATTCTGTTAAATCCTACTTTTGGAAGCAAAGCGAGTGGTGTTCTGGAGCCAGCTGTTCAGAAATGCTCTTTTAGAAACGAGGATCTTCAACCTTTTATTTCAGCAGAGGTTTGAGATCTGACTTGCGTGTTCCTCTGGAGGTATATTTGTGGCTTTTCATGCGAAGGAGGTAGTTGGGATAAGTACTAACACTTTGCTTCTTACAAGGGATTTTGTTCTTCTCTGGGTAACAGAATAAAGGCGACCAACAGCTTTGTGAAACAGTGTTCCCCCACTCAATTGGCTTTATTTTATTTTACTTTCCTTTTCTGTGTTTCTGTAACTATTTTCTCCAGTCAGTGAGCATCATTAACTTTCCAAGCAACCTGACTGAAATTTTCTGTTCATCTTAGAACATAAAATATTTTAGCAAAGTTTTATTTGTCTGGCTTGGCCATATAGTCAAGTTGTCTGACTATATTGTTTGGTTGTTTGGTGATGGGGTTTTTTTATTTAGTTGAGGTGGGTCGGTTGAGGTTAGTTTGGGTGGGTTGGTTTTTGGGTGGGTGGGTTGGTTAGTTGGGGATTTTTATTGTTTGGTTTTGTTTCTTACCCCCCCGCTCCATCTTGGAGAGTTGAGGATAAATGCTAGGTTGGCCTGTATAGATTTAGCCTAAGAAAATTAATGAAAATTTACATCACAGTAAGAGAAGGCAGTCACTGAGAAATTCATGCTTCTAATCAAAGTGCTAGTAGTGCTCCTGTAGTAGGATGAAAAAAATATTTCACTCTGGCATTTTAGTAACTGTCAGAGAAGAGGAAATTATATGGTTTTTTTTTTGTCATGGAGCTCATGGAATATTTAGTTTTCAAGCTTTAAATTAGTAAGGCATAAAAGTATTTGCATGTATCCAGTCAAGTAACTGTACACATTAAAAAGATACCGTATGTACTTAAACTGTATCATATTGTAATGAAGTTTTAAAGCAGGAGTGTGTGCTTGTTCCAAAGTCTGTATATGACTACAGCTGTTTCCACAGAGATCAATATTAAAGACATATTCTAAAAAAAATGTACAATAACATTATTTATTCAAAAAGGAAGCACAATGCATTTTCAGGGAAAAGAGAAACAGACAGAAAGGCAGGTTAATTACCTATGCTGTGACATTATTTACTGAGAGTAATGCTGACTGCAAATGGAAAATGAATTATGTACTATGAATTTAGTAGGTACTTCACTCAAAACTATGTAGTAATTTTCTGTTCTCAGAGGTGTGTGTTCAGTTGACATTGTAACCTTTTATATATCATGTGCTAGTTCCACTAAAACAGCTTTCAGGTGAAATGATGAGATGAGATTTTTCTACTAAACCTGACTTATCAATATATTACCCAATAGGAGAAAAGACTGTAAGAGAACATGAAGTAGAAAAGAAACTATGAAAACATTTTCTCTTGGGACAAATTATTCCTCACTCTTGCTGGAATAGCTGATTGAAAACAAAGCAAAAAAGCATTTAAAACAGAGCACGAGAGCAATTTGTTCAACTCTTCAGACACAAGTCATTTAATGTAACTGTAGAAACAACTGCCTTGGACAAGTTTTCAAATTATTTTTATGTTTTATTACTTAACAGCAGCCTCTTGCATTATTTTTTTTTCCTGCAGCAGTACTGGCTTCTGTATTGGAAACTATGTTGATTTAACTTATACCTGGTAGTTTTGTTTGGGCTTAAAGTCACTTTGTTGTTTCTTCTGCTGCTGGCTATGAAAAGATAATGTGTTACTTTTGTAACCAAGTTTCATCTGTTAGGTATTTTCCTTAAAATGTCTTCAGTAAAAATTCAAGGCAATTTCTAGACTAACATGCAGTAGTCTATAAATACTGCAAATATCCTGGCTGACTATATGATTTAATTTTGAGATGGCTGGCTCTTTGACCTTAAAACAAAATGTATAGATGAAATCAAATTGGTTAACTGCATTTTCTTCCCAGTTTTGAATATTCTGATAATTCTAGCCAGTGATTGTGGTACCTCTGGATATAGAGCTAAAAAAATCCTGCAGAACATAATTTTGTATAATAGATGCTGTACAGGGCTGAGCCCAGTTCTAATCTCACCTTCAGTGTAATTTCTGAAGCAGAAATAAAACAAACAGGTAATATTATTTTAAGATTGTGTGCTAGCAACATCTGATTCATAATTCAAAACTAACAGCTTAACTCTCAATCCTTCTTATTCAATCTCTTCTGGAGGCTTTGTTGACAGAAAATATTCCTGAGATTCCACTTACATCATATCTTTAATTGTACCAGCACGTTGGGAAACCTTTTGTCCTTATAAGATTCAGTTGTTTTCCAACATAGCGATCTTGCAGCTGCAGTGGTGTATGCTGCCTTCCTACCCAAGTGTCTAGTTCTCAACCATTATGTTTCAGCATTGCTTATTTAAAACATTTAACCTTCCTTCTATTAAAAATGAAACAAACAATCAAACAACAAACAAACAAACAAAACAAAAACAAACAAAAAAAAGCAAAAAACCCACCACCACCACCACCAAAAAATACAACAAAGAGAATTTTTTTTCTTTTTAGACTCCAGTTTTGAAATATTGAAACAGTATTTCTGTTCATAAAATAACTGTCGCATCCCACACAGAGGTATGGGGTGTAGAGGTCACTCAAATTTGTTGGTCCCTTTCGTTAGAAAAGAGCATATGCAATACTCAAGGTCTGTAAACAAACAAATAAAAAACACCTTGTATTTTGCAGCCTGGCCCAATTAGCAGATTATTCAGTGGCAGAAAGATTTATGTCACTTAAGCCTAATTGATGAACAGTTTAACAGCAAAAGGATTTACATAAGAGTTTTACAGCACGTGTGGGGCTGTAAGCCTTATTTTATCATATTACTCATAGCAGGAAAGGCAAAGAAATAGGGGTGTAAGAAAGAAAAAGGGAAGGAAAGGAAGAACAAAAGAAAAAAGAAAGAGAGGGAATCTGCCACCCTTCGAGCTCCACAGTGTGAATGATGGGACTTGTAGTCTGAATCCAGTGATGTGTGTCCTCCAGTGTCTGGTCTGGTTCCGCAATGAGGACGATGGGTTTTGTAGTTTGGATCCAGCAAAATGCAGCATTCTCCTCTGTGTGATTCGGTTCCTGCAATGAGACTGGTGGGCAGAGTGGTCCTCAGGATGGTGGGCACCCAGTGCTGGTATAGCTGGGCTTTTGTATAGTCCTCTGGCTTGCCTGCTTGCGTAATCTTTGGTCTTTTGCACAGGCGTTTCTCGGGGGTGATTGCGAAAGATGGAAATGCCCATTAGCTTGTTGTTGACTTGTAAATCATAATTCACCATATTGCGAGTGTCTCGTCTCCTGCTCCGTGTCCCATCCGTCTCCTGCTCCGTGTCCCGTCCGTCTCCTGCTCCGTGTCCCGTCTCCTGTGGCTGGATGTTGCAGAGCTGGTTTTGCCACAATGTTTGAGACATGACCCTTTCAGTCTCTTACAGCTACAAAGTCTGTTTGCATGAAATGTTGTTTATGATCATATGTTTTCAGTTTGAATTGCTATTCTGGGTCTTTATTGCCTGATAGTGGAGGAAAGCAGAACTTTGGAAATAAAATTAACTGGTTCAAATTTTGCTGAAGTTGCAAGTGCTTATATGCAAACTGTTTACCTGTTTTTTTCTCTCATAATTCACCCACTCTTTTGGTTTTGGCTCATGTTTTTCATGAATTGATTTGTTCTAATTTCACTGCAAATGCATGTGTTTGCTTTTCACTAATTTCCCTGGAAATTCAAATAACCCTTTTAAGTTAGTACTAGCCTTAAACCCATAAACAGACTAGGACTGAAGCCCTCAGTCACCTGTGTAATCTGCGTTCTGTATAACATATTGTAAGTTGTCTCTGTACAATGTGTAAGTTTGTGAGTGTTTGAAACTTGGCTACTTTAGGTGAGAACTAATGGTATTGTCTTTTAAACTGTGATCCAGGAACATTTATTTTATACAGCCACTCATCTGGAATGAAGTTTTAAAACATCCAGGTTTAGTTCTTGGAAAAAAGAGAAATCTAGGTGAAATCTTTGATGACAATGAGAAGCCATGCTAGAGAGTTGTACTCCACAGCTGCATTCCTGGATCTACAAAGTCCAGATCTACCTTTTTGAGTACAGAATAAAACTGCTTCTTGGCATCATGTATGTATAGTACTGGCGTGATAAGAATTTTTTAAAGAGTATGAACAGGCTTTAAAATTATTACACTTAAATATACCTGAGACATTAGAGCAGGAGTGTCAAACTCATTTTCACTGGGGGCTACATCAGCCTCGCAGTTGCCTTACAAGGACTGTATAAATATAGGAGTAGTTACAGCTATGTTATGTCTGTGTTAGAGTAGGAGTAGTTACAGCTATGTTATATCTGTGTTAGAGTAGGTTACAAAAACTTCCAGTGCATTTTTTAAGATTATAAATCTGAAATAGAAAATTTTTTTAATATTGTCTGAAGGTGTAAGACCTACCTATAGGTTTGAAAATTGAGGATTTATTGCTCAGCTCATCTCTACTTCACCTTTTTGTTAGTTTGTGTGACTTTATTGTGACAAATCTTATAGATTATAAAAGGTGTCCTAGTAGGGATCTTTCTTTGTTGACTTGGTGTGGTTTCACTGATGGGTGATAGGATTTGCTCCTTCCTTTATCCACTTAAAAAATGGTTCTGAAAGCTGATCCTGAACAAATCAGTGTTGTCACTGAGCAATATATGTAGTTGCAGCAGTGGGAGGATAAAGAAAGTTGAGGTATCCTTTCACGTGAGTGATGTGACAGTTCGACTTTTATTTCTAAGATGTTCTGGTCTTCCATCTCAGCCATATACTTTATCTTCTGCTTTGAGCAGGTGAGACATGAGACAGTTGTGATCTGAAAGGCTGGCCACCCCAAATTCATGTGGCACTGTTCTAAGTTAATGTACTCTTGATTCACAGTGTGACAACAGACTCAGGTGAGGACAAGTGTCGTTCATTTAATTTATGAAAAGCTGTCCTATGGAGGGATGGATTTTACTCCTTGAGTGAACAACCACATCTTCTTCAGTGAACTGTTAGTTTCCCATAAATCTTTTTTCCTGCTTTGCTATGTAAGGAAAAGTGTTGTCCGTGCATGCTTCTCTTCATTCTTTTTTTTCTTACCCCCCCTCCGTCAAATTTATAGCACATTGAATGTCTTGCTGCAGGGATTGTAGCAGTTGCTGCAATGATTAGAGAGAGCTCTCCTCTCCTCCCTCAAGTGGAAGTGCTTTCCAGAGGTGTAGTTTGGTTTGTCTTAGAAGTGCTGGAAATGGGCAATGCCAAGAGGCAGGACAGTGACCAAAGTGTGACTGTGTCTGCAGCAGGAATTCTGCACCCTGCTCCCTGGTGTCTCTTGCTTTGCTCATGTGTAGTCATCTCCTAGTTTTGCTAACCAGTAGGGTTTTGCTTGGTGTATGTGTCTTCCTCTGCAGCATCATATTTTTCTTAAGATCACTTAAAATGGTTTAGAACAAATCTGGCGTTAAAAGGATCCGGGCACAATGTAATGTGTCCTCTGCCTTCCCATTGGGATTCCTGTGGCTCACTGTGGCTGCAGCTTTTGACCATTACCAAAAAAATTACAGTGCAAAAGGTGATGGAAATGCTCTGCAACCTAAATCCAGAAGGGTTCAGAACATCAGTTATGTATCTGGATTGATTATGAGCGGATTAGCTGCAATCATGTGAGCAGCTTTTCTCATCAGCGTTCCTAGTCGTTTCTGTGTTATGGTCTAAAGATCATTACATTAAAGCCAAAACCAAAGCAATAATACTCCTTTCTAGAACAATTAGAGAGATTTTTGGTCTTAAAAGAAGTAAACAAGCTAAATACCCTTACAGTGATCTAATATTATCTGTATGATGTGTTTACAGTAGCACTTTTTATGATTTATCTCTCTTGATTTAGCTGTAAAATTGTTGCCATTTCTTGAACAGGAACAAGAGAAAAACCAAGTCAGATTCTTTTTTTTTTTTTCTCCTGATGTGTATGGCTGATTTAAGTTTTTTAAAGAGATTTGAAAGAAAAAAAGAAACAGCAACTCACCAGGAAAAAAAAAAAAAAGATAATTTTAGGGATCACATCTAATGGCATGAAATTAAATTAACTTTATGCTGATGTGATAAGTGCTTTTTGCTTTTATTTTGATTGGTTTGTTTGTTTTTGTTTTGTTGGGGTTTTTTTGCTTGTTGGTCTGGTTTT
The DNA here is from genome assembly GCF_963082525.1 of Nesoenas mayeri. Lineage (NCBI taxonomy): Eukaryota > Metazoa > Chordata > Aves > Columbiformes > Columbidae > Nesoenas > Nesoenas mayeri. The sequence continues at coordinate 13,738,966 of NC_137544.1, forward strand.
TTTAGGTGTGTTTTGCTTTTCTTTTTTAGGTTTTTGTTCGGTTTGGTTGGTATTTTTGGTGTTTGGTTGGTTCGTTTGTTTGTTTTTGTTTGTTTTTTTTCCATAATTCCCAAGTGAAGCCTATGCCAGATTGTTTCACCATTGCCAAGGCAACACTATTACACTACGAAACATAGTGCTAGTCCAACAGATGAGTAAAATGCATGGATGAGTAGCTCCTGAGGAATTTCCCTTGGCAATGCCAAGGAGGCTCACAAGTGAAAGGTTTGATACCTTTGGTCAGCGCTTGTGGCTTCCCTGGAAATCTACCCAACCTTTGCTGTGTTATTCCTGTGTGAAATCCCCTTCCCAGCTGAGCAGGGAGGCAAAGCCGTGCTCAAACATGTCTGGAGTACCGGAGGAGTTTTATCTGGCTGTCAAGGGTTTAGATTGTGGGGTGACAATAAAACCCTGGCAGATGTATTGTTAACCCCCTCTCCCCCCCACTTCCCCCTTCAGCCTCTCCCTCTCCCCCCTTCCCACTCAGGACAGGCGATCGGGAGGGAAAGGAGGACAGAGAGAAGAGAGTTGGAAAAATTAACAATGTTTTACTAATGCTACTAATAAGAATAGAGAAAATAATACAAAATATACAAAACCAATCTTGAAAGTCTCAGCAACTGCAGAGCTGGCACCCAAAGTCCTGGATTAGACTCTGCAGCCAACCGGAGCTGGATTCAGTCTGTCACTAGGCCTCAGTTCGCAGGGACAACTAGCAAGGTCCTCTCCTAATGTCGGCCATAGGGAAAAGGGACGAGATCCTCGTGATCTCCCACTTTTATATGAAGTATTCACGTGAATAGAATGTTATACACAGTTGGTCAGTTTCTTGGTCACTTGTTTCTCGTCGCCCCTCTCGCCAGATGTCCATCCATGCTTATCAATAAGTTTACATTCCATTGCTAGGTTTACCAAAACATGTGTCTGGTTCTCCAGGAAAATGCAGTTAATATGAAGGCTTTAGCTGACAGGCAGATTCACTAAAAGAGAAGCTTGTTTTTAACAAAACCAGGACACTGGCAAAGCAGAGAGTTGGACACCTAGGCACAATTTCTAGGTATCTGAAAAACTGAAGAGCTAACAGAGATAATAGTGTAGGAACAGTTTGGGGTTTTTTGTGTTTTGACAGATAATAGAGTCATATAATAGTTGGAGTTGGAAGGGACCTTCAGAGCTCATTTAGTCTGTACCCTCTGCAATGAGCAGGGACATCTTTAACTAGATCAGGTTGCTCAAGAGAACAAGTTGAATATTACTTCTTACTGGTCTTGCCTGTCAAAGTTCCTTTGTATTTACACCAATTACTGTATAGATTTTTATTTTTTAAGTACCTGTTACAATTTTAAGAAAGTCAAAGAATTTGTAAACTCTGGATGCTGCAGTAAGAGTCAGCCTTTACTGATGTTAATTTTATTTATGGCCTACTACTAGCTAGTTATTATGGTGTTTTCGGTTAAAAACAGTTAAGAATTTTTGAGTACTGGCAATACAGCTATAACGATCTTTCTGTATTAGTGTTTGTTAGAACCACCATCATGTCTAACTGTAGTAGGTATCCAATGGATATAGAAATATTTGTGCTTACTTTTAAAAAAAGTATTATTAAAAATGTGAAGATGTTAAAGAACGCTTAAAAATACGAAATACAAGTTCTACACAGCTTGATACCAAATACTTTATCTTTTTATATTTTTCAGTCGAGCTTCTGTTGAATGCCTAATAAATACTGCATAAGCAGCACTGTTATTTAAGAAAACATTTTAAATCTATAGAAGCATGACAAATCTGAGAGATGGAAAACTGTGTATCATTCCAGTAAATTAATTTTGCAAACAACTGCAACTTGGGAGACATTGTTATCTATAGATTAAAGAAACCCAGAAAGTCTCACTTGAGGTATCAATATAGTCTCTTGCAGGAAGCAAGGCTGTGGGATTTGTCTAAATTAATATTTGATTTCACATGCTCTTATAGTTTGGAACATAGATCTTGGAAGGGATAAAAGAGGACAACTCTTGACTGAAAGATTTTTGGTGGTGAAGAGTTCAATGCAATCCTCGGTAACTTTTTGCAATAATAAAAAACAACAACATCCCCCTACCCCTTCCAAAAAAAACACCAACCAAACAAAACCAAACCACAAAAAAACCCCACCACCTTGTGTTTTTTTTAATCTGAATCTATGTCTGTTAATTTACCAGCTCTCAGATCTCATACTTTTATCTCCTAGATTGAAGAGTTTTCTGCACTTTCTTGTCTTATATATGGATACACATGCATGAGTGTTCGTACACAGTGTGATTCTGTTTTTCCAACTCTGTCATTAGTAACCTCAGTAGACCCTAAGACGATGTTTACAAATACATTATTTGTATATTACTATAAGATATGTTGCTTAAATCCTTTAAATAATTATTGTGATACTTTTCAAAGCCATCCCTTTTTATAATATATTTCAGAGCTTCAAAACCCCAAAATAATCTAATACTGGAAATTAATTATCTTGATGACAAGCATCAATAGAATTTTTTTGTTTCTCCTTCCTCATATGTACATCCAAGGACCACGTTGATCCTTTAAACAACATATACATCAGTTTATCATCCACTTCCTTCTTTTTCCTTCCTTGTAACAGGTTTTCATCATCATTATTTGCTGTGGTACTTCTGTATCACACAGTGTTCCTTCTTCCAGGGGTTTTTGTAATTTTATTTTTATTATAACCTGATGGTGAAACAAGATGTTCCTATGAGGTTCCTATGAGAAAAAGAGGGAAATAGTACTGACCAATTTGATAGAGAGCAGTTGTAGTGGAACCGCACACTCGTCGTTGCATCTTTGTAGGTATTACATGGCAAAATGAGGCAATTGTATGGCAATATGGCAGGAAAATGATTAAGCTGATCAGGTAGACTTAGGGTGTTCCTTTGAAGCATGAACAGGCAGCATGGAAGATTACACACAAATGCTTTTAGGGAAGTGTAACAATTGGGGAATAAAAATTGTCACTAGTGATAGATGTCATTTGAGAGGGTGACAGCTTGGTCAGAATATAATGATTGGCAGATCATTTTTTAGGATTTTTTTTAGGAATTTCACATTTAAAGAGGATGATTTCCCAATGTATTGAAGACAGCAGTGGACCAAAAATAAAATGGTTTCAATCTACCTGCCTTAGTATTATTTTGTTTTTGTAAATACTCAGGTTCAGTTCTGCCTCATGGTGAAAAATTACGTGCTATTCAGGAAACGTTCAGTATGTTACCTTTTCATCTTCAGAAGCCATTTCTCAAGGAATAGTTCTAACATATTTGTTTGAAAATACTTTCTAGGTTGTCTTTGTGTGCTTTATGAACAATCAGGTGGGCTGTGCACTGGAAGGATAGCGCTGGCATTGAATTCTACTCTTCTTAATGGAGAGAGGGGAAACCTTGCAAAAGAGAGCAAATTTAGTATTATGGGCTGTCAGAGAGACCAGCTTCTCTCAGCGGACTGTACAGAGAATTTAGGCAATTATGGTAAACAGGTTTCCTCATCTTGCTCTGACATTTGCTGTCTCCATGCTCTGTTTCTAGTGTATCACCTAAAATGAGATACCAGGGTACATAATAAGCAGTGGATTGGTTTCCAGCTGATATAATTGTATTGTAGAGGCACTGCTCTGCATGCCTATCTCTTTTCTGAGGTTTTATTATTCTGTTACCAATCTCCTAAGCAACCTTGAAAGAACTACTGATGTTGTTTATAAAATCAATGAGTTTGGAATCTTTAGAGGGCTGCAGAAAAATATCATGTGGAGAGGAAAAAGGATGCCCTGTAGCATTTAATATGACTTGATGAGCAGCCCGTCAGCTAAGACTTGGGGAAAAAAAGAAAAGACCAGCAAGTGATAGAAAAATTCAGCCATACCTCAAAGTTCAAACGTTTAGTGCATGTTATACCCTGTTGTGCACTCTAGTTAATGTTCATAAGTTTAATTTCTAATTTATCAGGGTCATTCTGAAATATAAACAAAGTACATTTGTCTAGTACACTCAACATTATTGAGAGCATAAGGGTTGAATCAGCTGTTTCGTTTAGAAAATATATCAGCTACAGTTGGCATCCCCAGGTGTTGTTTGAGGCTGTTTTGGCAGCGCTCCTTCCTCAGTGGGTGCTATGCAGGAGTCACGGTGCTTCTATAGGGCACGGTGCTGCTGAAGGCCTCGTTTCTCATGGAAGAGAGAAATGAAGATATTGAGTGTGCTGGGTACATATCGCATACAGCCGTGTTCAAGTGGGGGTGCCACTGTCCAGATCTGGAGTGAATTTGGAACTCTCCACAGTACATGGGTTCCTTCTTCATTTCAGACATGCAGAATATATGTGTTTTGTTTTCCAAGTTGTTGCTTTGCTATGTGGGGTTTTGACTACAGAAGTTAGTGGTTGATTAAATATGCACGTGATGCATAATTTCTGATGCAGCAAAGTTTTATTTGTGATGAAGGTATTTTGAAAACAAATGTTCTTCTAATCCATGGCTGATCAAGATTTAATTATTTGAAGGGTTCAAGGTGTAGGTGATGCATTGTGTGTAATTTGCTGTTCATGCAACACTTCTCATTCTTTGAAAGTATCAGTACTCAACACTTAAAATGCTGATCTGTTCCTTGTATGAATTCTATATGATAAAGTGTATCAGAAATTCAGTAACAGAAGCACCAGTTTGCAATATTACTTGTTTTCTTATTTTTGAGGTATTGTCTTTCTGCTTTAGAGTAAACTCACAGTGTTTGTAATTGAGGAGAATTTTGGTAAGTTTTCTTTGAAAGGTTTTACCTATCAGTTGCCTAGTTCAATGTTAATAAAAATGAATGTTTTAAACACAAATATATTCAGCCATAGTGAAGTACTTGTTACTATTAATTTGGTTAGGTATGTTTGTTTGGTAAAAAGGATAAATTTTAACATCATAACAAATAGCCCTTACAGAAAAATTGAAATCCTGTTGTACTTAAAACTTCTGAGAAATGGAAACAAATATTTCAGTTCTGAACACAGGGATCAGTTAAATATATATATGTTTGTTGGTTGTTTGCTGTTTTTTGTTTGTTTGTTTTTCTCCAGAAATTTATGGGGCTTTTTTTTAGTTTCTTGTCAATTATTTTCACAGGCTGATCCAACAGAGTTGATTCAGGTGGTCACGAAGCACGTTACTCAGTACGGTTATACAGACTGGCCTGAAGAAATGGCAACTTTGATAAATCAGCTGCATTACTACAATGAACGGCTGCTGGATTTCACTCAAGCTCAGATTCTGCAAGGACTTGGCAAAGGAGTGGATGTGCAGAGGTTTACAGCAGATGGACAGTACAAGAGAGAAACAATACTAGGATTGGCAGAGTAAGTAACATCTATTATGTTTATTTTCTTTATTTTAAAATGGAATTACTTTAAGCTTTAAATCAAGAAAGTAAATTGAAAGTAGTGCTGACCTTTACAAGGGATAAGTTACCAGTTGCTTTAGATATTTACACTGTAATGCTGCTACAATTGAAGCCTTTTCTATTTAACTACTCCACTTAAATGAAATGTTGCTCAAATAAATGGGTCGATAACTTTTAATGGAAGCTATAACTCTTTATTTAGTGACTACTAATATTAAAGTTGATCAGGGATGGATTAAATGAGAGCATAGGTGAAGGTCTGATCTTTTCGTCTCTACTAAACCTGCCCTAGCAATCTATTAGGGTACGGTCAAGCATCAAACTTGAATGAACTCTATTTTTTAAAAGATTAAGAAACTATTTTATTTTTAATAATTTAGGTAAAGCTACTGTGTATTAAAATATTTTTCCCCTGTAGTCATTTGGAAGCAATGGAGCCTTAACTTCACATGTTCTGATATTCAGAATGTTTTCTCTCACCTTTTAGTTATCCATAGTAGAAAAACACGAAAGATACAGGATTGCACTGTCTTGTCATTTAAAAAGTACCATTAACGTCTGCATACAGGTACTTTAAGCTGTGAACAAGTAATGAATGTACTTGAGCTCTACATGTTTTGAAGACTATCACAGCTAATTAGTGCTAGACTGTCAGTGGAAGAGGTCTGTCCAATAAGAAGCTTTTAATATAGTTTTTAACCTAATTTTAAACTATTCTGTGCATAAAGCTTTTGAAGAGTCTATATAGGTGTTTACAGCCTTCCACCTATGTAGGTACTTATAGCTACGATTCCAATAGAAATTTGTTAGTAAAATAAATGCTGATATGAAATGCTGAATAATAGTACTATAACCTCAGGTTCTGAATACTCAGCTGCTCCTCTGTGAAGAGAAAGTTCCTTACAATAAGCAGAGATTGAAACATAATATGCAAGTGTTAGTAAAAATAAGGCTTCATAGCATGTGGGTGAGAGTGGTAGTTCCATATTAGGCAATTGCAAAGATCCAATTAATTACTTGTTCAGCTTGCAGCTTGCTTGCTTTAATCTACTCAGTTCACACTTAATCTGCATTTTCTAATCAATATAATGTGCAAATTCAGTATAATTATGTAGCATAATTTTTGTTACTTTTGAATTACCATTAAGTGCCTCATGTTTTCAATATTTTATGAAGTGCTATTTGCAGGAACAATACCTGGAAGAGATGGTATCTTATTCACAAAACAGCTTTGTACTAGAATGAGCAATTCACTAAAACTACTTAACAAATAGTTGTTAGTTTTATCTTCCATATTTGGCGTACTGCTATTAGAGCTTATTGTGCCTTATTTATCAAATGTTTAAAGATCTGGCTGCCTCATACTCTTACTCAAGTTTAGTTCTCAATCAGTTAAGAATTTATTTGGACAAAATAGGGACAGAATGTGTCTGGAAAGGGGTTAGACTGAATGGGAGTTCTTGAGTAATCAGATGAAGTCACATCTAGCTTCAGTCCTTGTACAAGGTCTCTAAATGACTCTTTTACTTGAGTCCAGCTTTTGGGTGGCTTTTTTTTTTTGGTTCACTTTCTTTGAGTTCTTCAGCCCTTCACCACTGCTCTTAAAATGTTGAAATGAGAAGTTATTTTAATGTTTTAATACCAGTTTCTTATTTGTCTTATGTCACTAATCTGAAATACTTATTTTAGCTTTTTAGAAAAATAGTGCAATTATCATTATCCATTTCATATCTGAATATTCAGTAAGCACAGGCTTGGAATGATTTTGGTGCATATGTCCCTTTCCAGAAGAGTAAAGCAGAAGCTCCTGTATAAAACCACTTTGAATGTACTTTACCTCTTATTAGTGCCGTGTTCTGAACTGTTGCGTGTGCTTTTGCAGTGCTGCTCTGCACTGTTGCCAGTGTAGGCACAGCCCCTTCTCCTGTATGCATTGCTGCTGCAGGACTTAACCAACAGCCATAGCCTTCCATCTCATTTTCCTGCTCGAAGCATGAGAAGAAAGTAAATGCTCTCGGCTTAAATCTTCATTTCACTTCTTCGAGTTGGACTTTTTTTTTGAGGATGGGCAACTGGAAAAGTCGATCTCATTTCCCTCTGTTATGATTGAATCCAGTGGTGGTTCTAATGCTCTGTAGCTAACTGATGTCAGCAGAAAGCATTGAAGACAGTGATTGTGAGCAAAGACATGCACATGTATGATACAAAAGAGGCTTTTGAGAACAGAATAGAAAAAAAAAGTGCTCTGAGCTGCCAAATTTTGTTTCTGTGAGCTTGAAGATTGTCAGGTTGTCAGCAAAATGCCGGCTGAATACCACTGCACAGGTGTATTTTTTGATACTTTCGCAGGTATGGTTTTTGGTACTTTGGAAGTGCATGCTAGCACATGGGCAAGGTGACCAAGAACCATCCACAAGAGCTGCCTCTGACTTTGTTTTTGCACCAATCTCAGAAGCACATCCAAACTGTGCCTGCACTGGAGCCTTCTGTGGGGATTTCTCTGGCAATCCTGGGGCTCACAGAGACAGGCAGTAAGGGCTGGGCATGTAAAGGGGTCTGTAAAATAAACTTAAAAGGTCCTTTACAAGGTAATGGCCATTTTTTTCAGCTTTTCATTGTGTCACAACTACTTGTTCTTGTCTTGTCAGTGTTATCTTGACAATGAATAACTTGTTACTCTTCTTCATTTATACAGTGTAATTTCCTTAAACCTCCATTGCCTTATGCTGCCACTGCATGCCACTCTTAAGACAGAAAGACAGGATTTTAATAATTTTATAAAGTGCTTGGAGGAATGGATCCCACCAGCTCCAAGTACCACTCCAGATTTGTACAGTTGACTGAGTTCTTGTGCAGCTAAAACATTCGTATCATCTTCCACTTTCCCTGAATCACCAAATCACAGAATGGTTGAGGTATGAAGGAACCTCTGGAGATCATCTTGCCCAACCCCTCTGCTCAAGCAGGGGTGCCCAGTGCCAACTGCCAAGGACCATGTCGAGCTGGCTTTTCAATATTTCCAAGGTTGAAGACTTCAGAGCCTCTCTGGGCAACCTGTGCCAGTGCTCATTCACCCTGATGGTGTAAAAGTATTTCCTGATGTTCAGATAGAACCTCCTGTGTTTCATTTTGTGCCCATTATCTCTTGTTGTGTTACTGGGCACCTCTGAAAAGAGCCTGGCTCCATCCTCTTTGTACCCTCCGTTCAGGTATTTACATACATTGATGAGATCCCCTTGAGCCTTCTCCAGGCTGAACAGCCCTAGCTCTCTCAACCTTTCCTCCTAGGAGAGATGCTCCAGTCCCTTAATCCCTTCAGTGGACTCTCTCCAGTAGCTCCATTGTTCATTTCAGAACTGCTCAGTTCATTCCAGAAGTTGTTGTGGTATTTACTTTTTAAGCAAAGGGTTATTAGATCATTCCTAAAGATCACCCTTTCCTTCTGTCAAGATATTCTGTATCTCAATCGATGATACAAATAAAGTAATATATTGTAGGGTTTGTGGGGTTGTTTGGGTTTGGTTTGGTTTTTTAGTTAATTAAAGTATTGAGATCAGTGTTGAGGACTAGCCTGCAGAATAGACATGAGGAAAAAAGCTTTTTACAATGAGGGTGGTGAAACACTGGCACAGATAGCCCAGAGAGGTGGCAGATGCATCATCTCATCTCATCCAAGGCCAGGCTGGATGGGGCTCTGAGCAACCTGATCTAGCTGAAGATCTCCCTGCTCATTGCAGGGGGGTTGGACTAGATGACCTTTGAAGGTCCCTTCCAACCCAACCCATTCTGTGATTCTGCGAATACTGCTGTTAAGCTTGTCACCTCCAGCATATTTTTTCCCAAATATCCTGTTTTCTTTCCCTTAGCCAGTGGCTTACTCACTGTGCAGTTCTTGCATCAATGTTCACTTTAACTAGTAACCCTTGTGTTGACAGCACATGAAATGATTTCTCAAAAATGCAAAGGAATGTAAGTTTACATATATTGTGATTTGACAACAGTTGTTGTATATCCTTGGTTAAAAAGAGATCTGCTTTTATGTACTTGAGTGACAACCTGCACAAACTGTGGCTACTAATCTGGAATTTACAGTGTCATTTTGTCGAGGTACTTCTTAATGTCAAAAAATAGAATAGAACATCTTCTAAAAGATCACGTGAGTCTTACTGAGTATTTTTGAAAAAGTTTAGATCATCGTCCTCTTGCACAGACATCATTGCTTGCTGCCTTAAAAGCATCTGTTTGTGTTGAAGTGAGTCTAGTTTCAAGAGGTTGGGTTCAGGCAGCCTTGCCGTGCTGGAAAATCAGAGGGAAGGTGCTGTGGCCATTGGAATAGAAGAGACAGGATACTGTGTGGAATTTTTCGTCTTCCTCTTCTTCTATGTATTTCAATACATACTTTTATTTATCTTAAAATATGTTTATTTTAATTGTAATACTTGTCTTATTCCCCTTTTACTTTGCATACGTGTCTTTCTGCGTAAAGTGCCTAATATTTTTCAGGATTTGCCATATCACTTCTTGTGGATTTTGTCGTTGTTTTTATCATTTGTTTTTGGTTTTGTTTTTTACATGTGTGTGTGGGTTTTTGACTACTATAGCAATAGTTACAATGCAAAGGCTATTCTGATAGCTGATTGTGAAGTTTTTTTAGCATTATGTTCTTTCTTGGCATTTTGCTTTTCTATTCTTCATCGTATATCTTATTTTAAGTTTACAGTATCTGTCACAGTGGAATGTAATGATATGTTGGATTGAGTGTCTAAAAATCAGAATTGAGGTGTATGGATATGTCAGCTGTGCACCTACAGCGGCAAGAAAGTCATAGACTCCAGCTGTCAGCCTTGTTTAGCATAGATCAAGATACAGTATAGAGCTATGTTTGTAAATGACAAAGAAAAAGAACAGGGAGGATTTGTTCTCTAATCCGTAGGGTTTTCTGCTTTCCTTTTAGTGACATACATGGATCATGCTGTACTAAAATGTACTAGAAGTTATTGTTGCCTGTGCCCTACCCCCTCAGGGCTGCAGAGAACAGTGTAAAGAACCTAAGGAAGGTGTTAAACAGAATTTGATAAAGTCACTCAAGTTTCTGGAGTTAACATGTGTCCTATATTAATATAATTTTGTAAACTAATTTACTGACAGTCGCTATTGTATATTGTGATAGTTCTTGTTCTGTAAGGCTTTTTTCCTTATTCCCAAATGACTTTTTAATTACAGAATCTAGACAAATAGGGTCAGCAGAATTCATATTAAATGCAGTTTTAAAGAAGTTGCTCATGACAGGCCTGTTAGAGTGTAATTACAAAGTGATAGTCTTTTTCTTGGAATTATTCTGATGAAACAAACAAGCAAACAAGCACCACAGCATCAGCCTTAATAATATTGCTCCTATACCAGCCTAAAAACAAGAACCACCTGTGTCTGTTGAACCATATGAACTTCAGTGGATTAGTAGAAATTAATATGAAGTTATCTTCAGGCTTTGATCACTTAACAGATTCTGCATCTGTTGTTTTGTTAAAAGAATATACAATAATAAAAAAAACAGATTTTGATATTTTTAAGACATGTACAGAGTGGAGCTGGACATCTTCAAACCTTTCTTTAGTCTGCAAACATGCAGAGTCTTTCTGCCTGTGAACTTCTAGGAAGAGCTTTAAGGACCTACATACCGGTTGTGCCAGAACACTGTAGGTGCCAAATACAACACGTTACATCCTTTATCACTTTATAATAGAAATGAAATGAAATCAGAAAGTTTTTCTTTGGCACAAAGGTGAAGCTGAAACTCTCATTGAGAACCAGAATGCTTTGTGTATTTTCATTTAACTGTAATTCTAGTTTCTTGGTTTATGAAGAAAAAAATGTAAAAAGAAATAGTTTTCTAATGTAAAAATTTATTTTCCTGTGGTGTCTCTAGGGGCTTAGTGTAACTTTTCCTTCTTTCCGCTCATGTCTCTCCTCTATAAGAACACTTGAAGAAAATGTCTACAAGATTGCTGTTTCTTTGGCTCAGCGATACAGTGTTCCGCTTTGGGAGGTTTATATGACCCATCTGGAATTTTTGTTCACTGACAGTGGGTAAGTTGTCTCCCCTGCAAATACATATACAGTTTCTTTACGCAGAAATATGTGCTAACCTATGAGAAAATTGAAGTATATTGGGGGTATAGTTCGGTTTGTGTTTCCGTATTTCTTGTGTTGTGATACTTTGGGAATTTTTGTCTCTACCATGTGATGCTTTTGTAACTGGCCATGAAAATAGGTGTTACAAGCAAGGATAAAGTCCATCGGTGTCTTATTGTTCTTCTGAGTTTGTTTCCGTGTTTAGGTTTCAATGGCTTTGAATGCTTAGTGCTCTTCTCCAATAACAACTTATCTTATTTTTACAGCCTCTTGGAATATGTCTTGAAGCTTAATAGTTTTTATACAATGATTTTAAAAAACCCCAAACTTAACTGTATATTGATCTCTCTTCTACATAATAGCAAAGGAAATTAATATATTGGAGCTTTCCATTCATATTATTATCTATTCATTTTGGTTTCAGTTTTTTATAGAAGCACTTTTTTTTAAAACTGTTTCTTTGGAATTGTTCCAGCCTACAAGATTCTAGCAGAACAGATGGGGCATTGGTGGGGGCATAAGGAGAGGGATGCTTTTTGTTTCTGTTGCATAGTTGGTTCCAGGCCCTTTTTATTTTATTTTTTTTTTTTAACTTTGACATCTTGTCAGTAAGACAAGTACTTTTTGCCCACTGAAAGATGAATAAAGCCATTTGATGAAAGACTGAGCTACTTGCCTGAATAGTGCACTCAGACGACAGTGATGTAGAGCCCCCTGTGTAATACAGCAGCTCTTATCTACTGTTCTGACAGACATGATCAAATTAGTCTAGTTTGTTTCAAATTTTAAATTGTGAAAGCAGCTTTAGCTTGCAGCAGCATTTGTACCTCTCTTAACATTAACTATTAATTAAAAAGCATTAAAACGTTTTATAAAACATGAGGCATAAAAAAAAAAGTCTGATAGATGCTGGTGCAAGATCTGAGAAGATGAAATAGCATTCTAAGATTTTCTTTACTTCCTCCAGAAAACAGAGGAGTCATACCCTCTAAATTTTGATGCTGCTAAATTATTTAGTGCTTTAAACAAAATAGACAGTCAGGATATAAACATAGCAACACTGGGGTGAATGTGAAAGAGCCAGCTGACTTCTCTGGGACTAGAATAATACCGAAGGTATTTTGCAACAGATTTCTGTCGTTTTCTTTGTTCTTGTCCTCCATGAGTTAGTATTCATAGAATTCTGAAATCACTGATGTACAAAGTAACAACCTTTTCCCTAATGAAATTCAAAAAACTCTTGAAAATTGATGTATAATAGCATAATATGCTGCTGAGTATGTTTTTGTTGTATCATAATCTCATTTTAAAGTTGATTGACAGCATATGGCCATTACAGTCTATTTTAGTCTTGGGATTATGGCATTAATAATGCATGTCTCATTATGCATTCATTCTGAATTGAAAAGAAGTTTATTCTAAGACTTAATCTCTTTAACCAAATATACAGTATTTCTATAAGCCACTTTACATAGGGAGAAGCTCAAGAGAAGCGCTTGCATAGTTTGTATTAACTATTTATTTGATTACTTGTTGACCAATAAATAGCACATCTTTTTCTTTTATGCTGTGAATTTAAGTCATGAAAATTATTTAGTATTGCATTTTTTTTAATTTGATAGAAATTCAATTGATTCTTTTGAAAAATCTAATCACATTTGAATACCAGAAATGAAAAAAATGCATTTGGTTATATAAGCAACAGGAAGTTTAATGTTTGCCTGTCACAGAATCTATTATTCAAGAATCTTTCTGAACAGCATGATGAACCCTTCATATCCACCACCAGCCCCACCCCAAAAACATGGCAAACTTCTGTAGATCCTGTTAGTATAATTTCATGTCCATCTATCATTTAGTTTGAACTTTGGATCTGGACAGAAAAATCTGTTCAGATTACATTCTTGAAATACATCAGATCCAAGTGTCTGTTTTATCTGATGCTAAGAGTGACTGATGGTTTATTTCCATTAATATTGTACTTATTTCCATTAATAAGGTAGAACACTTGACAACAAGAATTTAGAGAATTAACTGGCTTATATTCTAGATGTAAAAATAGTTCAAAAATAACTTATTCTCCCTCAGAAATCAGAGAAACACTTTTAAGCTGAGAGAAGGTTGAGTTTGTAGTATTTGCTGTAAGAAAATCATCTTTAAGGATGAAACTGGAATATATTTTACTTGGATATCAAAGAGAAACACTAACTTACATGTGGCATTTATACTCAGGAAAAAGTGATGTTGAAATTCTAATTTAATCAATTTAAAGGCAGAAGAAAATCAAATGGGTTTAGAGGACATCAGATTTCCAAATGAAATGTACCACCTCATGTGGCATATGATTGGACTCTGGGGAGAGTCAAGGTGATAGTCATCTATAGCTTACTTCTTTCCTCAGATTTTAGGTAAAACTTTCAGTTGAGAAAGGTATAAACTTGAGATGAAGCTCACCTGATATGCACCCATTTTTCTCCCAGCTGAGGAAGAAAGGAGTGATTGCATTCAGCTGTCTTTTCTGCAGTCAGCTGGAGGTGTCTGGATACGTGCTGTGAAAGAGCTAATGTATTCTTTTCAAAAGGCTCAGGACAAAAAATTTCCTGAAGCAGTGAGACTGGGAGACTGGCTGAGGTCAACCCAAGACATGCTGGTATTTTCATAAGCTTTCATGGATGACAGTTTGAGAAGCAACTTGATAAAACTGTCAGATGAAATATGCTAAGCATGAATAATAGTGTCAAATAGATTAACCAGTGAACACGAGCCAATTTTCAGTGATAATATCTCAAAGCACGCATAGGTCCTCATTGACTACAGAAAATAGAATGTAATAGGTTGAGCGAACTTAAAATTGGGCAACAGGAATTTCTAGCATCATTCAAACATAAGTTTGTTTGTTTGTGAGGTTTTTGTTTGTTTTGTTGTTTTGTTCTAAAAGGCTTCCTGTACACATACTTGGGACATATGTCTACTTTTACATATAGGTATGCTTAGAGATCTGAGATGCTGCTTTGAATCCCGCATCAGTGTTCACAAACCTTAATCTACATGTCCGAGTCAACAGATCAGGAAATAAAAGCGCTCCTTAGCTTTTGTTTTTGGAGAATAACAACCATCTAAATATTTATGAATGACTATTTACTCTTTCAAAATGTCTTACAAAGTTGAACCTTAAACGAAGTATTGTCCTGTCTCCCAAATGCACAGCTGAAGAGTCTTTCATGGCATGTCCAGGCCTTTAAAGCCAAAATTATTTCCAAACGCAGGTTATCGACAGTGGAAATAGAAGAAAGAGCACAAAGCCTTGGTCTGTTTGAGACTTTGAAAACCAGTCCGGAAACCTTACATGAACACATGGCTAAATATGTTTACCCAAGCATTGAAGGCAGAGATCACCAGCGGTTGCTTTATTACTTTACACTCCTTGAAAACTGTGGTTGCTCGGAAGTGGTGAAGCATCCTCTTAAACCTGAAACTCACATCCGACTCCTGAAAAAATTCAAAGCAGTTGCGCCAGGTAGGAGAGTTCCTATTTCTTTTCTTCATAGCTGTATTTATTATTCTTTTATGTGAGTGTTGACATGGTTGTGCTTATCTAGTTTATAGTCTCCAGGTAATTTTTTTTCAGGGAGCGTATCAGATGAAATGATTTAGTAGGTTAGTCATATCTTGTAGGAGTAAGTTTCTTCTCTTTGTACTACTGGAAATTTGGTTTATCACAGCAAGCAAAAAATATTTTAAAGCAGGGTTGGTGATACAAGTTAAAATTATTGGCAATGATTCATAGTGGATTTTTAAGGAAAAAATACAGACCTCCTAGAGCATGCTTTTTAACTCTGCAAGTTTAACATGAATATTCTCAAAGAATTTAAGACAGTTTACCTTTGAAAAGTCTGAGTTACATAGTATATTAAGAACTTTAAGTGTTCTGGTTGTTTGTAGTAGAGGGTAGTTTTATTTTATGTTTTATTGTTGGTGTTACCTTTTACTTTAGCGGAACTACAACATTATTTGTCCTCCTACATTATCAGACAATGCCTATAAAAGTGAACTGCTGGAAAGCACTTTGAAATTTTGAACACAAGTTTCAATTTGCTTCTTAGTCAAGTGTCAGCAGTATCTTGAATTTCATTTGAATAACTCCAAATCCAGCTTCAAAATGAAAAATACACACTGTATGGAATGACCTGCCATGGGGCTGAATTACTTGTTCAATACTGGAACCTTATGTGTGTCAGACACTAACTTTGCTGCAGAAGCTTGAGAGACTGTGCATATGAATTCATGTGTTGCAGGAAGGAAAAAAAAGGCAGTAATTTTTGGAGGAGGAGGAATTGCCTTTAGTTCTTTCTTATTGATGTGTTTAAACACTTGAGTTCTGTGATTCTTGTCAAAGAAAAATCTGACAAGAAGTTATTGTTTCCCTTCAAAGCTGTTTTTAAAAATTGCCCCTCCACCCCCCCAAAAAAGTCCTAGAACCATACATCAGACATAAATTAGTCACTTTGTACAGTGAAAAATTAAATCTATTGTATCACACAATTAAAATTCTCAGTGTTGAGCATATTCATAGATCTTAGGCAGGGAACAACATCAAAGTGTTTGTAGAGGTTGCAGGCCCTAAGCATATGAAAAAAAACATGGCAATAGAAGTTGGTTGTCTTAGGAATTATATGCTTTGAGAATAAAATAGTATTGTTCCTAGAAATATTTTGTTGTTGCTAGGGTAATTTGCAAGAGTTTTCCTGTGGGAACCGAAGTAGTAACAGGACTCTTGTATTATATAGTTATTCATGTAAATGTATTTGTGTGTTCTGTCTCTAGTTGACCTCATTTAGTTTACCAATTGTTACCTGACCAGAATTCATCTTTTTTAATTATTAAAGACTTATGTCTTGAGGTGCTTGGGCTTTTCTTGGCTCTATATTAAAAACATAGTAGCACAGTTTTGTATACTATATACATATTATTTTTTCTTTGAGAATTATTTTATTAGTTTGTATTGATATGTAATGTTAAAATATGCTCCAGGGAGTGAGAGATTTCACATGCATCAGGACATCATAAAATCCCAGCATTACCTGTACACAAACCTGTTTTCCTCCCCAGTCTGTCAATATGTATGATTGTCAAAGGAGAGGGAGGGGAGTCTTTCTGGTTCTGCAGATACTGCTTTAGTAATGATTGTTTAACACAAAAAATGTGGAGTTTTAGTAGATTTAACTATGAATAACGTTTATTTTGTTTGCCTCATTCTCCTTGTGTCAATAGGTCTTAATTACAAAAAGCTAACAGATGAAAATGAAAACCCTCTGGAAACACTGGAGCCCATCCTTACAAGTCAAAATATCTTATCTATTTCCAAACTGGCTAACAAAATTCCTAAAAATGATGGCAGCATGCTGTCACCAAGCTCTGTTTATACTGTCTGGTTACAAAAGCTTTTCTGGAATGGTGATCAGCATCTCATTAAAAAAATACCAGAGACCATGGAGGAGTGGCTACATGCATATGATATGTGTTCAAAGTACTTCGATAGACTTGAACCAGCTGATATTGTCACTTTTATTGATGAAATTACCTTTTCCTCAAGAGCTGTCACAAAGGTAAGCAGATATATTTAAAGAATTTGAGGCCTCAGGTGAAGCACAGTTGAATGTAGTATGAAGGAGAAAGTCTCAACAAAGTTTACATTCTTCATTTTACAGTTTTTAAAGATAAATTCATAAACCTGTCTTCCTTTGCCTACCCCTTCCTTTTATACCTGCGAGTATAAAAAAAAGATTTTTATTCAGTTAGAGGAGTTAGCTCTCTGGATAAGAGAGTTTTTGGTGGAATCCCAAAGTCTCTGTATTCTGGTTCAGCAGAGAATAAGATATTCTTCTTGTGTATTTATTTATTTTACTTGCACTCATCCTAAAATTCATTGTGCCGCAGGCTGGTGTTTAGTAGCAGGTTTTTGCATTCTGAGTAGGATACTCCACAGAGAAGTGTTCTGGGCAATGCATATGGTTTCTAGGCACTGTAATAATATAAATGATAAACTCTGTCATAATCTCCATCTGGCTGAAAGCCTGTTATTGAAAGAGCGTGCTTTCATGTCTGTAACACATATTGCCAGATCTGCAGTTTCTTTTTGCCCAGTGAAACCTACTTATGAGGATATTTCTAACATAAGGTTTTACCTGTGCTTTCTTACATACCTTTACTGCCAAGCACAAGAAGGAAAGAGATGAGGTTTATTAGATATTTCCTTATTAAAAGATCTTGAGATGTCTTCACTAACTTCATCTGAAACAAAAAACTGATAAAGAGGAGGTGTTTTGTGGGTGTTTTTGTGTCATTATCTTCCCTGTTCTGGATTGTGCTCATTTTCCAGAGGTGTTTATTCACCATGTTCAGTGATATGAATTTTGTTTCCTCCTTGGATACTGCTTTAGTGTTCCCATAATATCAGTATAAATTTATTAGAGCCCATCTAACTTGTATCTATACCAGAATTTGGTGGAAAAAAACTTCTTTGAAATCCTTGGAAAATGAAAAGCTTTGCCAGCTGCAGACTTGTGCTTTGATCTCGTTGTGATGCTAAACCAACATGTTTTATCGCTGATTCCATCAGCTGTCTCTTAAGCCTGTTCAGCAGAACCACTGTCTTGTTTAGGTGTTGTGAACCTTTTAATCACGTGATCGTACTGAGTGTTTCATGATTATCGGGAAATCCTGTCACTCATCCTGAGATCTCAGCAGCCAGGGCTTGACTGTCATCTAATGAGAAGGAAGTACTGTCCTCATGTATGGTCGATGCTGGCAAATACTTGAAACTCTTGCTATTAATATATCTTGAGCATTTCAAGATGAGTTCCATTTATTCCAGGTGAATGGTGCAGGGAGGGGATGGCTGGCCTCCACTGTTGGATCTGTTTTGAAACACACTCTCTATTTTTCTTTATTTCTGTTCAGGATTCTAATACAGTTTCTCTGCTCTCTTAAGATGAGTAGGAAATATTGATGACAGGATTATTGTGGCTGGTGGCCAAGCAGAACTTTTATAGCAGAAATCTGTTAGCTTTGTGGCCATGAAGGATACTCAAGAAGTGTTTGAAACAGTTGGTCAAATCAGCTGATTTAGTGTGTCTACTGCACTGGTTTTGGGAATGAAACAGTTGTTTCACCACTTTGCAGCTAGTTTTGCATCAGGATCCCATCCAATTTTCGAGTGGAAGTGTACAATGAAAAATTATGATTGTAGAGCCTGGAAACATTTCTCAGACATCTCTTTCCTCTAAGTTTGATTTGAAAAATGCTTCATATATAAAAACTGCTTTTTGGCTTGCACTTTTTACTTAAAATTTTATCCTGTTCTGAGACTACACTGGTCATGTGATCACTCTTATAATCACTAATTCAGCACTTTCTTCCCAGCCCAGTTCTATGGCCAAGTACTTTTTATATCAGTTTCCCATTCCCACAACAGATGCGCATTTCTGTATTTCATAGAAATGCTGAAAAAAAAACCCATGGTAGTTATGATCAAATAATCTGTGTTGTCACTAAGACAGCTGAGTTTTCTCACACACAGAAAATTTGTGGTAAGCTGAAGTGGACCTTGAGAGAAAACTTAAAGCGAGATAGTGTAAGCAGGTTTTTTAGGAGTGCTGAGAGGTGAATTCTCTCCTTCCCTATTTGCAAAATAAAGATAAAAAAGCAACTGCTGCACACACACCATCCCCTTCCCACTCACTCAGAATTACAAAAGGAGAGGGGGGAAGGAGAGATGGAGTCGTCCAGTGAGGTGATGAAACACACTCCATCATTATCCTTGTAGAACAGCACTTCCATCTAAAAGCCCTTCTTGGTCAGAAATGATCAAGAAGAGTCTTGCATGATGAGGGCTGGTGCTACGCTACATAGCAGCAGAGGCTACATGAGTTGAGCTTCAAGGGTACCAGTGCTGTTGTCATGATGTGGGAATTTAGGAAGCAAGATGTCATATTATCCCCCACCCTTTCAATATATCAGCAGTAGTAAGCAGAGGCAGGTGACAGGCCAAAAAGGCAATAGGAAGCTGCTTCTGCTTCTGTGTCCCTTGATATGACAGAGAACCTGGGAGCAGAATGTGTAATTATACCAAAGGGAATGAAAATACAGGGATTTAGTGCTAACTTCTGCGATTTCTAGTTCTTACTGAGAAAGACAGGAATGTGCTGGAATTTTGCAGGAGGCCCTTTTCTTCACCTATGCCTTTCCATTTGCTCTTTTTTTCTTTTTAAAAATATATTTCAGCATGAGACACTGTGTTTGTGTGTAATGTCAATAATTACAGCATGGTTGGTAAACAAGAGAGGGCAACTAGAGGTCTGATGTATTAATATTACAGAATCTTATTCCTGGTCACATAGAGAAATAGTTTGCATTTACATGGTGTGAAGATGCTGTTGCTGTTAAGTGCGTTGTTGCTCTGTCTGTCCTAGTAGTAAATCATGTCTGAGAGGAAGGAGGTAGTATTGAAAATTGAAGGATAATTAACTTTCCAATGAGTTGGGCCAGCAGTGACTGAATAAGAAGGTGGATGAATAAGCAGCGCTTGACTGGGCAAAGGACTTGAGAGAATGTCTAAATTGGAGAAATGGATGAGGAATTTGCACTTGTGAAAGGGCAACTAGTGTTGTAGTGTGAACTTGTGGTTTAGAGTGTGGTGAGATTTCAGATGCTCTTGGCTCTCAGAGCTCAGAGACTCTTTTCTCCCATGTTTCTTGCAATCATTAGAAAATAGTTACTACCTGGAAGATGAGATTCAGTTCCCCAACCCGAAGTGTTCAGAGATGTGGTGACATTGGATGGTGGGAACTGTGTGAGCAGAAATGCATCATAGTGGGACTTCAGTAAATCATAGACCCAAAGTAATATGGTTAATGTACTGTATATTCTGTGTGAGACAAATCAGACTGCTTCTAATATTTGTTGATCTGCAGCATATCCTTTAGGATGTGTTTTACGTTTTTTGAGGAGTTAAGGGTAACCTGTGAATCCAGAGTAATCCTTGATTGCTCTAGCAGCTAATTATTCACAGCTTATTTTTTAAAAATGCCTTTTTTTGCTAAGCTGAATTTTTCTAGTTTTGAAATTCCACCTATAGACCTTTTGTCTGCTATACTAAAGAGGTATTAATCAAAATTTACTTCCACAGTCAGACATTCAGCAGAGGCAGCTTAAACTTGGCTTTGATAACCTGAATAGACTGACCTTGGGAAGGTTTCTGCTCTCTTTTTTTTTTTGTTCTTTTCTGTTTTTCCCAGTTCTTGCGTTGTTATCACAGCTTTTCTTTGGATCCAGCATCCCCGTTAAGTTGAAGAAAGTAGAGACTGATGCAATATTCCTGTTGCGTTTGTGGTAAATGAAACAGGTGAAGTCCTTTACTCATCAGTACCCTCCTCACACACTGAAGGTCTGAGGTATTGATCTTTTGGCCACAGCAGCTCACTGCCGCAAGCAGTGGGAGGGTGGCACTTCTACTTAGGAACGTTTTTATTTCTGAATAGCTTTTCAAGTTTTTCTGAGTAAATAATAATTCAGTCCACCTCCGTAGTGGCACATGAAAGCTATTTGCATGTATGGAACAGATTTCTCCCTAAAAGGGAGATAGTCCAAAACTTCAGTGGAACTTCTGCTTACATTTTTGCATGCATTTTGAGTTGGTCATCTTTTCTTCCAGCAGCCCTGTTTGCTTTTAAGTAATGCTGACTTCATAGATTCTTAATTACATTATAGTAATAATCATATCAACTTTTTTATCTTGATTATTTCCAATTCCTTTTGTGTGATCTGTGTGAAGCATTTTAGGTAATTTGGGGTTTGTTTTTATTCCTTTGTTGCCAACATTTCGTTCCTTGTGCTATAGCTATATCTACAAAGAACCATCTGTTTCAGAGCTTGTAGGCCATTGCCCTGATCTGTGTTGATTAACAGTACTCTGAAAAAAAATCCCAGCACAACAAAACCCAAAAACAAAACCACAGCTGAAAATAATTACTTTTTTAATGGCTGTGTTTTCATTATTGAGCACACACCACAAATGGGGATGGGCACAATATATTGATTAGGAAGAAAAAACTATAGCTTTGGACAGCAAAAGTAGAATAACAAGCAGCAATATCATCAGGTAGGTCTTCTATAGGGAAAGAGAAGTTGAAATTTTCTGTACACAGGTTCTTCCATAGGCTTGGCCACATTTGTTCAAACTGTGGCTGACATTTTTGTTTACTATTCCATCCAACTTATTCTCCAGCTTCTGATGCGAAGAACGAACTTGGCTTTCAACTTGATGTTTTTAATGGAAAGGTTGACTCTTCTCTGTGTCAGTAATGCTTTTTTAACCATTTTCTTCTTGCTCAAGCAGGAACACAATGTCCACATTTTGACCACACACCAGACGGATGTGGAATGGGAACCTGTTACAGCTGAATATTAACCTGCATCATTTTATCTTTCAATTTTAATGACTTTAAATGGCATTTGAAATAATTGTATAAAAAAGTTCGGTTTAAAAAAAAAAGCCCAAAGTAATGTTCATATCTTTTGTCTGACTGATTGATTTCTTAATGCTGTATAAAATGCTAAGGAAAAAGACAGGACATGACATTGCCTGAAGATGTACAAGAAGTGTGTTAATAGTGTTCTTGCATAGCATGACTGCATTCAGATATTACCTTTTGAATTACTTGGCTTCTTTTTATCACTTTTGTATCCCTATGTCCCAGTTCAGTTGGTTTGTTTTGTCTGACCTTGTTTTCTGCTTTAGTATTGACAGTACCTCTTTTTCTAGTACATTTTTAGATACTTCATTGTGCCTTGCCATTAATGTAGTTATTTTAATTATATCTACTTCAGTACTGCATAATAGGAAACTTCATGAATAATGTATTTTCTTTAGCTAGTTCCTTACATGCATTGAAACTTTTACAGTGATCTCCATATGAACTGTACTGAGTTTGGCAGGGATGGAGTTTCTTCATAGCAGCCTCTATGGGGCTGTGCTTTGGATTTGTGACTAAAACAGTGTTGATAACACCCAGCGTTTTGGCTGTTGCTTGCACAGTGTCCAGGCTTTCTCTTTGTATCAACACTCTAGCCCTGAGTAGGCTGCAGGTGGGCAAAAAGTGGGGAGGGGGCACAGCCAGGACAGCTGACCTGGACTGGCCAAAGGTGCGTTCCATGCCTTATAACATCGTGTTCTGCAGTAAGAAATGGGTCGGTGGGTGTCCTCCAAGATGGTTGTTGCTGGGAGACTGGCTGGGCATTGGTCTGCTTGTGGGAGGTGGTGAGTGATTGCCTTTGCATCGCTTAGTTTTGGTTTGTTAATATTTTTTACCTCTCTCCTTCATGTATTAAACTATCTTAATCTCAGTCAACAAGTTTTATTGATTTTTGCTCTTCTTTTTCTGTCCCCCCTCCCCGCAATGGAAACTGGGAACAAGCTTTTGTTATTCCATAACTGTTTAACCTACATCTGAATTAACTAATGTAATTTACTTTTCATTCCATATTATCTGGTTGGCTTGTGGCTACATGACATTTAGTTGATGGAATATATAAAGCTGGGATTTATTGGCAGAGATGGGAGCTGGGCCAAACTGTTCCATCTGAACATCAGGAAACATTTTTCATTATGAGGGTGGCTGATCATTGGCGCAGGTTGCACAGGGAGTTTGTGGAGTCTCCCACTCTGGAGATATTCAAAAGCCACATGGGGATGCTCCTTGGCAACTGGCTGTAGGTGGTCCTGTTTGAGCAGGTGCTTTGGAGCAGGTGCCCTCCAGAGGTCCCTTCCAAGCTCACCCATTCTGTGTTTCAGTGTTACCGGGATCCCAGGTTCCTGTGGCAGTAAAAGGAGGGGACCTGTTTCCATAGTCTCAAAGTTGCATGCCAGTCACTGGCAATGAGAGTGTCATGGTCAACATCTCCATGTGCAAGTGAATATTACTTGTACAATACTTTATTAAGAAATACTTATGTATTCTGCAGGAAATTGGATCCTGAAATGAGTTCTTACCCTGAGGAGTGAAATCTGTTGAGCTGAAATAGTATGTGATGTTTCTTGATTTGAAAATGAAAGAAAACAGATTTTGAGGATTTTTCATTCCACATTATAGCCTATAGAATTAAAAATCTTTTTAAACTGTAAAAGCTTTTTGGAAAGAAATCTCCACATGCAAACAAATATTGAACTGGCCCCTAAGCTACTCTTTTTTATCAATGGACATGATACCCAATCTCATTACTGAAGCTGACTAGAAGTATGGAGGTTAGCCATTCATGCTCTGTAATAAAATAACCAGAGAAATGATATGTTAGTAGTGCTGCATTTTGCACTATGCAAATATGAATGAAAAATTAAATTAGTCTTGGGAAAGAACCTGTATTTTTTTTTTTCCTAATGCTTTATTCTGTATGTGCTTATGGCATCATGACATCTAAACTGGCAGTATATTCACGCTGTTCTCTAGGATATAACAGTTACATGGAGTACTAAAATTGTTTGCTTTTTGCATCTCTTAATTGCATTTTGAACATTAGAATGTACAGTAGAAGGGGAAAAATAAAATATGTTGCTGCTTTCATCTTCTATCATGTTTATAAAACAGATACATAAATCCATCTGTGGCTGTTAAATTTTAAGGTGGTGAGGAGAGTATCACTTTTTCCTCGCTTAGAGCAAAACCTGATATGGAGACCTTGTTCAAAGTAACAAAATCACAATTAATTACTTTTGGTGGGAATGGAACTGAGTTGTGTTTGGAACTTAATACTAAAATACCCTTTGTATTTACCCTGCTAATACTGGCAAGTTTTCTTAGCTCTTACAATAATGTCCATCTATTTTGCTTTTATCATTAAAAAACATCCGTTAGACCACACTGTGGTTTGCAGCAACAGCATGAAAACAGAGGAGTAAACCCAGCATCTTTCACTGGTTGTTTTTAGGGGGAGCATGGAGCATGAACTTTCATATGACCAGTGCTGTAGCAGTTTAATTTTCATCTTTCTATGGTAATTCAGCCTCTTTCCTTTTCAATGTGTCATGCAAATTTAAGATTTGTTTTCTATTTTTATGTATCTCATAATGAAAATTATTTCTATGTCTTTATCCAGTTTCCAGTAACTGAAAAACCTAATGCTGTCGTTTAGGCAGAGGAGACTCCAACCCATTACAAAGTATCTTGCATCTTTAAAAACTGTACTTGAAGTTATAAAGTAATGAATTATACATTAATGTTTAAAATAATATTTCAGACTTTGTTTTGGATTTATAGCTGAAATTGTGTCTATCATGACTTAAAAGCACAGTTTGCTGCAAGTACTGTCTGTATAAAGAGTATTTCCATCTATGTCCTTTTCCAGCATACTCTTGGTTTCTAGAAGCTTGGGAATCTGTGGTAGCTGCCCAGGCTCCATTCTGAAGCGTTAAATTCCATTCTGACACACTGTAATGACCCTTTCATCATAGAATCATAGAATAGTTTGGGTTGGAAGGGACCTTCCAAGGTTGTCTTGTTCAACCTCCCAGCAATGAGCAGGGACACCTTCAACTAGATGAGGTTGCTCAGAGCCCGGTCCAGCCTGGCCTTGAATATCTCCAAGGATGGGGCACTGACCACCTCTCCGGGAAACCTGGGCCAGTGTTTCACCACCCTCATTGTAAAATCTTTCTTCCTCATGTCTAGCCTGAATCTCCCCTCTTCTAGTGTAAACATATTACCCTTTTGTCCTGTTGTAACAGGCCCTGCTAAAAAGTCTGTCCCTATCTTTCATGTAAGTCCCTTTTAAGCACTGAAAGGCCACAATAAGGTCTCCCCAGAGCCTCCTCTTCTTCAGGCTGAACAACCCCAACTCTCTCAGCCTGCCCTCACAGCAGAGCTGTTCCAGCTCTCTAATCATGTCTGTGGCTCCTCTGGCCCCTCTCCAACAAGTCCATGTCTGTCCTGCACTGAGGGCTCCAGAGCTGGATGCAGGACTCCAG
This sequence comes from Nesoenas mayeri, assembly GCF_963082525.1. NCBI lineage: Eukaryota > Metazoa > Chordata > Aves > Columbiformes > Columbidae > Nesoenas > Nesoenas mayeri. The sequence goes on from NC_137544.1 coordinate 13,764,580, forward strand.
GTGGTGTCTCACCAGCGTGGAGCAGAGGGTCAGAGTCACCTCCCTGACCCGCTGGCCACACTGCTTTTGATGCAGCCCAAGATACCATTGGCCTTCTGGACTTGTATCAGGAATAGTGTCGCCAGCAGGACTAGGGAAGAGATTGTGCCATTGTACTCTGCTCTGGTGAGGCCCCGCCTTGAATCCTGTGTTCAATTTTGGGCCCCTCATCGTGAGAAAGACATTGAGGTGCTGGAGAGAGTTCAGAGAAGGGCAATGAGGCTGGTGAGGGGTCTGGAGCACAAGTCTGATGAGGAGCGGTTGATGGAACTGGGGCTGTTTGGTCTGGGGAAAAGGAGGCTGAGGGGAGACCTTATCGCTGTCTACAGCTGCCTGAAAGGGGTTTGTAGCATGGAGGGTGTTGGTCTCTCCTCTCAAGTAGCAAGTGGTAGGACAAGAGGAAATGGCCTCAAGTTGCACTGGGGGAAGTTTAGATGGGATATTAGGAAAAAATTCTTCCTGGAAAGGGTTGTCAGGCATTGAAACAGGCTGCCCAGGGAAGTGGTGGAGTCTTTAATTCTATGTGATTCTTTAATTCTGTGATTGCTGGCTTATGTCCAATCTTTCATTCACTGATACCACCAAGTCGTTCTCCGCAGGGCTGCTCTCAATCCCTTCATCCCCCAGCCTGTATTGATACTGGTGGTTTTTTGTTTCGTTTTGTTATGGGGTTTTTTTGTTTGTTTTTTTGGGATGTGTTTTTGTTGTTGTTGGGTTTGTTGTTTGGGGGTTTTTTTGGTCGGTTTGTTTGTTTTGGTTTGGTTTGTTTGGTTCATAGTTGTTGCTGTTTTACTATGGTCTTAAGGAGATACTTTCAACATTGATCTAAATCTGACAAAACTAACCTTAAGATAATTTTCAGCATTTGAGTTTTTCAGGTAATCTTGTAAAACAATCCCCAGACATCTCTCAGTGCAGAATAAAAAAAAAACAAACAAACAAAAGAAAATAAACCCCAAACAAACAAAACCCACAAACAAATATTATAAGGTGGCAGTCTATAAAAACTATAAGTATTATTAGGGAAAAGAACTTTCATATATATTTTAAAATGAGCAGGAATCAACATCAATAAAAGGAAGGACAGCAGAAGAAAATAATGGAATACGTATCCCTTTTAAATAATGACTATTAAGAAATAGATTTGTTTCTCATAAAATACTTAATTTAGTTTTCTGCTGTGCTGTAGAGCAGTGGAGCCACCTGACCTCTAGGCACAGCTGTAGTACAACTAGTGGGGTACAGATGATGAATGATTAAATATAGAGTAATCTTTTTTCAGCTGCCAGTTGAAGCCAGGATAGAAGTGACTAAGAAGGCTATTAAGGCAGTCAAGCATCTTTCTGAGAAATCAAGAAAAAAACCTTCTGAGAATGACGTGGAAGATGCTGAAAACCCATCTGTTGCTTATGAAGAAACTCTAAATCACCTGCAGCAATCTCTTGCTCATCTGGAAACACTCACTCATAGTTTTATCACTTCCTTGAAAAACAGCGAACAGGTAATGATTACCGATCAAATGCTTCTTTTGAGTATTGCCATGACTAGCAGTGATGGACATCAGTCTTCTGTCAGATTTTATTCATGTTTTGTACCTCTGTTTTTGTTGATCTGGTTTTTAAAAATTCACTTGCATCAATCTTTTCTTTTTTGTAGTGTATGTTAAATCTTGGTAGAAAGAAAGACCGAATGATACAGCCCTGTAAATAAAGAGTACACTGATTTGTGTTCAAAAATTCTCTGTTCACAGGATACACTACAGAAGTATGGCTATTTATATGATCTGTCAAGATCAGAGAAAGAAAAAATCCATGACCAAGCAGTAGCTATGTGTATAGATGGTCAGCCCCTGGACATGATACAACAGTTGTTACAAGTAGCTGTTGGAGATCTAGGGTTTTCTCCCAAGGATATTGTCCAATGCGCGATTAAAAATATTATATGTATATTAAGGTGAGTACATTGCTACAAAATAAGCTCAAAACATTTCTTCTGGGTTTGTGTTTTATTTTTTTTTCAATTGGTTGGGTTGGGCTTGTGTGGCTGGTTGCCTTTTTTTTTGTAGTGAGTACTTGTTTGCCTTTAATGTCTGGATTTTGCAGAAAATTGGGCGGTAACAGGAAACGAGTTCTTGGATTATTTATGCTCCTGTCTACCTATAATTTGATATTCAGATAAGACAGTTATATTTTTTTGAGTTTGGGAAGCCTGGGCAATATGGACAAAGCAAGCTGCAGAGCTGATCCTATTCACTGGAGAGTGCTTTTCAGTTAGAAATGTTGGCTTTACAATATTTTTCCGCTACGTGTGTGCACTTGTGAATTTTTGGCAAATTTACAATTACGTGTAATTCTTCCCCCTAAACAGAGTCAAAAGGCACGTTTGCTGGAGAGGGAGGGTCTCTCACGCAGGTGTCTGGACAGTAGAGGCTGAGCAGTGGCTGCTGCTACAACAGCTGTTCCTACAGTCAGAATACAATTTTCATCTTTGGAATAACTTTCTGGGGTATTTCTGGGAGTTGTTTTTGTGGGTTGGTTTGGTTGTTTGCTTGGTTTTTATTTATAAGGTTTTGAAAAATATCTTTATCTCTCATTAAAATACAGACTATACCTTTTTCTTCTTTGTTCTCGTAAAGAATGTTTCTTGGAGTTTTTGCTCCTTTTTTTTCCGTCTTCCTTTGTGTCACACCCTACCTCCAAATTAAACTGCAAGTGTGAGCGCTTATGCTTCCTACAGCACTTAAAATTATACCCTGAACCCCCTCAAACTGCCAACTTCTTGGAGAGAAATAGGTTTCTGATGTGACAAAGGGGATTGTTTTGCTCAACTCTATTGGTGTTGTTATTGTTACTGTTTCTAGCTGTTATTAGTGTCATCATACTGTGAGCCATCCTGCACACTGTACCAGAAACAGGGCTTTGTCTCCTTCATTTTCTGGGATTCACAGCCCCAAACCTTATGGATTGTCTTTTCCATGGCATGACACAAAACAGATAACCAACCTGTTCATGCAACCTCAGCAAACTCAGTCATGTCTTACTCTAAAATCATGGAGAAATAGGGCAGGATTACAGAAAGTGCAAAACAAGCAGCTTCCACACTGTTTATACTTACACATCCTTGAATAATTCTGTTGAAATCTGGGCAAGACATGGATGGCACAAGGAACATGAAATACAGTTGATGCTGACCATCTGAATCTTTTTAGCAGCGAGTTTAAGGTTTGTGTTAACTTCCATACAGTGACCTTTTAGTTGAATACGTTCTTTAAAGTCTTGCTTCCAAATTAGAGTCATAACACTTGTGAGAAACAGTCTAAACCTACTGTGGCCATGGTACATGTCATCAGTACTAGTTGTGTCATAGGCCAGGGAGGAGAGAAGAGTCCTGCATACAAGTTCTGCCTGCTTGGTTACCTGCAGCCTCTGAACTTCATGGTTATAGCCTTGATGGGACATGGCTTTTCATCACAAGTTTGAGGTTGAAACTTTTAACTTGTCTGGCATTTGGGTGAATTTAGTCATATCTGGGAATACAGAACTGTTAAAAACACCTGCTTATGGACATGTTTGCAGACATGGTAAGGATGTGAGCAGAGGTGAGGGAAAGCTAAGCACAGTGTTTCAAAGCATTTCAGTGAAATAAGGTGTTATTGCTTGATTTTTTTTTTTGTTTATGCTCAGTTCTAACTCAGTTTCCCATTTGTAACACCCTCTTTTAAGATTTTATAAGATTCGACAGCTTTTGTAGCCATAGTGATTCTAAAATTCCTTTGGCATGTAATGTGAGACTTCAGCATGCCCTTTAAGATTCAACTTTTTTCCTGCCACAGCAAAACTGAAGATACTTATTCGGGTGGTGAGGAGATCGGGGTTGTGGTCTGGGGGGTCACATGTCAATACACAAGGCAAGCATACATTGAAAATGTATGAGTCTGTGAACGTGCCGTTGTTCTTTAACAAGGTGCAGGATATGTGGAAGCCCACAAGGTTTTGTAGCTGGACAAGAGCAAGCTGTCCTCTTTTCTACCAAGGAATTAGCCGTGCTCTGACCTTGCCTTAGTATGATGGAATCTGTGTGTCTGTCTTGATGTTCCCTGTCAGAACAACTTAACCAGAGAGTGCACTCAGTCCCCATTGCAGTTGGACTAGAGACTAAGTTCTCGAGACAGCAAGCAGAGAATGAAGTTCTGGGATTTTTACATCTACATCCCTGTCAGTATTTGTCAGTATTTGTGTTCCCAGGATGAAGAGAGCCTGAGGTGTGGGGTTTTTTTCTTTTTTCTTTTTTTTTTTCTTTCTTCCATCATTGTTGACAGAATATCAATGAGCTCTTAAGAATCCTTCTGTCTTTTGTGCTCTTTCTCCTTCAGAGCAGCATAAAAGTATTCAATTTAGGTTTGGGTTTGTTTTTTTTGTTGTTTTGTTTTTTTCTGCAGTCAGGTGAAATTAATTCATCAGGAATTTTTTTTTCATTTGAGGAAGCTCTGTTGGATTTAATGTTGCTGAGTGCTACTTGTTGCTTCCTACTGGCTAGTTCTCTCACGTACTGAATATTCCAAGTGAAATACCACTGATTCTCTAACCTACTGGTTTCAATAGAAATATTTTATTTCCCACTTTCCTTTTTGGGCAGAGAGAGAAGATAATTTTATATCACCCATGATAAATCAACAGATACTTCTCATTTAACTTTTCACAAAACTCTCTTCTGAATTATTTCTGTTCCAAAGGGATATATGCAACAAGAGAGTATTCCATTGTTAGACGGTTGCTACACACCGTTGATCACTTCCAATACCAGTTCAGATAGAAAAAACTTTGAGAATTTATCTTGTTCTGCATACAGAAAAATTATGTGGGCAGGAAGATCTGAATGGACATACCAGGAAAAGAGAAACAAGTTGAGCATGGAAAATAATCTTTGGCTTTACCTTTTCTTCAGCATGTATGTGTGTATTACAGCAGATTGAAGTGGCTCAGATGAAAAGAAGGCAGCCTGTCAAAGTGCCTGCAATCCTCTTTGGCGGAAAATTGATTTTTCCTGTCACTCAGTTTAAGAGTTTTCATAGTATCCTCAATGATGGTAGAGCTTTTGCACAGCAACACAAGTAATGTTGTCTGTCTTGTCTGAGTTTGTCCATTTGATGAAGAATATTTTGGCTTTAGATAATCACTGTCCTGCTGTTTCTGACTGAAATATAGTCGTGTGACGCATCTGGACATAAAGCCCACAAAGTCCAGCTATTTCAACTGTAATGAGCCTCATTAACATGCAGCATATGAGAAGCCTATTAAAATTCTCCTTTCTACTCTGCTTCTTATCAACACTTTTTCTGTGAATGGAATTATTTGTTCTTTATATGCATTGCAAGACTGGGATATCTGCAAGCTGGTTTAAAGTTCTGGGGCTGAGACCATGACCAGTAACTCTTACGCAGCATATTCCCAGTAAAGAAGGGGATGCAGAGAAAATGGTAGAGGCAAAGGTGGGAGATTTAGTTGGAGGCTTCAGATAAACAGCTTTGGTGTGTGATGTGACCTAATGTGATCAATATAATTTTATCTTTTTTCTTCCCCTCTTCTTTCGGGGGAAAGGGAAGATCATGTCATTCATAATAAATGAACAGATAGTGACCTATGGAAAGTTTCTCTGTTACAATAGTAAAGAACATGACGTGAAAGTCTAGCATAAAATAAAATAGAAAACACTTGAAATAAGATCCTCCCTATTCTGAAGTTCAGTAAGAAGATAATATTATGAAGTAGCATTGCTGTAAATATAGGGAGCAATTAAAAGAAATGTTGTTGCTAGGCATCTCTTAAACCTGCTGGTATTCATGTTGTTACTTCAAATAAAAATGGATGCATCTCTGTCCTGCACTTAAATGTTACCTTTCAAGCTAGACCAGAACACAAATTAAAACTTATAATGTGCAATACTTGCATTTCAGTGTTAATGGGCAAAAACTGCAATTAAACAAGTAGTCTTGCTTGTGTACCTGGAATGACAAACTACTACTCAGTAAATGCAACATTTCAAGGGAAAACTCTTCAGGTTTATTTAGTGGAGCTGTGATAAGTTACACAGTGTGGTTATTTTATACAATAGTTTCAAAGGAGATCATGTTGGAAAATTTCTTTTTTGACAATTAACCTCCAAAGTAGCAGTTGTAAGGTTGTAACACTGAACTTGGATTTTCTGTAGCTATGGTGACAGGGAGTCTAATTAACGTATTGTAACCATAAGTGAAACAGGCCTGTGGATGTGAAAAATTATGGTAGTTGTCGGTGATTTACCTGGAATCAGAAATTCACCACTTCTGTGATTCTTTTGGTTTTGTAAGTACAACTCCCCTTCAAACACATTAAAATATCTTTTGTTATTAGTATATTTACTGGCTATTGCAGAGTAACCTTCTTGAAAGTATTACCTTTATGAAAGATTAAGTTATTTTTAGCCTCATTTTTCAACAGCATACAATATCACAGACTTAAAAACTACCACACCTTCTCAGAACACAGACCTCTTGTTAAATACAACACAGTTATTTGCCTAATATTAGGTACCTATATTGTAATATACAGAGCAATATTTTCTAGTTCTGTTAATTCCTTTTATCTCTAGTTTTGGCACACAAAATTAAAAGTAGAAACTCTTACACTGCTACGTGTAAAATTTCTCCAGCAGAGCTTATCTGCATACTTTGTATGACATATGTGTTGGACATGTCCTTGTTTGCCTATGGAAACAGCTACTATCAACAAAAATAAATTTGCCTTTTCAGTAGAAATTGTGAACTTCTAGAAAAAAAAAAATATAATTATAGTCGTTTCATTAGACTTATATAATATTCAATTTAATCCATTACCTACGATCACTCAGATGATATACTGGAGATTTTCCTTGGTACTTGAGTAGAGGCAGGTTCATGGATGGATATTCAGGGAAGGCATGATGGTCTCCCTCATCTGCAGCTCCCAGATTTCTTACCTTAGGTGTCCAGATGGGCATAGCATTTAATTAAATTTTGAAAGTAAAAAAGGTTTGGTGAAATATTGAGTTATTGTTTAATGGCCAGTGTGTCATGAAGAAGGTAAAACCAGCTTTATTAGACTGGGTAGCTGACTTAGAAGGAAAACAAACAAACAAACAAACCGTACTTTTTACTATGTGATCTCACTTGAGCAGGGGTCATGCAGAGTAATTTTGTAACTTGAATATCATAACTTCATGGCATTTCTGATGGAAACAGTGGTTTGGTGTTATGACCTTTTCCCCAGCTTTGAATGATCACACCAATATATTGTTTCTTATTTTCCTGATATTTAGAGGAAACACAAACAAAAAGTGGAAAATAAGGCTGGAGAAATAAGATAGTATGAAGTATTTTCAATAAATACTGTAATTAGGTTAAAACAATTAGATGAAGTTAATTTATTCTCCTTTCAGGCATTCTTTGTACTTTACTGTGTTTGAGAAACTTGATTAAATATGCATCACTTTTTCTGAGGCTGAACTGAAATCAGAATAAGCCTTTATCAGTGTAATTACACAAGGCTCATAACTAGGAGTTTTGATGTGATCACTGAATCCTCTTTGGTTGTTTAAAACATGCATATAATCTGTGTGGAAGACTAATCCATCAGTAATTATATTTGTTTCTGTTAGTAGCTGCTTATTTCTAATCGTTAATTATTAAGAAAAGAACAAGGCAACAATCTGTGGAAACTTGACATGATTGTTTGTCTCATGAGCTGTAATCTCTTTTTAGTTTCTCTAATCTTTAGGCAGTAAAGGCAATATTAAGGTTAAAAGAATGCCAGCTTTCAATCTTTCTAGATTTCTTTTTAAAATACTTCCTTATTCCAATTAACTGCAACTTAGTGTTTAGATTCTGCTTTCCTCTTGCATAATCATGGAGTCACAGAATCGCAGAATGTCAGGGACTGGAAGGGACCTCAAGAGATCATCCAGTCCAATCCCCCTGCCGGAGCAGGAACACCCAGATGAGGCTACACAGGAATGTGTTCAGGCGGGTCTTGAATGTCTTCAGAGTGCCCTCTGGGCAGCCAATTCCAGTGCTCTGTCACCCTCACTGAGAAAGAAGTTGCTTCTCAAATTTAAGTGGAAACTCTTGTATTCCAATTTGAACCCATTACCCCTTCACCTACCATTGGTTGTCACCGAGAAGAGCCTGGCTCCATCCTCGTGACACTCACCCTTTATATATTTGTAAACATTAATAAGATCACCCCTCAGTCTCCTCCAAGCTAAAGAGACCCAGCTCCCTCAGCCTTTCCTCATAAGGGAGATGCTCCAGTCCCTTAATGATCTGTGTGGCTCTGTGCTGGACTCTCTCCAGCAGTTCCCTGTCCTTCTTGAACTGAGGGGCCCAGAACTGGACATAATATTCCAGATGTGGTCTCACCAGGGCGGAGTAGAGGGCAAGGAGAACCTCTCTCGATCTACTAACCACCCCTCTTCTGATATACCCCAGGATGCCATTGGCCTTCTTGGCCACAAGGGCACAGTGCTGGCTCATGGTCATCCTGCTGTCCACCAGGAGCCCCAGGTCCCTTTCCCCTACACTGCACTCTAATGGGTCATTCCCCAATTTATAACGGAAGCTGGGGCTGTTCCTACCTAGATGCAAGACTCTACACTTTCTCTTGTTGTATTTCGTTAAATTTTTCCCCGCCCAACTCTCCAGCCTGTCCAGGTCTCGCTGGAGTAGCACCTGTGTATGACAAACTTGAAGCTTTTTGTAAATGTTTGTACATCTACTGTACTTGAGAACTGGCTTCATAGTTGTATTTTATGAAACAGTGGCTTTCTGTTTTCAGAAATGCGCATTAAGTGTTGGGTATGTGTTTCTTTTGAGCCAAGTTTTTTGAGGTGCTCAGAGCCTGGTTGCAATGGAAGCTAAAGACTTTCATTTCTAATTGGAGAGGTGAAGGGCTTTTGAAGAGCAAGTGCCAGGGCTGTTCAGAACCAGTCTTCAAATTTGATAGTACCTAAAATATAAGGTTTGCTGGTCATTCTCCTTTGATATGAAATTTGCTTATGTACACTAAAAATGATTTAAGCTGAGTAGAGCTAGTAAGATCTTTTCTGTAGTCCATGTCCTTTTCTGTTTCAGACAATCATTATGCTCTTAGTATGTCAGCTTTATAAGTAATCTTCTAGGTTTCTTAGATATGCCATGTTAATGGCCTTTGACTTTTTATTACAAAGTTAATTGAAAAAACAAAAAACAAACACAAAATGCATAATAAAGGAAAAATTAAATTTGGCCTGTAAACAGAACATTAATGAAGTGGCTTATATCTGCCTTCACTCTGGTATCTTAAGTTTGCTTAGCTTTTTGTATTTTTAAAACAAATTTAATGCCATCTCCTAATGCATGTAGCTGCTTGTGTAAAAATATTACTTTAATACTCCTTTTTTTTTTTAACCATTTCCATATTTCTGCAGTATTCGTGTAATGTTAAGGATGAGGGTGTTTTGATGGGTTTTTTTATTACGTTTTTGTTGTTGTTTTGGTGGGTTTTTTGTTTTTGTTTGGTTGTTTTTTGGGGTTTTGTTTGTTTGTCTGTTTGTTTTAATGCATGATTCAGTTCCGTTGATGTATTGGATTCTTTTGATGTGTTGGATTTTTGTTTGTTTTTGTGAAAATAGATTTTTATCTTTTGTACAGATATCCTCTCTCTTTGGGAATCTGAAATCCTGGATATTTCTGTACCATAAACTATAACAACTATAATTTCATTGTTACCAGTTATTCTGAAGATGGTTAGGAAAATATCTGAGCTTTAAGCTTCACTCTTCTAAAATCTGTTTAGATGCCATATGGTGGCATGGGTGTTAATAATCACATTTCTATCATAGTCATATGTAAGATTATTTTTTGAGGAAAAGAAGGCTGGTGTTACAAGCTTTCTGCTTCTGCTTTGAGAATTTGTCATGCAGCACATTATCTTGCATCTGTTCTGAATGGAGTCACGTTGACTTCAAATCTAGTCTTATTCACTGAAGTGCTGATTACCTATTAAGATAAAAATAAAAACAGAAAGCTCTGAATGAAGGAAGACATTGAAGGCTATAAAAATTCAGGTCTCTATGCAATATAATATAATCATTTTTTAGATAATAGATTTACCTTACTGAAGTAATAACTGGCAAAATTATAAGCACTCATGATTCTTGACAAAAAATGAGAAATATTGCAGGATTTTACAAATGACAGTCAGCTCTACAGCACATTTTGGCTTCAGGAAGGCCAGGGTAGTCTGGACATATATTCATTTTTCTTAATATCGTATAGGAAGAGGCTGACATCTTTAGTAGCAGAAGAGCTTTGATGTGCTGATTAACTGTAGAGAGAATACACTTTATCTCAGCATTTAGTAGGCTAACTTGGGAACTATTTGCCTTTGTTTCTCTTACTTCAGTGCAGCACTGACAAACTTTAAGACAGGCAAAACTGTTGTTTTTCTGACGGATCCAGGTGTTGCTACTGGAATGGTTTCAACGAAGGGACACAGTGTAACATTCCTCCCTCATTCAGCACCAAGTCACATCCTGGGTTTGTTTTGCTGAAAATCTTAGCAGAAAATGTCACTTGCAATGGATTAGGAGTGAAGCTTTTTTTTTTTCTTACTGAAGTGATTTTTTTTATTATTTTTATTTCCCAATACTTACTAACTTTTGACCTGCAGAAGAACATTATTATGTAATTGGAATGTGTGATGGGCAACGTGGTTCACCTTTTTCTTTTCCTGCACGTGCGCAGTGGATGCCACTCGATGGGCAGCTTAATCTTCCCCTTTCTGACATGCTGTTCTTGACCACATTTTCCCTCATTTTTAGTTTTGTTCATTCTGATAAGCATCGTCCTGACTTATCCAAGCAAAAATAAATCTCAGAGAGGGTGGCAAAATAAATCTGCTGAATCATCAGATAGTGCTGTTTTGAATTAGGTCATAGTCAAATCGATCTAAACCAATAGTGATGCTGCAAGATGATATTTAAAAAGATGGTGACATTTAGGTGTAACTTTTAATCTGTTTAGTCAATATTGATGAGATCTTTCAGGTAATGAGATTACACATGGATATTTTGCTGACCTAATCTGTGTTAGAAGTGCTAAATGCTAACTATTCTTTTTCTTGAGAGTTTCACTTAAGTATTTTAGTATTTCTCTTTCCCATTCTTGTTGCTCTTTCCATTACTTTGACATAAAAATAGAGGCACTAGTTAAGCAGGGAAAATGGAAAATTGGTATAAGTATTGAACAATTAATGTAAATCCTACAAGGGGATGAAATTAGATATGATATTAAGGACTATTTTAATGGTAATTTTATGTCTTCCCTTAACAGTGGAAATAGTGGCTCATCTCCATCAGTGAAAGATCCACTTGGAATCCTAGAAGGCATCGTTTCTGCTGTGCATGCAAGCGTTGAGAAAGGGTAAGAAGTTACTGTATGGGTTTTTGGTTACGATTTTGACAGATACTTCTCTTGGAAGCACTGAAGGTACGATACTGAATAGGGACGATTTTTCTTCATGGATATGCATAATGGGTTTGCACTCAAATTTCTAAGACTTTAGCCCGGAGCAGGCGATCATTTATCAGGTTCAAACTCTGAGCCCTGACAGAAACCTTTACTTGATTGTTTGAAAGAGAGCAAGTCACTGCACCTAAAATTTAGATAACTATGTTTTATGGTGCTTTGAGAAAACGTGTGGTTTTGTTTGGTTTTTTTTCTGCTGTGACTACGGCAGATTGTATATCTACCAGGAGTACTTCACTTCTTTTGTTTAGTAGATAAACCACAAATAATAGTAACAACTCACTTTCAGATATCTGAGTTTAGATGTCTACATTTGTCAATTTTTGTAGGATATAGTGCAGAAACACTTTTACAAATGCTGTGTGATGCTTCACCACTTTTTTTTCTCGTCTTTTGGAGAGATCCTTATTTCAGGGCACATAATGGTCTGTATGTCTCATGGACATTTTCCTTTACTTTTATAGTAAAGACAAGGAAGGAAAAAAAAAAGCAGTTTTCTTTCCAGATGTACAAAGAATTCACGTATTAGAAACTCATGTATGATAGTAGTAATAAACCACATACTCTCTAGCAGCCAACAAAAACAGTTATACTATTGTGTGGAGGCTTCTCCACTGATGTCAAATTAGTTAAATATTGGACTGAACAGATGTCAAAATCTACAGTAAATCTCATTTGCAATATTGTAAGGTAAAAAGGGAGAGTTGTTATACTTTCTCGAGCCTTTTATTTGTATACTTCATCAACATATAACTGCTGAAACAACAAGCTGGAGTGAAAGTCATTGTGGTTACGAGAGATTGTTTACATTCATTTACATACTTGTTCTTATTTATCACCTTAAACTTCAGCTCTTCAGTTTACAAAATGTAAATCTTTCCCTCAGGAAAACACATATGAACATCAGGTGTGAGCTCTACAAAAGTCTTGAAATATTTCAGCAGGTCGTCTTAATTCCCAAACTTTTAATTTACAGTTTGCGTGCCACCTATTCAGCAGGGTCATGTCTAATTTAGCTCAAGTTCTGAGCTAACAGCATCATTTAGACAATATAAAGCCTAAGTAAAATTGAAATCTTTATAATATGAAAACCTAAGCTGTCAATGTTTATTATTTCAGTGCTGCAAGACAGGTTAAATTGGTGTTTTCTGTCTGATATTACTTTCCCGTCTGTCTTGTTAAGACCAATAAGGGAGCATTAGTTATAAATCACACTCCAGCTGGAACCACTTTCTTGATAGTTTTTTGGGTTTTTTTGGTTTTTTTTTTTAAAGAGAAAGTTAGTTTAAAATACTACTGAAAGACAGCAGAATATCATTTACTAATTTATTATATGCTAGTTTATATCCTTTAAGCGACATAAGAGATCACTGCTGCTACTAGCTGTTTGGTGAGTTCATGGTATTCTCTATAATGTAAATGCTTTCAAACAGTTAGAATGTACTCAATGTAATACACTTTTAAAATCAAATTCTTTAATTAAGGACTTTTTTCTAATTGCTAAGTCAGGAAACTCCCAAGACTTAGGGTTTTTAACATTTCTTCTTTTCTTTGTAGGGATTATGGACATTCCACAATCATTAACATAGTAGAAAATACAATAATCAGGGTGACTAGAGATGGTCTGGAAAAAAATAAATAAGAAATGGCTAGAGCTACAATCAGGAAAAACGAATTTGTGTATGTAGAGCATAATGGAATAAGGAAGGAAAGATAATGCAGGGCAATGTGAATAAACACCAGATATAAAAATGTCATACTTAAAATGCAGTCAAGCTGGTTTTCCATAAAGTCAGAATCAGTGGGAGTACAGGCATCAGTCAGGACCAGGCACCATAGAAAGGCTTGGATTTCCAATTGCTGAAATCCAGCACCATTACAATACAATCTACAATCACAGTAGCATGTGAAGAAGTGTAACTGCATAGATGTATTTCAGCAGTATTACGTGGTTATTTCAAGTTCAGAAACAGTTCTTACACCACTTAGCTTTAGGCACCTGATTTACGAAGGCTGGTTTCTCTGCAGCCTCACAGAGGTGAGCTTTTCCATTTCCAGTGTTACATGTTTGTTATGTGTACCCGTTAAAGCTTTGAAATTACATGTAGTACTTTCATTAGAATTACCAAAGACTGTTTAACACAGTATTGTTTAATTACAGGGAAAAAGTAGTTTCTTCAGATGACCTTCTGGAGTGGTTGAGACCTTTCTGTGGTGACGACTCTTTAGCAGTGAAGCCTCGCATCAGAGTATTGCAAATTCTGGAGCAAGCCTTCCATCTCAGTGATGAGGATAGCAAGCTACTCGTGTACTTCAGGACACAAACTGTTCTCAGAGCTTGCTGGCCTGAAACAAAGGTATTAATATTGATTGCTGTAAATTCTAACATAAGATTGGTTTTATACAAGGATTACAGGATTAAATGCTAGCTGGCAGTATGTAGTTGCTGTTGGTATGGGAACTAATCCAACCTCCCTTTTGAATCAGGTTTCTAAAACATTATGATTCTTTGAAAAACAAAGTTAGTAAAGTTAATGGATTCCTCAGCTTTTGTTTGGGATCAGGAGTGTGTAATACCGAACTTGATTAGATACTAATGATTTTCCTCCATGTCAAATGTTAACTTTGAAGTTTTTGTACATTCTTTCTTTTTTTGATCATTTTTTTTTCTATCAATTTTACCTTCTTTCTTTGTCTTCTACTTGGTGTGACATTGTAGTCAGGATTAGAATGAGGATTACTGGCAATTGTCCCTTTTTTCTGGGGGTCTTCAAGTATTATTCCATGTAGGAACATACAAACCATCTCAAATGGAAAGATTGGTAGTGAATGGAGGCATTCAAGACCTGCCTGGATGCCTTCCTGTGTACCCTCATCTAGGTGTTCCTGCTCCAGCAGGGGGATTGGACTGGATGATCTTTTGAGGTCCCTTCCAATCCCTGACATTCTGTGATTCTGTGAATGCATTTAGTCATAGTTAGTCTGCCACTGTCTCTTAAGAGGCATCACCTAACAATTGAAAGACAGTCATTGCTTAAAAACAGTTCACAGCTTTATCTGCTGAAGTGATAATTTTAAGTCTTTTTCAGTGTAAAGTCGGGATGGGGGGAGGTAAAACCATTGGCAAAAGAAGTTACTCTTAACGTTTTATTTGTTTCTAAGAGAAACAGAGGGCTTCTAGTTCAAGTTGTCAAGTCTAAAACAGATTAACTTTCAATTCAAATAAAACAAAATTCTTAACTTTTGTTTTTTAAGTATATGTAGAAGTTGATCTAAGATCAATAAGGATCATCTGGTCGATGTTCTTAGGAGTGAAAATGCTTGAGTTTGTCAAGTAGAATATTAAAAATTCCATATATACAAAAAGGCTCTTGTTGGTTATTCATTAACATTTTAACTGCTTTATTTAATGACTCATTTTGATGAAGTGCGTAATATCAGCATATGTATTTTTAGAGATTCTACATTTCGAAATACAGTAAAGGCTTAACAGGAAGAAGTAGTCTTGTCTTTGAAGCTTTTGCCATTTTCAAATTGTATATGTATCGCTTGCTGCATGTAGAATTATTCAGAAGCAGAGTTACTTTCCATCCATTTTCTGAATACCACCCCCATATGCCAAGACCTTATGGAACTAAAATAGATTATTTCTGATAGTTCCTCAAAAAATCTATGCACAAAACCATTTTATATTCATATGAAACAAAAGTACTTTTGACTCACTGTGCAAAGATCATCCAAGGGAATAATCATAATAAAAATCTTAAAAGAAAAAGTAAGTACTTATCTGTTGCTTTCTTTAGAAATTACTTTTTCTCTTGCTTTCACAATAACACCAGCACTTAACTCCTCAGCTGCTCTTCAGGTGACTGTGATTGGATTCTTCATCTTCAGTTCAGTCCTTTGTCAATATTTGTGTTGCCTGTGACCCACTTTCTCATCCAAAAGCATTAAAAATCTAAAAGATTCAACTAGAGTACGTTAAAAAAAAAGTTACAGATAGAGAATAGCTTTCAGCCATGTCTGTACAAGACAGAAAAAGAACCTGTATTTGACAGAAACCTTATGAGACCCATTACGCTGTTTTGAGAAATATATAAGATCAGATCACTTTTATTTTCTCCCATAGTCTGATAAGTCAAAATACAACTTTACAGCATTAAACTTGCATCCATTTCCTTTTCTGTGGTGATGTTGAAGGAATTAACGGGCTGCATTACGCGTAGCTCAGAGCCCAGCAGGGCCCGCAGGCCCTGGGCAGAGCTGCTCCCAGCCCCACTGTCCCCACCTGCCCTGGCCTGGGGGCAGCACGGTCCTTAAACCCCCTACAATGTGTGTTGGCCCAAACTTCTAGCCTGTTTAGGTGTCTCCATATCATATGTTAATAATTATGTCTCCTGAAGTGGTGGGCTTTTAGAATACTCCAGATTTCAGGCAGGAAAACACACCTGTTTTTTGTGAGAGAAGAAGTTTGCACTGACTATCAGCACCAGTGCATTTGCTTGTAATACAGAGTTGGTGATCAGTTCAATGCTCTGCTCTTTTCCTGATGAGTAAGCAAGTAGTGCAAGAAGCCATGTAGTAAAAAGCTTAAGTACTGTGCTAGATAAGCTCAAACCTTTCAGAGCTGATTGTGTAAAGATGTGTATTGAATACTGCAATATAAAATTCTCTACATCTAGTATTTATGAGTTAGCTCAGTTCAGAAATAGTTTTCATACTTAGCAATAGTGAAATCTCTGCTTATATGTACATGTATAAAAATAACTGGGTTTCACCCCACTTCCTGCCACAGAGTGCAGTTATAAGAGTCTTGTTGGAACATATTTAAAAATTATTCTAATTTTCATGTCGGTTCAAGCTAAATGTGATAGATGAGAACACTTTGTTGTCATTGAATATTTTGTGCTAGGTAACTGATGTGGGATTTAGTCAAAGAGTCATATTAGTTTGTCTGTTAGGTACCAGTCACTGAAATTCAGAGTTCTTCTCAAATGTCCAAGAAAACAAATGAGTGATCCACTACTTAGACTGGTTTTTTTATTTTATGTTTTTTCTCTTCTAGTCAGCTGATGTCAAATGCTAATCTACAAGTTGATAACAGAAAAGCAAGTGATGACCTTATTTGATAATTAAGTTTGTTATTTTATGAATTAACAGAGAAAATAGCATAATAAAATAGCATATTGAAAGCTGTTCACTGTATTTTTGCTAGGTATATTTCACAGTCATTCACGGTATGTTGGTGGAACAAGAATGCTGCAGAATTCAGTAGTTACATGACTGCTGAAAAACTGAGAGATTTCTGTATGAGCTTTTTGGCAAAGCATTAGTTAAGCAAGTTTCTTTTGTGATTAAATACTTCAGGTGCAAAGACCTTCAAAAACAACCCGGTTTTACAGAAGGGGATGTTGAAGCACAGTTGAACGGTTTTACCAGGTTGCTGGATAATCTTGGGTGAAGCAGGGTTAACAAGTGGACAGAAAGAATTTCATCTTTCAGACATGTTCAGACCGCTATGTCTGTCTGCCTTGTCTGTAGGTATCCATTTCTCTAACATCACTACACTTTTATTAATTTGGTTATCCTTTCCCATGCAGTGAACCAATAAAACACTTGATCACGTTTTTTTTAAAAAAGGAAGGGTGTGGGTGGATCAGATGCTATTTTAGCTTGTAAATGAATGCATTTGAAGGCTTGTTTTATTTTAATGAACTTTAAATTGTAAACATATCAAAAAAATATTCATTGTCTTGCTTTCAGATTGTTTTATCCTTACTTGCTTGACATTTCTTACATGCTTTTATGGGATCACTCTTTACCATTCCTTGGTACAGAAGGGGTCAGCTGACACTGTAAAGGATGAATGTGGATTTCTATTGAGTAAAGATAAGTTTAATGATATTGCAGTGTTCAATTAGCAGAAAATGTGTGAAAGCCACCCCCAGTGTGTCTACTAATCCTCTTAGTCAGACTTTGCATACATCAGGGAGGGACTTAATATTTAATTATGCTCTAGGTGCTGTAAGTAGTGGTCCTACAAATCAACGTGCTGCTGGGAAACAGGCCAGCTTGTAGAAAATTAAAAATGTACTTTATGAAAGCGGCTATCTATCAAACAGTCAGAAACACAGCAATTTCCCGTTTTCTAATGATTAGTTAACAAAATTAAAAATTCAGGGGTCCTCATTTTTTCAAGGCTTGAGAGTCTTTAATTCACATTCCAGTACCATCCCGTGCTACTGGAGGGAGGAGGCATATGTTGTCTTAATGCCCTTGGTGAACTGTATCTGAGCCCTTCAGGTTTTGTAATTTTCTAGTTAAGTGGTGCATGAAAAATATGGGTCAAAATACTGACTTTTTTATATATTAAAAAAAAGTAGGGGGGGGGAGGGGAGAAAAAAGTGGGTTTGAATGTTCCTAACAAATTTTAGCTTTATCCAGCTAAGAAGGAAAATGCATTTGTTTGCATATAATATGGAAAAATATAGTCTGTAATGACTCACCGCACTGTCTAACATGTGTAGGGTATCAGCTAACAGGTTATGTGTGCATACAGTCATTCAGTTCAGTGACCAGTTACAAGACATAAGTTACAGTACTAAGAGATTTGCCCCAGTAAGTTACAACAGCATTAACAAAGCCTCTGTGCATAAACAAAGGGTTACTTTAAGATAAGAAGTTAATAGTTGTGAAGCTTCTGTAAGACACACCTTGCCTTAAAGGGGTTGTTTAATTATTATGCAAATGCAAAATGTAATTACTGTTTGCTTGGCACTTAAATGCAAATAGCTTTGCCATTTAGAGGAAGTAATGTCATTAGGCTTTCCCTTCACATTGTTATATTATGTTTTTTTCATGATCTTGGGGTATACAGAGCATTTTTGAAAACTGGAAGGGATTTCTAATATGAATTTAAGATTGTAACTTTAGGCACCTTTCTTTTTTTTTATGTGTTTGGTTGTTGGTTTTTTTTCCCCTAAAGTTTAGCTTTGAAAAATTCCCAGATTAATTTGTATTTTTGTCGTGTACATTCCCCACACATTTGCTCGTGTTTCATATAGACAATTTATAGGTACCATATGCAAGTTTTATGTGTCTCAGTGACCTTAATAATGTCTACATTAACATAATGACTTTCTGATAACTTGAGTATGGCTGTCAAATGTCCATTGCTCTTTTTCCCTCTTCCCCTAGTATATGAAGAATTTATATCTGTTTACATGGTATTTCTTCATATGACTTCATAAAGAAAGGCCTCAATTCAGTGTCTTGTGTTTTTCAACTTTTTCCCATTGCCTTTACTTGTGTCAGCTGCACTTAAATCTCAGTACTGGGAAATCAGAATGAGATTTAAGAATTCCAGTGTGATTTTGCTGAAGTAATTTATCAGGTAACAACGACCTGTGTTTAGCGTGACTTGGCAAAATATAGGTGAAGGAGCTGTACCTGTTTAATCCTCAGCCAACTTTTATTTGTGAAATTTGCTTAATTAGAAGAAAGATTTATGGTCCTATCAGCTTTGAGTAAATTTGTTACAACATTGTTTGTAATTCTAGAGACATTGTTTCTCTACTGGTAATGCATAAAAATTAAGTTTAAGAAATTTAATTTAAATTTTAATTAATATTTTGAAGCAGTAATTTCCGTTCCTTGAAGATGCAATTTATCCATATGCAAACATGTGAAATGTTTTTTTTTCTAAGAATATAAATTGTAGCATGTATGATTAATTAAGTACTTTAAGATGCAAATTAAATATTTTCCATTAACTGCGCAAGTAAAACGGATAAGACAAAGTGGAGAGAAAAGCAGTATAGCTTGAGTGAGCATGACGGTTTTGAATGGGAGCCCTGGGTGCTCTGCGTTCTCTGTCAGGCAGCAGTTGCTTCAAAGGGAGATAAGAATGCTCTGGAGTGGATTCATGGGTGATAATCCACTCTCTGTAAGAGATCTTCTTTAATTAAGGTATAAGTGGAGAATGGTTTAAATCTTGCATATTCTGCATCTATCTCAGTTTCAGAAAAATTAAGAGCTCATTAGTGATGTATTCAGAGTTCTGTGATGATGTTGCCAATAAATTGGTGGATGAACTGTGATTCAACCTTGAGTGTCTCTTACTAAACGCTTGGCCTTGGGACACTGTGCAGCATTGACTGTAAAATTTTGTAGAAGAATTTTTTTTTTTAAATTTTATATTTTTTCACCTTTTTATGTGATTTGGTATGTGGTGGTGTTCGATTTTTTTTTTTTTTTTTTTTTTTAATAGGGTATCAAAATCCAGAAAATCAAGGTCCCTTCTCTGTTTTTTGTATTTCGTCACTTTTTTTTCCTTATTCTGTTGTTTACTTCATCTGCGTAAACAATTCCAGTCACTCGTCCGCAGTGTTATCGCTGCCTGTAACTATTCTCCCTCTATCTCAGAGCCCACTCTAATATGCATTATACATCCTGAAAGGAGATAACTGCAGAAGTGAATGCGATGTCCTTGTGGAGATGAGCAGTCCATGCATAGGCATCCCACAGCCTGGATTGCCCTCTTGACTTCCGCTGTACATCAACCAGAGGTCTTTGTTTTGCATTCAGTGAGGTTCAGGTTCCTGTTTTGACTCAAGCAAGCTAATTTAGCATACTTGAAAATGTGGTGGTTTTACCATTGTTCTGTTTTATTTGCTATCATATGGTCATTTACTTTGCTTAGATTTTTTTTTTTCTTTTGGAGTCAATTGAGAGTTTCTTTCTACAGTGTCATTGACAAATGTAAGGTAGCTCACTTCTGTGCAGTACTAACTGTTCAATGCTTTCATTCCTCCAAAAGTATCACTTAATTTATATAAGCATAGAAGCAGTCATGAAATCATGAAAAATTCTGCTTTTTACATTTACTGTTTGATCATAAGCTGTTTATTTGTTTGCATTTTCTGTTTTTGTTCCTGTTAGTGAATCAAGTTTTTCAGTGGTTTCTAGTCAGGCATATTGTTAAAAGCCTTTTGAAAATATAAGTACATTATAAAACTGTTTTTCTTTAGTCGTTATTTTGTTAATAACTTAAATGAGGTTTTTTTATATTAAGAACTGTGATGTTCAGTTGATGCCATGCTTTTTTTAAAACAGTTTTATCTTATCCGTCAACCATCTTCCTAGATGACGCTTTTTATTTAGAGGTCTGTAAGCTCTATCATCTGAGGAGCCTCTCTCAGGTATTAAAAGTAGTTCCTACTTCTTAATAATTTCTGATAGTTCATGTTGATTGAGAACGTGAGGGGTTTTTCCCCACACTGTTGCTTTTACTACACAGAGACTCGCCTATAATTACTGTGACTGCTAGGACTTGTGACTGCATCAAATCAAAAGGAAAGCCTCCATTTGCAATACTTACTTAATGGCATTTAGTATGACAGTTGCATGGTGCTGTCTCTTGCCTTCTGATTATTTTTATGGCTGCAACAGAGCTACTCATTTATTTCAGTTTTTACAGCTTAAATAAATATTACTTAAAATAGGAGTCAACATCAACAACATGTTGTTCCCAAAAGAGGATATCTTAGTTTATTGTGGGTTGTTCTGTTTAAAAATGCATCTTTAACTTTGTCAGTTTAGCCTGTCTGCAGGATGACATTTTTGGAAAGGTTAATTTTGACAAGTTTTCATTTACATGAAAATGGCTTTTAAATTCATTTTTCCTCTATTAGCAAGAATTGCAGACTTTGATTATCAAGACAGCAGTTATACATACGGTTGAATACACATTGCTTCTTGATGGTAATGATGATCAGAAAAGGTAAATTGAAGAGCCACTTGTACAAGGTATGAGACGAAATGGCTGATGGAAATTTAACAGTTTAAAGTTCAAAGTAATATTTAAGGATTAAAATCTTGTCATTCCCAGGCTGCATCTTCCAACACCCTTTTCTGTTCTAGATGTAAAGTATCTATATTATACATAGACTATCTGATATGAAACAGTTATTAGTAGCTGGCACATACAAGTAAAATGACTTACATGTTTTTAAGTTCCTTGGGTTGCACAGATCTTAGTTTTAGCCATGATTTACATAGATCCAAATTATTACCTATTATGTGACACCTAGTCAATATACATTTTAAATTACACATATGTTAATCCTGTCTCAGCTTTAGCTAGCTAGTTATATACATCTTTCAAAGGCATATTTTTTTCTTTATTTGCCCTTATCTCTCTATCAATATCTATGTAAAGTCTTCAGAGGTTTTCTCTGTGCTGAAATGTATTTGCATATTAGGAGATAGTCTGCAGAATACAAATGAATGGATTTTATTTTCTGCACGAGTTACACATTTTTATGCATTAGGGAACACGTTTGTGTTTACTGACTCTATATGCATTTCTTAGTGAGCTGCATATCAAGCAGATAAAAAATTAAACAATATATAAATAAGTTTGGAAGAAAAAAGTTCTCGGATATTTCTACTCAACAAGCAACTTAACATGTGTCCGAGTCTTTGTTTAATTCATCACCAGTAGACTTCTGGTTGATTTGTTTTTATACTTGAATCCCATAACTTGCTTATCCTGTTCGCTGGCTTGAGTCTGAGCAGGATTTGACCTGTGAGACTATGCGCATCCCTCTAGTACCTGTGTGCAGCAGGCTTCCGTGTATGGTCAGCACTTATATTCACAATAATTTTAATATGTGGTGCCTAGGTTTGGGGGAAAGCACAAGAAAGCCTGACCTCAGAGTTCTCCCTCCTTTAAGATAGAAAGCTATGGGTTCTGAACACACTTGGTCATGCAAAAGTCTCGACCTCAGTTTTAATTTTGTACTGATTGCTCTAAGATTCGTGTTTCGATAGCAGAGACTTCTTTCTGGTCTGTCAAGCAGTGGCTGGTTTTCCAAAGCCTGGGTCATAGCAGCCGACGTTCTGTTTGTGAGTTCAGGACTTGGAATATTGTCCACCAAGAACTCCTGTCTGATCACTGGTCTTAAATTGGGATGGAGGGGAGATGTGAAACAGGCGTTTGCATTGCTGTCTCAGGTTGTATTACCCCTAGTAATGGAAATCAACAGCATTTTGAATGTGCTGGGGTTTTGTTTGGTTTTGTTGGTTTTGTTTTGTTGTTGGTTTTTTTTTAAAGTCGAGAACATGGACTGAACTGCATCATGGCATACAGATTTACTGATTTTCCTCAATGAAGTTGTTGTGTTTTATTATTTAGGATAACACCATAGGCATAGCTTCAAAAATACTTCTTTCAAGCAAGGGAGTTTAATTTGCAACATTGGTCCAGGCTCAAAACCACTACAATGTTTTTTCATAAAATAGGACTATATTCCATCATGCTGTGGGGGTATTTGTGAGACCAATAGAACAGTTTCTAAAAGTTACCATCTCTCAGCTTTGACTTAGTACTGTGTAATATATTTCCATTTACCAAGATCCAAATTGAATTGAAAGTTGGATTATCCACAAGTGAACTTGGGTAGATGGAAAAAGTAAGATGAAAAAGTCTTATTTAAAACTGACAGGTTCCTCTGCCACAAGGGGAGTATATTTGGAATATATTTCTAGGAGGTAAAACTCATCTGTGCTAAAGGAAAGATGGACTTCTCAAATGACACCCATCGGCATACAACTATTTTTTTTATGTAACTTTGTTCAAAGGTAATCTTGCGGTTTGTTTTTACTGGTGATTTTTCACATTCGTGTTCATTGTGTGAGTAATTAACTTTACCTATTTGACTTAGTCTTTAATTTTATATGTCTTTTGTAACAAGGTTTGGCTTTGCTTTCATGTGCTTCCAGTATGTTTCAGTAACTTATGTTTGTGCAGGCTTTTCAGTAGCTGCATAAATACCAGCAGAATAGGGAACGATGGGAACGGGAAGATCAAATTCTTCAGTGACCAGCCCTGTCTGGCCTGTCTGTGTAGGAAGGACAGTGTTTTCTTTGCTGATATGCCTGATAGTAAACTCGTTAAGACAATACTTTTGTATTTTTGTGCCATGAACATCACACCAGGCAGGCAATTACAGAAGTTCTATCAAATTGTTATCAACGGTTTCAGTCATTGCTTGTAAGCCTTGCTAATCCCTACCTAATGAGTGGAAGCAAGTTTTAGCATCAGCATTCCCCATCTCAAAGCTGAAGAAAATCTCTCATGTCAGATCTACCTAGTAATTTAAAATGAAGTATAGATGAATTCTCTACCACTAGGGCCCAGGTGGGGAGGTGGGGAAGCTAAATAAAAACATAGTGCATTTTACGAGGGAGTTCTGATGAACTGAGAATGCATTGTAGCAATAAGGGACTACTCAAGTGCCTGCTTAGTGTTTCTGTTTTCAATGCCGTATTAATTCAAATTTATGCTGCAGTGAGGAACATGAACATATTTTGAAATATTTACATTTACAATCTGGTAGATCTAATAAAATGAATTTTATAATCCTCTAAATCAGTAGGGTTTTGGTTGCAGCTCTTGGAAACCACAAATGTCTCTGACTTTTATATAGGGACTCGGTTTTAAGCATGGGTGCAGCTTTTCTCAGTAAACAAATGATTATAATGAAAGAAAATATTTTTTTCTGGTTTCTACATCTGGATTCTTTGGCTACAAACACACCCTTATTGATTGTATCTTTAGAACATTAGTTTTAATAGTGAGCAAGGTCTGTTGGTGGAAATCATGGCTTTGCCATGTTCACAGGGAGTAAAAATGTAATTTGCAGAACAGATTTCATTGGGCAGAAGGAGGCAGAGGTCTGTTTAGGTTCATTTCCTTGCTCACCGTTCTCATATGTAAATAAGCAGCTTTTTGTATTTTATCTCAGGGGAAGGAAAGGTTTGGATTGGCTGGATCTTTTTATTGGCATTTCTATTTCTTCAACAAAACCCTCTCTAGGGTATCAGCCGTGTTGATCAGTGGCAGATTCTCAAATTATATAGCTTTAGCAATAAAACATTTATAACTCTATCAGGTGTGTCTGTCATTTACGATTGTGAGAATATTATATAGTAGATATCTATGCCTCAAGGACACAATTAAAATATATATATATTCCACTGTTGCTGTCAGTAATGATTTTAAACTAACTTCACTTTCAAGATTGACATAATGTACTGAACTAAATCCTGTGGACTGCCATGCCAAAGGTTTCCTTTATCAGTCATGTATGATGTACACAACTGTATTTAACCTTGTCATTCTTCAAGTGTGTCATCGTACAGTTTTTATAAAATATTACATAACGAACTTTTGAGGGAAGTTTTCATATTGGGACTCCTTCATGTTTGTCATGTGTGATAAGTATCTGTAAAGCAATAACAAATCTATGGAACAAGGTGATGAGTCAAAACTTTGCACATTTAAAGTGAATAAAATGTGTTGAGCGTTTTCAACATTTTGGGCATCTAGTAGAGGGAAGAGGACTATATAAATCTTTGAAAGGTTTTATTATCAGGCAGAACAGTTTGGGAAGGGAATGTGAGCGTGTTAAGTTTTTATTTCAGCACTGGGTATAAAGAATATTCCTTCCAAGTTTGCTCAGGATGGCTGAAGTCAGACAAAGACTTTGTTTGTCCTCAGGTACTGTATAGTTGAAGAGATTACAAGTATCTCAACCAACTGCCAGATTCCTCTTATCATTTAGACTTTAGCAGTAAAGCACCTGTGCCCATATAGTTCACGTGAATTTTATATAAAACCAAATGTTTTTAAAAGCTTGTAGGAATTCTGCCTGCTATAACTTCCTACTAGCAAAATGATGTAAGAACTAAGACATTTTGTCCAATTGTTTGATAAGTGTACTCCAGCACTATTTTTTTCAGCAGTGTTTTAGTTTTCTTAAGATTTGCAAGTTACAGCAAGTTCAGAACTCTCCCTTTAAGAGGATGGGTTATTGAACATATGCTATGTCAGGTCTTTGCTACTGGTGAGTCATCTACTTGAGACATGCAAAATAATGTATCTCAGGTAAAAAGAAAATCTGACTTTTGTGTCTAGTGAACTGTAGCTGCTGCACATTGTAACTGCAGTTCGCACTCCCATTCGGAAATGTTTTTAATTTACTGTCTTGGTCAGTATTTCGGAAAAATGGACTGATTTTTGCCTTTATTAAGCAATGATAAAATAGGATGAGTCAGAACTCCTTTATGGGCCATCCTAACCACTTAGGATGAATAATAATAAAATAACAGGAGAAACTAGGAATACATGTAAAAGCAAAGTGCTCAGGAGGAGAACATACGAATAAGAGGAGTTTGCACTGATTCAGACAGCTGGTAGTATCTAATGCAGTTTTAAGCAACACCTAGTGCTGTTTCTGTAGCCTCTATTTTGCTTTGTTCGTTTCCTATATGTTATTTTAAGGAATATTGACATAGGCAGATGTTTGCGTGGTCTGGATTTTAAACAGATGTAGTCCCTTATTGATAATGAAATTGTGTATTTTAACAGTTTAACATAAGGCTTGGTTTTACTTAATTTGTATTTCATTTTATAATCTATCATGAGTATAATTTCTAAAATTAATTCTCCTAATTGACTTTCCCATTGTGGTAAATATTTGTGCAGCCTATTATTTTAATGAAAAACATGAAGCCAGCTGTGTTCTACTGCCAAAGAGAAGGCGTGAAACTAGGGAAAAACAAGACAGAGTTGAGCCAGTCTGTTGTTAAAGTGAAAGTCCTTGCTTTCTGTTTCTTTTTTCTTCTTTTTTCTTATTCCTTTGGGATGATCTGAAATTCAAGCATACTCCTTACTGCCCTCCTTATTATTCTGTTTAGTGACAGATTCTTCTTAACAGGCACTTGTGCTATCAAGGCTCTGAGCTATTCACGGCAGGTTATCCTTGCATAGCCTTTGAGTAGTTCAGAAGGATGTTTGGGGGTTTTGTTTAAAATAAAAAATGGGAAAGCTGGGTTACACTATCCCATTACTGTGATTTAAAGATGATCACACTGGTAAAAATGCAGCACTGTTGCGTTACAATATTCAGAGTCATCTGAATGGGTCATTCTGAGTTGCTACAACAGTTAAAAGTGGAATTTTTACTCTCTTTTCCTGTGTTATTACCACAAAACAACAGACTTATCTAACCATGGTAACTTCTTCTTAGCTAAATTTCATCTCTGCTGAGATGAAATTTCTTCCTTTTAACACAGACCATGGTGTTTGTGCTGTGTGAGGTGTCTGCTTCTCACCATGCTCTCCCTCAGCCTTGCGAAGAGGAGATAATGCAGAGGAAAACCTATGTTCTATGTGCCTATGTACACACACACACATGTGTATGTATAGCAAATATAAATAAAAAACCCCTTAGTTGCAATGTGCTGCTTCAGGGTATTGCTTTCTTGTAGCAAGGAACTCTCACTTTTTTTCACGGCTTGATTGTAACTCCTATTTCTGGAGAATTATGAGGAAACAACTAGAGAGAAGGCAAGAGGTACCTTGTCATCCAAACTATAAAGCAGTACGCAAGATGTTTAAGCCAAGTGCCTTGATTTACCTCATAATAGGTAATATTGCTACTTTAATGATATTTGACTTTAAAGTGTATCTTTGTTTTATAAGAGCAACAGTATCTTGAAATGAAGATTTTAAATGCGTTTCTGGTGCATAGTGTTGGATCTTCTCATTAGGATTTTTCTAGTGATGCTAGTGAGAAAATCGTGCATAGATTTCAATCATCTTGATTGTGCAAAGGCACATACACACAAATGAAATACAGCAGCTTCTCAGAAGGTACAGTTTTGGACATTATGCAATCTCATTTGAACCAGCAGGACTACTTATCAAAGTGCAATGTGAAGTGTGGACCCAATCTTTGCAGAGTTGGCGTGTATTTGACAATGTTTTCAACTCCGGAATACTTCTGAAAAATATTCCTGATGCATTGGACGGTGTGACCATTGTGACACAGGCATTCTCAGTGTCTGAGCGTGGGTTTACATCTGAACCTCAGCTTTTCTTTTTCAAAAAAAGTTAACAGCCACATTACCACAGGAGTGAAACACAGATATATGTGGAGTGTAGGGACACCTGATAGATGCAGCAGAAGCATAAGATGCATTGAGGAAGGGAAAACAGCTAAGAATTAAAAGATGGAGGGGTGGGGACTTGAAGGCAGGATAACAATAGGAATTTGATTTTTTTTTTTCTTAAGTAATCATACTTATCATCTACCCATCAATACTTAGGTATTTTTCCATTTATTCCTCTTTCATTAACCTTCCATTTCATCTGTCTTTAGTGCTG
Organism: Nesoenas mayeri; assembly: GCF_963082525.1. Lineage (NCBI taxonomy): Eukaryota > Metazoa > Chordata > Aves > Columbiformes > Columbidae > Nesoenas > Nesoenas mayeri. The sequence continues at coordinate 13,792,431 of NC_137544.1, forward strand.
CAGTTTTAGATCACCACATGCACTCTTAAAGATAAGCACACTTAGGCGCTATGTCGCAACTTTCTTATCTCTCCTGTTTCACAGTAAATGGAAGTGACATCCACTTAAAATGCTGTATAAAAAGTGATTTTCCAATAATTTTCTTAAAAACTATAAATAACTAACACCATAGAAAGTTCATTGTAGGTGACTTAAAAAAGGCCATTGTAGAAAGAAATGTTTCAGAAATGCACACAGTGTTTAAGAACAGAAAGTTGCTTCTGATTTTGTTTGGTCATATTAATATGGGTGTTGTTATGAGCAATAATGTTGCAAGGATCCAGCTGTCCAAAACACAAGATTATAATGCTAGATTAGTTAACCTCATAAAAAAGCTGTAAGCCTGTACAACTGTAAAAAAAAGGTGCATTATTATAAGGCAGAATTGTTGGAATTCAGTTTATGTTAAATAGGATGTCTGATCTATTCTCATCTATTTTCTGCTACTAATGGCTCAATTTCTGTGACAGCTTTTCTCATCCTTGCTGTTTCTTCCATTTTTATGGTTATCATTAGAGAGATATGAACATCTAGTCTGTGTTTTGAAGTAACATGCTATTTGTGCAAATATACTAAAATGTACTCAGTGGACCATCCAGAATGCTACTTACTTTGTTTAAATATTTAAAGAGTTAGTTGTCTGAAAAAGGAGTTTGGGGATAGATGAAGCAATGTGAGATTTTCTGTTGTCTAGATGTTACATAATTTGCTAAATATTTTTGATCCTTCGAGGTTAGCATGGCATATGTCCCTTTTACCTTTTACTGTTCTCCCTTTTCTTCTCAGCCTTGTGATTTAAATATTGAAGATAATATTTTATATTAACAAGTATAGATGGAATTTCAGAATATTGGAAGTGGGTAACTGATGCCCGCTATGTGACATTTACAGTACAGAAAGGTATATTAGATGGACAGATTTCAGAAACATTTCTTCATTGTGTAAAATGTTTTCGTCTACAGAGCTTTCAGATGCACCCTGGAGACAGAAATGAACAGTTTTTAAACTCTAAATATTTTAAAGTTACAAATTATGTAGGCAACTTAATAAATGCATCAGTAATCTTTGTTTTCTGACCTCTTTTGAAAAAGTTGCCCTTGATATATCAGAGTTGCTTTGAAAAGATGGGAGCATGATCTTTAATCTTTCAGAGTAGCTGTGGATCTAAGGAAAACTTTGTCCATCTTTGATGTCTTAGAACTGCTTGGGCTGAAACGGAAAAGTTAACAGTTAATGCTGTGTATCTTCAGCGGAATTACAGATGGAACTGAAGTGCTTGATATCCTGGAACTTCTCAAAGTTTGGAGGAAATATTGAATGTTAGAATGTGTTAATAACACAGGGGAAGCTACCTTGTTATTGTAAGAAATTATTTTTGAGCTCCAAGAACTTTTGTATGTCAGGTAGAGACAGTGAATTCCGTTTTGTGAAAGCCCTCCTAGTGTGATAGCCAAACTTTTGAACAGAAGCTGCTTCTCATTTAGTGGCAAGTTGGTTTTCATTTACAGCAACTTTCCTTCAACAGTCAGACCTTTTACCTTGTGCTTTTTTACCATGCAAACTGCAAGCAGTAATTATCTATAAAAGAACCTGCTATCAACTAAAGTGAATTCAAGTCCTGGCAGAAGCTGCAGGATTTAAACTTAGGTGGACACTTTTCCTGAGATAGAGTCGTCTGGTGGCTGGGGTTTTGTTTTTCTTAGATTCAAACAGCTATATTGAGAAATCTTACAGTACCTGTCAGTAAAGGTTCATCACTGGGTAAATTAATTTAGAATCATCTTTCAAGGCTCTTTCCTGTGGGAGAAAAGATTAGATGCTATAAATTGAGATAAAACTATTGAATTTTCATAGGTGAGTGAGAGTAATATATATTAGGGAAACACTAGACATGCCTATTATTTAAAAAGACATATAAGTGTATGTATATATGTCTATATATCAAGAAAAGGAAATTAAAGGAATTTTTGGTTGGTTGAAGAACACAGACGTAAGATCCCCCGAACTCATCACTGCAGGTACTTGTGTGGGGTTACATTGTATTAAGAATGTACAGTTAAGTCACTCACCATCATCTGTGGGCTTTCCTGTTTTATTTGCTTGTAATTGAAAATTATATCCTTCACAGATAGTTTGTTGATTGATTTTTAAACCATTGCTTTCTTAAAAAAAAAACAAAAACAAAACTAACTTTTTTTTTTTCCCACCTCCCCAGGTAGAGATAACAGATGTTGAAAATGAAGAAAAAAGAGATGCTCTCTTCCTGAGACTTCTTGAGTCCAGTCACAGTCCATCGGAGTTTCAGCATTTGGTTTTACTCCTTCAAGCTTGGCCACCGATGGATGTGAGCAACAGGTAAACATTTCTTCAAACAGTCCTGTAATGAGAGTTCTAAGTCAATTCAAACACAGCTAAAAGGAGTATGACCTTTGGAAAAGGTCGTAGTGGGAAAAGTAAATGGTTTATTTAAAGCAGAATTGAATAATCAGTTTCTTGTAAAAACTACCTATGCGTATGTAGTATGCATCATGGAGTAGGCAGAAAACCATTTTATTGCCTGAACCGTTGCAGAGGAGGTTTTTCTATTATTATCTACTTAAATTTAAAGTTACGTGTTTTGCTCTTATTTTTGGCAATATGTACAAAATCTATAAAAAGGAATACAAAGTTCTGACTACTTTTTCCATTCAAAGTTATACTGTACAGAAAACCCTTTGAAAGTCAATGTTCAGGAGGCTGTGGCAGACAATCTGCAGGAGGTCTATGAGGGTAATGGAACCACGCAACGGCGCTTCTCTTTTCTAGATCCAGTACCTATTATTTCTGTCTCTGAATAAAGTATCCAAAAGTAAAGAATATATACTAGGGCAGACATATCCTAAACCACCAATTTAAAATGAGAATAATTATTTAAAACTTAGGCATTGCACCCATCAGAGTGGGTATTTACTGGAAGTGTTAGTTTGGAACATCTTAACTACATTTTTTTTAGCAGTTCTTTGGTTTTTGTGTTTGACTTTCTGAACACATTTAAAGGTAAAAAATTTAGCTGTTCTATAACTGATGATCGCTTCTGAGATGTAAGGATTCATAATCTCATGTTATGAGGCAAAAGTCAGATATATTTCAAGCACAGCACTAATATTAATTTTGGGGTAGTGAGTACAAGGTGCCATGTTTTATCTGATGGTAGTGAGGTTAGACACATTAAATGATGCTTCCATTGAATTACTTTGGGGTATTGATTACAACCTATTTTAACTTGACTACACTCCCCAAAGTGTTGATGTGCATTAATTTGTCAGAAAAGTGGCTTTTTATGAAAAGTAAATCTTTAGTGGACTTGGAGAGAACTGGCTCATTAGAAGGTAATCTGTAAGGCTTATTCACCTTCAAGCCTGCTGCTTGTTTGCAATTTCTGGATAAGCATTAACCTGAATTCTTTATGACAGTTTTAGGAGATAGAAATTGTCTTCAGTGTTTAAAGAAGTACAAGGACTGCTATGTAATCTGTCACAAATTCATATTCAACTTTCCTCTTTAGTTTGGTTTTAATCATAATTGAAAATTGGATCCTCACAGTGTGTGGGTGCTTAGATTTTAAAAAAAAAAAAAAAAAGTGTTACAGTTATGGAACAAAGGGTCGAGTTAAATATTGCTGCAGTTAGCAATATTATTTTTCCTTGGGTTGAACAGAAACACTAAGAATTTTGTGAAAGGCAAACCCTTCTCATATATAGACAGCTCTTTTCTACTGCTCTGCAAGAATGGAAATTAAAATAATTTAATTTTATCTCCCACTTGATGTTCTCTTCCTTCAGACTGACTTCCTAAAGAGAAGAACAAAAACACAAAATAGGAATTACATGTGATTTGTAGTTACAAGTAACAGTGGTATACATTTCAGAGGTGGGATACTTCTTAGTTCCAAGAGCAGTGAAATCTGAAAGTTTGCACAAAATGCTTGGATCACCTGTATCATAATTCATATAGGGTCTAAAGTAGGTAGTATAGCTCCTAGGCATTTAATAGTCACAGTTCTGACTTAAAGAAATCAATTTGGCTCAAAGGCCAAGAGAGCAGGGTAAATTATTTCATGACCTTATGTCATTGTGTGATTTTAATGTGTTTAGCAATGGCTGAGGTCAGAAAGGATCTCTGGAGATGTCTACTCCACTGGCTCTGCTGAAAGCAGGGTAGGCTGGAGCAGGCTGCTCAAGGCCATTGCCTTGGGTTTTGAAGGGCTCCAAGACTGGAAATTCCACAACAACTACAACAAAGAGTTTTCTCTTACGTTTTAGTAAAATGTGTTTCTATTTGTGCCCATTGGCTTTGTGCTGTCATTGAGCATCACTGAGGTGAGTCACACTCCCTCTTCTTTACTTTTCCCATCAGTATTTATACAATTGATAAAATTCCCTCAGTCCTTCTCTTTTCCACACTGAACTTGTCCCAGTTCTATCATCTCCCTCAGCCTCTGCGCCTGGGACAGATACACCAATCTCTTCATCGTCTTTGTGGCACTTCCCTGGGCTCACTTCAGTATGTCCATGTCACTTTTGTGCTGGGGAGGCCAAAAACAGTCTGAGCACTCCACATGTCTCACCAGTGCTGAGCAGATGGAAAGAACCTGCTGGCAACACTCATCCTGATTCAAGCCAGGATGCTGTTGCCTTTCTTTGCTGCAGGGGTACATTGTTCACTCATGGTCACTGTGGTGTCTATCAAGACCCCAGGTCCTTCTCCACCAAATTCCTTTCCAGCTGGTTGGCTCTCTCTTATCTACAGAAATAATATATTTGGTGCGCAGAAATGTTCTCAAATTTTGACTTCTGTAATCAGTGTGCTGTCATTAAAATGAATTTGAGTGAACTAGAGACATCTGTCTTAACAACTAATAGTGCTTCTGAAGTGAAGCTTTGTCCTCATTCCACCCTCAATCCTGCTACCTCAAGTATGATTGGTTTTAAAACGTCAGGTACAGCTCTCTTTTGGATTCCTTGATATGTGACAGGATTAATTTCATAAACTCTTGTCAAGTAGATTTTTTTTGTTCAATTGCGTCTCGTAAAAGTGTGCTGGGAATGGCTTACATTGCTGTCATTTTGAATTTTATTATTTTGTATTATTTGAGCTTGTAAATCCTGGCATGATCTGTGCCAGCCAGGCAGCAGAGGCTGTGCTGTAAAGACCAGGCCCAGCAACAATCCTTTCTGGTCCTTTCTGCCTCCTTTATCTGAACCTTCTCTCCTCTCTCTCTCCATTGTCGTTGGTGGTCACTGTCATATGCCCATCTCTGCATCTTTGGTAGGTCTGCTGCAAATGTCCTTGGCTCTGAGGCCCCCTTTTATTCTTGCTCGGTCTTCCCCCTTTTGCCCCTGTTGCATACTGCCATGTTAACAGCATTCAATTCCACTTACCAGCCTGGTGGTGTGGTTTTTTGGTGTGTATTTTTTGGTGAGTTGAGTTTTTGGTTTGGTTTGGTTTTGTGTGTGTGATGGATTTTGGGATTAGTTTAGTTGTGTTTGTTTGGAGTTTGTTTTGTGTATATTTTTTGTTGTTGTTACATACATCTTCCTGAAATTGTGTTACTGAAACAGCTGCCCTTGTGGCTGGGTTGGAGTAAGGAGCAGGAACTGTGTGGTTAGTGAGGTTTGCAACAATTTCATTTTAAAGCAAGTTGAATTAAGAAACTCTTGAGCAGAGAGGAAAACTCTGAGCCAGTTGTTTAGCCATATGTATTAAGATTTTTTTTTTAAATCTTAACTTATTCTTTCCTCTGCTTCAGAAAAGGGTTGTTCTTACTAACTCATTGTTTGCTGTCGATGTAATGATATGTGCAGGATCTAGGGAATTTAAGTCTGAGTCATCTGAATATTTAGAATTTTGGTTTACAACCTAACAGTAAATATCTAGTATTTAGAATTCAATATGAAGCTAGAAAATACAATTTACATTCTGCAAAGCCTCAAAAGAGAATCAAAACAACTGAAGTTTGGGGATTTTTTAGTAGCTTTTTTTTTTTTTAAGAATTTTTGTTATGTCTCTGTTAACAGTAAGTCTGTGCTTTTTGGTGTTTGCGTTCTTGTATTTTAAAACATTCCACCTAAAATAATGTTTGTTACTCACTTGCAAATGTGATTCTCTTCATATCATAATATGGCACATTGACTGTGAGGAAACAGAAGAGATTGCTTGGTTGGTTCAGTCAGCACTCAAAGCCATATCCTTTTAAAATTGTATTTTCATACGCTTGTTATGCATACATGTTTTTCTGTCTAGATGTCTCATATTTAGATATCATTCTAAACACTTCATAAAGATTTTTGGTTTTTAAATGATTGACAGTACCTGAAGCTCTGCAGTTCTTTGGAACTTGTAGCCTACATACAAAATTCATTTCAAATATTGGAAGGGTGTTTGGGAACTCAGGAAGACCAGCTTTTAGGGACTCAGTAGCTTAGTTCACCTTTCTATTTTAACTTAATCCAAATTGTCTGTCTTTTAGTAGTGGGGGGAAAAAAAAATGTTCATCTTGAGTTTTTTAAATAATTACTTTTTTCATGTTGAAAATGTTTGTTTGTTTGTTTGGTTTTTTTTTTTAATCATAGTTGAGCTAAGGTAAGAGAGAAGAAAACTGAATTCTGCCTGTAGGTGTCAGAGTTTTGGTAACTGAATCTTGTTTTTATTTAGAGATGGCAGGTAACAGATATTTGGTAATCAATCACACAAATATTTGAAATAATTTTAAGGAATTGTGTTGAGAAAAGCTTTATATATGTAGACTATATCTGTGATACTTAAATAAATAAAGCTGCACATGGCAAGCCTTGCAGCCTTGCATCTTTCTGGTTATTTCTAACTTCTGTGTTTTGTAGTGTGATTTTTGTGTTCTTTTTCTAATGAGGAATTCTTGTAGGTTTTCTTAATGTACTCTGGAGGTAGCAGCTGTAAAAATGGAAATTCATTATGACTCTCTGTGCCTCTGAGCAAGAGATGGATCACATAGCAGGAGCTGTCAATTCAATCAGTGGCAAAGATGGAGCTGTAGGGTTTTTTTTTCTTCTCCTAACCTTACTGGGGGTTCATAGATTAAGTGCATCACGTTCTGCTTGTTGAATATGCTGATGTCTTTGGGTTCAACCCCTCAGGTTGGAAGGAGAGGAGAGGAGGAGCTGGGCCGTTTCCAGCCAGGCTTGTGGCAGCTCTGAGCTCAGTGACTGTGACTGATGGAAAAGTTCAATTAAGTTGTCAGAAGGAATAAAGATAATGACTTCTATTTAGTATGCATTTCAAGTTACATGTTCCTAGTCATCTCTATGTCTGGTTTTCAGGTTGGCATATAGTGTCAGCTTCATGTGGAGCTGGTTTTCTTTGACTACAACATGTACTTTTGAAAGATGAGCAGGAGAAAGCTTTAATATATGAAATAGTATATATTGGTAGTTGTCCTCTCCAAAGTTGTCAGACCTATTCCTTGATATATGTCAATCCAACAGACTCTAACAGACTTCATTTACAGTGATATTAATATGTTACTTTCAACAATTGCCGCTAAATAATACCTTTGAAAAGCAGTACTTCATTACTCCTTCCCACATGTGCTGTATATCTTAATTTACACTAAATTGTAAAACCAACCTGCCAGATTGGGCCTTGCTTTGATATTTTTTTTTCTTTTTTTCTTTCAAGCTAAAATGAAAAGTTTCCTGTGTCTTTGGGAGGCTGATTAATAACAAAAGAGATGTTGGGATGATTTTTAAACACGTTTTGTGCCTTCCTAAGTTCATGCACAGATGAACATTGTGGTTGTGTTACTGTGGCTTAATATAATAATGATCTAAACTGTGATTGTGCATGATTTTAGCCCATTGTAGATGGTAACTGAAACGCATTAACTTAATTCACATTAAGAAAATGACAGTGTGGATGTGTTCCAGTGTTACGCTTCGTGCTATCATTTAAAAGCTCCGGTCTGCTCCTTGTTTCTGTCGATACATCTGGTCCTAGCAAGGACACCTGACAAAAGTCGCCAGGTATCCCCATGATCTAACAAGTAGCACCTGCAGGCCAAGGAATGTCCCAGCAACAAAACTTTATAGTTGGGGCACCAAACGTCATTTTCACTGGGGGCCACATCGGCCTCGTGATTGCCTTCGAAGGGCCTAAGGTAATTTTTGGACTGTATATATGTAACTACTGCTATATTTACACAATCCTAAAATTACCTTTGGCCCTTTGAAGGTGACCGCGAGGCTGATACGGCCCTCAGTGAAAATTAGTTGGACATCCTTGCTCTATAGCAAACATTGCCTTGCCATCATGTGTGATAAATATTACTTGGATCTACTGTCTGCCATTGATGTAAGTCTGACTGTGTAATAGCGACATGGCATGAAGTTCTATGTAGAATGAAAAGACCATTTTAAATATGTGAAACAAATGTATCTGCATCCATATCTGCTAATGAACAAGTACAGATGCATGTACTTTCACTCTTTACGCTGCTTGGTTGGGCTATAAAAACGTTTATTTTTGTTTGTACTTATTGAACCTGAAAATTAAAATGTAAATCTTGGAAATATTTTCTTTGTTCAGAAGCAAGACACAGATACGTGAGAGGCAGATGCTGTTAGAATGTGATCAAAGCAAACAAAATTAGGAATGCTGGATTTCTGTCTCCCCTCCCTCGATACCATTCTCTTTGGGAAATTAGCTGGTATAAAGCCAGGAAAAGCTGTTCCTATGCTATTCCAATTTGATCAATCTTTATCCAGTGCATGATTCCAGTGTGTTGTAATTCAAAATACTTTAAGCTTCTTTGTTGCATTGAAAGAATGATGGCATCAGGATATTAGCTTGCCTCGAAACTTTTTTCTCTCTCTTTCGTGAGATTGTACCTTACATCACAAAACAATCAAATGAACAAAAAACACCTACAGAAAATGGGGGCGAGGGATATCTACTTATATTCTAAACACATCTCTGTTTATTTCTGGGCAGATCGCGCACGGATGATAATCCCTGGGTGAAACTGGGAACTGTTATGCTACAGAGAAGCCCACCTGAGGAAAAGGAGAACACAGGAAATGAAATTTTGAAAATCTGCCGTTCTCTGTATGAAACAAAGCACATGCTCCCTGCTGAGGTAAGTTTTAACTTAGGGTACTGTGGAGATGAGTCATGTTTTGGGGTCCTAACTAGAAGAAAGATGTTGCCATACCAATGGAGAGCTAACAAGGTGATTAGGGGAGTGGAGCACAATAGATGCAGAGAGACTGAGAGAATTGGGTTCATTCTTTCTGAAGAAGAGGTGGCTGAGGGAGATCATACTGCTGTCTTTACATATACGGATGAGGAAACACGTTGGGGAGATGGAGCCAGCCTCTTCACAGAGATGCTTAGTCGTAGGACAAGAGACAATAGAGATGACTCTCATTACATGTAGGGAGAACATTTTTCACCGTTAAATTGGTGAAGTATTAGAATAGGTGGATTCTTAGAAGAGACACGGAGTCTCCATCCTTGGAGGTATTCAGAACTTGACTGGATCATGTCATGCGCAATTATATCTTGTTGGATTTGCTTTGAGTGGAGGCTGGTTGGATTAACTGACCTTTAGGTGTCTGTTCTAGTATAAATTATTCTTTGAAGTATTTATAAAAATTCTTAAATAGTGCATTGCCATAGGCGTTATTGTGGAAAAGTTATTAATTATATAATCAGTAATTTTCTCACTAATAAATGCATAAAGATTTAGTGAGAAAAATGTGTTGGTGATGAAAAAACTAATATACAAGTAATTGCTTTGTAATAGTCATGGTGTTCTGTCTTAACTAGGTATGCATACTTCAGTACAAGCATCTCTTAAGCATAAAATTACTGAAGTGTTTTGAACGTAAATATTGTATACTAATGAAGACAGATTTGAGAAATGCTTAATAAACTTCACACAACTTTAGAGTAGTCATGTGCATATTTTTAGTAGGCTGATTAATGCCTTATTACCATCTTCACACAATCACAGTCTGTTATAGAAAACAGCTGATGTTAAGGCTAGAAGCAGAATAGAAACAACACGTTCTGCTTAAAATACAGACAGGTGGAGTGTGTTTGTTTGTTTGGTTTTTTTAAATAGTCAGACAGATTTGAGTCAAGTTTGATATCTATATAAAACATGATTCTAGAAGGTGTCAGAAAGCTGAAATGATTAATACGCTCCTTAATTCATTCCACCAAAAATTTTGATGGAAGGCAGGTGTCACTATCCCTGGGACTGGCCTAAGTATATGTAGCTTTTCTTTACAAGGCATTGAGTTGTGCCTCATAGCTTGTAGACTCATAACCTTCCTCATGCACAGGAGTAGACAAACTTAATCAAATTAGAATTTCCTAACTCATCTCAGTGAACCAGGGAGACAAATCTCACCAAGGGTCTTTGTCTTACAGCAGTCAGTTCAACAAGAGTTCTGCTCAAGAATGGGTCATGGTTTGCTTAGTTCTCTTTATTGAGTAAACGTTTTCTTATATTCCATTACAAGTCCTTATTTAGACACAATTTTGGTCTTGGTTAGCAGCTTTGCTTGGAGGTGCCTGCCTTTTTTAATGGTACAGGAGGTTGGAAGAGCCCTCTGTATAGGTGTGAGTATACAGATACAACATGAAGATGCTCTGATCCTCAAGCATAAAATAGCTTCACCAATGTAAAATAACTTTTTTATTATGAGAATGCTGGGCAGCAATATGTGTTGCACTAAAATGTGTAAATGTACAGTTACCTACAAAGGCAGGCTGTATTGCTTTCAATCTCTATTTGAGAAGAGAGGGGAATGACATGGATAAATTTAAAGTAACTTATTTGTATGCACGGCTGCGGTACTTGGTGCACAAGTTAGAGAGTTGAGATCATGTGGCTGAATAAGATGAAAATCTGATTACTGATAATTAACCTGTTTAGATTACTTCACATTTCAATGAATACACTGATTAAGAAGACAGACCTAGAATGACAGAATTCTAAAATCTGAGAGATCAGTTTATCGCCATGAATAACATTTACCATTCTGAAGTCCAAAGATTGTGATGGAAAAAACAGTTTAGCTTCAAGTCATGGTAGTCTAGAAGTTAGAAAAAAATGTTTCTTTAGATTTAATGAGAAAGATTTCTCTCTTTATTCTACCTCCCGTTGGCCTTTCTACTTTTTTTATAACCAAGTACTTTTTTTACTGTCTTTCGAGGAGTTGCATAGCTTTAATATTTGTGTTAGTTGAAATAAGTATTGTCTTATTTGCTTGGAAGGCACACATGTTTGAACTGACAGCTGCACTACTGGCACTCATTTTTCCATTTTTAGCTCGTTCCTGGTTTTTACATATGAGTACACATTGGATGTTTTTCTTTGTTCACAGTTGTCTTTCTTCACTTTGTTCAGATAATTTTGAATATAAATGCTGCCCTTCGGTCTGCTTGCAGCCTCTCCAGACACAACACTTTTTGAGCTCATTATGCAGCCCTTAAAACTGTCCTTGAAAATACTGAATAATGCTGGACCCAAAACAGACTCCTATGAAATCCATTTTATATGCCTCGCTGGTCTTACAGTGAACCATTGATGGCTGCATAGATCAGCGACTAGAGTTGTCTTACAAGGGTTTCGGCTAAATCATGGTGTTCCAGATTTTGATTTAGGACTTCCCTTGTCCCTCTCAAGGTACCATCGTTCCCCTCTAAGCGCAGCCTCGTGCTGCAGACAGACACTGAAATGCTTCCAGGTTCTTCTTGCAGACTGAAAGGCACTTGTGCTGCAGTGCAGCAGTGCAGTTATTTGTGGCAGATGTACAAGGTGTTTTTTGGTATTTTGACATTCTGTGCTTGGCAAGCTCTCCTGTGGAAAAAGCGATGGAGGCCACTCCAGGGGTTTGCAAGTTGGACCGCACTATTCTATACCTTATTTCCCTGGTGCAGAGGACAGTGTTTCATGTCACATTTTTCATGTGTTGCTAAACTTAAAATATATCATAGTGATGGCCTTTTCCTAAACTACAGAATCTGGTGCAGGAATGTGTTTCTGTACAATGTTTTTGGTTTTTTTCATTGTATGTTTTGATGGTTTTCATAGAGTGGGAGTGTTGGTAGGTCCATAATACTTTTCTCCTTGAGTGCCTGCTTTCTTCTGCCTCTGAAAGACAGACTGCATTTCTCTTTTCCAGTCTTCTGTAACGTGTCTCATTATCAAGCATGGTATCTCTTAACTTGAATTATCATTTCTTTATGCATTTTGGGATAAATTTTTCAGCCCCAGAAACATATATGTTTTTTTTAGACTGAATTTACGATACTGAAGTCTCACCCATTACTATTGTCAACTGTCTCATTTGCCTGAGATGTTTTAATGAGAAGCCAAAAAGATATTTAACACTTCGCCTTTTTGTTGCAACAACATGATTAATGACATACTGATAAGCAAAAGTCAGTATCATCAGTGTATGAGGAAAATAGAGGCAGTTCAGTCTTGTAAGAGGTATCAAGTGAAGAACAGTAGATAAGAAGTACCTTTCTCCATAAACCACTGGTAAGACTGGCATTAAAATAAAATACCATGTTAGGATAGCTGCATTTTAAGAGGACACTGAAAAATGAGAGGCAAAAGAGTCAACCTGCAAAAATTAGTGCACACTGAAAATACGTTGAAGTAGAAGGCTGAAGGAGTGCAGTGTATTCGCTTATCAGAGATTGACAGGTGATTGATTTTATTCGGATATTTTTAGATGGAACAGAAGCTAATAAAACTGATTTGATTTGCAAAGGTGTAGCAAGAACCAGTTGAGTTTAATTTCTACTATTTCATTTTTTAGCCTAAGATATGATATTTTGACAGTAAGTAAAATTAATTGTTGGAATGTATTTTGTAGGTAAGAGTGGATATGTCTGCTAGTCATGGTATAATCGAGCACAAAGTTAATCAAGTCATCTGACTGGTACCTACCTGAAATCTAATGAAATTTAGCTTCAAAATCTGCTGGTATAAGATAAGCAGAAGTTAATTGGATAACAAAGCCTGTTTTCTTACGTAAAGGCCTTTATGCCTCTGTGATGAACAAAGCAGATTGTGTTAGAACACGTCTCATTAGAATGTGTAACCAGTGCTAGAGTGTAATTGAGAAGCATCTAAGAAGAAAACAAAATGCTGGCATATCATCTGAGTTAAATGTTATTGCTTTGAAAATAGCAGTGTTAATATCTGTATTACTGCATTTGTTTGCTGAGAGATAAAATTTTTATTTATTTTAAAGCGGCTCATTGAGTCAGCAAACTTGGATTCAACATCTGCATCTTTTCTCTCCCTGCCCTGTTGCTTTAAAGATGTACAGTACCTAGTTACATTTTACAATTTGCTTAGTTTCCTTTTCTTCCTCTCAAAAACTCCAAACTATGTTCTGAGGTTCTTTTAGAGAGCCTTTTTATAGTTATGGATTATTTCTCATGGCACAGCTGCTCCGTTTAGTTTTGAGAGGCTTTCAGACAGAAAAAGCAACCATGGTAAAACTGCTGTTTTGTTCAGGTTGTGTATTTTATGGCTCTCAGAATTTATTTTTTTTTTAACATAAGCTACATTTATTGCCATGGATACACCTTTTCAAGAAAAGGAGACAGATAGTGTGAACCTCTAACTTTGCATTTGGTAAGTTTGCTGGTATGGCAGGCACACTATTGCTCAAAAGAAATATAATGGGATATGAAATTATCAGAGGTTTAATAAGCATATGACTGATCAGACAAAGCCTAACATATTTATTGAATCTTCTTATTCCTTGATCCTATATCAGGGGTGTCAGATTAATTTTCACGAGGGGCCACATCAGCCTTGATGTTGCCTTCAAACAGCTGAATGTAATTTTAGGACTCTGTAAGTGTAGGAGTAGTTACAGTTATATAGTCTTAAAATTACATTTGGCCCACAAGGCTGATGTAGCCCCTGGTGAAAATGAGTTTGGCACCTCTGTCCTATATCATATCCTTCACTCAACACATCATCAGTAGCAGAAGAGAATGCAAGTGGAGAGGAACAAGTCTGGTTGAGAAAACAAGCCTTGCCTCAGTGACTCAGCGCTCAGTCTTGACAGAATTTGTCCTTCCAGGTAGTGTTTCTTGAAGGCATACATTTAGAAAAGATTGAACAACGTGTAGCCAGACTGTTCTCTGTGCTGGGCAAGGCCAGGTGTCCCTGCAGTGTGTTACAGTTGAAGCATTTAACATCTGTCTTCAAATAATTTCAGGCTTTTAGGCTCACAGCTACTAAAACTGTGCTGCTGCTAAAAGTACAGTTGCATTATGGTCATCAAATTGCTACACTTGTCATTAAAGTGTAAAAGATGTAAAAAATGCATAGGACTTGTATTCTCCCAACTTAATAAATGGCTGATGAGATCCTTCCACAATTGCTCTTTAAATGTTGGAGTGAAACAGAGAGACCCTCAAAGAGTTGGATATTATTTTCAAGGTGACTGTCATACATACTCAGAGCACTTGGGGTAAGTTGTCCTGGAATGTGGGACATCTCTGGTGCTGTGGCAAATGAACAAAATTCCTGACAATGACAAAAAAGGGAGAAGAGAAGTTATAATTTGATTTATAATGTAATCTGTTAGTTGAAATACTTTTTGATGTATCAAAGAATAAATCACTGCAATGTTGGGGGAAAAACAAAACCACAGGTTACATGTAGGAGATTTCTATTTATTTTTAACAAAAGGCCAAGATAAAATTTTAGAAATGCACAGTAGGTTTGTTGTTTGTTTTAAAGGTATTTCACTGCCTGGTTTCTTCTTGCAGATGATTTATGATGCTAAATTTGTGCTGTAGGGAAAATTAATTTGCTAAGCTTTAGTTGTGTATAAAATTTGAAAAGATTTTGTGACAGAGCTTTATAATAGCTGAGCTCTGATACGTACTTTTATTTGCTCTTTATTTTGTTCAACTTAGTATAATTGCATAATTGAGTTACAGAAATGTCACAGGTGTCTTTTAAGTTTCTTCCTGTGCTTTGCCATATTTCAGGAAGCATAGATATATTAGTCCCACAGAGAGCTGCAATTGCTCTGTTGTTCTTTCAGTAACACTCCAGGTTGTAACAGTGATTCAGTACCTGCCTTGTCCTAATGTAACAAATGTTGCACTTACAACCCTGTATTCCACATTTTTTTAAAAATTTGTCCTTTCAAGTTTGCAGACTTATTTCCAACAGGGAGTTCATTGCTTTCAAAGTTTGATTTTCATTTTGCATTTCACATAGAATTTTCATAAATTGTAGTGGTAATGATGATGTTAATATCTCCAGAGATTGCATTGAATTAGTTTACTTTTATTTTCAGTGTATAAAAGAATTATGTTTGCTGCTGCTTAACCAGTCCCTGCTGCTGCCATCCCTGAAACTGCTGGTAGAAAGCAAAGATCAAGATCTTCATGCTGTGGCACTGGAGCAGATTACAGCTGTTGCTAAGGTATGAGCTGTTGAATTAACCACCTTTCAGAATTTGAGGTAATATATTAGCTCTTTTATCTTCATATAGTAAGCAGAGACTATTGAGACTTATCATTATTAAGATTTTCCACAGCTATTGTGTCCACAGTGAGCGGTAACACAGGGCTAGTAAGATCTTTTATATCTACTTATGGTGATTAAACCTCACAGCACTTCCATTGAATTATCTAATATGCTATTTTAAGTCAGTGTGGTGGAACAGGAACTATTTTGTTATATAGATTGTTATCACTGTGTTCATATTCTAGCACTTTGGGGTTGTTTATTGGTGATAATAGTACAACAAATGAGTTAGCTTGGTTCTAACAAACTTGGCATGTGGAGAGCTGTTACATCACTGATTTTGTTGTAGAATGGTTAAAATGCAAGGTGGTGTGTTTGGGAACTTTCATGGAATTCTAAACAGGTTTTATTCGATACTGCAGCAAAGTTTCTGGAGAAAAAATAAATACCGTCTCTTTTTCTTTAGACAAGAGATTACTTTATATTTTTCAATTGTTACATAAAGTTCCATTACTCTTTTTTTCCCCGAGTATTTGCTTTTCAGTTAAGAAGGAACACCTAAAAAGATAAAAGCTAGTCTCCTAGACAAAAGCATTGTATTATCTTTTATCCATTTTTCTAAAAACTGAGCTGGCTTTAAAACTTCTTAAAGCTCTTCATTGAACACTTACAACCTGAGTTTCTTGGATTTTTGTGAGCTGTGGTCTACAATCTAGCACTCTACCACAGAAGAGAAGGGAGGTATTGTCTCAGACGTTTATATGAAAAGGAATGGCTTTCTCATCTGGCTGAATGAATTGCATTGAACATTTCCAGAATTGTAATATTTAGGTAGGAAAACCACGTATGTAATATTTCCAAGTTCTGAACAATATCTTAAAGAGCTCTTGGTTGTGTATTACGATATAAAATAATAATTGATGGTAAATTTCCTGGGTGCTACTTCAAAATGGAACTATCCGTATGGAAACAGGAATTGAACTGTGTATCTTTTTAAAATAAGCATCGCCAAAACACAAAAGCATTAAAAATGTGATCTGTGAGAATTCAGATTGAAAGTAAACTTTTTTTCTGTGACACATGAAGTAGGCAAACGTTGCCCCATTTCTGCAGGAGCTTCCTAGAGTAGGCCCTCTGCTCTAGTTATATTAATTGCAACAAATTTTTCAGATTCCTGGGTTGCGGCAAACGGTGCAATCCTACCCCGCACTTTCACACCGTTCTCTGTCCCCTAGGAAAGATGTTGTACATCCCGCTTTTCCCCTACATTTCTCATCATCGTTTATTCTTCCTCATGTGCTGTGTCTTCCTTCTTACACCGCACGTTGTATTCCAGAAGCTTTCTCTTTTTGCATCCATTGGGTGGCTCGAGAAAGGATTTGGCTGCTTCCCTGTCAGGAGGACTCCAGAACACAGCGGTGGAGACCAGTCAGAGGAACAATAGATCCAGAAGCAGAGGCTCCACCTGAGATGTTGCTAATTTTCCTTCAGAAGGGCTTGGTTAACAAAATGGTTGAAGCACCGGCTTTTTTAACCTGTTCTCTATCAACATTTAAAATGGTTGCATGGAAGGCAGCAGGGCATATGATATCTAGTACATACGTGCTATATCAAACTTGGTCTATCATACATACCTGCTTATATCAAAATTCCAATGTCATAGTTAGCATCCACTATGAATTTCGAGCATTTCCTGGTTGAGTTTAGCATTTTAAGCAAAGAACCACAGATTTTTATGAAGGTGTTTCTATTCCCTTTTCCTTCTACAAATAAACCACAAATTTTGTAAATTTTCCACGAAATGTAATTTTATGACTATTAACCACCAAAAGAATAGTAGATTATCTTCAGTATATTCATAGTTTTCTTTTGCCCCTTGCAATTTCAGATTTGGTGTCTGCAAAGCAAGAGTTTTTTGTAACTGTTTTTCGACAAGATGATCTCATAGGAAAGCAGTCGGGGATCTGATATATGCATGCACTTTCTCATCTATATGTTTTTGTTAACCTTTTAAAATTGACTTTTTTGTTAACAGATGAAAGCTGCTGTGTGACTAGCTCTGAAGCTTGCCAGCAGGAATTCATGTCCGAGTACATTTTATTTAACTATTTTTAAAGCACAATGCTGTGCAGTAGCACTTTCTGAATAGCTGCTAATTGTATTGCTCTCTTAACTGCCCTTTTCTTTCTGGTGTGCTACAGCTTTCCATTTTCTACACTCTTAGGCTGATAACATTATCTTGAAGTTCTAGGGCCAGGAACCGTATTATCTTCTTAGTAATATAAAGCACTTTGTACACCTGCGCATGCCTAAAATAATACTCTTTTTGGCCTTCTTATGCAGGAGGCAGCTTGATATGCTGTTTCTAATTTTTCCTTCTAAATTCAGTAATCATTTGAGCATGTAGTTCTGTAAGAGTGCTGCATAGCCTAGAATTTTCAAAGCATTCAGCTTTCGTCTAACATTTCATCTTAAGTCAATGAAAATTTAACTGTTGACTTCTGTACATTAGGCATAGAGTTTATCTAGTACCTCGAATGTGACATGCGAATGCCAGTATTAGAAAAGTAGCAAGTACAAAAGAGTGACATGCTACATTTAAAAGCTGTTATATTGTTTAGAAAAGTAGCTGTTACTCCTTGCTTTGTCCGCATCTGTTATAATTACATTAGTTTGTGTGGTACTTCAAAGTGTATTTATTGCTTAGCTATGTCAATATTTATTCAGTATAATTTTATATGTGTATTATTTGCTTTTTAAAAACAATGTTCAGACTGTTGATGTTTTTGTTGTATTCTTAATGAGTTTTCATAGGAAGCCCATTTCTGCTTACATCAAACAGGAAAAGGACAAATAACATCTGGCAAAGGGAAGTCATAGCTATTGATTCCCTGACATAGTGCTAACACAGCTCACAACCGTGGCTGTGAGAAAAATACAGCACTTGCTTGCTGATACGATGTATTAGTTAGCCATTTGTTCTGTGTTGCTGACAGCTTTATGGATGTTTACAGTTAAGGATGATGCTGAAATGCTGATACTAGGAATTGTATAGCTTTTGCCTGTAATAAAACAACCAAGATTTTGTGTAAGCTTTTTTTGAAATTGCAGACCTCTCTTTTTATTGTGTATCTTTTTAGAAACTGCCACTTGTCTTTTCTGGATAACAGAAATAACTGTTCTTCCTCTCCATTCTGTGGTGTGTGAATAATTTTAAAAATCAGTTTACTTAAATAAGCATATTACTGCCAATAGGGCCCAGACTTTGCCCTTAAGAGTCAGATTGTTTTTGAAAAGGGTTTCAGTGTTGTCTGTTCCTTGGTTGTCTTTCAAAGATTAAGACTGATTTTTATACTTTTGACAGAGCCAAATTCTGTTACCTGTTGGTAGTTATACTGTTAAAACAACTAATAAATGGGAATTAATATAAACAGTGCATATACTTCTTCAACCAAGGCTTTAATAGAAACTAGAACTAGGAAATGCTTTTAGTTAATCTGAAATAATACCTTAGCTCAGTTTGCATACTGTACTTTCAATAGTGAAGTACTGAGATTAGCTTTATGACACTATTTATGAAAAATGTAATATGGAAAATCATAAAGAATGTGTGAAATAATGGAATTTCCAGTTTTCTACAATCTCTTATGCCATTTATGGCTATTCACTTCTTGTGACTTACCTTTTAAAAGATACCTTGTTAAATTATATGTGTTTAAACTAAAAGTCATTATGGTAAAATCTCTCTCTCCAGCTTAGTTTTCTAGGGATTTTAATTTCTCTTTGTTTTCTTCTCCCTTTGTTTGTCCTATACCTATAGACTCCCTTCAGGAATAAAATGAAAAGCATTTTTATCTCCAGTAGTAGTGGAGACATAATACTCTGGGAAATAGCAGGCTCAGTTCTTTGCTGCTGCTACATGAGCAGCAGCTCTTATCTTTCTGTTATTGTCCATATTCCATAATGCATATGTTTTATAATGCATAACTTAGGGATGAAATATTGCCTATTGCTAATACCAGAACCTCTGAACACCTTGCACAAACAACTTTGACAAGGAATTGTGCAGACACTGACTTGCCCCTTAGTGAGGCAAATGATACCACCTTCTCTTGCTTATCTGAAATTCTCGTTACAGGAGAGAATTTTTTTTCTCCCTGCTATAGATACAGGACATCATAGCAAATATAGCTCCATTGTCCATGTATACTGTGTTAGCAACCACAGAAAACACTGGATGCAGATATAAGTTGTGTCCTTGGTCTTGGAGAGCAGATCCACAACATTCTTGCATTTGTGGTTGCAAGAATTTGTGGAGGCCTCAGTGATTTATTAGTAAAGCCTTCTAGATGTTTCAGGATCCTCTTCTGAGTACATCAGCAGAGATGCCACCTGTGGCAGAGCTGGTATTCACCCACCGTTTTCACACACAAGCTTTCTTAAAACTTGCAGGCTCCCTGTCTCTGCTTCCCCAGGGGACCTGCTGCTGCGGGATTGCTCAGCACCTCCAGCCTGAGCCCATTTACCATTCGTAACATTAATGTGCTGTTGGCAAAGCCCCAGGCAAGCATGCTTAACCCTTGCTGATTATGCACTGACAGCACTGAGTTCAGCATTAAGACACAAAGTGCCATTCTGATTCAGGAACAGCAGTCAGCGGAGGGGGGAATACGAGTTGTGCAACTGCTTTGTGTTTGGATCATTTGCCAGGCTGTTAGAGGAACAGCTGGAATCCCACAGCCTCTCTGAGAGCAGCACTTGGTGATCTGGGATAAGGTTCCTCCCCATCCTGCTGAAGATGTGCCAAAAGAGTTTAAGACTCATGGAGACAGAGCACAAGTGGGTCCTTAGTTCTGTTGATGGAAACCTTGCTGAGTTGTGGTTTTCCTTCTTTAGATGCAGATGCACTTATAAATCCTGCATTAAAGAGACATTTGATAAAATGCACAAGCCCTGTTTGAAGCAGAGTGCTGTAGCACTGCTTCAGTGGAAATGATGAGTGCACCTGTTGTGATTCTGTTCTCTCTTGCTTTGCAGATGAATATGCATGTCCCTAGCAGGGAAAGGTATTGATTATCACAGTCTAAAAGAGAGAGCTAGTCATCAGAGACACCACTTGAATACCTACATCTTGAATGTAGATTTCAGCCAATACCTAAGTAGGTATGTAAGTCAAGGAAAAAAAGTCAGGATTTCCTCTTCTTAGCATAACTATCCTCATTAGTTCTTTTAAGTGTACACATCTGCATTGTGTGTGAGCACCATGCTAAATCTGCACTGTCAAATCCTACTGAAGGAGAGATAAATATGAAAAGGATTCGCCCATTTAAGCTTCCAGAAGTAACAGATTTTACACTAATTAAAAATTTAGCACCCTCAGCATGAGAGTCTAGATAGGCATAATGATTTTTCTCCATCGTATATACTCTCAGTTTATAATGAGTGTGGTTTATAGTGTATTCACATGTTCGCACAGTATGGAAAGTGGTTGTGTATTCTGTTGTGCAAAAGATACCTGCACCTCTGAGAGTTGCTTAAACTGCAGTCAGCTGCATCCCATATCACTGGAACTGTGTTTCTGGGATCAGCTGTAAACTTTGCTGGAACCAGAGGTTTAAGACTTATTTTGGATCTTGGGATAGTCATGGCTCTGTGTGTGCAGGCAGATCAGAAGTGACTTGTTAATAAGATCCCACCTCTGCTGTTGGCCCAGAAGCAGCAGCTTTTTAACACTGATGGTAAGGTTGCTTTTCAATAATTGCCTTAATTGGGTTTTAGTCTTTTTTTTTTAAAAAAAAAAAAGAAAATATAGTACAATTTAGAGAGTCTAGTATAGCTTAATATTTGGTATGCGTGCTAAAAACATATGCTTGCAGGCAATCTATGCTAATTAAAACACTTCAAATATGATTTAAATCATTGACAAAAATAACCCTTAAGGTTGTTTTGAATTAATATTTTTTGAAAAGGTAGCATTTTGAGGTCCATTGGAACAGTATCCTGGCTCCAACAGAGGGGAGAATTACAAGTCTAGCAAAGAGTAAGAATAGGGCAAATGTATATGCTCTTTTTCTGAGATACTACTCTCCTAACTTCCAGGTGTTTCCAGCTGTATTTGTGTACTAAGTAACTGCCAGTGGGTTTATTCTTCAGTTTTGTCCTATTTTTTCTTAAACTTGGACAAGCTTTTATGTTCTTCAGTATCATTTGCCAAAGAGTTCAATAGTGTAAACAAACAAACCCAACTATTTCCTTTCACTTACTCTGAATCTGATCCTACTAGGTTCATTTGATGCTCAAGATTCTTTATTTTTAAATGAGACAATGTGTTTAATCAATTCCTGTATACTCTAATGATATTGTTATCTACTCTATACCCTCTAAGCTGCCTCTTTTCTAGATTGAGGAGTCCTAGTTTTGCTTAGTCATTTCTTGCACAGACACCATATTGTACTCTGTGGTGTATTTTTACTTTTAAATATATGCTGTGTGTATTTGTATTATTTCAGGCTTTTTTTTTTCTGCTTTAATGCTCGTTCTAATTTAAAATTAATTTTAGATGTCTTATGTTTAAATTGATTTAATTTGAAAACAACTTACAATTTTATCTAAGCATCGTTGCTCAGTGTATAAGCTCTCTTAATTAAGGTTATTAAATATACATTAATGTATTGACAATCTCTAAAGGTGTTGGTAAGGAGTTTAAACTAATGACTGTGACTGTCTCTTCATATGCAACTGATACGCAAAACATTGGCATATTCTGGAGCTGCAAAACTGGTAAATGGTTAATCTAACTTTCTCAGCTGCCCATTTTTATACAGATTCCTCATTAAACCTTGGCTTCTCTTGGCTTCTCTGTGTTCTTCCCACACACACCTGTCAGACTTTGCTTAGGGTGACCAAAAACTTGCAGAAGAGACAGTGGTCTCAGCTATATGAAAAGCATTGATGGGATCTGGTTGCCATCTTGTGTCTCCATCCAGTTGCCTGGAGACAATCGCATTGCAACAATTTCCTCATTCTGACCAGGTCTTCAGACAGACTTGAAGTCGGAAAATGGGAAATGTTAATCAGTTTAGACCTATTGGACTATTTGAGCTTAAGGATGAGCTCTCAGACAGCAACTAAGAGCCTCTTATGTCCCCTTTTATTATTGTTATGTGTAAAGACACAATTATCTCATTTATGCATGAGTACAGACAGGTTGCTCTGCTTCTGTGTTACAGGTGGGCATCTTCGTCCCAATGGTATAGCTGAGATGTTTGGTGGTTTTATGCTAGAAAGGGTCTTTTACTTTCAGACTTCTCTGTCTCCAGTGTGTAGGTTTTTGACTTATGTAATTCCACTAATCTATAGGACTTTTCATTAACTGAATAATAGCCTTAAAAACTAATTTAAATCAGCCCTCCCATCTGCTGCTATTCTCGTGACTGTAATTACTGTTTGTGTTTTATGTTCATTAAAATCAAACACTGAAGCCCTGTGTGAAGTTGCATCCTACACACAGGTGAAGAACAGAGCACAGGGAGCTCAGCAGTGGGGCAGAATATCCCTCCAGCCTCCTGTTTCAGAAAATATGAGAGCGCTTTGTGTAATGGCTTATTATGTTGCATGGTATACTACAAGATGCCAACACCGTGAATTTTGTTTAATCATCAAGAAGAAAACATGTCAGTATTTAACTGGACCTAGAACTGCTATGCACTGTTGCATTAGATTTGTAAACCATAAGAAGTTTATGTAACTAAGTCTGAAAATGTTGAAGACTTAAGGGGAATCAAGTTTATTTTTAAGCTTTCAGTGGAAAGAAAAATACAAATATCTAAATGAAGCAATGGGAGAAGTAGCGTAAGAACGAAACAGCAAGTTCTCTTCCTTATTAAGGTGGTAAAACCATTCTGTTTTTCTAGAAAGCTTCTGATGTTCCAAAGGAAGTGAAAATAGTAAATTGAAAGTGATTATCATGTGTTATTAATTCTAAATCGAAGGCAATAAAAAGAGCTATTTGGTGAATAGTTTCACCTGTACTGGGGTCGAGAACCTGTGAAAAGTCTGTAAAGTTGTTCGTGTAATCCTAGGCAGGTTGTTAAGCATCTTTATTCCTTAACTTCGTGCAGGTCAAGTATTTATATTAATGTGACAGAGACTATTAAAGGCATACTTTTAAATATTCTGTCATATGCAAAGTGTATATCCCTGTTAATCCCTATGGAATTCTTATCTGTCTTTCAAGGTCACACTGTGCAGCTAGAACAGTCATGACATGTTTTAGTACATGGGTGTATCTGGTAATTAATTTTGAATTACTTTGGATTTTTCTTTCTTCATAGGTCGATGATTCCAGTTGTGATGCTGAAATACTGTCCTTGCTCCTCGATGCCAAGTTAGTGGTGAAGTGTGTATCTACTGCCTTCTACCCTCACCTTATTGAGCACTTGCTGGCTGACCAGGGAGAAGGAGGCTGGGACGTGGAGGAAATAGCAAAACAACTTAAAGAAGCCGGGTTCAATGCAGAGGCCGGGTCCCTCTTGATGTCCTATCGAGGGACTCATCCTGCACTCAGGACTTTTACTACTGCCCTCCAGGCTATTCAGCATTGGATCTAAAAATGCTGGAGTTCTTCATTTGTCTGCCTATGTTTTTTCTGGAGATCTTACACAAAAGGGAGAAATTGTCATTCTAGTGAAGTAACAAAGTTAGTTATTAACTATGTTTTGTTGAAAATACAAACAGCACATTTATAGTGAATTCCCATATATTTCTAATCATTTAGAAATTATTGATGTGGACTGTATCATTCTGTTATATGACTAGGAAAGCATTGAATCTAATAATGCTTTTCAAATCAGAGAAAAATATTAAATGGTTACACTCTGTGACATATAAATGAAACATTAGTAAGCTGCCTGATTATATACCATTTGTCTTAATTTCTGTAAGTAATTTACTCTTGTCATAATGTAAAACTAATGTAAAAATATAAAGATATATTAAAAAAACACCACAAAGAGTAATTTCTGCAAACTTCAAAACCTTAACATTTGGTATTGTGCAACGTTGTTAGCACAGCTTTTGTTTGCAATAAGTAAAATATTTTGCATTTAGTGTAGTTTCTTTTTTCCTCCTATTAGATAGATAAGACAAATATTTTCCTTCTTCAGCTGCTCTTATTTTTTTCTCTGTCTCTCCTCAGTGTTGTTTATTCATAAGGAAAAGTTGGACTTTTTTGTACTTGCAGACAGTTCTAGTTTTTGAGTTATTTTTCTCTGCAATCTGGGAAGCTTCATCTCAAATCCTAAGCATTCGTTGATACCTTTTGTGAATGCACTTTCAAAGTATTATACTTTTCCTGAGCTCTGAAAAAATAAATAGATGTGTTTATTTCCAAATGCCTTGCTGTCTAAATAAGGCAAAGGATTTCTGATTGTTTGCTCAGGGTTTTTAACAAGGGGTCTGTTTACTACACTGCATTACCAGAAGTTTTTGATGGTACTGTGTGCTTATAGGAATTTATTCTTAAGATTAATCTATAAATCTTTTGCCTAATCTTGTGTTCAGATCTAATTTTGATTAAATAATGTGGAGAAACAGTATACGTGATAGGATAATAGGATAATACGGGTTTGAAGCGATCTGCAGAGGTAATGTGGTCCAACCTCCTCCTCAAGGCAGAGTTCCTTTGATGTTGGAGCAGGTTGCTGAGGGCTGTATTCAGTGGGGTCTTGAGAACCTCCAAGGAGGGATGTCACCTTGCTTGACTGTACCCGTGATGAAAAGCTTTTTGCAAATATCCTCTTGTTCAAACCCATCTCATTGCAGCTTCTGCCAATTGTCTCTCATCCTTCCACCATGAATACTGTGAAGAACCTGGCTTCATAATCTCGATAACCTTCTTGGGTTCACTGTAGCCTTCCTTCCTGAAAAGAAATAAAACCCAAAAGAAGAAGAAAATTATAGTGCAGTAATAGCAGTTCAGAGGTGATTTAGCTGGCTGTACCATGCCTACAGTACAGACAATGGTGGTGGATTGCATTAACACTAGTAATACTGAGTCAAAATTTGGCAACAGAGGGATCCATTTTGGGTGCAGTTGCTCTGTGCTTCAGTAATAACACTCATATCAGGGCTTTCTGCTGCTTGGGACAGCCATACACTTTGTTATGCAATATAGTATCAAGCTGACTGTTATTGAGACAGTAGTTTCTAAAATCCCTCTTTTTCCTAAATGTCATCTTAAATCATAAAGACGGAAGAAGAGTGGGTTAAGAGCTTGAAGTAGCTATTTAACTGGAAATTTGTATTGCCGAGTTCTTTCCTAGGCTTCAGGATTTAGAAATGGGAGATGACATTTGTGGAACCAAAACTGACTCTTACTAGCATCGTCTTTGACTTAGGATCCTCTTTGTTTTATCAGCTTTTACTGACGGTGAAAATTGTTCAGATGTTAGCCTTACGCAGGCTTCTTAAGACTTTTAGCTGTGCTTTAATTCTTCAGATTGTTAATCTCGTTTTTGTACTTATTGGTCCCAGCTGCTGTGTGTTTTAAGGAAGGTTATCTCATCCGTGTATCTGACATACGTGTCGAGTTCAAATTTACATCATTCAGACATATTTCCTTAATTCTATTCTCCAATGCTAGCAGTCCCAAGAGCTTCAGACTCGTAAAGCAAAGTATATTGGAATTGCAGACTAAACAGAGGACAGACTTAAAAAAGGTAACATAACTGGAGATCAGTAGATGCAAGCAAAACACAAGGCAAACCTCCAGCAAGAAAACCTTGGATTATTCTGTAGAAGATACTCCTGTACTTTAGAATGGAGTGTTTTGGTCTCTCTGCATGGTTTGTTCTCAGGTCAGTAAGTTCAGCACTGGATTTTCTGACCATTCTCATTCAAGATCACGAAAAGTTTGTGTTTAGTGTCACTGCAGAGCTGAGCTGTAGATAAAGCTCTGACGAGTGTTATTGATCTTCTGGCCATTTTCTGTTTTGCTGGCATTACAAATCCATGATAAATGTTTTCCTTGCAGCCAGGACTACTCCTGTTTATTCTGTATTCAGAACTTTTATCTGTAAGGAACAGTTTTTTATTATATGCATCCAAAATGGTGAGCCTATGTTAGTGTATGTTCCAAATAACATAAAGTTTAAAAAAATAAAAAGAAAGAAGAGGCACATGACAAGGACTTGTGTATCCCAGTGCCAGTCTTCTGGTATCTTCTGTAGTGTAGAATAACGCTGAGGGGCTGGGAGCGACCAGGATACACTGGTGTATGTTAGTGTGTTGGGTTGGTGTATTTTGTTTGTTTTGAGGTTCTGTGGGGGCTTTGGTTGTTTTTTTTGTTTTGTTGCTGTTGTTTTTAAAAGGTTAAGAAACTCATCTTGGTGTTATTAATAGTACTTTAAAAAAACATCACAGAAGAGTGGAACTGGCACTTGAGACAGTTCAGTTGTGTCAGTTCATTTGATTTGCAACTGGTAGCTGTTCACAATAAAGCATGAGCTGATGGAGTTTTCACCCCAAACAAGTCCATGCTCTGGAGATTCTTGTGCTTCCAAAACTGGGTGAATAAAGAGTTCAGTTGTGTCTCAAGGAGCAGAACTTCCTAGTGCCATTAATCCTCTTTTGCCTGAGAAAGTGTTTGCATGTTTGAGGAGCTTTTTGCTGCCTGGTGGATGTACCAAAGCAGCAAAATATATCACCTTTCTTTGGATGAGTAGAACCAGAGATGAGGGAAGAAAGATCATAACTCACAATTTCTTTCACTGCTGGAAATAGTAAGTGGAGATATTACATCAGTGCAACAGATGCAGAGTAGACACTATTGAATTTATAATCTTTTTGAGAAGTGCAATTCAATGAGTGGGGAGGGTACATATGATTCAGATTTACTTGTATAATGATTCTTTCTGTGATACATTGTTTTTGACATCCTACTCTGTAAAAAGATGCTTTGAGAGGATGGCCACAGCATATGGATACCTTAATCACATGGGTAAGAATTCCTACATTTACAAAAACACAATCATTTTTAAGGTTCTTTTTTTTTAACCTGTACTGCTTTCCCTTCAAAACCCAGCAAATGAGGCAAGTATTGGGGGCAAGGTCAGATTTCACAAAACAGCACAGATGGTCGCTGTGCCTCTGTTACCCATAAAACAGAGGGTGCCACGTGAAACCTTGGGCCATTTGCTCTGGAGAACGGCGGTGGGTTCCCACCCAGCCAGCTCTTCTCCCAGGGGCTCTGTTGCTTGCGCAGAAGCACATGGTGACAGCAGACCGTGCAGGAACCGACGATTTTACCTGCTTTCATCTGTCAGCAGCTGAGTACAGAACAAGGAGGCTCAGATGAGAACGAATCAAGGGCAGGGCAACATGAAAACAACAACCACGGCAATTGAAGTCAGTGAAAGAGGGGGGCAAGGCAAGGATTTTTCTGGGGTTACATTTCACTGCACAACACACAGCAAGTAACATCGAACACCTTGCTGGTTTGTCCTACTGATTGATGATAGACTGAGAGATTCTGAAGGAAGGGAATGAACACAAAACTAGAAGTGTTCCACCTTCAAAATGGATTTATTATTGTAGCCTTGCCCACCATGCTGCCACATTTCCCACTTAAAAATTTCCAGCTTCTTAAATTGTAGTATTTGGAAAAGAGAATACAGAAAAGCATGCGTTTTTAGTAAATCCTTGAGACTTGTCTTGCTTCCAAGGTTGTGTGACTTGATCTGTATGCCCACCTAGAAGAGCCACATCCATTATTTATGTGTTTTCATTTTTCATTTGTTTCAAATTATGTCCTTATATCAGAAAATATTGAAAAACTAAATCTCTCTTCTCCCACCTGTTGAGTCCTGGCATACTTAGGTATTTCTCTGTATCCTTTGGTCATCCTTTTCAATTAGCTCTGTATCTTTTTCAGGATATTTTTGAGACATGAAAGGAGGAGCAGAGCCATGCCTTGTATCAAATGTTGCAGACACACTAAAGGTTCATCTGATGGCATAAAAATGTTTTTCGGTTTGATAATTTAACTGTTGCTGAACACTTGAGGTAGTGTTTGCATAGAATTATTTGATTTGACCCTGAGTTTTCCTTTCCCGTTGGTAGCAATCATCTGAGATTACTCTATATGGTTTTTTATTGTTTATTTTAAGATTATTTTTTGCATGTATATCATCGTAGTTACAGATCGGAATCCTTTTACCAGTTAATCACTCAGACAGTACATTGCATGAAGACTTAGAACAGTTTTTCATCCAGCCCTTGCTCTTACTGGAAAACCTGTCTTCATCAGCACTCTGACAACTCTACTATTGGTCCCTTTTTGTAGGCAGAGAAAATACTAAACTTGGGTCTCTTTAGCATCTGCCTGCATTTGAAAACACCCAGCTCATTTTGCTGAAGGTGAGGCACACACAGAAAAACAGAAGAGTAGATGAATGTCCTATGGATGGTCAGAAACAGACTCACTCTTCTTTTATCTTCATTAAATCATCTGCTGACACGATTCCATTCTCCACAAGAGCTCAGTGCCTTAAACTTGGGTATGTTTGTCCTCAGTGATGCTCTTGCACTGGGTGGAGATGGAATACTGAGTTTCCAGGGTGAATGAGCATCCCATCGTAGAGCAGGAGGACTCAAGCAACACAGGTACAGAGCCTCATCTTTCCTTAGTGCTTAGGAGAGTTGGGGTTTAACTCCAGACAGTATCTTCAGCAGGTAATTATAACAGCAAAGACTTCATAGGAAAATAAATCTCTCCCTGACTACTGTGATATTCAAAAACATGAAAATCTTATTTACTTTGATTTATTCACAGTGACAAATTTCATCTCTCATTTTTCTCCACTTGCTTTGAGACTGGCCAACAAAGGGGATGGCTCAGTGCTCATGCTAATGACTGTACTGACTGAACAAAGTGGGGTATTTTATCATGTTGACTTCACAGGACACACTAAGCTGTGCAAGCAGAAGATAAAGTCTTCTTCAGCTTAGTCATAGCTAGATCTGGCAACCTGGTCAGCATTTCTGTCTAAAAATAGAGACTCTGCTGTCTGGAGCTGCCTGGAGCGGGTGGCAGAGACCACAAGAGCTTCCTTGTTGCACAGCTGTGTCGGTTCCAAACCTCAGCTTCATGTGTCCCTTGTCAATACCAGAGACATGACAGTTAGTGGAAATTTTTTATGTATAATCAATTTCTATGTGCTTGCTACTGAAATAGCTGTAGAAGCTGAAATATCTGATTTAGTCTAACTAAATGCCTAACTCCAACAAAGCTGAGTATTAAACTGAGGTTCGTTCTTCTGAAGATATGAAATGCTAAGATGTTTCCTGATAGTGGTTGCTGCAAACCACCCCCTTTTCTCAAGGCACAAAGGTAATAAAATACTAGAACTGGTGCACTATTTATAAGGAAAAAGAGGGAAAGTTAGTAGTAATCTCTGAAGGAAATAAGACACAGTGGTGAAACCTTAACCTGAAAAATGTGATTACCATTAAAACTGAATCGTCTACTTACAGTCTATTCTTTGGCATTTTCTGTGAAGCTGTTCTGACACCTTGTCACTGAATGTCTTCTTAGTCCACCCTGTGAGGCTTCCCTTGCTTGCAGGCCATGGTAATGGGGGAGCCACCTTCACACAGAGTTCTGATTTATAGTCCAAAGTCTTTGCAACCCAAACACAGAAAACTGCATGGCAGCCTTTTTCTGTGAGAATCTTTACATAATGTGCATGTAAAATATTTATTCTAATGAACAAAGCAGATGTACGCAGTTTAAAAATAAAAAGTAATGCTAGAAAACAAATAAGCAGAAGGAGTTTAAATGGGAGAACAATACAGAACATAAACTGCGAATGAAACTGGGGGGTGATTTTAATTAATCTGGTAGTACCATCTGTGCTGGTTCTGGCTTTAGAGGAAAAAATACACAACAGTATCTGAATGCAGCTTTCAATAGTATGTATGTGAAATATGTATAAGCCATGTCCTATATCATCTCGGAATGACAGTGGAATTTAAGGTCCAGTGCTGGAAGTGTTTATTTTTTTTACCTGTTGCATTCATTTAAGCACTTAATGAATGATTGTCATAGTGCTGCTTGAAATGTTATTTCTAGTAAAGACATTGCAGAGAAAAGTGGAGCAAAAACCAGCCTAAGCCATTTGGACTTTGGAGCTGTAAATGCTACAGCTGTTCTGTAACAAAGATGTTCCCAAGATGCATTTGTAAAGTCTTTGTCACTTCCTTAAACTGTTCAAAATCACTGGACATAAGTGGAAAAAAACCTAAAAGTGGCTCTCAGATATGGCTTCCCATAAGAAGAATCCAGTCTTAGATGGTTCAAGATATTTAAAGATTTACGTTTTGGATTATTGTTAGCTTAATATCCAGGTATAATCTAGGGTGAAGAGGAGTGCAAGCCACCATTTTTAATTAGACCACTAGATTTTTAATTAGCTGTTGATTCCTTAATATTATCTTGCTTTTAGAAGGCAGTATTTATTATAGTGGTAGTACCTAGAGACCCTAGTAAAGACTTGGATTGTGAAAGTACAGCACCTGTATGACTCTGCAACAGAATATTTACACACTGTGTGTTAAAGGCAATGTGGTTAGAGAACATGAGCAGTGAAGACATGGCAATAACTTGTGCATGAGTTTTCCTACATTCTGCTCAACAATTGCTTGGCTTTACCAACATGAACCATACCAGGTTGAAGATGTCTTTTTTTTTTTGGTTTGTTTCTTTCAGCACCTTTATCTAATGATTCTTAGGTCAAACGAAAGTTCGATCTTATGTGCCAATTAGCAGAGAAAAATACTGCAGGCTCATAAGATTAGTTTGCAGCAGTCATAAGCCATCAGTCCTCTCTGGAGCTGGAAATAGTAGTTTATTCTTTTTCTTATCATTCTGTAATCATATTTATGTATAAAACTAGCAGTATTGAAAAAAAAGGTAAAGGGAAAATAACTTTTGCACTTAGCACTTTACTAGCTGCAGGAGCTTTTTAACACATTTACATCTAATTTCATGAAATGCCAATAAAATACTTTTCACTTGCCCACATGAGGCTTTTAAAAATAGTTTGTACTTTTGATAACACTTCTCTGTACTGCAAGATCCTGCTTTAAATGTGGTGAATATTATTGGCTTAAAAAATTGCTTTTTCCATCCTGTAAGCTGAAAAGTCACAGAAGTAAGGACAGAGGGCACAGGTGATGCTTGAGCCAATGTCTTAGTTTTGGCTTTATTGAAGAGTGACATCCCTGAAAACTGAAAGACCTGAAATACAGGGGGCACCTTGTAAAGTGTTTCCTTGTTCATTGAGATGCTCACTGGTCTCAATGGATCCAACACCTGCTGGAAAAGGCTCAAGGTCCTCAGGATTATCAGCAGCAGAACCAAACAGGGAGCAGAATCACCTCTTTGCGTTAAATTCCTTTCTAATGCTGTGACTGAAGACACTGGCAATGTTCTTCCTCTTTCGTGTTTGCTCTTTTTCGGGAGATTTTGTGGTATTTGAGGTCTTTAGCAAGGATTTAATGTTGTTCTGTGTTGGTGGGAGAGGCCTCTGACAGCACAGAGTAAATATTCTTCCTGACTTACAATACTAGTCTGATTTATTGTCCAATAGATATAATACAACCCAAGAGGTTGGTACCCTCTTGGTACCAAGAGCTAACTTAATTGCGAAGATCTTTCATTACCATGTTCTTATCGCAGCTGCTCATTTCAGTTTCTGGTTTTAATCACAGTTCAATAATTAAGAATTAAATATGCAGGTGAACAGAAATCAGCAGTTTGGATTTTGTTATCCAGAAGTTTGGATTTTGTTATCGAGCAAATTTCATGTCTACGAAGGCTTAACCAGAGGAACATCCATACAAAAAAACCAAGCATCATAATTGTAGGGAAAAGTGTGGTATTAAATAGTTCCTGGCATCCTTATCCTAAGTTTGAATAACACAACTTCCAGTGTTTACAGAGCTGCCGCTGAAGATTACTGAGAAGCATCGCACAACTGTGTGTGGGAGATGGTGGTTGACAGCAGCATCTCAAAGCCCTACATTACTGATGAGATTGGCTTAACCCTAGGCCTGAGAGCTCTTCCCTCTGTGAAAGACCAGTATTTAGCATTGCTGTGGAAAATAGCATTTCAGGGGTGTTTGATGTCAAGAGTGTTAACTTTTAGTTCTTGGAGCTGGCAGCGTTTCCAGCTCCTAAGAGCTGCAGATCAGTTTGCATCGCAGAATACATTTGTGACTTTGGGCTTTGTAAATTTGTAAATTTGGACTTTGACCTTATGGGATGAAATTTCTCTTGCCTGTTCTTTGCAGTTACTGGTGTGCATGGTGAACTACAAAAAGCAAACTGTGAGGCAGAGAAAGGGTCACTTGCTGGCTGATTGTTCTCTTGCAGTCTGCCAGAGTTTTTTCTCATTGGCCTGGAGAATTGTAACAGATGTGACTACTCCTGTGGCCTCAGGGATGTACAGTCGCTGCTTCTGAAATTACCAAAAATTAAGAAATCTGAAGTGAGCCAAAGCCTCTGGACCAAACCTGTCAGTTTATTCATGTGTTTTTGGTAGTCACTTTTGGGAACATCTTCTTAGGAGGTACTTAATCCTATAGCCTAGTAAAGAGGATATGTAGATCTAAGACTGAGTGAACCAACCAAGAACTGAATCATGTTCTCTCTTTCTGGTGACTCTATAGGATGCTTTATCAATATTGTTTTTACTAAGACTACATTATGACCCTGAAAGAATGGAAGTAGGTCTTCTTTAGAACTATACCAGCCTTTTTTGATAGAAAATTAAATGGACAAATGTAGCCTGGTTTTCCTGTTTGAGTTACTTCGAGACATGCTTAGAATTTTACTGATTTTTCTTATTTCAAATATTCCAGTGGCTATTTTCACAGGAGTTTTATTCTCCAGACTGCTTACCAAACCCATTACTTTTTAGAGCTTCTAGTATTTTTAATTAATCTGTTTATTTGGCTAAGAGGTTTTAAGAGGCCAATGCATGCTATTGTTTTGCTCCTGGATTACTTAGCCAAAGCTCTTTTAATTGTTTGCACAAGGAAGACAAGGTGGTGACAGAAGTGCATTAGAATCTGTGATATGTAAATTCCATAGATATCCCTGTTTATAGCAGCAAAAATCTCCTGTACAGATGTTTAGAATAAAATGAAAAGAGCTTCAGATCCCAGTGCTATGAATTCGCAGCTTGTGTCCTAAAGCGTGTTTGTGAATCGTTTATGACTCGGCCTGAGAGAATACTGTGAAATAATCTATCTGCCAATAATTAGATGATGTTACACAGATGCATGAGCCCTGTGCTTTGATTTGGCAATGATTTCTGTCTGGCCTTGAACTAACTCCATATGGTGAATCATAGAATCTTAACCTGTTTGAAGCGATAGGGCTTGTCCAACCTTCTGCGTGCAGGTTGCCAATGAAAAGATGAGTTAACTTTCATCTTTTAAAGGATGCACATAGTGTCCAATGTTCCTGTGCGTAGGCAGATGTTTACAAAACACTGTCCTGACTTGTCCTTTCCCGCCCGTATTTGGTGAAAGGGCATCTAGTGTCAGCTTGTGCCTCATTATAAAATATTATTAACTCCTATATGATATGGAAGCCAAATTAACATGTCAATTTTTTTTTTTAGCAATTCACTTTTTGTAGGCACCTAATGTAAAGGCTTGTCCCTAACAAAGGATAAATTTACATGGGAGAGAATTCTTAAAACACCCTCATAGTGAACATACAAGTCCACATTGTAGTCCTGCACATTTCGACAATGGAGAATGTGAAGGCTCTTGTCCTATGGGCAAGGAGTTTCCTGGGGTTTTGCCCTGCTTCAGATGTGGACTGTTCTGTTTCTGTACTCCCGTTAGCTCATCTACCTTCCCACTCTATATTCATCATCATAATTTTTCTAGAAACACTGTATCCCAATTTCCGGTGCAAAGCCTCATTTATTTTTTGCAAAATGTGGGAAACCTTTTTCCTACTTAATGTCTTTTAATACTTATAGCTCAGTCAAGTATCACTTTATTCTTATGCATCATGAACTCTAAGATGCGTCTGTCTCTGCTAATTGAGCCTTTTCCTCATAGCTACACCTACTCTTTAATATATTATTTTCTCTGACTTCACATTGGAAAAATGATGCCCCTTTTATCTCCAGAGGAAGTGGTTCACTGCATCTGCTATCACTCTGCTGCTGGGCTGTTTTCAGAGTTAACATGGGAAGAACTCAAAGTCTGATGCATTTAGCAAATAGCCAGTTTTTGCCCTTAAAGTTTATTATTTAAAAATATCTCTCATGGCCTCCTGTAAATAAGCAATTGCAAATATATAGCATCAGTAAATTCCCTGCAGAGATAAAGAGTTTTCCGTCACAGTCATTGCCCAAAGAGAAACCAGGTCAAACAGCTTCAACACTGAGACAGTCAGCCTAGTGACAACAGACAGAAACTGCGTTCTGCATTATTGGGTATTTACCCTTCCACTCTGTTTCAAGCAGTGATTTGACAATAACAGAGGCCAAATTAGAAGCCATGCTAGGTATTCTCCACAGGTAATTAGTCCTAGAACTTAACTGCCACCATGTTGTAAAGCTTTCTTTTGTTTAACTTCCCTAAAAGTGTAATAGAAAAATGTTCTTTTCTCAGATTGACTGTTAGCATCTTGGAGAACACCTCAGTGTTGCCTCCTTCATTATTGTGAGCTCTTCTATTTTGAAAGGCCTTTAAAAAAAAATCTTGTCTAGTTTAAACAAAAATAATTCTTTCCTTTTTTAAAATCTTTTCCCCCCCCTTTTTTTACTTTTTAGGACACTTCTTTTGGTTTCTCCTTGATTTGTCAATTTTCATTTGAAATATTGTACAATAGTTACAGCCTTGCAGATGTTTTGCAGAACGGAATAGCTACTTTTCATGGCCTTCAGTCCAGGATTACTTTTGCTCTGTACTCATGTTCTCAACTAATTTTGTTTCTGGTTTACTGTAATCCCAACTACATTTCTGCGGTGGTGATGTGTAAACAATTAATCTCATTTTCTGTATTTATATCTTTAATTCTTCTTTCTCAAGTGTACTGTACCATCTTTTTGGTTAAATTTCATGGCATTTTTTTGATATGAGGCTTTAATAATGTCCTTGAGAATCTTTCAGGCATTTGTAGCAGCCACAAATGGTTTCTGCTCTATCAACTGTATCACTACTGGGAATTTAGAATATAATTCAAAACCTATGACAGATCTTCCATTTCATCTCTCACCTTTCCAGGCTAAAAATAACTATTCATGTGTTGTTTTCTTATTATTTTCAATTGGTTGTGCAGGCATTTACTATTAACCACACCTAAATGATGTATCCTTAATTGTTCTATGTAAATGCCAAATGCCAGAAGCTTTACTAAGAGCATGATGCATTTGTTAAACTTTTTCCCATTAGTCTGATAGCCCTGTCAGAGAAGTAAATTTGATTAGTGTGACACTATGTATTTTAGACAATCTATTCTTACAATTCTTGTCATATTAATAACATCTAATAGCTTACAAAATAATTGCTTCATATTTTTTCCACTGTCTTTCAGATATCAGAGTTTGATCTTCAGCTCCCTACTGACTGATGTATTTTTATTTCTTTTCATTTAAAGGTAGGTCCTTTTTTTACTCTGGAATATCTCATACCTTCCTTGAGCTCCTGAAGGTAATCATTAATGATTTGGAGGCTGCTTTATCTTATTTCTTAAATACATAGTGTAAATTTTCATGAGGCTTAGCTGCCTTGACTGTATCACTTCTCTGTAATGAAGTCTTTCATTGTTTTGGCTTGTTTTACTATTGCTAACTACAAATGCTAATTGTGTTAACTGATCTAGTCATGCTTAATTTTTCCTAGGAAAATTGGAGCAAATTTCGGTTCTTCTTATAAGCTGTTATTTACTTTGCCAATGAGTGCCATATTTGTTGGGGTTTTTTGTCTTTAAAATTAATTGTCTATTATGTATCTCGCTTGGTTTTGCCTCCCCTCTTTCCTCTCCATTACCCCACCAGCTTTGTTGAAGGAAGTTGGCCATTTCTTTTGTTCCCTCATGGAATCTCCTTCCTGATTGGTAATATGTGGTTGGTTCATATTTCTCAGAACTCAGTTTTACTTGCCATTTTATCACTGGTTACTCAGTATTACAAGATTCTCCTGCAGCTGTTCACATTCAGTGTTTTAGTACTCTGAAAATTCTGCCACGTTATGATGACAATAAAGATCCTAGCATAAGTTCCTACACTGCGAACATCAGTCCCTGCATTGACCGCTTACTCATGCCTTTTGTTTTCCTTCTTTGGTGTTTTTTGTTTGTTTGATTGGTTGGTGGTTTTCTTTGTTTGCTTGGTTGTTTTCTTTGTTCATTTGTTTTGGGGTTTTTTTGTGTGTTTTTTGTTTGTTTGTTTGTTTGTTTTAATTTCCTTCCCTGTTTGCTAGCTAGACAATTAACTAGACAATTTGTTTTCTTATAACTTTTTTCTTTTTTTGGGGAATTGGAATTGATCACAACAACCAAATCTCTGTGTCCATACACTTTTTGACTCTTGCAAAGAATTTTAATGGATTTTTGAGGCATGGCCTCTCTTCATGTCACATTTGTGGCACACAGCATTAGACACCTATTGCACAGATATCTACATGTGAAGAAATCATCCTGTTCTTCCACAGAGAAAAATAAACAGTCTTGGTGCTTAATTCAGTTTAGCAGCATAAGTAAAACTCTGGCATTTAATCAGATACTATAGTCTTTCCCAATATTCCCAATACTTGATATCTATCTGTATGTCTATTAACTACATTATTTTTAACAGCTTTGGTTGTGCAAGTTGTGTGATATAAACACTAGCCTTACTGGTCTGATGTTTCTTGAAACCTGAGTCTCCTCCCTGATTGCTTTCATGATCAGCACAGTTACAAGTAACTTGATTAGCTTTTTTGCTATGGATGTGTCTTTTCTGGATATTTCTTTTACATCATCTAGTAGCCCTAGAGACACTCTTGTCAGTCTTTCCACCTTTTCTTTGAAAGAGTAGTTACTATTTTTTTTTTCATGCCTTAAGCAAGGTTTTCCTCGACATTTTTTTGCTTGCCTTAATTTTTCTTCAGAGTTTGTTCTTTTCTACGTCCCTGTTTGGACATGACTCAAAACACCATCTTATTCCTAGAGCTTCTCTAACCTTCTGCTTCATCCCTATCAGCTATCTAGTCTTAGTTTCTGTTTGAGGAGCAGCCGCTTTTCTGTTCAGCCTTTAGGATGATATGTTTGAACAATCTCTGTTGTAGCTGCAAAATTTTAATATTTTTGCTTTCATTTCTGATCTGAAAATAGTATTTCTTATTTTTATGTGGTGTCCCTCTTGAGATGAACCACTTTATAATGGATTTGGGGAAGAAGAGGTGGTAATTTTTTAACAGGCCTATAAGGTGAATGCATATATGAAAACCAAAAATGTTCACTAATATAGCTGTGAATTTAGTGGCCTTTTTTTGTTATTTTGGTTTGAGTTTTGGTGTTGTGTTTAGTTTTGTTTTGGTTTTGCTTTCTTATCTCTGTGTAGTTGTATATGTATACTTCATCCAGTTTTCCAAATTTTCAGGTGCCATTTAAAGGCCAAATATTTTCCTGTTTGAGTTTTCTCCTCCTCTGTTCTATTCTTTATTTGAATGTACACAAGGTATTATGTTTTCATCTAATTTTTCACCTTCGCATTATGATTTTACATCTGGCTGCTTATCCACTAACGGGTAAGATCACGAGATGCTGTCACAGATTTCCTGGTCTTTAGTGCCAAATGTAGCGACTTGCATTTTGCCTCCAGAACCTCTCTCACCCCATTTTTTAGGTCATGGGCATGTCAGTGTACCATAACTGTTGTCTGTCTTGTCCCTGGATTTCCTCTTAAGGTAATTTATAAAACTGCCATTTGTCCCCCGTCTAAGTCAGAAAATCACCAGAAAGCTCTTTCTGGTATCATAAAGCTTGTCATCAGTGTTCTTGATAACTGAACCTTCGACCTCTATAACCTCCCTCTCCTTGCAAATGTCATGGTCTTCTGAGAATTCTCCTCCTCTTTTGTATGAGTATTGGGAGCCTGGAGTGAGACTACGCTACATCATCTCTGCACAGCATTCTTCCTTTTACTCATAAACTCTACAAATAGGAAGCTGCATAGATAAATATAGTCTTAATAAAAATGTCACTGACAATGTGTCCTGTAGAGTCACTTGAATGAGAGAAATCAATTCAAATCCTGGTTGGTTGAGTCAATCTCAGAGCTACACTTTCCCCTCACTTGACTGCAGAGCAAATTTAGGGTGTCAGTAGTCCTCAGACAAGCAAGATGAGCATGAGGTGCGTCAGTTCCACTGATGTGAATGTGAATTAATTGCTCAGCCTGTTTGGGAGCTGAGCAAATCCCACCAGTTCCAGTTTCAGGACTCAAAATGTCTTTGAAAGTTGAATCCACCAGACTTAGAGTGTGTGTACATAGATGAATGAGCTTTCGTTCTGGGAAAGGCTGGTCCATGTGTTATGTGAGTGGAGATTTGATGTTCAAATGATTTTTGGCACAAGAGGACTAGACCTATGTTAGGCAATCCAAGAGGTCCTGATTCCCACATTGAGTTCTGAACTATTATTTTTCTTCTGTTGTTTCTTCTGAACTCAGTGACCCATAATAGATTTTATTTCTGTTTCGGTGCCCTCTGCTGTTTGTATTTTCCTTTTGTTTAGTTCTGTTTTCTTCTTCCTTTTTCTGGAATCCTTATACACTGAGACATCTTTCAGCTAAATCCCTTTGTCCCCTGCAATGTTTTCTTCTGACAGATCACATGTAACAATACAATTCTGTCCTCCTTTCAAAAATGTTTGCAATGCCCTTGGTTTGTGATATTTATTACACTCTTTGTCTTCTTTTCCTTTCTTCTTTATTTTATTTTTTTTATAAACTCTAAAAGTCTGGGGTTTATTATTCCTTGGACCACGCACCTGCAGTGGTTTCCATGGCAACACGATTCTGCAGCCCCCAGCTGTTTCATCCCTGATTCTTATTAGCAGTTTGCTGGATGCTAGTAAAAATGCTGCTGGTTTGGAGAGGCAGCCTTGCAGCTGATATCACAAGCATTTACGCACTTCGCAACCGCTTGTCTGCTTGCAAGTCCAGGCCCTTTGCTTGGGATGAGAACATAAGTCAGCTATGACTGTTTAGTAATCTCATCTCATTAGCTGTGCTTTCTTGTTATCTTCGCAATTACATGCTTAAGTTGATAGCTCATACTCAGTCAAATTATTTCTTATGATCTAAGCATATTCAGATTTCTCTGGTTCTTCCTCGGTCTTTCAGGAAACCTGAAAAAATAACAGCATTCCTTTAAATAAATTTTTAAAACAACTTACTGCAGACAAGTAGAAGCTGTGCTGTCAAACTTCTTAAGTACTTTCACAAAAAATAGCTCCATCGTGTCCTTGAAAGTAAAGTCCATATTACTTTGAGATTGGGTTTTGAGCAGAGATTGTATTGAGATGATGTGGTGATCTTTCTGTCTGCAAATCTGTCTTAGTTTTATGCCCCTCATCACAGTGGAATATGAATGTCTAATGAATACAAATGATCAGTGAGGATTCAAGGGGAAAATCAGTCTTATTTTACTTAGTCCCTGCCTAATTTCTACTGGTCAATATCTAGTGAATAAACACCCATTGTAAACACCAGTAAAAGCTATGGTATTGTAATGACAATTGCTTTGATTTGGCTATGCTTATTTTTTTTTATTATTCCCTCAAAACTAAAGGCAAATAAATGCTGACACTATGAAGAATATCAATAACTTCTATTTTATTTGTACCTAATTTTGTAATCTCATGAAATTATATATATAAAACTATGTGGCCAAACAAACATACAAATGCACACACAATTTGAAGTATCAGTAACATGAAAGATAGTTGATAGCTAAAAGAGGAATATTTTTGCCAGTCAAACAAGAAGGAGAAAAAAATCCCACATCATAAAAACCCTCATGTCAAACTTTGAAGAATAAAGTTATAGAGAAAGCAACAGAGAGGAACAGTCTGGAAAACTGGGAATTTGAAGATGGCTTGTTAGAATGTTTTTGAATTCTAGACAGATGCCAAAGAACACTAGCTAGCTGAATCACATTTTTGCCTTACCATGAAATGTGAAGTCACTGAAATAGAAACTTTTCATTGAAAAGGGTTGTTTTGGTGGCTCTTTCAAATAATCTTTTAAAATAGTTCAAAAAATACACATAAGCTTTATTTCAAAATGACTTTATAAAATGAATTATTTTGGTTACTTTTATGTCATATTAAATTATAAGAATTATCCAAATGAGATATTATCAATGATACAAACAACTTTATTACAATTACTGTTTTGTTTTGGTTAAAATTTGTTTCTGCTGAGCTCCACAAAATTATTCTCTCTGGCAACCAACGACAGAACCCGAGGGAATGTCAGGAAGATGTGCCAGGGGAGGTTTAGGTTGGACATTAGGAAAAGGTTCTTCACCCAGAGGGTGCTGGAGCACTGGAACAGGCTCCTCAGGGAGGTGTCACGGCCCCAAGCCTGACAGTGTTCAAGAAGAGATTGGACAACATCCCCAGACACACGGTGTGAACTGTGGGGTTGTCCTGTGCAGGGACAGGAGTTGGATGCGATGATCCTTGTGGGTCCTTCCAACTCAAGACATTCTATGATTCTATTAAATCCTTTGAGATATGGCAGAACGCTAGTCTCCTGTTTTTGAATAAGTTTGAATTTGCAGATTTTTTTCTTATAAACTGTAAAAGAGATGGATTAAATTTGTCTTTTACATGAAGAAATTATATTCTGTGCACTCTAAAAAAAAAAGTGAGGGAGTCTGATGGATCAATTTCCATCATTCTTAATGTGACTTTGAAAAGCTTTTTGTATTTTCCAGTTTGCTTTTCTTCACCTGCTGGAATGATGATATGATTTTGGATTAAGGATTTTTCACTTTCTGTTTTTAGTGAAATTCTTAATGACTTTTCACATAGTAAAGTGGTTTTTATTAGATCAGATAAAATAATTAAAAATTGTTCTCTAATATTGCTCATGCATTTAATTTTATATTCATCATGCCTTGGGCTTTCAGTTGAAAAAAAAACCCTTTGCGTCCACTAACTTCTGCAGAGATAAGCTCTGGTGTTTCTTCACATTAAATGTGTAGGTGGTTGCTATTTATAGTATTGTGTGTTTCTGTATTCCTGCAAACCTTGAAACAAAAGGCTGGAGCTGAATGAAATTTAGGTGGTGTTAACAGCTTCAGCATCACTCAGTTTTCACAAATGCTGTAAAGGTGTGCAAGGGCAAATGTCCAGTTTCCAATTCAGAAGTTTCAACTAAAGCAAAGAGAAAAAAATGTTGCTGCTCTCTTCTCACCCACAAACCAACCTGGGATCTGCAAGCCCACCTTGATTCTCCTGGTGACCTGTAAAAAGATTCAGCACCTCAAGCGCACAATACTGTCTGCTTTTACTGTTTTGGGTGTGTTTCCCGCCCTGCAGACATAGTTTTGTAGTCACAGCCTCTTCAAGTGAATCCTTGGGTATATCTGTGTGTCAGTGTAACCCAACAGAAAAAAGCAAGCAAGCAACCAACCAAAAAAACCCACCAAAACCAAACCAACCAACCAACCAAACAAACAAAAAAAATCCCCAAAAAACAAACAACAAAAAAAACCCCACAAACACACACACAAAGAAACACCCCACCAAAACATTCTGAGCAAGTCTTACTAAAGATATCAAATGAACTTGTTTTGTGGAGAGGAATTCAAAAAGGAAAATATGAAAACTGTCTACAAAATATGGCCAATGTAGGAGTTTTCTAGGTTTTGGGTATGCAACTGAGATACATGTATGATTGGAAATCTGTATTCTGTGTTTCATATACATACATATATATGTACTTACAATAGAACTAGACATCATCTGTTAGCACAATTTTTGACAAGTCGCACTTTTCTTGGTGTTCTGAGGCTACTACAAAAGCCTGCCAGTGATCTTGGATAGGAGGCTTCTGCTGCAGAAGTGACTGTCGATGGGTTTAGCATGTGTTTTTTCCTGAAGGCTGGAGACATTGCTGAGGTTGGACATCTGTAGCCAAGGTGAGGACGTGAACACAGCCTGACTC
Source organism: Nesoenas mayeri (assembly GCF_963082525.1). Taxonomy (NCBI): domain Eukaryota; kingdom Metazoa; phylum Chordata; class Aves; order Columbiformes; family Columbidae; genus Nesoenas; species Nesoenas mayeri. The sequence goes on from NC_137544.1 coordinate 13,835,265, forward strand.
CGAGGGTGCTCTGCAGCTGGCGATGGGTGGCTGTTTCCCAAGGAGCAGTGATCACAGGTGAAGGAGAGAAAGTGTGATTTTTAAGGCACAGGTACACCTTGCTGGATCTGTGTTTCTTGGGATTCCCTCACTATTCCTGTGAACTCCATTTTTAGCAGAAAGTCAGAGCTGTGTGCTATTTTTAATGGATGGATTTATCTGGATGCTTTTTGAGTCAATATTTATTCTTAGAAATTAATTTTGTTTTCAGAAAGACATGGTGCGTGATTTGCTTCCCCTCTGGCAATAGGGCTAAACAGTGTCATCTTGCATCCACTAGAACTTCCTCTGGTTCAACAACATCTTTTTTCTTTAAATAATTGTCCAGAAGAGTGGACGCAAGACCTGGATAAGTAATTAATTGGTTATCCTAAAATTAATTCAGGAGAAGCTCTGCAAGCTTAAGGATATTGTCTCTATTTCTGCCCCAGTACAGAACAGTATAGCTGTTAGTTAATGTTGGTGAACTTTTCTAAGGCCAAGCTGAACCCCTTACTAATTGTGGAGAGTACCAATCTGTGTCTGTATTCCTATGTGGAGTGTGATGGCTTATCTACTGAAGCAACCACACACAATGCGGTAAATACAGGATTTAAAAGTTCAGCACTTGCAAGAAGAAATGGTACGTATATCGAATATCCCCTTTTACATCCTCAAACCCCATAAACATTATATTAGCAGATATTATATTGGTGCATGCTATTTTTTTTTTTTTTTCATCTACCATCAGATTGGAAAGAGTCACAGAAGACAGAGAAGGCTGTGTGGATCAACCCTCTATAAATACCACCGTCTCCTCTGCTGCCCCCTGCAACATCAGCCTGCTGGTGGTGAATGAATTACCTCTTCCAGGGAGGAGCAATAGAATTTTTTTGGCAAAGAAGTTGCAGTTCAGCATTTGTCTTCTTACTGGTGTATTTTTATCGCTAAATGAAAAGGGATCCTAACAACATTGCTTGCAAAATCCAAGCTTTCTGCTAGAAATGAGAGAAATGATGTCTTTAGGCTGATAAAGAGGGATCTGAAGTAGTCAGACTACTGCTTTTTATAGCGTACTTCTAAAGATTTTTTTAAATTTTTTTTAAACATTTATGAATAGAAGCATAGAAAAATGTAGCAGGAAGGACTTCGGTCTTAAAGCTGTTAGTGGTTAAAGAAGCTAAAGGCCACTGGCATCTTCAGGTATCTTCGTGATTATCCAATGCAACTGCATCTCTGCTGCAGTCTGAACTCATCTGTACTACAAAGCTTTCTGTGGCTACTTTTTTTTGGCTTTTATGATGCTACCATAAGTGCGACCTGCTGTATGTACAGAGCATTGGCCTCATCTGCAGCGTGGGGAATGATACTCTCTGTGCAATGCACATGCTTCATGCAATAGAGAGACATTGCATGGCCAACATGCTGATGGGTCTCATCACAAGCAGGCCATGACAGAACTGTCAATCCAATCTAAAGAGAACTAGCTAGTTTGGCTTCGCACCTCTTTGACAGTATGCACTTTCAAAAACTTCCAGCAGGGGTGCAAATATTGAAGAAAAGGATAGCTGTGTAGTGAGTGTCCGCAGTCACAGAGGCTGTCCTGGTAGAAAAAGAGATTTCCATGACCTAGCTATGGGTGCACAGAATGTGCTCTCTTAACCCTGTCCTCAGTCTTGGTTATAGCACACGGTCATCCTCATTCACCAAACCTCTTCAGACTTAATGTGACGACTCATCTGTCCCAATAGGTAGGAGTGCTGCGTTAAGCAGAAGGTAGTTATCTTGATTTCAGACTTGGATGAGGATTAGATTTATACAAGTATGTGCTGTCTTGACAGGAATGCTTTTAAAACCAGAACTTTTAATATTTGAGACTGGAGCCTGCTTGTCCCTGAGCACGAGGTTATGTCCCATGCAGTGGAATAACCTATCTTGGCTCCTCTGAATGCAGAGCTAGCAGGTACATTTCTCATCAGATTGCTGTGGCCGTGATTTACATGAATTTGGACAGGTTGTTGGGGAAGTCAAGAATGCTCAGGAGAAACGTGTTTAGTTTAACAAAATAGTTAGAAGTGCTGATGCTTCTGGAAAGAAAGTTCCTTTTTATCGTCCATTGAACACCTAGTGAGATTCAGGGTAACAGCTACCCTTGTGAAAGAGAAGATGAAATAAAAGATTATTTTATTACCTGAGAAACAGCCTTACTTCAGTCTTACCTTTCCACAGTGGCATATAAACCTTCAGTATTTCTTGGCATCAGAAATGTATAACAATGAGCAGGTTTTGTTGTGTTTTTTGGAGAGACCATCTGTGCAACAAAATGTAGATCTGTAGGAATGCTTGCATTGTGGCAAATGGAGCTGGGAAATGGGCTTGAACTTTACAAACAGTTGAGTTTAATCTACATATAGCAATTACTTTTGCGGTCAGCAGTTTAAGTTCACCAGTTCACAAAGGTTTAAGAGAATCAGATTTCCTTTAAAATGAAGAATAAGCTACATGTAAATGGGTCTACTCTGCCCAAAACTCCCCTATGGTTCTACTATGTAAGGCAGACTTGCAGGGACTTGTTATTAATTACCTGACTGTAGGTGGGAGATCCCAGTGGAGCCTGAAGGTCCATTTTACTGGCTTTATGCACAAATACGTCATTTGCTGCTGTCTGTGCCATGAGGAAATAATTCAAGGCAGGCAGAATAAATAGAGAAGTCAGTCCAAAGTATTCTTTTGCAGGAGAAAGAAAAAATATTGCAGTTGGAAATGTGCATGGCAGATGTACCATTTACTCCTTATTTGTATTTACTAGTGATAGCAGCCCATGTGCTTGGCTGGTAGTCAGAAGGAGATGGGTGGGACAACATCCTAAACACACTCAGGGTGGGAGTGGGCCTATTTAAAGATAAAGGTAAGATAATAAGATCCAGTGATTTAATCTAGGCCTCAAGTCTTAAAATTGATTTGGTTGCCACCAAGCACATTGCTTTCCAATAAAAGGCCAGCATTACTTTACCACAAATGGTATAGGAGACAGCAAATGTTGCCCTGTTCATATTTTGAATGCACTTGCAGAATAATAAAAAATGCCAAACCTCTGATAACATTCCAAACTACTATTGAGTCTGCCTAAAAAACAACCCTGGTATTTCTGAAAGTTGGACCTGACATAGATGTATCTAAGTAAAAATTCTATTGGCAGAAAAATCTATTAGCTATAAAGAGAACTGAGTGGAAAAGTATGCAGGGAGTATCTGATTTACTATTATATTCCACATTTGTCTTAAATGTAGTGCAAATTAAATTGTGCAACAGACCTTTGTGAGCTCAAGTTACCATCTGTAGTAAGAAAAAATGTTATGCTGAAACTAATTACATGACTTCAGAGATCTTGCAAAAGGAATGTCCAGGGGATTCTCTTGGTGATCCATTTTCTCACAGATCAAAGGAAGTGAAGAAAAGAAAGTCCTGGAGCCAAGCCAGTGGTTATGTGAATGATTTAAAACTCAAAGTCTTGTTTCTGAAAAAAAAAAACAACCGTGCCCTGTTCTAGTGCTTCAGCCAAAAATGGTTGTAAAATTGGAATTGTTCATCTTCCCTTGAGGGTGCTAATTCTATCAGCCAGCAGCTATCTGGGACAGCCACAAGTGTCTTAAAATAGCAGCACGAGAGAAGACAAAGTAAGTGTTAGACAAACTCAGTCTTCCATGAACAAGCTGAACAATGAATCTTTTGGCTGGAAGCTCCCCTTTCCAGGGCTAAGGAGTTGATTACATGCAATAAACTCAAGCAAGGCAGCAGTATTTTCTTCTGCATAGTTAAAATAAGTATTTGCTATGGATATAAAAACCTGAAATATATTAATGAGTCTTCCATTTTCCAAATTTCTAATAATATGTTTTGGCACATAAAATGTCATTTTTTTTGCTAGGTGAAGCATTTCCAGTTTTCCTCAGGCTCTTCTAAGAGCAACAGTTGAAATGGAGGTTTTGGCTCACAAAACAGAGATTCTCCTTGACCTTCATCCAATAGTGAAGTGGTGTCAGTACTCTGGCTGGTGAAGTCACCTGGTGGAATCAATGCCTTTTTCTTTGTAGGATGTGAAAAATGTTTTACCACAGACTACTTTGAATAATAATATATTTAAAAGAAGTTTTAAACCAAAGTGATGTCCACCATCAGTCATTTGTTTTGAGGGATTTTTCGTGTATATCGAGTGCTGCATTTCTCTTCCCAGACAAAAAGTGCTTGAAAACATTGTCTCAAGTTTTAGAAGACTATTGAGAATCTGACTTAGATATCTCACTGAATGTGATTCTTGCTGAATAAACTTTCTACTGCTGTTGTGCGCATTTGTGTGCTGGCATCTAAATGTAGATATCTTAATCTGGAACTGAATCATGATTCTAGCCAACATATATAAATCTCTATGTTGAGAGCAATGTCTGTGTGTCATAACCCAAAGCTAAATCCCACCTATAAGGTCACACTAAAATATGACATTCTTGAAAAGCAGTTTGTTAGAATATTGGCAGGACGTTGCAGTGCAACATGATGCGGTAGACAAGGCTAACTTGATCCTTGGGCGCTGGATAAGGATGGTGAGTATGATAATAAAGTAATTTTTGTCTGGCATTGCTAAGCCAATGGATTTATCACTTAGGTCTTCACAAAGACAGTAAAATTTGTGAGAACATAGAACTGATTCATACCTATAAAAGTATCTTCTGGTGAGAGACTTAAACAGCCGAAGGCTCTGTAAAGAAGACTATGAGGTGATTTGGTTGTTGCAGATAGGCCTCTTCAAGGTAGAGAATGGGGAGTGCTGAAGAGGTTTTACTTTTTGCCAAGAAGGTTAGAAATAACAATACTTCAAAGAATCCAGCTTAGTCATGCAGATTTCTTTTTCAACAGTAAATATAATTAACCACTTAAACAAATATTTAGAAAAAGGTGATTTCCTTAACCTTTTAATTGGTCTTCTCTCTCTCAGATGACAAACCTTTAGTAAAACTCAGATGCAAGTTGCTGCATTAAATGCAAGGAGTAACCAGTAACTTCTTGTCAGATGAGCTCATTTCAAAAATTATTTTCTCTAGATCCTAAATCTAATGTAATGCCATCTTAGACTCAGTGTCTTTCTGTGCGTAGGTGTAGATCTAGGCACGTAGGTTTCATTCAACACTACCAGGCACTGTTACTCACATGAAAGGTCAGGTAGAAGGTGTTCAGTGTTCAAGCACAATCTCTCTCCTATCTTTATTTATATGGACAGTTTTCAAAGCTGCTTTTTGAACTATTTTGTCTACTTGCAATAATTTTATCAGCCAAAATAAAACCCATCATGCTTTCAGGTTACCTATTACCTGTACTCATGCGATTTATTTACATACTTGTTTCCATTTAGAGATTTCACTGCTCACTAAAATCAGGCTGTGTTATTGAAGTTTTATAACTATGAGAGGTCCAGACTATCAGATTTGCTTTGGGGTATGAGCTAAGACACAGAAAAATACTATTACTACCATAACTTCAAGAAACGCATTTGTTAACATTTAGTAGAAATATCCCTTTTCTTTATTACTGCAGCAACCCTGTAGCTTCAAATGCCATTATGTCTGGCAATGAAGACCCCCCATATTGGAGGGCTATTTAGAAAAGGCTTTTCTGTCCCTTGAGGCTGAATTCTATTTTGTTCTTCACAGCTGTGACCCTGCAGTCATCCAGTAAGTCTATCCTGGAGGAAAAGCTGTGACCATAATGGCAGAGCAGAGTTGTAAGCATCATAAGTCATCCCTGAGAAAGTGAGCAGGGAGGAATAATGAAAGCCCTGGCTCCTTTCCTTTCATACACTTGAAGTCCAGACACATTGTGTAACATGTGTCTTGTAAGTCACAAAAAGCAATCATTGATCCAGAGCTTAAGTAGACAAGAGCAAGGAGAAGAAAGGTGTAATTGCAAGGAGAGATTAAATGATTGACCTGCTCTGAAACCTGACAGAGGAGGAGTGCTGCCTTTCCTCTGCTCCTGAGACCTCTGCAGGGGTGAGAAGCAGTATATTGGCATCTATATGGGAGTGAGAAAATATGACCACTTCATTTCCACGTCTAGTTTATAATATTTGATTGTATTTCTGTCAAAGATAGATGTGTTGTAAAGGTGAGAGAGCTGTAATAGTTATAAACACATTGGGAAAAGTTTTTAAAACCTGGCTAGTTTGTGTAAACATGCCTGCCCAGTGACGCAGGAGCATCGAAGGGAAGAGCACACAAGCAAGAAGGATAAAGATGGTTTCAAAAGAAAGAGGAGTCTATCTAGAAAGCTGCTTTTTGTGGCATTCAGCGTGTGAATCTTGTAGGTGATTTCATGTTCTCTAAAATAATTAAAACTGTTGCTGGGCTTCTGTGAGAGGAGGCACAGCGGACTGAAACAGAGATGGCTGCAGAGCAAGATGGCTGACAGCACAGCAGACCTGTCTGCCTCAGGGTCTGAGGGCTTGAATGCTTCTTCTGGTTTGGCCTTCTTACCAAATATCAGCATTATGAGTATTTAGGCTGTGGTAGATTTCATAGGGATGTGTTCTTTAGGATAACAAACCGAGTTGATAAATTCCATATTGTTATGGCAGTAATCATTACCAGGAATAGGAGGTGAATGTGGTCTGAAGTGGTCAAAGTGAGCCATGAATTATCTTTACTTCTTGAATTAGTTTGGATTTCCACTTTGTTGTGGTATTGTGCTGTCATTTCCCCTTCTTTGCCTTCTATAAGTATTTAAATATGTGTTTGCAAAATTCAGAAGACAGCATGTACAGATAATCCTTTCCTTTTCTGCTTTCCTTTTCCTTTTTGAGTAGGAACCACTTGCTGTGTGTTAGCATGGAGGCTGACCATCTGGAAAGCAACTTTTCAGAAAAGGACCTGAGGGTCCTGGTGGACACCAGGTTGAACTTCAGCCAGCAATGTGCCCTTGCAGCAAGAAAAGGCAAATGGTGTCCCGGGCTGCTTTAGGAGGAATGCTGCCAGTAGGCTGAGCGAGATGACCCTTTGCCTCTGCTCAACAGTGGTGAGGATACACCTGGACCACCATGTCCAGTTATGGGCTCCCCAGTACAAGAGAGATATGGACATATTGTAGAGACTCCGGTGAAGGGTGACAAAGAAAAGACTCAGGGGTAACTTGTCCGTGTGTATAAACACCTGAAGTGAGATTACAAAGAAGACAGAGCCAGGCTCTTCTCAGTGGTGACAAGTAACAGAACACAGGAGGACCCATCTGAACATCAGGAAATGCTTTTTCACTGTGAGGGTGACTGAATGCTGGCATAGGTTGCCCAGGGAGGTGGTGGACCTTCTCTTCTTGGAGATATTAAAAAGCCATCTAGACACAGTCCTGGGTAACTGGCTGTGGGTGGCCCTGCTTGAGCAGGGGGCTTGGGCGGTATGACCTCCAGAGGTCCATTCCAACCTCAACCATTCTGTGATTTGTTGATGACACCTAGGAACATACAAGAATTTTCTGTCCTCTTGCTGACACCATTCATCTGTTGTACAGCTAGAAGAGCAATGCCACCACAGTCATATCTGCAGACACATGCACCTCACCCCGATGCAAATGGACACTGAATTGACCATCTTGTACTCCAGGCTGTCCAGACTCCTTTGCAGATTGAGCATGCAAGTACTTTGATTGCTTCTGCACGGTATGGTACTTTTGGTTATATATCAGACTCTTAACAGGACATTTTAACCTAATCATGGTGCTGTGCCCTTCTACTTGAAGCAGATCTACGAAATGGTTGGAGTTCAAGTAGAGGAAGGATAGAGAACCAGGAGGATAGATAACTGGTCTTCTTGGTCTGTATTTTATCCTCTAATGGTAACTAGTTGTCTGATGGATCTTTGTTACTTGTATGTGTAATTTGTTTATTTCTGAGGTAAGAAACATCTTCACAGTACTCACAAAACTAGTGATATGCTTTTAAAAACCTTAGAAGCATTAAAGAAAAAACAGAAATAAAAACATGAGGATTCTGCTCTTGGAAGCTTATTCTGTAGCTGGAAGGAATTGGTATTATCCATTGCATATGTGCTAAACCAAATCTGTACAGGCAACCTGAAAATAAAGTAAAATGTCATTTTTCTGTATGAAAAGCACTTCAGTAAAGCCAGTTAATATGACTACTATGATTTTATTTAGATTCAAGCAAAGTCTTTTCATATTAAAGAGATTATTTTTGGCAGTATTTGAAAAATGACAGAGAAGTTGGTGTTTAACAGGCAGCATCAGAGGACATGAGAGTTTGGAAGGAAAAGCAGTTGGAGTCCTCCTCCCCTTTGCTTGTCTAGTGCTGTTGTGTTCCATTTAATTAATAACAATAATATTGAATCTCTGGTAAAATGACTATTCAATTTTTTGGATCAATAATAATCATCATAGTTTATATCAAATGTGTGATAGCATATCTGTGTAGGCATTATTTAGACTAAAGCAAATTAAATTCCAAGGTCTTGGTTCTAGCAAGTTGCTTGGTAAATGGAAGCTGCTGTGAAGCATATTTTCAAATACTCTAAGAAATGTGGATGAGAAATACTGTAAGACCTAAGTATTTTTATTGTAATTATTTGTGTTTAATCTTTAAACTTTTCCTTAGGATAGACTTGAAAAAATACTTATTAAATACTGTAGCAAATTAGTTCCACTTTGCAGTTAATTGCAGTTTGTTCGCAAATGAGTATTCAATAATTTCCGTTTATAATTCTTAATCTGCAAATTTTGGAGAAAACCCTGGTTTTAAGGATTCTGCAGGCAGTGGTGAGGTTTTTTAAATTCTTAATATGACAATAATATTTTGAATATTACTGGATATTTTCTCTTTTATTTTATCTTGAAACAAAATTGCTTTCTCAAATGTTCTCTTCCTACAAACTCACCCTTGCTACAGATACTAGCTAGGTTAGCATACCAAATCAATATCAATGATGCAGGAATATAACAAATCAAGCCAATAATTTGTTTTTCCTTTTAGTTGGAGCCAGTATTCAAGGAGGGTCTTATAATTGCAGTTTGCCTTTACCTGGTTACTTCAACTGAATTTTGATCTATTAAGCACACAGTCTTAATACTGTTGTGGGTTTTTATTTTCAGAGCATGTTCCACTGGAACCTCCCATGGATATATATTACTTTTTTAGAATAAAATGGGTTCTACTTCATCTGTGAAATGCAGCAGAGCTAGCTCCTCATATCTGAATCAGCTGGAGAAGAAAAGGTATAAATTTTATATCTCTAATATTGTCATAAATTACTAAAATAAGGGAAGGTTACCAGCAAAACTAAAAAATAGTTCTGTTTTCCTAAAATGTTAACTAGCCAGAAATCCTAAATATTTCATGCTGACCATTTCAGAAGTAAACTATTTATACTGCAAATAACAGCATCACTCTGTGACAGCAAGGCTTGTACAAACTGAAACCTGTGTTGTGCTAGGTAATCTTGCATTAAAATAGCTCTTTATCATAGCTTACACACATATATCATTAAAGATTTCATTCCAAATGAATCAATGTGATGACAGAATAGTGACTATCATCTTGTCTCATGTATCCATTGCAATATTAATTTATATTTTGGTTCTATTATTGTTGTAGCAAAAATAATATCAAAGAATAAAACTAAACTTGCTGATAATGTGAGGATATGTTAAAGAACCATGGGCACTGGAAGCTATGACCTAAGCTTGCCTGTTTCAGAGGTAAATTGGGTAGGTTTATTTCTGACTTTAATCTTAAATGGAAGGATATAAAACAAATAAAATGGGATGGATTTTTACCATAGGAAAAGTCTACAACTACTACAGAAGCACAGTCCAGAGTGATGTGGTTGAATTTCCTCAGATGGCTGAATCTGTTCTCCCTGTCAATACATCACCATTTCCCTGGAAGAGGAGCAGGGAAGCCATGACCTTGGGGCTGGGTACAATCTGTGATTGCCAATTTATGCAGCTTCCCAAGCTGTGATTTTTTTTTTTTTCTTCTTCTTTTTTTTTTTTTTTAATGTCTTCATAGGGTAAAGCTAATGATTCATGGCTTTGTGCCCTTCTTACTGTATTAGAAAGAATGTGTATATGGAGCTGCATCACACAAGCAAGCTGTGTGATTTTCCCTGTTTGACTGGGCAGGTGTTCTGGCATGATGATACACCTATTACTATATCACAATATCATTCCTTAGTCTGACATTGCTAAAAACAACTTGCTTTGAGCCTTATAAAAAACAAAACCAACCAAACCAAGAAAAGCCATCAAAGTGGAAGTCCTGAAGGGCTTCCAAGGTAAACGTAGACAGGTTTTCATGGAAGACAAGAAACAGCGAAATGGAGGCTCTGTCTGTAATGCAGTTTACAGATATATGATGGTTACATAGATAAACCTTGTATTGCATGGGCAGTTTTGTTGTATGAAAATGTATTTAATATAGAGAGGCATGTTTTATGAGAGAATGAAAATGTCATATAAAAGGTGATGTGAAAAAGTGAGATTCTTCGTATTAAACTGTGCTGGTGCTCTTGTTAGCACACAAAGAGCTGTTGTTTGCTTGGTGCTTTTCACATTACTTCACTGGGAAACTGGTAGGGCACAATGAATTAGCTGCAGTCAGGCACTTTGCTGTGGGCACAACCTGTTGCTTTCACCATGTTGATTGACCAGACACTGTCTGTGAAACTCGCTCAGGTATTAAACGGAAAGCAGGAGTAACAGGTGGAGCTGTGTATTTGCTGTTTGAGAACTAATTAACTAACTACTTAATCTATTAAAGTTTTGTTCCCTCAGGGTGGCCAGCAAGTTACCGGAGGCCAACCTCCTCCTCAAGACCTTGCTCAGCCTGCTCTAGAACATCAGCAAGAATGCCACGGTCAGCAAGATGACAGCCAGCAACATGGCTATCTGCGTGGGGCCCAACCTCCTCAGTACCTACACCAGGCTGATGCAAGGGAGTAGCTATCTCCTTCCTTGGTGGGAAGGCTCCTGATGCAGCGTGAGGTTTCTATAGATGCTGCATCAGGGTGGCAAGAGTTCCCTCAGAAAGCAGTTTAAAGGGTTACTTTGTACTAACTCAAATCATAGCTCTGTCCTCTCATGCTTGCACTTCAGAGATTCGTCTTCTGTGGGTAGAAGACAGAGAAACTCCATCAAGGCCGTTGAGATGGGTCTTCCTTTTGTGCATGCAGGGATTTTTCATTTTATAAGTTATGTTGGCTGAGTTTGTCTAGTTTATGAACTCTATGGCACAGTCTACTGGTGTGGTGTGTGTTTTTTGTTTTGTTTTGTTTTCCTGAATGCACATCAGAAGTCTATTTTCATCTTACACTAACAAGCTGGTTAGATCATCTTCCTTCTTGTTCATCAGAAGATTTCAGAGACACTAACTAAACATGGAATCTGTCAGACAAATTCTGAAAAATACCCTGGAAATTACAAATTTTAAATGGAAAATGCTGCTAAATTTTATGTTTAGCAACCAATGGTAGGCTTCATTACTTTTGCACCTTTTAAAGACACGTTTGCTATAGAATATTAAGGCAAACCAACTTGACTAAAAGAACAAAAAATAAATACAGCTTGGCTGAAAATATCCAGGAGTAAATTCAGACAACAGAACAGGAAAGGAATTATTTCTGAAACCAAAACATCCTCTGCCGTGGAAGAAAACTCTTCCGTATTGCTTTCTGTTTCTTTACAAATTCAGTGAAGAGTTTTCTTCTTGAAACTAGAATTTTCTTCTTGGAAATAGGATATCAGTGTTGAGTTCCTTTTTTAGTATTGATGATGTTATTTGAACTGAAATAAGATAAAATGTCTGCTACTAAAAAAAACTTCAACAGTCAAAGAATTTGGCTCAAGAACAGTGCAGTTCTCACTCTCATGAGACTTCAAGGAATTAAGCCCAGTTTAATAGTATTCCTCTGTATGGACTATAGTGAAATTGAATGCAGGATGTAATCTAACTTAATGTTAGTTCTAGAACATAATCTGCTGTTGCTAGCCACAGAATCACAGAATGTTAGGGCCTGGAAAGGACCTCAAAAGATCATCTAGTCCAGTCCCCTCGCCGGCTTTATTCCTATTAGTGTACGTAGTTCTCCTTCTGGTCACAGATATGTTGATAGAAGTTAAACCTATTATAACAGTCGTGGCAATGACTGGATGTAATTTGCGAGTTAGTATGTGTGAAAAATGTCCTTCTTTTTCCCATCACAGAGGATATAAATCTTTTACATATTCTGCATGTACAGCCTGATTTGTTAGCTCAAACTGCTCATGTTCTCTCTTTTCAAAGACTCTTATGTCAGCGAAGCAGGAAATCATCCCATAAACAATGTCATTTACTAGTACTTAAGGGGATGTAATGTTTCTTTTCTTTGCAAGATTTTTGCTACTTGCTGAGAAATAATCCACCAGGCTGGTTTTTGCCATGAGGATTAATACCTGCCTGGAAGATCAATATTAAACTGTAAAGAAGTAATTCCTGCTAATGTTGTGTACAGTGCCCTTAATTTAGATTTTCTTTCTGCTGCTCAAGCAGTTGAAAATGAACAGACCTTTCTGAGTGTAATTTCAGAGAATATGCATGATAAATATAGAAACATATGTATGGAATAATGAACAATACACTAAAATTGTCCATTTCTTGTTTTAATGGCTGATTTTATAAATTGCTGGTTTTACTTTTTTATGATAAATGGAAACTCTTTTCCTCACATTTGCGTTACATATTCTCCTAATTAAGGTAGAAAAAAATTAATCTTGGACCTGAAACAAGCTATTTCTTTTCTACAGTCTGCATTTTTAAATTGAATTAGCTCGTTTCAATCAAATGCACCCTCTAATTTAAAACTGTCAGCATAATCCATAATCACAAAAGATATCTCAATAAGCAGGGTCTGATAATCTAATTCCTAAGGTGCACACTTGGGTTCACTATCTTTTTTCTCAAGTAATGTTTGAATAGAGGCTTCTACAAATAAATTTTTACAAGAGTAAGACCAAAACTCTTTGGAAAAGAGCATACTTTTCTCTTTTATAATTGACCATCTTACATGCACTTTCAAGTAAGCACCTACTGTGCTCCATAGTTTGGCTTCCACAGCTAAATATTCAGAGAGCTTCAGTTCTTCACACCATTTTTGACTTGGTCTTTATCTGCTGTGAAACTAGGACTTCATGAAATCACCTGCATATTTTGGTAAGAGATGTTGAATATAATTTTGGTTGGGCTCTTCAAAGTTTGTGTGTTCCAGTTCAGACAAAAAGGCTGCCAAATCCCTATGGTCCTCAGTGGCTAAAGCAATTCATAAAAAAAATGTGATCAAGTTTCTGGTTTGGTTTACTGCTCTTCCTCGAATGAGAACACTTCTATGTTCCAGTGTCTCATGTTACACACTGTCCTGCCTCTTACTAGATGAAGTAAAAGCAGTTCTGAGTCCATTTTAGAAACTGGGTTCTTAGAATTCATGACCTTTCAATATTCATTTAATCTTCCTTGCCCTGTCATTGAAGAATAAAAACGGGCCTGTGGTCACTTCCCTAACCATTGCTCAAGTATACAAGAATTATAATTCAGGTTCAAGAATGCCTCAGAGATCATAGAATAGTTTGGGTTGGAAGGGATCTTTAAAGGTCACTTAGTCCCACCTTTTCGACTAGATAAGGTTGCTCAGAGCCCCATCCAGCCTGACCTTGAATGTTTCCAGGGATGTGGCATTTACCACCTCTCTGGGCAACCTGTTCCGGTACTTTACCGCCCTCATGGTAAAAACCTCACCAGAGCAGAGGAGCGGATTCACCTCCCTGACCTGCTGGCCACGCTCATTATGATGCAACCCAGAATATGGTCAGTCTTCTGGGTTGTGAGCACACATTGCCGGCTCATATCCCATTTTTCATCACCCAGTATCCCCAAGTCCTTCTCCACAAAGCTGTTCCCAATCCCTTCATCCCCCAGCCTGTATTAATACTGGGGGTTGCCCTGACCCAGGTTCAGGACCTTGCACTTGGCCTTGTTGTAACTCATGAGGTTGGCATGGGTCCATGACTGGACTATGGCCTGTTCTAATACACATTTTGTCTACCTTTGTGAAAGACTATTTCTAGATTTCCTGTCCACTGATGTCTCTTTTTTTTGCCATCTTCTCTGCTGAATTAAGTCTTCTTGTTTGGTCCTGTATCTTCTCCTTCGAAGAAAGAACACCACAGAGAGGTAAGCAATGAAGACTTCTAAAGCCTTACTAAAGAAAGTGCTCAGGCTGCCTATTGCTTTGATATAAGGGAAATCAGGTCCCAGATTTATAAGCAAATGAGGAGGTAAAAGGTGAAGAAAATGATGGCTAGCCAGGGAGTACACACACATGAAAACTGAAGTTATAAAAGCTGAAGGTGGGGAAATGTGAGGAGGAGAAAGTGAGCTGGGGAACAATGCTAGAAAGAAGATTAAATGGAGAAAAATGAGTGTGGTTTGTTCTTGCCACAGAGAATCGTAAAATAGATGTATACTTCCTTTCATAAGCAGATGGTTTCACTTTTTGTAGCACATTCTATACCAAATGAGAAGTGCTTTAAAATGCAGTCAGGTAATTTAAAAATATAAATACAAAGAGTGTAGCATTGACATTCTTTAAATATGTGACTTTGAAATTGCGATTCTGCCAAATTGAGAAATATTAATCTTCATGCAGCATGGCACATTATAATCCGAATATTTTGACTAAAATGGGATATGTGCCTCCCTCCTCTTGCAACAGTGTTAAGTAAATGTGCCACAGAAGGCATAAGATGATACTACTTGACTTTTTTTCTGGCCAGTTTCTTTCAGTTTTTCACTAGTTCTGTAGCATCAGATTGTAGTTCCTGTAAGGAGGGTACTTGAAATTTGTGCAGCTAAGCACCTCTGCGCAGATCAGAAGAGGAATAAAAGGCAGATGTTGTTCACGACAATTTGGATTTGGCAGTCAGCCAGTGATGACAAGACAGAGGAAACTATTGGAAAAGGAGTTAGAAAATGAGGTTTATGAGAATCCTGTAAAATTATACAGATGACTAAACCTTCCGTACTCTGACTTAAAAACCCAAAGTTTTCCATAAGCTCAATTTCATGTTTTATCTCTCAGGTACAGCAATGGAAAATGGAATATGAGTAAATTGTGAAGGAAAGAGAAATAGAGATAGATTTTGCTTTAGAATAGGACAATTCCAATTTTAAAGGAAACAATAGGAAAAAGACATTATTAGTGTCATTTTTCCAGATAAAATACCATAAAATTGATTCTCTCTATTTTTTTTTAAACTTTATTATGGATCATTAATTGTTCTGTCATGCAAAAGTTAAAAAGTGTCAGTGTTAAAATAAGTAGCTAAGCTGTTGAAAAATTATGTATTTTTTAATATGAATTTATTTTTGAACTATTATACTTGCTAATTCTAGCAGAAAATTATTGAATTTGTCATTGGAGGCTAAGTGACTTAGCCAAATGTTTACTGACTGCAAACAGCATTTAAGGAAACTGAATTATTTATTTTTTTAATTAGTGCTTGATACATTAAAAATCCTCTTAATTTATCTTCTTTGTATAATGTAAAAATATGTACATGAAAATATAAACCAGAACAAGTGCTCATCAGTTCTTCTGAAGAGGTCAATTGTATTTTTGTTATCAGTTTGGAACTTTAATTGGTCTATTCCCGGACAAAAATCTTTTGTAAGAAGTAAGAAATTTTAGACAGTAGGTTTTCCTCCATTTATAGGATGCATTTTTTTTTCAGTCCAGAGGAATTAATCTGGAGAGGAGAGGTGATGAAGAAATGTATATGAAATAACGATGGCTGTAGCATGTAGAAACACATTATTTTTACTAATGATGAAGATGGCACATTTTGCTAGAAATAACTGTGGAAAAGTGGCAGCTGGATGCATATTTTAGGAAAAGACCTTTAAAATTTGTGTCACTTTGAAGAAGATGGTAAAGAAGCAGCTTCACCTCTGTCTGGTATTTTTTAATTTGCTTTGAAATTGCTTTGGTTTTGCCACCAGGTAATTCAGCAATGAGTGAAACTTAGATAGTCAGTGCTTTGCTATGCATAATGGAAATCATGATAACTAGATCTAGCAAAACCTTGAATTGTTGGAGCTCTGGGTTTTGAGTCTGTCTTTTAATGGCATTGCTTCCTTGGCCATCTTTTCTAGAATTTCCAGCTAACAATAATTTATGTGTATTGTTCACTAAAAATTCAATAAAATAATTTAAATTATAAAAATATATGTTATCAATAATATTATAAATTATACTATTTTTCCATTCCAACAATTTTGTTCCAAGCATTTCTGTTTCTATTTTTTAACCATATAGTAATTTGTTGTCCAAAAATACAATTGCGTTTGTTAGAGATATATTTTCTGTTGTTGAAGATACATTATTAAACAAATCAGACTAAAAAAAATCACCAACATAGTAGGTCTAAAGATTAAAGAAAATTTGGAGGCAGTTTTCTTCTGTGATTTATTGCAACCTTCTGGCTTACTTACTGTCCATTGATTTAGTTACATACACTTTATCCACTCGTAAGGTTTGACCTAGCCTCACACATAGAGTCTAAAATGTTTGTAATAAATGTGCATATCTCCTGTTTCCTTGTGGACTTCCATCATGAAGCTTTGCTATCACAGTTTGAACTGCCTGCACTCAGCTTCTAATTTACTGTTGCCCAGGATGGGCTTTACTTAAGCTTTCCTGTTTTTCGTTTCTAAGGCAAATTGAGTATGTACGATCTCTGGTATCAGCTATGTAAAAAGTCATCTATGCATTTATGCACAAATGTGTGCTTCGTTAAGTCATATTTAAAGCTCATGGGGTCTATAAGAGGATGGCAAATTGTGTTTCACTTCGAGAATATCAGCATTAGTTATTCCACCAGTTGAAACAGGCGAAGCCTCACGTCTCAGAAGTACCTACAAGAACCTCTGTAGACTGATGACCCGCTATTAGCTGGATTTGAGCTGGCAAGCTTGACATAAAAGCTTATATATCTGAAAATGAATCTCCAGATTCAACTAGTTCTTGACGTTTCTGTTCTTCATCACCTCTGCTTTTCCTCTGCTGAATAAATGGGGTCATTCCCATGTCAGTATGTCCTGATGTTGTGCTTACACCTCCCACATGTTTTTGCAGAGCTCTTAATATAATACCTCTCGCAGTAGTTGCAGACTTTGCCCAGTGGCTGCAGGACAAGTCCATGGGCACAGTGACTGCCAGGACCTGGGGCCTGATCCTGCTGCCCAGGAGTAGTGCAGAGCTCTTGTGTTTGGTGGCAATTTCTTTTTCAAATGCCAGTCCCTGTCTTTGTAATTATAAACATTGTCTTAATACCTTGTTCATGGGTAGATGAATTGGTCTTTTGTTTTTTAAGTGTTGAAGGTAGTTTTACAATATTACTGCTATGGTAATGTCTTCTAATGTTTATAGAACACAACAAATTTCCTTTGTTCCCCTGTGAGTTCAGTGGCTCAGAAGAAAGATTTCATTTTCTCCATGCTTTCTGCAGTGATATGAATATTTTAATTTCTTTTGATTTGATAGACTATATCAGTAAATAAATTTTAAAGGTAACGCTCAACTGATTTAAGATTAAATACAGTTTCATAGTTATTTCCTGAGTGTGAAGTAAACAGAAAGACAAAGTGCTCTTGTGATAATCTGTGTGGGATGCAGAGATTTAAAAGGAAAATTTTAGTTGTGTGCTGAGGTCTAACGTATAAAGCACATGGCTCACTGGTCCTGACTTCTGCAAAGAGGTTTGTCTTAGGTCTAGTTCCAGGTTTGTTTGCCTCTGTTGAGAAAATCAAGCCTTTTCTGTATCCCCATGAAGAAGTGTGGAGGAATCCCTCTATTGATCACATTTTGTCATGTGTTTTGCTCTAAACAGCTATAGGCAGACTGATAAATAGAATGAGATGGGCTGTTTTCTCTGGCCTGAGGCAAACTGGCACAACACGGGTCACATCCTTTAAATTGGCTTCTCTTACACCCCTAAATCAGGATGGCCGCCTAAAAAGTGTCTGTTGGTGCTCAGCTACCCCCAAACTATGCCCAGGCACTGGGGATAGCCTCCACTAATCTTGTGATATGGAGCTCACTAAATGTCAAATTGTATGGATAATTGCATGCCAGTACTTGGGCCTGTGCCTTCACCCTTTTAATTCCTGGGACTAGATGTGGCTAATTTGGATTATC
Organism: Nesoenas mayeri; assembly: GCF_963082525.1. Taxonomy (NCBI): domain Eukaryota; kingdom Metazoa; phylum Chordata; class Aves; order Columbiformes; family Columbidae; genus Nesoenas; species Nesoenas mayeri. The sequence continues at coordinate 13,853,561 of NC_137544.1, forward strand.
AGACCCATCTCACCCTAAATACTCCCTTTTCATTTTAAGATGTTACATGATAAAAATCATATTGATTCAGTACTAGATTAAGGATTAAACACATAAAAGTTTTAGTAATATTTTTTTTTTTCAGCATAATTTGTCTTCCTTCCTTGTAGTTTATGGAAAAGAAAACCAAAACCAACCAAACACCAAACACTCAGAGTCCTTCCCCTACCAAAAACCCAACCATTACTAACATGTCTGGAAAAATAACACATTTAAAACGTTGCTTAGCAGTTATCTTTGCCAATTAGTCCACTTCAGAGCAACTTCAACTAGCAGGTGCATTTAAGTTCAGTATGTCTGCCGCCTTCAGACTCTCAGGAAGAAGGACAGCTATGTATGTATGTATGTTTGAAAAATCCCTGTCTCTCTCTGTTGCCTAGCTGTCTGAGTGACTGAAAGCCAGTCATGCAGAGGCTGAATTGAAGAGAGCACATGTGATTGGGAATTGCATTTGTGTCTGAACAAAGAGATGGAATAAATGAAAGATAACACTGATTAGCGCTCATGAATGTTTTTGTTTTTAAATATCCTCTCAAGAAAAAAAAAATCCACGGATTATAATTTAACTAAAGAATAAACACATTTCAAATGGTAAGGGATTTGTAGAATTTCTCATCATATTCCATGTAGAGAAAATTAATATGTGTGTGATAAGGAAATATCTGTGCATGTGTGTATGCACACGGATTTGAGCAGACTTTAACCAACAACTATTTATTTGACATGGTATGTAAATGTCATTTAGGTTTTCTCCACTATGCCAGACAGAATGTAAATATAAAAAGTAATATATCTCTATCCACATTTACAGTGTAAAGCATGACTAAAAAGGAAATAAAGAAAAAAACCCATGGCTTTAATGTTATTTTCTACATGCCTACCCATCTTTGAGCTTAAATATTAATAAAGCCATTTTACATGAATAAATTATTAAGACTTTCAGACCAAGTCAGAACAAAGACATGTCAAAGCGAGGTTTTGATTTCAAGCTTTGTCAGTTTTGAATGTAACACTCAGGTTTTGTTCTGTGTCATTAGTCAGTTTTATCATAGATTCTCAGTCAGAAAATTCACTGGTGTTACTTATTGCTTGTAAAACAGATTTTGGTCCTCATTCCCTGGATGAGGCTTCTTTAAAAAAGAAACTAGTGTACAGTAAGGTAGTCTAATGCAATCACAGTATCCAGCTACTCTGCATTAACTCCCCATCAGTCTCTGACGGGCTCAGTAGCAGCAAAACAAGCATGATGAGGGGAGAGACCTTGACCACTGGTGTGTGATCATATTGGTAAACTGTCATTGTGGACCCTAGTAAGTTTTTGGCCAGTGTCAATGAGAAGCATCCCAAACAGTGTATTATCATGATTTAGGAGTTTGCAGAGGTGGGGGAAGATTCCCATTGACAGCCTGTGTGCACTCCCCTCTTTTGGATGGAAGCAGGTTCACCTCTACCCTGACATCCTCAGAGCATAAGAATAGAGGCTTCTCGGTTTTTTTAATTTTTATTTATTTCCTTGTATACATGTACCTTCTCACTCCTCCACTTTTAAAGTAAACTAATGTATTTCATATTTCAGACATCGGACATGTTTGCATAAGCAAGTAGTGCAGTGTAGCGACTGTGCTCTAAAAATCTCAATCCGAATTGCTGCAAAAGAACTGTTTGGTCAAGGCAAGCCCTTAACATGTTAAAGCCAAGAATCATTTTCTAAATGTAAAAAGGGTGTTTTATTAGCCATTTTAAAAGAGCAATATAATATACTTTTTGATTGGGATGTTTTGATAAGAAGGTCCACTCAGCAGTGATAATCCATAACCATTTTAGATTATTCATGTAGGCAGCACAAATTCTGTGTTTCACTACTTAATAGTGATTTATTTATTTATTTATTTATTTTTTAGCTCAGCAAAAAGTAGATTCCATGCCAGTTCCCTGTTTTCATTATCATTTCTTCTGAGTTTCTGGGATAATCTAGTGGAGATCTTATTTCCCATGAACACAAACCTGAAGTTTCCTTCCACAGAGTATATCCTGCAAACATTTGTGAGCTGCTAGCTGATTTTCTAACCCCCTGTCTTGCATTTCTGAAGTACTAACAAAATCTGCTGAATGCCTTGTCTTGCTGTGCTAACTCACTGCTGTGTTGTCCCGGGGTTACCTCTGTTTGCAAAACCTTGCTCCTGGTATTTCCCACAGTCCTTGTTATTAACTCACAGAAGGAACTGATCGAATTTACTTTGAAGACTTTGGGCTGACAGGTCCTCAGGTGTCCACGTCTTTTCTTTCTCTCTCTGTGTTTCCTGACGCTGAAGGTGAAAGCCAGGGCAAAAGAAAAATCTCTGCTGGGATGCAGTATTTTTACTTTTTAGCCATCTTCAGGTTTTGCGTCAGGAAGACTTTTTCTGTTAAACTACTTGATGATTTAAGGGAGAAAAACTAAGGAGGGTTCAGAAAAAATTAAGCTATCATGGTCTATTGTAAGTATATTCTAAAAGTGGGATAATCTCACCTGACTTAAGATGTTTTATTGCAGGATTCAGTCTCTCTAGGTTGTCTTTTTAGTTGTTGAGAGCAAGATAATCTGATTTAGACTTTTAGCAGGGAAAGAATTCCTTAAGTCACAAAAAATGCCGAAGAATCTTGTCTGCTGCAGAAGCCGCAACATAGACGTGTTTGATGGTAGGTATTGGAGAATTCACATGCAAGATAGCTCTTTTAAGTATTCCCAAATCTGAGAAAATATATTATACGATCCCAGCATAAGTCAACAACAGGTATGAATCCAGACAAACCAGGCTTCATCAACTTCTGTGATCACAGAACTATTTGATTTATAGAGCAAAGTCTGTGAACAGAAAATGAAAAGTTTAAAATCAAACACCATGGTTTAAAATATGCTTATTCAGACCTACTGTGAGGTTTGGAATAGAATAAGTTGCAATTTTATGAATGCAACATTTCATTTAACACATTTTTTTCCCTGAGTATTTCCTGTCTTCCATCATATTTTTTTGCATAGCCCAAATTGCAAGTGGAGAGTTCTGTACAAGCCACTGTGGTCCTGACATGCTGCTATCATCAGTACCTAACTGTCACAAAGTAGACAATTCTATCCTGGAATGTATTAATAGTGATACAGAACTGGGGTGTATACTATGTTGGTTTTGTTTGTTTGTTTGTTTGTGTTATTTTTGTCTTTTGTTTCTTTTTCATCCTTAAAGTATAATTTCTCATGCTGACCATAACAAAATACTTAGGACCTTGGAGAACTCGTTCATTTCAGAAAAGTTCCCATTATTAATTTCTGAAAGGTATATGAAATACCAGAATGCTAAAACCAGGCAAATATGGTGTGCATCTTTGAAGAGGTAGGAAAAGGAGAAGGGGTTTATAAACCAGACACTTATCTTCAATTTCTTCAATAATTCTGGTAGGTAAGAGGTCTTTCTACAGCAATAAATTGTAGATATCATGTATCTTAGCTTCAGGAAGGCTTTTGGCACTGTTACTCACAGCTTACTCGTAAACAAGCTATTTAGATACGTTCTTGAGAAAAATACTATAGCATGAGTGCAAAAAGGGTTGTACAAATACAAAGAGAGAGTAGTTTTCCCCCTTTTTTTTTTTTTCAGAATGGAATATAAGGCATTGGGATCTTGTGTTATTAAAAGCTTTTATTAACTACTTGAAATATTGCTGTTTCAGACTATGTGAAACCAGGACAGAATCAAATTATTTTGTAGGGAGGATTAGAATTCAGCAGGTCTTAACAGATTGGAGATATGGTATGAAAATAGTACAAAGCTCTTCAAGACAACACAGGTGTTGTAATTTAGCAATAACAACTTACTGCAGATATGGATCTGTAAAGTGATATGACTGCACTGTCTAATACTGGAAAGGTTTTCTCAGGAATGTTGTGTTCTCTTCTGGACACCAAATGAACTTCAGGAAATATAAAAAACCAACAGGAGCTGGCTGAGACAAGATTATATATAAAAACATGATTGAGACTGGTAATGTTTACTGGACTTAGATATTTAACAGGGACACAGTTACTGCCCAGAGTTACACAATTCTGTTGTAAAGAAGAGTGACCTTTCCTACAGATTCAGGGCAGATAATACAACAAGTAATCTGTTTGAACTGCAACAAGAAAAATTCAGTTTACACACTTGGAAAAATATTTGAAGTGTAAGCTTAATATAGTACTGGAATAAATCTCCTGGCAACATTGTAGATTCCCTGCCACTGAGTATCTTTAATAAGATAAAACATCTGAGAGCTGTCATCTTGGAATAGATTTTGAGACCCTTTTTTGCACCATTTTTACTGAAGTCTGTGATTTTTGTGAATTCTGTTTTCTGTGGGAAGCATAACTTGAATGTCTGCTGAACATATATGAATTGCATGGCTTCATTACTAGCTGAACATAACTTTCAGCACTGGCAAATTTCCTCCTCATATTTACCTATAGAAAAGGCAAGATAGTGATAACTGTGGGTATGGTCTTTCTTCATTTTTTTTTTTTTCTTTAATATGTTGTTTTAATGAGCAATGCTGAAAGCAACTAATTTATGGAGTGGTGGAAAAATCCCATGTGATAGTTCCTAATGGAATATGTTTCTTGGTGCAAGTCAATGGTTTACATTAGCTGAATAACAAGCTGGGTTTTGAAAATGGTCATTTGTTGCATACAAAGGAGCAGGTGGTTGACTTGTTACCAGTCTGTTCCTTCACTTTAAATTCCAGGATCATTGCTTATACCCCGCTATCTTCCTTTATCTATCTATCTATCTATCTATCTATCTATCTATCTATCTATCTATCAGCTCCTTGTAGGCTGGAAATAACCTCCAGTTTAAAATTATCTTCAGAGAAAGGAAATGATTCTATTATTCAGTAATTTTTTGACTTGAGAAAGTTTTTATTGCTTCACTAGCATAGGGAGTAAATAAAGTGAAATATGAGGAATGCAGGATGGAAGAAATACAGCTCAAAATTAATAAAATAAATGGTACATGGCTTACATTTTATGGTTTAGGAAAGATCTATTTGCTAAAACAGTTAGGGCAGGTTTTGTAGAGCATTTGACATCATATGTTCATTTGCTCAGAGGTATCCTCATTAGCCCTTTGTACTGATCCCCAGCCCAGCTACAGACCTTTGTTCCAATATAGAATACTGCTGTTGTTGATTGCAACTGAGACTGTGAATAACAGACTATTTTTCTGCCCATTTGACCTAAATATACGTTACAATAGGATGGTTGAGTGTTTTTTTAAGGAGAAATCAAGACTTTTAAAGTATGTTTTCTTTTTTAGGTGTCCATAATGAAGAAAGATGTTGACTCATCTGCGGATGAAGACTCTAGTCTTGTTTCTCTTCTATGCCTTTACATATAGTTTACATGCCCATAAAGATTATTAGATGGTGATGTTATTTTTTAATTATTTATTCTTTTTCAGATAACTATGACACATACTGCTGCTCAGCACCTCACCACAGGCAGTATAGTGAAGTCATTAAGTAAGACAGACAACCAGATTTTCATAATTAAATTGAACTGTGTTTTGAATTTTAATCTAATTTGAAGCTTTAGGACAGAAACAAGGAAATTTAATACTTACCTCTTTTTTATTTAATAATTAACATTAGATTTCTGTGAATTTTTATTTATATTTGCTATGTATATTTTGGTGGCTGTCTAGAATCTTTCATCTGTTGTTATCTGAACTTTCAACATTTGTAAGGGAGAAAGCTCTCAAGATTTATTCTATACCTTTTCTCATATGTCTTTAGTTACTTTGCTTTCAATTACGCATCTTTAAACATTGGTGTTTCTGTCCTCAGTTGCATTTCCTAGGAAAGCTTAACAGTCTAATGAAACAATAATGAAGAAAATAGAACACGTGTAGGCCTGAAATACACCACTGCAAAAGCAATAGTAACAAAAATTACTGCACTGGGACTTGTCAGAAGAACTAGCATGGGTTTGGATGGCACAAGGTGAAAACCAGGCAGGCCAGTCTGCCTTCTTGAATCTGTTCCTGAAGTTCCTGTGCAGCTCCAGCTTTTCTTATGGAGGTTGCATGGGAGTGATATTCTTCATCATAGCAGAAACTCCTGGAAACTGCATCATATTCTGCCAATCATTAGCTGGAACCAGAACCACATCCTCTGTTTAGGTTTGTAACCTCATTGCCACAGATTGAAGATGTGGGAGTTGTAAAATCAGTCAAAAATTAGAAAATTAACATGTCTATTTGGCCATTTACCAGTTTCAAGTCAGAAGCTCCATGTCTATACAGTGTGTTACTGACTCCAAATATACAATTATAAGGTGTGGTGTTAGTTAGTTAGTTTGTTTTCCCCACAGTACACCTTTATCACTCAATGAAAAGAACAGAAATGTAAAGGGGAAGAACTGAGATTCTGAGATGGTGCAGGCTAACACAGATCTGGCATTTCCTTTTTACTTACTTGAGAACCCAAACAATTGGTTTTCATTAACATTAATTTTAGGTCTATAAACTAGCATGTACTCATTAGCAAAAAGGTAACTGTGTACAGTAAAAAGTCTGTAAAGGGAACATATTAATGTACAAGAGATTCATGTGTTACCTTTGAGAGCTGTTGTAGACTTCTCTGAGACTTCTTGTGTAGGTGTTCCCCAAAGTGAAACATATTTTTCTTTCCTGCTTCTTTGTTTATTTACCCTGTTCCCAAAAAAGAAAACTGCATAGTGCACCCGAGGTACAGAAAGTCTTCACAATACTTACGTCTGATCTTTCTTTGCCTCTAGGTTGTATGGCTCTGGGGCTTGAATTTACTTCTGTCTTATGTACAGTGTAAACTCACAGCATAAAGAAGCAATTGGGGACTTTGTGTCAATCATAAGATAAACATTTATGTGCCTAATAAACAATCTGTCTTTGGGTTCAACACCTAAAAAAAAAGTGCACAATTTTAGAAAAGAGAACGGCTGTCAAATGAGAGAGAGAATTCCACCTGATTTTTTCACACATTTTCTACATATCATAAGTCCATTACAGAATAAACTGAGGCTCCAACTCTATTCACATAGGTAATCAGGTGTTTTTAATAAAGACTTTCAGTTACTTCTGAGAAGGTCCAGCTCTGAAACAGAGATTTCATGTGTCCCATTAATCTCCTGACATTATATCCATCTTGTGGCATAATGGGTTTATCATTCAGCTTTTATAATAATTAATTTTTATGAGAGTGGTTGGTTAGGCTTGTTATTTTCCTGTTGTTGTTAGTTTGTGGTTTTTGTTTTGTTTTAGGGTTTTGGGGTTTTTTCCTTTTCTTTTTTTTTTTTTTTTTTCTCCTAGGCTAAGTTTGGAAAATATAATGAGGTACAGCAGGGAGAGTTATTAATCTATTTAAGAGGAAATTAATTTGACATGAAGTGCCTTTGTTTAGAAGAGCACAACTGCGTTGTCCTGCATGCTGTGGGCTTTGTGCTTTGAAAATTTATTCCTTCGACAAGATTTAATTAAAGTCAATGCCACATATATTTGAATGTTTTACAATCTCAGAACAAACAGTATCATTACTAATGGCTGCAGTTTTTGTCATGTAACTGCCTTTATGATCTTATAAATAGGAGGCTATGACTTCCCATTATAAGCTAGAAGGAGGAGGTAAAGATTTTATTATATGGCAGAGAGGAAGCTTTATGCCTTGCAAATGCCATCTTAGTACCTAACAAACTTTGGACAAGAAGTAAAAGAAAACCTGTTCACAAACCATTTGAATGTATGAAATCAATACTTTCTTTGATGCTTTTATCTGTTGCAAAAGTGATATATAATTTGTTTTTATAAGGAATGTCAACTGTTAAAGGCATGTATCTTAAAATATCCATGATCATTTACCCAGTGATATACAGAAATATCCAGTCTACTTCGTTTGGGACCATACCAGCAAATTACTTCAAACCCAGATTGAAACAGTATTATATCTACGTTGTGGTGAAGCAAGAGGTTACTGACTAAAGTCAGGGCTAAATGAATAATTTGTAAGGGATATTAATGAATGTTTCTGATAGGGTGGCTTCAACTGTCGATAACATCTATAGGAGAATTAGAAGGACCGTTTGATGTACACAGAGCCCAGATTAGGGAGTAAATTTCAAGCATACGACATTTCTTTTTCTATGTTTTAAAATATAAGAGATAGGAAGTTTGACACTGACATTTGGGATAATTATTTGTGTAATGAACATACTAGAATGAACAAGGTGACTTACAACATCACATCTACCAGCCTGCAGTAGCCTGGTGTTTAAGCAAGAAGTCTATGCTAGAATGAAAACATCACAGTGACCTAAAACCTAGAAAGAAAATGGTTTTTCATTTCAGTTAGTGACTAAAGAACTTCAAACTTTCTGGTTAGTGGAAGAATCCCAATTTAAAGATAACTCTGATTTTAAAATTACTTTAATATTTATTTAGGATGAAATACTATTTGCTTTGTTAAGATACATGCATGTAATATGTTTCTGGTCTGTTGATACTTTTTCACAATTAGTAACTTCATATTAAGCTCATTTGTTCAACATCAACTTAAATAAACTAATCAGGATGCAACAAAAGAAATAATAAAATGATTTCTTATTCTGCATCTGAAGTGAAGATGTCTTTTCCCATTAGCATGATTATTGTCTTGAAGGACAATTTGCTGTCTGAGAAAAGGCTTACATGCATTAGTCCCTATAAAAACAGAGGCACTTCAAAGAATGATGCGTTAGTCTTTCTAGAAGACTATCTGAATTGAAAGCATAATCAAAATGTTTTTGAATATAATTTTATATCCTACGTTATCCATATTAAAAAACAAGAATTGCATATACAAAATTAAATGTTAGGAAGTTGTAATTATCCATGTATTGGAGTACTTGAAGAACTTGTACCATTGCTTGACACTGAGAAACAAGACTAGATTGGTCAAAACCATGACTATATTATAAGAACATGGATCTTTACACTTCATAGCAGTGCAGCCAGAAGGAAAACAAAGAATCATAACACTTTTGTAGACTAAAACATAAAGTTGAGCTGACTAGCTTCCTTTGGCAAATGTGGAAATTACAAATCTTTGCCTTAAACTACAGAAAGCTTTCTGTCTTTGTTCTTTGCCAAGCATTTCTGATATCGCTCATACCTAATTATAATCTGTACTTCCCTTTAATCAGTGATGCATCATTTGTTTTCTCATGGTCAGAAATGTGCTTTTGAGGCATGTTAATTGAAATACATACAAAATATCTTCCTATAAAACAAACTACTTAGGCTTTGATTATGTAAAAATATATGGAATTGAAACAAAAATAATTATAGCTCTGTTAACAGCATTTTCAGTTTTTGATAGTGGACCTCAAAAGCACAACAGAAAACTTTTAAATCCTTAAATTTAATATATAAAAAAATCCATAAAAGTAACATAAAACTTGAGAGAATTCTGCCTATGTGCATTTAGAGATGCAAATCTGATTACTATAATGACAAAAAAACCCTATTTTTTTTTCTATTTTTCCTTGATTGTATTGGAGGCTTCTCACACCAAAGACACTCTAGGAAGCCAACTATCTTATATAATAAATGGAAACTTTGATTAAATGCCAAACCGAGGGCATCATTAGAAGTGTTAGAGCCAAAAATGATGTTGTTAAGTAAATTAATGCTAAACATTAACACAGTCAAATTAAAGCCGTATATTATGCATTCAATTGTTTTATTATAAATATCAAAGCTACATCTGTACCATTAAGCTGCAGAAGGCCAGGACATTTGCCCAGCATTGGCATGGAATTGCTCATATTGTTTAATCCTTGGTACATTGTTGTTCTTTGCTGATTAGCAACAGTCTAAATAATGCCATTTTTGGACTTGATATACATCAGGGACCATTCCTGAAAGATAGCATAGATGAAGCCACATTATTTTAGGAAGAAGGCAGTTGAGCTGTATAGAATGAACTAAAACACACTGCTTGATCTCAAGATGAACAAATAGACCATCACGCTTTTATTTACTAGTGCAGATATAGTCACATCCCCAGACAACCACAAGCTCTTTAACATACAAACCACATGAGAGAATCACCAAATCACAGAATAGTTGAGGCTGGAAGTTCTAGAATTCACATTGTTAAGCCCTCTGCTCATGGAAGGACCACTTAAAGCCATTTGCTCAGACCATGTCCAGATGGCTTTTGAATATATCTGAGGAGGAAGACTGCACCACCTGTCCCATTGCTGTCACCCTCACAATGAAAAAATGTTTCCTGATGTTCAGACAAAACCTCTTGTGTTTCAGTTTGTGCCCATTGGCTCTTGTTCTGTCACTGGGCACTGCTGAAAAGAGATTGGTTCTGTCCTCTTTGCACCCTCAGGTATATGTATACATTGATGAAATCCCCCTGAGCCTTCTCTAGGCTGAACAGTCACAGCTCTGTCAACCTTTCCTCATAGGAGAGATGCTCCAGTCCTTTAATCACCATAGCATCCCTTCACTCGACTCTGTTCAGTATGTCCATGTCTCTCTTGTACTGGGAAACCCATAGCTGGATGCAGAATTCCAGGCCAGGTCTGACGAGCGCTGAGTAGAGAGGTAAGCATGTTGTCTTTCTCACTGTGAGCTCCAATCTCTCTACGGAACAGTTTATATACTCTCAGAAAAATCCTGATTTTCTAATCTTAACATCTCTTTATCTACCTCTCTGTTCTGAAGAAATATAAGGAAGATTTTGACATGCTTCTAACTCAGGATTCAGTCAAGAGATATAAAGTTAGTATTTTCTGTGAGACAGTCTGATATTCACTGGTTCTGGGCTCTGCCACTGTCACAATTGTTTCATGAATGCAACACTGACATCTCACTTAGGCACTGCTGTTGGTAACTTTTAGGTTGCTTCTCTCAGCACTGTAATCCACACCTGGATCAAGCTGTTTCATTTCCTGAAAAACAGATGGGTAGAAAATTTATATTTTGGGTAGAGTTCCATGAAAAGTGGCAGACTGAGCAAGCAGCCTGCTGAGAATGAAGAAGAATCCCAAATCTTGGTCTTTTTGCATTTAGATGCCTTGGTCCTTGCTTCTTTCCAGCTTCTTTCCAGTCAAGAACTGCTGCCGCCTGACATCTTCTCTTTAAAAAATATTTTAGAGAATAAGTCTATACTAAAAAAAGCAATTAAGAATATGCATTTGGGAAGGGATTATGATAGTATTATGCTTAGATTTGAGTGTATTCAAGGAAATGGAAGACAAGTCTAGTCTTTCTGAAGAAGCAGAAACAGCGTGATGTGAGAAGTAGGGACATTGGCCATGTGGGTATTGCCAGTCTCCTGCTGGACCTTGAAGCAGACCATTTAAAACAGGCTTGGCTCTGCACTGCCTTCATGGGAGCCATCTAAATGTTATGTATGTGCCTGAACTTGTCAACTGGACACAATGGTTCTGCGGAGAGAAAGAAAAATCACCTCTGAAGAGCAATCATCTCCTCACTGACAAGGAAACATGGATGAGTAGTTTAACTTAGACCTTCATTAACAATTTTGCCAAGTTCTCTATGTCCCACCAGGGAAAGCATCACGTATATTTGCAGTCTATTTTAGCCAGACACAGCACATATCTAAAGCAATCCCTATTTAGACTCTTAAGCACATGCTTAAGTCACTCAATATAGTTAAATCTGGAAGTGTATGAAGCAAAGCAAATGTTTAAAGATGCTTTTGAAGACTGATTCAGTCAGGAATCTTATGAGATTCAGCCCTTCTAGTCATACAAAGAAAAGTGGGCCGAACAGACATAGGATTTTGTCAGGAGTCTTGCTATATTTCTTCTAACTACCTGTTTAAGACATTACTTTATCTACCATTGCACAATATACTGTGTTTCTAGTGCTCAAGGACAGATTTTTTTTTTTTAAATTTTATTTTTTGTCTACAGGTTTGTTTCTGCAAAACATACAGTCAATAATGACTGGTAACTGCCTATTAAAATTCCTCTTCATGCAAGTATTCAGACTTTAACAGTGTGCTCCTTCACATCTGTTTTTTAAGATGAAGTTGCTTCAAACAGTATCAAACCAGAAACTCTTCTTTTTCTGAGTGCTTTTTCATTGACCTATACTTATCTGAAATGCAGTCATCTTGGACTTAGATGTTGGCAATGAATAAGGTAACCTTATTCCTCCTAATTCTGCCCTTTCTTCACATTAGATGCTGCCAACAATTATTTTATATAGTTATGTCATTATCCTCACAACCTATCTTCCTGCTTGCTTCTCAAGCAAATCAATTTACTGATATATTTCTACAAATGCCAATTCAGGATTGCTTAGCTCAAGATAGCTCATGAGCCAAAATTATTTAATGGATCAATCATTTAATTTTCTTTTAATTATAATAATTTGGTCTCTTTTGGGGCCAGACAATTTAAAGGAAACTTTTTTTTTGGTCTGCCAGGAATATTTCTGCTTTCAGTAGAAACCTAATCAAACCTAAGAAAGTACTATGCTTATTTGGCTTGGATTTCAGCCAAAGAAATCCTTTCTCAATGTCTGGTCTCAACCTGCCTTTCACAGAAAATGCTAGAAATTCCAGAAGATATAGTATAAGTCTTTGATACTTTTGTAAAAAGAATTGCTCACAATTAATGTTTCTAATTTTAACAGTTTGAAACAGACTTCTTAAATTTGAGCAACAGATAGAAAAATGTAGAAAACACATAGAGATAGGTTCATACCTTTGTATAGTCCCATTTCCATAAGAAGGACAACACAGTAATTAACTTACCTGACAAAGCTAGGAAAAAGTTTAAGTTGAGAAAGAGAAGCCAGGGAGAGGAGAGGCAGAAGATAATTAAGATATGAAGATGCAAAGCAGCATTTTCACAATTTTACCATTTTTTTAATTTGTCGGATGATAGCAGCTCACTTCCAGAGCAGCTCAGTCTGTAACTGCTAGTTAGCAAGGTTGGACTGAAGGCATCAGGAGAGAGAGGTATGTTCTGCCACACTAAAACCCAAATGCAGTTGCCCCTCTGGCCTGGCAGCTGGAGGCCAGGTCAGGTAACATATACCTCTTAACATGGAAAGAGATGACCATGCTGAGGCAACTCAATCTTGCTCAGGGGCTGACATGCACAGAACATTTAAGCTGCTGTTGTAGTAATTGAGCTGATAACCTTTTCTTACAGTGTTACTGGTGTTTGGGTGTCTTTTAGCATGTACAAAATCACCTTGGAAGTAGCACATGAATGAGAATACAAAGCAGTTATTTATTCGCTAGCAGAGGCAACATGTAGCTGGGACTCGTGCTGTACCAGACTGAGCAGTCGTGTGCTTGCTGCCCAAAGCAGCAAGTGGGTCTTAGCTGGGCAGGCAGTCATCAGCCAGGTGGGGAAGGATCGGTAGGCTCTGTTCATTAGGTGCTGCTGGATTGCTTTCCTCTTCTCAGCCTTCTATATTCCCCCAGGAAAGTGTCCCTCTTCATATCAAAAGCAGCATGGCAAGCAGGTCAGGGAGGTGATTCTGCCCCTCTGCTCCACTCCAGAGAGACCCCTCCTGGAGTCCTGTGTTCAGCTCTGGAGCACTCAGTACAGGACAGACATGGACCTGTTGGAGAGGTGCCAGAGGAGGCCACGAAAATGATCAGAGGGCTGGAACAGCTCTGCTGTGAGGACAGACTGAGAGAGTTGGGGTTGTTCAGCCTGAAGAAGAGGAGGCTCTGGGGAGACCTTACTGCAGCCTTTCAGTACTTAAAAGAGGCCTATAAGAAAGATGGGGACACACTTTTTGGAAGGGAGTGTTATGACAAGACAAGGGGTAATGGTTTTAAACTAATAGAGGCGAAAGGCATTTTCAGGGATTAGAACAGGCTGCCCATGGAAGTGGTGGAGTCACCATCCCTGGAGGTGTTTAAAAGGCATATAGGTGGGGTTCTTAGAGGCATGGTTTAGTGCTAGAGTTGGGTTCTGGTTGGATTCGATGATTCTGAGGGTCTCTTCCAACCAAAATGATTCTATGAGATTCAGGCTAGACATGAGGAATAATTTTTTTACAGTGAAGGTGGTAAAATACTGGAAAACATTGCCCAGAGAGGTGGTCGATGCCCCATCCCTGGAGACATTCAATGCCAGGCTGGTTGGGACTTTGAGCAGCCTGATCTAGTTGAGGATGTCTCTGCTCATTGCCAGGGGGTTGGACTAGACACTTTTCAAGGTGCCTTCCAACCTAAACTATTCTATGATTCTATGATCAGTGTTTTTCCACTTGGATTCTAAAAGAGTTTTTATCATGTCAGCAATTACCCTCTGTGTTTTCACTTATACTGTCTTGCAGAGTTGCAGTTCACATACTTTCTCACACCTTTGCAACAGTTTTTTCTGAGCAAGGCTGAGCCTATTCACACAGCTGCACTGCACCTGTGCCACCTCGCGGCACCTCACCCCCTGGGCTGAGAGCCACCAGCTCGTCCTCCAGTACATACCCAGTTGCTGATCAGCCAAGTGCTTCTTAGGTACCCTTGACTGTATTGACTAGATAGTTTTCAACTATAACGGGTGCTTAGTCTCTTTGGCTTTATATGTGTCCCCCAGGCAGATATTCTGGCCTTGAACAGAATCTCAGTTTGTCTATTTGGTCTCTTTCTGTCCAGTTCTTAACTGCAGCCTAGTCCCAGAGATCTGATTATAGGCATAAGTGCTGTTTCTTTCTCATGCTTTTTAGTACAGTGGTAAAATTATTTATGTACAATCCATTGTCACCAGAATGCCAGCATTATAAAGAGGGTCATTTTGCACCACTCTTGTCTTCATTAATTACGGAGTTCTATTGTTGATGACTTTCCCATTAAGGGCTTTCTAGGAAAACTGTAATAAGTATTCTCTGTTGAAAAATGTGGATAACTTTTTCTTTGGCTACAATAAGTTCATTCTCCTTTCCAGTTTACAGTTAATTTTTTATACTTCTTCAGTTTACTTCCAGATGTTTCCAGCTGTTTCTACCAAGACATTCTGAACATAGGTTTTACACCTGCTCACACACTGTAATTTGTATTTTCTATACCTCCCAAATGGAACCAATTGATATATTTTACCATTTTAATGTGTTTAATTTTTATACTTCTTTTCAATTCAATGCTATAGTGATCAGAGGAGGTTTCTGGTGACCTAAGAGGATGTTTGGGAATGGTCAGTATATGTTCACCATGGACAAATTTGTCTAAACAATGTCAGTGATTTCTGATGATGTGCTTTTTGTGTGGCCTCCCATGGCATCTCTACAGACAAACTGGTGAGATATCCTGTGAGTATATAGACTGCAAGGTGGGCAGGAGACTGGCCAGTGAGTACAGAAGATATGGACAATGAAACATCAGATGATAAGCACTCAGTCTCCACTTTGGGGACTTCAGTTTTGATGAAGTTTTTTTTTGAAGACACCAAGCCTTCAGACTTGCATGTGCCATCAATTGTGTAACAATTGTGTGACAATTTTAGTTTTGTTTTCCATTTATTACTTTCTTCTGCCCAGAGTTTCAGAGAGGGGTTTTGTTTGTTTCTTTTGGGTTTCTTTAACCTGGAGGTTTTGTGACTGTATTGTTTTGATTTTATTTTTGGTTTGTTTTCCAAAGTTAACATAAAATTGTTTAGCTGCTTGAGTCACATAACAAGTGACTGCTTACATGGATTGAATGCCACTCTGCAGCCTCCCTGAGGATGTATTGTGGGACTGATATATTAGAAAAAATAGTAACAATTATTTAACATCACAGCTCAGGACACAGGCAACTGTAAACTTCTTCAATTTCTCATGAGATCTCCAATAAAAAAACCCAAACATTTAGAGCCACTGAATAGAAGTAAGGTAGAAAGAACCTTTCTTTAATAACACAGGTTATATTTGGTCAGTTAGAAAACTAATGCCTGTGGCACTTAACTTAAAAGCATTTTGAAACAGTGTGATATGCCGATAGCTAGCTAACCAGTTCCTTTGTTAAAAGTTACTTGCAAGCGAGAAAAAGACCTAGAACTGTTACACTTGCGATTTTTATTTTCTGAAATAATTGTCCCTTTTTTTAGACCAAACAGTACATTTCTCCTAGCAATGCTCTGATGCTATACTTTGCTGATCATCTGTTCCTACATGAGAAGTGTGCTGCAGTACTTTAAATGTCGTCTTCTGGGGGAAGGTGGGGAACAGGGGAATATGAGGGAGAGGACATAGTCTTTCCTGGAAAAATAAAAAATGCTAAAGAAAATGTTATTTATTTCAAACAATATTTCTAAAATAAGGTTAGACATTATCTGTAAAACTTCTCTCTGAATCTGAAGACATTTACTTGGACTCATCTTAGAGAAGATATAGGAAATCCTGTATAGACAATCTAAGATACCATTGACTGTGCAAAGATTCAATAATTGTTTTTTCTTAAAATTATTCCATTAATTTATATGCAAAAGCTCTTCCTCAAAAAAAAGGACGAGCAACCAACCTTACTGTCATTCAGTAGTTGAACATTTTATCAGTACTTAAAATTGGGAAGGAAAGACAAGGACAGAACCTTGTTATCTACTTCCAATCACTGTTAATATTTGACCTGGTCCTTTCTTTCAGTTCTGGAAACAATTCGTTACACACAAGAATTTTTAACCTTGTCGTATTCTTTACCGATAAGGTATATTGCCAACAATTAAGTGAAAGTTCGAAGTAGTAATAAATGAAAATTCAAGCAATTCCTCCTGTATCTTTTTTGATGATATCTATAAAAATCATGATTTATCAAAGAAGCAGGATTTTTCATTTTAGAGGCTGGCCTGGTTGTTCCTGTTATACTGTGTTCATTTAGAAATCTTTCTACTTTAAATGATTATTTTAATTAGTGCTCCTGATACTCATCAAGATGTAATTCACAGATCAGTTATCTTCCCTCACTTTAAGACTGGTTCTCTCTAAGTTAAAATACTGGCTCTAGTTTTGATAGTTATGGGCTATCATGACCTTCACAAGCACTTTTTGGAGTAATACCTCTATTCCCTGTAAATTTAGAAAATCAGAATCCACAACAGTGGATGTCTGCCTGTGTCTAAAACTCTCCCGTTTGAGTGACAATAATGCTTTTTCATGAAAACTAGGTATTCCAAGAAAATGTTATTAGGTTACTGTTCTAATCAGCATTGATGATGGTGATAGTAGGAATAAAATTAATTAGGTTTTATTGTATGTATGTGTGTATATATATGTGGGCCATTACTGTCCCACTACCATGTGACATTTGTATCTTCACTTATAGATACATATTTATGAATTTGCATCCACAGGGTATGCTCTGGTGGGAACTTTAAATTATGAAAATGTTGAATGAGTTACGTTTTTTTTCTCCTTATTGGCCATGTTTCTTCTCTGATCCCTGAGAGGAACTTGACCAAAAAGTGAATGGAGGAGCTATTTTTATTCCACAAACTGGGTAGCGCTGTGCAGGTAAAGTGGAATGTGGAGGGAAAAAAAAAACAAACCAGTAGGATAGGAATTTCTTTCTTGCAAATGAAATAAAAAGGCACAAAAACTTGCTCAGTATCACAGGAAATGCTTCATGGATATCTGAGAACAGAATCTTTCAGTCTGCTTCCTTGCCTACAAGCCCCTATCAATGCTTGAACTTTCAAGTCTGTACTGTATATTTCTCTGATAATCATTATAAGACTATCATAATGTGGGAAAATAAAGTTTTCTCACAAATAAACAAAACAATAAGAAGAAAAATATCAGGATGAAATCTTTAGATTTGTATTTTTCTTAGAATGTGCAATATGAACCTTGAAATTTATTGATTTATATTCCATTGTGTAACATTAAGAGATTTTGTAATTATAGAAGAAGCATTTTTTAATTTAATGAGAATTTTAATTCTAATTGAAAAAATGTAAAATAGGATTTTTTTTTTCCATAAAGAAGTAGTATGAAAATAAATAGAAAACACAAGAAGACTAACCAACCTAGTTGCCTCAGAGTTTTAATGAACAGAGATATTTAGGCATTCTGTTGAGCAACTAATCATAAATATGGAGTGGTTAATTTAGCTAAAGCCTACAATTGTGGGAAGCAGGAGTCAGATAATGTCATAACTAGAAGAAAAGAAACAACAGCAGGAGAACACCAATTAAGCAATCTTTTCTCAAATGTCCTGTTGAGAAGTTATTTAAAATATAGAGAAAAATTGTTTCCTGTATGACAAGACAATAGATTTAAATCAAGAAAAGGACAAAAAAAAGAATGGATGTGCAAAATACAAGACAATGAAAACAAGTTGTCTTTTGGCACCATATTGGTTATATAAAGTATCTCCATTCTCACTAGAGAATGCTCAGAACAAGGTATGCTGCCTTAACAATTGTTTAGAGCACCTCTCAGGACTTAGTGAAAATGATGATCCAGCACTATCCCATATCATCCAGTATTGCCATTCTCCACTATCCCATATCATCCAGTATTGCCATTCTCCAGGTTACTGAACCTCTAGCAGTCTCAGTTGGTATGCGCTTTGTGGGAATTCTGGGTCTGAGTCACTATCAGCAGCACAATTTCCTAAACTGAAGTGTGACCATCACTATTGTAGGGTTGGCTTTCTAGTTCAGTGGTCGGGTCACTGTGAAATGCAGAAAAACTCAGCCACTGTATTTCCTGTTCCTTTTATTTTTTTCTCCCCCCTTTACCAGTCGTGCTCCTCAGTTACAAGGAGCTTCTGTTATTGTGCTTTCTCAGCACTGTGAAGGTGAGACTGTGATTCAGGTGACTGATTCCACCCATCCTGTACCAAAGGGATATCTTCACATTATGCAGCAAGGCCATTACTGTCCCATTACAATGTGTCACTTTTATCTTCATGTATTCTGCATCATTAACTGAAGCACTACTCTTATATAAAAGTCTTGGGAATAGGTCTTCTGTGAGCTTTAGATGTACATTCTCTCAACAGCCTCTACTATGCTTAATTCATTAAAAACAATCTCTTTTCTCTCTGTCCTGGTGTGTCTAACGTGATTGGAAGTTGCAGCTGGAAGTTTAAGCTGGTCTTTTGTCCTTGCTTATTAGCACATAACAAATCTTTGTAACTACGACAACACTTCTGGTGAATCATATGCCATCCCATCATCTTTGCATATTGTCTCACTGTATATACCTCTTGTGCTGTAAGTGCGTCGTGCATACTGGGTCTAAAATAATGATCTAGGCAGAGTACCTGTCCCACTAATGATACTCAAGCTGGGAGAAAGTCCACTTCATTGTCCCTGTTAGGTACTACACTGGCTGGGTTTGTTTTCTCCCTTAAAATCAGTAAATAAGGTATATGTTTTGTTTACCCATGTTGTTATGTGTTAACTTTAGCCACCATAAACTTCAGTGGTACTACTCTGCTCAAAATTAAACATATTCAGAAACATTATTGAACTTGGATTCAAATCTTTGATCTTGCCCATATGTTCTTTCAGAAATAAATGGATTTTGGTTGAGATAGTGACATAGAATAAGCTTGTCTCACTTAAAAAAAAATAAATTAAAAAGCATAGACACAGTTCATTATTGCAGACTAGATTTCTGTCCCTTTTTAGTTATTTTTGTGTTTTATTCAATCAATGTCTCATTTCAAAAGCGTAAAATGTGGCAGCTGGAAGTATAGTCCAAACATCTTGCCCTGGTCTGTTGTTGAATATCCTAATCACTAAATTTAAAAGATTATGCTGATACAATAGTTCAAGTGCTATTGGTGTCCTGCTTAAATAGGATGAGCAAAGACAGTTTTGTTCAGAATCCTGTCTAGCTCTCTGGCATAGACCCGCTTTCCCCTCAGAAAGAGGGGATGTAGATTTGAATTCTCTCAAGCTGCTGAATGGATTACTTACAGAAATAGGTACCTCTCTGTCTTGCGTCTGAATGATAATGGCAAGGTGCTGTGCTTCTCAATGGATTTAGTGTTGTCTGTGTTACTTAGTATGCTCCCAGTATGCTTGCCAGGCTAAGACTTTCTGCATTGTCTCTGGGTTACAGTAAAGTTTAGAGGAGAAGAATGTGTCTGAAATGTTTACTTTAGAACTATTAGAACATTAGACAAAAAAACAGTTTTAAAGTCTCCTGCATTTTAATAGACATAGTAAGTTTTTTTCCGCTATCTTGTTCCTAATTTTCTTTTTTCATCCATATATTTTTCACCTTGACTGAAACCACAGTAAGGGTTGTAGTTCTACCAGTGAACCATAGCTCCCAAGCTCAGTGATCTGAGAGATTTCTGAAACAAAAACAAACCAAAAAAACCCCAAACCACAAAAAACTTATTAAAATGAATCTAGAGATCTTTTTATGTTGAGAAGTTGGGGGGTAGAGGAGTGAAGAAAGGGGTTAGAAAAGTGCTTATTATGGGACAGAAGAAAATATGCATCGAATATGGGTGACTTGGCAAATTTGGATTAAGTATTAATCCCAAGCATTGTACCTGTAAAGCTATTTAAGAGATTTTTGCATTTTCTATGGTAAACAGTATGACAAATAAGTGTTTAAAAGAATTCTTTCTGAGTGTTCCAATATTCTGTCATTGATGGTAAATAAAGAAGCGCTCCACAAAAGACTGACAATCTTATACATTTACTTGAGACTGATTTAATGGTTTATAATTAAGTGTAAAATTGGAAAAAAGAAAAATGTAATAATGAGCAAAATTTCATAGCTAGGTTTCTGAGTTGCCAAATGCTTCAGAAAGCTTCAATTTCACAGCAGGATTGGTTCCAGAAGTGGAAATTGGACATAAATATGTCTAGAGAGTGGAAATGTAAATTAAAAAAAAAAAATTAAGAAACACGTTTTGTCTTAATACATTCTCTATTAATAATTATAAACTAATCACAAAGCTATGGTTTAGGAATCAACTTATTAAAGATATATTTAATGAATTAACATCAATTGCAAATCCGTGCCTAAGAACATTCCACAGTTGGTCAATTTTGGTGCATTATTTCATGATAATTGCACATAAAATGCTCTGGGTGTGTTGGCTGCTGAACAAGAAACATTTTGACTACTACAAATCAGTTTTTCTCAAGTATTGTATAAATACTCAAGCACCCTAACACATTTATTGTCATTGACTAATAGTGCATTAACTTACTCTTCTTTTTTTGTTATTGTTTTTGTCCAACTGGCTATATTTGCCATTAGGAATTTTGTTATAATTAGATTCTATTTATCAAGGAAAGCTGTAGGACAGAATGACTTTTCATTTGTTCCCAAACTAGTTGTATCTAGAGGATATATTGTATACTCTGCGAGCAATAGGAAACCTCTATTCTACACTCATACAATAAGCTTGAAGACATATTTAAGTCTTAGGAGTGATTTTGCACTAAGTTCATTACAGTGCTATCATCTCAACACTACAAGTGTTTACATTAATGTGTTTTTGTTATAAGATCTAAGTGCAGTGGAGCCTTTAAGACATGTAGCAGAATGAATAGTGATTCTGAAGATACACAGCAAATAATGCAGTCTGCTAAAGCCAGTGATGGACTCAATAGGAAAACAAATGCTCTTTCTTAAGTGAATTTGTGTCAATACCAGGTGTACGATGTATTTGAAACTCCTGTCAAACAAAAGTGCTTTGGCACAGGAAAGTGCTGATTCTAGTAGGTAGTGATTGACCCAAGCCTGTACTATTTCTACTTGATTAAAAGTCTGTTATTGATGGGACAGAATGATAGGCTTGCTTCACTGTTGTGCTGAATACCAGCTAGTTTTAGGAGGTAATCTTATTAACTAGTAGTTAAGTGCCATCAGCATGTCTGAGATTGGAAACATGCAAGAGTACATGAGACAAAGAGCACTTTGAGCATGCCAATACATCATGAAAAAGAAGTCTAGAAAAGATAAAGAGTAGCAAATTTTTAGCAAATTTATAAGTTAAATTCCTCCAGTTAGAGAAGCTTCTTTAAAGTTTTATATTTAAATGGAAGTACTTTATGCTTTTTTTTTGTAGAACACTTTAGGATTTTTTTTTTTAATAATGGATCAAAATGACATTTTGAGGTGAAGGAAGAGCAAAAATGAAGAGTGAATGAGAAGCAGCAATTCAAATAATGGTTTCATGGAAACCTTTATGAAAAATCTGGATAATACTGCCAAAATTTCTCAGTGGATGAGCTATTTTGGTAAATCCAAATAACAACAAAAATGGTTTTACAAAAGAACTGAACCTTCAAATACTTTTACTGCAACTGCCTTGGTACAGAACTTGGTACTCCAGTGGTAGAAACTGTATACTTTCTGTATTTTTCTTCTGCTTATTTATTCTGATTTTTGAGGATGAATTATTTTTATTTATTGAGGTTGTAGTGTTTTTATTATTTTAGTAGTTAAAGGATGTAACTAGACTGGATGCTATTTCCAACACTATGTAAAAATGAGTGGGAAGGACTATTGAGAAAGGTCATGAAGGTAAGAGTATTATTGATAGCTACAACAGTGATAGGAGAAAAAGAGAATATTAGGGTGTCTCAAGGAGTCTACAGAGGGGTTTCCCTAAATACCTTCCAGCAGATGAGACAAACTCCATGAGTTTGCCTCTTCTTTCACATCACAGCATTCTCCACAGGCTCAGCCAGCCACACAGGCACCACTTTTTACAAACTGGGACTGTACAATAAAGCTGGACAATATCCTAAATTTTAATGCTTGTTTTACCATACTCACTTTCTTTAAATCTGGCCTTTAAAATCCTTCCATTTTAAAACTTATGAGGAAACTTACAGGTGAGCTTTCTATATGTAAGTAATCCTTATAACACATTTGAGAGACTGTCAAACTGTAGCTGGTGAGCTACCTATGGCTCACAAAATGGCTGATGTGAAAATTCACTCCAAATGCTGCATTAATATTTTTGACACTTAGACTTCATGCACAGATGTGTATAAATCTCTATAATTCAGGCATGTGCCTTTTTGTGTATTGCAACAGACATTCACCCAATTGCACAGGGTAGTTCAGTGTACAGTGCTATTGTTACAGCTGTAATAGTTATTTTGGCTCATATCTTGGTGTGACTTGTAAAGTGCCTGATTCCTAGGAAATGCTTCTAAAGTATTCCACATCCTAATACAGCTATGAAACACTTTATTTTTTTTATATTTGTGTGCATATATATATACATATTCATATAGATAGATAGATCCCATCTAAGTAGAATCTTCTCTGTCCAGATATTGTCATTTACTTTCCTAAGTCTCTAGATGGTGCATGAAAAAAAAGTTTATTTACAAATCTAGAGATTATACTGCAGAAAAATTACTGTGTGCACAATAATGACTGTCTGAGTAGTTAGTGAAAACAGCTTGTGTCTTACATTAGCTAACGTATATCTCTAAATTCAAAGTGGTAGCAATTATTATAATTATTATAATTGTTGTTTTGTTTTATAAGTACAATTGTGCATACCATTCACTTGTAACAACACCATGTTTACCAAATATAAATGGAGTTCTGCTTTAATATCTTATCTGAGAGTAATCAACATAATCTCTGTTTCAAATAGAGAAAAGAAAGCGGTTTCGTGGCTGTTACATGAAGAGGAAGAAGTCAGTGCCAGGCACTGAATTAAATTACACAGTTGAACTAGTAGAACAAGCTGAAGCTAAAAACTGGTTGCAGGTATCTGCAAAGTCTACAGGCAAACATCTGGCTATGTTTTTGTCCTTCAGGTATGATAGATTTTGCTAAGAACAGCACCATCAAAAATCCCATAAGAGCAAATTGGCCTGGGAGAAACTTAGAAGGTAAGAGAAAAACATCTTTATTTATTCATCTTACCCTGACTTTTTCTGCCACTAGGTTTGCTTGCAGTGAAATACTTCAGAAGTGAATTCTGCTTAGTGCTTACTTTAAAAATTATTTTGTCCTGTGTTTTTTTAATATTTTCTGCTAAAAGGAAAATGTAGTAGCACTTTCTAATAGTTGTTGTCTGTTAACGTTCAATGTACTAGGGCTGTGTATAGTGATCCCATTAAACAAACAAACAAACAAACAAAGATCCAATCAATATTTATATCAGATAACAGATATGTATTATTTTTTACTTTCAAAAGGGAATGGGTGTAGGCTAGAGACTGTCAGTTATTGCAGTTTAAATGAGGTCATACTAGCATACAGAATCCATTTTACTCCTGCCTTCAGTTCACTATGTATTTCTGCTGTATTTACCTTCCATGTAAAAAAAAGATGACACATACCATTAACTGCAATTCATGGTCACTTTTTTTTTCTGGGAATGAAAATGAGTAATACTAGGTCATCCATTTTAGCATATAAAGATAAAAATGTGCCCATCTGCTACTTGCATTGTACTGGATGCAGTAGGTAGGTGGGAGGATGTGTTCAGACTATAAACTGTTCAGAGTGAGTTTATACAAACTGTAAATGTTCATTAGGCACCCATTTCCTTTGAAAGTTTTTATTTTACTTATATACTTGAACACTTATTTTTATTGCATTAATGATGAAGATACTTAAAGATGGGGGCATGTTCTTAAATTGGATTGCATCAGAGAGAGTAATATCAACATTCATTTAGGAATCAGACTCTCTGATCAGATTATGATGTTCTTTGTTTTTTGTAGACTGCATTCACCTGTGTCCAGGATAGAAATCAAAATCATCAATATTCTTCATGTATGACACCAAACCTCTGTTATCATTGTTGCTTTAGCACAATAAATTAAAGACTGTACCATAACGTGTGAACAGATTAAGGCTATGTTAAGCTACATAGACCTGCCCAGATATTTTGATTACCTTTGCAGATTTCAGTGGGAAATATTTCTAGCAGGTGCAGTTCTTTCAGCCTCCGCTCACACAAAGTCTACCTGTTCCACCATAGTCGCTCCAGTGTGTCCATGCTTCAGGCCTCTCTCTTCTATATGCTCATGCAAAACTCAGCCAACCAGTTCTAATGCCTCCCATGTAAGTCCATGTCACATCCCAATTTGCCATGTACTTTGTGTTTTGTGCAGTCTAAACACTTGTTTTTGCTCTGCGTATTACTTCTAAAACAGTTTTGCTGAGCTCTGTATTTCCTTAACTGTCCATGGGGAAGCTGTTTATATCCGTAGAAGCTGTTTATATTAGTTTGTGAGCCTGGTCCCATCTTATCATCCCATGCCTGTACTCTGTTACAATGCATGATGTCTCAACTTTTCAAGTCACTCACTGTCATATTAATAGAGCTCCTACAGCTATAGTAAAAACCCAGAAAGCACAAAACTCTGAACTGGGTAATGCACAGAACAGACAAAACCTTTGAAACCATAATGCCTAAGCTCCAGGAAGCATCTACAAAGCACGTAGACGTCAAGGTCAAATTCAGACATCCCATTCTAGATCTAAGCGTAATAGCTGAAGAGGTTTTAGCCCTGGGGCATTGCTTGCTGGCTGGAGATGACTGGCCCTTTCCATCTGCTGATGGAAGGACTGTTTGAACTCTCAAAATTTGCCATGCTCTCTGTTTGTGCTTGCCTGGCTGATTTTGTGGGAAGTGGATTAGGCTGTACATACACTGTTTTTTCCACCAGAATGGTAACCCAATAAAGTGGTAACATAGCTGGGGGAGGATACCATCTTTGATGGATACTGCTTTTTGCAAAGTGGATGCTGTGAAATTTCCAATAAGATTTTATTTTGATCCAAAATTTGGTCTTTTTTTTGTAGTTAAAAAGAATTATTTTGAACACCACGCTCAATTCACTCACAAATTCTCTGTTCTCCAATTCACACCAGAGGTACTAGCATATCTTTAAAAACTAGTAATTCTACTTGAAATCCCAGTCTAGTTATTCTAACTGAAATGTAAAATAAATTAGTAAATACCTGCTTGAGGCAGACATCCAGAATGCAGGCTTTCACCCTCACTGATTGTAAGTAGTGACAGAAAAGGAGATGAGCAAGTGGAAGCATCGATTAACAATTGGAAACATCGATTAGCAATTGGAAGTGAGGGGTAAGCAGCTATATTTTCAATAGCTTTGATAATTAGGTAGAGCTAGAACAGGTACTGGATGTGCTTGTCCTCTAGACATCTGTTCTAAATTCACTATTTGTTTTTCTATGCCTAGATTTAAATGTGAAAGATTAAATAAGTAATTTCATATCATGTCACCTGTAAAGGTTAATGAGAGAAATATAAAACCTAGAATGGTTAGGTTGATTATCAGGAAAACGCTTTCTGACAGTGAAATCTATTATGCTTTGGGAATGTCCCGGAAGGTAAATAGCTGACATCTAACTTCTCAGGTCATACTGCTAAGTAAACAGCCTCCTAAAGCAGGAATAGGGGATGATGATCTGAGAATCCTGTTACTCTGTAAATGCTGTGATCCTGTGAACTACTTTTGTTTAATTTAAAGAATGTTTAGTGTGTCATGAGAAGTTTCTGCATTATCAAGGCAAGGTGAGAGGCACTAACGCAAAAGAAAGAACAGCATTAAGAAAGAATGGCAGGAAGAAAAATCTTCTTATGTTACTAATTAATCAAGGTGTGAGTTTTCTTCCAATGGCACCTTCTTTCCAACCACTGGCATATGGTGCTCATATAACCAGCTGATTTGCAGTATCACATCCATGTCAAATAGGTGTTTTGCTTCTGTAAGCTGGTGGCTAGGATTATGTGAGGGGGTGTTTAAGGTAAAGGTTGCCTGGAGGTACCACACAGGTTTAGGTGACGGAAGGCAGGGAGTGAGTGTTCACTTAATCCTGTCTTCTCCTGTCCAGTCCATTATTTGCACGTTTTAGGGGCATATGTGCAATCTGGGAAGTTTTCCAAATTCATTTTTCAGAACATTAGGTGCTCTCAACATTAGGTGCACTAAGCAGATCCCTCTTTGTAACAATTTTGCCACCAGCATTGAAGATGGGGTGCTTTCAGGATGAAAATAGATGGCTAAGAACTTGGGCCAAACCAAGCAATCTGAGGATAAAATTACTTAGAAAAATTTTTAGCTCGTTTTCGCACACCCTCTCTGTTCTACTTAGAGTTCTTCAAGCCTTTGAGCACTTATATAAAAGATCTTCTTACATGGAGTGTTCCTGAAAAAAAAAAAAAGATAATATATGACAAGAGACTGAGAAATGTTTCTAGCATAATTCTATGTAGAGGAGAATAAATTGCCTACCCCAAGCTATTGATATGATCAAAGAGTATCCAGACTTGTTGCTACTTAATCTTGTTATTTTTCTATTTTGTTTGGGTTCTTTCTGTGATTTTTCATACCCTAGAACAGTGACTTATTTTTTTCCCCTGATAAGGGGGACAGAATCTTAGAAAACTAAGAATCAGTATTGAAATGGGCTGTTATCTTTCATTCAGCAGCCTCAATTTTTGGTTTCATTTCCTACTGCTTTAATGAGAATCCCTAGTGGAATTTAGGTTTCTTACTGCATAGTCCTGGAGTTTGTAGCAGACTCCCCTCTATCTGCAGTAGCTCAGTTGTATGGACATTCAGTACAGTTCAACTGTTTTCCTCTGCTTTTAACTAATAGAGTGGAGACACTGGAGTTGTATATTATCTCATAATTCTTTTTTTTCTTATTTATTGTTACATATGTCTGTAGGGAAGCAATACAGAAGACGCTGACAAGTTAAATGGTTGTCTTTCTGTAAACTTTGTGTTTTGAAAAGGATTTTTAAAGGTAGGACTTGTAATGAACGTGAGAGAAGGAAAAACAGACCAGTGAGCTTGCACATAAGGCTTAACCCTGCTCTGAGTGGTTCAGAATATAAGCATACCCAGGTGGGGGACAGACTGTGTATGTTGTTGTCCTTTATAGGTTAACAGAGCATTGGCTTACTTGATTCCTCCAGTGCTGGTTGTACATGTTTTGCTCTCAATACAAGTGATCTACATCCTTTTAACCAAAGTGGGAAAACTAACTTTAAAAACTGAACCATGAATATCAGCAATTTCATAAAGGTGATGAATTCTCAGATTTCTGAAGGGGGACACGGAACACTAAATCATCATAATACTAAATCATACTTCCAATGGTGGGGCATCCACCACTCCTCTGGCCAGCCTGTTCCGGTGTCTCATCTCCCTCATAGTAAAAAAAATTCCTCCTTATGCCTAATCTAAGTCTACCTTCTTTTAGTTTAAAAATCATTGCCCTTTGTCATGTCTCTGGTAAAAAAATCTTATTCCATCTTTCTTACAACCTTGCTTTAGATATTGAAAGGCCACAATAAGGTCACACTGGAGTCTTCCCTTCTCCAGGAAGAACATGCCCAACTCTCTCAGCTTGTCCTCATAGGAGAGCTGTTTCAACTCTCTGGGCATTTTCATTGCCGTCCTCTGGACCCTGTCCAACAGGTCCATGTCTTTATTGTACTGGGGATCTCAGAACTGGATGCAGTAGAGGGGAAGAATCACTTCCCTTGATCTGCTGGCCATGTTTCTTTTTATGCATTGAAAATGAGTAAACATTTTACTAAATTTACAGTCTTTTTTTTTTTTTTTTTTTTTCCTGTTGTTCCTGTGTAATGTCCAGTGTAATGAGTTGCTTTATTATTTATGGTACAAGTTACAGCACCATATCAAGTGAAAGTTAAATAAGAAAATGGCCTACAAACATACCCATAGAAGGACAGGTGTTTCCATTAAACAGCCTTCCATTATTTGAGAACTCTACCAGTCTAGCAAAGAGGCTAAGTGTCCCTACTTCAGTAATCCCAGTAACACCCAGAAGTTGTTGATTTAATCAGGTGCTTTCAAGTTAAGAACATGAATAAATATTGCTGAAATTGGAGCTGTGTTTGGCAGAGGGAACAGCAGTATTATATTCAAATATTTCTTCATGATAAATTTTAGCCCATGTTGGCTTCTTAATACTGACCACTGCCTAGCATAATTAAAAGAGGATTCAAAAGAGGTCTCAACAGTAATGAAAAAGGTTCCCTGTGTTTTATAAATGGAGCACATTAATTACTTGTGTTCACAGCATCTCTAATAATTCCCAGAGCAGAAACAACCTGTCCATTCTAATAACTCTAAGGGGGATTCTGTGTTTACACCACTGCATATACAAAACAGCTATGTAGTCCTCTAAGGCTCTTTAACTCCAACTAATTAAACAGTGACTTTACTACTTGTGTCAGAAAATGACTGGTGCCTCATGGACACAAGCAGCTACAGCAGTCTTCTAACTATGCAACTGCCTTTGGGCATCATGTCACTGAGCAAGATAAAAGGGAAAAGGAGGTGGGGAAGTGAGCTGTGGGGACTCCAGCCCAAAACTATAGAAAGAATTCCCCTAGAAACTGAGGGTAGCCTCAAACCTCATTGCTTACTGCTTGCAGGTTGTGGCACATTTCTTTGATCTCGTCATTTATAATACAACAATACAGGAATATGCACATGGACGTTATCAAAAAAAGAAAACAAGAAACAAACCAAATAAAATGTTATGCAGCCCTTTTTTTCCCCTGCAAGGATGGTATGAGGAGAAGTGAGCCATGCATACCAGGTGTTGAGACACATTGCCCTCATGCAGTAGTAAATGACAGAGCTGAATTTGTTCCACTTTGCGTAAGAGAATGTAAGTGATGGATGTGGGTATACACAGTAATGGAAATTACCCGTAGCCCCTAGCACAGCTGAAACTAGCCTTTAGTGTATTTAATGCCACAACACAGTGTGCAGTTCACATGTAGATATAGAACTAAGGTCCAAAATGCTGTGCTTACTTCTTATGTACTTCTTCAAGAAGTTATCAGCCTCTATAATACTCAAGAGAGAGAACTGGTCATGACAGATGCATATTTTCCATAGACAGCTTTGAGGAGAGCTACCCTAACCATGCAGAAGGGAACAATGTGGGAAGATTTTGGTGTGATGCCTAAATAGTGGCCTAACTCAGAACAGTTACTATTTTCTCTCCCTTTCTGTGGGTATCCAAAACATTAATCTGCTTATAATGTTAATCAGCTAATTCTCATATGTTAAAAAAAAAAAGAGAGAGGGAGAACTTCTACTTCACTACTTCAAAACAGCCTCATATTCTAGTGGCTACATGATTCAGATGTGGAAATGTGACTTCAAATTCCTTATTGAGAGTAAGGACGTGACTGCTTTGAAATTGGGACCATCTTTTTGAAACATTCGGTATATCATTTACACCCCAGGAGGTTATTCTTCTGACTACCAACCTATTTGATTGCAATTGACAACTTTGGGCAGGTTTCACTTAATTTAGCGTTAGACATTTAATATCTAGACAAAAAGTCTAAGCAAATTTTGTTGTATTTCTCCTGCTTAAAGGATCTGAAGAGTGACTTCAAGTGACCCATTTCAGAGGCTGGTAAGACCGGAGAACAAATAAGCTTTGTTACTGTTAGGGTGATCAAACCCTGGCACAGGTTGCACAGAGAGGCTCTGGAGTCTCCATCCTTGATGACATTCAAAAACCAATTACAATGCTACTTTGCACTTTATTTTTCTCTGGAGTCTACTCACTTCAGTTTTATATTCTGAACACAGAAGAGTTGAATCTCAGCTGATATCAGCTGTACCTGAAATCTCTCAGCATGACAGTCTGGCTAACTAGAGGTGAAGGAAAATAGGTATATGGCATATTGAAGAACACAGACCAAACCTGTTTTAGAAAGCAAATTAAAGTAAAGTCTTCTGAGATCCAAGCTAGAGCACTCTAACTGCAGAACTACAGTTCCCACATGCATCATGTCAACACACAGCATTTAAATAGAAGCCTTAATGTGAACATTATGTACAGGCATAAAACATATGCACTTGTGAAATGTCACAAGGCAAGACATGTACAGCAAAATGACTTGCAGTTGTTTCACTACTGAAACACAATAATTACACACCCATGATCATGACAGACACATCACGCTGAAACATTTTCTCTTATTTCTTCCTTGGTATTTGGATTAGATAAGATTTAATAACCAAGATAGCATTTTCATACCTGACAGTTCTTATTACTTTCTTCTACATGGCAATTAACTCAGACTGAAATCAGAACAAAAATAAAAATTTGATGTTCAAAAACAGTGCAGAAAAGATAATGCTGTTGATTCTGTATTATATAGCATGTTTGTTTTCATTGTAGCCAGGTATAGTTTCTTCAGGAATGAGGAGAAAAAATGATTACAATAATTTGTGTTTACACTTTTAAGGATGTTTAAGAATAGATTTAGTAGGAATTCTCATTTATTATCTTTTGAAAGGGATTTCTTTCCTTAGTGACAGACAAAACATTGTTATTTTACTTTCTTGAATTATTTTAAATGTAACTAGATTTGGGAAGTGGCTTTTGACCACATTTCTGTCTTAATACATCTATAATGTATGATTAGAAAGAATCTGAGAAACCTAAATGAGGCTAGAATATTGCTCCCTCTGAACCATGAAAAAAAATAGCCTGAATGAGAACCAAGATGTTGAGCAGATAAAGCTAGATGTATTTTGGCATTGAAGCACTCTGAAAAGGCCAGAATAGTTTTTAGCTATTTGAAATCTGTTTAAAAATTA
Source organism: Nesoenas mayeri (assembly GCF_963082525.1). Lineage (NCBI taxonomy): Eukaryota > Metazoa > Chordata > Aves > Columbiformes > Columbidae > Nesoenas > Nesoenas mayeri. Next base: position 13,885,206 of record NC_137544.1, read on the forward strand.
AATTAGTGTGGGAGAATATATTCTTCTTGTGTTGCAGTGGAAGCTTCCACTTTTACAAAGAAGATCCACAGTTTTCATATTTTTGGGGGTCTTAAAACCTGTTGTCAAGTGAGGTTGGTTAATAGACTTAAAGTTTTCCTATTTTTGTTTTGAACATAAAAGATCAAACATTCTTGTTTTTCTGCAAGGCTCATCTCTCATGTAGCTGATAAGTAGTGTAGTTGGTTAACATCTCTGAAAAGCAGGACAGTTATTCTGTGATTAACTTTCTTTAGAAAAAAGTATCTGAAAAGGTTATAGCAGGCAACTGTCACTTTAAGTCTCATTTCTTTGGCTTGGCTCTTGATTCTGCCACTCCCTGCATGGCTTGGGGCACCTCACTCAGTCCTTTCTGGGACTCGAAATAGGTAGCCAGTCTCTTAAGAGTTTTTTGTGGCTTCCCTAATTAAGACATAAGGAAAAAAAGAGCTCTACAACATTGCAGAGGTCTACTGTAACCATAATAATATAGCCAAATGTTGCTTCAGAGATTCTGTACTCCCTGTTCCTCTTTTTCTAGGAAAGACTGCACAAACCATGCCAAACTCTGATGACCTGTTGCTGCATGGCTGAAAAGTGTCTTGTGAGGGACTGCGTTTACCCTACGGTCATTGACCTTTACTGAATCACTTCACTAATGTTTGGTATTTATGCTTTTATTTTTAATAGGTAGTACAATTTTTATAGCAATAAACCCTTTCAGACATGTTAATAAGTCCTAGAGACTTAAACTGATTTTATTGCTTGCAGTCCTACAATTGTCAGTATCCTGAGCAGCAAAAGAAGGTGAAAAGGACCTGAACGTATCTGTGCTGATACTGTTGGATCATTTTTCCAAATTTGCAGATGAAGATTTTGGATTTCTACTAAGGATCCTCTAAGTGTGAGAGATCTTTATTGGCTTTGGAAATATATGGTAGCTGCATTTAAGCAGTATGTTTGAGATGTGAATCTTATTTATGCTAGTAGACACACATAAAAACATGAGATTTCTCTCAGGTTAATGCTAGTAAACACACAGTGTCTTCTGTTAGTGATAAGTTTTTTAATTTAATCTGAGAGAAATCTCGTGATTTTATTCATGTTTTGACTGGAGTTGATTATCACTACAGCAGGTTTCTGCAGAAAAGCTACAGGAAAAATATGAAGAAAAATATTATGGCTTTCATTGAAAGTTATGGGGTAGATCCTGACTAGCCACAAAGTGCTCAGTGCCTGAGAACAGTCTAAAGGATCCCCCTGGTGTGAGAGGAATGAAGATAAATAGTGCTGCAGTTGAGAAGCACAATGCTGGTCCACTTTTCACAGTTGTATTTCAAGAAGCAGGTGAGATGAGTCACTGCTGTGAATAGAAATCATCAATATTATCCCATGCGCGCCCACACATATAGGATTTAAACTGTCATTTAATTTGCTCACCATTAAGGCTCATGTACTTGCTCAGCAATGGTAAAAACTTCTGAGCGATGGGGCTGAGGAATAAATTCCATCTAGTACTTTGCCTGCTTTTATTAACTACTTTGTTCTTCCTATCCCATTTTATAATTTCAGAGAGCTTTAAAGCATTAATGCACCTTAAGAAAGGAAATATTGCATAGCACACATCGATTGACTATTATTTAGGCTGGTTATAGAGATTTAGAATATTTTTATCTCTCTTTCCTTTTAAACTTAATCAACCTGAATAAATTACAGGGAATCAGTACGCATATGTGACACAGTTCCAACATGCATGGATATAGAAATGTTGTACTAGGTTAAAAAAAATACACATCCCTATGAAATTTACTTCAGAAATGTTTTGAATAAGATGAAATGTACTATTATCTAAAAGAGTACCTACTTGTGAAACATCTCTTTCTTTTAGCAACAGAAAACCTGACTCATAACAGCCTTTTTTGTGGCAAAGTGAAAGCTGGCATTGGATAACCAGTATCCTCTAATAATTCTTATTCAATCTGGCAACAAAATAAGCCTGAGGAAGAGAAAAAAAAAATAGAAAATAAGACTACAGTTATTAATTCAGTCTTTGGTTGTGTGTTTTAGTGAATAATATGCTACACAGTGTTCTTGTGATCCTCAATGACGTAAGTTGCATCTCATAGCAAAAAGATAACAAGAGAGGCTACTGAATCTTCAACAGATTATGTCATTTTTCTCCATGTCAAACTGGGCAAGTCTGATTTCCTATCAACAGTTTGTAAAGCCCCAGTTCTTATATGAAGATGAAGACCAAACTGTGGTCTCCTAAATGGAATGTGCTAATAGTGATAGGATAAGTGATCTTTCTGCTTGTGCCTTTCCCAGGGCAAAGACATCACTTTCAAGATCCTCATGAGGGACGGTACTAGGGCTAGTTTACACACAAGGCTTCCTTAACAGTTCCTATTTTGTGGCACTTGTTATGTTTCTGATCGTTGAATGGCAGCTGAAATACAGCTCTGTTTCTGAGGAAACACAGTTAGAGCTGGCTGATATAGAGATCAGAATGTTCAAAAAATTACTTGTGGTGGAACATGAAGGATTTTCTGGTCACACAATGACAGAATGGTTGAGGCTGGAAGGGATGTCCTGATGTCATCTTGCCCAAACCCCTGCTCAAGCAGGGCCACTTACAGCCAGTTGCCCAGGACCATGTCCAGATCGTTTTTGAATATCTCCATGGAAGGAGGCTCCATCATCTCCCTGGGCAACCTGTGCCAGTGCTCAGTGACCCTCACAGTGGAAAAGTGTTTCTTGATGGTTAGAGGGAAGCTCCTGTGTTTCAGTTTGTTCTCAGTGCATTCATCTACTATCAACATGATAGTCTTGTGCATTGGGGTAACCTTATCTTTAAAAGACCCTGATTGCTAGACTCAGCAGAAACAAACCTAAGAGCTTAAAATAAAGTGACAGAGCTCATCATATCATGTTCTGGAAAAATTTCAGCTTTCAAAAATATGGATAGGTTAAACTGATTAATCTTAATCGATCCCTCTCACATTTGTCCTCTGCAGTGCAACTCAGTGACTTCAGTCTACATAGACATATCTACACTAAGAATCCCACATGTCAGTAACAGTCCTGCTATTGATTCAAAAAGGGATGTAAAATCTAACCTCTGTACTGCTGCTGTTGCACTCTGATCAGTTCCACAGCTAGCTAAATTTATGACAGCTAGATACAGCTAACTTCACTAGAGTCAGTCCTTTGGATTCTATGGCAGACCTACCTTTAAAATATAAAGCTTCTACTTAGACACGGAAACCGAAAAGTGAAAACACATTTAATATGCAGCAGTACCAGCTAGCACTGCTTCTACTACAGCTGATGATGGAGTAGGAAAGGTTATGATTCATTATATTGTTCTGACTCTGTTTGGTTAGGAAAAAGAGTTAAAAATGTGCAGTGTGCTGCGATGCAGGAGTGCTGCTCCAAAAGGCACAAGGGCCCATCTTGGCAGCATGATGTTCATGCTTTGGTCAGACTTAGCATTCATAAAGCCTCCATTTTAAAAGTGTAGTGTGGGTTTGGATTGTAAATGATGCTAATGAAGTCTGACTGCCTTAGTTTGACTGATTTGTCCTGGGTAAAATATCTGCATGCTTTTTCTGTGCTCTGCGATGTGTTTGACTGATGACAATGAATACGATTTGCACAGTAAAAGTTTATATAGACAGGCAGATTTTGGGATGAGGAAGATAACTCCCTATTAAGTTTAAAGACAGCTACTCCTGAATAAGATCAAGAGGCTTAAGGCTTTCTCTTTTTCTATTTTCCTTTCCCAATTCTTCAACTGGAAGATTTTCCTTTTGGGATAAAGCCTCCAGAGAAAAGGCGCAAGTAACCAACACTGAAAGACTTTAAAATTAATTAAGAAGAAAGAATACATTAAAGAAATTTCCTCCTGGAGATATAAAAGTAGTCGCAAGCCAAAGCGTTCTCCATGTTAAAAAGAAAAAAAAAAAGTCTTTCAAAAGATTTAAATTATTTAAGTTTTTCAAAGTGCCTAGCATTTTTAACACTTTTTAATGCCCAAAGGAGTACAAAAAAAGAAAAATCCATCAGATGCAATTAGATACAGAGTGTCTGCTTCCAATTGAAGAGGCGGTTGTTTCCTATTTCCCCAGTGCCTGTAAGCATATTCTGAAGAAATACTGTTGTTTTCTTGCTGGGTACACACATCCTCTCACCATCCATGCTTGGATCTTACCAGAGGGAACAATGGAGTAAGTGTCACCAGGTACAGCTATTTGTTATTGTGGTTAGACAGGAAATTTGTCCCCTTCTGATAAGTGAGGAATATAACTGTCTTGTAGCAGATGCACTGAAAAACCACATTGCGTGTCAGAAACTGAAGGGTGGTGGACCACTTCTGTGATTCTCAAGACTTACTTTCCTTACTTCCATAATAGCCTGATTCTCCATGGATGAAGCTGGAAGATATCCTCATCCTGTGCTGTGCTAAGCCATCCCTCAGTGACCTTGCAAAATTCAAGCCAGCTTAATATGACATAGAGAGCACCAGTTTCATAACACACTGCACATTTTTCGCAAATTTCAACAGGAATGATGCCACAGTCAGCTCTCTGCAGAGTTCTTTAAATGTTGTAATTCTAATGAAAAGTCCTTTTTGCTATGTTATGGCTGCATTTATGCAAGCCCCCATAAGTTTTGTAAGCTCCAAAACTGAAAAAAAAAAGCCTGCTTATTTGTAGGTCATCCTCAGAAAATTATAGTCTACAAAGCCAAATTGTAGGAAGATTATAACAAACTTTATTACTCTCTTGAGTAGCGTAACTTTAGTGAAACATTCCACTGTCAGGCATCTTCCACACAAATCCACCTGAACAAAGGCGAGAGCATTTAGTCTCTCTTCTTGTTTTACATTATAATAACATCTATAGTAAAACAGAACTTTGCCAGCAAGAAATAATACAAATATAGCAGAAAATAATGAGTGAAGTCTTGCTTTAATTAAAGTGACTTTTTTTTTTTTTCCATACATAGTCCAGGCTACCAAAAAAACAAAAAACAAACAAAAAAAAAATGTTCAAGAAAATTTACATCAACTTATGCAAGAAAGATATTAAAAGTATCTGGGTAGGCTATGTTTAAATTTTCTTGTCCGTGTGTAATTATCAGCCTCATTTATATTTTGGGGAAAAAGAAAGCATAACTCCACTAATTCCCTGGTTTTGGACTTACAGGAGAGTCCCCACAAAAATGTTTTGAAGTAATTCTACATTAATTGTATAAATGATGACAAGTTCTCAGCCTACAGTACATTCCTGTTGATAATCTTGTATCAAAGGTCCTGTAGCCAGTGGGAAAGGAATAAGTTCAGCACCATGGAAATAGGCTTAGTTTATGTGATCTGAACAAAATATTACTAATTGAGATTCTTTTTAAATGTATGCAATTTTATTACTCCTGGAGCACTGCTAAAACTCTTTAAAAAAAGATAAAACCAGATGTATTTTTCAACTGCCAAACCTTTGGTCTTTGTTTTCATTGTGAAGAAAAAAAGGCCGTGATATTGACTTTGCCTCTGATCTTAAAAAATCCTGCCACATAGAAGTAAAACCTTGAGGTTGAAGCAGTTTTATGCTAATAGATTATGCATAATGAGTTTATAAACACTAGTACAGCTTCTGCAGATTAGCTGTTGCACAGTCTAAACTTTTAATGAATACTTCTATAAATTAGATTTTGATTCCCTATTTTGTATATAATTATGGCTAAATCATACAGAAAACCATTTATCTGCATACGTAGTTTAATTAGTATTCTTAAAACTAATATTTAATTATTGAATAATAATATCTTTATTACAACTTAGTTAAAATGTTACACTGTTTGTTTAAATCATTACCAATCAGTCTCTTATTGTAACTTCCAATCTAACTGCAAACTGTTATAAATTACTTAAAAAAATAATTTAGTCATGGTTTGTTTTAATAATAAATTAATTATATGAAGCATTATGTTTCTAGATGCAGAATGATCTTCAGCTGATTGGGATGCTGTAAGTATATCCTTTAACATTTATCATCATGACTGATTGATTGACAAGCCTTACATCATGCACAGTTCTACTCCTTTCAGTAGTAATCTCTAAAATTCTAAGAAAGAAGTAAAAACTGTGGCTGTTGAAGAACTATATGAAAAAATATTATACAGAAAAACATATCAGGTGTAAATATTTGAATAAACACAAAATAAAATAATCTAGAGAGCTTCAGCCAGATGGCTGTGTGAGGACAGAATGGCTGTTTTATTCTTCTCCACAACAAGGGAATATTTACTTTGTCACATCCTTTACAATAATTTACATCCAGTAGCACAAGACACTTAAAAATTTCAGACACTGCTGTCCACATAATAATGGCATTAGGAATTGTTTTCAGGGATCAGTATCCTCAAACCTTATTGTTCGCATGTCACAGTGTGAGTGAAAGTTCTGACTATATATAAAACATATGTTTTATCATAGATTAAATACAGCTACGCTCATCAGGCCCTGGCAATAACAGTTCAGGTTTCTGAGTGTTGTTGTTTGATGTCTCATGAGAGTAAAATTTAGAAGACAACTTGAAACTCAAGAGCATCCATTTTGACGACTGCAGATCACTTGGAGAGAAACCAGAGAACAATATGAATATTCAAAGCTCTAGGAGATGTGACCTATCACATCTGTGTTACTTAGAGAAGACAGACATGAATGAGTAATGACAATGGACTTCAAGTGCAGGAAAGGTAGCTGCAGTCAGAAAGAGGACAAAGTGGTCTTCATGATTACCCAGTATAGTACAAGAAGTAATGAGAGGCTATTTCAACATTAATTAGTTTAAAAAACTTTTGTAGTTGCAGAAATAGGCAAGCAGTGGAACAGACTGTTGGGACAGATTGTAGGAACCCCGTCACTGGAAGGCGTTATGAACAACATAAGAAAACATACATTGCTATCTAGGTTACTGGAGGTAATCTTCCAGGAGAGAAGGGAGGGAACTGATGTCATGTTACCTGTTTTTCCTTGGTTCTATGGCATAGTTCAGATATATATCAAGGGGCCATATGACAGTCAGAGAATTATTGTCTAGCAGACTGCAGCAGGAACAGGAAAGGAGCATGTCCTGCATGAAACACCAACAGCAGTGCTCTCCACCCCTCCCATCCTGTCCATGGTTTACCATGAAGAGGAAGATAGTCAAGAAGACACTTGGATTCTTCAAATTCTCAAGGACTGTCTCACAACAGCGAACCTTTTTAGAGAGAGTGGTTTCTGGCAACAACTGATGGCTGAAGAGGTTACAAGGCAAAGGTTTGTTTGTTTGGTTGGTTTGTTTTGTTTTGTTTCCTCCACAACTGATACATATAACCAGCTTGTCACTCTTCTCATGCAAGTAAGACAAATCATACTGCAGATTGAAAAAATATCCCCTCATGCAAAACCTGTCCCTATGGGTTTTTAGCAAAGTGGGGCATGGGGGGAATACCCTGAGGATATTGTATTGAATTGATCACGTTTAGCTCTGTTGACTTTTTACATTAAATAGTAATCCATGTAATTTGGGTAACTTATTTATTTATTCAGTTAATAAATATTACTTGACTGTAAGCACTGGCCAGAACACATTCAAAATAACAACTGTAAGAAATGAATGGATTTCTAAATATGGAGCCTTATTTTCTATTAATTTGTGGTAAAATCTTGCAGCCTACATCCATAGATAATATCTGCAAACTGTCTGCATGATGTCTCAGTCCTTCAGGAAATTTCTTTAGATGACATCTCAGAGGTAAGGAGGAGAGTCTTCAACTGCAAACCCACCACTCCAAGGAAAACCAACTCAATGGGGTCCCCGGCAGGCTCTGTGTATACCCTAGTTGAATCCAAGTTTGTGGATGGCAGCAGTCTAGAAACTTATTTCAAGCAAAGCATTTCATTGACCAGGGGCCCTGTCTGTTGACCAAGGGGCATGTACACTGACCATAGTGGCTTTTGGGGAGAGGGATGTGTAGATGTGCCTGCCACACTTAGTATCTCCAATGACAGAAATGTATGTTCTCTTGTCTAGCAATCTACTAAATGGCTGTTGTTTTTTTGACTGTCACGGTGACATTTGCTCTTCACTGCAACTTAGGAAAAATATTCCAAGTCCTTTTTTTGTAGCTAGATAAAAGTAAACTTTTCAGTTCTATAATTAGTGATCATCATGTCACCTTGCATGGGGATAAACTGATATCTAGGTCCTCTTTTACAAAACATTTCTGAAAAGCAGCAGTGGTTTTATTTGATAGAGAAACAATGTTATTATAAACCTTCAGCATAAAAGAGACAAGTTTATTTGGAAAGAAAAGGACTGTAGTGGTGATCTGCGTGCAAGAGAGTAGGGTGCTAATCAATACTGTATCTACCATATTCCACAATCAATACACTGAAGTAAAAAAGAAATAGAAAAAAGAAAAAGAGACCAGAAGGTTGGCTTATAACCAAGCTGTATTATATTGGCTGCAGAACAGAGACATGAAGCAGCTATTGAAAATAACAAGCCCAGCTGCTTCTCTCTTCAGGTAAAACGTGACATCATAGTTGATGTTTATCAATCACATACAGTGTGATGAGAAGTGTACAAATGTTTCCGAGGCCTGACCATTCCCACATGCATAGGAGAACTGAAGTCTTTTTATGTGTGAGAAACACTCTATAGGTCTGACATAAATAAAGGAAAGAGGCTTGTAATGTCCTGTTTGGAGCCTTGATTAGTAATTACTTTTTGGTGAAAAAGCTTTGGTTACTGTCAAAAGATAAAAATAAAAAAATGAAGGTTTCTATGGGAATATGCCAGTTTCCTTGAAACTTTCTCCATGAATCTGCAGTTTTCAGCTGCAGTGTGACATTGGAGGAAAAGGAGCATGTCAGAGGACCAGGCAGCCTTCCCCTGACAGCTCAGGTGAGTTCTACATTTCCAGCCTGGATCACAGAGATAAGTGAATTGGATATATGCCTCCCACCTTCCTCAGCCACTGAGCTATTTATCCACTGGAAAGAGGATTTTTTTCTGCACCTGTTATTTTGCTTTTAAAAACACATGTTTATATTGGGTTTTGCCCCAGTTAGGCAGGGATACAGACTGAAGGTTTGCAAACATTTGGATGCCCATCAAATATTCTAGCCAGGCTTTTTTATCCCAGAATCATGTTTCTGGGATAGAATTAAAACAGAATCAGGGCATGACACTGGTCACTATGAGCATACATATTCAGATACGCATGAATGATGGGACACACTCTTGAGCAAATTGAATTGCTCTCCACAGTGTGAAACGGAAGAATATATTCTTCTGTTTTTTTAATTTTTTTCCAGGATTTGTGGAAAAAGCTTTTGGGAAAAAGACAATTACAGACTTCAAAGCTAAATAAATGAATTTGTAGAGGCTTATTAATTGACTGTATTTATGATGCCCAAATTATCTCTCTTTTCTTTAGTATGGATCATTTTGCATTTACTGCCTGAAACAATCAGTGGCTATTAGACATTACTTACCACTTCCTGTAAATTTTGACAAGCTTCCTCTTCGGAAAACTGAAAAAAAAAAAAAAAAAAGTTTAATTGTTTATTCTGGACTCCCCAGTCTGAAGAAATATATTGTTACAATACATGATTTGAACAAGACTCTAGAAATCATTAGAATTAGACTTCTATGGGAAAATTCAGGTCATCTAAATTGAGGTTTTAGTTACATAAATCTCAGAGATTCAGCCAGCCTATTTCCCAGTGGCAACATTTCTGAAGGCACCTGAAAAGGCAGAAAAAGCTAATGTGGATCCCAAGTTCCATCCATGACCAAGCAGAGCTCAGAAGGTTTTATTGTGAAATGCTGACCTTGCCAGCTAATGATGGATAGGATGTCTGAACACCGAGACATGCGGCAGTCAAAAGGTGAGCTGGCAAGACCCAAATGAACACCCATTGTTTTGAATCTCAGGTGGAAGTGATTACCATAAAGTATTAAGTCAGACAGGGTGTCTCCACACATGGGGTGAATCTAGGATAATCCTCAGTCAGTGTCCAAGCTTGTTAATTTGCTCATTCCCATATGCAAGTGAGAGGGCATGTTAGGTCTTCAGGAGTTTTCAGAGGCACCTAACTACCTCCATTGACCATGCATGGACCTCAAACTTTTATGATCTAATTTGTATTTTGACAGGTATCTCCTTTTTAATGAGGTACAGAAGAAATTTGGGAGACTTCAGAGAAACATGAATGTTTCTCTTGCCTTTTATATTAGATATCAATAACTGGCTGATTTTAAAAAATGGTAATTTTTGTACCACAATTCCTTCTTCCCATGCCATACCTAGCACTGAGTCTTTGGTACTTGTAGCTTTTGAGCCACTCATTGATTTGAACTAAATATGAACTTCAAGTCACCAGATTTCTGAAGTTTTGTCTTGAGTCAGCATAACATATTTTTCCGTCAAGCCACTAAGTACGTACAGTTTAAATAATGCTTAAATGCCAGTGATGAGATTGATGCAATTGTCTGATCATGCCAAATAGCAATATTTGATGGAGACTTGTGAGTCCTTCAATATGACTTTGCTTCAGTAAAGTGTCAAGAGCTGGAAATTACAGTTACCTGAACACAGAGTGAAGAAAGAAGAAAGTTTTGCATACGTAGAGCAGGATTCGGGAATCTAAGTTGAACATGCTGTTTCACCTGCAGCCTTACCTTGAAAAAGACTATTTTAGAAATTTATCTTTTTTACTTGATTCAGTTCAACATATTACTCTAAACATACCTAGAGCTGTGCAAAATTTTATGTGCCCCACCAGTCACAGCTTAGTTTCCTGGAGGTCTATTCCATTTGATTTCTCCTGTGCATAATTAGATAACTACTTTCACATTTCAGTCTTAGCCATGGGGAGGATAGAGAATGATAATTTGGATTTCTCTTTTTTTAATCAGTTGCCCATTTTCAGACAGTGGTTATCACTGAGGCCTCCAGGCATCTCTCAGTTTTGACTAAACTAGGAGGTTCAAAAACTATTAAGGCTGGCTAGGAGAAAAGCCTGACAGAGGAGAAGGCAGGCAAACAGAAAGGCCACCACACCTGCGGATGGCCAAGGCATCCACGCAGTCCTTGTCAGCAGCCAACTAGAGGAGTGACTTATAACTAAGGAGGCTCAATCTGATTTAATTGAATTAAACAGATTAATGCCAGGGTCACAAATGAAAGTCATAGCTATGCTTATGGTCATGGGGGTTAACCACTCAGTGCCATGAAATATACAAATAATGTGCCTGTGGTGAAAAAGAAATCTGTGAAAGAAAAAAATATGTATGATCTTGCTATTTCCGTTCACATTAGTATGTACAGAGATACTACAGGAGGAATTTTAATGAAAAAGATGGTCAGCTTCTTTAAAAATTAAACAAGTTAGTCCCAGAAGCTGAATTGCAGTAGAAGGATGGACCACCATCTCAGGGTATGCACGTAGTGAAAAAGTCCTTCAGCAAATATGCTTATACTTTGTTATTGATAAACATAAAAACACTGATAAACATATGAAGTCTAATAACAGATTACATGCTTTTGTTTCTATTGTATTATACTGTTAATGAAATGACAATAATCTTTTTGAATAGTTTTAATTCAATTATTTTTTTTTTGATTTCCTCCCTAACAAAGATTTGAAGTAAAAAACAACCAAAACTAATCCTAGCATTTATTTACACCTTAGTTGTCAGTCTCAAGAGCTCAAAATGATCTAAAGAAATATAGCACACTTTTCAATCATTCTCCGTAGCAAATAGGTGAAATTAACATCCTTGAAAATTAAGTTGTTTTCCAAGGACCTCAGCAGAAGTTGTATACCCATTTTTGTATATCATACTTAAAAAAAAAAAAAAAAGCAAAGTGAAAACACTGAAAATACTACAAAATGAAAAATGAGAAGAAGTTCAGAAAATGTGATTACATGGGAAAACAGTGAAGGACTTGGGCTTGCTCAGTCTAGGAAAGATAAGAGAAAGATGTAATAAGTATTACATAAAAAGCTATATTCCTTGTCTGTTGCAACAGAGCAACAAAGAAAGTTTAATTTGCCTAAGAGAAGATTTGGTCTGAATACTGTGAAAAGCTTTCTCATTACGCAGGTGATGAAACAGTAGAGCAGACCAAGGAAACTCTGCAGTCTCTTCTCTGGAAATTCTTACTACTAGGTGAACACCAATCTGTCTAGGTGAAGGAATGATCTAACTATATTCAATTCTGTTTCAATGCACGTAACTAGGATACATTATCTCCTGCAGTCCCTCACAGGTATTCATTTTTGTACTCTTATGTGTGATTCTTTATTCCCTATGACTTCTGCACTACATTCTCTTTGAACTTCAAAATATTATTTTAATCTTATTTAAAAAATAGTGTGTATGAGAGAAGAAATTATTTTCCTAGGGAAGTTTTAGCTGTACAAAAGTCACATTTCTTTATTTGATTTTCCATTGTTTAATTTGAAAGTTAAATGGCAATGTTAACAGAACAAAATTGGTGATCAGAAAATTAACTTCACAGTTTTCAAACTATTTTTCCATAGTTGCAGAACAAACAAAAAGACTTCTCCCCGCCCCAGCTCACTGGAGATATAAGAAAAATAGAGTACTGCAGCAAGAATAAAAAAACTTGTCAAGTATTCCCAATTTTTCCCTGCTCTACTGCCTCTCAAGAAGGCCAGCTGAGTTGCTGAGTTAGAATAGTCTTACAATATGCTCAAAAGTGAGATCTGGGGAATATCCAACAATTGTTTTCCACAGACCCTAAGAGAAAGTGGTAGAGTGATCTCAAGAATGATAGTAGAGCCATGAGCCGTTGCTGAGAAGCAGGTAGCCTAACTTCTCAAGATTTAGCTTGAAATTTTTTTGGCCCTGAGCCATTTAAGAAGTTAAATTACACTAGCAGCCTCAAGATATGACATGTGAGCCTGATGCAGTTTCCTGTGCACATTCTTGAGGCTAAACATGAAATATGAATATATTGGTGGCTGAACATGATCAGCAAAGGGTAAATGGGGTTAATGGACCAGGGTAAATTTAAATGGAAAACATTCTCAATTTCAACACTTTTTACAGTTTTAGAACATTATGAAGGGGCTTTACTATGGAAGAAAACCAGATAACCGTATGACCTGCAAATTGTTGTTGGTAGTATTCTTCAAAAGATCTTGTATCACTCACCACTGTTTCTTGAACTATTTCCCTTATTTCCCTATCCCCTTTGTAGCTGTCTGGTTAAAAACAGATTCTACTATCTTTTATGAGGGTAAAAATTTAAGTTTCCACTGGAATTGTTGTTTAAAAGCTTGATCTGATAAATTTTGTATGGGAATCAGTTATCTTGTGGGGAGTTGCTGCTGCACCTACAAATGGACATGGTGTGTTACCAAAGAAATTTAGCATCTCATGGGATGAGGTCTTTGTACTGACACAAAATCTGACCTATGGAGGTTTAGGGGGAGTTTTTTGTGTGTTTGTTTGTTTTGGTTTGCTTTTATTTTTTTTTTTTATTTTATTTTTTTTTTAGACAAAAAATGGTCTGTGTTTGACATATTATTAAAACCACAATTTAATTTTGATTTGTGCAGCTGGGACAGCTATGATAGGGTGACCTTCAAGAAACTGATTTATCCTGCTGGTAGTGAGTATATTTTATTTCTATTAAACTGAAAATATATCACAGATTATTACCTGCTGTGAAGTATTTCCTAGTGAGTGTCTAGCTATGAGTTCTGGTCTCTGATTTCTATCCAGTAGCCCCAGTGGTTACAAGATAAATATTTTCAGATAGCAAGGTCAACAGACTTCAGATTTAAACTCTGGAAATGGTAACTTCTTTTCCTATATTTTCTCTCTCTTTACACTTCATAAATGAAATCTAGAAATGTGCTAGTAAAACTTTTGGGAGGGACCTGATACAGCACAAATATGTAGCTAAAGTTGAATGAGGTATTGACATTTACTACTTTTTGTTATTGTTGTTTGGACTGATAAACCTTGCACTCACTACTTTGTTTACTCATTCCATATATAGATTGAGTAAAGTATGTGATAGAAAATTTCATCTAGCCTCCTACGTGAACAGAATAAAAAATAGTAATTTTGAGTTGTTGAATCACTATTTCTAGTGGTATGTTAGCTATAGAAAATCCTTTAGGTTTTTGGGCTTTTTATCTCATATGAAGGGCTTGTGATTAAGAAATAACACATTTGGTTTTTAAATGTTACATGCTTGATATGGAAATTGTTGTGAATTTTATTATGAAATGATACCCTTTTCCATTTTTTTTTTTTTTAGCAGTGTAAAAGGAACCAGAACAAAAACATTTTTACACTTGAGTGTAACTTTCTAAATACAATATTTAAATAGTTGAATGCATTCATTATCCTCTCTTCAAGTGCCATACATCCTTAACAGCTGATGCCGTGAATATTTGTTGCTGTTTGTTCATCAAGTATTTGGGTAATCATCTTCCCAATTTTGACATTTAAAACATAGACTTAGTCCAACACACCTGGCATATTCAACACAACTTTCTAGTCTGTGGAAAGAGATGAACACAGTCTCCACCTAGCACTGTAGAGGGATATATACAAATCAGGGTTATCAGTCTAGCACAGGTACTTAATGTATGTTGGGTGAAATGACCCTTGGAAGTGTCTGTCTGTCCTAGGTGATTACTTAAGAGAGAAGGGATACCTCCCAGTATAGATAAATCTGACTTCTGTTGCTAAATATTGTTTTATGTGTTCTTTATAAGTCTTTTGCCTCTTTCACACTTTCCTTAAATAACATTTGTATGTAAACTCTTGGCAAAATATTGCATCTTTAAGATTTCAAGTCTATTAGTCTGAATCTTAAAATTTTATTTGCTTTTTCATTTTATCCCTGCTTTGAAATTAGACAGATTTCTCAGAGGCCTTGCATAAGCAAACAACTTCCACCTCCTTTTCTAGAATGAAAGGTGTGTATTAGATAGATAGAAAGATACAGCTACTAACCTGTTTTCCCTCTTTTCTCCAAACTCTCAGACAATTGGGAGTCAAACATTTTCAGCAAATAATTTGGAACTATATTATGCCTTCTCACGAAAGTCAGGCAGGCATAAGTAACACGACATTACAAATAAATTGAAAATGTCTTAATGTATAATCAAAAGTAGAGCTTTTAAGTGGTGAGATAATGGAAGTGGAAGGTTGGTCTGCAATTGAGAGGATTCTTGGAGATTAGATACACTGTGAATGAGAAATCTGCAATATTCTCACACGATTTTTTTAGGCCAGTGCTGAATATGACATATCTGTGGATTCCTATTATTATTTCTATTGCCAGTTAATTTCACCTACAAATCATATTTCAACACAATATGATCTGATGGTATTTCACAGTTATATTGGACTCACTTTGCCAATATGTCTACAAATGCACAAGTGTAAAGCAAATTAGATGCTTAGGCTGGAATGTTTAATTTCACTAAATTCAAATTTAATCCATTTAAAATACTTCATATTACATCTAACAGGAGAACTCCCTACTGCCTGAATTCAGATAATATTAATTACATATTATGCAAAAGCAAATTATCTAAACTTGTTGACTCAGCAAAGATGTCTTCAAAAGGACTTGCCCTTGTAGCACAAAATTTTACTCCAAGTTTGCTTAATAGTTTTGATACTTTCTTCAGGAATGTTCAGCTTATAATATTTCTTTTTCAGGTCTATTTATTTTTGCCAGATATGGGAATTTCAGCCACCAAGATTGTCAACAGACTGTTCAGTCACTGAATGAAACACTAAGCATCCCAGAAATTATCTGAGAAAAAAAATGGATTACACAGGATATATAGATGGTTGACATTCCTTTGTCTTCATCTCTCATTATCCTGCTTTCCATCCTTCTGCCTTCTCAAAAGCACAGTGGTGACTGGGAGAGAAGCTCAATGACAGTGGCTATACCAATACATTAAATTATGCCAGGATCCAAGGCTGAACAGTGTAAATGGATCATCTACTTTGTTAAATGGTTGTAATGACTTGCTCTTGGCTTTGGCAATCAAATTTTGAGTGTGGTTTTGAAGTCAGACTGGATGAGGGTACAGTCTGCATGTAATCACCCTCTTTTGGAAGCAAAAAGGCCTTAACAACATGCATTTAATCAGTGTTGTGTCAGATGCCCTCAGTTCCTGAGCATCTGTCTTGACACTCTCTGTTTTACTAGTATAGAGATAGGTAACACCCACCAGAAGGAATAAGTCAGATTGATAAAGATTTACTATATTGAATTATACAATATCTCAAGAGCCATAAGAGTTTCTCCTTTGTGTATGGAGAATTTAACTCCCATGAGATGTCTGAAAGCCTGTTCCTCACCATGTAAATGGCCAAATGGACGTGGAAACAGACACCCTCAATTATCCTGATATTGGTTATTGTTACGTTGTGATATCAACACTTTTTCATAATCCCTTTCCAAAGAATACTCTTGGTCATGTCCCTGCCCTGGCATAGGTCATTCATGGCCACAATAGCTCAGGAGTGTGCCTGTCCCACCGTATGTGTGGAGCAGATCCAGCTGTTCCTCAGGAATATCCCTGCCATGGCATTGGTCACCCATGTCTGTGGTCTCTGAGGGTGTCCTTGCTCTTCCTTGCCACCCTTTCTTACAAGAGCACATCTCCAGCGATAACCCAACAATATTCCCATCTGTGTGTCTACTCCAGTTCCTATTCCCTAGTCTCCTTACCTGTGTCTTTCTTACCCTGACAGCTATCAATCAGCAGAGGTACCACATGCTCCTCTCTTTTGATCAAGTTATGGTGGGTGTTGGGTTGTTTTAATCCATTTCAGAGCTGTCTAGAACTGGCTGTGGCTGGTAGTTCATGGCCTCATCCCACACTGGGCACCCTGCAGCTCCTACTGCCAATCCCTACCAGCTATGTCTGATACATGTGAGGAAGATTTTTTCTACTCTCAAGCCACTCCCAAAATTTCTGAAAATTTCTAAGTTATTCTACATGGAAATTAGCTTCCCATGAAAGCTAGCTTTTAGAACAGTACACTGTAAGTAAAGCTACACTGTTATGTATAAAGTTTTTGCAGGTGACTGAGAGCCTCACATGCACTCACAGTGCAAAAATTAAACTGATTTGAGGAAATTATTTAAATTGTCTTCTAATGTCAAGGACAGGCTAAGGTCTGCAGTCCCAGTGAGACACACATGCGTATACGCACACACACAACTATTTTCATAAATTCAGAGTCTTATTTGACAGAAAATAAAATACAGGCACAGGAATGTACTATCATACATATTTGGTTATAAAGTATCCTAAAAATAGTTGTTGTTGTAAGAAGATTTCTACTATGAACAAAGAATCATGTCTTTAGTCAGTCCTTATTCATTTAGAGGCTCTTAATTTCATTAAATGGAACTATATCCCAGTAATTTCTTTGACAAAGGCAACCCCTAGAATCTGGAAGATTATTCAGTGTCAGTTTGAGGACATTTACTGCATGGATGACTGACTAAAGATAGAAGTCTTAGAGAGCATTAGGAAAAGCAAAAGCACGAGTGTGAGAGAGTGTGGGTGGTAGAGTGAGCACTTCACTTCCTCATATGAGTAAAGTGAAGACACTTATACCTGTCCTTAATTTTCTGGTGAGTGAAGTCCAGGTTCCTGGTGTCAGGTTTGGAGCTGTGTACTTTCCTTTCTTTCTTCTTTTCTTTGGCTCTCTCTTGCTTGCTCCCCTTTTGCTATATGCAGACCTCATATTTATTTGAAAAATTTACAATGGTTCTTCCAGAGCCTTTTTAGACTTATATGTGTTAAGAAAAAAGGGCTGTTAATCCTGGACTGAGTTGGGAATGGTAGATAGCTGCTTCTGTTACCGAAAAAGGAGTATCCAGGGAGACATTACTTTGGAAAACCTACCCATAGCAGGATCATCAAGAGCTACCAGATCTTCCTGTCACTCTCCCTGGGTACAAAGATGTATCCCACACCTGTCAGAGTCATTGCAGTCCCTGAGTTTGAGTGTCTGATTGATCCAGAAGCCTTTGAGATTAACTGCTGATCAAGCACATTTAACCATCTTAATTTCTAACAGCTCCTGTCCAACTCAATCTTAGGCATGGTTGGACCAAACTTACAGTTTAGCCCTTACAGCTCTAGATCTGAACTTCCACTTCATCCAGTGTGGCTGAATTAGAGGACTGCCTGGGTGCAAGCTGGGAGCTGTTACATTGTACAAAACCGTTATGTAAATAAATATATATTTTTACAGATTTACAGAATGTTAGGGATTGGAAGGGACCTCAAAAGATCATCTAGTCCAATCCCCCCACCAGAGCAGGAACACCTAGATGAGGGCACACAGGAAGGTGTCCAGGTGGGTTTTGAATGTCTCCAGAGAAGGAGACTCCACAACCCCCCTGGGCAGCCTGTTCCAGTGTTCTGTTACCTCACTGCGAAGAAACTTCTTCTCATACTTAAGTGGAACGTCCTATGTTCCAATTTGTACTCGTTGCCTCTTGTCGTATCATTGGTTGTCACCGAGAAGAGCCTGGCTCCACCCTCGAGACACTCACCTTTTACATATTTATAAACATTAATGAGGTCACCCCTCAGTCTCCTCCAAGCTAAAGAGACTCAGCTCCCTCAGTCTTTTCTCACATGGGAGATGTTCCACGTCTTCCTCTTTCCTCCCTCATTATACTAAGGTCTAGCAAAAATTATCATTAAGCCTTGTATTTTTTGAGGAGAAGCTGGAATTTTTTTTTTTTTTTCCTCCTGCTAGTACTAGATTAGTTTAAAAAACCTCAATATCCTAAATCTGTCATGAGGGCTCTCCCTATTACACTGTAATACTTCCAGGTTTATGAATGTATCAGGTGTTTTCTCATGGTCCCTCAGATCAGACCAGACTGGTGGAAATCCTTGTATGTAGGTAGACGAGAAATTGCCAAAGATATGTTCTGCTCTCCATTTGCTGCATACTGACTTTCAGTCTGTGCTTTAGGAAGATGGCCTTCACTGTTCCCTTTTTGCTCAGATGAGGCACTTAAATTTTAGATGCCTAAATTAGTTACTTTAGAATGCATTCTGAATTGTTGTATAAGCATTTATTCTGTCAGAACCTTTGTCACTTAAGTTGTCCATTAATTTCTTAGTTTCTAAATATTTAGGGATGTCTTGGTAGTTGTTTCTGTGTATATACCCTAAAGAAGCTCTGATGGAATATGTTTTGCACTTTCTTTTCTTTCTAAGGGAATGTTCAGGGATACAAGTGAGGTTTTGTGGAATTTAAATTACTTCTAAGCTTAAGTACTGCTGTTTTAAATAAAAATGTATGACTCTGCTGACTGTTGTATCTATATGTACTTACAACAGCCTGTTTCAAAAGCCAGTCGCTATTTCAGTCTCCTGGTTTTAAATATTTTATGCTACTTTCATTTCTGGCAAGTGAAGTAGAATCCCAAAGAATGACAGTTCCTTGGTCAATAAAATTTCTTAAGAAAATTTCTTAGGTTTTCTTTTTCTTATTTGTTGTTAAGAGCACAAAGTTTCTGCACTATCCAGAGAGTAACAAAATTCAGATGCCACAGATTTGGTTTCTATCTTTAATTTGGTACATTTCTGAAACTATGTATTCTGATCTGAATAATATGGGTCATAGAATTTAACATGCGAGAGAGGTCTTAAGTCCATTGTTACTTCCGGTCCTGCTACTTTTATGATTCTGTACTCTTATCTGCACAGAATGCCCAGCTTGAACACTATGATTGAGCAGGTAATTTAAAGATATTTTTAGTCTTTCTTTAAAGATTTCAAAACTATTTTTTCAAGATGACACGTATGGAATTTTATAAAAAAATTCAGTAATAACTCTAAGTCCTATTTAACAAAACTAGGTAGTAAAGCAAAAAGTCCCTTTAGGTCTTTTTTTTGTTGTTGATAACAATAAAAAGCAGAATTAGAAATAAATTGTCAGCTGAGCAGAATACATTTTTCTGTTACCTGCATTTATATATTCCTCGTCTTTCAAATGAAATTTAGCTTGTTTATTCCCAGGATAGATTACGTGCACTTTATTATATATGAGGCCATTCAGATGAATGATACTACATTTTAATATCACAACAGATTAAAAAAATAAGTGCCTGTGAAAGAAAAGGCAATTCATCCTGACAAAGAGTGGTACTCTCTGTAGTATACCTCTTCTCATCAATCATTAGCAAACAAATGCTCATATGCTTTGTTATGATTCTATCATATCTGTGTTCCTAATTATTTATACAACCTAGATCTGGCTCTCCTTCAGATAGCTGAGATGTGGAAAGCATAAATCTTCACTGGGAATAACACATTGATAATGATAATGATAATGATAAATTTTGAAACAGATATTTTACTGTTGGTTATAGAAGAAAAGACAGAAGCTATGAGATTTGAATCTGATCTTTGATGATACTCAGCTAATTACATGTAGAGTTGATTTTTCAAAATCACACAGAGCTTACATTTTTTAAGATATCTTAGCTATCTATTTTTGGCACTTTATTATCTAATGGATGTGAGAGACTAACTATTTTAGCCTACATTTTAATAGACAAAGATAATAAGTCCAACTTCCTGTGATTCCAGGATGTGTGAAAACTATTTGGCACTGAATCATGCCATTTACATATATTGTTAAGGACTTTGAAGAGATGTATGTCTGCAAGAGCCCCAGTTATCTGTGGCTGTCTCACTTTGAAGCACTGTATTTTGATGGATTTCTGCTATCTTGCTGTGGAAGAGAATAGTTACTAACATATACTATGTTCCTAAACACACCAGTAAATTAAAACTTACCCTATAATTTTTGTCTTAGTTCCTCTATGTTGATTTCCACTTATGACCCTTTAGAAATAAATAATAGTTCATTCATACCATCCATACCTATAAGGAAAGTGACAGTAAAGTGATCATTTAGTTACAATAAAGACTATTCGAAAGGTTGCAAATATTTCTGCATCTCTTTTACACATGTAGATGCATTCATGGGGACACTTTCTCTATTCTATAAAGTTACGATAGATCAGCTAATTCTCTTCTGTATGGACACCCTCTCGGCTTTATTTGGGTCTTTTTGCAGTACCTCTTTCAGTGCATTAAGATCTGTTTGCAATATTTTTTTCCTGTGGTATCTTCTCATGTCAGGATCAGTGAGTTTGGAGAAGAGATTTGAAACATTTTCAAAATGCGTTTTGGAGTTTAATTTCTTTTTTTCTCACTAAAATTCACCACAGAACAATTTTGCATTGTACCAAACTGTCACTTATACAGTCATTTCAGCTGGTATGAACATCTATTTTTCATATAGTATTTGTTGCTGGTGCTTTACTTCTGTAACATATCAAAAGGATCTTCTTTAGCAGACTCATTATCCCCAGGATTTTTAAATGTGCATGCAATTTGTATCTCTCATTGCAACGACATTCAAGACTAAAAAGTGATTCCAGACTCCATGTAATATAGCAAGAAAAAACAACACTTCTTTGATTGCCTAGGTTGAAATCTCTGGACAATGCTCTTTATGGAGCATACTTCATCCTCTTGACTGATAAATGAATTAGGGATTCATTATAAAACCATTCTTATGAATCATATTTATCTGTAACATCATACTTGCTCTTTGAATGTCTGTGAAAATTAGTGGCTACGGCATGTAAAAACAACAAACAATATTACTTATTTTATCATCAAACCATACTTAATCATAGTTCATCATGAATAGAATTTTAGTGTTCTGTTGATTGTTAGATGTTCTTTTTCTGAGTGGTGAAAAATGGTAGCTTTTAAAAAATAACATTGTAATTCTACCTATCTTATTTCTGTGACTTCACATTTAAAAATAATTTTATTGTCTCCATTGCTCATGACTGTAAGGTATTATTAATGGACTTTTTGATGATGATCCCTGAAAAATAAATTGACCATGTCATATGTGTAGGTGTTCAAAACATTACGTTGGCATGACAATTAACAGCCTTTATGGCATATATAAAAGAAAGGATTTCAAACATTACAATAATCAATAATGAATAATCTAAGCTAGAGCTGCATGGGCATGCCAACTGAACTACATTTTAGACCCTAAAATAGATGTCTCTATTATTAGAATGAGTCATCTTGGTGAATCAAAGTGAAGAACTATATTGTTACAAATCTAGTGTTGTATTTTGTTCTATAATAATTAAAAAGTTCTTCCTCCATTCTTGTTCATTTCTAGCACCTTACATAAATTTCAAGCTCATTTAACAAAGACTAAAAACTCAGTGACTCTTGATAATAGCCACTTCATTCTATAGTTAATAGAAAAAATGATTCCTCCTCTGACTCTACTCTGAAACACCCTGAAGCACTGCTATAACAACATGCATTTTTCTTCTCAGATGATACACATAATATGAAGCATCTGTGAAAAGCTCTTTTCTGTCTAGAAAAGTTCTGTTTTTCAATGTGTTGTGATTTTACCCTGGAGGCTATTTACATTATTTCAGCTTTAATAATATCTATAGCTCTTTCTGTGGCAAGCTTTTCTCACTGCTGCCCAGTGACAGGACCAGAGGCAACGGGCACAAACTGAAACCCAGGAGGTTCTGGCTGAATATCAGGATATTTCACTGTGTGGGTGACTGAGCACTGGCACACGTTGCCCAGGGAGGTGGTGGAATCTCCATCCTTGGGGGTGTTCAAAGACTGTCTGGAAATGATCTTGGGTAACTGACTAACTGGCTTATAACATATAATATTGTCCCTCTTAGATTTCAGTGTTCAAAATGAATGCTGTCTTATTTATAATAAATACTGTTCTGGTTTTGACTGAAGTAGAGTTAATTTTCTTCCTAGTAGCTAGTATAGTACTGTGTTTTGTATTTAGTATGAGAAAAATGTTCATAATACACTGATATCTTGGTTGTTACTAAGCAGTATATGCCAAGTCAAGGATTTTTCAGGGAGAAGGCTGCAAGCGCACCAGAAGCTGAGAGCAAAGCCAGGACAGCTGACCTAATATGACCAAGAGGTATTCGTTACCATATGATGCCATGCTTAGTATATAAACTAGACAGAGGCAAATCCC
This sequence comes from Nesoenas mayeri, assembly GCF_963082525.1. Taxonomy (NCBI): domain Eukaryota; kingdom Metazoa; phylum Chordata; class Aves; order Columbiformes; family Columbidae; genus Nesoenas; species Nesoenas mayeri. Next base: position 13,908,413 of record NC_137544.1, read on the forward strand.
ACTGCTTGGGAACCAACAGGCTATTGGTATCACAAGTGGTGAGCAATTGCATTGCGCACAATTTGTTTTGTACATTCTGTTATTTTTATAATTATTTTATCTTCTTTTAACATCCTATTAAACTGTTCATATCTCAACCCACAAGTTTTTTTTCCTTTCCCCCGCTTTTGATTCACTCTTCCATCCCACTTGACGTGGAGTGAATACGTGAGCGGAAGCATTGTCCTAGTTACTGGCTGGCATTAAACCACAACAAATATGTTTTTAGTTATAATACATAAATAATGGCTTACCTTCCCTACAACCATTTAGACTGTATATGGCCTGATATTATCAAGACAACAGTAGTATTTTAAAATGAAGAAGTACTGCTGCCGCTAATATCTTGATTTTATGTCTTTTTTACCCCTTTCTTTGTTTTCTAGTGTCACAGTCTTGGACTGTGAAAGATCTGGGACAGACGGTATATCTATATTATATCAATGCTTCATAATACAGAGTAATAATTTCCATATTGTTTGGAAATTACCATAACAATTATCAATTAATAATCTAAAACTTTTAATATTTATTTTACATAGTGAACTTATTTGTATTGTATTTAGAAGAAAAAGATTGTTACAACTTTGCAAAAGTTTCTCCTGACTTTGTTTTTAAAAATCATGTATATAGCAGTATTCTGTTCTTTCTCAACTGCTACTGCTGTAAGCATTTTTATCCATAATGCTCTAGATTCTGAGGTGTGTCATAGTAGTGATCATTATACTCTGGGGAAGATATTTAAATAGTTTTCTGCTACCTTTCTAGTTTGTGACCTGATTGTTGCAGCAGCTTCCAAGCTGTTTTGATTTCTGACTGCAGAAGTATCAGTGTTTCTGTCCAGTTTTGCACTGCAGTTATTGTCCATTAAGCCTGAACACTACAGCAGAGCCAAGAATGGGTACAAATGTTAGGGCAAGCCCCCAGAGATGTTTAGGCCAGCTTTCAATATTACACAAAGACTGGAAAAAATCTGAGGTTCTGGCCCATGGCTTAGAAATTTATATTCTTTGAACAACTGATCAGGATGGTTCCCTCATGATATTATACACAATCACAGAATCACAGAATGGTTGGGATTGGAAGGGACCTCTGGAGAACACCTAGCCCAACCCACCTCCTAAAGCAGGTTCACCAGAGCAGATCATACAGGAATGTGTCCAGGTAGGGTTTGAATGTCTCCAGGGGAGACTCCACAACCTCTCAGGGCAGCCTGTTCCAGGGCTCTGGCACCTTCAAAGGAAAGAAGTTTCTCCTCATATTCAGATGAAACCTCCTGTGCTTCAATCTGTGCCCATTGCCCCTCATCCTATCATTGGGCACCAGTGAAAAGAATCTGATCTCATCCTCTTGACACCCGCCTTTGAGATATTTATAAGCATTGATAAGATCCCCTCTCAGTCTTCTCTTCTCGAGGCTGAACAGACCCAGCTCTCTCAGTCTCTCCTCATAAGAAAGATGCTCTAGGCCCCTAATCATATTCATAGCCCACTGCTGGACTCCTTCCAGTAATTCCTTGTCCTTCTTAAACTGGGGAGCCCTGAACTGAACGCATTACTCCAGATGTGGCCTCACTAGGGCAGATTAGAAGGGGAGGAGAACCTCCCTCGACCCGCTGGTTTACCTTTAAAAACTCATGCCACAAAACTGGCTTGCATGGCCTCAGGCAGAAACAAGCCCACATTCTTTTTGAATAAGTTTTAGACTATTAGCATACTCTGGCAGTATCTAGTTAATCACTGTGAGGTAATGAAAAGTTTCTGTCCTATGGGAACTTAAAAAAAAATCTCATTCAAATAGAACAAAGCAATAGTGTGGATCGATGTTAAACTGCAAGTAGCCTAACAGTTACTCAGTGCTTCTGAACAGTGAAAGAAAATACCAAAAAGCTGATTGCAAAGTGACATTTGTGAGTAGGAAAGTGAGTTTTCATCCTATAGAGCTGCTAAATTTAGATCCAAATGAGCAGTTTTATGGGTTTTATACTGAGATTATTACCAGTGGACAATTTTTGCAGTCGTAATCCATGTTTGGTTTATTACAATCTGATTTTTTTTGGGGGAGAGATAGAGGGCAGGGGAGGGTGTTGTTGTTGTTGTTTGTTTGCTGCTTTTTTGTTTTCCTTTCTCTATAAGAAAGTGGTTTAACATATAACTTCCTGAGCATGAACATCTTTGATCTGTGGAATAAAAACTGAGGGGAGCTCAAATCTTCTGTCTGTCAGGTAGCTCAGATCTGAAAGATTAAGACAATAACAGCATTACTGGAAAATGATTTTTTCTTTCATTAACTGAATGCATCACACTGGACATTGGAGTTTATTTCCCTTCAGAGGACTGAAGAATTCACCGTGTAAGAATCATTTCCAGCAAGATGTTAGTTGGTGGTACTAAATGTGTTTTACTGCTGGACTGTTGCTGATTTAATGGACCTTTCTATCTGTTGGCAGGAGATATTAATACCATAATGATAACAGGATCTACTAATCCATATATTTTTGTTGGAGGGATTGAACAAAATATTTCTCTTTTTTTTTTTTTTGTTTTTTGTTTTTTTTTTTTTTCAGTTTTGCTGCATCTACATTATACTTACAAGGAATTTAAACACCTGAGATTGAACGATTTGTCCCGTATTTATAGATTATTTCCCTGGACAAAATTGGGATTTCATAGAAATTTTAATTGTTGCAAAGTTTAGAGATAATGATTTCTTAAGTATCTACTAATTCTAGCCAAAGATATGGTGGTGGGAAATTAGGTCCCATTTACAGTTATTGACTAGTTACTTGCTTTACAGACTTTGGCAGTTTGAGAGACTTGTAGGCATAGAACAAATCTTCTACTTAGACCGCTTCTTACAGGCATTTCCAAATGAATTCCTCAAATACAGTGCATAAAAGACATAGCAGATGAAATAAATAAGAAGGTTTAACAACAATTGAAATTAAACGACTAGCATTATGTCATTTAGATTAGATTTAGTCTGTATGAAATACTTCTTACTGATGAGGCCTGGCAACTTGAGAATATTATATATTCAGCATAAATTAAAAATAGGCAGTAAAGGTTTAGTGACAAAATAAATTTCTATTAGCAAGTACTAAATATCTGCCCCTAACTAGAAAAGGTTAAGGTTCTTAGAGATAAATTTTGAGAAGGCTTATATGAGGTTGTTATGTTTATTGTGCACTGTTTATCTTGTTTACAAGGCAGTTCATACAAAGGTAGCTAACAGAAAAGCCTGGTCACACAACAGACTATCTGAAATGAACATATCCAATTACTATAGAAAAGATCCTACTTCCATATTTTTCTGTTGTCTTTCCCTTTAACATCACTCATTAAGGCTCTTTTTCTTCTAGTGGATCTCCCTTATGTTATAGAATAGTCAATACCTCATGGAAAGTACATCTGGTTATTATTTTTCTGCCTTCTCTGGAAAGCTTACAAAGTTGAGATGCTGTGAAAACGTGATTTTGACAAAGCATATGTAACTTTTCTCCTTTCGTACCGTACTAATTTTTTCCAAGCACTGTTTATTTTCCTAAGCCAGATTTTGCAGTCAGAGCCTCTTCAGCAAAAAGGAGAGTTCCATCTACAGCTGCAGCCCTCAAATACAGACCCCCAAAACTTTGGGGTAGCCATCGTGTTTGTTCCCATTACTAAAACAAGAACTCTTCAGACAGTAAGTAAAGGAAACAGAAAAAGTTCCAGAGAGCCTTCAAAATGAATGAAAATGAGCAAACAAACAATTTTGATATGTGTACGTATATATATATATATATACACATATAATTTTTTTTTTTTTCCCCCCAATCTACTAACAAGATGAGGATTAAAAAATCCAGGACTCAGTGCACAGCACCAAATTCAAGAGAATCAAACAAATAGTTCCAAGGAAAACAGAGAGTTCAAGCTCAATTGTCTTCTGGCAGGCTTTAGTACCCACAAGTGCATGATGCTTTTGGGGGATTCTAGAAAACTGCCAAGTCACAGATCAGGATGTCAGGGTGAAGAGACTCCTTTTCCCTTTCCTCAGAAGTGTATGCAGCCCTGTTCCTGGCTACAGCCTTGTAATGCTAAGTAACTTCTTGTCACAGTTTGTTGTAGTGCTTCATGAACATTAAGCCACTGAAGTCTCACGTCAGAACCACATCGTTCTGGGGAAGCTATTCCTCATCTAAATTTCCATCCTTAGTGCAATTCACTGACTGAACTCTTTTACTGTTGTGGAGGCTACAATTGCTCATGCAGGTGCTTATACACTCCCAGGAGTCCAGCTGGTCCACACAGGTGATACAGAGTATCCCTATGTAGTTTCCCATAGAAATAAATTTTTATTGTAATTATAATAATTTTCCCATGGTATGAAAGCATCATCTAACATTTATTTTTTATTTATTGCAGGGTTTATTGTGGAAGTCACATATGAAATTCCAAGAAAGGCAGGTTTGATCTTCAATATTATCTTAAATTAAGGATAGTTTGCTTGGTAAGAATAAAATGAATTGGTGAAAAGTATGTCAACTCAAGACGTAAATTCTACAGTTTCCATATTTTCATTCTATAGGCAGAAATCTAAGGAACTTCCTGAAAAAAAATAGTTAAGACTGTTTTATAAGTAACTACTGTTCTCATCCTCATGAGACTGAAGGTTAGGAAATCTTAGTTTGAGTTTCTGTTTTGTGTAATTCCTTGTGAGAATTACATAGTTCTAGTTTACTTAGACAAGTCACTTGGGCTGGATTCATTCCACATGTCTTTAGGCAGTTGACTGAAACATCTCTCTCCATGGAAGGAGAAAAGGATGCAAAATCTCTGTTATGGTGGCTTTCTTCAGGAAGAAATGAAAGACTCAGAATACTCAGAGAAAACCTCTCAAGTTCAGTTAACACAGTACTTACCTGGAGTCTGAAGTCACACGTGTCTATAGGTAGACTAGATCCTTGCTTGTGAATCTCTTGTTAAGTGTTGGCATAATTGTGTTTTAAGTAGTATGATGGGTTTAGTATTAGCAAGTTTCTGCAAATCTGTGAAATTTGTCAGAGCCAGGAAGAAAGGAACACTTCTTGGAGTGAGAAAAAGTTCCTGATAACAGAGCCATTGGGGTGAATTTCATCTCACTTAAACTCACATGTCTTCAGTGCAGATACCTCAGTCAAAGTTAACCCAGATTTCTTTGTAACCAGTAGAGTACAATAAGCACTAGAATGCTAACTTTTACATACATGAAGTTAAAATAGTGAATGTCAACCCCATACTTCAGCTTTACTGTCAGAGGAGAGAAAGGAAGACACCCTAAGGAGACATGCTGTACCTTGAAATGTGTATCTAAAATTATTTTATCTAATTACTTTTTGTAGGTGGTCCTCTTAATTGACAACATACGTAACTCAGAGAATTTTTGAGGTGATAAAGTTTCAGATTCCTAAAGTTAAATGTGTCCCACTAACTTAACGTGTCAATATTTATTTCACTGCACTGACTGATATTAGTCTCTACAGGGCACAGAACTTATTCATAAAGTGCTAATTGCCACCAAGACCACTCTTCCTGCAATGTCTTTCTTGCGTCCTTTTATCAGTTACCTATCAATCTGTTCACCAGACTGAGGGCTTCTCCATAGATCCAGAAACTGGACTTTTCCTTAGAAGCTGAACAAAACCAATATCTCCCCCAGAAAAATCAATTAAACTGTTTTGAACATCTGGCTAATTTACACTTTAAACAAATATAATATTCAAGAAAATACCTTGTTAATAAAAGGAAAACTGACTCCTTTGGTTCTTCAACTACTTTCAATTCTATCTCTGTTGCAGTACTCTCTCTGTGGGTGAAAGTATAATTCGTGAACCATCCTGTTCATACATTGTTGTCTTATTGATTTCACTGACTGTGATGTCAAACATTTCAAATCTGCGTAAAGTGGAAATATAAAACATTCATTGAATATCATTTATTTTATCTAGGAATATTCCTCAATAAAATAATAGTTTTCCAATGATCTGTACATGGAATTGCCATACTATGTGATAATACTGTATTAGCCATTTATCTGACCTCAAAATGATGTGCATGAAAGGCCTTAATATGATATAAGTGGTAAATATGACAAAGCAGTGAACTTTGTGAGGCCATTAAATTGTTAGGAATAGCATTTTAAAGAACTCTGCCCAGGAGAGGTATCATTTGTTACTTCCTGGAGCTAATGATCTCATGTCACAGATAAACTAGGTTATAATCTGTTCTTATGACTCAAGAGAAATATCTAAGAAAATACAAATAAATCATGACCACTGTCAGGTCATTTACCAGAGCATTCCTTGAGAGTTTAGTAAAACAAACAAACAAACAAACAAACAAAAACTAAAAAAAAACCCACCAAACCTCAAGGCATTTTCTGGTAGATGGCTAGATGGCTAAGGGCTATCCCTTTTTGAGCACACAGTTCTAATTCTTGTCTTTATGACACTGTTTTGATCCCTAACTATAGCTGGGTAACAATAATGCCCTGACTTCTCCTAATAAGGATTTCTTGCTCTATTATAAGAATTCTGAAAGTAACTGGGAGATTTCAACCAGCCACTTGCTAAGTAACTTCATTCAACTACATAATTACACATTAAAATAAAAGCCTCTCTTGTACATACTTTGTGGCTAATCTACACCCATGATCCTCTTAATATTTTTAGAAGAGTGTGACAGAGAAATAGTAGTTATTTTGAACAGCTTTGAGGATGTAGTCTTAAGTTCTACCTTTTGCAAGCATAAGCAATTCCTTCCAACGAACAGAGCCTATTTACGAATAACCAGACTATACTATACTATGTATATATATATATCTGTTATATATAAATATATCATACAACGGTATAAAAGCATAGATGAATACATAGATATATACATAGATATAAAGCTTTGATGATTACAGATTTAGGGCTAACATGTCAAAAAGGTTTGTAAAGCCAAGACAGTGGATTGTTTGATTACTGACTGTGGAGAAGGAGCGGACCAGGCACTTATTCCTTACACAGAGTAGAATCACCTCAGTTTCTTTGGAAAAGAAAGAACTGAGGATAATCAGCACTCCATACCAAGAAGTGTGCGGAACTCTGTGTATACACCATAGTTCAGAGAAGCATCTCAGTTCAAGATAACACTTAAACACCTGAAGAAACGCAGGCACAGATGCTAATTTGCCTTAAGCTTCTGTTTAACGTTTTGCTAAATACGGACATCTAAGTATGAATGGTTAATGGTTCCACAATAAATAGGATTTAGTGGATGAACAGGTCATTTCAGGCAACAAGCTGGTTTCCCTATACCTTACTGCATGGTGGAAATCAGGGGTGAAAATATTTCCAGGCAGTGTGTGAATAGATCAGATCCAATTTCCCTTTTGTTTATTCAGTTTTATTTGGTGGAGAAGTGCAGTGGCTATTATCAGAGCAACAGAATGGATTAAGCAGTTGTATTTAAAATACAGTTGCTAATGATGTTGCTGACCAGGAGTGGATAGGAAAGATTAAGAGAGGACAGAGTGAAGGAAAAAAAGAGAAGAGCTGAAACATGGGAGTAGGTATCCAGTCTGGGCACATAGCTCAACTCTGTGCAGCCGACTGTGTAACTACAGTTGTCACTGTCACTTACAGGTATGTCCCTACCATTACTATTTTCCTGCTTATACCCTGGAGGATATAGTTTACCATGATTTCAGGGAAAGTTTATTGTTCTCTGTACTAACATTATAAAAACATTTAGTCTTACCCAAGTAATTCATTATTTCCCCTCTAAGTAATTTTTATCCAGGCAAATACTGATTACTCCATGCTACTCCTAAAACTCTAAAAACAAAATTTCTTTTCTTGACTACAGTTTCCAATTTCTTCTTCTTAATTTATTTCTGTCTTTTCTAAACAGTGGGAAAATGTGAACCTACAGCTCCAGTCATAATTGCCCTTCCATATTTTTTTTTATTCTTCTTTCATTATCAAATTTCACGTTCCCTCAGTTTAAGTTACTATCTTTCACTTCTGTAGCTGTTCTATCTTCTCCATAGCCTAAATAATTGATGCACATCAGTCACCTGTTTAGCAGATCATACTTCGATTCATGTCTTCCTTCTCACTTAACATCTGCTTCTACTTGCTTTGATCTCTTTTGCACATTTTAGTGAATTAATGTTTTGGTTTTCTGTTTATTCCCTGTATTTATTCTGGAATACTGAACTGACAGTTTGAAGTCCTTTTATGCAGTATTTCCCCTTGTGATTTTAGAAGTTCCACAACATCTTAAAGGAAATTCCAAAATTTCACTGTATTCTTGTCCTTTATTTTCCAGTTACACTGAATTTAATAAACAGCTCAAATTAATCTCCCTTGAAATGGAGTGCCTTAATTACAGACCATTTAATTCAGATTTGTGTTTACTGCTTCCAATGTTGTTTTTTTCTGAATAGCTCTTTTGAAACTTCTTTGCTTGTAACTGAAGCCAAGTCTAAGATAGCTCAGAATGTTAGGATGCAATTTATCTTAATTGTAGCAGACATCCAAAATATCTACTATACAATGAGATTGATTTTTTTTTTCCAGAAATTACTTTTACTCAACACTGTCTGTCCAAGGATTGTAGCATAACAAGCCTAAACATTGGCAATTTATAGTGTAATTTAAACAAATTAGTCCTCTTGCTGCTTATCCCAAAATCTGGTGAATATTGCTATCATCAGAAAGAATTCACCAATTGGCTCTCCTTTGTATTTTGCATGTTTAGCCTCATCTAATACGTGATCTCACAGCATCCTTTCTCACAAAACACATAAAAAATAATTCAATGTCTAGCAATAGTCTTTCAAGTGTTATATGGACACAACCTTTTTTCCTTAGTACACAGTGCATCCAACTGAGCATCTCTAAGAGCCAACAAAGCCCTTGCTTAACTGCTGAGAGTGATAGATGTCCAAAGAGGCTTCTAAGGCAAAGGGATTAGGACCTTGTCAGACTGTGTACACAGTAGAGATTGTTGATGTCTATGGGAAGTGATAGTGGCCAGTGTTACAAGGAATGTCTGATTTATACCATATGTCATGAGCACTTCTATCCGAAGAACTGCAGGCTTTTCTATCTATTATTTCTACAGGGTTGTTCAATAGTCATCTTCTGTCCAAAGGCACACTTTCGTCCCTATTCCCTTGAGAACTGTTTTGAAGCCCGCTCTGTATGTTTCCTCAAGGTTTTCAGAAACAAATTAAGTTTTATAAAAAAGAAAAGGTGCTGCTACAGAAAAATAACAAAAAGTTTGTATTTCAGTTTGTGTAGGGCTAAGTGTGTTTGGATTTATCTCCCACTTTGCAGACTGTATCAAAGTAAGTGGCTTTGGGTCAGGAAAGTAGAAGCATTGTGAAAAATATCTGTGTTCTACATACAATAGAAATGCCAGAATAACTCCATGAAGACAAACAGTGCTTGGTGTCTGTATCTGTGCTGTAAAAGCTCTGAAGGGAAAACTCTGTCATGGCCATGTCGAGGTAAGTGTTGTTTTGAGGGGGATGAGCAGATAGAGGTTTCTAAGCATTTCTGTCATCTTGTGAGACAAAGTTCTGCTTATGCTATTTATCGTGCATTTCACTCGTAGATATCTATGACCAGGACAGAGTCCCCAGGTTGCTGCTAAATGAGCCTGAAATAGGAAGTCATTAGCTTGGATGCAGAACTGTTATTTTAAATTCAGACTGTTTTTCAGACCCAAGCCAGTGTCCATACAGTGCTCATCATTCTGTCTTAAACAAATCTTCTCTCATGTGGCCCTGCACAGTATACACACATCTGATCTCATCCATATACTCTGTAGGGAGATCGGGATCCAAGAGATATCAGGGTATTTATCACTAGTCGACTTTGTTTTTTAGTTCCTTGGTGACTGAATTCAATCCAATGATAAATTCAAAGGATAGGGCCAGGGAAATCAGAAGAAGAGGAGTAGGAGGAAGTACTTCTTGTGGAGAGTCATGGATAGAAATAGGTGACCTTAATGAGGACAAGTAAGTACTCAGCAGATCCAAAATGAAATGAAGACTTTGTACCATAAAAAGGTGGGGGAGGATGAGAATGATTAAAGAGGGCTGGGATGGAGAAGGAGGAGAGGTAAAAAAGAGAGGCCTACACGTCCAGGCTTCTGCAGAAAGACCTCATCAAGACCTTCAAGCCTTATTCCTTTTCAAATGTCCTCATCCAGTAAAGCATCTTAGTCTGCAAACTGTCTCATTCCTTGTCCTTATGCGTTTAATGCCACTGAATATTAAACAAATTAAACAAATAAATCCCTTCTAAAAAATCTTTTCATACATCCTCCACATCCTGGCATCCTGCTTACTCTTGGTGTCTCAGTGCCGTTGACCTTGCAGTCTTTTTACTCTCTTGACCCCAAACCACCATTGCTACAGATGCAAAATTGAGCTATCTTTTTCAGGAATCTCTAAGTTGGGCATAATAGCAAGACAGCTGTGAAGTTTTTGCTGAATCACATCTAAAAGATTCTGCAAAAAAAATAACAAGTCCTTAGTATCCAAAACAACTCAATTGCTTCTGCCATTGTTTTCCAGATCAAACTGAGACAAAAATTTTTAGAAGAAAACCATATACTTTTTCAGCTTATAGAAACTGTATACCTCAAGAAGCTTAAAAAAAAAAAAAAAAAAAAGCATTGAAGGGACTCATCATTTTGGCTTTAAATGAGGTTCACATTGCTCTTTGGTTTTCTAGTACAAGAGATTAAGACTATTTCCAAGGTGATTTTTGTTTTTAGAAATCTTAAACTTAGAAAAAATCAACTTAGTTTGAAATTCAAAGTGTGTTTTAAGTAAGTTCTTTCAAATAAGTGTTAAAAATGTGTGTTTTCACATGGATACAAAGTCAATCAAAATATAGAGAAATTAGAATTTTCCATTTTGGCAACATCAAATCCGAAGGCAAAAATTGAAAGACTTGTTCCTACACAGCACATGGTATTCTATAAATACTCCAAAAATTATATGTAAAACCAACCACATTAATTTAATTATAGATCTTTTCAGATTCTCATCTTCGTTATTCATTCATGGTGACTATGTAAGAAACATTTTTGCAGGACTTTAAACTGAATGTATATTAAAGTTAAAATAATTATCAGAGTATCCTGTCATAGAATGGACAAGTCATTTTTATAAGAATGTCATATATAAGCTACCGTGAAATATTTTGATTCAAATTAATTTCCAACTTGTATTTCAGGAAACTGTTCTGAAGTACATATTTTTCAAGGTATTAGAAATGTAGAATACATTTTTCATTGTTTAGCATCCTCTTGTATGTTTCCTGAATAAATCAATACATAAAATGAATAGGAAAGATTACATACAATTTTACATTCCATAAACACTAGTTAATTATGCACATGCCTTCTCAATTAGTCTGAAACCAGGAAACCTTAACTGGTTGTCATGTTCAATAGTGAAGCATGCTGTTCACATATTAAACATTAGAGAGTTATCAGGATATTTCGTTATTTTGTTTTGATTCTGTTAAATATATAGAAAATTTGCTTTTTCTTCAAAATTTTTTTGGGGGTTAAGTTTCTGCTCTTTTCACTTCTCTCCCCTCGTTGTCCAGTTGCTGAGTGCCTTTGTCTATCATCACATTAACTTCTATCAATATAGCTGGCTTTAGGGGCATGGTGAAATCAGTTCAGAAAAAGACTGAAACTTGCCTAGAGGTCTGTTCAGCAGGAAGATCCACAATGAATCCTCCTAACAGAACTAAGGGGTGATATGGGATGGAAGACTACGTACAGTGGCCATGCCATTAGAGAAATATCTATGAACACGAGAGACATGTCTAGTCATAATTCAGGACTTAAGCCTTGCTTCTGGACACTGATGTGTACTGCTATTCAAATAGCCTGTCTGTCATTTCATAAGGACATCAGGCCATGGGCTGAATCTCTTATCTACCAGTCCCAGGCATCCTGAAGGCCATAGAAGGTCTCAAACATTATGGTATTTCAATGAGTGGGCACAAAATCTAAGACCTACTGTGAGAACACAATGATTCAGGATTAGAGTTCAGTTTAAAACTACAAAATTTAGCTGTACATCTGCAGCATAGGTCTCTACATGCATGGAGACATGTCTAAGCTCCCATTTATCCAATGCATGCTAGCTGTCTAAACTCCCATTTAGTGAACGGATGGTTAGTCAACACAATTAGTAGATCCAGACACCAATGTACTTCACTCTAAGGCAGGCTCCTAGAGTTCACTTCAGTTGCCTGAACACATGTCCGATGCTATTTGAGGTACCTTAGAGTATCACTCTGGCTTTCAGGTGCCTGTTCAGAGTACGTTGTTATACTATGTCATCTTGTGGCATATCTACCACGCAGGTTTTTTGGATGTCTCATATTACAGTGAATGTGGGCTACTGAATTTGAACCCCATTACCAAGTCAGCTGAATCTGTGCATTTATTGACTTTAACTCTCCATAAACTGCCCTAGAGCTTATACACCTAGTACCCATGTAGATAAATAGATGAACATATGTAAATTCAGAAGTTTTTATCTCAGTCCTAGTGTAGACATATTTGTGATGAAATTTACCCCTGCATTGTACATAGTACATTAATTTAGGGAGTGAAGTCATCCTAAGAAATTCTTCACACCTGTTATGCTGAGACAACTGCTTGAGTCTGAAGTAGAAGCAGATGGCAGCAATGGCCTGGGTTAAAAATGGTCCTTTGTTTCAGAGAGCTACTTTTAATCTAGATTGTTTCAGTCTTCTGGTTCACCAGCATGACCAGACAAACTGCTGTGTTTCCACAACTGAAGAAGTGGCAAATCACTTCAGTGGTACAGGAATGATAAACCAGGGAAGTGAAGGGGGTTGACATTTCTCACAGTTGTTTTGCTGCTGAAGTCAGTATAACTATTCCTCTAGAAACTGGAGGTTTTATTTAAAAAGTGTTCCCACTTTAGTAAGCAGATCCCAGGATACTTAGAAAAATGAAATCCTTGAAGAGAAAATAAGTGCTGATGAAATGTTAACAATAGATTTTGTTCAGATTTCACTCGTGCAGAACAATTTTCTAGTACAATTGTATGATGCAGATCTTGCATCAATATGACAGTTGGTATTCAGAGACCTACACATGCTTGAAGGCTGATAGTACTCTCTTGAGAGTAAAAAAGAGTCATTTAGATGAGATCACAAATGACTAAATCAGTTTGATAGTCTAAACCTGATCTTAAAGGAGTGAGTTACCACTTCTTACCTCTTCCCTTCTGCTTATTCTGGGTTTCATTTGAGCTCAAAGTGGATTTTTTTTTTTTTTTTAATTTCACTCGGCTTTAATAACAGAGTTCACAGCACAGAGGATGCTGAGAAGTACCAGAGGACTTTGAGGAATAACACCACATGGATCACAGAGAAAAGGGACAATGGAAAAATAAACCCTACCTTTTGGTGGTAGAGGACTGTCTATTTCACTTACCACACCCACAACACTTGTGCAAGGCAGAGACTGAGAATGTACAGCCAACACAAATAGAAAGATAGAAGTGCATATGCAGAAGCTGAAGTTCCACAGTAATTTCAGGCCAATATAATTGCAGGTAATTGCTGATTGGATGGTAATTTTCTTGCTGTTAACTGCAGCTGCACATTCACGCCCTTTATTTTGGTCCTACATGGACTGATATTTGATGTGGAACTGGCTGAATGGTCACACCCAGAGAGTAGTGATAAATGGCACAATGTCTGGATGAACACCCGTGACAAGTGGTGTCCCTCAGGGGTCCATGCTAGGACCAGTGCTGTTTAATATCTACATCAATGACACAGACAGTAGGATCGATTGCACTCTAAGCAAGTTTGTGGATGACACCAAGCTGAGTGATGTAGTTGACATGCCTGAGGGATTGAATGCCATCCAGAGGGACATGGACAAGCTTGAGAAGTGGGCCCATGTGAACCTCATGAGGTTCAACAAGGCCAAGTGCAAGGTCCTGCACCTGGGGTGGGGCAACCCCCAGTATCAATACCGGCTGGGGTATGAAGGGATTGAGAGCAGCCCTGTGGAAAAGGATTTGGGAATACTGATGGATGAAAATCTGGACATGAGCTGGCTAAGTGCACTTGCAGCCCGAAAGGCCAATTGTATCCTGGGCTGCATCAGAAAGAGTGTGTCCAGCAGGTTGAGGGAGGTGATTCTGCCCCTCTACTCCACTCTTGTGAGACCGCACCTGCATCCACCTCTGGAGCCCTCAGTGCAGGAAGGACATGGATCTGTTGGAGAGGGTCCAGAGGAGGCCACCAAGATGATCAGAGGGCTCAGCACCTCTTCTGTGAAGACAGACTGAGAGAGTTGGTGTTGTTCAGCCTGGATAAGGAAAGGCTCCAAGGAGACCTTATTGTGGCTGTTCAGTACTTAAAAGGAGCCTATAAGAAAGATGACGACAGACTTTTTAGCAGAGCCTCTTACAAGACAAGGAGTAATGGTTTTAAAGTAAAAGAGGGGAGATTCATGCTATGGACATGAGGAAGAAATTTTTTACAATGAGGATGGTGAAACACTGGCCCAGGTTGCCCAGAGAGGTGGTTGATGCCCCATCCCTGGAAACATTCAAGGCCAGGCTGGAAGTTGAAGATGTCCCTGCTCATGGCAGTGGGGTTGGACTAGGTGACCTTTGAAGGTCTGTTCCAACCCAAACTATTCTGTGATTCTATGATTTTATGGAGTAAAGAAGCACTGAAATAGAGAAAAGGATTAAACTGGAAATGTATAATGTATTTTTCTAAAATACATTTTATTATGGAGGAGTTCACTGAACTGACTCATTGCATGGCTATATAAGCATAATGCTGATGCTTAGACAGTGGTAAGTATATGTGCTTGAATGCAGAACATCAGACTGGATTGGTGTTTCTTTTTCCAGAGCACCTAACAAAAGTACAATTTAAAGTGACCGTGACAAGTGGGGAAAAAAAAATTAAATTGCAGTCTGCAGTTGTAACCTTGGTTGTTTACCTACCTGGCAACACTTTGGGTCTACTTCTCTACTCACTTAACTCGCTTATAACAGTTGCTGTGTGCCATGGTTTCCTTGTCTGGCTGCTCAAAACATGAGGCCCTATGACCATACTTTACCAGAAGGTGCCATGCCTGTAAGAGTCAGTCCAAAGAACAGTATTTGCCTGAACATCACCATCAGGGACTTGGAGAACAGATGCCCTGATAGAAAGAGTTGTACAAGGACTTGGAGAGAGGCCTGCGGGAATTGTGTTGTACAGGTCTCTCTGACCTGGGTGCTACAGGTAACTATAGCTGAAGATGGATTTCACCTACCAAACTTGCCCCCACCTTCTAAAAAGAATTGTGTCTCTCTGACCTGAGGACAATAGCTGCTGTCCAGAAGATGGATTTCACCTGCTGCCTCAGCCAAATTTGCCCCCACCTCCTCCCTGTTACTAAGGCCAATGAAGAAGAGCATGTGCAGAGGCTCACTGAGGGTCTTGAGGTCACCCAACGGACCAGTAAGAGACCCCTGAACGTGAGGGAATGCAGGTGCAGAGAGGTTCTGGCAAGCGAAGTGGGGACTCTTCAGGCCTGTGCAGTTAACCCTGGATTGCAAAACAAAGGCGGAGATCGCCCTCAATCCATGGGAACGAGGCAGGGTGAAGAAGCATAAAAGATGATTGCCAACTGGACATTGTTGCAATCTCCCCACTGAAGGATCACAGATCACAATGCAGACCCAGCAGGATGCTGTACGGGACCTGAGACTGTAGGGATGCCTTTGGAACTCGTTGGTGGTAGCCTATCCTTTTCCACCCTTTTCTTTTTCTTTCCTTTTTCTCCACTTTCTCTAACACATGCTGCTTTACAGGCAAGATAATAAAGCAACACTATTTGAATTATAACCCCTTGGCATTTTGGTTGCCTTAATTTTGCGTTTCGAGATCAAGGTAAACAAACCATCATGAGTCCATCACCGAATGGACCGTGACAATGCCCTACGACTGCCCACAGCTGCTGCAAACACAGACATTCTCTCTCTTAACCTTCTCCTATTCCTGCTTGCTGTATCTGTTGCTCTTTCTCAAGTACTGAAGGAAACTGGTTACACAAGATGGAGCTGGGTAAACCTTTACTCCAGGCAGGCAGAGGAGGGAGTTGTGCCCACCTATAGCAACCAGTATGATAGGAAGACTATATTCTTACAACCTTCCTGTGTTCCACCAAGGCAAAGGCCACATAAATGCCACCTTCAGTAAATTCTGCTGGTGAAACCACAACTGATGTCCATTGGAACAGAGATAACTTTAGCCACAGTTAGTTTGTTACAATTAAATGCTTTTCCTTTACTAACAATAGAAATGTGTACCTTGATAAAACCGTAGCTAATTCCAATAAGACTAAATGTAAAGCAGCAGCTGAATCCATTCAGACTGCATCATAATGTATACCTTCAACTCCACAAAGATGAAGAGAAAACAGAAAATCCTTTAAAACCTCATCAACATGTTCTGTTTACATTAGTAAAAACTGGATGGATATCTAAATGATTCTGTTTAAACATTCAAAAGAAAACTCTGTTTTTAAATGATTTCTGACAATCTATATTGAGAGAAATAACTAAAGGGAAAATTCTAGTTGTGTGAATTCTAGTCTATAACTCTGTTGAAGAGGGCAATATAGGCATTAACTAAACTTTTCTCAAAATTTATCATATTATTTATAACACATGGTTTTAATTCAATGTACTACTTGAGTGTATGCATTAAATTATATTATTTTACTTTGAAATCGTTACTTAGGAAATATTCTGCAAACAACAAACAGATAAAACGTACCATCATCTGTCTATAGATTTGAGTCAACATTAATAGCTTTGAGGGTAAAAACTGCTCTCTGTGTAAAAGATATAAACTGCTCTTCTAGAGAGGAAGGTTGCTAAGAGATGAATTAGCTACATGACTGTGCTATTCATTGAAATCCTGCATTCACTACTGCAACAAGAAAGACGTCTTTTGCCACTTAAGTCTCTCAACTACAATATTCTTTATTTAAATTATGAACTAATGGCCTGCATAATTTCATTTATTAAAACCCCTGTTTCCTATTGCAGATTATGACACTGAAAAGGAGCAGTTATCGAGGCTCCAACACTACAGACATGGTCTGGAGTTTGGATTTCTAAAGAACGATGAAGCTGAAGGTAAAGCCTTAGACTTGTGTAACTAGATGTCTTTACCACAATGGGCTGAATTCTCAGTCAGAAAACCAAGGTGTAGCAAGCAAAAATTTTAGAAGTATCTTTTACTCTCTGTCTGCTGTAATTAAAAAAGTATTCAAAGGAAGAAAGCCCATAATAGAAACTTAATTAACGTGAAAAAAAAGAAAATTAAACGTGTTACTTAAATCCTCAGTATTCAAGTGAACTATCTGCTTTTAATCAAGATCTTTATGCATTAATGGTAAACTTAACACAGTACATGTATTAAAAGGATATTGAGGAAGGATAAACCTTCCTGCTTGACCATTGATTTCTTCATCTGGTTATGAAGATTAAAAATTAATATTTTTATCAAATATATTCCTTTTAAGATATAGCTCCAAAAGGGTTCCAGATTTTAAACTACTCGGAAAAATACTTTTCCTATGTATATAGGTAGTATAGGAATAACCATTTTATTTGGTTACAGTTATTTTTGTACTTGGTCTTGAATTCATAGAGCTATGTGGACTCTTTCTGGTGTCCAGTCTATCCTTTCTCCGTTTATTTTAACCGCTGCTGCTGACAAACAGGAGGTAAAACTTAAATTAGTACATTTATCCATAATCTAAAGTCCTTTCTGATAGATCTTATATGCTGGACTATGGAACAGGCACAAGCCTATTAAAAGATATGGCCACGTTCCCCAAAAGTGATAGCTGGAGAAGAGTGCTTCAATTTGCTCTTAGTGTTGCACTGTTGAAGTGTCATGTTGCGTTAATGCAGTACAGTTTTCTGTTGTTTCCCTGACACCAGATGTCATATGGATCTTGGAGTGCAAGAGGTCATACTATGGCCTAAAATGTGAGATGTCATCACCAAACTGGGGAGACATGGAAGCACTGAACCTTATGTTTGAAGAATGACCTGCAAGATATCTAGACCACTTAAAGGCAGGGGAGACTGCACTAAAAAGACTGTAGTTGCATTAAAACGAGTGGCTACAATGAAACTAAGCCACTTATCTTGATGAATCTGGATGATATCACTGTCTCAGATTGATGTTTGGGGTATCTCCAGTGATACAGTTTCAATTGCATGTTTATTTAAGTCTGGCACATGTATGTTCAGGTTCTGCTTAGCTGTTTTCCACTGTACAGATGCTATAACTATGTTCCATGACCGTGCATGTGCTGAACAATGTGTTATGACAGAGGCTGTCCTTTTATAGAGGTTGTCCTTTGACAGACATTGTCCTTTCTAATCATCATTATTGACACTTTCTACAAGGCTATTTGCTTCATGACATTCTTTTGCCTTTGGCACACTGTAGTGAAGAGTTGAACTGTGTGATTTGATTTCACAGGTGACTGTAAATACTGTATATTGTAGCTGGTAGAGAGGAAGGCTGCTGGTTTGCCTATCTTGGCTGCTGTGATCAGGGCTGGGGAAAACCATAGAGAGGGATCAGGAAACTGACTTCCTGCCAAATAACTGGACACAATAACCTGGGAAATATGGACAAGAAATAGGAAAAGCACAGGAAACAGTGAACCATCACCACTGCTAGAAACTGGTGGATACCTTGCTGGGGAAAAGGACTGGCATCCAGAAACAAGGCTACAGAATGCCTTGGAGCTGACTAAAATACAGAAAATTCATAGGAAACTAGTTGGAGTGTCCTGGAGTTTATATAAACCCAGAAATCCACTGAAGGCTGCTAGGAAGGCAGACTTGTGGAGGAAACCTCCCCTGAAAAGGCACAGGTGGAAGGAGCAAGATTGTTGTAAATACTTTGTTTAGGATTACTCCATAACTGAAACTTGCAGTCCTGTTTTCTCTTCTTCAAGGTTCTGTTGTTCCAGTGTGTGTGTTCTAATGAAATATTGTGCCTAATGATATTGACATAGTGTATATTGCTGAGATACAGAGCCTGATGATGTGCCCACATTAAAAAAAAGAAATATGAATGGCTTTCCAACTCTGTCTTAGCATTCATTACTGTTCCTAAATTTCTAGTATGGTTTGTAGGATATGCACGGTGATATTGGATTCCTTTAAATAAGGAATCCTTATTCAGGACTTCAAGTAGGAAACCTTTCATCTAGGTAAAGTAACAACCTGAATCAGAAGAATGCATATAGGTAGCTTCTTTGTGTCCAGGTCATTACATTCCTGATTTACTTTGCTCCTAATCCTTCATCTTTGTATTCCTTGTATTTTACAAAGAGAGATCTTGTTCATGTTACTATTGCTCCCCACCCCCCACAATTTTTGTAAGAAGTAAATTAATTTTAATAAATCTTTCAGGAGCTCTACAGATTCCAGCTGAAGTGAGATTGTACCTCTGTCTTTTTTGCTATTACTGTTATGGTTATGTGGAAATCTCAGTTTCTACTTCATTTTCTCTATCCCAGTGTGATGTTTTTCTGGAAGACATATTACTTGCTAGTGATCTCACTTTCACACAGAAAGTTCTAATTCTAAATTAACTTTTCCGAAATAATTCCTTACAAATATTATATTTTTACTCTAAAAATATGCTATTGTGTATATTGTATTCATGTGACAAACAACATACATATCTGCTCCATTCTGAGCCAAAAAAAGGGTCACTAAGTATGTTAGTTACATATCGACAGCTAAGTGTTACTAATAGTCTCAAATTGCTCTCTTAACTTTGATATTTCTGTATCAGGTTTGGGTTGTTGTTTTTTGTTTTTTTTTTTTGGTGCGTTGGTCGGTTGGGTTTGTTTGTTTTGTTTGCTTGTTTTATTTTGTGTGTTGTTTGGGTTTGACTTTTATTTTAATATGCATCAGATTGATCTTAATTTCTGTTATTGTTTTGTTTAACCCAGGAAGACTGTTTCTTAGCTTTCACTTGTGCAAATATTCAGCCAGTGAGAGTGCATGTTTTAAGATATTGCTATCGAGCATTGTCTGAATCTGTTTCCTATTCCATATAATTTAACAATCCCCTTATTATCTTAAAGGCATTTTAGATGCCTTCACTCTATTCAGCTTGAAGTTTTCTGGGTTTGTATAGGTTTGGCTAAATGCTGGACCTTTCTCAAACACCACATATGTGGTGTTCATACCTCTGTGTTCAGTGTTCATACCTCTATATTGAGTATAACATGTTGGTTCTCTAATACCAAGATGATGTAAATAATTGTGTATTAAAAAACAATCTTTGCTGATATATGCAAAAGTATTTGTATTGGTGATCATGACTTCTACATAGACATAAGATTATGTAAGTATTATTTTTCTCAGTTTTATGGTCCTTATAGTACAGTTCCAACATCATTCTACATTTTTCTGTATCAATATGTCTATTAAGTCTTCTGTGAAGCGACCTTTGCTCCCACTAACCTCTAACTCCTAAGTGTTATACCATCAGTTACAGACAGTTATGTTTCAGCTCTCTGGATAACACAGACATGGTTACTTGCCAAGTTTATTCCCAGGATGTCTCGAAGCAATAGCAGTTAATGATTTCTTTCAATGTTTCACCTGTGTGAAACTGTACCTCTTAAAAACAAAGTGGAACATATTTTCAGGTTCAGTCTTCTTACATGATGTTTAAAGAGACAGTCTATAATCTGTATTATTCTTCCAACACAACATTTACAATCATCCTTGAGCTGTGTTTCTCTCTACTGCATCTTGGATGAATTCTGCACTATTTTCCTCTCTTTTGCAGATTCAATACTGTAGATGACAGGGATATGCTGGTGACCAATTTGTTCTCTGCTATCTGAATGACAAGCTATAGAACTTATTATTGGACTTTAATAAAATGAGAGGATTATAGTCAGAAGAGTGAAATGGCCAAGCTGCTTAGCTCTTAAAGCCCTACTTCTTTGTGTAAGCGTATATGATTTTTGTAGTCTTTTTCTCTAAACTTTTCTTGTGTTCAGGACATTTTGCTAGTTCAAACAGACCACTCTCTTCCAAAGTCCACATTTGATTTGCTGTTAGTTCTCTTACCTTTTTTTGATGGTTCCTAGGCACACAGACAAACCCCTCAGATTTCTTGCTCACAGTGCAGGAAATCCCATGCTCTGATCTTACAGGATTGCAAGCAGAAGAGAGGTCAGAGCTCAGCACCACAAATGAATGAAATGCTGGCCTATGTGTGGGTAAACAATGCGAAAATACTAGTTGTCTGAAGTTCATTCTCTTTATGCCAGACTTGACCCATCTCAGGAGTTGTTCTCTGCAGCATTTTGATGCTTCAGCAAGGAAATCAACAGTGGCTGTCATTTGGAGAAGGGTGGGGGCAGAAACTTGGTCATTTGCAAGTAGATGAAGGCTCCTAAGGCAGAGATGTCTGGGAGACAGCTGTTTACATGCTTTAGTGTCCAGAAGACATGGCAATTAGTTTTATTTCTCAGAGTGTCTGTAACTAATTTTGTACTGCTCCCTTGTATTGTCTTCTTTGTGGTATTAATGAAATTTCTAATGCAGACTTACTGTAATGAGATCCTTGTGCTAAGTACTAACATAAAAACAAATTTACTTGAGTGATATGGTGCAATTATATTCTTTGTTTATCTACAGGCTAATGTGTAAATGGGCAACTACTTCTTCCTGCTTTGATGGAAAACATTTTCATTCTAAAAAAACTTTTGAAATTAGAAGCTGCATGTCATATTTTTAATTACTCCACCCTTGCAACTTGCTCACCCTACAAACTGATCTCTTAGCAGGATGTTGCTTACAATATGTTCTACAGGGACTTCTGAAATTGAGTGAATCTGGCTGTTTCTGCAAAGTATTAGCAGTTGAAAGCAGCATCAGCAAATGGAGATATTTCTTTCCTATTGTTATTCATCAGTTTTCTATTTTACAATTGCTATTACTGTAGTAGCTATTTAACAGCTAGGTCTATTTATCAGGCTTTTTTTTTTTTTTCTTTTCCTTTCTTTGATACTGACAATTTACCCTTCTTCTGTTGCCATTCAAGTGATATAACAGAAACTTAAAAAGGGAAATAATAGAGCACTCTAAAAGCTGTTCGATTTTAAATTGTCAAATATCTTCTGTCAGCTCATTCCACAGCTGAGCAAACTTGAGTATGAACACTTTATCTTTCCTATTCTGTTCATGATTAAAAAGGTGCTTAAGCTTTATGTATAACTTTGAACCATGTCAGTAGTCAATTTGACTTTCGGGGACAACAGATGTGCCTCAGGTTATATGTTTAAATTCAGTCTCTGAATTGGAGTTTTGGTTCAATGTTTGACCATCAGCTATATTCAAAAGAAAAAAGTTCTTTTATGCTGTCATAGGAGGATGAGAGTGTGATTGCTGAGATACCTGGATTTCCTAAATAGAATTGGTTGAAAACCAGGCTGAAGTCTTCAGGTGGTGATAGAAGATTAGAGGGAGCTATGTTGTTATGGTTCATCTTGCTGAGAAGACTGCTAATGTGCTCCACACTTGCTAAAGTCTTTTCTTGAGCTCTATCATTAGCTCAAGACACAGTGTGCTGCACAGAATTGCTGCAAAGTGATGGGAGTTTTAACAGTGTAAGCTGACTTCTGCTTCTGTGGGTAGAGAATAAAGTGTCTGTGTGCCACAGCTGCTCTGTATGGGAAGATGAGCTGGGAGACAAGAGCCATGGTGAGGCAGACAGGGCAGAGGCGTCATGGACAAAGGGAGGGCACAGTCCCATGGTAGAAAAGCAGAGTGGAAGTGGTCAGAGTAACAGGGGTCATCCAGGAGTCCAGATCATTAGATATACCCACGGTGAAAAAGCACATCTGAGATCAAGACAAGAAGTCAAGGCAGCGTGTTGGGGTCCTGCCCAGATCACGGAGGTACAAAGACAGGCATGGTCATGACAACAGGATCAAAGACAAGGGCTTGAGCTTAAGTGCAGCTCCTGCTGAGGGGGACAGGCCCTTACTTGTCAGAGCATTTTTTCACACGATTCTTTCTACACAGCTCTCTGACTCAGGGCTGCACAGCTGGACTGTTGAAGCTGACTGTGAGCTCAGGCACTCAGATCCTTGGGTGCTGAAGGCCCTGCCCTGACATAGAGAACTGTAATGGAAAATTTGCTTAATGAACATTCTAGTTAGATCTCTGCTGGTTCTTCCTCGTATTTGGATAGTGTAATTTTAGTCTTGTTTGAATTATTTAATATAATCATAGGATACTCTGTAAGCTTATATATCTAGGATGACATTCAGGTTGCCTGTTAAGAGTCAATAGTCACTTCAATGGAGCAATCTATACTTACTGAAATAGGCAGGCTTTTTGTCTAGTTGATAGTGAGAGATATACTTTCCAAAGGTGATTTAGAAAGCTAGGATGCTATATAGAAATATCGCTAAAGCCAGCCGTTACCTTTGGATGCAGGAATCTGTCAGACATCTGGCTCCACTGTGAATAACACTGCAAATTAAATACTGTCATTCACTCAGGAGCCAAAGAGTAAAGGTCTCTTCTGGGAACAGGTATCAAATTAAGTTGATGCCTTTTCATATGACAGCAGGTGCTGATAGTGTTATCTATCTTTTTGAAACTAACCTGGCTGTTGGAGACCTAGCTCAGGGGAGCAGAGCTGCAAGCTTTCCTCACATGGGTAATATATCTAGAGAGAGAATGATCCTCAAAATGTGCTTCTTGGGAACCTATTAACACTAAAAGTCCTCTTACTGTAACTTTTCCTAATGACCTGCACTGTTTTGTAACAAAGCATGCAAGTCCTGAAGGTGAAGGAGAAAAAAAATTTAAAAAGCATGATTCTAGATGAGACCCTGGATCTTAGCTTTGCAGTCACTGTTCCTTTGCAGTGTATTTACAATGAACAATTACTGAATAAAACAAATAATGCACCAGCAAAGGGTTTTACAGGGATGATTCAAAAACACAGGAGCTCACTTTCAGTAATCAGTGACAACAGGAAGGATGGTTCAGCATAAGAACCCTCCTGAAGGAGGATTCAGCAAAAGAGCCTTTTTCTGAACTGAATAAAACTGCATCTACTCAAACTCTTCCTCAAACTCATAGACATTCTCTTCCTTTTAGCTAAGTATATCAGCATAAGGAGTCTTTAGTTTAAAGTGTTTCTTACCTACTTGCAAGCCTTCAGAAGCCCTTGGAGGTAACGAGCAATAAGTGCTTGCTATTTGAAGGGAAAAGGAAAGCAGTCAAAGGGGAGTCAGTCCGTTCAATAACATGAACAGAACCCACTCAGGTTTTTGTTGAATGCTTTCATCATTGCAGTTCCATCAATTGTCCAAGATTTTTTAGATACAGAATAATCCTCACTTATCTACAATCTCATTCCCAAATCACTCTGTACTTATGTCTGCATTGCTAAAGGCATTAATTTCTCTCTTTAGAAATTGTCGCTAAATAATTTCTTTGTACACCCAGATGCAAAGTGTCTTGCACCCATGTTGCTCACAACCAGCCTCTTCTAGGCTCGCAAAATTACTTCAAAGAAGACAGAAGCTTGAGGTGGGAAACCCAGAGCAAATATAAAACTATGGCAAAGTTTCCTCTTCCTAGGAAAACAATTTCTAGTCTTCAGGAGAACTATCTTGCATACTTGAAATTCTCCATGAACTTGATAATAAGTTATACTCATTATCCTTGGGCTCTTCTGGGACATCTTGACTAGTTGGAAACCATTTAGCTCTCAGTTTAAACTACGTATCACAGTAAAGTAAAAAATTTTATTTGCCTACTGTAGTTATTGTTTCTATCCTTTTGGCACCTTCCGTTGTCTCTTCCTTGACCACTGTGTTCATATCCTTTCTGTCATTCTTAAGTGTCCAAGACACTGATGTACTAATCTAATCATCAGAAAAGCTGACAATTTTTTGTACATGAGTGACCTGTACTTTGACGCTGTAATGGTAGGTGGACCAATCTCCCTCATAAGCCACAGGACATAGATTATCATGGAGCTGGTGTTGAGATCAACATGACTCCTCCATCTTTCATGTATTCAGGATAAAAAATGCTCCACTAATTATTATCTTATGAGGGAAACTGATAATTAAGGTTTTCATAAGTGATGACAACTTTCATGCAGTTGACCAAATATTTTGAACTTCTCTAATTCAAACAAGACAGTGATTTCAGAAAACTACTCCGGAGGTTGTTTCTTATGATGTGCCCTTCTTCGCTTGAGCATACAAAATTTATCATTATACTAGTTGGCTTGGACCTACACTAAAAAAAAAAAAAAAAAAAAGCTTTAGTCATTTAGGATTTGCCATAATGGTGGCTATAGCTGGCTTAAATACTTTGTTCTGTTTGAAAGCCTGCCTGCATGGACTTGAGCCCAGATCATCAAATAAATGTATTTACCTGTATAAACTCTGGTGCCTAGATACTGTATGAAGTTTCAATTTTAATTTCTTTTACCTTATTTACTTGTCTCTAGAAAGGTAATGGAAACATTTCCTCACGTCACAAGATCTGCATTGGAACATAGTGTGATGCTCTTGGTTGTTGTTGCGGAGGTTGAACAGGTACTGTGAACTGATAATGGAATGCAAGAGTTGTAACCAGGCAATTGATAGATGTTTTCTGGCCTAAGAGACAACTTCTGTGTTCCTAAGGCAGAAATTGCCAATTTATCTAAGTCCAGTAGGCAGTGATCCATTTAAAAACAAAATCCCTTTACAACTAGCAACCTCCTGAGAAGGCTTAGGAAAGAGAACTTGGACTAAATACCTTATCGGTGGCCTTGCCAGGGAAGCTGGGATGCCTTGATAAAATCTTTTACTGCTCCAGCTTGGTCAAATCCTGTAAACACACAAATGGGACTTCCACTTCCAAGGCTGTCAATCTGCTGTCATTCTGAGCACTAAAATATCATAAAAAGAAGCAGGTGTTGCTGAACAAGAGAAATAAAAAAAATTGAATAGTGAGCTTTGTTAGAGCAGTTAAAACCCTACAAACTGCATTCACAGAATCTAAAAAGAAATGAAGAAAATAAGCCAGACACCAGAATAAAGCAATAATTGTAAAGTGAAATGAGAACACTAAATTCAGAAGGTGATAATAGGTTTTAGCTTTAAAAAAAAAAAAGAAAAAAAAAGGAAAATGAATAGAAATAAATGTGTAATCAGCACAGAGGGAAAAAGGGAAATCAGACTCTGTAGAAATATGATCAGCAAGTTTTTAGGAGCCTAATTAGTCATAATAATGCTTAGCATTATACAGTGGGTGTTCAACAGTTCTTGCTTTTAAATGTTCTAAGATATACTTTGAATCTGTCAGCAAGTTCTTTTATTTTATTTTTTTTTTCCCGAGGTGTTAATTACAGACTTACAAAGACCTAATTAGAAATTGGAGGTTTTTGTTTTGTTTTTTTTTTTTGTTTGGGTTTTTTTTTTTTTTTTTTTTTTTTTTTTTTAATTTTAGGGGGTTAATTTCCTAAAAAATGTCATAAACTCCAGTATACCTGGAAATGGACACTGAAGAGCTGAAATGCTGTTCTGAGTTTAGTGAAGCAAACTAATCTGTTATTTAGGTATATAATTGCTGCTTTAAACATTAGTTTATGGTCTGCTAAATTCTGTAGTACTTCTGCCTTGGAAAGGAACTGTAAAGGAGATCAGCAAGAGTTTTTGACATTGATTAATTCCATTCTTGAATCAGTTACTCAGGATATACAGCATCCACTTTTATTTCCACAGCAGAAAGAGAAACAGCAATAGGATACAGTGTGTCCATGTAAAACTGGTGAAAGAGTTAAACTGCTGAGTGGGTGATCATGAGTAATGGGAGCCAAATTTAGTGCAGCATGTGTTGCGTGTATGAACATCAAAAGGAAATTTCTAAAAGGAAAGCTGGCCAAATGAGAAACCTTGGCCATGTGAAATATATATGATACTGAAATATAGCTGAAAGAAAAGAATCAATGGTACATTGTGATCTAGCTGTAAACTATTCCTAAGAGAAAGGATGTGGGTAATAAGGATGGACATGGGCAACCAAACCTTCAGGAGGGCATAGAAAATGTGGTAGATTTGTACTGTTGACCTTATAATCAGAGCAAATGGAGAATAGCATGTTATGAGACATTTAGAAGAGCTTAAACTAATAGAGCAGTAATAAAGAATTATTTCAATGGCACACATACAAATTGAACAAATATCACAACAAATGTTAAGAGGAGTAGTTTCCTAATGATTTTAAAGAATTACCTCTTAGAACATTTATTTCTTATGTGTAGAAGTTAAGAAATGCCCCTCAGCCTATTCTCTTGCAATTCACAGGAAACAGTGGAAAAATAAAGAGCTAAGGTGAAGGCTTTAACAAATACTGACCAGAAAAGGTTTAGAAAAAAATGTTCTATTTGGGAAAAAAATTAGATAACAGAATGCAATCAAATGACATTCATCTTCAGAATATATGATTAAAACCCAGCCCCTAACACACTCGTCTATAAAAAACAAAACCGCAAAACCCTCCTGATCTCTGAGAATCTAAGAGTTTCATGACAATGTGTTGTCTGTCAAGATTTTTGTATTCTGAGTTATTGCCTGCCACAGTTGTGTAGCTCCCAAATACTATAGTCCCTACTACAGCGGTAATAAGAGGATTAAATCTGTAAGTAGTTGATCCCTCATGCAGTCTGATTTTCCAAGCAGCTGATTGCCTTGTTGACTGGGCAACTGAAGAAGAATAAAAAACACATTTCATTCTCCAAGTATGGAATTTTACCTAATTTGTCTTTCATGGAAAAATTTAAACACCTGTATTTTGGGTCTCAATTTAGGATATCAATACTTTCCAAATACATGATAGTGGGAAATTTCACTCTTTACCAAGCCCTAGTTAAAATGCCAGTGTATGAAGACTTCCTAAACCCATCTTTAAAGAGTCATGGAGACATGGAAGTCACGAGATAAGAGAACAGAAAATTGGTGTGAAAAAAAACATAAATGTTTGAAAAAATATGAGTTGAAAGTTTGGAGTTGTGAAGGAATCTGATCTGCACAGTCACAAAGCGTGATCTCAGACTCATTGTATCTGTGATGAGCTTGACTGGGGTGAGGATTGGAATGGAAATTACTTTGCAGAAACTTTTTTGCATTTCCTGAAACTCAACTTTCTGAAATTTTATTCCGTCTCAGAAATGATTCATAGCATTATATCCTTCTCAAACATGAATTAGGAATAACCTCAAGGGGTCAGTATATTTATTTCTATACCATATTTAGAAGCTCTCTAGTGCAGTTTTTCAATAATTCCCTTTTGTCCTTATGAAAATCGATACCAGCATCCTTCTAGGAAAGTCCATCTGGATATGCTAAATGCTTACAAAGCCAGATGGCATACGAGATAGAGTCGCACTATGCCTTAATATGACCAAATGTACAACCGATTGCAACATGAATTAAATTTTATCTCCAAAATTGTGTTGTCTATGTCTTAGTTTGAATACGCTTACAGTAAGGACACAAAGTAAGTTTTCATGTGAGAAAAGATCCAAGATAGTGCTTGAAATGCACAGTAGACATAGTCAATAGCAGTGCACAACTGCTTGGTTCAACACTTCAGTGCTTTTTTCATGTCCCCTCTCAGCCCTAGCACGACATACTGGATGCTGAGCATCCAGTTATTTTCCATCAGAGATTCCCCCGTGTTGGCATGGGCAAGGTATGTGTCAGTACATGGAAGATACATCTCAAAGTGCTCAATGAAAAAGTGCTGCCTTGTAGCTGAAGCTAAACCCTGGTTAGCTGGAGAAGCAAAACTGGAAGATCTGTGGGCAGCAGCTAGTTTGATCAAAGATACCTTCAAGGTATCACGAGTCATTTCCACATCTGGGACAGCAGCCCCAGTACCACAGAGGGGAAGGAATATCTTATGACATCAACTTGATTTGGGTAAGTTCATGATTGTTGGTCATGATTTGTGCAAGCACTACTCACGGAAAGGAGATTGTCTTGGAAGAACCGAGGTAGATGAAGAAGTATCCTGGCAGTGATCTCTGAAATGTTCCCAGGACCATACTTAAGGCCACTGTATAGCATGGTTAAATATCAAATTACTGAGTTTAAATGTTTAAACTGTTAATAGAACAGTTTATAGTAGCTCACAAAGAGAGAATTGATTTTAAGCAGTACATATGCTTTGGTTACGGATGTGTCACTAAATCACTATAGATCAGTGGTCATAATGTATGTACATTCCAGAAAGAGGAGCAGAGATCACCAAACCAATGTGATAATGCTTAACTTTAGGGAGGGCAGCTGCTTAAAACAGAAAATCATGTCAAACAAGAATTAGAAGGAACAGCTAAAGGGGTGTATACTTGTAGATCCCGTGTAAACTGTTGTGCCTTAATTATACTGTATCGGTATTTTAAAATAGATTGGGAATCAGTACAAATAATACTAAATAGTAGGATCTTAGAAAGAAAAAGAAAAACAAAACAAAATTCCCCACACAGCTGTATGATGAGGTAAGTCCTAGAAAGCCCACCAAAAAAATTCCTTGCTATGATCTAACACTAAGGTAAGACAAATTTCTAAATTGTCCTTAAGAAAGCTGAAGCTGTATTTACTGAGGAAAAAAAAAATATCTAGTAGATTAAATGAAATAAAAACCTTTGCAAGGGAGTCAAAGCAGGTTTGCAGAAAACCATGCAGAAGGCCTAGAACTAATTAAAAAAAAAAAGTTTTTTCAAACACATTTGGATTAGGGGAACCCAGAGAGTCTTTAGGGCCAAAAAAGGTGAATATATATGTGTTTTGAAAAGATAACGCCCTGGCAGAAAAACTATTTTTTATACCTATATTCAGTAGAGAAGAGAGGGGAAAGAGCGTATCACAGAATAACAGAATGGCTGGGGTTGGGAGGGACCTGGGAGGGACCCTCTGAAGATCATCTAGTCCAACATAAAAAATAGCTCAGCATCATAGACATAGCCTATTATCATAGTATTATATTTGTGGGGCTTTTTTTGTTGTTTGTTTTGTTTTGTTTTAACAGTTGCCATATCTAGGTGAATTTCCTAGAGGTTTTCTTTTTGTTAGGGATGTTTTCTAACACTTTACATATTTATGATTTTGTAAAAGCAGTACTGGAATGATATTTTAAACCATGTTAGGGTTCAAAACAAGTACAGCATTTGAGAAGACAACAAATTTTCAAAACTCTATTTATTTCTAGGTGCATGCCTATGTTTCAGTGAACTGCTGAAAAATTCTATGGTAATACGTGCCTTTCCGTTTTTAACGTTTTAAACTAAATTATGTTAAATAAACACTCAATCAATATCTCATCAGCATGACAAAATGGTGATCCTAATCAGAAATTGCAGCCTTGCAGAGCAACATAGAAAAGGTTAATCTTAAAAAAGAAAAGCAATTAGTAATTCGTCTTTAACTCTAAATACTAGTTTCTTGTCCAATTAAGATCCATCTGCTCATAGACTTTTTTGTGCATATCAAACATGATGTTCAAACAAATAAAAAAAAAAATCAAGAGTCTTCATGTAGACAGGAAATAACATCCTCATTAATGAGAATTGTGCATCATTCCTATTATTCTGGCACAAAAGAATATAGTCATCTTATGAATTATCTGTGCTTTTTGTAACCTGACTTGGAGATTAATCTTTGTTAACTACTTGTTTAATGCTACAGTTAATAATTAGTTACCTTGCAGCCCTATATCATCCATCACTTTGCTGAACTGAATCAATTCTTTTTTTCAATTTGTAAGGGGTTGCTTATATTTACTAAAGGCTACTTTGGATAAAAGATATCTGAAAGGTTATAGAGTGCTGATTCTATGAGAGTTTATTCTGCATGCAACCACAAATTGTTCTGTTTAAGTTTCCGTAACTATTGTTTTCCACAACAAAAAATACCCTTTTATGGCCATTTTCTTCAACATAAATAGCAACCACATAACTTTGTATCATGTTGACTCACAAATATTTTCATACATTCTTCAGTGGAAATGGGACTTAGATGAATTAGAATAAGCTATTGTGCATGACAAATATTTTCTCAAATCTGTAAAGATTAAATTCTAATTGCTTTTATTTTAGCAGAGAATTTCCCCAATTTTGTCTCTCTTAGAGACTGATAACAATTTAGAAACAAAACATTTAATAGCATTGGTCTTTAAGAATTAAATTTTGTTGCTGGTAGGACCTTGACTTGAAGAGGACCATATGACTTTGGCTTTTTTACCTAGAATTGTATTACAGTTTATGGCATGTTGTTTATTTGTGAATTATCCTCCATGTTCATATTGTATAAATTATTTTCACATCAAAGAAATTTCTATTAAGAGCTGGAGATGAAGTGTGTGGTCAATAGACATTAGTCTTAATAATAAAATAGAATGAAGTATAGCAAAACTAAGAAGGTAAATTATTAAAAAAAAAAAAAAAAAAAAAAAAAGGAAAAATATGCCAAGGGTTAGCCTTTATTTTCAACAAAATCAGCAAATTAAAAGTTACAGTTCCCGCTGTGATGATATCTCAGTCCTCTGGCACATATGTTTCATTCTGTTTTGCTGCACATGATATTAGCTTTAATGCTTTAATATGTTTGTACAAAGCAGATGAGTTAAAATTGCTTGGGGGACTATAATTTTAAATATGTTGTCTTTTGCGTGCATAACACCGCAGTCATAATGCACCATTAATGTATTTTTCCCATTTAATTATGTAAAAAATTTATTATACACCTTCTGGTGTCTTGCATACTGCACTATAGAATGATTAGCTGGATCTTCAGCTAGTGAGAAGGGTATAACTCAGGTGAAATCTTGAAGGTACAATTGTTTGCAACACCTGAGAGCCTGCTTTGGTATGATTAGCATGGAAGGGATACAGCACATTAACATCAAGACATTGCAAGGTCTTTACTTGCCTGGCAATAGATTTTCCCTGAAATTGGAATGTTAATTCTAGTCTCCTGGGAAGGAACAGCTGCCTGATCTCCTGCTCTGTTACAGGGGTGTAAATCAGAGATAACTCCCTGAAGTCACTGAAGTTGTTCAAATATGAAAAGTGGTGTAATACTCTCATCAGGCTTGAAAGATACGGTGTAAGGTGACCTGAAATAAGCTCATAGTGACATAAAAGAAGTGCCTATAACATACTTTCATTAGTTTATAAGCAAAGAATAATTTTAGACTATCACTCTTTACATTTTCATCAGACACATTCTGGGTGCAGTAAGAACTGACAAGGTGCATTTTTTTCTTCTTAACTTATAAATCAGAGGCTGATTAGAGGAACTTTGGAGGTGATGCAGAACAAAGACTGTGTTTAATAGTAAATATTTATTGAGATATTTATTCTTTAACTTGCACCACCTACTCAATGTTAAACAGAATTAACATCAACTGAAATAAAATGTATTTTAGGAATCGGTATAAAATGCTGCTGTTTGGTTTTCAAGATATTGAAGTGAAAGGCAATTTTACAATTTGGGAAGCATTGCTCCAGAAGGACACTCTGGTTTCTACCTCTTTACTACACACTGGTGGAGTCTTCACTGGCCTGGACCATAGCCAGAGGTGGTGAGAGGGGTTTTCCAGTTGTGGAAGATGTGGGTAGCTGAATTTCTCATAATCACTGCTGCTGTAGATTGTGAGAATAGCTGCCAAGAGAATGAAAGGGGCATTTGGTAACCAGATGCCAAGCTATAAGTGTGAACCTGGGCTGTTTCTTTGCAACAGAAGCAAATGCAGAAGAATGTGGGAATAATGATGTAGGTGTATCTTCATGAGGGGAAAAATGAAGATATTCTATGATTCCATAACACCAATTCCTTTCTACAGTCTATGAGTTTAGGAATAGGTATGAACTTCATTCTGCTTGATAGTTTTTCTGACGGTTTATTACACAGTCTAAAGACCTATTATAAGCTAATTTGACATCTTTGTTTACTTCCTAGCTTCTTGTGACTGATGAGAGAGTTCAAACCACTTGCTTTCATTTATTTCCTTTTTTCCAATGATATGAGAACAAAATCCAGCCATGGTGAATACAAGTATAACACTGGAAATGATTAAAGTGACTGTACATGTTGAAAGGTCCTAGGTTATGAGACACGCTTGAAGCAGTACATGACACACATTTCCCTCCAGTTTCTGTGGAGAGTTGGATGAGATTAAGTCAATGCTCTGCAGAAAGCGTTTTTTGTTCTTATTTAACTCAATCCCATGTCTGTAACTTACTCCCACAAGAGTCACTGTGCATAATATTTCCCCACTGTTTTTGGGAAGTCTGGCAGATGTTTTGTCCACAACGAATTCAGGTAAAATATTAAATGGTATCAAAAGTAGACTTGTTTAATTTAACTCATACTGGAATCATATTTCCCACTAAGATTGCTCTTTTAGATTAACAGCAGTCTACATTTGAATGCATCAATATGTGTTAATTGAAACTTTATTTGATTTATAAAGACAAAAGTTTTGCATAAAAATGCAAAGATGTGTATTTTTGCCTTTGTTTTATGCATGGTGTAAATTTGATAGGATCATGTTCAGATCTAAAAATGCCCTTGAAAATGATGACTTTGACAACATTCTCTAGGTTCCCACTTTGGTAAATCTCTATTAATAATCTGCACAGGTAGTCATCTACTATATTTTCCATCTTCAAAAAAATACAGAAAGTGTAGAAATATTGTCACTTACTTCTCTAGGAATGAGTATATGAGAGTAGAAGTGATATAGCCTGGTCATGCATCAAGGGCAGATGAGTCACGGAGTGAGGTCAACAGCAACTGAGTCTCTGTTCCACAAAGATGCCAACATCCATGATGGCAGAAAGATAGTTTCACCACCAGCATAAATTTGGCTTACAGGTGCGATGTGTCGTTCATCAATTCCTATGCACGTTTCTGCTTCTCACACAGACAGGCTTCATCCATCAGAACTGTTTTCTCTTTAGACACATATTAAAACCTACTGCCTTAAGTACCCCAGGGGAAATCTACACTTTGATATGCAAGGAAATCATGGTACTCCTTCTGCCTTTTTCTGATATATGCTCTGTCTTTGACTTTGGAAATGGGCAGCCTGGCAAAGGCAAGTCCCACAGCATAGCTTTCACAGAAAGCACCTGGTTTTCATTGGTCACATGAGCATCTGAAAGTTACAACTACTGCAAAGCCCAATATTTTGTAGCTGATAAAAAAAAAAAAAGTAAATTAAATTCTAAGATGCTGTCAATAACTTAACTTTTCACCTGCTCACAACCGGCCAAGACTAGATAAGGGCACTGCGCAACCTGATACTGCATGTTATTTCCAAATGAATAGACTTCGCTGTAGTGACTTGAGATTAGGTGCATTCACTTTAATTATTGATTTGTTGATTACCAGCCAGAGAGGTATATTCCAGTTTCTCATTGAAAAGGGTAATAAGATAAAGTATCAGAAAGATTAGGAGAATGTTTTACTTAACTAAAAACTTTGGCTATAAATTGGCCCCTTTCATCTGATATCAACAGAGAGATGCAAAATGATTTACCTCCTGGTATGGAGGAGTGCAACTGTGCATGCTTTGTTATCAACAGTGAATATAAATTTTGCATTATGGTATGAAATTTTAGTATGAAAAAAAAGGTAGGAATAGGCTCTTTATAGACTGGCTTAATCATGTGACTATTGACAATGATCTTCATAATTGTGTGTCTACTGAGTTACCTCATTGTGGAGGTTCTTAATTAAATATGTAAACATGGGAAACAGGGAGGGACTAAAAGTCCCCAGCCACTTAGGTGTTTTGAATACAGATTGAGCACCTTGTTCATAAAATAAATTGATCAATGTTTCAGCTCTCTAGTTACTTTTTTAAGAGAGAGAAAGAAGTTTCCTTTTGACAGACTGTTGAAAGATTGTCATTCATGTAGATAGTGTCAGACTCTCACCTCTATGCTGTAATCAAGTCATCAGAGGTGGGATTTATTCTGACTTAAATTCACCCACTTAAAAATCAGTTCAAAGTATTCGGTTCATCGTGGGTTCCCCATCTATATATTTGTTTGAAATTTAAACTCTATGGGAAAAGGGAGGGTCAAATGGTTTTTCTTTGTGATAAACTATTTTTGAGAACAGTGCAAAGAGCTTCATTTAGTTCTCTGTTCAGGATCATGTGATGAATCAGTGTGTGAATGAGGAGTAGCTAACGGGCCAGGTTTTTTTGTATCTGTTACTTGTGGCTGTTTTATCATGTGAAGCTCAGGTTAGCAACTCTGCAGAGATTGATATATGATGACTGAAATTCTTGGGTGATATTTTTAGGTGATATGAAATTCCTGTATCTCCTGTTGTCCTGATGTTGGAAAAATTAGTCAGGGTTGTGGGTTGCCTGTGATATAATAATAAGATTATTACTTTACCTGTTTCTTATTCTCTCTTTTTTTTTTTTTTTTCCCCACTATGTACTGAACAGGAACAAAGGAAGCTTTTTTAGATTGTCACTTTTTTAAAAATTTTCCTAACTTCCCTTCCACGCTCCTTAAATGATTATAAACCCATTTTAGCAACTGAACTGAGGTGTCATGGTACAGCAGAGGTGTATGAATGTATTTTGAGTGATAAATGACTGCTGAAATGCCATTACAAACCAGTACTGCTGTTATGCTTACTTCACTATGTCTTGATTTTTTTTTTCTTTTTAATCTGGTCACCCTCAGAATTCAGCTACTTCAGGGTGGTGGGAGAGATGTTGCATATTAAAAGATACCTTCTTTCATTTCTTTTCTCAC
Organism: Nesoenas mayeri; assembly: GCF_963082525.1. Taxonomy (NCBI): domain Eukaryota; kingdom Metazoa; phylum Chordata; class Aves; order Columbiformes; family Columbidae; genus Nesoenas; species Nesoenas mayeri. The sequence goes on from NC_137544.1 coordinate 13,944,432, forward strand.
CTTTCAAGCTCAGAATCTTGTAAATTCATAAGCTAAAAAGGAGACAGGCTATGTATTATATTTGCTGTCCTTGAGCAGTCAGTCATGATTTCTGCTAACAAGATCTGCACAGATTTTTACATCAGCAAATTGACTGTGCAGTTTTTCAGTTTCATTAAATTAATTGTATGACATTTCATATCAGTTTAGGGCATTAGAAATCCCATAACACTTTTTTGTTTGTTTGTTTGTTTCAGAATGAAATGATGTAATTTTATATCTATCTCCATCCTTTACTTTTCTTAATCTCTTTATTTTCTATCTCCTCTCCTTCTATTCATTACTGACTTCATATCTCTGTTTTGTCTAGTATCCATTCTTTCATGACAACACTTAAAAGTTTTAATCTATATATTTGTGTTCCTGGAAGTTAATTTGTGTGTCCAGTTTCAAATGGATTACCTACAACTTAAATGTTGCACCTTTTAGATAGTTATTAACCCAGAGGGCCGGTTGTTTGTATTTCACTCTTCACTGCCCAAGACATGACATTTATCGAAGTGTCCTTATCAAACATCAAACAATGGTCCATTTGAACCTCATGAGGCCCATGAAAACCACATGAAGTTCAAGAAGGCCAAGCTCAAGGTCATGCACCAGAGTAGGGGCAGCCCCTGGTATCAATACAGACCAGGGGGATGAAGGAATTAAGAGTAGACCTGCAGAGAAGGACTTGGGGGTACTGGTGGACGAAAGACTGGGCATGAGCCAGCAATGTGTGCTCGCAGCCCAGAAAACCAATTGTGTCCTGGGCTACATCGAAAGAGGCATAGCCAGGAGGATGAGGGATGTGATTCTCCCCCTCTACTCTGCCCTGGTAAGACCCCACCTGGAGTACTGTGTCCATCTCTGGGGTTCTCGACCTAAGAAGGACATGAACCTGTTGGAAAGGGTCCAGAGGAGGCCACAAAAATGGTCAGAAATCTGGAATGCCTCTCCTATGAGGAAAGGCTAAGAGAGTTGGGGTTTTTCAACCTGTAGAAGAGAAAGCTCAGGGAAGACTTTGTTACAGCCTTTGAGTACTTAAAGGGGACTTATAAGAAAGACAAGGAGAGACTTTTACCAGGGCTCGTAATGAAAGGACAAAGGGCAATGGTTTTAAACTGACAGAGTGTAGATTTAGATTGGATATAAGGAAGAAATTTTTCATTATGAGGGTGATGAGACACTAGAATAGGTTGCCTAGAAAAGCTGTGGATTCTTTGTCTCTGGAAGTGTTCAAGGTCAGGCTGGTCAGGGTTTGAGCAACCTGATCATGTGAAAGATGTCCTTGCCCATGCAGGAGCTTTGGATGTACATGATCTTCAAAGGTCTCTGCTACCACAAACCATGCTATGATTCTATGATTCTACATAGACAGCAAACTCAAAGCTACAGAAGAAAACTATTACTTGAGGAATTACAGATGTTTTAAATATATGCCATTGCTTGATATCAAGATATTTATTTTCTTTCCATTTGCTATTTTTTGTTAATGATATTTTTTCAATCTTTATATACCTACTTTTTTGTTAGCTGCTTTCCTTTCCTACAGGTCTAAGTTCTCCCACTTCAGTGGTTAGTATCATAGCTACTTCTTTTCTTCTTCTACGGTATGACCCAATGCTGTACTTTGCCAGCATAATCAGACAGAAACTCCAGCTTGTCTTTCACCTTTTATTATGTTCCTCTCCTGTCACTGTCACAGCTCAGCTGTCCAAGAGAATTATTCACAGAACATCAAAGTAAAAGGTACGACTTGTCACATCCGTATGTCCTTACTGTAAATATTTTTATGAATTATACAGTTACATAATCATTAGTTAATCTTGAAAAAAACCATAAAGGTCATATAGTTGATCCTCTGTATCCAGGCAGATCTAAATCCTTTTTATTGCAGTAAAGCTCATCATTTTGGGGAAATCAATGAAAGGAACTAGACATGTAGGTGTATTTAGCATGCATAGGTATTTGCATTATTTTGAGCCCTTTTAAGTTCCAGACAGAACCTCACCATGTGTAACTTTCTTCTACCAGAAGATTTACACTATTTTGCTTATTTTTTGAATAAAGGAGCCAGTTGTAGGATTGCCCTCAATTTCTGATCAACAACTTCCTGGACATTACTGTTAACTTATCCTCTGAAATTGTCTAATTTTTCCATCTTCAGACCTCTGATTACTGTTAATTGTGACTATACAAAATAGTTCCTGCCCAATCATGGCACATCTTGTAATTGTGGAAGTCTCTTAGCCAAGGTATACATATTTTATCCCTTGATCTTAATTGCGGTTTTCTAAGCAAGGTTGTTGATATTCTTTAAGAATTTCTTCAGCTAACACTAACTGACAAAGTTCAATGTCCAAAAATATTTGCAAGTTATTTTCTCACAAAAATGTTATACCATTCCAGATTAAGGATTTCAGAGACTAGGTATTGATTAGCTGAAATTAGAGATTGAAGGGTTATAGTACCTAATTTCCAAAATTTTCTAATATTCTTTTGCCCCAGCTGCAGAGTCTATACCTCTCTGAAAAGGAAATATGTTTCAGTTTCCTTGGCTTACTACATCCAGGTGTTGTTAATATGTATTGGATATTATTTGTATGACGTAGCAAGTGGAATATGAAAAAAAAAAAAATGGGAAACACTAAATATTGTATAGTTACCAAGATAAAACATCTTGAAGTCACCACAGATCTGTTCTGCTTTTTAGCACCCCTTCTCAAAAATGAGAAGCTCAAAAGCACATTTCACATCCCCTTGAGAGCCATCCATTTCTGTTAGTCAAAGCTTTTCCTAAAAATTTAGTTCATGGTGTTACAGAGATGAAAGAATAATATTTTTTTCTAGTATTAGCTTTTGCCCAGAGGCTAAACAGATCCTGTGTGAATTTCAAAATGTTTCTGAGATCTGCAGTTGGCATTATTTTTAAAATCTTGTTTTTCTGTCTTTTGCTTTATTCTTTCTTTTACAATCTTCTACATTATAGACAGAGTTATTAAATCTATCTAGTATTAAGGTTGACTGACATTTTCTATTAAAACACCTTGTTTTTAAAGGCCTGTAATTCTGACAAAGTATGACCATAGAAGCTAAAAATTTATTTGCCAAATGACTGCATAAGGTCGATTTCCTGCTTGTTTGCTTCAACAAAATCAATTCTTCCATTTCCTAACAACAGGACATAGAAAAATATTGTTTTCGTATATTATGAAAAATATTGCAAACATTTTAAAGATGGTCTAGCACCTTTATTTATAAAAAGAAGGAATTGGAATTTATATTAGAAGTTACTTTTCTGTGAAAAAAAGTAATTTATCATTTTTATTAATATCCTAAGTGGGAGCAAGTCTACAAAACTTGATGATAAAGTAAGAAGGTAAATTTGCAACTCAAATACCCCTAAACTGAACCAACCAATCAAAATAAAGAAAATGTTGTAGTACTGCACTGAATTAGATGAACACTCAGCTAACCTAAGTATTGCATGCCTTTGCTAACCTCTGCTTTAGAGGTCCAGGTATTATTTCACCTAATTTTGTAAGAGATTGTTGGGTGTAGGATGTCATCCTTGTAGGATGACTTCTGAAAATCCAGACTAAAAGGCTAATAAAGACACAGCTTTCTAAAAACCAAAAATACTCCCCCTCCCCCCTGGCCTTTCTCCCCTTCCTTCAATGAAAGAGGAAGGTTGCTCTTTGGGGACTCAGAGTTTCTCGGAGAAATGTAAAAGAAAAATCATAAACATTCTGCTTTAGCTAGTTTTTTTTGGGAAAGGTTCATGAAGTTGCCCCTGCTCAGTGAATACCACCCACCTTCCACAGTTGGTTCCTGAGTTCTCTGCTACCAACCTTGCAAGAACTAATAGACCTCCCTTTTCCTCCACTGATCACAAATCACAAAATGAATCCAGCTCTATGTTCTTGAAACATGTTTTTTCTGTGCTCCACTCAGGCTGGTTATGGAAAGAAAAGGAAGGCAGAGAAGTGAAACGAAGGTTTGTGGTGAGCTTTGTCTCTGTCCTATGAATGCATGTTGATCTAGGACTGAATAGAGAATGAGCAATAATGGGGTTTAGTGCATTTCACTGGCAGGAAGGCAACTTTACCCTGAGATGGAAATTTAAACCAGGTAGCTACTGTCAGAGACTGAAAAGAATTATGTCTCAAACATTGTGCCAAAAACAGTTTCTCCAGGCACAGGACATGAGACGTTGTCAAAGACTGAAAAGAATCATGCCTCAAACATTGTGGCCTACTAGCAGGAGATGAGACACTCAGGATAAGGTGAATTACCTCTGCACTTTCAAAATAAACAGCCAGAGCATAGGCTCGGACATGGTTTTTTAATAGTCATAGCCGATAAACTGTTAGACTTTTCCCTAGTGTGGGTTTTGCCTGAGCTAGCAAGCACTCCCTGGGCAGTTCTCACACATAGGGAAATACCGTTGGCTACAGAATTTCTCTGTTTGCAATACGGATGTAATCACCTGTTTCAGTGACAGAGATGGTTTAGCTATGTGGATGCAAGATGTCATCTTGCCTAAGGACAAGAAACTATTCCCCAGACAGTATTATTTTCTAGCATAGATGTAGCCTTTATGTCACACTTACACAACATTCTGATCAGAGAGAGTTTGGAAATATTCATGTTTTAATAAGATTTGAATGGGACACAATGTTATAGCTTCCTACAGTCTGAGAATACACATGCTTGGTGTGTGAGCCAAGCTCTCAAGCCTGAGGCTAGGGTGAGACCTTAAGAATAACCAGGCTTATAAACCACTGACAAAGTTGAACACAGCCTGGGCTGTTGTTGCAGAAATGTCATATTCAGACACAAAGACAACTAGAAATTTCCTACCCTCCTTTCCCGTGCCACCTGTTCTGCCCTTATTCTTCAATTTAGCGTGCCCTTCACTGTACCTATAGAGCTGTCCATGAATTCATGTTGTAAACTCTTCCATTGAGCCAGTCTGGGTCAAATGTGAGAGGATTTAGTCTAGAGGGTTATTTTCAACAGAGTTTCTTCTTTGCCAGTCGGTTTTGGACAGATAATGTTCATCCCTGACTTTCAGTTGTATTAAACTTCCCTATGTTTTAAGTTAAATGAAGTATTCTTTCACAATGCAGCATGGCTGTGTGTTACTGTGCAAGTGTCACGGCAGAGTGACTGTACATCAATTGCAGATATGATTTGTGAATGTTCTTGGGTATCTGTATGGTGAATATTACACATTAATATGTGTTATCGATAAATACAATGATGTCAATGTTCTCTTTTTCTAAAAAAAAAAGGTGAATTAAGTTAAGACATTAAATCAAAGACAAATACACTTGAAGATTAGCAGAGATTCAATTTTGTAATTAGTAGATGGATATTATTTCCATGATTATGGTCTATTTTCTTCTCTTCTTAAAGTTAGACTAAGCTGACATCGAATTCAAGAAGTCCAAAGATATAGACAGGGCACCTACAGGTATTTTAAAAGTTCTGCATATTTGAAAAATAATTCAATATATGATACATTAGCATTGCACACTCTTACTGCATAAGAAATATAGTACAGTTTACAGCTCTTTCATGTGCAAATTACTTCAAACATTTTAGAAAGAACATGGTCTTGGGTCTTATCACAAACTAACAGAACAAGAAAGTGGCAGTCATAAATATAGAAGTCAAGTGTTACTCTTCTAGTCCCTAAAGGCAGCTAACAAATGATATATTAACCAGCCACCAGTGGAATATCCAATGTTGTTTTCAGGTGAGGGAAAGCCATCTAAACCCCATGCTGCACTGTCTTTCAACACTTCCTAAACATACTGTCTGTATGAGCAGCAGGAGGGGATCAGCTTGCTCCTAGGAAGACATCAGCACAACCTGGTGCGAACAGCAGGGGCCTGGAAATTCTTATTTACACAACTCCATTCAGTCCTTTTGAACAAATGGCAATTTGTTGTAAAAGCTTGTATCATAGCCTCACTGAGCTCTCTGCTGTGTGTCAACTCATCTACAGAGCCAGAATAGAAGAATGCAAATATAATAATAATAATAATTATAAAAACTCTTAGAAATAGAATGTGGAATGGCTGTGCTGTGTAGACACAGATTACTTAAAAGGTCAATGTAGTTCACTATCCTCCCCTGGTGCATTAAATATACTTAGTATCTTCTAAGCTGACAAAGTAAACTACTGTACCTTGCTGTTTCTTATTAATGAATACATAAACACATATAGAAAAATTGTAAAAAGAAAACAAAAATTATTCTGGCATTAGAATAATTTGTTTTTGTGAACCAAAAGTTATGCCTTGAGAGTTTTGCTGGCACTACATTTCAGCATTATGTTGTTTTTCTAATGTACATGTATGGTATGTAAGGATGATATTGTAATTTTTATGTTCTTTTAAAATGTGTTATTTAAAGACATTATTAGGTAAATGGCTTTAACATAAGGCAATATGACATAACTTTTTTAGCTGAAATATGGTCCTAGTGCAATTAGCCACCTCACACATTATTCTGATATATCATTCTAATATTTTTCCAATTAAGAAATTTTTAAAAATCCCAACCAGATCTCAAAAAATATTTTTAGGCAAAACATTTTACTCATCAGCTTTATCCTCCCTACTTCATAAATGTATGTTTAGGTAAATAGTTGCCTCATAAAATGTTGTGTATAAAATAGTATTTTGGAAGACACTTCTATATAACAGAAAGTAAATGCAAATGTTTCTTCTGGCATTTACCAGATGTGTAGTCTGGCAGTAAATCAGCTCTTCTGACACAATGTTTGCGATGAGACAGAACTCAAACCTGTGGCAGTATCAGACAACACTACACTGAAGTTCAGCATTTACTTAGTTGAAGGAAGAGAGCATAAGTTATGAATAAAATATATATTTTTTTTTCATTCTCTAGTTTCATAAGCGTGGCAGTTGCACATCCCCCTGAGATCCGGAGCCTTCAAAAGAGCAGTTGATGGTACACATCTAGGGTGGTGCCAAGGTGCTGACAGTCACGTCCTCCCCTACCCTGGGCAGGGTGACTTCACCTCCACCAGCTGGGGGGCAGGACGGGTGGGACCCTCAGCTGATTGACAGGATCCTCAACAAAGGAGGTGCCCAGAGAAGCTGAGAAGCTTCTGGACCATGTTGTAATGACCACAACCAGATCTGACCAACAAGGCTATGAAAAGGGGTCCCCACTGAAGACACCCTTGGAGTGGTCTCAGAGCAGCGGGTCTGTGAACTGGATCCCTCCCCTTAGACTGAGATGCCACCTAATGAGATTTCCCAGGACTGAGAGCACCTCACTTCCTCCTGTAGCGAGTGGTTTTCTCTACTGGATATATCCTTGAATGAGTCCTTGCCTAACCCAGGTAACTGAGAGATCTTGCCTCATCCATGCAAGTGATTATTTCTTCTGGATACTCATGAGTGAGAGGCTTCTGATGTTGTTTCTTGTGAGTGTATGCGTGCACATTATGGATCCTCATTATTTTTATGTTGTCATACCGCAATCATCTCCTCAACTAAACCTGTATTTTATGTTGTTGGAGTGTTAAATAATTGTATAAACCCTATTTCTCCTTGGTTTACTAACTACACTTTTCCGGCTAGAATAAAGTCTGTTTTGGAACTTCTTGTTCACCTAAATTTGACTTTTAGGGTGCCTCTGTGACAATAAGTATCTTTCAAGGAATGCAATTTTTTTTTCTTTCTCTTGTATGAGTGTTGCTTCACTTACACTTCATGCTTGGTCTGACGGACATCATAAGGTTAACCTTGGACAAGCAACATGTGTGTTTCAACACAGCTGGTCAGGATCATTGTCTGGCTCAATGGACTCAGCTGTGTGGGAAGAATAGCATACACTGGCTTCCTTGCTTTTCTTAGGTATGTCTCTGGTGCGCATGAGCTTCTCTTTTCAGGGAACATTTACTAGTGTTATTCTGCAAGAAGCAATTCTTGCCAACTGCACTGAATGTGTATGTCTAAAAAATCCAGAAGAGATTGTGTCATTTTGCACTCTAGTACTAAATACCTGATGTAAATATATGAGATGTGAATACTCAGTGATCTCAGAGTCCATATAAGAGAATTGTAAATCCCATTGACAGAAAAAGGAAAATGCGGATCTGGCTGTTGGCTTCACTATTGTCTCTCAGTGCTTGTTTAAGAGAAGACCAGCAAGACTACAAAACTGATGAGGTTTTCAGGTGTATTATTAATATCAGATTTTCAGAACAAAATGAAGGTGATGCTTCCACAGCCTTTCTACTGATGTTTTAAAAAATTGATACTGTAATTTTCTCAGTATAACCTGAAAGACATTAAGGACATGCTAATTTTCATATGTTGTGCTTTTGGTACACATATTCCTCAATATCTGATATATTATTGCAAAATAAAGTGTAAAATATATTAAGGCAAAAAGAAAAATCTTCCAAGAACCAACATGTAAATGATGTTCCTAATGACAGGCAGTTTACTCTCTGTCTCCACCCTGAGGTGTGAAACTTCTTATTTCTCATTATAGTTCCTATTCAATGTAGCATCAGATGACACAGAATCATACAGCATTACTGTGATACCTCTGTTCAGCTTCAGGTTTGAAGAGAGTATTACTCTAGAAAGAAGTAATGTGCAATAATATGGAATGGATACTCAGGGAAAAGACGTAATTGCTGAACACTATGGAAAAAAACACCCCAAACAACTCTATTAGTAACAAATCTGTGTATAAAATGAAATAACTCATTAAAACGGATGTGTAGATACTGTTCAAAGTGGCTTCCTAATGTGTGATCCTTCTAGTTAAGAAGCCTGCTCCTGTGATTTAGATTCAATTTCACAGAAATGAAGAATGATTGAGGCTGGAGGGAACTTTTAGAGACTTGTCTACTCCAAATCCCTGCTCAAAGCAGGGTCAGTCAGAGCAGGTTTCTCGGGTCTGTGTCAAGTCAAATTTTTAATATTTCCATGGAGAGAAGCTCCATAAATCCTTTGGGCAACTTGTTGCAGTGTTTGACCATCTTCACAGTAGATTTATTTTGGTTTTGTTTGTTTTTTCCTTCTTATTTCAATGGAAGTTCCTGTATTTCTGTTTGTGCTCATTGCCTCTTGTCCTGTCTCTGAGCACCACTGAGAAGAGTCTGTCTCTGTCCTCTTTCAGCTCTTCCTTTGGGTGTTTATATACATTAATTAGGTCCCCCCACAGCCTTCTCCTGTCTGACAAGTCCCAGGTCTCTCAATCTTTTTTTCAGATGAGAGACAAACTTGTAATCACCTTTGTGGCCCTCCATTGGGCAATCTCCAGTATCTCCATGTGTCTCCTGTACTGAGGAGCAGGGAACTGGACCCAGTACTCCACATGAGGCAGCACCAGTGCAGAGCAGAGAGGAAGGATCACCTCCCTCAACCTACTGGCAATGCTTTCCCTCCTGCAGCCCTGGATGCTCTTGGCCTCCTTTGCTTCTAAGGTTCATTGCTGGCTCATTGTCAGCTGCTGGCAGCTCTGAAAACCAAAACCAGTTAATTGTACAGAAGTGCTCAGAATTAAGAATTTTCCGAATAAGTCACTTGAACCTGGCTTCCCTTCATCTTTTTTTTGGCAAACATCCCAGATCTGTCCTAAATTAACAATTATTTATAGAAGGTGTAGTGGCTTCAAGAGGACAACCTGAGATTTGTCCCAGAATACTTTGTACCTTGTTAGTCTGTGATCTGGCATTAAGGCATCAGGTAAATTGGATATTAGAAAGAACATTTCCTAACTTTGCAATAATGTTGTTTACTTGTAATGCCATGAAAAATAATTGTCTCTTTTTCTTAATTGTAAAAGTCTGGTCTTCAACTGTCTTTTCAATAAAGATGATGAAGGTGTGTTTTGATAAAGTGTGTCTCTTTGGGAGCTAAAGAGTTCAGTGAAATTAAGAATTTGATAGTTACACACATGCACATAAGGAAAAAAGAGGTGATATAACTGTTTGCTGAAAGCAAAATGTCTAGAACTTTTAGAAATATAAAGGGTAAAAGAGCCACAATGTGAAAAGTCAGTATCCTTTTGTTGCCTAGAGATGAGTCACTTTTTGTTAATACTCTAAAACTAATAATTTTTCTTTCTAAAAAATTGTTAAAAAATAAGGATTATGCAAAAAAACCGCACATTTATTTGGTCACATTCTTCATGTTTTAATGCTCTGGTGATGATTACTTCACTTTTGTTTGAACTAAAGAGTGTTTGTATTGATTCTGTGAGGAAACTAAAGTGTTCAAACACAAGCAGGCATGTGTTGGTGATTTATTGCATACTTCTTTTGTTCTTTGAATTTGAAAAAAGTAATAATGAACTCCTTCCAATCCTACTGGCAGGCCAGGCCAGGTCTTGTTCTATAGGCTGTTCTACAGACCACTAATCACACATAATGATATGCAGAGATTATATGATATAGCTTGCTGCCCATAAAGAACAATAGGGACAATATTCACATTTTATTTTTCATTCTCAGGCCGAATTTAAATTGTCTACAAGGAAAGTTCATCCTGGTATGACTCTTGATGAGCATAGTAGCTTCTGGAATTCATGCCAGCGTACATAAAGGTGGTAATTTTGATTACATCTTTGCCTCTGCTATTCATATATGTTTCTGTTTTCACAGAAAATAATGCTCGTGGTTAGTGCTCTGCAGTATTCCTGAGCTGTGTTCCATCATTATATTTCAGTGATGTACTTGTGTAGCATGTAAAATCCAGTAAGAGATGTGGTGTTAAAAATTCAAATTAATAAGTCAAGGTTCATGATCTACAAAGTGTGAAGAATTTGTTTTTTCTCATTACTACTTGGTAATACTGTAAGACTTCAAGAACAGAAGAGTAGGAAGGCATTTGTAATCTTCACATGACTAACGCAGCCAATCTTGGAAAGTGCCCTTCATAAACAAGATTCATGATGAGACTGCCCTGTGAATTCTTACACTATCCTTCTCTTCATTTGCCTATAGTGAAGCCATGTTCTGTCCACAATGTATGAAGGTTAGGGGCAGGTTAGAGGTGCCAGAAATCTCATACTTTATGCTTACCAGCACTTCTGTCTCTGTTCACCATGTTGAGCTTGCAGCCCCAGAGATCTGCATGTAACAAGGTTCCCAGATGTTACATCTCAGCAGTCATATGCTTTTGACAGCTGAATATGCAAGGAAGACCTCAATTTGTCTGATGCCTTCAGAGACTTCCAACTTTTGTTGTGCCTGTGAGGCCAGCATCTGTTGCTATGACACTGGACTACTGTTAGTCTTGCTTGCCAGCTCAGTAGTTTCATGCTTTGCTACATAAATAACATTGAGCCAAACTGGCTGAATGATGCTTTTCTGCCTGGTTTGAATGGCAGATTGTTTTTCTCCTGTGGAGAGTTCTTTCTTCTTTCTTTCACTTACCTGTATAGAAGGACACAAACTTCTTAAAAGCATCTCTTTAAGAGATTCTGAGCATGTGAAATGGACCTTCTTTGGTCTGTGTTCCTTGAATGCTCTTTTCCTTCCACCTAAGTCTGTCTATGATACAACTTAGTGTTTGGAAAGGGACAACTGCGTAGAGTCAAATCCTCTGTGTCCTTCTCCATTGTGTCCTCAGGGACTATCTATATGTGTACTAAATTGCAAATCAATCCTGCTCCCCCAGGCCTGTACAGTCTAAATCCTTCTCAAAATCTTTTGCTCACTTTATCTTGCCAGTGGTTCCTTGGATAGTTTACAGTGGTTTACTAATCTTAATGTTAGTTTTAAACTAGATAGCTTCTCCTTTAGAGAAGGTATTGAGTTATCCATGCAACATCAGAAGTTCTTCATTGCTCAAGAGCTAGAATAGACTTCAGTGTTTTGGACTTGCATGTCACTCGTTGGCAAGGGAGTAAAGAGGGAAAAGGTATGACTGGAATGAAGATAATTGAGGAGTCTTATGAATTTCCCCCCCCCGCCCAGATTTACTTAAAAGTAATGTTTTTAAGATACGTGTATTATAAGCAGGCCCAAAATAATGCTCAAAATAATTCAGGGCTTTTTGACCCTGTGTTTCTTAAAGACCTTATGTTTCTATGCAAATCCTTAAAGACCCTTTCCAGTGCTTCCAGCAAGTTGTCTTTATAGCAGTGTGTGTGTAGCCTGAGTGCTCGTAACCTAGCTCAGGCAGAGATGGATGGGTGAATCTTAAAGAGAGTTGGAAGGGGACTGTTAAAGACAGTCATGCCAAGAAAACATCCCCAATAAAGAAACATATTTTTATATGGAGGGGTTTTTTTCAATCATTCTAAACATGCTTATCACTTGTCACAACATTTCAAGCTTGCTAAGAAAGGAGTAAAATTCACAGCAGTGCCAATACTCCCGTCTTTTGACTAAGACTGATTTCTATTTCGGTATCTGAATGACATTTTCTTTAGCTATCAGATAAAGAGTCAAACCTAGGGTGTGCGTCAGCTGCATGGAACGTGTTCCTCCACCTTTCTCTACAACAACTGAATGCATGTTACAGCTGGGTGAAGCATAAGATAGGATTTGATTAAAACATTTTATATAAAAAGAGACACTACAAAAGACCTACTAATTTACAAAAGCATTTGAAGGAGGTTTCATGGGGATTTTACAGTTAAAAATCTGATGACACAGCTGTCACAATCTCAGTGGAAATCCAGCTTGATCTCATTAACAACAAAGAGCTAGAGACACATAGGAACCGTAATGAAAACAAATGATTCAGAATGCAATGGAAACTATTATTTAGATGCAAGGGCTGCTCCTGTATGCACAGGCCATTGACAAACCCAGAACAGGAGAAAAAGCTATTATAATGTAAGAAATGAATGACTTAATGTAAACCAGAGTTTAGCCTTTTTTCGAACTGTTTAAGAAATAGATTTCTGCTGTAAATCTGTATCTACAAGGGAGTTTGTGTCATAATAAATTGTATCAAAGTCATGAGAAATTGCAAGAGAAAAATCCCAGAAGACAAGAAGGTTGAATTTAAAATGTTTTCAATTTTAAAAAGGTTTTCACTTCTGTCAGTCCAGCTCAGACTCAAAGTGAATGCTTTTTTAGCTTCTCTGGGTGGCATGGGTGAGGTAACTTCTTAATAAGCCTGATACTAAAAAACTCCACAAATATTTAACAAAAGAATACAATATTTTAGATATTCATGCATGAAGTAAGACTGTAAATCCTGAGCACATAATATGAAACCAACTCTGAAAGTGTGTGCTGATGCTTTACATTTTAGTTTGGTAAGTACGTTTTGATGTTTTAGGAAGAAAATATTACTAAAGAATAACTTGAGCTTCTGTGTTTGTGGTTTTTTTATATATGCAATTTACCTTTGTTCGTATATTTTTTCCCCCACCAAGAACATAGTTGTGATTACTAGTTTTTATTTCATTTAGCAGTCCTAAAATGAGATTTTACAGGACAAATTAGAAATCAATATCTGCAAGACATTAGTTGTGATATGCAGCTCTAAAGGTGGTGCATAGCCGTCTCATTTTGTAACCAAGAGAATGAAACTGTAAAATGATGATCCCAAGTAAAAGAGTTTAATGTCAAATTTTGAGATTGAAAGCTGAACTAGAGATCAAGGCAGCTTTTAGTATTTTTTTTCTAAATAGTCCCCCTTTTGTGATGCTTTAAGATGTCATGTGGATTTCCACCATTACTTTATAAAATTAAAATATAAGTCTTAAATAATAGCAATAGTAGATTTTATTCTGTTCATAAAAGGATATTTCTGGTGTTTCTAGGATGACTTGTTAAACCTCTTAACTGATCTTTTCCATGAATCTTTTAAAAAGTATTTCACATCTATAGATCTCCTAATGCAATGAGATCATTGCCTCTCATCCTGATTAGTTTTCTTACTACTGCTTTAACACTCACCAGCCAGTACATGTTTCATTAGACTGTAAGTTCTTGAACAGGATCTCGGTTTTTGTGTTTGTACTCTAGTTACTGGGTACTTCTATTGCTCAAAGAAAAAAAAAAAACAACCTATATAGATAGCTCTTCTTTGTGCAACTGATGGAGAGGCAGGCTTTTCTAGTCATATACCTCTTGACTGCTATGACTCAATTTGTTAGCCTAAGTAAAGGTGGATATTGTCATTTAGGACCCTCAAGTGTATCTGATGCATTCCAATGGAAAAAGACTTAAGAAAGACCTGTTGAATGGACAGGAAAAATGCACTAAGTCATGTGAAACTGTGGTAGATATCAACTGAATTCCTAATACTTAAAAGTAACATAATATTTTTCAACAGTGTGCAAAAGGTAGCTGAACTGTTACATTAGTTCCTCTAATTCTAAGAGTCAATCATAACATTTTTTATCTGTTTCAGAGTGTTTCTGGTTCAGATTTTATCTGGTTCAGATTTTTATGTCGTTCAGAGTGACAGTCTATATCATTTCAGGAGTTGCTATTTCACAGCTCCTGGACTGTGTCACATGGACATATACAGACAATGAAGGCTGCCATGCATGTTTTAATCAAGCCCTGAATTCATAGCAGGATGCCTGAGGAGTGTGCACCTAAGGAATAACCAAAGTCTCTGAGGAAAAGGCTGCATGCTCTGAGTATCACAGTGGCCTTTGTATAATGTGGCATCTGTGCCATTACTCTCTGATTGTCACATATTATACCACAACCAGCCTGATTGCTTGTGAATTTTTAAGTTAAAAACTTCAATATTTACCTCTGTCGTCATAGACCACAGACTCAAAAGAAAGTGCCATATTACTAAGAACCTGATACTTCTGTTGGACGCAGATCTCCATCTGCATATTTGAACCAAGTCAGAGATTTGATTCATTTGTTTGTTTTTCATCCATTAGCTTTATGACCTTTGTGGAAGCCGTCTGTCTGGCCCCAAGAAGTTATTAAACATATATATTTTTAAAATTTCAAATAAAAATGAGAGGGTTTCTCTATAGTCTGCCATATCATCATAACAGGGGTGCATGATACCTTCCCCAGAACCTGCCATGGAGGCATGGGTGTCATGTCTGGATGCAATATTTAATAGACCAATGATGAAGTACTGGTTAAAAGAAGACGAATTTAATATTGCCTCCTCTACACTATCTGTAGAGGTTAGCCCCTATACTTCATCAGCTGCTCTTAAGATTTATTTTTGGAGGGAAATGCTGTCTCCCAAAAGTAACCTGGATATTGGGTGTAGCTGTGAATGGATAGTGAACAGGAAATGAAACAGTTAACAGGTCTATGTTTCTTAGCCCATGAAGACGAGCAACATCAGCTCCCCATTCAGCTGTTGTGACCTTTAAAACTAGAGTGAGAAAAACACTAGAAAAGAAGATATCTGTAATAAGAACAATGACATAAATTACCACAAGATGAGGAAGTATCTGCAAATCTTTACTGAATGTCAACACTATTCAGTAGCATCACCTGTAGGGAGAAAATCCAAAAAGGCATGCCCTTTATCTCCATTGTTATAATTTCCATAATGCTCAGAAGACTTTAGGTCAATTCTAAAAATAAAATGGATCTTCAGTAGTTAGCCTGGATTTGAGTTTCATTCAGTTCAAACAGCAGCTGCAGAGCTGGAAGAGATGGGATGGCTCTGATCTGCCACAAGGTAAGAATCAGGACCACTAAAAGCAACTGGTTGACCTAGTGACAGCAGTGAGGTAGGGGTCAACTCACTAAGAATCTTTAGTTCAAGTTATAAAGAAAAGTTTCAAAATACTTCTTGGCAAGAATTGTCAAATCTTTTATATGCTGACCCCAGCAATATACACCAACATGTAAGACAATGATGCATTAATTAATATCCAGTGGTGTATTTTAAGAATTAACAGTGTGTGATAACTACTGTATCATAAGTGACCTTGTTTCTAATGCTACTGGTTAGTCTGATGTAATTGCTAGTCCTATAGTGTATTTTCTGAGTTATTTCTGCTGTATTGCAAAAATGTCATTGTGAGTAGATATGAAAAGGGAACTGAATTTACGGCCTATATTAAGGATTAGCACTCAGCTTTACAAGTTTCCTTTATTCCGCATTAGCAGTGATACATATGACTGGGTTGCTGTTATAATTTAAAGGACCATTTTAATGTAGACTGCATTTTAAAAAAATTTCACTTACTTCCTGAAGGAAAATGTTAAGGGTCACTAGCTTGCTAGTTTGCCTCTTAATGCAACACAGTGGAATTTGCAATGCAAATCCTATGGGCAATTGTAAAATGGGATAATCCTTTGTGTTATAATGAAACACTGAAAAATGTCTGTATCCCCCTTATGGACATATATATATATATATTTTAAAACCTAGAATAAATAGAAAGATAGACTCTGAAATAGTCATAGTTTCACACTGTCCATGACATTAAAAAGATACCAGCTCTTGCTAGATATTGTTAGATAATGACTTTCTACTTCATTTTGGAAAATATGTTCCTTTTAAAATACTAAGTTATTAAATTATTAAATAATGCATTGTGGTTTTCTATTTGATGATAACAATGATAGAATATTGAAATTATTTCTTATACGAATGAACAAATTTTGCCACAGGGTTTGGCATGTTTTTTCTTGTTCTGGAGATTTTGGATAAGGTTTACCCTTTTGGCATGTGGGAGTGAACCAGCTTACATTGAAGGGCATTATGAGGAAAGATTCCACATAAAATTGATAGATGCAGCCTCTGTTAGTACACCTTAAGCTAAAGGCTGAAGTTAAATCAGGGTACCTGCAGTCACAGTCAGTTTCCTAGTCAGCAGCACAAAATTTTGGGTGCAAACTTACATCAAATTTTGCTTCCAACTTTCATAATTTTGCCATTGCAGTTTTGTAAACACAACTTACATTATGTGTGGGTACAATTTCCTGTCCTTTAAGTTTTTGAAAGTCTTTCTGCTCCTACACATTTACCTGTGTAGTCTCATCTATAGGAAAATTTTCACAGCTTTAACCTCAGTTGTTAACTTCCATGGATTTCAGCAATCTCGAATACATAATTTCTAGTTAAATTTATGGATCATAATTTTGAATAGGTTAGAAAAGGCATGGAGAAAGTTGAAAAAAAAGGCACTCCAAAATCAGACTTAGGATGACTGAAATAAATTACAAGAATATCGCTTTTAGGTCAGTTTAACAGTCAAAGATCCTATAAACCCTTATTGAATTATTAACATATGACTTCCATATAATTGCTAGTAAGCTTGAAGCTGGGCATTCCCTCAAGTATCTGCAGTATCAAGGACTAAGTGTTCTGAATTCAGCCCATAAATTCAAAGGCAAGGCTAAAGTCCAGAGCTTGAGAAGTTAGCTCATCTATCAGTAATATGTATGTGCTTCATGTTTGTTTGCTTTTCTTCCTTATGTGTGTATGAAATTCTCCCTCGTTACTAGCTATTTCACAGTATAGAGTGTTTTTAATTTGTCAAAATAATAAAAAAATATAAATCAGAATTACTGCAGGTGGTGAAAAGGGTTTGGGGATTGGGAAAAGTCAAGAAAAAGACAATCAATATTTCATCATCATATCTCCAGAGGCTTTTAAAGAACAATTTACAAAGTATGAGACATTTTAAGACAGAAAAATGTTGTATATAAAGGGTACTAGAAAGTGAACATTTGCCAATTTTTATTAAGAGAAGGCATAACATATATTTTCTGTTGAATAGCTGTATGTTTTAATAATTTATTGCACTCTCAGCATGCAAAAATAATGGCTACTTTTTCTATTATTTTGCTTTGCACAGAGATGTAAAAAGAAACATGAAAAAGAAAACTCAGTGGACTACGTGACATTAACATGTTGCTAGCATTTCGCTGCCCATAAAAGTCAGGAGACAGAGCCAACAGATCTACTCATCCCAGGGAGCCTACAGGAACTGCCTTGGTTATTTTTCCTGAAGGAAAGTTGTATTAAGTGTGTGCTTCAATGTGGGGTGAAGCTGAGTAGATGATGAGCAGAGTAAGATGGATCATGGTCCACTGATGCTCCTGTGACAGATTTATTTTATACATATCACATAGGGAAGGGTGCACATGTGCATTTTTGGGTAACGGAAGCATGACTAGTGCTGTCCTCTGTATGGTTATAGGAGTGTGTAGATAATGGAGAAACACATGATTTCATGTTCTCGTGCATGAACTGTAAATTGCTTCTTCACTAGGGGGGCCTATGGATGACTAATTGTGGCATCTTCTGGCTACATCTTTCAAAGTAAAAATGGTGTCACAGTCTGTTCTCTGCCTTTTATGCTAGTTAGCACGCTCTGGCCACATCCACACTAATAAAATATTTTAGATCTTAGGACAGGGCAATCACATCCAAACCACTTACTGGGAATGGTGTCCATCCTATGCCAACTAGTAAATCATGGCTAGAAATACGTTGGGAAATTTCGCCTTGCTTGCAGTTCTGAAGACCTAACCATGCAGATAATTATATCCCTGTTAGTGCAAGTACATCTGTGCATTGCTTAATTTTTTAGTGCACATGCAACCTTACAAGGGAATTCCTCTCACCAGTTTTAGGAGTGAGATTCAGCTGTAGATTAGAAAGCCTAAACTAAGGTGCTGACATGTAAATATCCACATTAATGCTGGTTATCTACGCTCCAGTTATAGACAGGAAAAATCAACTTGATAGAGTTATTGAAGACTATTCATCTTCTGGTGAAGAGAGATTTGTAGTCATTTACCACAGACTAGGTGCAGCCAGTAAATTTTTTGAGTCATCATAGTGTATATAAGACATCCACAGAGGTACGGCAAATATGGAAGTAGCCCATGAAATGCTCATGCCTTTCCAGAACAGCAGCTGGAGGCTAGAGGGGACACACAGTACGAGATGCCTTTTTTTGGCAGCTGACTCTAGCTAAACTACAATGCAGTTCACATAATCTGTTTCAGTTTTGTGTTTGAGGATGGGAACTTTTAATCCTTTCCATAATTCTTACCATTACTACTTGCTGGGTGACTTCAGCTGAAAGGATCTACAAGCAGATAAGATCAAGTATCTGCCCATATATTTGAACCTCACTACTGCATTGAAAACATGTATGTGCTTTAATAATTTTGCTGGTAAGAAATGAAAGATCCTTTGTAACAATTCTGCTTTCACTCTAATGTATAAGTAAAAGAGATAAGCTCTGATATGTAGGAGATGGTGGGAAAACCAGACCTGGACATATACAAAGGTAAGAATTCATTTCTGACTTTTGCAATAGGATCAGCTTATATAGTGTTACTTGCAAAGATCTCCTTTGTTATCATCTAAGGAAGATCTGAGCTTCTCTCATCACCGTTTATGAGAACATGAAAGGAAGACTTCTGAGCAATATGGGAATGACAGCCTAGCTGATTAAATTCTGTTCTCATTATGTCTTTTGGACAGACTCACTGCTGAATTCAAATTATAGAGGGAGTGTTTGAATGCAAATGATAGATTTGCAGGTTTGGTTTGAGTTTTTTGGTTTTTTTTTCCTGTTTCATTTGGCTTCTGTATTGCATATAGGTGGCAGGGCTGCAGGACTGTCCTCTGTGGGAAGAGATCAGGGGTTACCCCATGCTGGACACAGATGGTTCCATCTTGTTCCAACCAATTCTGTGGTGTGTCCACCACAGGATACAGCTGAGCCCATCAGTAAAGCCAGTGTCATCTCTGTGAAAATGCATTTAAGAGGGCAAAAAGTGATTGACAGGCAGAACAGGTGGGAAACAAAAATAGTGGAAAACAGTAGAGGGAACACCAAAGTCAGAGGAGGAGGTGGTTCATGGTGCTCCACCAAGCAGGTATCCACTGCAATCTGTGGAGGAGCCACACCAGAGCAGAACAATATTTCCTGAAGGAATGGAAACCCTTGGAGAACTCGTGCTGAAGCAGAGGATTTTTTGGAACAGGACTGCAGCCCATGGGAAAGCCAGTGCTGGAGCAAGGGAAAGTGTGAAAGCAGTGGCAGAGAGGAAGCATTATGTACGGACCTTAATTCCCCATCCCACAGCAGCAGGTAGTCAGGAGTGAATTTGAGCCTGGAAAAGGGAGAAGTGAAGGTGCCGTTTAAATGTTTCTATTTGTTTCTCAAAACCCAAATATTTTTTTTTAATTGACTATACAGTAATTTTCTCCAAGCTGAGCTTACTTTGCCTGCTACACTAATGGGTAAGCCATGTCCTCGTCTTTATTTTACCCATGAGCTCTCTCATCCTATTTTCTTCCCCTGCTCCTTTGAGGAAGAGGAGTCAGTGAGCAGATGAGTGGGCTTTTGGCTGTTTGCCAAGGCTAAACCACCACCATTTCAAACACAGTTGACATTAGCATGGAACACAATGTAATATGCACCCTTTACTAATGATTTCTAAGAAAGCGTCCCAGAAAACACTACATAGGTACTGAGATTCTTCATGATATCATAACCAACATTTTTAGTTTACACTGATTATGTTGCCTACATTGGGGGTAAAGCACAAGAGCAGCCAGTATAGGCTGGACTCATCCATACGTAGGCATCTTACACCATATGAAGTATTCTGAGGCCATTTTGCACTTCAGAAGGGCATCAGTTTCCTATAGGTTTTATGTCTTATCTGGGAGTTGCATGCACATATCTTTCATAACTTATGACATCTGAAATGACACTAGATGCTAAGAGCTGGTAAACTAAATATCTTTTTAGACTTTGCTAACTGAACTGACTACATTTATTTGGACTAGCATAGCAAAACTTTAAACAACTAATTATGGAAACCTGCATTTAAGTAAAAATACCAACTTGAATGTTACCCTTCATATCCAACCCTTCACGTTCTGGAGTTGTTTTTCTGTGAGCTTGTTTTATGGGGTCACTCATCACAGATGTGAAAGATATGAGGTCAGTACCTTCTTTAGCTTGACAGTTTTATTTTTCAGCTCCAAATTCACAAGTGCTGTTTTCAAACGGAGTTCCATTTACTGTAACAACTGAAGAAAAGTGATTACAATTTGGATGACTTGGTGTTGATTTCACAGCCCATAAAAATTATTTTCTACATTAAAATACATTCTATCAAATTCACTCAGCCTTAGGTAGAATATTATGTACACAGATGCCCTTTGTAGCTTAAAAGTTTGGGAAATATGCTTTAAGTAAGTTAAAATTAATCATCTTTAATTTGGGCTGTAGGTCTTTTCATCATGACTCATACCATCATCATTATCTTACCCTTACAGCATTACTAAAATACTAGTGTAATTAAGATGAGTATCTTACAAGACTTCTCCTGAGGCAATTTATTACAGAAAAAGAATACTTTCCATTTTTGACAGCATTAGACATAACTTCCCTTTGTTTTCATAAAATTGACAATGTATGACTCCACTACACGGTAAAGAAGTCTTCTATATGATTAATGTCTCTAAATACAATGCTAATAATTGCAGAATACCAAATGAGTAAAATTACTGTACTAGTGTATTATGAATAATGTGACTTCACAGTCAGAATTAAGAAGCTTAATAGAGTTGCTCCAATGTCAAGCTCTGTTTTCAGTCATTGAAAGTATATGTTATTATCAAGGAATATAAATTGAGCCGATATTTTAAAAGACATAAAAGGCAAATAGTAAGATAAAGAAGTAAACATGCACACAGACACATACAAATTGAACAGCCTTTCCCCACAGTTTTACAGAACAATTTAATATTAATATGGAACACTAATCAGATGTACACATAACATCACACACCCCTGAGACCTTTCTTTAATTGAAACTATATTAAAAAAAATATATATATATTTAAAAGTTTGATGCCTGCAATCAACTTCAGGAGGCAAAGTAAGCATTTTCAGCTAACTGCATGAAAAGTAGTTAGCTTTGTCGTGTTAAACAAAATTTTAAATCATCAGTGGTGGCTAGCTGCATAATCAACTGTATGGCCAGCTTGTTTAATCAGCTTCAGAAGATCGGAGTTTTTGAATTAAGGTCTTCACTATAATGGAAGGGTAGTGGGATTGGTGTACCTGAGAACAAAAATTATCATTAGATTTTTGTGGTCATTTTGTACTTTTTGTCCACTTAGTAAAGGTGATTGTATGTACCATAATAAAGACTGAGATACCTGCATTTTTTCCTACACTATTTCAACGTGTACACATAATCATCTCCATTACACAGCCAGACAAAAAATATCAGGTTATCTTGTGACTCCTTTAATTCTGTCAATTTGTTTTGCAAACAGATATTGATGTAAGTGAATATGATTAGATGATAAAAAGGAAGAGTGACCAGCGGTATTCCAGTGTAATAGTTAATCCCTTAAATTTATACTGATGTTTGTGTTTTCATATCTGTTCTACAATGCAGTGCACAAGGTGACAGAGCAGAAACTGCCAGAAAAAATAGAGAGGTAGATATTAGTAAAATAAAAGCTAACAATTAAGTAGAAAGCTTTTGTTTTGGAAAACTTTGTGAGTTATTATTAAGGATGCTCCTGATACTGGGTTTTATAAATTTGTTTTAGAAACATAACACTTTGACATCAACACTCTAAAATGCAGTAGCTAGTTTTGCTTCCCCAAATATTTTTATATTACAAAACTTGATATATAACTTGTGGGTTTCTTCAGATTTGCTGTCCTGATTTCAAAGAGGTCCCAAGGAATAAATATACGAGAAGATTATATTAATAAATTAATTAGGCTGGATTTTTTTCACTACCTTGAAAAGTAGAAAAATAGTCTTTTAACAGTTCCCTTATAGAAAATTGAGGAGAAGGAATGTTCTGAACTCCAAAGACATGTCTGAAAAGAAAGAGATAATCTCTTTTGAAATGTGATTGAAATGCTATACCAACATATCTGCATTGAAGACAAATCACAAAATTGAATTTATTATAACAAATTCACCAACTTCACCATTTGAGGAGAGGACCTTGATCTGTTAATAATTTCTTTGTGCAGTCTCAACCTTATGAAAGTTTTAAATCATTCAGATAGGCTGGCCAGTGTGATAGTAGATTACAGAGGCAGCACTTCAAAACTGCAGGAGCATGATCCATTTTAACTTTCTTTTATAGAGACACACTAGAGTTTTTCCAGCCAGTTCAAGTGGCAGAGAAACAGGGAAATCAAAATGGTAATAGAAGATACAAAAAAAGCCTAATGTCTACTGGGCCTGATTCTCATACTTCACCTCTTCCAAACAAGGTGGTTGACACTTCCTGCCCTTTACATTTAAAGGCCAGTTTTCCCTCCCCTGTAGATAAGAGACAAAGGAGTCAGTAGCATACAAAGGTCTGTTCTTTTCTCTTCCCTGGGTTGCTCCTACCTTTGTCTTCTAATAAGTATCACTTACTTTAGTGGTCTCTATTGTAATTTTTTTTTTTAAAAAACACTGCATATATTATCTGAGGTCTTTTTCCGAATTAGACCCTGACCCCCCTGGCTGCTATTCCATTTTTAACTGGGCTGCAGTCTTCTATGTCAGCTACTGCTAATTGGTCCCTTAGTTGCAGCTAGAGAAATGCTTGGTTTATATTGGCCTCTTTGAGCTGTGATACAGTCTTTACATCTTATTCACAATGCTCCTGAATACCCGTCACACTGAAAAATTCAGAAGATCAGAGCTTTAAAAAATCTGATACACTTGGTATTAAAAATTAGTCTTCAGAGCATGTCTTTGGATTTGAGTAAGGTTGCTAGTCTTAATAATAAGTTGTTTATTCTGTGGTGATTATAGATGGAGATTGTGTGCAGAATTGTTCAAGTGGGTTCAGCAATCAGAGGATCTGCTGCTGTCTGACCTAGCAGAATGCAGTAAACTGGTTTCCCCCTAGCAATATATGTACACCCTTCACTGAAATCCTGCCAAATGAGGTAACATTCATCTTTATAGTGGGCTGTGACCATACCAAATGAATACTGAAAGACCACAGTCAAAACTCTGTAAAAAGGTGCTGATAGATTATGACTCAGAGAGGTGACAGGTTGTATTGTTTGTGGAAAAAAAAACAATGTGGCAACATGCCTGCTTCCCCAGGTCCTGGAACAAAGCCAGATACTCTGGTACTATGACACAAATGAGTTTGTAAAGTACATTTAATGGTGTATCAGCTTGTTTCATTTACCTGATAGCTACTTTTTATCGTTCTTAAGAGTTTGCAATTCATTCTATTTGCTTTTCATTTTTCTTTTTAATGCATAAGCCATCCAAATCTTTTTGGCATGAATTTCAGTGATGTTTACATTACTAAACCAGCAATTGGATGAGGAGATTGCATTTTATATTATCATTTTGATTTGTTGTTTTTTCAGCTTCTATTTTTATCCGTGTCCAACAATAGTGTTCTCTAATTGTTCCATTTATTTTGTTGAAATAGTAATCACTCATGCATCTGAAGTAATCAGCTTTAGGAAAATGAAGATTTTTTCTGGAGTTTCACCTATATCTTTTCCTTGCAATTTGCAAGGTGTAACTTTAAAGATGTTTAGTGCATTTTTTGGCATACTTCCACCAGAATTTCACAAAGACATTATAAATCAAAGCATATTTTAACAAAATGAAGGATGGAAATTCAAAACAAGTAGGCTATTTTCTGACTTCTCTTCCAACTCTCTCTGGGCGTGTATACTTACACAGAGAACAATGGAAATCTAACTTCTGATATCAAAGCAGTCTGTCCACGTTCAGTGCTCTGTGTTGCAACTGGACTGTTAAGGCCAGCAGTGAATTTAACTTCTGGATTCACACTGCCTCTTTTAGATTCAACCTGAGTACAGGCCACAGCTTCCAAGTACTTTGGATTCTATGTTTAACTCTGGCAAAGTCACTCTGGACTTATGTGTTGATATTTCTCACACAACTTTAAACTTAAGCTCTCTGTATTCCTATCTTTTGAAATATGGAACAGAGAGAATGGTGGTGGCTGGAGCCTGAGCTTCAGCGTAGAGCTGGTCCAGCTGTTCTGCTGATCAGATGTTGCAACCTCTTATAGATTATGACATGAGCATGTCTTCCCCCTCAAGAAACACCATTTTTCTTAACTCAGAGTTGGTGAGGAAGGCTATGACCAATATTATCTACCTCCTCTGATAAATCCTCTCCTGCGAGAGGTTTTGGCTCTTAATCAAGCACTGACTATATGGATGTAACATATGTTGGTTGTAACGTTCTGACGAAACAGTGAGACTGCAGAAGGACAACATAGAATAGCACATTACCTTATTTCAGTAAATTAATAGTTAACTGCCCACTTTCAAAGGGTATTTAAAAAGTAAAAGAAATATTTCATACTTTGTTTATTCCTATTTTAAATGTCTATCTATCTATCTAATCTGTCTATCTATCTATCTATCTATCTATCTATCTATCTATCTATCTATCTACCTATTATTGTTATTTTAATAGAGCTTGACAGAACCCAAAATAACTCGGCAATATTTCTCAGCTTAGAAATAAAGCACCAGCATCCAAACAGTCGGGTACCTGGATTATCGAAGGGAGAACTTTATAATGAGATTTCTCAGAGGAGCACATCAGGAAAAGCCATATTAGCTATTGAGGGCTACAACAAACTGTAATGAGACTTAAAGACTTGTCTACCTATTCTTTCACAGCTACAGAAAGATCATGTCCTTGAAGAATTTACTACAAACTCAGGAATGCTGCAACCAATTTAACAGTACAAGTGTATAAAAAGGGATATTTGCACCCTCTGTTAAGATTAAGTTCCCTCCTATTTTTGAAGTATAAAGATTGTGGGATACACTGGCATGCTATATATTAATATTTTATCTTTATCTTGAGGATATTGATCTTAAATTTAAATCGCAGCATCTGCACTATTCAGATCCTAAGTTATTAACAAGTCAGATTGATCTACACTTATTATGGAGGTTATTGTGAAACTTATTTCTATTGATTAGTTTTATTCAGCAAAGAAGTTGGAAAAGGACAGAATTTTAGATTTTGCGACCTAAAACTATGAGTGCTGAATACAAACCTTTCTATGATTGATTGAAATGTATTTTAAAGTAGAGTTTATTTGTTTGGGTTTTATCTATGTGTTGTGCACAACTACATTTTGTTAAATTTCAAAACAATAATTACTGAGACCCTAAAGGGGAAGTTGGAAACATTAGTACAAGAACACTCTTTCAAGATGTCTTTAATTCAGTATAGCAGAACAACATAGTCAATAGACAAAGCGGCCACCCTAAGCTGAATTGAAAGCTGAGAACTCCCATGCAACAAATTAAACATTTAACACATAATGAAACAAACATGAATAAAGATGAATCCAAAACACAAAAAAGGTTGCAAACACAGAGATTATATCTGTATTATTACTCTATTATGACTGAAATAAAAAAAAATACTTTATGTCCAAAAGAGCTACTACTGAAGATATTGAATTATTTTAGTTTTTGATTCTATGCAATCTAAAGTGAAGAAAATGAAAGTTTAACAAGCATAAACATTCCCAGTGAGAAAATGTTTCATCATTCATGCACACATCCTTTCATGCTTTTTGAACTGAATTTAAGAAGGGAAATAAGCTGTCTTGTATATTTAAAGCCACCTGGACAATTTAATTTGCTGTCTTCAGTGCTAAGACATATTTAAATTAGTTTGTCTTTAACATAAGGAAGGGTATCAGGGTCCTTCCTTTGTCCTCAATTGTACTATGTTCTCAGTCATCCTAGGATGTGAATCCTGGGAGTGTTGGCACACTTGGGTGGAAGGCAAATATTGTAGGATTGCAATGTGCTTGTCGGGTGATCACATAAGATGGAGGCAGAGGAATTTGGCTAAGAATTTCTTAAGTGTAGATTTAACTCAGATAAAACTAACATTGCAGTAGCACATATGATTTTTTTAGCATATATGAAATAATATGGTGACATTAGATTTTTAGGTTGTCATTAGTGGTTTAATTATTCTCCTATGTGATCTTAGCAATAATATGGAATGATGTTTAGCCAAAGCCTCTAATAGCAGAAATGGACAATATTAAGAATTACTTGTTTCAACATATTTACCTTCAGGCTAAGGGTAACTTTTATGTATTTATTTCTTTATTTTTGTAGTGAGATATGTATGTCTCTTACAGTAATTAGTAGCGCATTACAAGCTTGGGCACTGTATAGTTTAAACATACTTATTTTTAGAATGCAAGAAGGAATTATAGATTTCTGTAGTTCCAAACAGGAGCTGAATAGTTTAAAATTATATCTACCAAGAACAATGTCCCTCTCAAATCAATGTTTCCTGAAGATGGTGTTATGGAATTTATGCCATATATTAGGGAATTAATTTGAAATATTTTTTCTCCCTGAGGTAAGCTTACCTCAGGGAGATCATCTACCGATGATTTGTTTTGATGAAACAATATTTCTAAGTTTGGTTCCTGAGTACATTTTCACTTAATGCACTACTGGAAAAGTTAAAAAGAGTTTTGAGAACTCAAAATGTTGTCTTACTTTTTTTTTAAGTTTCCAGTGTGAATCACTGCAGACAGGTTGATTTTATTTAAAATATATGAAGGGACAGAATTCTCAGCAGATTGATAATTTTTTTTTTTTTTTTTTTCTCTCCGGGTTTGGAAATAAGAGCTGCTCCTACCATGAAATCAAAGGAAATGAGCTGTTCATACAAGATGTCAGGTGCAAACAAACTCGGAGCATAATGTATATCTATTTTGGATTAGTATTTGGCTCATAATTATAATTTTGAGTGAAATTGTTCCTAAATTTTACTGCTTTGTCATTCTTCTGGAAGATTCAGCAGTTAAAGTACACTGATTTGCACAAGCTGTAGATCTGATAGTGAGTTTGTTGACCCACAGACGCTATGTGCAAACAGGGAATACACTTAATGAAAACCTGAAGAGGAAAAATACTTCTTTCAAAATGATAGTATGAATGTAAACAAACAACTTGAATAGATCTTGAGTTAATGAAACCACTGATAAAGAAAGTCATTCCAGACACTTGAAACTAGTCTGTCTCCCCATGTGCATGTGAGAACAGGAAACTCAAGGAGATAGTAATGAAATACAGGGTGAGCAGATGGGAATTCAAATTTTCTCTCTTTCTTTTGCCACCTGAGCTAGATGGTTCTATACTAGCTTGTGTATTTCTGCATGGTGCAGCAATCTGTCACATAAATATACCCTTAAGTCACTCTGTACCTGATATTTCGTGCTACTCTATATGATTGTGATAGTTTTCATAATTTTTTCTATATGTCCTCAATCACATCTTTCAGCAGGATATGGAAACACAGGTGATACTTCACTTGCCATGGTTAAAGAAGGATAAAGAAACAGAGAGATCAAGCCTTATCAAAAGTTTGAATTTAATTTTAATTTTTCTCATGAGTGAATATTGACTGACTAGTTTTATTAATGGACATATTTTTCCAATCAGCAAATTTACAGTATTTTAGTGCTAGTTGCCTGCTGATGTAGTAACATTTTCAAAGCATTTATTGAAATTTTTAATGCATTTGGTGGTGAGTCGACTCACAAACTTGATTTCTTCATACACATCTTCAAGTATTTTATGCACTGCTGATATCAGTAGAACCTTTGCAATCTAGAGTCTGTCCATGACAAGTTCACGTCATCCAGTGAGAACCAAACAGTATATTACCAAAGTTGATGTGATGTTGATTTGCTTGCAGAAGTTAAAGTACAGTCTCATAAAGCAGTGAGAGTAGTTAAAATCCACAGACTATAACAGAAGAGGATAAAAGCAGGATTTACAAGATCACAGACCCATTTAGATCCAAATTGACCCTCAGATCAACAAATGAAAGGAAATGAAGTTCATGACGAACTTGGAGCCAGGGACAGGCAATATGAACATTTGGAGAGTAAGGGGAAGCCAGCACTGTGCCCCTGTGGCCAGGAAGCCCAACAGTATCCTGAAGTGTATTAGAAGGGGTGTGGTTAGTAGGTCAAAAGAGATTTCCCTCCCTTTCTACTCTGCCCGGCTGAGATTGCATCTGGAATATTGTGCCCAGTTCTGGGCCCCACAGTTCAAGAAGGACAGGGAACTGCTGGAGAGAGTCCAGCACAGAACCACAAAGATGATTAAGGGAGTGGAACATCTCCCTTATGAGGAAAGGCTGAGGGAGCTGGGTCTCTAGCTTGGAGGAGACTGAGGGATGACCTCATTAATGTTTACATATATATATAAAGGGTGAGTGTCACGAGGATGGAACCAGGCTCTTCTTGGTGACAACCAATGATAGGACAAGGGATAGTGGATACAAACTGAAACACAAGAGATTCCACTTAAATATAAGAAGGAACTTCTTCTCAGTGAGGGTGCCAAAACACTGGAACAGGCTGCCCAGGGAGGTTGTGGAGTCTCCTTCTCTGGAGACATTCAAAACCTGTATGGACGCCTTCCTGTGTAACCTCATCTAGATGTTTCTGCTCTAGTGGGGGGATTGGACTAGATGGTCTTTTGAGGTCCTATAGCTATCTACAGTGTAAATCTCTGTTTTTATGGTAGTTTCTTTAAACTTTTTTTTCAATTTTGTGAAAAGAATAAGGTATTTCTATTGTATGTTCTGTCTGGCCTGCTTTAAATACTGTAGACAAGCAGAGAGGAGCATCAAATGAGTAATTTATTTAACTGCCTTTGCCAAAGGACAGTTCATTTTAGGCAATTGCAGCTTGAGTAGGTTTGATAAAGCGTTCAGAATCCAGAGAGCACTTTGAGCCTTTAACTTTGTCACAAAATACACATGAAATACTGGAAAGACAATGCAAATATTCATCTGAATTATGTAGGATGAAGTTTCATCCGACCTCTTCTTTTTGTGTCTGATCATTTTATGGAAATCAAATGGAAAATCTCCCATTGACTTCACTGAATTTTAAATAAGACCTTAATGTGTATCAGAAAGATAACTGCAAAATCTAGCATGAAGTGTGCACGTGCAAATGTCCTTTCGTTGGTGCAAAAATGGCAACTAAAGAGATTTTGCGTGAATACAATAGGAAAAGCAGCTGAAAATGTTGGCACATAGCACTTGCTTTAAGGTTTTTCTATATACTTGTCATGAAATCACTTTTTCCTGATATTCTTATCCCGAGGGGTGGGGGAGGGTGAGGGAAAGAAAGAGGTATTTAGAAGAAAATAAAAAATAGAAAAAAACCTCTGCTTTTCTGCAATGCTGTTCATGAATGTCAATATTGCGTTCAGTGTAAGGTCAATTTTGGAAAGGAAAGCACTATTTTTTAAATAACTTCTCGTTTTGCTCTTACTGAACTGTGTTGGACTATTATTTGGCTTCATTACTGGTCATTAAAAGAAAAATATGGAAATTTATGTTTTCTGTCCTATTTGCATGCTCTCACTTTTGATGTTTTGTTTACTTCAACTATGTTTCTGTTTTCTCAGACAAAGCTCACCTGCATGTTTCTGTCTAGATTATAGATTATTTAGGATGGAAATAGTGCCTTATTGTACTGGTTTTGGCTGGTGTAGAGTTAATTTTCTTCATAGTAAATCATAGGGTACTATGTTTTGGATTTATGACCACAAGTGTATTGATAAAACATCAAAGTTTTAACTACTGTTGAGCAGTGTTGACACAGCATCAGGTGTTCTCTGTTTCTCACACCGCACCACCAGTGAGTAGGCTGAGGCAGTGCAAGAAGTTGGGAGGGGACATACCTGAGACAGCTAACCTCAAATAACCAAATGGATATCCCACACCATATGATGTCGTGCTCAGCAAGAGGAGCTGGAGGAAGAAGTAGGATGGGGGAACATTTGGAGTGATGGCATTTATCTCCCCAAATAACCATTAGATGTGATGGAGCCCTGCTTTCCTGGAGATGGCTGAACACCTGTCTGCTGATGGGAAGTAGTGGACAAATTCCTTACTTGGCTTTGCTTGTGCAGGCAACTTCTTGCTTCACCCACTGAACTTTATCTCAGCCCTTGAGTTTTCTCATTTTTACCCTTCCAATGCTCTCCCTCATCCCAGTGGGGTGAAGGGAGTGAGTGAGTGGCTGTGTGGGTATGAGCCACACACCAGGCTAAACACATAACACTTGTATATGTTAATGGTCTCATCGGGTAGTTGAAATTTGAATTCACTTTGGTCTGTCAACAAAATTCAAATATTTTTAAATATCTCCAAGGAGAAATCTGATACTGTCTGTGGGTATACCCTATTTTCTGGTAAGTACCTGTGTTTATTAATGAGTTTCAAACAATTCAACAAACTTTGACATGTTTAGAGGCTGTAGATCCTGAAGAAGACTAGAATGATCCTCTAATCTGGGCTGCTATGCAACACTGTCTATTGGAATATCCTTACAAATCATTGTTCTGCAGTGGAACAGATATTCAACAATAAGAAGAGCCCATGAATTCTTCTCAGCTTTTGTTGCAGTGACTAATGACAACAAGTGTTAAACGTTGTTTCTTTCTTTCTATACAGATTTCATCTAGTTTCAGCTACTACATCTTTGTCTGCCAATTTGATGAGTCCACTACCAAGGTTTTCTTTACTGTGTAAGGATTTATACTGGCTGACCAGCTCATGCTTTGCAGGCTAGAATGCAAAGGCTAAACACTATTATAAAGGTTAAGGTTGATATTTATAGTGACGTATTTGCAGTTCAGGCTCGAAAAGCAGGAGTTCTGTCTAATTAACAGATCCAAACTGCACACATCATCTGAAGAAAGAATGCCTAAGGCAATAGGATTTAAAAAATAATATCACTATGAATTTTCTTGTAGATCAAGCCAGTGGTCTATTTAGTTCATCTAGACTATCCTAGTCTATTTAGGATTTAATTCAGGCATACTGCAAAATCTACTCACTTTTTCGTGGTCCATTTGCTCAAACTTATCCAGCATCTGCAATTCCTGTGTTAGGGTCTGAGAGTATATGCTCTTACCTCTTCCTCTTGACATCCACTTTCAGACCTATTCATTTGTCTATGAAGCTGTATAAATTCATACTTTTAATGGGATGTAAGTAAATACTATGTATCCACTTTTAGACCCAAAAATCCACTCAGTTTATGAATCTCACCTATCTCTTTTTGAACCTTCTAATGTCCTCAGCACCCACAAAATCTGACTTTATACCCACATCTGTTTAACCCGTTTAAAGTGATGTTCTACTGTTTTTTTTCTAACTTTCCTCATCTCTTATTATTGCATGATTCAGTGAAAAACAGCCCTACATTTAGCTTCAGTATGAGATTCTTGATTTTAAAATCTTTCTCATAATGCTCCCCTTTCAGACTTTCTTTCCTTTCCTCTCCTTCCAACATCTTAGTTGCCCTTCTCTGTATTTGATATAATTCCATCACATCTTGAGATGAAGGCATGAGAATACAATCATAGAGTCATAGAACCACAGAGCAGTTGACGTTGGAAGGGACTTTCAAAAGTCATCTAGTCCAACCTTCCTGCACTGATCAGGGACATCCTTAATTAGATCAGGTTGCTCAGAGACCTGTCCTGCTTGGCCTTGAATATTTCCAGGGATGGGGCATCTTTCATCTCTCTGGCCAACATGTGCCAGTGTTTCGCCACCCTCAACACAAAGAAGTATCTTCCTTTTATATAGCCTGAATCTACCCTCCTTTAGACCAAAACCATTTTCCCTAGTCCTATCACAACAGGATCTACTAAAAGGTTTATTACAATCTTTCTTATAAACTCCCTTTACGTACTGAAAGGTTGCAGTAAAGTCTTCCTGGAGCCTTCT
The DNA here is from genome assembly GCF_963082525.1 of Nesoenas mayeri. Classification (NCBI taxonomy): domain Eukaryota; kingdom Metazoa; phylum Chordata; class Aves; order Columbiformes; family Columbidae; genus Nesoenas; species Nesoenas mayeri. The sequence goes on from NC_137544.1 coordinate 13,977,202, forward strand.
CTTCTCCAGCCTAAACAAGTGCCACTCTCTCAGCCTGTCCTCATAGCAGAGATATGCCAGCCCCCTAATAATTTTTGTGATTTTCCACTGGACCCTCTCTAACAGGTCCATGTCTTTCCTGTACTGAGGGCTCCAGAACTGGATGCAGAACTCTGAGAAGAATCTCACCAGAGTGGAGTAGAGGGGCAGAATCACTTGTTCAAAATGTGGGATCACTAAGTTTTCAGGTAGCAGCAAAATTATGACCTCTGCCTTGCTCATCACAGTATCACAGTATCACAGTATGTTTGGGATTGGAAGGGACCTCAAAAGATCATCTAGTCCAATCCCAATACTATTCTTCCTGCTTATTGCTTTTTAGTTTTTCTTTTTTTTTCTTCTTTTTTCTCTTTTCTTTTTTCTTTTTTTTTCTTTTTTTTTCCTTTTTTTTTTCTTTTTCCTTTTTTTTTTTTTCCTTTCTTCTTTTTTCTTTTTATTGTTGTTCTCAGGATACACTTCATCCATGTGCTCACTGACATTCTCATAACTCTCCAGCATGTTCATGAAACCTTTTACAGAGGCCATGATGACCATTTACCACCAAAATGTGTTTATGCATTTGCTCAGTGGTCCTTATTACTGAGTCCCTCATCTCACCAGGAGTAAAGTCAGACTCACTGGTCTGTGATCCCTGTGTGAATGCCCATGAGATCTCTTTTTTAAGATCGGGTTACATCCTGGCATAGTGGTAGTTTATAATATTCAATGAAAATTGGTCTTCCTTTGTATTTTTTTCCAGGTGCTAAATAACTTCTTCTTGGTCTTCTTTATGAGTCATATACTTTAAGAATGATTTTTTACTTTTGATACCCTAGCTGCAAATTCTTTTGTATTTTGGCATATATGCTTGGCTATGCTGCCATATAAAGAGATGATGTTCCACTGAGTGTCAACAATTATTCTTAATTTTTTTCAGGATCACTTTTCAGTGCCACTGCATTTCCCAGCCTGCAAATTTTTTAAACCTAGATATCAGTCTTCAATTTGGCTATATCTTTGTACATCAATCTAATTTAGGTAATTTCATAATTATAATTTCAGTGTAAAAATATTATCATTAATATATAAGCTATTTGCATCTACTTATCATTTAATACTATGTTTTAGATACTGAGAGTCCATACAAATAAGTGTACTATAAATTAACCCCAAAGATATATATATTAAGATGAACAAAAAGAGAGGTTATCTAAAACTCTTACTATGCAAAAAAAAAGGTTTCATATTATTTTTTTTTATTGTTCTATGAGAAACAATGTTAACTTTTATGTGTGTTTTAGTAATAGAACTAAAATTATTAGTAAAACTTCAAAATTGGGAAAAAAATTATTAGTATTGATATATTATTCTCTGCAAATATTTTGATGAATATTCATCCATTGAAACAGAATTTGTTCTATGGATTGAAATCAAACTAAATATTGGCAGACATAAATAGACAAACAGAAAGAAGTTAGGGAGCATTAAGAATCAAAGTAATCTCTATTTGGAAGTTTGACTTTTCTTTCAAATGCCTCTAACTCAACTTACGTTGATTGCACGTATGGAAAGTAGGATACATATGAGAAATTCCTGTTACAGGTTTTTCAGTGTGGTTTAAAGTGTGCTTAGGAAGAATCTGATTCTCAGGATGACCTTCTAGTTTTCTAAAGTAATTGCTATAGGATTTTAAAACATTTCTATAGGTCTAATTTGTTTCACTCATACTAAATTATGAAACATACAAAAAAATTGTTCCAATACAAGAAAAATGACATAGATTGTTTGCTTCCTGCAAAAGAGGTACAAGTATAAGTTACATGAGCAATATGCAGTCAGTTCTGTAGCTCACTGAGAACTTAGCCTTCCTCTGTTTTATGAATGGATAATTTGAAATAGAGAAATTACATTTTGAGAACCTTTCTCTGTTGAGATTGTTATGTATGCATAAAAGCCAATACAGATATAGGGGTTGAATGTAGAGGTGAGTAAGCAGGACAGTTTTCCAAATGACAGGTCTTGAACAGTCCTATTTGAATTTATGTAAGAAACTTTTAAAAGCTGCTCAATGTAGAGAGAAATGGGAGGGGTCCATAGCTTGTTATTGCTTGCAAACTATTTCATTCTACTTACGACATTTCTCAACACCAACATATAAAATTCTCCATGTCTATCTTTTGAGAAGACAGAATAGACAAAACTAATTTTATTGCAAACTCCTTCTGACGCCAGAAGAATTTCTGAAATAACACACATTGTTTGCCAGAATTTACCTCCTCACTTTCCTTAATCTTCCTATGTTTCCTTTAATGATTCATAGAACCACAGGATGTCCTCAGTTGGTAGGGTCCCATAAGGATCGAGTCCAACTCCTGTCCCCACATGTGACAGCCCCACAGCTCTTACTCTGTGTCTGTCTATTCTCATTTATCAGAGGTCCTAGAGAATAGATTAGTTAAACATCTGTGAAAAGCGATATAGGTATAAGCGGTCTTGCCTTGAAGAGGATGAACTAGGTAATCTCTTGAAATTCCTTGAAGAGCCACCCTCTGTGAGGATTTTTTTCTGAAGTTATACATCTCTAAATCTTTACCAGATCATCTTTGACTTCCCTGCTTCTAGAGAAGACTGGAGAATAAGCTACAGTGGTTCCAAAATGGATGTAAAAACAAATGAATCACCTGAAAAAGAGTTGTAAAGTGTTCTCCACTATTCATAGAATGATAATGAATTTCAATATTTTCCTAAATATCTTGTAAACAAAATATAAGAAAGAAAACAAAAACAAGAAAGCGTCTGCTTAGTGGGAAGTTTTATTGCAGCTTTGATATATTTGGGGAAAATAATTGCTTCACTTTTTATTTAAAATTATTACTTGTTGTGTAGAAGTCAGAATGACTGTACATTGTGAATCTGGTGTAGTTCAGTCCATGTATATAGTATGAGAAAAAAGATTTATTTTATGTACATTCACCCAACAAGGCATTCAGTGATCTCATTTGTCCATATTTCAAATACTAAGGCAGTTTTTGCAATTGAAAGGGAATTTTAAGAACTTACCACCCTTTGCATAGATAATACTTCCTCTCAAATGCAAATGATCATCATTTCAACTGAAATGTTGTAATTAATCATAGTTTCTTAAAATATGCTAATGTGAGTCATCTTCTACTATGCAAATTGAATAGGGTGCAATATTTTCCATACTGTAAATATTATTTTTATAACAACAGTAATTGTCATTAAAAATCAGAGGCTGCATCAGTTTTGATATTTTCCCAATAAAAGAACTCCTGCTGTTAACGTAATGCTAAAAAGACAAACCCTTAGCATTTATCTGAACCCAAGAGGTTCAAATGAAGTAGGCGAATCAGTTCTTTTTTCTTATTATAATAGCACATTTAGGTAGTCCTTTTTAATGTTAATCAATGATTCACCTCTTTCCTACGAATGCTAAAAATGCATATTTTTCTGTTCTCCAGGGTTTCAATTTTACATTTAATTATAAAGGGGAAGCTGATCAAAGAGAGGAAAAAAACCCTCATATTATTTTTGCAGATGTGTTTTTTTTACAAATATTTTTTCTAAGCTATGTACTGATATTTATTTGAAATATTTTTGGATAATCATCAGGTATTTATTAAATTTTCATATTCTGAAAGACTGAGGAATTTAAGATTAATGGTTATTTGTCCAAAACATATGTTAAAATTATTTGATAATCTATGTTCTTTTCTCTAGGAAAACTAAACAGTGAAAACTCATGGAAGAAGTAGCACATTTAGGGCACACAGAAGAATGGGAAAGCAATATATACAATAGAAAATATTATGGAATGTATTTTATAAATTCTCCAAACTTTCTGCAATTGCAGAAAGAGGATTATACAAAACTCTGCAGCACTGAATGGCAAGCTCATACATGTAATCCTACTGAAACCAACCAAAAACCTGCTAAACAGGAGAGGCATGATTCAGTTTTTGATTCAGGTGTCAAGTTCTTTTTGGCATATTGTATGATGTGCTTCCTGATAACCTGCTGTTGTAGAAAAGGTCGTGTGTCTCTCACCTTTTTATGTCATATTTGCCAACTCCATATGGATTTTTTGGGGATCTTACGATATTGATGAGTGCATGACAACCAGATTCCTTTCCTTGGATATTTTGTTTCTGTGTAGGACGTTCTTTCCAAAATCATGAGCAACAAATTCAGATTGAAGAGTGCTGAGAATTGCTTACAGTTTATCCCAATCTCAGTTTTCTTCAGGTTTTGAATTAAATCTTTGGACCACAGGTATGTTTACCTCACTAACAGAAATATCCCTACAGTTGTCTAAGGTATTGCTTGGGAGAAAATAACACTGCCATGCCAAAAAGAATGAAATATTCTTGGCATATTGAGGATAAGAGGGTCATTAGGGGCAGTCAGCATGGCTTCACCAAGGGGAAGTCGTGCTTGACCAACCTCATAGCCTTTTATGAAGACATAACGAGGTGGAGAGATGATGGCACAGCAGTGGATGTGGTCTTTCTTGACTTCAGTAAAACAGCTAAACTGAGTGTGGTCTTGATGATTGAGTAGTGAAGTGGACTGTGAACTGGCTGAAGGAAAGATACCAGTGTTGTGGTCAATGGGGCAGAGTCTAGTTGGAGGCCTGTATGTAGTGGAGTGCCTCAGGGGTCAGTACTGGGGCCAGTATCATCCAGTATATTCATCAATGAGTTGGATGAGGGAATAGAGTGTGCTATGAGCAAGTTTTTTGATGACACCAGGCTAGGAGGAAGTGGCTGACATGCCAGAAGGCTGTGCTGCCATCCAGCGAGACCTGGACAGGCTGGAGAGTTGGGCAGGGAAAAATTTAATGAAATATAACAAAGGCAAGTGTAGAGTCTTGCATCTGGGCAGGAACAACCCCAGGTTCCAGGATAAGTTGGGGAATGACATATTAGAGAGCAGTGTAGGGGAAAGGAACCTGTGGGTCCTGGTGGACAGCAGAATGACCATGAGCCAGCACTGTGTCCTTGTGGCCAGGAAGGCCAATGGCATCCTGGGGTGTGTTAGAAGGGGAGTGGTTAGTAGGTCCAGAGAGGTTCTCCTTCCCCTCTACTCTGCCCTGGTGAGACCACACCTGGAATATTGTGTCCAGTTCTGGGCCCCTCAGTTCAAGAAGGACAGGGAACTGCTGTAGAGAGTCCAGTGCAGGGCAACAAAGATGATAAAGGGAGTGGAGCATCTCCCTTATGAGGAAAGGCTGAGGGAGCTGGGTGTCTCTAGCTTGGAGAAGAGAAGACTGAGGAGTTACCTCATTAACGTATACAAATATTCAAAGGGCGAGTGTCACAAGGATGGAACCAAACTCTTCTTGGTGACAACCAATAATAAGACAAGGGGTATTGGGTTCAAACTGGAACACAAGAGGTTCCACTTAAATTTGAGAAAAAACTTCTCAGTGAGGGTGACAGACACTGGAACAGGCTGCCCAAGGGGGTTGTGGAGTCTCCTTCTCTGGAGACATTCAAAACCTGCCTGGACACCTTCCTGTGTAACCTCATCTAGGTGTTCCTGCTCTAGTGGGGGGATTGGACCTGATGATCTTTTGAGGTCTCTTCCAATCCCTGACATTCTGTTATTCTGTGATTCTGTGAATGCAATATAGAGTCTTTCTGTTTCATATATGTTACAGAATCATTATTATTTTAATTATACTATAATTTTCATAATCCTGTTTGGCACTTTCGACTTATATAGATATTTATTAAATATAAAATAACATCTTGAATGCTCTAGAGAGTTGGACTGTGCAATATAATGTTGTGAAGTGTTATTGTGTGGGTTGCTTGCACTTTTGGACCTTTGTGTGCACATTAGCACATAGCCTTCCTCCAGCGCTCAGTCTCGTTTATTGCATAGCTAATGAACAGATATTGATTTGGTCCCATGTTATCTTTACTACACTGAAGACAGAAGTGATATTATTCCCCACTGTTTTTCTGTATCAATCCATACTATAATATGAAGAAAGATTGTTCTTATTTGACATATGGGGAATCTGGATTGAGAGGCATGACAGACAGGAACATCCATTTGTTTTGGATGACAGTTTTGAATATCCAGATTTGATTCATGTCAGCATCTGCTGCATGGTATAGCACTGTGTATTTTAATATACAACAATTCCTATAATTTCAATTGCAGCTAAATACATTCTAAACAAAAATCACAGCCTTTAATCAAAAACACAGGAAACAAGGAAAATACAATTAATGTTCACCTGTGAAATATTTGAATAGAATGATTTTTCCACTACAAAGCCAGAGCTCAATACCTCAAAGCAACAGTTATCTTTTTTCATAAAACTACTGCTTTCCTTTCCCCAAGCACTATACATTTCCAGCTTCTGTAGTAAATGGCACAAGACTGTATTACTAAGTTTCCCTTTCTGCTTAGTGCTGCTTCATCTGCAGTCTAATTCTGTTCTTGTGCAATACTGAGAGGAGTTCTCATACAAACATTTAAAAATATTATTGTGCACACAAAAAATGGTAAAATTAATAAGAATGTCAGGATTTGGCAAAAGTAGTACAGAAAATTTCCAGCTAAATAGTTCACATTGGTAAAATTATTGTTGGATTATGATGGTTTCTCAATTCTCCCTAAGGCTCTCTTCAGTTAGATGACAGCTTTCCTGAAATTTGATGTTCAAAAATTGCATGAAGTATTCTCACTGAGGTGTAAATAGTGATGAGTAGAGGGATTACTTCATGTATTCTCTGGGCTTTAGTCTTCATGCATACAGGTATGTCATCTTTTTTGAAACTGTATGTCCTTGTTGACTCATTCTTGCCTTTGGTCCCCAGTGACTTCCATACCTTGTAACACTGCTCCCTAATCACCAGTTTTGTGTTCTGTGTTTGTGCCCATAAACTATATCTTGTACTTGTTAACCTGAATAGCACCCTGTTTCTGAGTATATCTTCAATTGGTCAAGATCAATCTGAACCTTAATTTTGTCTTAAAACATACCTCTACGTTTGGTATGAGGATTTAATTTTCTCTATTTTATCATCCATTTTATTAATTAAAATATTGAATAGTTCCATATCCATAGATATGGACTGCTCAAGATTGCTCAAGAACCATGTTCAGCAAGTCTTTCCATTTAGATATCCAGTCACTAATAACTGCATGCTCTGAATGGTTTTTTAATCATGCTTCTTTAAAAATACATGAGTGTTTCATCTCACCTGTATTTATTTGGTCAAATTGCTTATGAGTGATACATCTGGGACATTGCCAAGAAGTCAAACAGCAGTCAAGATAAGTCAAGATATACACTCTTTCTTTCCCATGCTCAGAACACTAGCTACTCTGTTGCAGAAGTAACTTTGATTTTCAACTTGTTCTTCAAAGTCTATGTGGGGTATTGCTCATCTCCATATTATCTTGTAGGTAATTAGGAATAGTTTGACTATCTTTTAAAGTATTTTCCTGTAGGTAGAACCCAACTGGTCTATAAGAATTATTTTCTCTTTTGATAGGCACCATGTTTACCTTTTACAGCCCTCCAGTGTATCACATATCCTTTAGGAGTACTCAGATTATGTCAAGAGATCTGAAATTTTGTTAACCAGTTTTGTTACTTTCCTTATAAAAACCTAAAAAGAGCTTTCTAAACTAAAAGAGCTTTCCAACTATGCCTTGCTTTTACTAGACTGATTTCAAAGCCTTTTAGCTGGCTAGCTTACTGCTGAAATGTTTTTATGGCTATTTGATTATAAGCATATTTTGCGGTGAAGACCTATAAGCAAAATAAAAAGAGGAAAAAGGTTTTAAACACTTCAGTCTTTTAGAGATCAGATCCTTCTCTGTTCTTATTATTTAGGAACATACCTGCAGAAAGATTTCTTGTGAGTGTTAACAATCCTTTTTGCTTCCATGTCATTCTTAACTTGCTATTTTTGATTTTCTTACGTACTTAAATAATGCTTCTACACTTGTGTTTAATAAACTGGCATTAACTTAAACACCCTGTGTAATCTTTTATTATTTTTGAATATTAAGCTTTTCCTGGACTTTTTGTTTTTCCTCTGCAATAAAGCAGTTAGTACTTGTGGCCCTTAAATTAAACTCCTACCTTCTCTTTTTTTTTTTTTCCCTTTCCCTTTTGACAGACTTTCAATATTCTTTTTTAAAACGTGCCTTTCTAAAATCCAATTTTGTTATTTTGTCTTTATTTTCCTCCAATTCTTTATGTCATTAATTCCTTTCATTTTATGATCTTTTTCATACAAATTCTGTTCTCATTAACATTACTGACGAGTTCCTTCTGCTGGAAATGGCAATTCCCCCATGTTTAGTTATTTTTCTACCTTCTGTATCAAAAAATTACCTGAAATAAATTACTTGTTTGCAAGAAAGCAATTTGAAGGAGGGAATTCCTCATAACTCCTTTCTACTTTTGTTCTTGCTCCTTCAGTTACTTTTTTTCTGTTTAAAATGTAAGCATTCTAACTTTTCTACTGAAATAAAATTTGGGCAGAGAGTGCATATTAAAGGACTTACGATTTCTTTTGATAGTGGACCTAAGGAGAAGTTTAAGGTAAATCCAACTCACAGCTCTTCCTAGCTTGGGTATCACCACAAGTTTTGTATTTTTCCTGAATATGGCCTGATAGAAATTATTAAAGCACTTTGTTATATAAGGCAACATTTCTTTTTCTTCTTCCCTACAGGCAGAAAATATATTCAGTGTGTTTGCCAAAGTGATGGAAGAATATCTACATTAATAGAAAAGTATATGGAGAGAAGATACACTTTATAAGTACAAAATTAACATCACACCAAGTAAGACAGATGACTGAAAAGGAAATAGCTTATATTTAATAGCTGACTCTTTCCTGGGACACATCTGATTTCAAAAATCAGAAGGGATTTAGCTTCATTAAAAAGCCAGAACTCTCTCCTGCCACTTTTTTTTTAGGTGTGGTTCCTAAAATGTAGTAAGAAATTCCTGAGTGATCTCCATTCCCATTGATTTCTCAAGAGGCAGTTGGAACTTTACAGGAAAAGACCAATAATTAGGAAACCACAGACTCAATTTAACCTAATCAGTCATCCTTTGTCTTGTTCTGCAATTTTTTTTTGGTCAGACTATAAATTCTTCAGAAGGGAGAATGTGACTTACGGCTCATGCCACTTTGGAGAATACACAAATTACTCATATTTATGACGTATATTTAGAATAATGATTCCATGGTACTCATTTAACCTTATATATCTGTAAGGGAAATGTGTCATTTTATTTGGAAAATATTTAAGGTTGAATTTGAAGTACTGTAGAAGGTGCTGGATACTTATCTCTGGGCAAATATTTTAAGCTAGATCTTCCACAGCCTAAGAGGGGCTTTAATGACTGAGCTATCATTGCAGAGAGAAGGGTTGTTTTCAGAAAGATTCCCATGTAATCTTTTCTGGGAGAAAGAGTTTAGACAGTTGCAGCACCATGTATTATGTCACAATTCAGGATACTTTACTAAAAACTCACTGATGTAATAATAATAACAATAATTTGCAGACCAGAACTTCTCACGGCTCACCTAGTGAGTTCCACTAATGTCAAAGAACTGTTGGGAGCAAAATCTGGTTATAATGGGAATATCTCGAAGTAGTAGCAAGGAAAGTACTGGAAAGAATCTCTTCCCAGAGATGAAAGGAGTATATACAACAGTGGCACAAATCTCAATGTGAAGTATGATTGAAGAAAATGTAAAATCAGAAATCAAGAATAATGGGAAAAGGGAGCTTATTTAGTCACAAAAAACAAAAAAAAAAAAAAAAAAAAAGGATATACCTAAACCTCTGAGTTTCAGCTGTTAATCTCTTAAACCTCAGTTACTATTAAATTAGCTAAAAAACAGAAAGATCAGTACCCTGAATACCAGAATAAAGAACTGTGTTACTCATCTATTTCTCCCTTAGGCTGACAGTGATTAATTACCTGTATGATCAGAAGATTCAAGGGCAAGGTAGTATCTCCTCACTACATTGTTTACACGATGGTTAGGGTTGTGGGGAGATGGCGGAATCAAGATCTTAAACTGGATATTCCCAAGGTTGTGTGGACCTTTGACGTCTGGACTACTGTACTAAGTGCACATAAGAAGGTTGATCTTTAAAATGCTCTTCAGAACCTCTTTGAAGATGAAAAGCAAGCAGTGTGATTTAGATGCTTAATTTTCTCCTTGGATTTGGGATTTTTGGAAATAAGGACAGTTAGACTGAGAGGACATAGAAAATCCACATAAATTACTTTCAGGAATGGGAAAGCAGTGGGGTAGAAGGCAGCCACAGTGGGAGTGAGCCAGAAGTGATGCTTCTGCTCTCCCCATCGCATGACCCACAATTCAGAAACTGCGCACAGCATAGTTAAAAAGTTGGTGAGATAAATGTCTCCCAGTTTCTGCCTTTGAATTTACCTCTGAAAAAGCTGATGGAGGTGACTTTAAAAAGGAGGCATTTGCTGAAGAAGCAATGGCTTTTGCAGGCCTGTGTAGTTTGCAGTGCACGGTTTGGAAAGCCATAAAAGAAATAGAGCTACTCTAACGGAAAGCGATAAAGAAATGGATTTCAGTTAGGCTTGAACTTCAGAAAGAGAAAATTCTGGCTAATTCCCAGAAGTCGTGCTAGAGAGATTTCAAGCCAAAGAAATGTAAGAGGAAAAGGTAAATTTAAAAAAAGATAATGTGTACTCTGAAAAGAACTTGTATTTTACAGCCTAACCATTCCCCACTTCATCTCTGTGTATTCATATTTCTCCTTTTGTTTCTCCCTATTTCCAGGTCTATAAAGTAACTAGTTACTCATACCTTATACTTTTGAAGTATATTAAAATCAGGAATTTATTCTTGGAATGTACTATAATTGTCATCGCTAATGGAGCTACAGCTTTAAGTAAGGAATGTTTACTCAGACACATCAAGTATTCACTATGAAAGCAATTAAAGAGTTTGATGTTCTCAGTTAAGTATTAATATTAATGTGTGAGAAACTGCATCCAAATCATTTAGAGGTGGTTAGGAAGGCCTCTGGGAGTGAGACAGCCATAGAAAGCAGTGACATGATTATCGCTGTATGGGAACATAATGGAAACAGCTACTCTCTAAGCATCCTCAATAGGGAGGGAGGATCCTCAAAAGCTAAATGAATGTGACTATAAGTGGCAGCTTTTAAGTTTGATTTGCCTGCTATAAAACGTTTTACATTAGTAAGTGTCTAGAGTCTTTGCACTCAACTGTATTTTTATCACTTGTCTCCAGATCCCTTTATGGATGGTACAATTAATGGCACATATGAAATAAATTGCATGACAATAATTTGCAGACCATTATGATCTCAGAACTGGAACTGTAATTCTCCTCTTCTGTTCCTGGCATGAACCTACTGCTAGACCTAGGTTAAGCCATTTAACTCTTGGCTTGATTTTTCCCATCTCTAAAATTGATGAGAAAGTTCTAACATGTCTCAAGGTGTATTTGGAGGTTTGATCAATAATGTTTGTAAAGTTCTCTGCATGTTATATCAACAAGATATAAACTTAATTTGCGGAAAATGTGTTTGGGCTGACTAGTAATCCACAGACACTCCATTTACCATGCAATCTGAGTGGATAAAAAATAAACTAAAAGTAATAAAAAAATAGAATATAAAAATATGATCTCTGAAGGATGACAAGAAATCAGCTGTGTTACAAGGCTGTGTGACAGTCATCCCTTTGCCACTGCTTCAGGAGATTTGCTTTCAGATTACTGTTTCTTCATTTCTAGATGACTCCACAGGAGTGGTTTTGGCTTGAGAGTAGGATAAATCTTTTCAGTGCATCTTTTTCAGTTCTGATTGCCCTACTGGGACAGACTTGGCATTTTGACATTTGGCATGTATCATATGCCTTTCTTTACCGTATGCATGTTGTTATGACTGTGTATGCAAAAAAGTACAAATGCATTGCTGAGGAACGTATGTAAGTCAGTGGTTGTGAGGGGGCAGTGTGATAAAGAGAAACATGGCATTCCCATAGCAACAGTGGCAAAGCTCTTTATGCTGATGTTGAGTAGAAAATAACCAATGATTTAATGGACAGCAGAAATAAGCTGTATGTGATTCCAAGATAATTTCTTACCTTGCCAGAAACAAGTCAATTTAAGGTCAGTGTCAAACCCCAGTAGCTGAATAACATTAAAATAGAGCTGAAGGAAGATATTTACTACTTGCATCACTTAGGCAGACTATATTGCCCTACAAATTAAACCCCACAATTTATATGAGTATTTCAGAATAATATTACCTGTCTCTTGTCACTCCATTTTTTTTTCTTTTTTTTTTTTTTAAAACACATCTCTTTCTGAACAATCTTCATCTCAAACATGACATATTCCCTTTTGGCTTTCTTAAGGACATCAATTAAAATAATTTGGTTGTGTTTACCAAAATCCAGATTTATTTCCCAATGGATTTTACACCTTGCATATCACCCATCTGTTACATTTTACAGCTAGAAATGTTCTTACTTCTATAAGACAAATATTTTTCTAGGTGTAGAAACATATTTCTAGATGTGAAAAGCAAAGTAATGTTCCAGGCTGTCTTTTGTGAAGATTTCTGTAAAACTGCAGTGGTTTCATTGGCATCTATATTTTTACTTCTGATTAAAATTGCAGGCAGATCAGTAATACTACTGGAGAATCTGCAAGTGGTAGAAGAGTCTGCAAAAATCCAGTTTTAGTGTTTCTATCAAAATCTTAGTTGGTTATAATTTTCCAAAACAGTCACTTCATGCAGTGCACCTGTGTTAATTATAATACATCATGTTGTATCACAACAAGAGCAAAACAGTTATTTAGAAATTTGTGCATGAAACTACTGTCCAAAAATAATTTCATCTACAGTTAACAGCAGCCTCACAAATATTTGTTTTTCTTTTTTAAGTCATACTGGAAAGAGGTGCTAACAGTTAACAACTCATAAAAATCCCAGTATTTTGACAAGGATGTGCAGCCATTTATTTTCACAATCCTTTAGCAGCTAATTCTTATCCCTTCAGTTAGGTTTTATTCTAAAAAGGAGATTCAAGGTAAAGCATTTTGTAGCTTAAAAAGTGAAAGCTACCACTTGGAGTGCTTCAAGGAGTACCACTTCATCATGAAACTACTACATTACAGCAACATATCTATCAGTCTGGGTAGTTAAGCATCACTCACAGGATGGTGGTTTATTGGCAATGCATTTGATGTTAATTTTAACTATCACATTTCTGGTGTAAAAGCAAATTTGGTAGTTACTGACAAAATAATGCCAAAAGAAACATAAATTAAGAAGTTGATCTGAAGTCCATTAGGCTTAATGCTAGGACATCTGTATTAGTACTTTGATTATAGTGAGTACCAGTTCTTTAATGATTCCCATCATACTCCATGCACAGCAGGTCAAGTCCTGTGACACAGTCATAAAGAATTCTTTGTATGAGTGCAATATTTACAGAGAAATATGTGAGATGCTTCTGTACAACTGAGATATCTCACTGAACTAATTTCATATAGTTGATTGTAGTTATATATTATTTTTTAGCCCTCCCTTCATTCTTAAAAACCTTGAGTTTCCTCCTTGTTATCTTTGCTGTTTCTTCTGTAAATAAATTTCATGCCTTCTTTTCAATGTGATCTCTGCCCCTGTGCAGATTAACTGAAGGATTAGTTTCAAAATACTCCAGTATCTGAGACTGCAGATTGCATGTGAAGTGGGGCAAAAATGTTATTCAGTTTACAGTGTGATGCTCTCATAGTGAAGTGTATAACTTTAGAGCTAGGAGATAGAAATTCAGTATTTTTATCACAACATGTCATGAAACACTGAACCTCCAGTCAAAATTGTATAGGTGAATTTCCTGTAGATAATTCCACAGTCCTTATCACTCCATAAATGTAAAAATCACATTTGGCTTGTTAATTTGCTCTATTAGCACTCGTGAAAGTGCTAAAAAGCTGTGTAGTGAGGCTCTGGAATGAAATGCTTTAAACAGTGGGTAGAAACTATAGGAAAGCTCCCACAACTTATTTCCTTCTGGGTTTTGGTTAAACCAGGGGATGGTAAAATAATTTGTAAGTAAATATAAAATGCTCTAAAATGGAAATATCTGATATTTGAAGGAAAACAGGACAGGAAATCTGGACCGAGGCTGGTCACCGTAAATTACACCTGTTCAAAAGGCTCTGTTGTTTGTTACATTATCTGCTCAGTGTTCATTTTGCAACAAAATCCATTCTCAATAGAGCTATAGGTAAAATTATTATCAATCTTTTCACTGTTACAGGGATTATTCACAGAATCACAGAATCGACTGGGATGGAAAAGACCTCAGAGATCATCAAGTCCAACCCTTGGTCCAACTTCAGTCCATTTACTAGATCATGGCACTAAGTGCCATGTCCAATCTCAGTTTCTTGTCTGAAAAGGGGATTACTTATTAGTGGAATATTTTTCCCCAGTCTTTGTAGTGATGCTCTTTTCTGTAACATATTGTGTTTTCCTGTCTCCTCATGGGTTGGTACCTGATGCTTTATGGTGAAGAACTAATAACTATATTTTGGAGCTCTGCTGTCTTTCTCTGGGTAGTCAGGAAAAAAAACCAGTGAACTCTGATCTTTGTTTTTCTCAACGGAGTAATTTGCAATTTGCTGCATTACCTTTGGTACTGTTTTCATTTACATTATGCTTTTTAATTTACAACAGGACAAGCACAAATGAAATCCATTACTAGTTTGCGATTAACTTCCTGCACATGCTATTGGAAGAGTACAATGCTGCCTTTATGTGAAGATGAAATCCTAAGCTTATCTCTTTTCAGCACTAATGACAGAACTTGCTGGCCAATAGATTAAAATTATGTACAAGAAAAACTGCTTCTTTGGTTGTTCATATTGAGTCAAACTCTTTCATTATGATTCTGTATCTGAGAGTACAGACTGAAATTTGGGTTTTAAAAATCAAATAAGATACTAATATTTATAGAAAATTTATTTATTTTGATATTTGGGAATAATGACTTCCAGGATGAAGTTCTTCACTGAAATCAACAGAAATTTTGGCCCATACTAATGGCAACAGAATGTCATGGTCATGTCAGCTTCTCATTTGCTGATTTGTCCTGACACCTTAAGGAGCTGCTTCCCTAACAACTAGTTTCTATTTCTGTAAAATGAGCTTAAGAAGGATTGCTTACCTGCTTTTGCTGTGACACGGTGTCACGTGGAGTTAACTCCACTTTAGCTTCTTCGATAGTAGACATCATTTTAGAACTCATTCGTCAAGAATCATGTCCTATATGTGCAGTTTTGGCTACACGATTGGCCAGACAGAAGATTCAGGTTTCATATTTAATAAGGTTTTGTAAGTTCCATCGCTTGTTAAGTTTCTAAGCTTTGTATTTTAATAAGAACTATTTTATAAGATTAGTTCTCAAATAAACTTTAACCTTTGTGATATCTAGCACTACAGTACTGTAATGTAGGTCCTCAGTGTTTAAAGTCTGATGTCTTTTGCTTTTTACTTTGTTTTAAAGAGATGATGGACCACATGAGTGAATGTGGTCACAGAGGAGAATGCTCAGATATGCCCAGCAGGAACTCTGTGCCAGCTGGTGGTCTGTACTGAGAACCCTCAGCCCTGCAAGATCCCAAGTGTCCATACCAAACATAATGCCTGCAAGGATGGCAGTCCTCTGATCTAATCCCCTATTTGTCCTGATGATCTAGGTGAGCCTGAAGGTCTTCTGATAGCTGAATGAAAGAGAAGATAATATTATCAGATCTGAACAGAAGAGGAAAAAAGGTAGAATTGCATAAAGAAAATGAAAAGCCCTCAAACATGAACTGGAAAGTTTAGGCTAATGGCTAAAAAGTTCCCCCAGGTTTGCAAATGATAGCAAATAGGTGTCTGAAAGCATACAGTCCCCATCTTAGTACTTCTCAGTGTGTAATCAGAACAAGCCCCGGGCTTATTGGCTTGTGCAGACATTTGTTGCAGGACTGTCATTACAGTGTGTCTTTAATTCCCTGCACCTGATCCAATAGTTTCTTCAGTTATCATTGTGCATCATTCATCACTGCCCCACTGCCTCAAAAACATCACCTCCAGCAAGAGGGAGATGAACAGTTTGAAAGCAAAAGGTTTCTGTGTACATTTTAACAATTGGAAGGTTTTCAGCTTTTCATTTGCACTCCATTTGTTACACTTACCCTCATTTTGAACAAGAGAGATTATCTTACTTTGGATACATATATATGTGTGCTGTATAAGACTTTTTTTCCCTGGGACCCTCTAGGCTTGACATTTATGATAGATAAGTAAGTATATACTGTACAACATCACTATTAATGGTTTGTAATTCAGGAAAATGTAAAAAAAACATGGCAGAAATTAGCATCTTATTTTGCAAAGTGCTGTGCAAAAATTATAAGAAAGCAGCTTCAGTGCAAAGTTTACAAATTAACTCACTGGATGCAAATCTGTTAGTCAGAGCTTATTAAATTATTTGCAAGACCAAACAAGGCAGAGACACTGTTTACAGATAGAATTTCAATTCTGCTAAATGAATAAGCAACCCCCACTGGACACATTTATCTTGTTTCAGTTTAGTTTATACGTGTGTCCCACAAACCCTAGAGTTGAGGTAGGACTTTATCCCTCTTATTTACTAAGATAACCACAGCTGACAGGAGAGAAACCTTCCCCAACACAGATTAATCCTAGTTAGAGTGGGAAAGGTTACACTGAAGAACATAAACTATACAAGGTAGTTGAGCAACACAGTATAATTATAAAACCTCATTAACTCCTAACTCAGTGACTTTCATTGACAGTATCTCCAACAACACATTTCTGTTAAAATGCTGCTGGCCAAACTAAGATTGTATTTCACAGGTGATGTAAATGTAGCTAACAAGTAGTCATGTTTGGGCCTGAGATGATGCTAGTCTTAGCACAAGCACATGGCCCATGCAAGCGTGTGTGGGATGTTGTTGAGGTATTCAGCATTTACAGTGTTCAACCATGAGAGGTACCTTCTGACCCCTGCCTTTGTTCTCGAAGACAACTCTATATATAGCCTACACAAACCATTAGCCATTTCTTGGACATGCACTAAATGCTCCCTCTGTGGAGTCCACATCAGAACTCCATTGACAGTGGGTGTGTACCACAGCAGCAGGTTACAGGGAGAATTTCTAGGATACTAGGTTGTGTCTAGAGAGCATCCTGCAAGTGGCAGTGACTTCATGTTGAGAAAACTCTGGCCTCATCCTAATTACTACTGAATGCACTAGCAGCCCTCTCAGCCCCCATTGCTGGTTCCCCAGGCCAGGTGGAGAAGAGTGGTCTTGCTGAAACAGTGTCCTCTACCTGCTAGTTTACTTATTCATGTGCAAGTCTGTAATCTTCCTTCTGTCCAGCTTCTTTTATTTCTGCATCTTTAACCATGTATAAAAAGATGTACAAGCAGAATTCATGTAACTTGCTAGTTCATGACAAGTTCCTTTCCGTTAATAATAGATGGCTAGGATAGTTGTGTTACTGGCCTAAGCATCAATGTGTTCCTCACTCCCACTGAGACACCTGATGAGTCCCTGTTAGCTGCCAGGCATCAGCCAGTTAGAGTCAAACTCCATTATTCCTTGGGACAAGCTCCTCCTTGCAAGTTCAGCTTTTTATTTTTTTTTTTTTTTTCCTGATTCATTATTCTTTTCTGTCTTAGTGTTTTATACCTTTTCATGAAAGTATTTTGAATCCTTGAGTTGATAGCCATTCATTTCTCAACATTATTTCTATATTTTTATTTATCTTGTATAGCTTTACCTTACTTACTGTTTTACAGCTCAAGCAACCGATGTCTTTGTGAATCTGAGCTGATATCACACAGCTGTGATTCACAAAACTGAGTCTTCGGTCACAGACAGCTGAACTTCAATGCTGTGGGTTAAAGGCCTATTTAGAAAGCCTCTTTGTAGCAGTTTCTCTAGCATAGACTTGACGTTTTGAAGAGAGTGTCATGCAGAGGAATGTTTTGAAATGTACAGGTCACTACCAGAATTGTGGTTTGTGTGTGGAGAATCGTTTTGTCGAGAAAGCAGAACTGCAAAATGCACTTGCACCCCTGATGCTTGTAGCACAGTACTGAACCAGGTGTCTGACAATAAGAGGTATGGAACCAAAAAGACAGAAAAGCATGTAAATCTGTGAGGGACTACCAGCTTCACAGGCTGCTAATCTGCCTCGAGCTTTTCTTGTTCTCTCCAAATCTCTTTCTACCTTTTTTTTTTTTTTTTCTTTTTTTTTTTTTCCAAAAGCAAGGAACTGGCTGATATTCCCAGGCCTGCAAAGAAAGCTGGAGCCTCCCATTTCATCTTGCACTTTTCATTGCCTTCCACTGGCATGACCATAGGATGGAAAGACACATGCTGCTGAGAAACACGCTGTGTTGTCAGAGCAATTCACTTGTTGCATCCCTTTTTCTTAGCACTGGTTGTTCAAAGGATCTGGTAATAACAGGACTTGTTCTCTCCAGAACATTTTCATGAACACCTGGTTCTGATTACAGAATGACCCAGAGCTGTCTAGCATTTTCCAGGCGATAGAGTTTACTTTTTTCTTCTTTCTTTCTCTGAATGGTTGCTAGATGACTAAATGATGTCAGATTCATAAAGGTAGTATTCATTACAGAGTAAGTAGCTGAGCAGTGTATTCTTTGCAGACATCTGGTGTGAAAGAAGAGAATGAGTCCCTTAAGTAAAGGGTGTAATATTTATTTTTGTCTGTTCTGTGTGTTACATGACTTCTATTCCAACTCTTTCTCTAAAGCAAGTCTCTGATCTCATATTCCCTCTGTTCTCTATCACACCAAAAAATAATACGAAAAAGAACTGCTTAAAAAATTAAAATAATTTCTGTATGTCATAAAATTTCTAGCTCTCTGAAGGTTTCACCTTATTAGCTTTAGAAGATGATAACTTGGGTCTGGTTTTGAAATATTTTGCTTAAATTAATATATTTTGTACTGGTTGAAAAAAAGTGTTTTTCATGTTTGTTTTTTTTGAACATCTGACCAAAACTGATTCGTTAATATTATGACTAGAAAAACTTTCCCACACATTTTTGAGAATCTGGGAAAAGAGGAGTCTAAATGCATTGTTGTAACTAAATAAGTTTTGATCTTGAGAAGACAATGAGTTGGACTTTTCTGATTTATTTAGAATTCAGTCACTCATCACCTTCACATGGAATTAAAGTTGTAAAGGACTTCTGGAAATCAAGCTCTGCTTTCTGGTTTAAGATGGACTGTCTATTCAGTTTTGATTTTTTTGGTATAGGAAGGTCTGTACAGATACATTTGCAAAACTGACATCATTATCACTGTAATGAAGCTACATTGAACACTAGGAGAGGCTCAGTAATTTCTTAAACTGGGAAATAAAATGTTTCATAATCCATAGTTTTCAGATTATGTGATACACACGTAGTTTGTGTAGAATGTTACACATGTGCTTTGGACTTCCCTGGGAGTTTGTTATACATCTTTGTGCCCTTTTTTTGTGTAATGGCACAATTCCATATTACTGCTCTGTCCTCTTTAGGATGGTGGCAGCCATTGCACAATCTGATAGGGCTACTTCTCCCAGTTTCAAAATTCCTCTCCTTATAGGATAGTTTTACTTTATACTCTCTTACATTAACACTGTGAACATTGTAGTTTTATTGGTTCCTCTGTTTTCTAGTGTTCATTTTTTATGTAGGCAATTCCATATGAAGTGCAAAGATAAGTCGAGAAACTGAATGAATTTTTCACAGTTCCACCAAATTTCAGCAGCTCGTAACTATTTAGCTTATTTATAACTGTCTGGTAGACTGTTTTATGTAACATTTAGTAGAGGCTTTCACAGCTCCCGAGAGAAATACTGGTGCTTATTGAAATGACCAGCTGAAGCACAGAGCAGCTTAAAACATATTCATTTATCTATTACTTTTTTCCTTTTATGAAATGAGGGTCCTTTCTAAATTGTTATTCATGTAAAAATCTTAATACTGTTCCCTAACAGAACATCTTGAAGGTCAGCTAAGAAAACCTGAAGAACTAATATGAAAGTTTCACTTTTTGGTCATTTTTAACAAACGAGCTTTTATAAGGTGAGGCTATCATCACATACTCCACAGTAAGACTAGATTTTTGCGTGACTCATTATAGGAAACATTATAGTGACTTATTATAGGAAACAAACAAAGAGAAATCTTGGTGCTAGCATGCACAAATTGTAAACAAAAAAACCCCAGTCCTCTGGTGTCATTTAGATTTAATAACATAAGGTCAGGACTGGAATATTAGTGTAGAGCCTGATCAGGAAAGATGTCAAGAAGAAAACATTAATATAAAGTCCTCTGGAGAAATGAGAGAGGATGCACAGTGAGATTTGTTGTGTGAAATACAAAAGAAAGAGAATTGAGGGATGTTGTGGGAGAAATCTATCCTAGATCCTCACACTAGTAGGTAGATTATGCTTTTCTTTGAACACAGAAATACCAGAAGGTGGGATTAGTGATAACAATAAACTTTCGATACTTGATTGCATGCTGGAGAAACATTACACTAGATCATAGTATATATATGTATATATATATACACACACACACATATGTATACATATATATTTAAGAGACATTTCCAACATTCTTGTAAGGTCCAGCAGTAATAAAGAATACCAAATGCTGGTAATGAAAATCAATTATTTTAAATTTTATTTTAATTTGATTTTGACTAAGTTCCAATGAATGATTGTAAGCTAGAAACCGAGGAAGGCAGTTAATGTGAAAGTAATAATGAAATTATAGCATTCACAGTATCACAGTATCACAGTATGTTTGGGATTGGAATGGACCTCAAAAGATCATCTAGTCCAATCCCCCTGTTGGAGCAGGAACGCCTAGGTGAGGTCGCACAGGAACATGTCCAGGTGGGTTTTGAATGTCTCCAGAGAAAGAGACTCCACAACCTCCCTGGGCAGCCTGTTCCAGTGCTCTGTTACCCTCACTGAGAAGAAGTTTCTTCTCAAATTTAAGTGGAACCTCTTGTGTCCCAGCTTGATCCCATTACCCCTTGTCCTATCATTGTTTGCCACCGAGAAGAGCCTGGCTCCGTCCTCGTGGCACTCACCCTTTATATATTTATAAACATTAATAAGGTCACCCCTCAGTCTCCTCTTCTCCATGCTAAAGAGACCCAGCTCCCTCAGCCTCTCTTCATAAGGGAGGTGCTCCACTCCCTTAATCATCTTTGTTGCCCTATGCTGGACCCTCTCCAGCAGTTCCCTGTCCTTCTTGAACTGAGGGGCCAAGAACTGGACACAACATTCCAGATGTGGTCTCACCAGGGCAGAGTAGAGGGGAAGGAGGACCTCTCTTGATCTACTAACCACTTCCCTTCTAATACACCCCAGGATGCCATTGGCCTTCCTGGCCACAAGGGCACAGTGCTGGCTCATGGTCATCCTGTTGTCCACCAGGACCCCCAGGTCCCTTTCCCCTACACTGCTCTCTAATATGTAATTTCCCAACCTATACTGGAACCTGGGGTTGTTCCTGCCCAGATGCAGGACTCTACACTTTCCCTTGTTAAATTTCATCAGGTTATTCCCCGCCCAACTCTCCAGCCTGTCCAGGTTCCGCTGGATGGCAGCACAGCCTTCTGGAGTGTCAGCCACTCCTCCTAGCAATAATAATGACATTATAGTACTAAAGAAAGAAAAGCAGAATATTATCAATGGATTTTAAAAGAAACAACAAAACAAACCAGACCTCTGTCTCAAAGTTTCGTAGATCAGTCCTGACAAGAGAGAGTTTTCATGAAGGAAGAGAGTTTACAACAGTTGGCAGTTTCTAAAAGAGACACTATTAAAAAAAAAGAATATTCTGAATACATGGGCTATTAATCATAAAGGTGCAAACACAACCATCATCTCAAGAAGACTTTGTGTTGAATATTACTGAAACCACAGTTTAGGTATTCTTTCTCAGTGCCTTTACGATGACCTGTTATAAAACGAATCTTTCTTCTTAGACAGTGTGACTATTCTTCTTATGTTCTCATGAAGATAATAATTTACTTAAAAGAACGTAAAGAATGATGTAGGCCATAATCTAGCTGTCTCTTCTAATTATATAATCTACAAAATGTAACATTTTAAAAGGACACATGGCCAGCAAAGTATGATTCAAATCAAGTAACTTTTTTTTTTTTTTCTTTTTTGTCATTTTGTCATAGGTCTCTGAATTCTATGATCTTGTAAAGACTGTGTTGTTTAGCTGAATCTGGAACTTACCACACCACCCATTAGGTCAGAAAAAAAATTACTGTAATGGCCACCAAGTCTCTTTTTCTAATGGCAGGATAGGTTTTAACTCTTTTTACTCTTTCCATGCTAGGAAAAAAACCTGCTGATAGAAAACCCCTAGATTAGTTTTAGTTATCACTGTAATCTCCTTATTAGTGCTAATTTTAGTGTCTTTATTTTTTTTGTAATAATTTTCCTTTTATTTTACTTACAGCCAAACATTTCTATGCTGTATTTGTCCTTTATTTCTTACTGTAGTCAATGTGAATAACTGAGTTGTGCCCTCTTCATATTAGTACAATTGTTTGCATTGTTTACAGAAAGCTATTGTGTCTTCTCTAGACATATTTCTCTCATAATAGCCTCCCTGGTTCTCTCTCTCTCTTTTCTTTTTTTTTTTTTTTTTTTTTTTT
Source organism: Nesoenas mayeri (assembly GCF_963082525.1). Taxonomy (NCBI): domain Eukaryota; kingdom Metazoa; phylum Chordata; class Aves; order Columbiformes; family Columbidae; genus Nesoenas; species Nesoenas mayeri. The sequence continues at coordinate 14,000,057 of NC_137544.1, forward strand.
TTTCCCTCTCCCCCTGCTTTAGCTCTGTATATTTTCCATGACATTTATTATTGTACAGCTATGCTCTGAATTCTGTCTTTGTATCACTTTATGTGAACTGCTGCAGAGGAGTTCAAGATTACTTAAATCCATCCTAACACCTTGACAGCATGAACGTAGTTTTGATTGTTCTGGCAGCTCTCTTGAGATTAGTTTTGTTGTAGAAATAGAGTAATTTCCAAAAATAATATTGCTTCCTTTCTTTCACTAGGGTGGCTCTGTTGGCCTACTGCTCCACAGCTCAGTATGATCTTGTAGTTTCCCTTTTCAAGATGTACAGTTCAAGAGCTCGGTACAACCAGCTGGCTGGTCAAAGCTTAATAGCCTAATTTCAAAGACAATAAAATTGAAGAGTATCCGGCAATACAAAATTATCCACTGAGGCCAAAATCTGCCAATTCATTGTTATACCCAAAACATTCAATTTCATAGATGTAGCACCTGTTAGAAAATTACTGTGGCCTTTACTATGGGAAAGGAATCTTTAGGATTCAATGCCAAATCGCAAGATAGTTGTCAAAATGTAGCATTTAAAGACTTAGTAATTTTTGTAACATTGTTTCTTTTGACTGTGGTTCTCACATACCAGTCTGATTTGATGAAACATCATTGATATTCTCTGAGTGAAGACAAAAAGACACCTCACCAATTATTTAACCTTTTTTATTAACTATCTGCAATAACCATGAACACCATCAACTTTCTATATGGACATATCAGAAAGCATTGTATAAATTAGTAGAAAATTAATGTTCAGAAGGAAATAACATTCAGAGAGTATGGAAGAAGAGTGTGAGGTGCTATCACTTGTGGACACAGTACACAATTCTCAGACTCTCCTTATTGACCATGAGGGCTGCTAGGAAAGATATTGTAATCAGGTTTTGCATATCAGCACATCAAAACATCAATGTTAATTGTCTGATGCATGGTATGCTGTCTTGATGCACACCTCAAGCAGTTCTGATAACATATTCTTAAAGTTTTATTTAACCCTTTATCTTGCTCAGACTTTAGATAGGTATGAAGGGAGGTAATATTTTGAGGTCTCCTCAGCTCATATGGTGCCAGAACTTACACCAGTAATAACCCAGGAGGTTTTGTGGTTGGCACAAGGAAATATGCTTCTCCAGGAGGCAAAAATAAGATTGTGCTTCTCAACAGTGAGTGGGAAGAGAGCAAACAATGTTTATTTGAACATGTCAGTAAAATAATGTTAGCAGTGAAAAAGAACAAACCAAATGGTGCACAAGTGGAGGAGACTCATGATCACCAGCTAGCTCTGCAATCAGTCGGAGTGGGAACCCCTGAGTGAGCAAGCATTTCTGTCTATTACCTGAATGTAAGCACAGCATGTGAGTCATTTGTTTCGTACTTAGTCTTTTAGACCGGAAAACCTCTATCCAATAATCCTACTACAGCATTTCTGTTAAATCATGCAACATGAATGCTAGTCAGTGAATTGTGTGTAAATAATCTTTTGTATTTTCAGATTTCTAATTTTAATATGCAGATGCAGATTTACATGTATTTCCTTTGTTAGTTATTAATAAATTAAATCTGAACATCCTTTTTATTTTTATTTTATTTGAAATTTCTTCCGCCTGTGAAAATGTACTCCAAATGCATCAAAGGCTTCTGCCAAAAAAAAAAAAAACAACAAACCCCAAACCAAAAACATATACCTTGTTTTGGTAACTGAGTGTATATATATGGTGATTGTATTTAATTATTTTTACCCCTAGAAATTCTGGGATATACTTTTAAAGCAAATTGGTTATTTACAAAATTATTATTACACATGGGTAAATTAGGCTGCTATTTGGATATATGGACAGAGCAGAAGGTGAACTATTAGGGCAATGAGGAAACTTAACATCAATATAAAATATTGTTTATAATTATTTTCTTCATTTCTTCTTGTGGGTCAGGGCAGGGAGATGCATGTCAGACAAAAACTTAATATTAGGCACTGTCAATACAGGTCTAAGATTACTGCAAGTTTAACAGATTATCAATATTACAAGTCCATATCAGTGAGAAGTTTTTCAGTATGCTTTTCTAATGGCACTTTGCCCAGAGATATAATTGCAATAGGGGTAGTCTACCCTTGATAGGCTAAGGCAGTGCACACTGCAGCCTGTGCTGCTTTTAGCACTGGGGCAAGCTTATCATAGAAAGATCTGTCCTCCTAAGGTGTCCTCATGCAAATAGGATGCAAGGGAAAGAACAGTACTACCATATTACACACAAAAAATGAACATTTCTACTTGCCAGTGGCCATACTATCTACCTCCTACCAATAGGCTGAGTTGGAAGGGAAGTGCTCTATGAGACTATTAATTAATTATAGTTGCTATATGGTACTTAATTACGTTAATAACTTGACCAAGATCAGCCTTCTGGAAGACTGCTAGAGCAATTAAAAACCAACCCTGTTTCCAGCCTTACAGTTTTAGTTCTTCCACTTGCTTTATCAAAGAACTCCTGGAACGAATTAAATCCTGATCCATCACTGACTCTGCACAGTGGTAGCTTTTGATCCAAATGCTCACAGTACACAGCTCACATCTATGTTAGAAGTTACTCTTGAAGTGTCAGAAAGAGAAGGAGGAAAAGACGCCTTCTGCTATGTGACAGGTAGGTGGTGACTTTTCTTTCCTACACCTTTGGGGCTTAATCTTTACTTTTGAAACTTGAAGAAGAGTGGAGCTGAGAGCTGAAGCCCATTGCAAAGCAATTATCCTTGATGCTGCCATTTTCTGCAGTTCCTTTCAAGGGAATGACATTGTAAAAAACTATGAATCAAGTATCACTTACCTTCAAGCCAGACATTCATCTATTTAGATGAGTTAGAAATCAACATTTGAGAAAACTGGTCTAGCTCCAAATGGCAATAAAAACTAAACTCTGTTTTCAAAGCATTCAAAACGAAATGCAGTTAAGCAAACTGAAGAACTGATGACCCATCACCGAAGTGTCAGGGATCAGCAACTGAGAAAAGCCATGCTATTTGATGGAGTTCACTCTTGAAGTGTGTGAAAGCCTGGAAGGGTCTTATTCCAGCTGATATGTGTGAACAGACAAGCGTTCCTGCACCCCAGGGATTTTGAACAATTTTTTTAATAGCTTGAATTTGAGTGCTGAAATCTATAACACAATTGTCCTGGTTGTTCTGGCTCCTTTGCTATTCTTCTGCTAGGGCCTGAGGTACCTACATGAAGCATTGTATTGCTCATTAGGATGGCTTTCCAATTCAATAGATTTATTTAAACAAAACCATCTCAAAACCTTAAGTATTCATGGCATTCCCGGTTCAGGATCATATAAGTATCAAAGTGAGAGAATCTGAATTACCTATATATATCCTCCCAAAAGATTGTAATTGAAAGAAGCATGAGACATTAATTACTTAAAATTTATTGTTGGCACTGTAACTACTTATTTATACATAGAATCCTTTCAAAGCAAAACATTCATATGAAGTTTGAAAACAAATATAAAATTGCCAAAGATTTATCCAGAGAGCCATAAAGATAGAAAGGAGAAATTGGGAGTCAGAAAATAAGAACTTTTGTAATTGTTATTGTTGTTAATGAATGCAGTACAATTTTGTACAAAAAACAAAAAAAAAGGCTGAATTTTTTCTTGGTTTGTTTTTAAAATGTATTTAAAGGAGGCAGAAAAATAGATTCTGAAAAATACCCCACATCATAAACATGAGGAAATGGAGGAATATATAATTAACATTCCTTGATAATAAACATTGTGCAAAATAACTGAAATGCATAGAATAACTGAAATGCATAGAGTATACACTGTAATGCCATTGTTTTTTTCCTTCCTATGTTTTGCTGATACTCCCATTAGGTTATCATAAGGTGCATTCAAGTACAATTATTTAAGCTTTTAAGCCCTGAGTGAGGGGAGGGTGCACCACCTGGTTAAAAACGTATCACTTTTAAATATTAACATCACGTCTAAATTTATGGAGATAAGATTATCAGTAGACATTAACCAGATCCTTATAACAATAAGAATAATATATTGACTTTCAGTAAAATCTTTTGTCCACAGATCACAGGTACCTCTTGTCATTTTTAGTCTTGTGTGTACTGATGATTCACATGGAATTTCAATATGTTGAGTTGAACTTCCTATCTGAATGAGAACAGTTCACATAATAACCTAGATTAACTAAGACTTCTCAAACGCTTTTTTAGATAACGGTGTAGTTACACAGTTTGGAGAGAGACAAAACAAGATTTTTTATTGGCTTTAACATACTTACACTTCACAAGAAGTAGCATGGCTGGAAATAAAATACAGGGATTTTTTCTAGACTTTGTATTTTCTTTCAGGTATTGATGAAGACTTCCCACTGATTTTATAAAATACTTTTTTTCCTTTTTAATGTCAGTGAATCAACTAGTTTTTTTATGTGTATAAGGGAGTATGAAGTAAGGTAACCAGGCAGGCATATACTTGCAGAATTCTTGCGATGATGAAAGGAAGAGCCGTGTGCAATGACAGAGCCAATAGGAATGCAGTGGAAATATCTTCTTAACTAGATAATAACCTAGTATGTTCTATGTGTGTGGGTGTGTGTGGGGGAGGCTCTTTTTTTTTTTCCTTTTTACTTTTTTTTTTCTTCCCTCTGTATTAGCTCCTGCAAGACAGCAATACCTGGTTAAGGATAGAAGGTCACCTTGTTTAATCCTTACTTCATTATCATACCGTGGAAAAAAGGATTATTTAACTAGTATTGTCTTGTACATAGATTAAGTTAGAGACATATTCTCAATGGTAATTGTTATGAAGAGATTCCAGGAATCTTTGTCTTTAAGCAAAGAAAATCCTTAAATGATAATTTCTGGGTTTTTTTAATGAAACTTAATTTCTTCTGAAATATCTGCTCTATGTTTACACATAAACTGTTCTTTATTATGGAACTAGAATACTGCTTCACTCTGCTGGCTTTGTTACAGCTGCAAGATACGTACAATACCAAATAAAAGCATTAAGGTAAAACATGTCACAAGGAACATGCAAGAGCACTAGGGTAGGAGCAGTGAGGAGGAAGATTTTACATTGTCCATTTGTAAAACCAGAAGAGTGAATAGTACCATAATTTAGAAAGGGTATTTTTTATAGTCTTACATGATCATTTGCTGTAACTAATAGATTCGAATAACTAAGGGATACCAAAACACTGTGTCTATGCATATATTTTCCTATGGACTACTATATCTGTATAATGAAATACTCAATGACCTTAGGACAAAGGTCACAAATGTTTATGCTGTGCTAGCTAGACACCCTAAATGTTCCAAACATATGCACAAATGTTTACTACTGGCCACTAAAATAATGCAGCCTTCAGAGCTCTATAAAACCTCTTTTAGAATACAACATGCCTAGGATTTTGTGAAAGCCTATGGCATCATCCCATGGTTACAAGTATAAGTGGGGACATCCTTTGGCTGTACATAGGGCCACAATAAATCAAATGTGCATTGGCACCTACTTCAGAACTGAGAATGCAGAATTAATTACTCTGGCATCCTCTCTGTATGTGCATGTGTGCGTGCACCTGATTTTATTATCATAAAAATGAAACCACACATCTATTGCTGTTTGGTCTTGTAGCCTGTTCCTTATTCTGTTGGTCATGTTTTGTTCAGTACTTTATCCTTGAGTTTTTATTATAACTTGAATGTCAAACTACTCTTGAGCTAAGAGGTACACACAAAAGTAACATAATATCATTACTGCCTTAGTGTTTACATAAATAATGGATTCCTTTTGAAGAGCTTGCAGAAATTTGAAGAAAAGCTCTCCTTCCTTTTAATACATGTGAAGCCAAATGATGCCACAACTCTTCTATACTACTGGAAGTGAGTGCAACTATATTTTCCAAGGGCCATTTACATGTCTAGTGTAGAGAAGTATGTGGATACTGCAGGAAACTTTCATATTTGCAACATTTACAGTTATCAATGTAACAGTGCTTTTCCAGATTGCAAGTGCTTTGTCATAAAGTGTATTTCATGACAACAGCCTTAGAGTACAAGGAACTGATGTAAGAAGGAAAACTGATAATTGGTTCTATAATGGAACTGCTTTTCATAGTCAGAGAAGTGTATATTTTTAAGTGAAAATGAGCAATATGTTGACCAAGACCTCATCAGCTGTCTGCAATGGTGTGGGAAAATCTTGTTCCAAGGATGCAGAAAATATTTGTTCTGCTAAAGAAAAAAAAGAAAAAGAAAAAAACCCCAAACATTAAAATAACTTTAAAAAATACAGTAATATAAAAAAAATCTCAGCTGTCTTTACAGAGTAGTATGTAAGTGTGTAAACCAAGAAGTTCAGGTGCAATTCACATCTTGTTTTGAAAATTTATTATCACTGTTGAAGAGCAAGTGTTTGTTTCCTTTGACAACTGGAGATAAAGGGATAAGAATGCTTATGAGACCAGAAACAAACAAACAAACAAACAAACAACAATTTTCAGCAAAAAGTCACACATGCTACTTCATTTTTTTCTAGCTGAGTCTCTTTATGTTAAAATATCATTTGCATGTGATTTCTGGTGTAAATAGCATGCAACAATGCTCCTGTTTCTTTTTGCAGTAAGCATTCTCTGTTTCATAACATAGTGTGTGCATTTTAACCCTCACAAGTCCATTGAGAAGAAGGAAAGTTTATAGAAATTATTTTAGTTTCCTAATTAATGTATATTCTTGCCTTTGCCTGTATGTTTGTGTATAAATATACAGATATGTCATTTAATATAGTTCGTCAAACATATATAAAGCATAACAGTAACATGTATAAGCATATTGTATTGATAGGTATTTAAAAAAATCATTTTAAACAGAAAAATAAATAGGGAATAATTGCACTATCATAGCCTATTCTGAAGCTAGTGTAACTGTAGTAGCTGAAGGAGCAAGAGGGAATTAATTTTGTTGGCTTTGTGTGTTAGAAGCACTTTACATCTGGCCAATTTCACACTTTCTCTTGCACAGTCAGTTTTGATGAGATGTGCCCTGGTTAGATCTCCTGAACGCTGTCTTCCCAGGGGTTCCTGATTCAAGCATTTTGTATGGCTCAGCTTACGCAGTTTCTCTGTGTTAAAGATTTAGGATACTTGGTGTTCTTAAAGTCTTAGGTCCTGCAATCTTTTCCTTATATTCAGTTCTTCTTAAAACAGAGGCATATTTCAACCTTTCTTTATCGTGCAGAAATCTTGAAAATATGAACATGAAAAAATTAATTGGCCAATTAAAAAAGACACTGATATTTACTAAAAAGATCTCTTCATTTTCAGGGACCAAGTCACAATTTTAATAGGCAATGCTTTCCTTGGTATTGCTGTGCAGGTGAGATAATAGCACACAATTTTTGTAGAAGTAAAACCAATTCTTTTTCTTATGTGATGGATAATGCTTTTAGGGATATTTTTCATGTTTCTATTTTAGATGTGTCAGTAGAAGCATTTTAAGAAGTCTTCAAGTAGACCAAATTATCCACATGATACCTAAAGTAAAATCCGTATTGTAGGAAAAGTGCTTAGTTTTTCTATCTGATGTGTAAGTAGATGTGGTTGTTAAAACAAAGTTTATGTGACGTTTTCATAATGCTTTTACTCCACGTTTCTTCATAAAAGAACTTAGGCTTTTTGCTATCAAGGGAAGTAACAAAAATGTTTACAAAATGCAGGTTATGTTTTTGTGTTATGTAGATCGGCATAGTGATTTACATCATAAAAATGAAACTGTAAATATCCTGATACTCATGTGTATAGAGAAAACAACCCCTTTACACATGTACTATGCCTTCTGAGCATTAAAACATGAATGATTAATTCGATACAAAAATTAATTAAGCAATTGACATTTAAAACAATCCCCAGTTGTTATTGTCACTTCCAATGCATGTTTATTAAAAAATAAACAAATTACCAGCTTGTTAGATAAATTAATGGAAATGTTTAAAATTTCTTCTAAAATTCCTTCTAATTACTTTCGAGAATTTCCCTGTGTAGCTGAATACAGTCTGAATAATTCATAAGGAAACCTCCAAAAATTCCAAAGATACTTCCAATTCCCATCCTGATGCAGACAAAGTAGATGAAAAAAACTTGAAAGAGTAGTTTTCAGTTTTTAAAAGTGAGTTACTCAAAATTTTTAAAACTGTGGTTTTTTACTTTTGTTCATTTTTTTGAAGTCAGATAAATAACAGATAATTTTTAAAGAACTACTTGGCTCTGCTGGCTGCACAGGGAAGTCAGGCTTTTATCTATCTCAGGAGTGCTGTTTCATCAGTTAAAATGATGTGAGGTAGATGGAAATCAAGCATCAATCTCTTTTCCTAGAGAAAGTGAGTGATAATAATAAGAAGATAATCTTTTAACAGTTTCCAGGTATTAAGATGCAGATTTCAAAGAAATTGACATGAGCAATCAATATCAGGTTTTTGGAAGATCTTGAGTCCTATTTGAGAAAAATTGACCTAAATTGAATTCTTAAAGAAACGTTAGACAGATTTTCAAGCCCCTAAATATGGCAAAATCAAGGGGAGTTGCAGTGAGCTGGACCCTAGGGTACCTTAGCCACGTCATGTAAATGCTGAAACAGGAAGCATGATGTGCATAAGTGTTTCTGTACTATAAAGTGAAATGTTTATTTTCCAGCCAATTTTATTTCATAAAGATTCACTTGGTGCCATTTCTGGAACAGAGATATGGAGTCCCCAGTTTATCTAAGAGGGAATCAAACCTGCATGTGAATTTTTGGCACTGAGAGAACAGATGGTATTTATGGGAGTGCTTATGCCATGTGTATGTGACCACACAGTGTATAAACCCACACATGTATAAAGAACAATGAGAAGAGGTAGATACCTGTGAAGGCCTCCAGAGAGGGATCCTTTCTGTAAACTTCAGTGACAGACATGAAGCAGATGACATTTCTTTCCTGAGACCTTTGTGACATCTTACCTAATCCTATGAAAGTATATAAAATACTCTTAACCAACTCTAACTAGACACCTGAAATTTAGGCATATCCACTTCCTTGATTCAAGTTTCAATACTATCTCATTGAGAAAGCAAAGTTGTTGTGTCTTTAACCCTCTCTTTAAGGCACTGTAGAGACAACTGCCAAAACAGAAAAGTATGAATGCAACATCTGTTCAAAATGAATAGCAAGTTTTGTCCCCATTTGTATGAGTATATATAGCTACAAAAGCCAAATAATAATTACTGGGGTTACATTGCTGTGGACATTTATGTACATATTTATGTGCATCACAATGTATTTCTTGTGTTAATTTTCTTAACTGGATGTGGGTAAATGCTTGTAGGCTTGTGTGTTTTGTATCAAGAAGAGTTGAATGAGGAAAGGGGAGATGGGAATTTATCTTTTCCAGTACAAACCCAACAAGTCTGCCAGTGATAAGTGACTCTGGAACATGCAAGTATACAAGAATATGATAAAAAAATGTGTAACATTAAAAGTGGCATTATATGAACTAAAACTGAATTTTTAATATTCCCTTGCTCAGACAAGAAGACAGAAGTAAAGTTGTGAGCTTTTCATAACAGATTGAATTTCATCTTCTGGTTAAGTTAGTGTCAAAGAAGCCAAATAAATTTTATGATGCTCTAATTAGCACTCTCACAAGCTGTTAACATTTTTACTTGCAGTCAAGTGGCATGCAGAGAAGTGTGAAATTCTTCTGCCTTTGAAAATACTAAGGAAATTGGTTCTCCTGAAATTGAGAAGTCCACCTTAAAAGCCCATAAATACATCAGTGGAAACTGGAACTGATTCTCAGCAAGGCACATTAGATGTCTACTGTTGAATGAATTCAATGAATAATACTCCCTAAAACTGTAACTTTCCAGTATACCTGCTTCTTATATTAACTGTTGATTTATTTACATTGTTTGCAGTCATTAAAATTATAATGGCAATCACATACGCCTCAGTTGCAATCACATTCGATTATAAATGAATGTAACTTAATTTCCTATGGGCTTATGTCTCTTAGTCGATTGCCCCTTAAATCAAATGATGTTAATATTTTCTGCTATCTGTGCCTGTATCTAAAAGCCTTTCTCACAGAGCATTTTGAAAGTAAGACAATGTGCCATATTTGATTTTCAATACTGAATTTTACAAGCAGGATAAAGAATTATTTGGAAAATTTGCAAATTTTCAATCCTGATTTATCTTCTACCTTGTTCACCATTTTTAGGGGATGTTTTATAGGAGCTCTAGTCTTGTTTGAAATTAGACATCAGGTTCAAAAGTTGCCAGAGGGATATATACAGACATACACAAAGACTGTGTGATTAAATACACTGTTTTCATTCTAAACAAATGAAAAAAGATGATACACAAAGTATTCCTTTTTGTGTTGTTCAAGGTGATGTGAAGATACTTGAGAATGAGATGGTCTATTCTCAAGAGGGTAACTTACAGAGATATATGAAATATGACAAAGGTAAGTGTAGAGTTTTGCATCTGTGTAGGAACAATCCCAGGTTCCAGTATAAGTAGGGGAACGACCTATTAGAGAGCAGTGTAGGGGAAAGGGACCTGGGGGTCCTGGTGGACAGCAGGAGCCAGCACTGTGCCCTTGTGGCCAAGAAGGCCAATGACATCCTGGGATGTGTTAGAAGAGGGGTGGTTAGTAGGTCCAGAGAGGTTCTCCTTCCCCTCTAATCTGCCGTGGTGAGATCACACCTGGAATATTGTGTCCAATTCTGGGCCCCACAGTTCAAGGACAGGGAACTGCTGGAGAAAGACCGACGCAGAGCCATGAAGATGATTAAGGGAGTGGAGCATCTCCTTTATGACGAAAGGCTGAGGGAGCTGGGTCTCTTTAGTTTGGAGAAGATGAGACTGAGGGGTGACTTCATTAATGTTTATAAATATATAAATATATATTTATATAAATATATAAATATATAAATATAAAAATATAAAAAATATAAATATATAAAGGGTGAGTGTCACGAGGATGGAGCCAGGCTCTTCTCAGTGACAACCAATGATAGGACAAAGGATAATGGATACAAACTGGAACACAAGAGATTCCACTTAAATATGAGAAGAAACTTCTTCTCAGTGAGGGTGTCAGAACACTGGAACAGGCTGCCCAGGGGGTTTGAGGATTCTCCTCCTCTGGAGACATTCAAAACCCACCTGGATGCCTTCCTGTGTAATCTCATCTAAGTGTTCCTGCTCTGGTGGGGGGATTGGACTAGATGATCTTTTGAGGTCACTTCCAATCCCTAACATTCTGTGGTTCTGTATTTTGATGGATGCCACTGTTAGGGTTGATTCAGGTCCTTAAACTCAAATTATGGGGTGGAACACAGGAAAAAATGTCTAATGACATTTGAGCTGACCTAGGCTACCTGAGGTACCTCCATTAAGTTAGTAGGTGTGGCACAGGAGTTATGGGGGATTCTTTTCCTGTCTGGAAAGGCTGTTGGAGCCTAGGAATGATAAAGTATGACATATGACATGGCACTTCTTTTTAAGTAAAAAATTTTTCTCCCTAGGGTCATGTAAGTGTCTGCCACTACGCGAGTGGAGAAATAAATTGGATACCTTACACAGAGAAGAATCCCAGCTCTTGACTCTGACTCAGGTGTTGCTTCAGGGCTCTCAGTGCACCCTCTCACTGCAGCACTTCTGAACAGAGGCAGGCTGTGAGTTTTGAAGGCAAGTGTGTTGTGGGCATTGATCTGTCCTGGGTGAAGGTACTAGAGACTTGCTTGTGAAACACTTTGCCCTTCCCCTGCAGTGCCTGATTTTAACTAAGAACTTAAGTTTACTTCTTCCTCCTGCACAAGTCTTCACAGGGGTCCTAATTAACTACCAGGCAAGAAATTACTTTTGAGCAATGACATTTTTCAGTCTCATTTTCTGTAGGTATTTCATTTTGCATAAGCAAGTAAAAATTAACTACAGTAGAGACCTGAACTGAACTCTTCTGCTACTCTTCTGTAGACTGAGCCTCTCATTGAAGTTTTTTCTTATTTTGTTTTTATATAGAAAATAATTGTCCCTTTTCAGATATCGAAGTCCAATTGAAAGTTTGAATCAGATCTATTTTTCCAAACAGATATATCTACAGTGCAGGTGTTTACATATGAATAAATTGTTCAAGGATATCTATAGTCAATGATAAATAAATGACTGTGTGACAACATGAATAATTTTATTGTAAACCAATCTTTTCCTATCAGTCTGATGAAGTGCCTGCCTCTCTCATTCGCTCAACTATCTCAGTTGCAGCTATCTAAAGTAGATGAGATACAGCTCACTGTCTGGGAAGCCTAGGAGGAAGGTAGATCTTCCTTTCAAGTTTATGAGGGCAGGACTTAATCCTCTAGCCTGTCTTGTCAGCAGTTTCCTGAGCCAGAAGGGATGACTTCAGCAATTTAAAGTAACTAAAATTAAGCGTGCAGCATGTAACCCATGATTTTTTTTGTAAGAAAACCTTAAAATGAGATCAGATTTTCCCCTTTATTGCTTCTTTCGAGGAACGGTTATCAAAGACTCTAAATTATATTTTCTATATATTTCATTCCTAAAGAAAATTTGTAGTGTTATAGTCATAGCACAAACAGAATAATTTGTCATGTTGTGTAGCTCTGTGATTGTATGTAATGGTGACACACCTCCCCAACTTTTCAGGGTTGATTGAAAGGACATTGATAAAGTCAGAGTTCAGATTCAGAAAACCAGTCACTGTAACTGAAACCTCCAGTGGTGAAATAATGAGAGAAAGTTCTGCAAAAGTCCAGTGCGCTTCAGGAAAACCGTGTGATTATTTTCAAATTCAAGGTGGGGTGTAATCAGGTGGCATTGCCATCCTGAGCACGTTTTTAAGAATCGTGTGGTTTTACCTCACTGTTTCTAATGTTTTACACTATAGTTGTAGTTTCCAGCAGAAAGTTTAAAATATCTTGTTTCCTTGAAGCACGGTTCTTCTGACTCAGTCATAATCACATTTGTAGATAGTAGGGGAAGCTAGCACAGCTGCTGCTCCTATTAAAATTCTGGACAAGAAGAAGAGGCTTTGGGTTTGTGTCTTGTTTCCTGAGTCTCAACATTTGTAAGAATTTATGCCTTACTATTTCAATGTAATGGTGTTTAGCTTCTAAGGATGCAATATTTTGGTAAGATAAACCTTAGGTACTAAAGAATGCTAACAATTTATTAGGGACTTAACTAGGATTGTGGATTAAATCAGTTTGACATTGATTTTAGTCAGCTGTATGGTTTTATATAGAGGGCAGTTGTTTGTTTGGGTTTTTTGTTTGTTTGTTTGTTTTTATTTTTTCACACTGCTAAGAAAAAAGTGAAAGAGAAAGGAAAAGTCAATAGGACTTTAAATAGAAATTTTTTATCTGTTAAATAATCAGAATGATTTGTTGATTAACAGTTGCAATAGGAATGTAGAATTCTGTGACTGTAATTAAATAAAACTAGTAGAACAGTCGATGATCATGTCATTATGAACAAGAGAAAAACAGAAACAAAAAACCTGAAAACAAAACAAACCAGCAATAGAAGGATAGGGGAAGAAAAACAACCTGACATCTTTGAGTTCCTCCTCCATGTGGACCAGAGACAGGGCAATGAATCAACACACCATTCATCTTGGTGGCAGAAGACCTCCCCAAGATGAGTGATTGAACAAAGCATGCAATACTGACAGGGGTGACAATAATGGAATACACAGCTCTTGGGCTGAAAGCAACTTGGATAAAGATTTTCAGAGACACAAGGGGAACACAGGCACAGAAATAAACTGTAAACCTCTGCTGCGCCCCAGATATCTTGTTAACATGCTAATAGAGAAGGTACACTGTTGTATGCACATACTTTTCTCTTTTTCGTAGTTTCTACCAAACACTGGGAGTCAGTGCACCCTCAACTCCATACCCTAGGCCTCTGCTTATCTGTGGCAGGAAGGAAAAACCTATTTAATTTACTTACTGTAATAGCAGCAGCAGAAGGCAGCACTTACTGATATAGAATGAAGACAAGAAAACAGGATTAGTTTTGAGATCTGATATCTTTCAGCTCCCCAGGCCTGGCTTGAATTTTAAGAGCCATGGCAGGTAATGAGATACCAGAACTTAAAACTACATTATCCTGATTTATCAGATACTTCCCTCTCAGCACTTTGGTCTGCTTAAGGACCCCTAAAGCCAGAGATTATTCTGTATATACCAACAAAAAGCTTGGGATCACAGCTTTTCAGCCCTGCATATCGGTTCCTAACTCCAACAGTATCTGACTTAAAACTTCCATGAGTTCCAAACACTCACAGAATATTGGGGTTTTTTGTTTGGTTGGTTTTTAGGTGTTTTTTTTTGTTTGTTTTTTTCTTTCAACTAGACTATAAGTGGAAAACATCCTTCTGAATCCTGTCAAAAGCAGTAGCTTTTGAGTGCAAGGTTATACCATGAGCCATGAGAAAGGGATAGATAAGGAGTCGAAAACTACTCAACTTATAGATAACCTCTCTTTAGTGTCTTTACTTCTATGATAAACAAGAGAATCATGTAATGTCTAACTTTCTTTTAGGAGGAACCTGTTTCTCCCAATTGGCAATGAAAATATCCTATGGAAACTCTTCCTGCTAGATGCATCCTACAGATGCCTGGATCTATACGGTGAAAACACTTCCCCAAATGATGACACTGAAGCACATATTTTTTATAAATTCACATTAGCAGTGTGTTCATCATGGCAGAGCCTGAAAGAGGATTTTTAACTACCAGAGAAATGACATCTGCATACATCAAAATAATTAGAAGCCTGGAGTAAAAGGAAAATGTAAATGTACTGTTGCCTTCAGCTGGTGCAAGTCTGCTAAAGTAAAATGAACATTGGCTTCTTGATGTACAAAATAAATGTTTCCAAGTATTTAATACCTTGATCGCTGCAATGACTTGGTTCAACTGTAGCAAAAATACACCAGAGTGTGCTGAAGAAGGCATTAGGTATGTACACTCCTACAATTCAAAGAGGAATCCTAATGGAAACTTGGGTATGTTGCAAAGAACTGGTGCCTACTTAAAAAAACTCTGCTAGACATAGAGTGTTCTCAAGACACTTCAGAGCACAATAAAACTTGATAGGAAAGGCACAGCATATTGAATCATTTGTAAAGAAATACTAATAAGATTATTGTTTTCATTTCATTTTTCAGTGTCAATGTTAACCTCTATGAGTGAATGGAGTCCGATCCCCATTTATATGAATGAGTTTCATGAGTTAAATGAAGCATCAAATTAACTTCCCTTGGAATTATTTAATATCTTGCAACCTAAATAAACAACTTAGAAAGAACAGAAATGAAACTACTTGGATGACTGGAAAAGTCATATGCCTTATTACGTATAATTTCTTAGGAAAGAGCCTAAACCCAATCTTTTATAAAGTTTTACATGTTTATTGACATATCTCTGCTGCTTTAGGTTTTGTTGTCATCATTGGTTTGTATTTGTGTCTGCAATTACATTCGTTCGTACAGCTGGCAGATGGTATGAAACAAGAAACTCTTCTCATAATAGCAAAAGGATGGGAAGAAGGCTGATTCTGTGAATTATTATGTATTACATCTTCCTGCTTTTCGTTTCCAACTGCATTATGAGACTGCTTCTATGCATAACATTAGTAACAAAACTGAATAATCAGTGTTCGGCCTTTGAGGGCTTCCTGATCTCATTTATAAAGAAATATTTTCTTCATGGTGAACCTACAGTTTGCTATGCCAAATTGAAGCTAGCATACATCATGTAGTCAAGTAGCTTTTACAGACTGAGTTTTCTTTAACTTGCAGTAGAACAGAGTTGATCTGAGGTCTTTTGTTCTTTACATCACTTTAAATAAAAGGCCTTTTTGAACCACTGCACTTCATATTTTAACTACAAAGAAAATTACATTAGGGATAGGCTAAGTAGAATCAAACAAGGGAGACACTATTTCCTCAAAACATACCCCAATTATACCCCTAGAAATAGTGGTGTATTGAAACAACACACTTTATTAATTGCCCTTTACTATGAGATGTAATCTGTCTCTCCCATGAGGTACCAAAAGGCGACAGTAATTCAATCAATCAGGAGAAAATACACATTAGTCAGCAAATGGGAAACTACCATGGGAAATAGAACGAAGGGATTAGCATCACAAGCCAAAACAGGAACTAGAAGTATTCAGTAGACTTAGAATTAGAAAGATTAAGCAAAAAGGGGGTTTGATAATAGATGGGTCTTTTTCGGGAATGGAGATACTGGCCAGTCTCAGTGTGTGGAAAGGAGACACTTCATCTTCCAGTTCTGTTGCAGAGTATACACAATGTTTTACAGCAGTTCATAAGCTTGTTTGTTGTGGCATTTGCTTAATGGAGTTCTAATTATCTCCCTACTCTCATCTTACTTTCAGATGGCTGTCTGCTGTGTTTACTGCTTCTGTGCATCCTTGACCACCCTTTTTTAAGGAGGGCTGTTAGCGAGATTCAATACTTACCAATTAGTCACATGAGGGAATGGGGTGAGGTAGAGTTTTAAAGGAAATGGAAATAAATAGACACTTTTAAGGTGTACTGATGTATGAGTTGGTTTGCATCGTAAAGTATCTATTTTTCTGCATTCCCTGTTGGCCACATGCTACAGGCAGCTATCCACATTTAACCAGATGTATACAAATCCTACTGTCATATGATAGTGGTAAATTCCTATTCAAGACCATAAGGGCTGTATAAGGAAAATGTGTGTCATTTGCTGAATGGGGTAGGTATTTTGGTGACAGCAGACACAGATAAGGCATTCTTAGTCTTAGTCTTCACTGCTTCAGCCTCCAAGGCCTCTGTGTTTGAAGGATTTGTTCAAGGAGGAGAAGAAGAGGATAAGGACTGAGCCAGGTATTATGAGAAAGCACTTGACTTGAAAGTCATAGAATTATAGAATAATTTTGAATGAAAAAGTTCTTTAAGATTATCAAGTCCAACCCTTTTCCTAATATCCATTCTAAATCTCCTCTGGTGCAACTTGAGGCCATTTCCTGCCACCCTATTGCTTGTTACCTGGAAAAAGAGACCAACAACACCCATCTCACTACAAGCTCTTTCAGGTAGCTGTAGAGAGTTATAATGTCTTCCTGCAGCCTCCTTTTCTCCAGGCTAAACAACCCTGGTTCCCTCAGCTGCTCGTCATGCGACTCATTCTTGAGACTCTTCACCACCTTAATTGCCCTTCTATGAACTCTCTCCAGCACCTCAATGTTTTTCTTTCAGTGAGGGGCCCAAACTGAACACAGGAATTGAGGTGCAGTCTCACCAGTGCAGCGTACATACAGAGGATCTTTTCCCTGGTCTTTCTGGCCACACTATTTTTGACAAAAGCCAGGATGTTGTTGGCTTTCTTGGCCACCTGGGTACACTACTGGCTCATATTCAGCTAGCTGTTGACCAGGAGCCTCAGGTCCTTTTCTGCCAGGTAACTTTCCAACTACTCTTCCCCAAGCCTGTAGCGCTGCCTGGGGTTGTTGTGACCCAAGTGTGGGACTTGGCACTTGGCCTTGTTAAACTTCATACAACTGCCCTCAGCCCATTGATCCAGCCAGTCCAGATCCCTCTGTATGGCCTTCCTACCATCAAGCAGATCAATACTTCCAGCCAACTTAGTGTCATCTGCAAACTTACTGAGGGTGCACTCAATCCCCTCATCCAGATCACTGAAAAAGAGATGTAACAGAACTGGCCCAAGTACTGAGGCCTGGGGAACAACACTCGTGACCAGATGCCAACTGGATTTGACCCTGTTCACCACAGTTTTTTGGGCCTGGATATCCAACCAGTTTTTTACCCAGCAGAGAGTGCACCTGCCCATGGCATGAGCTGCCAGTTTCTCCAAGAGAGTGCTGTGGGAAACCGTGTCAGAGGCTTTACTAAAGTCTAGGTAGGCAGCATCCACAGCCTTTCCCACATATACCTTGTCATAGAAGGAGACCAGGTTAGTTAAGCAAGACCTGCCTTTTATAAACCTATGCTGACTAGACCTGATCATTTTTTTTGTCCTGTATGTGCCACGTGCTGTTACTCAGGATGATCTGCTCCATAATCTTTCCCATCACAGAATCCATGGAACCTGATGGGCTGTACCTGAGAGTGATGAGAGAACTAGGAATTCTCCTGCAAGGCTACTCTCTACCATCTTTTATGTGTTGTGAAGACTCAGGAAGAACCCCAGTGACTGGAGAAACACCAGTGTTGTAGCCATCTTCACAAGGATTTTCCAGAAAACTGCAGTCTTGAAACTCTCAGATGAGTCCCTCAGAGAATCAGAGAGAAAATCCTTGTGGGAGTAATTTTTGGCATATGATGGAGCTGACTGGCATATTGATTTGGTAAATGATGGAGTTTGGAATATGAAGTTGACTGAGAACAGGCAGCATGGATTTACCAAAGGTAAATCATGCTTGACCAAACTGATTGCTGTGGACACGGGGAGGGCAAAACAGATGAAAATAAAGCAAACCACTACATGAGAAAAGTATGCATCGTTTAAAGTTCTGGTTCTATAAAATTCCATTCTCTTGGTTCTATAGGTGTCATTGAGTCTCACTGACTTGCGTAGCTTTAGAACTAAGCTACCATTGAAACTAGTTAAAATTTTCTCCTGTGCAATTCCAGCAAAGAGATTAAACTCTGTGTTGCACTGTGTTGGTTCTGCAGTGGGTACTGTGGCAATGCAAATTCACTTAAGCTGCTCTCCATAAACAGTATACTCCATAGGAACCATGAAATAACAATATGACATTTATTAGGAAAAAAAAAAAAAAAATCTAAAGCTTCTGAGCTGGCACAGAGGTGGAACTCTCCATCTTGTATTGTAAAGTATTCACTTTCAATACTTTGTTATTCCCAGGGCTCATAGATTATAAGTGAAATTTTACACAGTCATACTGATATTAGTCACAAACATGACTCTCATTAATATTTTTTTCTCCAGCTAATTATGTACCGAAACAGTATGAAATTGTAAAACTTTAGACAAGGTCAATCTAATTTCTTAGTGATGTAGAAAATATTCATTTCTCATAAGGAGTTCTGAATTTGAGATCTCGGAGTTTGATCATTTAGCTAATTATGCCATCAATTTGTATGCAACAGTTCCTCGCCAAGGCCTGTCTGAGGCTTGATTTTTTTCACTGATATTTAATGTATTACATTATAGTCTACTGAAGCTCTATTTGAAATTAATATCAAATTTTGGTAACACTTGGCAGGGCAAAAGATACAAAAGATACATTTTGTAGCACCTGTTGAACCAAGTTCTGTTCTGTGAGCTCACCTTAAATACTTTTCCTTACATGTCCACAGAGAGAGCAGTAGGTTATTTACAGTAAGTACTATTGAAAACACTTAGCTATGATCTTTTTTGGATACTTACTCAGAGGATTTGACAAACTCTTTTATTCCTATTGTGTTAATATAAGAGATTTTTCAGATAAGAATTTCCCTCTAAAAGGAAGCAGCATGATCTTAAATAAAATGCTAAGAACAGTATCAGAGACAGAAAATGGAAATGGTTTTCTTTCCTTTGAGCCTTACTGATGGATATTACTGACACAGCATAAGGTCTTAGTAGCCAGTTTGAGGACTCAAAAACTTCTACCAGTGTCCATCTGTTTAAGTAATTGCTTTTTGTTTGTTCATCTAGTCATAAACTCCCAGCAGTAATAGATGAAATAGAACAGATTTGGCAGTCTTAGCAGGGCTAATAGGCAGGAATCAGAAAGAAAAAGTATAGGAAAGAAAAAGAATAAATTGGAAGGAAAACGGTGCATCAGGGAGAAGAGAACAGCAGATCGCTGAGCGTCATATCCTAAATGAATCTAGGGTTTAGCCAAAGCTATTTTCCACCCTCTAAAAATCACATTCTATAATAAGATCTAGAAGAGCGAGAGGAGAGCTAACGCTTTTTTTTAAAGAATTGTTCTGATTATTAAACATTCAGTTTAGTTGCTATTTGGAGAACAAACCTCAAATGCCAAAATTCACTAGAAAAAAGAGAGTTTATCCCTGATTACAGGGCAGTTCATATACCTGCTTCTTCAGTCCTATGGGCGGTGGTGGTGCTCCCTCCTGAAGCAGCCCAAATGTCAGGACTGGAAACAGAAAGGTCTGGAAGATCCCACTTTAGAGGAGCTGTGAGGGAATCTGAGGCCCCTGGTTCCCTCCCAGCCGAGGCAGACAGCCAAACAGAGATAAACTTAGCAGCACCACTCTTTCATCAGTCTCTTGGACAGGCTGCTTGAAGAGAAAAGTGAATGAAATGATGAAATCTGGGTAAGCTGTGATGCATATGTTTTATGTGAGTACTGCTGGAACATCATCAAAATTAAACTATCTCTGCTTTTGATTTTGAGTGTAACAAAAAAAAAAAAAAAAAAAGGGCAGATATTTTATCATTGGTTTCAATAGGGGTGATGAAGCTGCCTAATATTAGAATAGAACACTAAACCAGTAGCCTGAGATACTACAGGACAAAAGCAGCAATGTCCCAGATCTCAAGTTCCTCACACATTGCCCTGTTCTTCAGGAGATTCACAAAAAATGGCATATCCAGCTTTTTTAACCAAACATATTTACCAATTATTGTTATTAATTAACCTTTTATTTAATCTTCCAGTAGATGTAGAAGCAAATCATGTTCCAAAGTCCTAGTTGTTCATGCTAGCACAGAAGAATAACCACTGAAATAACACCGGGAAGTCAGACAGTCCTAAAAATATTCTCCATATGACTAGTAGTTTAGCAGTTATCACAAGCACCATCATGTGATGCTGCACATGGGCAGTGCATAACTGTGACAATATATTTCTGAAGGAACAAAGCATACTTTCTGTGAGAAAGAATCAGAATGACCTGAGCATGAAAGCTGATTGACAGAATTGCTTCTGAAAATGCCAGTGAGGAAGGATGATGTTGATTGCTCAGAGGTCTGGAATTTTAATCCTACATATCTCATGTAGTGGGATCTGCTCCAGGTGATCAGATACACCTACCTATCTTTAAGCTGTTTATCTTTAAAGAAAGAAAAATAAATACCACTCTCCATTGATATTTCCTACCACATCCTTGTGTAAGAAGTTACTCCATAGGTAACTAACCTACTTTGTAGGCCAGGAGGTAACATTCCCTAATATGTTTCTGTCATGGAGGCACCCCAAACTCAGTTTTAAGTGGAGAACAAGTTCCAAAATAGACTTTATTCTGGCCAGAAAAGAACTCATGCTTACCTGGTTAGCCAAGGACTCATTCAAGGATACATCCAGTAAATTACTACTCACTCAAACGAGGAGGTGAGGCACTTTCAATCCCGGGAAGTCTTCTTAGACAGCATCCCGGTAGAGGGCTCCAGTTCACAGACCTGCTGCTATGGGAAGACCACTCCAAAGGGGACCTTCTGTGGGAACCCCTGGTCAGATCTGGCTGTGGGCATTACAACATGGTCCAGAAGCTTTGCAGCTACTCTGGACACCTCCTCTGCTAACGACCCTGTCAATTGACTCAGGGCCCCATTAAGGACCCAGTCAATTGACCAAGGGTCCTACCCCTCCTGTTCCCACAGCTGGTGGAGGTGAAGTCACCCTGCCCTGCCATAGTGGAGGATGTGACTATCAAGACCTTGGTACCACCCTAGGTGTGTACTTGGGGACAGGCACAGTGGGGCACAAAAGGTGCCAAAAGAGCCATCAACTATCCCATTGAAAGCTCCAGATCGCAGGGGGATGTGCAACTGCCACAGTTTTAATCATAATGAGTTGGGTTAGCCAAGGCAGCCTTCATTAACTGTTTATCAGGTCTTTTTGATCCAAACCTTGAAGAATGATGAGGAGATATCTGAGGAGGAGTCAATATCTGGAGCAGCAGTCAAGTTGTCAGAGCTGAGAAGGTCAATAGCTCTGGCAGAGGAGCAGTGCAGCCAGCTCAACTGTATCTGAAATGGCTGCCGACTCAGTTCACCTTTAAAGATCTATAGAGACCCTTCCTTTTCTATTTGCAGGTGAGTGTGACTTTTCATTCTAATCACCTATGTTTCTAAAAACATTTAGTGTTAAGTTCTGATGCTATTCACTAGATTAGATAGATTTGAATAATGAGAGCTGAAGCAGCACTTAATTTCTGTCTAGACTTTTTTATGGAGCTAAGATCATGGAGCAATTAATGGAAAACAGTAAAGACAGAAACCGATTCCATGTTGATCAGATAGAAATCTGCATTTTTTAAGTAGTCTTCTGTACCAGGGAAGGAGATGAGGTGGCAGACGGAGGGGAGAGAAGTTCTCCTATTCTGGTCTTTGGAGCTGTTATACCATTTTCTTACAGGAAAATAACTCTATTCATAAAGGACACTTACATGAGAACTTCTTGCCGCACTTTTACATAAAGGAAGCTCTCAAAGAGGCGGTGTAACTGCAGGTACCGAGTGGGAGATGCCCACAGCCTCCTTTGTGGCAATGAGCTAGCTGAGTTTATTCTGTCCAGAGGATTTGTGCAGCACAGCCCAGACTGAAGGCCCTGCTATGCAGCACACCACTGATGTGCTCCTAGTCGTGTCAAGTGTTATGTGCATCACTCACACCTCAATGCACAGTTATCTCCAGGTCAGGATTATAACATTTCACCCTTTGATCCACATACAGTTCACCTTTCTCAAAGATATTTTAAATTACAGGTTACATTAGTAAACTGTTCAGCTAAGACAAGTTTACCCACTGGTTGAACTGTTATCTCTCTCACAACACTTGCCATGGTGTGGCACAGCCTGGCATGGAACGCTCCAGCAGGTTCCCATGCAGTGGTTATTCATACTAAGACAGGGGGCTTCCCAAGCCCTAAGTAGGCCCAGAACAACAGACCCGACCTGCTTAAAATCATTAACTCCTCAAACACAATGTCTTCTACACACCTCCCAGTACAGCTTCTAACTTTATTTAGACAAAGCCATTGAGTCCTAAACAATTTTATGAAAAATAATTTTAATGGCAAAGAAATTACGATCAGAGAAATCCCATCTCACATAGCCTCTGCAATCATTGAAGGTCTGGAATGCAGCCGAACCAATCTGAGCAACAGTAAGATAGGGCATATGACATGATGTCAATGATCCATAACCACTATATATCACTGAAATATAACATTTATTCTACTGTGTTAGTGACAGAGGGAAAGCTGCGTAACATGGATCTTCAACTATATGGATTAGTTGCCTGATCTCTTCCATCCTTCAGAAGGAGTGAACAAAATCTTGGGTAGCTATGGCAACCTTGAAACTGCCAAGGTCATGATTTGAGGAGTGGAAGTCTTAATGTCTTGAGAGCTTCCAGCAGAAGAAAATGTCAGCAGACTAAGTGCTTGAGTGAAATGTAAAATTTACATTAAAATTAACAGATTTTGTAGAAGATGTAAAAACATTGCCTTGGAAACTAAAATATGGAATTTGATGTTACAAATAACTCACAGTCTAAAAACATTACGAGAATGGATGCTGTGGAAGGCCACTACTTGATTTCAGTCTGTACACTTAATTTACTTTCTACTTTTCAATCTCCTCCTCATTCTTGGAAATATTGTGCCATAAAGGAACACAACCAGCTTGTTGGAGCTTCCAGGAGTCTTTTTCCAGTCATGAAGGATTTTCTCTGACCTCCATAATCTTTGAGAGATGACGAAGGATAGTCTCAGAATTTGATTGATCTCATCGCCCTTGAATGCATTCTGTCTGGTGCTATGGACTTGTTCTGATGCTCAATTTAACTAACTAGTCCTTAACTTAATCCTCCTCCTGTCTTTGTCCCCTGAACATTGCTAATAGCCAAGAAGGTCTGGAAGGCCAGGGAGGACTGAGGCAAAAAACTTCTCAGTGCTTTCTATCTTTTGTCACGCTGTTGCCCAGCCCACTCAGGAGCTCACTTTCACTTTCCATATAATTCCTGTTTGTATTTGAGATCAGTCTACTTTCTACATTACTTCCTGCAATCAAATCAGACCATTCTTGTACTTTTAGGAGACTGTCTGTGAAAAACAACTGGCTCTCCTGGGCTCCTTCAGGGCAGTCTTGCATGGGATCCTGCCCATCAAATCTCTGACAAAAAGAAAATCTGTTTTCCTGAAGTTCAAGTTCCACAACTTGCTGTCTTTCAGGATCTGGAATCTCTATCTAACAGTCACTGCAACCAAAGCTGCCATTGACTATCACACTTGAGCCAGTCCTTCATCTGCGTGTAACAACTATAGCAAAGCACATCCCCTGAAGTTTGAAGCAGATGCCCACTACAATATCTCCCTTACTGTCCTAAAAATCTTGAGCAGCCCTTTTCCCATTTCATAGCAAATCTCCATGTATTTAAATTATTCCTTTTTGTAGAGAGCATCTCCATCCCCTTGACTTCCCTGCCAGTCTTTTCCTAAGATGCTGCATCCATGGGAATGCTCTAGCTATACAGACTATCCCTATATATCTGTATAATCCTACTGGTGTCAGGTCTGTGACTGCACATGGCTTTCCAGTTCTTGTCTCCCAGGCTGCATTCTTTTGTGTACAGGTAGTTCAGTGTCCTCATTTTCTTTAGGAAACTGTGAAAGCCTCCTTCTTTGCCGTGTGCCATTTGTGCTTCCCTAAAACAGCACCTGGTCTCCTGCTCCTTTCAGAGTATCCCCCAGAGTCATTTTGGATTCATCCAAGGTATCCTTCAGCAGAATCATCAGTACATGCACAGATGAACAACAAAAGTTAGTAATCTGAAGGTTGGAAGAGCCATAGCACTCCATGATTTCCCTGGTTGCAGACAAATATAAAGCTCCTGGAAACAGAAAGTCCAATTTGCAGAGAAGTGCCTCCATTATGTGCAGAAGGGAGTACCACATCTGTCATGATTTGACCTGAGCTAGCAATACAAACATGATAGCTTCTCACTCACTTCCCTACTCCCCAAATATGGGAGAAAATCAAAAAGGAAGGGAGAAACTTGGATTGAGATAAACACAGTTTAATAAAATAACAAAATACTAATACACTACTTGCAAATATATATATATATGAAATATAAATAGAATATAAAATAAAAGATAGCCAATGCAATTCCTCATGAACTCCATCCACACCGAGCAGCCAGTCCCAGGAAAATATACCTGGTCCCAACAGCTGATCCTGAAGAGAGAAAAAAGGAAAAAGGCAGAAAAATCCAGAGGGCTCTGCAAAATGGCAGGATGGCAAAAGGCCAAACTAACAAAAGTTCCAAGCAGAACTCCTCCAGCTCTGACAAAGAGAGCGAAGAAATGAGGAAGCAAGAGAGAGAATGGAAGATCCCAACTCTCCTTAAATATGAAGCATGACACTAGTGGGATGGAATACCCTCATTGGTCAGTCTGGATGTCAGTCAAGCTCTATTCCATCCATGCTCCCTTCCTTGATGCTTCACACCTGTGGGCAGAGTGCTCAGAATGTCCTTGACTCTCAGACCAGAGCAATTAACTCTGTCCTGAAGTATTATCTTCTTGTTCTCAAACTAAGTCCAAATAATGACCATGATAGATATGAAAAAGAAAGGTTTCTAACTACATGAAGAGAATTAACTCATCTTCAGTCCAACAAGCACAACACCTCCATTACATGGTATGTTCTGTTGGTGGCACTAGTGTGATTAATCATGGCCAACTCAGATGTTTGTTCTTGCTTTCTGTATGAGGCTTTCTATGTATTCTCCCACTGAATGTCTGCAGGCGGAGAACAAATATTGTTGTCTTTGGAAGTCACAAGCTTCTGCCTCCAATGTCAAAGCAGATCCTATCTTCACCCTGCTCAAGTGCTGTCTCAGGGCATCCCTCCTTATGTGTAATGTAGGGCTTGCATTCTTGTCCCTGCAGTTTTCACAAAGATCCTGTTAAGTTACTGTGCCTTTTCTTCTTTGCTTTCTTGCCTGGTTTCCTAGTCCCTGCTTGACAAGTCCACAGTTCCTGCAGGATGGTCACTGCCATCTCCAATTCCTATCAAGGGAGAGAGCACTGGGCATAACCTGTAGACCACAAAATGGATGGAGTTGTCATGCCACCATAGATCAGTCTGATCTGAAGGCTCTAGTGCACCAGAAGTGGTGACATCAGGTGGAGAACAGTTTTGCCATGTGTCACCACCACTGCTGTACTGAGTCTGGCAGTCTTACTCAGTCTCCAGCGGTGCCTCCACCTTCTGCACCAGCTGCCACATTAACTGCCTGGTTTCTCTCTGCACATTCTCCTCACTGATGCTCCCTTAGATATCATTTAACCAAGGAGCCAAACACAAGCTTGAGCTGCGCCTGGTGAGACCTCCTGCTCACCAGCAACTGTTCACGCTGTCTCACTTCTTGGCTGTTGTCCCTCACTTGTGAATGCAGCATTCGCCACATGGACTTTCCTTCCATACTCTGTTCCCTACAGGAATCAGAAGCCTGACTTCAAATTGCTTCTTTTGAACACCTGGTCCCAGAGCAGAGACGGTTGTTTTGGTGATACAAGATAATAATTTGCCAAGTCATAGTCTCCAATACTATTGCATTCACACTCACATGAGTACTTATTCTGTAAACAGTTCATGTTAGTATCACTTGCTTCACTCTCAAAATCTAACTTAAATCACAGTCTGTGGAGAATGGATTACTTACTTGGTAAAGAAATCTGTTTCAGAAGAAATGAACTGATGTTTTCTTAGCATTGAATCATTATTGTTTAATGTTTAAAGCTGTTTCAGGAAATACAACCACTTATCCATATGAAAGCTATTTCAGGTGTGATCCAACTTCCACTGAAGCTGACAAGACACTTTCTTTTTCTTACTAAGTAGAAAAGAGGGAATTTTGTGAATAACTTACAGCTTTTTTCTCAAAGGGAAAAAAGGTCCCAAACATTTTCCCTCTTATTTATTCTGTATGCAGATACAATGTCTCCATTATGATTATACCCTGCACTTTAATTTGCACTAAATATTCACTTCCAATTTCATTAGCCAGTTGAAGTCATACAGAAAGCCTCACAATCAACATAAATATTTTAGTTTGAAACAAGAAAAATATTTTTTTCCACAGAGAATAGTATGAATTGAATTATAGTAATTAAAACCACCAGAAACAGATGTATTCAAACTATAGTGTGAATTTATCTTTTCTAGCTTATATAATTTTAAAATTGTCAAATTAATGATTACTAAATGGTAACAAAACAATAGCAATAAAAATGCAAACCAGTAGAAAAACACTGAAAACTATCGTTCCATAATTGGAACTAAAGACATTCATTTATGCAGAAAAAATTGTATTACCAGGACCACTGCTGTTCAAATAATCACAGAATCATAGGATGGTTTGGTTTGGAAGGGACCTCTGGAGATCTAGCCCAACCCAGCTGCTAAAGCAGGTTCACCCAGAGCAAATCGCACAGGAAGGCATTCAGGCAGGTTTTGAATGTCTCCAGAGAAGGAGACTCCGCAGCCTTTCTGGGCAGCCTGTTCCAGGGCTCTGGCATGATCGAAGGAAAGAAGTTTCTCCTCATATTCAGATGGAACCTCCTGTGCTTCAGTCTGTGCCCATTGCCCCTCATCCTATCATTGGGCACCACTGAAAAGAGTCTAGTCCCATCCTCTTGACACCCAACCTTCAGATATCCGTAAGCACTGATAAGATCCCCTCTCAGCCTTCTCTTCTCCAGGCTGAATAGACCCAGCTCTCAGTCTCTCCTCATAAGAAAGACATTCCAGACCCCTAACCATCTTCATAGCCTGCTGCTGGACTCCCTCCAGTAATTCCTTGTCCTTCTTAAACTGGGGAGCCCAGAACTGGACGCAGTACTCCAGATGGGGCCTCATCAGGCCTCAACCTGCTGGTCACACTCTTCCTAATGCACCCAAAATACCATTGGCCCTCTTGGCCACAAGGGCACATTGCTTTATTGACAGAATTAATATTTGTGAACGTTTAACATCTAAACTGGTTATAACTATCTTTTTTTTTCATGTCCACACAGCCTTTCCCTCTAGAAATCCCTTCACTGCACAACAAACCAAAACAAAGCAAAATAAAAATCAATCAACAAACCCCAACAGCATCTGGGGAAAAAGAAACTTTAATCTTCTTGGTTATTTTTGTTGAACTCTAAAATAGAACTTTATACATTTAAAGGAACTTCCCCCGGATCAGCATTTGATTTGGAAATTGTAGAAGCAAAACACTTGGTTTTTCTCCAGTGTTTTTTTCTAACTTGTCCTTATCGAAAGGATCCTTCAGTTTGGTATGAATTTCTGAAGTTATTTTATTAAATCACAAAATCGTGCTTCTGGAAAATAAATAATTTTATTGAAAGTTGTCTTAAATTTCCTTACACCAATGATGACATGTAAATTGTATCACTGATAGTCGTTAAAAGATCCATCCTCCCAAGGAACCTAGGAAGCAGTTTCCTTATTTTATTTTCCATTGTAATTTTACTTCAGCATATTTATGAGTTTCTGTGTGGAAGAGAGGAGAGGGGATGCATACATCTGTGTGTATGTCTGTTTGGACTGGATCCTGTCATGTAGGTTTTAGGCAAAATAAGTAGTCTAAGATGGGCTACTGCCACTCGCAGTGCTAGTAAAATCTGTAATCCACTATTCCACTAAAATCTGTAATCCACTATTAAAAGTAGTTATGAAATTAATATATACTAGAAAAGCTGTTTTTATTTCTGATTATGCTTCTTTAAAAGTACAAATTCATACAGATGTTTTTAGAGTCAGGTAAGTATGATATAACTAAAATACTTTCGTCTTCACAAATTCAATTTTCTTACTGTTCTTACTATTCCTACATGTCTTATAAAGGAGCTTTTTTTTTTTTAATTGGGGTTTTTTTGCTTGTCTGTGGGCTTCTTTGTTTTTGTTTTGTTTTTCCTGTAACTTGCCAAATCAGTTATTCAGAAAATATCTGAGAAAGGCATTCAGATTATTTTAATGGCCAGGTGATTTAAACACCTGTATTTTGCCACTTGTAAAGGTCTGTTTTAACACCTGAGTAGCACTAAGAGTTGTATTTTGGCTGTCTGCTCTAAATTTGGTGCCGTAACTGTGGTGAGAGTTTCTGGCTGCCTTTCAGGGAGATTTCCCTGAGAACGGCTTCCTTTATACTCAGTGGTAGGAGAGATGTTTAAATTGGGCGGACTGTTGATGATGAGGCATATCTATGGTAGTAAATTAAGCAGTGGTTGGCCTGCTCTTGGCCCTTAGGTCAAGTGGCATGGTCTGTTCATTTCAATATTTTCTGTGTTGTTAATCTCCAGATCAGGATGGTCACAAACATGCTGAATACTAGAAACTTTGCCTGACCCATGCTAGACCCCAATAGGTGCCTGGAAATAGTCTGGAAAAAAAGTGCTAGTACATATAGGCTGAAACCCTGCCAAGTACACTTCTGGCTGTTTATAAGTGTAGATGATAGTGTTCGGGAGCTCATAAACATTTTCAGGCACAGTTCAATTTACTTAATATACATATAGCCACATTTGATAACTTAGGTGTCATGACTTCTCTTCAACCACTTTAAATGTCAGGCAACATTAAATACTAGGCAATCTAAATTGCCCATAACTCTTTGGCTTTAAACACTATAATAGTTAAAATGCCTAGGTAGACACTTAAAATAGATAGCATGCGTATTACCTTACATGACTTCCTGGCCTGTGAGTGCCTGGGAAGTCTGCATTTACACACCGTACTCTGAGCACTCAGCAAATCCCCGAAAGAGATGGGATGAGCCAGATGCTCATCTGCCTGAGAAAACTCACGAGAGCAAGATTCATTCTCCCTGTCAAGCAAAGAGTAGGTGGAGGCAATCCACACGTGCGGGTCTCAGGATATCTGTCCACTGCTCTCAGGGTCTTCTGAGTAGCTGTTTCATCATATAATCCCTCAGAGAAGTGGTAATCTCATATTCTCCACCATTATGAACGCAGGAGAGGAGCTGGTCCTGGACAGCTCAGGATCACTCAGATTTTCATATGGAAACTTATCTGAACAGAAAATCCACTATGAAGTGTGGCTTATCCACAGTTAAAAGGGATCTGCTACAGCTAAGAACAAGAACAGCAAATTCCAAATATTGATGCCATTGTTCTATGCAGAGGGAGGGGTGTTGCAGTCTTGCTTTGCTCTCCTCTTTGAGCCCAAATCCTCCATAATTTTTAATCCTTCACACTGAAGATACCTTAAACAGTCTCTTAGTGCTCAGCTGACGGATTGCATGAGTGATCATTTAACAAACCGGCAGTATGTTCTTCCCGCTCTCCTAGAGAAAAGAAAATTAAAAACCCCAAACACTATTACACTGGCTTTCTCAAAACAAAACAGCAGTGAAAAACATTGTCAGTAATTTAATTATCTTTCAGGCTGACAGCTTTAGCTGTATTTAAAAATTACCAACCGAGGGCTTTACATTAAGCCTGCCAAAAAAGGAACGGCAACTAACAGATGTGTTTTACTCTTCTTGGGCTCATCACCAGTGAGGTGCAGCTGCTACTTTGACTTTGTCTTTTGTGGCTTTCTTTGAAATGTTGTCCTTTTTTATCACTATACAGTAGTTTTATTACCTTGCCTTTTTCTGAAACGTAACATCTTTTTCTGACAACATCATGCTGATGAGCCACAAGAAGGATGGTCTGTGGATCTTGTGGCACATTAAAATTGTGCTAGTGGCGCAGAGAACAGTCTTAGGCAATATACATATGTCTACAGGATGCAGCAGAGTGATGCTTATTTTTAATTAATGGGACACTTCTCAATGAAAAGATGGCAGCTGTTTTATAACCAAGGCAGGAATATGAGCTGGAACACACTGGGTGTGTTTGTTCACCTTGAAACAGAAATTAAGGTATCACATTTGCTTTATTTAAACTGTGTTTAGGAGTATAAAGAGATGACAACACCAGGAAAGTGATTTGGCTGGCAAAATTATTAAAGCGAACATTCCTCAGTTGGACATTATTCATATTTGAATAAAATGGGTTAGACATAGAGAATTTTCACTGTTCTAGCTCTTAGCACATCCAGTAATTACAACAGCATAAAGTACAGAATTGAAGATGGAATAAAATCTCAACATTAAAACGTTTCTTATTTTTTTTCCAGGAACACAGAGGATTGTGGCAACATGCTGGAGGACAACTACTTAGGGAATAAATAAGCTAATGAAGAATTTTGCAAAGAACTCAACAGTTCATTTTTTTTCATCCTCTGGATTTTTTTAATATAAAAATATCAGAGATGCATGCACATAACAGCTTCAGACTAAGCTAGGTATTTTTATCTGGAAAGAAGAACATTTTGCGGGTAATGAAAGTAGTAATTACAATTAGCTGAGATGCTGACATCCAATGAGGTAGAATTATTTCATTTTACATCCTTAGCAAAAATGTACTTACTTGATTCTTAGTCACAAAATGTGAGTGTCATGCTGAGAACTTAATGTGAGATTGAATATTGGCCACAGTTTTGGATTAGGGAGTGGGTGGTAGGAACAAATGAGGAAAGTCTGAGATATCTAGAAGCAGGGAAGAAGGGGAAAAGACTTGATACCAATATTGAGAGGATCACATTATTCTTCTCCTCTTCCATACACACTATCTGCTCCTGTCTGTGGTGTAATACCAGGGCCAAGCCTCTGTTTTCCAGCCTTTCTTCCTACATAGGAAGCTGAGTAGCAGACAGAGGAAATGCAGAATTGGAAGAATGGGCTGGCAGCAGACAATCCATCATTTTACCCGTTCTCCCACCCACAATATATCCATTTAGACACAGCTTAGAACTATATGATTTTGTTACTACAGCTTCTTCTATTTCAGCCTTAGTTACCATTCACTTGTATCCAGGCTGCCTGCAGTTCTGCACATACAGGTGATTTATAACCCCAGGGTCTGTAAAACCTCAGGCTTATCAGCCCCTGGTAAGCCAGAGGTGAGCAGGAAGGGAACTGGGTACCTGGCCTTCCATTTTCTGTCCCCACTCAGGAGACAAATGTAAAGCTCAGCTTGAGACGCTATACTATTTAATTAGTTTGTCAGTGAGGTGGGGTTCTGAATATTGTGATATAGATTGATATCTAGTATTGACCTAGGAAATAACCTGTGAAACATGACTAAGTCATATTAAAACATACAGTCTATCCTAAGTGTTACTTCCTCTGTAGTGTAGCTTTGAGGAGTTAGCCACGAAATTTAAATTTTATTTTGTTTTAACAAATAACTGGTCTTGATTACAGGTCATCACCTTTCATAAAGACTTTCAATATAATTATCATGGAAATAAGAGGTAACTGCAAATTTGAAAGCCACATGCTACAAATTAATGTTCATAAAAGTAGTTTTTTATGGACTGTCCTTCAATGGCAATATTCACCTCATTAAGAGACACAGCATGAGTATGGGAGCTGAATACTGCTGTGAAAAATATTGAGTAGAATACTTAGTCCTAAATACAATGCAGATGATGCCTTGGTACAACACCAATGAGTACTCTTTAGAAACACATCACTGAGCTTGAAGACACCTTGAGTGAATAACAGAAAATGCAGCTGACAGAGGCAATGGAAGTAGGGAGAAATGCCTAATTCTTGCCATTATTAAGGGAAATGGTCTGCAACCTCTTCTTTTGGCTGTAGCCTTTAAATGTGTGAACCTGCTGGTACAATTTTATATTCTGACCCACTTTCTCATAGATGTTTGGCCTAGAACTAGGTGCAACCTATTTTAGATTGTCTCACACAGCTTTCTTCAATAGCTCCTAATGGTTACCTAGCCATAATTTCTTGTGGTAGCTACTGTGAATTCTTGTTTCAGGTGTCTAACTCTCCATTCAACAGGCAGAAAATGCAGACACTTGGCAATGGCTAATTCCAGAACTACAGGGATATAGTAAATTTTCAGCATTGCAATATTGAGTGTTAGTACTCTGAGAATCCTCTTTAGATCACTGAGATTTGAATTTGTCTTATATAACTTTATAATATTAAAGTCTTATTCTACTGTGGATATAATTAATAGTGAAAATCCATCTTTTTCAGTCCCGGAAATCACAATATG
The DNA here is from genome assembly GCF_963082525.1 of Nesoenas mayeri. Lineage (NCBI taxonomy): Eukaryota > Metazoa > Chordata > Aves > Columbiformes > Columbidae > Nesoenas > Nesoenas mayeri. Next base: position 14,033,290 of record NC_137544.1, read on the forward strand.
GGTCACATGACACCAACACTGCTTGGAACAGGAAGGGTACAATAGCATCTACTATATATAGCTATCCATTTCTTGTATTAAATACTACATCATTAATTAGTCTAAATGAAGAATGCTTACTTAATAATTCAGTTGACCTATTTGGTCTTATTTTCTGCCTGTCAAAATACCACAAGCAGATTTCAGTTTCACCATGAATAATTAATGAATGGATATAGATACGCAACAGAAGTATATAACTATAAAATGTATAGATTCATCATGATTTACTTCTTCTGGCTACTCAGTCATTGATCTTTGATTTTTGAATCTTGAGCTAGCATGATTTTGACTGTACCTTGACATTTCACATACTGACTATGTGAAGTTAAGATCTGCATCTTAATCCCTCAAAACAGTACATGCAAATTGTTATCTTCAGAAGAATACAGTGAAGGGGAGAATTAGGGAAATGGATGTCGAAACTGGCAAACACCGAAGTCCCCTTCTGAAAATTAAAAATAAAATTAATCTGATTTTGCCCTTCTCTTTTGTTAATGAACAGTGCAACATTAGTGCAAAGAGCAAACATTTTCTCTTTGTTATCACTCTAAGAGAACTGCTTTTTATCTCTGGATGAACTGTAGTAAAATCCATAGCAATTGCATTTTTACTAAGGTGTATGCAGAAGAGCAGGAACAGGGGTTTAGCAGAACCTCATTGGGCTTGTATTATTGTTTCTGTGTCAGGACCTTGGTTTCCAACCAACATGTCATTTAGTGTATCCTTTTAAAAATAACACCTCTTTGAAGCTTACACACTTCAGTTTCAGGAAGTATGTGTGCCTCAAGAAAGTGAATAGCCAATACAGAAAGGAAAGGACTTGAGCATATATTAATTATTTGCTTTAAAATCTAGCTGCCTGACTTTGTAATACATCTCACAAAAAGAGGTATAGTTATGAGCAGTAAGAGATTTAAATGCAGTGCAAATAGATGAATGACATTATGTTAGTTTCTCAAATATTTACCTTTTCTAGCAAAATCTTTTGTTTTGCACCTTGTGCTCTTTCCTCATGTGTTACTTCATACCATTCCTAGCCTTCCTCCCCACCTGAAGCTCCATTGAGACCCACGACCTCTTTATAAGCTCTCTCCAGTCCATGGCCCAGCTGGTCACCCATGCCGCTGGGAGGATGAAATTCCTGGGGTGCATGTCCTCTCTCTGCTGCCTCGGACTACTTGTGTCTCTGGGAAGAGCAGCACCACTGGGCACTGTCTGCCCACTAGCCTGGCCCTAGGGAAAGACAGACAGCAGTCAAGGCCATTTCCCCCTACCATAGAAATGATCTTGGACCTCTCCTTATTCCCCTCCTAGCAACGTTACCACTAGCCTAGTCTGGCTTCAATTGCCTTCACCCGTTTAACACTTAACTATTTTCATCACAAATCCAAAACATAGCACCATACAGGCTACTGTGAAGAAAATTAACTCTGTCGCAGCCAGAAGCAGTAGTTCTCTTCAGGTCTAACTAACATTACTGGGACCATGCATTACTGGGACCACCATGCACCTTCCAAAGCTCCATCCTGATTTTTAAATTCTCACAGTTGTTTATATTAATACCTCTCTGCATTTCTCCTTAAGCCCTATATAAAAAGAAAACCCCATCAACCTTAATGAAGAAGAAAAAAGAAAAAAGATGCACCTAACAGGAATACTTCATAAACTGTGAAGTGGGATTTTTCTAATGGACTTATTCTACCTCATTTTAGGTAGCACAACAGCATTGTGGCATATACTGTAGATGGGTAACATCACAACAGCAGTACACTTTTATAACTGACAAACAGGCGTCCGGGTTTATTTAACAATCTAGATAGTGTAAACCAGATTTCTCTTTGTTATTGGAATAGTTGGTGCATATGATGTTTTTTCAAGGAAAGAGGGAAACCAAACCTCTGTAAAGCATTTGCAGATTTAAAGTTTTCCTGCAGATATTGTTTCATCTTCCACATTTTTTTTAAAGTGCTGTTTTCATTTCTTTTCAGTACACAGGATCCATTCACTCCCTGTAGTAATACCCTAAGCCCATGAAGGCTGCATTCCTGAGACATGCACAGGATTTGCCCCTTTGCATGTGTACAATGTGTACCATGCACATGTTAGTGAAAAACAAACTAATTTTTTTTTTATGGTAAATATAATATGGAGTTATATTCAGTATTCACATGAATAATTCTTCTGTTCAGGTAAGCCTTTCATTATTATATGCTACACTGCTGTTAGACTTGTAAACAGCTGTTTGTTGTGCAGGATGACTAGCTGCTGAGGCTTTACGCGTATCTCAGACAACCCTATTAGTCTTTCAGTCCTGTCGGGACTTGAACATGATGGAGATAATAAGGCTCAGGACACCCATCACTGATAATGTAAGCACTTAGGAATGTTATTCATAGAAATGCAGGCTACATCTGTAGTAACAAGCAAAACAGGAGCAGCTATGGGTTTGCCCACTGGCCAGCAGCAGCCTGTAATGAATAATTGTTAGCATGTTCCTTGTTATGGCTTTGGCTCAGACCAAGAAGCATGCTCCCAAGCAGTGCCTAATTTAGGTTAGGATTGGCCAGGCATGGCTCCAGTAAGCAATACGGTTGAAGCTGCTCTGTTTTGGGCAGGAGAAAAAAGAGTTCAATAATTTGTGTGCAGCTCAGGGCCAGAAAACCGGCCAAGGGTATAGAAGCAGCCAAAGGTGCCAGGCATCTCAGCAAATCTGAGTGTTTGATTTGGTACCTGAATGGAGAAGGAGTGCCTCAGCTCTCCTGGAGGTCTAATCAGAAGTGCCAAGGTATGGAGAAAATGTGTTGATTAGTGCTAACCCCATTGACATGTAGTCCTATGGGAAAAGACAGAACATACTCTGATGGCTAATTGTTAAAAACAGATACACTTGGATAAAATGTGACTATGTTTATAGCCACTGGAGCAAATCACTGGGAGAAATGGTAATTTTTTTTGCTTCCTAATGTCTCCAGATTAAGACACACTTTTATGGAAAAACTGTGTAAGTCAAAAACAAAGTATGAGGCTGTGAACAAAAAACAACTTGTTGAAAATGAAGGATCTGTGGTGCATAGAGACTAAGATCGCAGATCTGAATAGTGCTTGACTAAATCTTGTGACTACACTATTGAGAAAAAGACATTATTATTCTTAATTTACCCATTGGGAAAATGAGTTGTGTTGAAATTGCGTATCCAGCACAACACAGGGCAGTGGCAGAGTTTAAAGCAGTGTAAAGGGGTCTCTGAAATTTATTAGCAGGTGCCCTCTTCCGAAATTCATTGCTCATCCTACTGGAAAAGAGCTGCAGAGCATAAGCAATGTAGGAGTTAAACGCATTTTGATTTATTCCAATAAAAAAGGGGATTTTCCCCCACACACTTGCTGAAGATTATAGACTGTGTTATTCCCTTTAGCAGTGCACAGGTTCATGAATGATTAATGAAGTTTTAGGTCCAAAGTCACTGAGTAGTGTTATATTGCAAGTTTTACAGTGTGATCTGGTACCAGCAAATGTATCTTTTGCTGTTTCATTTGTTGGATATACTGTGCTGTGAACTGGATAATCCTTCCAGTTTTCCTCCATTTTAGAAATTACCAGTAAGGTGGGAGTGAGAACAAAATTTTGTTGCATAAAATGGATATTGCTGTTAAGCACCTTGTTTCCTGTTTATATGCTTGGTAGGTGAAGAGTAGGGGGAGAGGATTTAGCTCTTGTTTTCTGGCATTATTCTTCTAGTACTAAGGTATAATTTGCATAGCTTATCACTGCTGTCTTTTCTGCTGCTTTATTAATGGTCTTTTAAGGAAGCTATCAATATTAATCTGAGTAGCTTTGTTTGGAAACCCTTGTCATGATTGAGCTTTAGAAGCTGAAAGAAAAGGATGAGTCATAGCAAGCTTTAGGACGTGAGTTATTCTGCAGCTAAGATGAATGTAAGAGTACAGGGGTTAATAATTTTTTCTTCTTTTGAGACACCTGCCTGTGAGTGTGGGAAGTTGAAATGAAATGGCAGTCTTGTATTTAAGTTATTAGTGTAGCGACATACCCTTCTTGAGTGGTTTTATTCAACTGCTATAAACACCATTGCAGAAGTCCATTAAAATGACTCACTGATTTTAAAATTAGAAAATGTCAATATGGTTTCCATCCCAAGAATGTCAACAGTGTGAAGCAAATATTGGAAACACTCAAAAGAAGGCAGCAAAAATACCCTCTAGGGCAGGGGTGTCAAACTCATTTTCACCGGTGGCCGCATCAGCCTTGTGGTTGTCTTCAAAGGGCCGAATGAAATTTTAGGACTGTAGTTACTGTGAAAACAAGTTTGACACCTCTCAAGAGGAAGCGTCAGGCAACCTGAATATAAAGGTGAATGTGACATACAGGTAATGAGAATATGCAAAATAAGTGTGAAAAATCAATTCTGAAACTGTCAAGTTATAAAGATATCTGATTGAGACTAGCCTGAGTTGCAAGCTGAAGCAGAAATGAGCAGACTTGACTTCCCTCAGGTCCATAATTGTGTTTCTTGGACAACTACTGTGCCCTATAATGACTGTAGTAGTCTGCAGAAGTTTGATCTTTAACAAAGTGGTCAGACTAAAAGTCTGTACCATCTACATATAACTCTTGGTATGGACATTTTGTCTGTAACCAATTAGATAAATACTATATCTCAACTTTCAGCATGACAGGCAGATTTCTCTGTGATTTTTCAATGTATTAGCTGTACATTACCACAACCATTACTAATCTTAGGTAATGGTGACTGGAATAAGGATAAGAGAGCAATTCAGATGTGATGAGATGGAAGTGTCTTCAAAATAATGATTTTCTTTGATTAGATTAAACAAGATATATTACATTTAGTTTTGAACTATGCTGCTCATGGGTGAAGACTACGTACTTCTGCTTCAACTCGTGTAACTACTTGTGCCTTTGTTTTGCTTTTTGCAGATAGAAGAGACAAGAGGGCAGAGTGGGAACTCATAAACGGCAACACAGCAAAGTCTGGTGTGAGAAAGATTTGAAAAATGTATTCACTACAAATTAAAATGATAAAATCATCCAAGTTCACGAGGTCATTAATGACTAAAATACAGCAGAAGTTAATTATAATCTTTAACAGAATTTATACAAAATAAGTGATTTTTTAACTAGAAGAATATATTAAATGATGTTTATACAAAACATGTACTGCATCTCTTGCAAAAAATGAATGTATTTTTTAGATTTGTTACTTCTAAGGTGTTCTTCATCTTCTTTGCACCATTACAACCCAACTGAAAACTAATTGAGAGTCTTTTGGAAAAAAATATCTGAAAAACAAAATCCCAAACAAAAAATTCTTAATGAATATGAGAAATTTTCTTGTGTTTAATTACCAAAATGGTACTACATTAAAGCCATGGAAAAGGAGGAAATTCAAGCACTAAGCTGACTGGTGTTTTAGATGGTTTCAATGGAAAAAATAGGATGGAGGGAAAAGACCTGATAATATTGTAAGTCAGTGTCATATGTTAAATATAAAGCCAAAAGCAGTACTGAATTTTTATATGCAACCTGAGACATATATAATGTTGCAGACTCTAACAAGTCCATTGGCACCAAATTCCCTGTTGTTTTTTTTTTTTTTTTAAATTTCTGGGTTAAGAATCTTCCCTAAAGACAAGTGAAAAATCTCTTGAAGTGTGGATGTACTTTCTAGATAATCTTTTCTTAGAAAGCAAAAAGCAGTAGAAAATTTTGGACTAGCTAAAAATGAAAGTATTTTAGATCTGCAAAAATAAACTAAATTAATCTTTGTTTTAAATGTGACAGTCTAGCTAAAAAAATATGAGATGTTCTTCCTACTTCACATTCAGGATTTAGAGAAACCAAAACAGAGTCAGTCTTCAGCCCAGGTATAGGTGAATCCTTTTCCTGAAATCTTTCAGTGTAAGGTTGACACAGAAGTTATTGCAAGCTGACTGACTGAAAGGATATGGAACTATTCTATAGGTACTCAGCACTCAAGTGGTTTAGAACAGGGTCTTATGTAGTTCAGTGAAAAATATGTAGCACATTTCATTATCAGATTTGCAAAGTTTATTCCTCATTTAAAAACAAAACAAAATAAATCTAAACCAGTGTCTGTCAGGAAAAGGTCATTCACATATAATTGTTGAGAGTTATTCTATACAGAATACCACCCTTCAAACTGAGTGATTCTTGACTCTACAGCTGTTCAAAAAAGGTCATTGTTATTTTCTTCTGTTGTCACAGTAATAGATAATGTATCTATATCTGTTACTAATGTAAAGCCTAACTTCCACCTAAACTCCCCAAAACAAACTCCTGGAATAAGTGATTGCAGGGTTTTCCTTTTTTTTTTTTTTTTTTTTTTTTTTTTAATACTATGTTGTATTTTAACTAAGGCACAGTTATGTTAAGAAATTGCTGAAGTACATTATCTTAAATCATGCCTAAAATGGTGATGAGGAACTCAGGTTCTGCTTATGCCCAACACTGTGCAGTATATAAACTTCCATGGCTGAACTGATCACCTTAAATGCACTCCATGATCAGTGGAGAGAAATAATAATTTCTAGGACTTATTTCATCAGGCCCGCTTTGGATATGCACTTCAGAAAATACTGAATTGTATCTAAAGTTAACTATTTTTTTTCCATTGTCTAGGGTTCTACGATGACTTGGACAGATATTTCGTAGACATCTGCCATCATCTGTATTGCATGTACACATAAATATTTGGATAGGTTAATCCTTTCCAACTTACCTTTGAAGTTACGAATGCTTACTTGGGCAAGCAGCTAAATGATTACCTTCCTAAACAATACATATTTTTCATTCTCTTTGCACCAGAATTTTAATGCATTTTCCCGTTAACTAAATTTGATGTTTACAGTTCAGCAAAAGGAATGCTTTGCCTGCCTAACTATTTAAAGAAGGTCAGATTTGTCTGTTTTATAACAGGATAGTCAGGGATGTGGCCTAATAAATCAGTCTGAAATGGATAGCAAGAGGTCATCCGATTCAACTTTCTGCTCAAACCACTTCAACACTGATTGCAGACCAGGATACTCAGGGATTTATCCAGACAGGTCTTCAAGATCTCTGAGGACAGAGAATCTGCAGACCTTTTGGGTAACCTGTTCCATTGTTTGTCCTCATGGGGAAAATTTTTCTTCTTATCTCCAGATGGAATCTGTCCTGATTCAGCTGATGATGTTATCACTTACCCTTCCATCACGCACAGCTAGGAAGGCTGTGGCTCCATCTTCTTAATGACCTCCTCATAGCTATTGGTATGTTGCAGATAGGTCCCCTGAAAGCCATCTCTTCTCCAAACTGAACAAACCCTATTTCCTCAGCCTCTGTCACAGGGCAATGCTCCATCCTCCCAGTCATTCAATGATCACTGATCTGTTAATACAGCCCAATATGCCAGGATTCACTGCTGACTCAAGTTTAGTCTGCTGTCCATCTTTGCAAGAGAGCTGCACCCAGCCATTCCCAGCCTAAATCATTATAATGATTTCTTCCTTCCCAGGTGCAGGACTTTGCCTTTGTCCTTGCTGAATCACATGAACACATTCCTTCAGCCTGTCTAGGTCACTCTGAATGATAGTTCTGCCCTCAAGAATATTATTTGCCTGATCCTCAAACTACTATACATCTGTATTTGTTATATTATCATAATCTACATTCACATATTTTAATGCTTTATGAAAGGAAAGAAGTTAGGAAGAAAACAAGTAAGATAGTCTAAACCTCAAGACTGAGAAAAGTTATATTTCAAACTATTGAGGTTTTGATCCAATTTTTTCTTTGCAGTGGAATGACTATAGTGTTTTAATGTTTAGCAACACAGTGAGTCTGACCAAATGATGTAGGGTGCTGCTTATCTTTCTGTTCTTGATTACTATATTTAATAACACTTAAAAAATCCTACTAGCATCCAGCAAGGATTTCTAGCATCAACTGTAGAAAAAAAAATCCCCTGGTCATTAAAAATCTCATGTGAAACTTCAAAATTCAGGTTTAAATTCCAAGACTGAGGGTAGAGACTGTGACATGGTGTTTGAGTATTTGTGTGTGCTTAGACAAAAAAAAATAATCAAGGTATAAGTGCACAAAGCTCAAAATAGTCTAGATGTTTTAGGCTATGCAGATTTCCATGCTCATTGCAGAAGACTGCTGATGCCAAAATTTCCTTTGATGACTCTACTGTGTCCCTACATCATCAACTAGGAAAACTAGGGATTCAGAAAGATCCCTGCTAATCCCTGTGTGAAATCTCTAAATTCTATCTATTCTGAAATCTATCTTTTTCTTTCTTAATATTTTTCATTAAGAAAAAAAAAAACCCTTTCAACATATGCAGAACAAAAACATTTCACCACTGTGATTTTTCTAATGAAGCAGATTTTCTGCTTTGTATCCAGATCTACCTATAAATATTAGTACATAGCTTCCTGTAGTTTAGCTCCTCAAATCTATCTGTTTCCCAGATTGCCTGCCAAAATGATATGGTGTGTATAACACAGAACCAAAAATAATGGATATAATTTAACTGATGTTATTTTAGCTGATTTTGCAAATCAGCACAAATTAATTTGCTGTGATTATTTCTAGTAAAATAGATGAAATAGATTAATCTCTTATTCCTTAACATTTAATTTCCCTGAAGAGACCAGCTGGGACTAAGGAAATAATTTAACATCTATAAAGAAATGTTCAAAATGACTATATTATTCGTTTCTCTTCCAACTGGCTAATGAGCTGTTTCTGATGTAAACCTGAAATGCTGGAGCTACATTTGAAAGCCTCAAAATCTTTAGTTTTCCTTTAGATGAAGGAAATGAGGGACTTAGCTACTTCTTCAGAGACTTGGTTCATGGATTTTTTGCCATGCAAGACAGGCAATGATCTGAACTCTGGTGAAAACGCACACAGACTTCCTGTCAAAACTTAATAAAGCATTGCTGTCTGGTGGTTCTACCATTTGTAAGCTACTAGACTTGGAGGAGAAAGAGAAAATCTGAGGGAAACTTGCATGAGAGCTGAAATTATTTATTAATCACAAGTCCTGCTATGCTCTAGAAATATAGCAGCATCTACTTTTTATCCAGCAAGATGTAGAGCTCCTTATATGGGCAAATCCATGGGTTTGAGGTAAGCTACCAGGAAAGATTTAATAAATGTCCTCAGACAGGTGTTTGGACATTGTCATTGTGATTTGAATTTGCAAGGTGGTCAAAAGCTGCAACACTGTACTAGAAAGCTACATGACCTAGAAGCCTAGAAGCCTAACTTAAATGACTGGAGGTACCTGAGTGAAGCACAGTCATAAATCTGTTCTACCCATACAAATGTCTGCTGAGCCAGGGACACCATGTGTTTTGGCTATCTTAAACACTTGTGTTCGCTTATGAATATTCTCATTGACCATCTAGGTACTGCCAAAGAAAATGTGAGGTGGCTGAGTTCAGTCTGAGCTGCCCTCAGAAGGCAAAGCCCATACCAGGAAAATCCATGAAATTAGAGCAGGGCACAACAGGTAACAGAGAGATGGGTTGGTTGAATAGTGCGGTTTCCTGAGAATGGCCGTACTTCTCCAGTAACTCTCAGAAAAGCTGCCTGAACTTTTCAAAGCAGTGTAGGCAAAATTGATTTTTGCTACCTCAAGGAGGAAGAGCTGCTATAGGTAAAAGGAATGGTCTTAAGAAGGATAAAATGTGCTGGTGGTGGACAGAGAGCTGCAAGGAAGGAAAACCCTAAAGACTGAGTTTGTTTTGTTGGTAGCTATTCATGGTATGTGGAAATACTCTCTTTGACTACCTGTGCACTTTCTGATTTACCACAGCTTCTGATTTCACCCTCAGCTGTTGGGAATCAGTGTTGTAAGGCACAGTTGGTCACAGGTCCCAGCTGGTTTGTCTCTAGATATTTGGTTGCTTACATTGCTACTGCTTGTTACATGAGATTTGACTCCCACTATGACTGTTGCCTTACAGAAGCGAAAGCTTTGTTCACTAAAATTGAATTTTGCATGTGTGGAAAACAAAACAGTTTAGAGAAGTCACTGTGTGATTTGCGTAGTGTTGCCCTTTGCTGCAAAATTTCACACTGCCACTGGGTCATTCTCCTTTTTAGTTGAAATTAGATATAATTTCTAGAGGAAAGTATTTGTTTAATTGCAGCTTTCTAAACTCTCCTTGGACCTTATTTTTTATGTGCAACCAGATGAATGGTATTGCGACAGTGACCCTGACTTCACACCATGCTCATCATGATACCCTGTGTCACTTTGAGTGGTATAATTAATATGACATGACCTTATGCCATACTGAATGTCATAGCAACCTTTTGTTTTTTCCCCTTCATTCCAGGAATAACTGTCAGAAATCATTTTTTATTGTGTCAACTACTTTAACACTTATATCCACAATTTTATGTTATAAACCACCTTATCTTCAAACAGTCTGGCAGTTAACCCCTGAAATATTTTCCCTAACCGTGAGATACTCACAGTGTTTTCCCAAATGACTGTATTTTATTTACCTAATTTGCACAGTTCAGTGCCAGTCACAATCTCTCCCAATTACTTAACCCATCTGTACCATAAAGCAGACCTCTATGCTTTGCTTTCATTTTTGTATGGTCCGTCCAAAAGATTTGGAATATTCTTTCTTGGTGGATCATGATTTTAAGACGTATGTCCTTCACATCACACTAATGTTTATAAGCAAGTTTCTTTTCCAGTATCCATAGGACTGCATTTGATATGTGTGTGGGAAATGGTTGTTAACAACCCTGTGAGGTCCTGAGTGGTTGAGCAGAGCAGTGCATAGAATCAAGAGCAGCCCACAGGTCTCCAAGAAGAATTTGAATGAAACACTGATCAAAGCTGTGGAGGAAAAAAGCCTGCCATTTTAGTTCAAATCTTTCATTAGAAAAGAGTAAGGGTTTTTTTGGTCAGATATTAGTATAAATTATTATAGTTAATGAACCTTTGGTGGTTTGCATCCCCTGAACATCTGTTTTGGATGGGCACAGGCATACTACTCACAGTAATATTAGCCAGCTGATGATTACCTTATTTCTGTGCTATAAAGATTTTTTTTCGGCCAACTGATGATACTTCAAGTACTTGCTGCAAATGTTTGGCTTTCATCACTCCACTGAAATAATGGCCCCCGCTGTAATAATATTCCTATTTTGAGACCCAGTGTAACTCCCATTAGAGGCATTTATTGAATTAGAGGAGAACTGAAATAATATTCTCATGGTGACCTCTTGCTCTGGAGTACAGTGTGCTGATGATATCTGTCACCCTTCAATTCGTTTATTACTAAGACGCTCCTATTGAGTTTGCTTTAGTGTTGTTAGTATAAAGTAGCTCCCATCTTATTTTGGAGTTGGTCTTGACCATCTATAAGGAATTTATCCTTTCACTGCATAAGTGAACTTGTCTGGAAAACTTAAGATCATATATTTTGTTCATTTTTGAACTAGGAAATAAATTCAGTTTTCCTTAATTAAAATGATAAAAATGTCTGTTAAGTTCCTCTTTGATATAAAGCGAGGTGAAAGGATTTCATCATGCTGCCCAACTTTGGAAACCTTGACTTATTTGCCTTAGTTAGAACAAGAGTCCTCCCAGGCTGTCTGCACAGTCACAGGAGAAAGATGGATTCCTTCTTAAGCATTATTCCTTGTAAAACGCTGCCTTCTGTGTTTTTGATCAGCCTTTGGATGAACACCTCACTCTTTCTCCCTTAACTCCGCTAATGACCCCACAGAAAAAAAATGAGAAAAAAAAAAAAGTAAGAAATACTGAAGGCAGCTGATTTGTCCCCAGGAAGGATACTCTCCAGCTCTTAGAAGCAGTGTTTTAGGTAGGTGCTGAGCTGGAGTTTTAATCTGGACCACTAATAGGGTCTGAAATCATTCCATACATTGTTGGTTTTGGTTTTGTTTTTTGGGTTTTGAGGTTTTTTTTTGGTAGTGTTTTAGTGCTGGTCTGTCCTTCAAGAAATATTTCATATGGGGTTCAGAATGCAGCTGCATGTAGTGGAAATACCAAATTTTCTGTTTCACTCTCAATTTAATTGCTAATAATTTAACTTTATATTTCCTTTTTGGCTTCCGTTAAGCAGGCATTTCCTTAGAAATATCTACAATGACTCAAATAATCTGTCATCTGAGTGATAATAGCTAATTTACAACCTATCATTTTATACACATTTTTCCCCATGCTTATTACTTTGCATTTGTCAACACTGAATCTTTTATATATTATCCATTCACTTCTGTAACTCTGTAATCAGCACTAGCGTTGGCTTTCTTGGATAACTGTGTATCTTCAGCAAACTTTGTCACTTGACTGTTCATGTCCTTAACTGAATTATTTTTATTTATACAATGAACCATTGTCCTAATTCCAGTAACCAGTAACCAGTAAGTAAAACTTCTTTCTTAGCAATGATAACTCATTTTTATAAAATTCTTCTGACAATATTATCAAAATCTCATAAGAGCTTCAGGAAGAGACTAGTCAATGCTCTTAGACATATGATGTGAACTGTGGGGTTGTCATATGTAGAGACAGCAGTTGAATGTTTATGGGTTCCTTCCAACTCAGGACATTCTGTGATTCTATGAGCTTTATGTATGCAACTCTAAATGGACCACCCATATCCGTGTGCTATTCCAGAAATCTAATAGCTCTGTGAGGCACTCCTTTCCTCTGTAAGAAAGGTGTCTAATTATTGATATCGAACTCTGTATGTCATATTTATCCATGCATCTCTTCATATTTGTTCAACTGTATTATCCTCCAAACCTTTTCTTAAAGGTGATTTTCTTATTCTATCACCAAATCCAGCTATCAGCAAGTAATAGTTCCCCATCATTCTTAGTACTTCACATATATAAATATGAAGTAATTAATAATAATTAAGCTAATTTAAATTCTTTAGTGATTCCATGTGGTCCTTGAAATTTGTTTCTCTTCATTTTATTACTCGATTCTGGATTCATCTCTACTACAGAGATTTCACTTGCAGGCAGTTACTCATTTCTGCCCCCATATAAACAAACTCCAGACTGTCAAAATCCCTTAGCTATTTGTAGTATATACTCATCTAAATCTGACCAAAAGTTCTAGCAAATGCTTCTTCTATACTTGATCCCCTGTTTGTTGCATAGGCTCTGTATCAGGCTTCATATTTTCAGGAAATCTTTTGTTATTAAATTCTAAGTAATTGGCGGGTTGTATTTCGAAATGATCACATAGATTTGATCTATGAAATGTAGTATTGACAGTGTCAAGTCAAATTTTTCAGATTTAGAATTTGTTTATATCTTTGTTTGATAAGGTAAGAGAAAGTAATTTGAAGAAAAATAGCTAAGAGAACAACAAACCTGTACTAACTGAGCAATTATAAGTCAAAAATGAAAAGGATGTACTCAAAACCATTGTATGTCTGAATTATAATCCATTTATAACCAAATTTATGTACCTTCATGTACACAAAGCAGAGCAAACTGAATTCCAAAGGATTCTTGCAGTTCTGAGTTTCTTCTTGTTTAGGTTAGGAAATTTCAATGCTATCCAGTTGCAGAACTTACTTTTTTTTTTTTTTTTTTTTTTCCATTTAACTCCCAAACAAAAAACTTTTATTATCCCCTCTCCCAACAATATCTCACTCTTTTTAAAGGGCTTTAAATAATCCTAATTTAAGTTTATAAAAGAATTTAGAAGTAAGAACCTAACTTTGAGTATAGGTGAGTAACATGTCTCAAGAGATAAGGATGGAGCTGTTATCATTGTGCTGTAATCAACATTTCTGATGTTTAGTCAGGCAGTCTAATTGTGATTTATTGTCTTATTATTTCTGCCATGTCATTTCTTAAAAATGAAAATAAAGTAAGGATTTTGTGCCAGAATTTGGTAGTGAATGTCAATAAACAGAGAAATACAATGCTCCTCAGAATCATCATATTAACACAAAATCAAGCCTGTTACTATACAGGCTTACTATACAAACTATACAAATTGTTACTATACAAACATGGCATTTTCCAGATACCTACAAAATACAAACTTAGGAGTGGCAGGTGTTAGACAAGCAAGCAGCAATTGTATGCAGTGTCATTTATCACTAATTGGAAGGGATTCACAGACCAATGAATTTAAATTATTAGCAACCAGCTAGGTTGAACATTAAAAAAAAAAAAAAAAAAGAAGAGAGAGATGGAGGGAGGGAGCAGAGAGGAGAGAAAAAAGGGAAAGAATGAAAGACAATGAGAGAATGAATGATGTACTTCTTTCCAGGAGCAGTATAAAACTGTAGTAAAGGATAGACATGGTGACATTGTCTTAATTCTTTTTCACTCCTTTTCTTATTGCCACTCTTATTTTCCCCACTTGCAGCTGCCCTTTTGTCTTTTTCTGTATGTTGTCTTGCAGCCCTTCTTAGTATTATGACTTGGAATCCTCTTTTCAAGGACTGTCACAAACTGATGTTGATCAGCTACAAAGCAACCTGTTGCTTCTTGTCTGAAATGAGAAAGTAGGTTCCTCAGGATGCTTCCTTGTGTTTTGTATTTTGTGTTAGTGCAGAATGGCCCTGTGCCATTCCTGAAGACTAGTGTAATGGAAGCAATAAATGATAACCAAGGGTTTAGGTAGTTAGAAAGAGAATATTAGGGGAGGAAGAAATCATCATTTTATTGCAGACTTCTCTCCATAGCTTGATGATTAAGACAGATGAAATCAATGATTTCACACTTGCTGGAGCAGGCTCCTGGCTCAGCTGACAGCTGAGGCATTGCGGTCAAGAGCATGATGACTCAGGCTTACAGGATCTGCTGTTCCTCAGGGTGGTGTCTACATGAAACATGTATTTTATTTCCACTTTCCTACAGTAGCTCATGCTTTTATTCTCTGTCAAGAGAAACTACTTACTTTCCTGTTATTACTTTCTGTTAATAAAAAGCTTCCAAGATTATTCTAAAGAAAGACCTGTTGGGAAGATTCCTCATGTGAATAGCCCTGAATTGCAGCTTTCAGAGAAAAAAAAAAATCTTCCAGAAGATTCTTGTTGCCTTTGTATATTCTTTAAGATATGATTTTCTATTTTCCTTCATCTCCAAGAAAAAAGAAACATTAAAAATATAACATACAATTCATTCAGGTAGATGCCAAGTGCCTTACAAAACCAGAGATCCTTTACTGTGCCATTTTGTTAGGAAGATGTTGACACTTCAATCACTCTCTGATTCATTGGCTGAGGCAAAAATTAAATGCAAGGCAAAAAATCATGTCTTAAGTAACATCTTGCTTTATGGCTAATTTGACTGAAGTTCGTGTGCCTACTGGTAGATGTGGTTTAGCTTTCTATCAGTGATGGTACAAATACCATCCTAAGAAAGAGGACTGTATTTTATTGTCTGTGAGATGTGAATTCTTCAAGACTCCTACTTGGGTTCTTTTTCTTTCAAAAAACAGGGCTCTTAGAGACTCATATAGTCCTTTTTAGCACAAGAGTTTTATCTTCCTTTATTATTAATGAACTCAGTTTTACTTTCCCTGCTTTGTGTTTGCAAGTTTTTATGTGACAGCTGAAATCTTGGTTAATACAATAGGGACTAAGCCAGGAACCTCAAGAGCTAAGAACATTAAATGCAACAGCTTGAGCTTGAGCTAAAAAAACAATCCTCTGTATCTGGGAGCTGGAACACTCATATAATCTGTGGATAACCCACTAGCACATTGCAGTTGCTCTGACTGCTCAGCTCTAATTTACTTTACATATTTTCAAAATAAACTTTTCTTTCATGTATTTAAACTCTTTTTTTTTTTTTTTTTCTTCCCCTGAGAGTTTACCTCTTTGTAAATGGCAGACAATCTTTTCACATAAAAATAGCATACACACCTAAATGATTTTATCTCATTTCCAGTAGGGCTTACTCCAAGGACATGAGGCACCATTTAACTTCAGCCATGTAAAATAAAATGTCTCACTGAAAACAGTTACCTCCACAGCCCATGAAGAGAAACAAGGAAAACTGCTCATCTCACTATTTTATTTGCCTTTTCTAGTGGAATGGATAAATTCTAGAGACACCAGTCCCTCCTTTGGGTGATAGTCCTTCCCATCTGTAATAGGTATCAGGCTCTGAAATATGGAAGTTCAGTGTTGTTTGAGATATCGTTTCCACATGGCTTTCAGCCACCACTCCAGAATGGAGTGGATTTTTTGCATAGCTTTTGTGTTATGCATGGCAGCTCTGGGCTGATGCTTCAGATACCCTACAACATCTGAAAGAGCACTGCACAACTATACTTAGGTACTTGAATTATTCCCCTGACTATAGGCAAGGAAGAGTGCTAAGGGAATTAGCTGTACTTTAAATCCCAATTTCACTGACATCACTAGCAAAATTGATTTAATTTTAGTTGTGCAGGTGCAGGCCATTACATCCCATGAGGCTCAGATTAACAAAATATACACCTGAGCAGACAGTCTAGGTATATAGCAAAGTATTTGCAAATAATTTTCATCTCCTTTGCTAGAAAATGATAAGTATCAAAGCTAGTTACACATGTTTATTTTTCAGCAGAAAAAAAGGACTCTCAAGTAAGTTTAGCAACTGGACTTGAGCATTTTGTGTGTCAAATAACCACAAACAGAAAAAGGAAAAAAAAAAAGACAAAACAGTTGGCCAAGAACATGCATGAGTAGTGAGTTGTGCAATTTTTGGGTTTCACTGTTAGGAATATCTTTATTTCTAATCAAGAGAACAAAATCACATAGTTTTAAAATAAATGTGCCTGATTGCATTATACAGTCATACAAGCTATGCCTGTGCAGTTTTATTATGGAAAGTTGTTTGCTTTGTCTATTAAGAAACTGTATAGTGACTGATTCAAATGAAATAGAGTCTGACAAACAATGGAGGAACTGAAATCTCAAAGCTGTCCTCTACTTTGAAGTTTAAGTTACTTTAAGAAGACATCATCTTTACATAGAATTTTTTTTTTTTAGCATTCCCCATAATACTATGCTCTTTACTACTCAGTGCAAAAATACTTCAAAGTTAAAGAGAGAAAAATGTATGTATGTAATATTCATATTATAGGAAAACCAAAAAAAATGATGTGTTTGTAAAAAGTTATATGAAAATGTTTTAGCTGTTTACAATGCTCGTGTTTTTCTGACAGCTTTTAGGACATGATCATAAGCCCTTCTGAGGCTAAAGACTGACTTAAGCATCATCTTAGTTGAGTGGTAACAAAGGCGCAAGACATAGTCATATAAATGCTTCTAGTGAGAGATGAAAATCATAACAAAATGGAATTACTTTTAAAAATTATTCTGTTAATACTATTAATGTATAATTATAAACACCAGTTCTCCAAAGTCTTCCTCCTCCTAACAGAAATAAAAGACAGAGAGTAGCTTACATCTAAGGTCAACTTGTTTCAGAAAAAAAAAAAGGATCAAGACCAGTCTTCTCTGTAGAATAATATGCCATTTCATTAAAAAAAAAGAATTGGTGTATTCCAAAATTAAAAAGGCTAAAAACATCCACCATGTTCATACAAAGAAATAGCATGCTTGGAGAAGAGCGTTAGAGATTTCAAGCATTTCATTTAAACACGCAATGTGTGTGCTGATTTGCGTGTCACTAGAAGCTGTTGTTTTTTATGATGATACTTTCCATATTCAAACACTTTAAAAATATTGGATATTTATCTTTTCCCTTCCACTGCATTTTTATGGTTTTGTTACTCAGAGAAGATTCTTTCTGAACATGCAGTAATGATACTAAATCTTCATAAACGCATAAAAAAAGAAACAGGACATCAATAAAAAGTACCTGAAGTGGAAAGAGTTTTGACAATAAACAAATTTAAAAAATTAAAACTAAAACAGCAGTTTTCAGTCATAAACAAACATGAATTGTTGATCAGACATATAACCCTCCATGTAATTGTTTCTCCCTTAAATTATGCAGACACTAATGCAAGTCTGGAAGGAAAAACACTGGGTCGTCATTCCCTGCCTTGGCTATTTCGAAGTCTAAGAGGGTTTAAACTGAGTTATATCTGTCGATCTATTGTCATGTGAGAAGCAGAAACCTTCTTGGGAACTGAGAGCTGAGATGAAGACTCAGGTGTCTGAAAGCTGTGGATCTCAGGAGTTCTCCACACTCAAAGCCACTGTGGGGAGGCCAATGTAATCTACTTTCTGCCAATGTAATCTACTTTCTGCAGGTTCAAGTGTTTGTGGCTCTCACCCATTGGTCTGCCTTCTCCTAACAGGCTGAGAGAGATGATGAGGAAAAGAGTTAAAATGATCATTGTTATGTTACTGATCCTATATGGATTCGCAGAAGATCTGGATTTTCCAGTTTCTCTATAGTCCTTCATAGGCCAAATACTAACATTTTGCACCTAATATTATTTCTGCCCAATTCTTACTTAATGAATTAGAAAACTCCAGAAACTTCCCCCTTCATGGGCTGTTTAGCCTTCTAAACACTTTGGCAACAGATCAAAGTTGACACCTGCCTAGAAAAGTGAGAACCATGTAACTCCCAAAATGGTCAGCTCTCTGAGCATAGACAGATGAACTAAGTATAAAGTGAGTCAGTGTTGAACATTACAAACTTCCATCAGCTGGGTTACCCTTTAACTTCAATGAAAAAAAAAAACTAATTCATTTGCTGAAAGGGAAATATACATCCACCAGTTCAATGACTGAAGACATGATTGCCACATTTTACTGATGTTCGGCCTGTGTAAAGCAGGTCAGATGCTCTTTCAGTGGCTTTTTAGCCACTATGACAGCATCACTGTTACTAGAGCACAAAAGTCAGTTGTCAGCTTTTGCACATGGTAGCCTGAGCTCTTTCAGTTCCCTGGCCATTAGTACTTTTTGCAAAACTTGCTACGTAATTGTGGATACTGCTGATTAAAACAAATCTGTAGAAAATGCAGCCTCACATCTATTTACTTCCCTAATGACTGAGTTTCATATCATTCTTCTGTTGTCAATTTGCTCCTTAGAAAACTAGGACTTTATTTATTAATCTGTTTTGTATGTGCTTAATACAACCTCCATCAATTGCTACTCAGTTTAGGGATAATTATACATTGAGATACTATAAATAGACAAAAAGAATATATTTCCCTAAGAATCTAGAAAAAAGAGGAAAAAATAACAAAGAGTGGGGTTTAGAAACACTTGTAAACCACTTGTCTGTCCATACCAGCTGTTTGACATTAGCACTCTCCTTGAAATAATTTTTAGACTGAAATCACACAGTGATACTGCTTCTGAAATGTTAATGTTTTCATGTCTAAAGCAAGACTAGATTATTCTCCCCTGAAGATTTTAGCAGGCATTTAGGTCCTTGCCAGCACCAACAACATTTTGGACCCCTACTGATGGTAGTGTAAAAGAACTGCCTTCTGACTTGCTTTCAGGGAATAAATGCTCCTTGTGACTCACACTGCTTTACTCCTCTTGAATGCAGCTGTTTTTTTTCTCATCAGAGTTCAAGTAAATTTACAAGGGTGCTTTAGTGAGAGAATACTGAAAAGGCTGCTTATTCTCCAAGCTCACTATGTTGGCTTTTTTCTGAGAAACACTCATTGTTCAGTAATGATATTCCCTGCCGAACTCACAAATTGAATCTGGAGGAGAGGCAGGGAAGATATTTTGAAGGTTAAATTAAATGGCAACTTTTATCAGTGTGGTCCATAAAGATCATAATGTGTTAATTGTTTAGAGCCTTTGCTGGAGCTGGGATTGTACAATGTGGAATGTTCTCTCTGGAATATTTGCAAGATTTTTCCCATGTGTTTGGAGCCTAACAACTCCAGAAATTTGCTGTGTAGAGCCTATGGCTTTCTAGTGGCTATGTACTTCTAATCTGGTCAGGATGTGTCATAGCCACTTCTCACCACCCAGGCTGAACCAAGCAAGCAGGAGTTCCCTTCTCTCTTTATTTGATGTCACACCTCTAGCAGTGTCTGACAAAGAAAGCTGAATTTAATTACCGCTCTGTGTCCATTTTTGGAGGTGGAATTGCTGAAGGTACCTATGTGGATGTCTGGAGAAGTGACCATATGGAACCTCACGAGAAGAGCAAGGCCAAGATAACTCTATGTTATTCCCTCAACAGCATGCAGGGGTTTTGTTTGGTTAGCTGGGGTTGTTTATTTGGTGGGTTTTGTTTGTTTTGGTAAGCTCACACAAGCAGCACTTTTTATGCTTTGGCAACATCCTGAATGTCCCATCATGCCAGTCAGTATCACTTGTCACTGTTAGAGGAGCAGTGAAGTAGCACCTTTGCTCCACCTTTCTTAGCAAATCTGATTAACAATAGCTCAAAACATATGCTACATTTTTCTCATAGCCAGCCTATTCCCTCGGAGCACAAAAAGACAACACACCTTTATCTCTTAGGCACTGGGTGAGTCCTCTGAAAAAAGAAAACAAATGTCATGGACTTAGGTGAACTTGTTGAAGCCCAAGCTATATCAAAAGAAGCAACAGGCCAAACCTTTGGGTGCACTCTTGGGAGGAATGGAAACATGGGAGGAAATGACAGCAGACATTAAAATACTGTATGTGCCGTTTTGCAAATGAAAAATTGACATTTCAGATGGTTTTGCAGTAGACCTGGTTAAGTATTACGTAAGTGACCACAGAAAATATTTCAAGTTAATGTAGCAAGTTTGCTACACTCTTATTTATGAATTGTAACTGCTTTAATTTCTTTGTAACGTTGAATTATTGCAGCCTTATTGTATTGAGGCCTGACACTTCTTTAGACCTTTAGTAATTCAGAATCCACAGTTCATTTATTGCTTTCCTGTGAAAATGGAACTTCAAAATATTTTAAGCTGCTGTGGAAGAAAAAAAAAATCAAACTTATCTGTAACTAATTTGAAATTTTGTCTGTGTTTTGCCAAGTTCTTGAGTACAACATTTTATAACATGATCTGACAGTTGGATTCTGAGGCTAAAGAAACAATTTGCGTAAAGCAACTGTGTAAGCCACCTCTCCAAACCACTTCATCTGTCTTTTTCCTACTGGCACTAAATTTGTGTCAGATAATGTGAAGGAACTGCCAGTATTCTTTATAATCTGTATGAGAAAAATAAAACCAGACAATAATTTTAACTATTACCTTAAGAATTTAAGAATTGCTAAAAAATTTGCTTTAAGAAAGCAAATTTGCTTTTATAGCAAGGAACATGTATAAAAAGGTTTAGTGCACACAGGGAGATACACAATGTTTTTATATAAAATCAAGATGAAAATTAGTTAGGAATATTTGGAGCTTTGTCTCAGGTGTCTAGCAGTCTCAAAAAAAGCATTACTAATGTGAAAAGACTCAGAGGACAGTCACATAGATGAGACCTAGCAAACCTCATAATAAAACCACAATTTCTTAGCATAGTGCAGAGACTAAGGACAGAAAATTGTTGGTAGTATATTAGAAGTAGATTGGGAACTTCTTATTGCATCATACAACAATATTTTTTTTTTTTTACATGGGAAACAGAGGTAGAATATCAAGCACAGAAAATGCTGAGACAAGAACTGAATTGAAAACAAAGAGGGAGTGGATTTTTGTAAGTTCTCCAGACTGTTCAGAATTATACTCAATTGTAATGAATGTTGTGGAAAGGTTACTGTGCTTTTTCTTCTTTTTTTAAAATCAGGGAAGAAGAAGATAAATGTCTGTTTATTCTCTTACAGCCTCCGGTGTTGTTCACTGCAAAAAGTTACAGGTTAGCGAGTTAGAAAAACACATGGATTGATCTAATACTACAAAAATGCTTTCAAAACCAAAGGTAAATAATATAAAATTTGTCTATTAAGGTTTGAAATGATAAACCCAATTAGAAACTCAACAGTTTATTGATCAAAGGGAGAGGAAGCCCAGCTCAGGGGACAAAAAAGGACAAAGTGAAAAAAACCCTAATAACCTAGGGAATTGACTAGTGCTTTTTTTTTGTTGATTTGCTTTGTGTGCCTCCAGAGGGAAACTGAAAAGATAAATTCTTGAATATTTTATTTCTCTGCACCTACCTTTTAGTTACATGGACACACTAAATTTAGATTAAGCCATTGGTGCCACTAAATCATGGTTATTCTCTATAGTCAAACAAAGACTCGAACTCTCAGTAATCTAAAGTGGCTGATATTGTCATGCTCAAATTTTCAGCTGACATTAATGATAAAATAGCCAAGAGTAAGTGCACTGTTTTATTTCTGCAGCAAAGGATAGATTTTATTTCTCTTCTTATTTTATCTTAATGACCATTTCACCCTCTGCTGCCTGATTCCCATCTGCTGTCAATGTCTAAGATAGCCCATGAGCCCTAAGGTCAGGCAAGTCCTCCTGAGTAGATTTTTTTTTTTTCTCAAAATTATTTTGTTTGTGCACTAGGTGACTCTCTGATCTATTCAGCAGAATAATCAGTAGACCCTCGAACAGAAAAATGGATGTCAGGGTTTTTTTTTTTTTTGTTTTGTTTTGTTTTCATTTGTTGTTGATATTAGAAGTTCAGTATCCTAAGACAGCATGGGACAATCTACCAGAGGTCAAGACAAAATTCAAGTTTATGTATTTTTATAGCCAAACTCCTTGTTCGTTTGTTTGTTTTACTTCAAGAGCCTCTCAAGAAGTAAAGATAAGGAATTGTATATACACACAAAAGGAGAAAATAAGCAACCTTGATAAATCTGACAGGCAAATATGAGAGTCCAGTGTTGATATCACCATGTGAGAAAAAGTTGGTGATAGCAAATGGTGTCTGATGATCATTCCACTGATGTTATTTGGTCCTGAAAGCTCCAGATAGTTTCAATTAATTTCTTTAGTACTTTTGGTCACTTAATGACTATTGGTATTGTTATTCCTCTGCTTATACCACAAAATCTTCGGAAAGCTGGTGGAGCATAAAAGTTAGTTACTCTACTTCCCACTTCTCTTCCTCTTGCCTTTGTCTTCCCCCTAGTAGAGCGGTAGTATGGTTCCTAATAAAAAGGACTTGAATGCAGGTGTATGGAAGCAAAAAATTCAGCTCTAGCTTGACATGCAAAAGCTGAGCAATGTCTTGTAGAAGGTAATTCCAAATCATGAATTGTAAGGCTGAATGCAGAGCTGACATATGCAAGATTTCAGAGCTTAAGAAGCCTAATACACTGACTAGGTAGATTACATAGCTCCCTAAAGAGAACTAGTGGATGAAGACTTCCAAGGAATCCCACAACGCTATCTGCCTCAATGGTTTCTGCTGAATCAAAGAGCAAATACTATGGTTTCATGATTTTAAACAAACTGCTATGCTGTGAGTAGGACACTATTCACTGTTGTCTATTAAAATGGATGGCAATAGGCAACTCAACAAATCAAGTTTTTGTGGGAGTGTTTCTAATTGTCTATGAAAAGTCCAGGAACTAGCACTTCTACAGCAGATGCTTATTCTTTTTTGGATATTTACAGTCCTTCCCAATGTAAATCACTGTCATGTGATATAAAGAAAATCCAACATGCCCTAAAATCAAAATGCATTTAGCTGTGTCATTGGTTGCTGCTTATGTCTGATGGAGTAAATGGAACAAATTTGACAATCATGTGAAATGAATAGCTTAGATTTTGGTAGAATGACCAGAATCACCAGTGAAATAAAACCATTTTTTGTCCAGCTCTAGAGATGATCATATTTTCAGAAGAAATTATGAAAAGAGAAGTATTTGATAAGCAGGATTTTAGCGTGATATCTGAAAGTAGGATAAAAAAGGTTTATTTTGGTTCTCTATCAAAATGTTCCAATCTTCAAATGCAAGCAGGGAATAATACTAGTTAAATCTATTCTTTACAACTGAAAAAGTGTTTTTCTCAAAGTGATGAAGATATGAGAAACATTTGAATCCTCATATGCATTTTCAAAACTTATTCTAAAATGCACTCCTAATGAGTGAACAAATGAATAACTAGTTCAATTTAATAAAACAAATATTAACTATAACATATTTCCAAGGAGAGATATTATCACATTTCAATATGGGAATATTTAAATGTATTTGTAAATTCTTGCAGTAATGAAAAATAATGAGTAATAGTCAAGTCTTAGAATAAAGATCTGGTGCCAATTATATTACTGTAAATGAGATCACAATTTCATTCTCTCATTTATTTCTAATTGTCTTTTTATGTTTCATGAGGAACAACTTAAGCAGGGACCACAGAGTTGGAATTTCTCAGGAAGCCATTTTCACTAGATAATTTTTAATCAAGTGTGAAATTTGCCAAGGGAGCGTTAAAAATTTCTGCATCTCATTTTTTTTTTTTTTAAATCTTGGTACCCTTCATTCATCTATCTTACTAGATAAGAAATGTCATTATTTGATGGCATTTGACAGGGTAATAAATAGAGTCTGATCAGAGTTTATACCATCACAGAAAACTTGAAAAAGTACAGATGGACAGTGGAATAAGAATATGCAAGTTCTTCCTATCATTGTCTTGCATTATAAAATCTGACAGCTAAGACCTAAAATTCAGTACTACGAAATTGAAAGGTCAAGAAGAGAACCTGCAGAAAGGCTAGAATTTTTATTATATAAATTCACCTTTGATACCAGATAACTGTGCAAATATTAGCACTTCAATGTCTTCCTCATTTTAAGTAATTTCTTTTATATTCTGTGCCATGGCAGCTACAGACAATCACCACGGACAAACTGTGCCTAGAGAGAGCTTCAGAAGCAAGTCTGGCCCTTGTTCAAAACCCTTTCAAATGGATGAAAGGGTGTCTATTGGCTTTGATGGACTTTGGCTTGAACTCTTCCAGGTTCTACAGGCAGTCTTGGATTCTGATCATGGTTCCAGATGATGTTCGTATATTTTATTCAATTGCTGCTTATTTATATGTACTGAACAGGACTTGGATAGGTCCAGGAATACAGGATTTTTGCCTTCCAGGATGCTTTAACACTGAATGCAAGAAATTTTTTTTTTTTTTTCTCAATGTTTCTGAATTTGCTGTGGTTTCCTGCACAGTGGCAAAAATTTTGCACAAGAGATGTCTTCCATCACTCCAAAATTAGACTGAGGTGACTGGACAGGTGAGCTAAGATGGAATATTTCTGGACAAAAGAGGAAAGGAACTACTGTTCACATGAAAATTACTTCTGTAACCATTCAGCCCTGGGTCAAAATTGAACATATCAGACTGTAGCAGAAAAAAACTCTTATTGCATTTCACTGGATTCCAAAGCTGCCTGACTGTGGAAACATGCAGGACTGCAAGCTTTATAAGGAGCTGTCAGACCAAGGGCAAGGTACCTGGGAAATAACAGCTTTTCTGCTTTCAAAAAGCTGAAGAGATGTGACTGTTTCTGTGATTTTAAAAAGTGAGACTAAGCCTTTGAAAGTTTGTGAGTGGAATGTGCCGATCTAAGAACATGACAAAGGGGACAAATGGTCTACCACCTGCTGTCTGAATCGAGCACTTACCCGCGGGTCACCAGCCTTGTCAAAGAGATTTGCATTGACGCAATATGAATTGGCGTTACCATCAAAATATATAAGATTATCTTTCCTTTGAAGAAAAGCAACAGCTACACTAACTTTGAAGTTTGAAGGCAGGAAGGTAATTAGTTCAAAAGTACTAGATACAAATAGCGAATGAATTCAAGGTTGCCTCTAACAGAAACTGGCAGTTTCAGAACCTGAAAGATGGGCTTCTTGTAACACTTTCCAATGACAAGGCCCTGCTAGTGAACTGATTTTGCACCATAAGAATGGAATCACTTGAATAACCATGTCCAATCCTCAAAAAAAGCAAGTCTTTCTGCTATACATAAGTAGATTTCATAGAACATCTACTTTGTTTGCCACTATACCCTCATGAGCCACAGACTATGTCCCAATAATCCACATGTCACAGGAATAAAGCAGAGGAGATTGTGAGAATTGCAGGAATCCTGTTAAATAAAACTTCACAGATGATGTTGGAAAGTAGACTACACTATGTGTTACAGAAGAGCAAACTCCCTCCTCTGCTTGCACAGATTAAACAAGAATGTGGTTAATGGACAAGTCGCTGAACATATGAAAAAAATACAGCAATTAAGCACTTCAGAAATAACAGTGCTATTAAGAGAATCAAACTTGGGTCTTCCACATGCCTTTAGTTCTGTCTTAACTTCAGCTTTCTTCAGCTTACATTAGTTTAACATCATGGCCTCAACTTTAGAATTTATTTTGAGATTTTTCAGAGCTCTGTTACAATATCTTGCATCACTTTCAACTTTTTTTTTTTAATAAAAGCAAAACTGAGCTGTTAATTTTAAAATATGTTAACTCGATGACAAATGATTGCATTCACTTCTTAAACTTTATTCTGCTGAAATGCAGTCTCCTGTCTTGCTGCTGTACTGACCAGCACTAGCACTAACTAACTGAGTTTTGATGAAGACAAGTCAATATATTTCTGGCTGACACAGCATCCTGTCACTGACAGAAATGCAGAGCATGATAAGTGTTGAAGTCTTTACTAGTATGGTTAACCAGCTGATATCCTAGAGGATCCATTACTGTATAAGGATTCATAATTTAATAAGGCTTTTTTTTCTCACTAACACAAAACATCCTTTTAAATGCAATCTATAGCAGTTATCTGTGTCTTTTCTGCCTGTCTGCAGGTATGGTACCTAAGACTATGGTAAGACTAATGCCAACAATCACCTGAGAATTTTCAGCAAATACAGATTTTTTTTTTTTAATAGAATGTGCTATAACTACCATAAAACATGAAATCATAAATACGTGTTGATAATTTATTTTTGTTCAGACAAACTTGAAGATGTCATTAACAATATTTAAAACTGAGTGGAAAAGAAAACAGCTTTACGTTAGAATACCTCTCATGGTATTTCCCCTCATAAAAGTTAATCAGTTGCAGATGTCCTAAAATGAGCCATCAGATTAACATTTTCTAAGATATCAGTGGTGGCTTCTCATACTGGAAATCTATTTCTCTGGCAGATCACCAGAATTTAAATTTGGCAGGCTGTGGTATAGTGTAAGGTTTACTTGTTCAATCAAGCATTCAATTAACTAACATGTCAGTATGTCGGTCCTTTGTGAGACAAATAAAAGGCAGCTAAAGTGCATTGAGCCATCTGAATGGATAGCTGTGTAATTAATATTTGTTTTTAATTTATTGTAAGATGTCCAGATGCTCTGGCAATCAGTTCCTGGGAAATCCTTTGACTGAGTTGCGCAAACTTACTAGAGGGCAGCAGATTTTCCTATGTGTGTGATTAGAATTGGGCAAATGATTCAGAAGACCTTTTCAAATGTTGTTGTTTTTTTTTTTTTTTACCTTTTTTTTTTTTTTTTTAATTAATACATTGCTTAGAGTTATAATTTCTGTGTAGTTGCCTATTTGTTAAATATTAGAGTTTATCAATCATCTACAGTTTACCTAAGACTGTCATTGTTCTGGGATCACACAGCTTTCTCCAACTCTGTAAATCAAGCTTGATTCATCTGAGGCCTAACAAAGCAGTGGAGCTCTTCTTGGGAGAGAAGAAAGCATGTAATTTCACAACATTGTTTTTCTCATTTAATCTCATATTTGTAGCTACTCCTGCAGTAGGTTAATCCTAGTTTTGTAAGTACTGAACAGAGAGAAAACCATTTGAAATGTGTGCTTTTATTACATACGCATTGAGATAGGATGAGTTGTCCTCTGAAACCATGGCTCTCTTTCTACTGTTCAGACGAGTAACTTAGACTATAGGTATTACACTACTTTTAGGTGAAAAAATTGGGGGCGGAGAGGGGTGAAATCAGAGACTTTCAGTCTGTTTTTATCCCACTTAACTACATACATAACTTAAGAGTATTGTGACTCCAAATAACTCCTGTAGCCAGAGGAGATGCAGGTATCTTCAGAGAATGCTGTAGCTTGGACACCCCATTCCTATTAAGTACTGAAAAAGCCTAAGTCTCTATTGATAACTGAAATCAGATTAATCTTATCTTTATGTAACAAAAGCTTGCATTTTGATGAAGTCTCAAAGTAAATGTGATGCTTCTTAGCTAACCAAAAGACATGCGAAGCAAGGCTGACTGGCTTTCTTGCACCTTTTATACTTATATTCCCTGATGACAGTAACATCATGGGAATTACAAGGACATTTCTAAACATAATTTCATTGATGACTATTTGTCAGGCTCATATGATACTGCAGACCCTAGTGGGAAGACCATTATGTGCTCCATTGTGCCATCTCCAATACACTATTTTGTAAGTCTGGTAAGTCCTAGAATTGATATTTTAAATCTCCATTCCCAGTTGCATTTGCATCATTCAGTTATGCATTTCCACCACTCATCCATTGGATGAAATGTCATTTGCAGAAGGATCACTCCCACTACTAGCGCCTCAGTTTATTTTTCCTCTGCTCAAAGTTGCATTGATTTTTCTGCTGCCTTCTTCCTGGCTAACAGTTAATGATCACACTCAATGTACAGCTAATAGAGATACAAGTATCCTTGTTGCAGTTAGCTGTGATCACACAGAGCCATTGTCACACACATATACAAACAAAAGTAATAACAGTGATGCCACAAGCATTTGTGTACATAGACACATTTATTTCAATGATAATGGAAACCTCACCAACAAGGGATAGATTAGCTCATAAATCAGATTCAGAGAATACCTTTTCAACCTCTACATCTTATATTTGAAATATAATGGGTTCATTTTTAAGATAAACTGCATAGCGGCTACTTTTTTTTTTACATATAATACACTAGTGCTAACCTGTATGTTTAAAAATACTAACATATGTACTGTTTAGTAGGATACAATTTTGAATTCTATGTTTTGGAAGATTTGCATTACAGCTTTGAAAGCTTTTTAACATATATGAGTAATATTTTCCAAGCTCCACTTAAGCTGTTTTCATTGTTCAGTTTCTGACTAGAGTCTGCTTAGGGGCTTCATTTTCAGATGGCAGAAGTTTGACATTGTTTGAAAAAAATAATCAGTTTGGGAGGTCTTCAGTGAAGTACTGAGAAGATGAGGCACCACAAATGACTAGTCATATTTGTAAAAAAAAAAAACATCCTTATGAACAAAACTAATAGAAAACTAAATTTTTCATGGTTTTGAGCTGTTCTTCTGAAACTTGTTCATATAAGAATTGGAAAGGTTAAAGAATATGACCTGAGTTTTCCTGCCAATATGACAAGTCTATTAAACTTGAAATGGTGTTTTTTCCTTTTCTTTAGCATTGTTTATTTCAGTAAAGTACACCTGAATTTTGAAAAAAAAGGTCTATAGATCTAACAAACTGAACTGCTCTCTAAATATCAATACAAATCTTATTCCTGTTCCAAGGAAATAAGAAATATGTGACACTCTGTAGCTGAACATAAAACAAATTTTTCATCTGTCTTTTTATGTTCCTGCTTTATTTTCATTCACATTATCTTGGACATTATTCTTTGGAAAGTCATTAAAAGCTCAAAGGTATGTATGAGATTAAGGATTTTGGGAGAATTAAATTGAAGATAGGTTTTCAGAACTGATATCACTCACAGTATGCAAACATTTGACATTTCTATTCCTCTTGGGGTACATTATCAGCAGACAGTGAACTCAACTTTAGGTTCCTATGGATTAAGAAAGTTGCTAGCTTGCTGTGAAATGAAAAAGCAAAAGATTATCCTCTTTACTCAGCATATGTATGCAAGTTTCTAGCATGCCAAAATTTAAAGGGTATCGTTTCTATAATTGGTGCTCCTAATACAGTGAAAGTTTTATCTGCATGTTTCTCAGTTTATCTGTATACAAAGCATAAATATAAAAGCTAAAGATTTCTGATAAGCATGACGTTTTTTAGAATATCTTTCTTCTGCTTATCTTTTTCCCCTTATTCCTTCAACTTGAAAGACAGATAAAGAAGTAGGAAATTCTTTACAGTCCTTAGCTAGAGCTAATGGGTCCCAGGCAATATTACTGCCAGGATGAATCTGCATATTAACTGACCCTTTGTGTAAGGGTCTAACACTTGACACGCTTTTATATTGCCATAATTAAAATGAGTTGATGGCTCAATTAAAGTGAACTTTTCAATATTAATGACCTTTGATTACACCTAACAGAAGAATCAATGGCATAAAGTGAGCACAGGCTGGAAATACTGATTCAGAAATCCTGTCAGGTAGGCAGACATACCATGTAACAAGGTTTGAATTTAAAGCTAAAGTAGGGCTGTGTCATGTTATCATGTATCCTATAGCTCTATGATAAATGTTAACAGGTCCTTGCATTCACCTAAGGTACCTCTGTTCAACAAAGATGTAACTTCATATGAAATCTAAGTTTCTTAAAAGTCACTGTTGCTGATGCTCAGTCAGATGTGTTAATTACCAGCAATGTTAAGGTGGTCCACTATTTGTTATACTGGAACTAGTTTCAGTAACAAGGCATTTATTTACTTATTTCAATAAAACTGTTTCATTAAAGGACTTAACAGGATAGGTGAGTGAATTATTTTTCTTCCACAACATCTGGAAATGACGATATTCTCTAGGCAAGGATTCAGTTCTGACAGTCGGCAGCAGTGATTTCTAGTAATGACCTTGGTCGTGGAAAAGGGCTTTATACCACCCACAGATTTTTTGATGAGAAGAAAGATTTTTGGATAGGTAAAAAGATCTGTATTCTTCTATCAGGTGAGTTAAATACTTTATGGGTGGGGACATGGAATAACTGGGCTATTCTAGTTCTTGAAATGGAATTTAATCTGTCAAGGACTCAGAAGTGTAGCTCTCAGCACTCTGGTCCACATGAAACACTCACAGGCCTTGAAAGAGCTGATTTTCGCCTTTTATCCATTCGTAAAGATTTCTAAAAGCAGTCGGTGTTAGCCTAACTGTGGCCCAAAGATCTTTGGTGAAAGTTCACCCATGAGTTCAATGGGGAAATAGTCAAATCAACAGTAGGTACTTCTGAAAGTCCCACCATTTAGCTTTTGAAAGAAATGTATTAGTTCAAAGAACGATAAAATGAGGAAAATAAAGAAATATCAATGCCAGCCACCTCTTTACTTAGGAACAACTATACAACAATAGTTGAGCATTTGAACAATAGAACACAGCTAATTTCAGTGTTTTGCTTTCAAATTATTACAGTGAGGGGAAAAACATTCAAAATATGAAAAAAACTTTGTGATGTCATCCATTAAAATATGTCAAAGAGAAAGATGGATGGATACTTCACTGAAGCATACTTTTATTCATAAATACACAAGTCAGTAGCAGCATAGTTCATTCTAAAAGGGTACTTCATTATTGCAAAGTGTAGTGCTCCTTGATAATTTTCCTCCAGTAAGTAGCAATATGTCAGACCCCACATATTTAACTCACTTCTCTTGATGTCAGAAGACCATGGCATACCCTAAAGAACAAATATTTGAATAGTGTTAAAATCCTGCCAGTTAATTCTTAGGTATGCATCTGCTGCACAGATAATATACATACTGAAATGACTGCCATTTATAACCAATGCTAACAAAATAGTCAATACTTCTTGTGTGTGAGTGTATAATATATACGCACACTGTATGCATATACACATTATATACAAGTATATCTATTAGTTATATGTCAATATGCATATACATTTCTGTTTAAGTAATTACAAACAATTAGTATATTTTTCAGACTCAGTCTTATATTGCTTTCAGCTGACTGAATGGGCATAGGGAAACAATAGGAACATATGGGGAAAAAAAAAATATCTGTTTCAAGACCAGATTGTGATATGTTTACTCATGTTGAATAACATACAAGGAATATTCCTTCTGTGGCATAAAGTACTCTGCTGTGAAGAAGTGTCACAATGTAGCACTTGGTATTCACTCACACTTAGATATTTCCCATTTATTTACCTGCAGCAGTGATAGTGTCATGTCAGAACTAAACCTGGGGTTTGATTGTTTCATTTGTTTGCAAATTCTATCCCATGATAATTTTATTGAAACAGGGTTACTCTTTTATTTACACAAACTGGCAACAAGCTCTTACCTCTACAGTACAGGAATTACCAAAAAGATTATTGAGGTCTCCCATTTATGAGCATTATGCTGCTTACTTTATGAGCTTAAAAGCATGACTTTTTGAAATAGATTGCCAGTGCCACTCTGTAACCAAATAGTGTTTCAACTGTAAAAATTTATTTGCTACTTAAGAATGATGAGACACTGGATAATTTACTCACCCTATATTGCCAAGGCAGTAGTATGGATCTCCAAAGTGTGAATGATTTTATGTATGAGGGGTGCATGGTTACTAACCCTCATGCACCTTGGAGAAGGGAAAGAACAGAATTTCAGGCTTAGCTCTGAACATCTTCCTTGAGTAGCCTGAAGTTTAACTGCAAACTCTCCCACCCTTTCCTGTTGTACCCATATTGGTTCCAAACTCCACCTGAGTTCTTGTCAAAATAGCTGGAGATATTATATTAGCTCTACAGCACTTCAGGGGCTTAAGCCCATAAACTACTATTTCCTATTTGTGCCCAACACATTTACCCACACAAGAGAAAGTCAAAGGGATGTTTGAAAAGCATTAACCCACTCTACCTAGGAAAATTCCAATTTGCATAGATGATTACTGTATGTACAAGCAGGAATATGAAATTAAGGCCCTTCTGGTAGACATCACACACATGAGCCTTCTATTGCATTCTATAGGAGGCTGATGCTGAGGTCTTGATCCTGGCTAGTTCTATTCCTTGATTTTAGACCAAAGTAAGTGCCATGTGAAGAGGATAGATCTTCCTTTAGTTTAAAGATCCTGATCCTGTAAACACTTGAAGAGGCAAGTGGTTTTACACATGCGGATCATCTGCAGAATCAGAAATGCCCCAAAACCCAAAATAAAAAAATTTTTAAAATAAGGGAAAAAGTGTCACCATATAAAAGCATAATCTCAGTCTGAATGGCCTCTAATAATGGAAGAACTATGATTCTTCTGAACACATTCACCTGAACATATTGTGCTTGATGCAAAATATTTAAAATTAAGACATGAGAGTGCATATTACTAGCTGTTCAATCTTAAATCTTGTAAGATAAATTCTAGTTTATTTCTCAACGGCATATATGGTTAAAGTACCTGTTAATTTCAATGTCATGGTGGCATTTCAATATACAAAAAAATAGAGTTTCATAGGGTATTTGCATTCTTTAGACAAGATAATACTATTTCGCAAAAGAGATAATTTAGATTGCCACTACCACTTTAAAAAAATACAACACTTGTAGTTTATATCTGTATAGATTATATCTATATAATCTAGAGTAAATCCACCAATATGCCAAGTAACAGAAGCTTCTTAATTCATCACATTTTTCCAACCTAACATCTACACTACCCTCTTTTTGATTTACAGGCAGTTCAGTAAAGTATCTGATCCCAGTATTCATTAATTTTCTTAACAATAAAACTGTAAAAAAATCTGGCAGATTAAACTAACATTGTGTCAGAGGACACATGAGCATAGGGCAGCTTTACATATAAAATCTGAACTCAAAGTACAGAGAAGTTAAATATTTCATAGCAATAAAGTAAGCAAATAAATTCCAGACTTGTCATTGAAACACGGACACTCACAAACTAACAGCAGCACTTGATCACACTCTAGTCATATATTATTGTCCCTTAGACCCTAATTCTGCAGTGAAACTGCCCTCAGCATGGCATCCTAATTATATCTCCTTATGTATTTCTGGATTAATTCTTTGGGACTTCCGGGACTTTCATCTTTCTCCTGAGTTAGAAAGCAGAAAACACAGTGTTTGCACAGCATAAGCAGCAACACATACAACTTTTTAGTCACAGCAAGTATAATTATGGACTGAACACTGTTAGCTACTCTAGTAGAAATCTTTTATAGAAAATAACTAAATCTCAAAACTAGCAGTAGCTTTCTCAGCCCACGACTTCCTCTGCAGCTGCAGACAGAGGGTTGGGAACTGGTCAGGATGAGGCACCTGATCCCACAGGATTCTCCACTTCTCAAATGAGATCCAGCATTATCTCAACTCCAGCCAATGTTGTTTGGAATTACAGATGCTCAACACATCACATAAACAGGTCTATGAACTCTGAGAGATTTTTTCACATCACTTACCTGAATATGAAAGACACTGAAATGCAATAAGGCAGGATGATTAAGACTCTGCACACTCTAGCACAGACCAAAGGCCATTTCTTGTCACACCCTGAAGGTTCTATCATGTTACACTCTGCTTTCAATCTGAAATCCAGTTACACTTTTTTTTTTTTAATTTTTTTTTTTCATTTTATACAACCATAGTGACTTGAGAGGGGAAAAATCCTAACAAATGAAAACAAAGTAACCTGGAAACATAAGATGGAGGCAAAATTTTTGTGCCCAGTCCTTACAGTCCTCTACCTATATGCACAGCCAATAGCCAGTAGACATTTTGGTAACAACAGCAAACCATTTCACAAATGCTCTCTATATTTCAAGAGGACATGAACCGAATTTTTAATAAAATGTTAGCCTCAAAGCAATTCAAAAGATTGCATCTTGAAAAGACAAAGAAAATTGTGCCTATGCAAAAGAGATTCTATAAAGCTGCTACCCAAATAGCTAACAGAAAACTTGAAACGTGACACAAAAGAAAGATATGCAAAGGATCCTTAATTTGCAGTCATATTACAAGTCAGTACTTCAAGAGCAATGAGTGAGATATAAATATTTACCCTAGGAAGCTAGACTGGAAAATGTAAACAGGTTCCACAGATAGAATATAATTTGTCAATATCTTTACTGCTAGAAATGGAAATGTTAACTCAGGCGGGTCACTGATCCTGAAAGATGAGTATAATCAATTACATTTTTTACCTGTCAGTCATTCACATCATTGCCTTTCTCACAGCTGACTGCTCCCCTACCTTCCATTTCTTGTTTCAAGGCACTGAACAACTTTTTTTTATATCCACTTTTCACGCAGCCTTTTTCACCATTTCCCTACTGCCACCTCAGATTATTACTGCTTGATTCAGAACAAGTCTGCTTCCTTCCCTTGTTTTCATGGAATTGCCAGTTTCCACTGTCTCCCATGTCAGAAAGGTGGACCTTCTGGTCTCTGAAATGTCATCTTAAATCTCACTTCTTCTCACGGTCCACAAATTTTAGCCACTTCCTAAAAAATAAAATCTGATCCAAAGCTCATTTAAGTCAGTGAGAGCCTTTTCATTAACTTCAATGGACTATGAATCACGATCAGATTGATGTCAGTAACTGGACTGAAAACTAGTGAAAGACAAAATCAAAAAAATCTGCATGGGTAACTTTGTTGTTAAGAACAGACTGCTAATTGAAAATAGTCATTGCAATAATATATCCCAGGTTAACACCATCTGTGATTTTTTCCAATACATTTTCTCCAGATTTTATGCAAAGGACTGAGGCCTTAATTTTGTTGTTATCTTCATCTGTATAAATTTTGAGTGATGCCAAAGACTTCTAACAGAGCTTGAACATATGAGCGTAGACTAGTTCTTATCATTTTATATACTATAAAATACCATTCTACGTCTAGGTAAAACAAGGAAAACCTGTTTTTATGAAATAAGTTAGTAAATCATTATCAAAAAAACCCAGAGTTAAAATGGATGTTTAAACAGAGCAATGGTATATTTGGAAAGCACGGTGAAAAGTTTAAAGTCAGTATGTTTTAAATTCTCACTAGTGAGAACATGCAATGCTGTTCTTGCAAAGAACCTCTCTCTGGTCCTGTATTATTCATCTAAGAGCAATATGGAAAAGAAAAGCATTCCAGAAATCAAAAATAATGTGATCTTACCTCATTCTTCCTGTCTTCATAAACATTCTGTTATTTATTCCCTCTTCATGTAATTTTTCCTGCCTCTTCCAACCTCAGTTCTCTAATGCGTATTTTTATAAGGGGAAATCAAAATAAAACACTTTTGCCCACCCTTCCTTCTCCTACAACTTAAGTTTTATTCTTTTGTAAATGCCTTGGGTGTAAAGCCAGTGCCTTTCTGCAATCTCACAGTGTTCCCACCAAGTGATATAAGGAAATCAGTTCTAACAGACAGTTTGGGAGATCTAATGCAGTATAATAATTAAGATACACAAATACTATGTGGAGGACTCTGCACATTATGAAAAAAAGCTATAATTATCTGAAAGCAACTATTGCCAATATAAAGCTAAAATACTACACGTTTATTAGAAAGTGTGTTGTAATTTGAGGGTATGGCAGCAGTGATTTGACAGTTATGACAATTCACTTTTCACATCTTTACCCTATGTTGTAGTAACCAAGGTACTTTAGGGGAAGGGATAAAAGTAACACTGCCTATTACCACATAACTTTGCCAAGCATATCAGCAAACACAAAGTCACTTAGATGACCTTCACTGAAGGGGTGCAGATACTTTTTTTTTTCTTTAATATATATTTATGCTGACACTTTCACTATAGTTAAGTACACTCCACCCTCACAGCTTCAGCTATGGGAGGTAAATGCTTTGTAGAAATGAAATTACTGTTGCAACAAGGTTGCTTATGACACTGTTTAATATAAAAAGGAGCCAGGACACAGTACATTGATAGGGGCTGGAGTGTATTGTATATACAGAAGAGGGGTATTACTTCTGTTCTGCCATTTGACATTGATGTAGGAAAAGGGGACAAAAACAAATGCATTTTCTCTCCAGTACTGAGACATGCAAAGACAAAATGCTTATTACAAGTTGTATGCAGCTCAGAATAATAATAATAATAATAATAAAAGACAGATTTAGAAATGTGCCAGTATACTTAATTTGTTTAGATTAATTAAATATATATTTAATACTCTGCTCTTTTGCTTCTAGACTTAAAATTAAGCAATGAGTGAACAGGATTTGAAATACAGACTAGACATTGCTCACATTACATCAAAAGGCATTTTTAAATGCAGCTGTGGATGCCTAAACTTAGACTGAACAGGATTTTTCATTGCTTGAAATTTGAAATGCAAGATGAATTTGGCCACATTATGTCTATTATCTTTAAGTGGAACTCTAAATGTGCAACAAATTGCTGTTTCAAAGAGGCAACATGCAGAATTCAAATCTATTGTGTTTCTTTCAGGATTCTGTTGATCTGTGCATGAAGAGGTATTGAAGCAGTGGTGCAGTGAAAATCACTACAGTGATACAAATCCACAGCTCAGGCATGAGATCCTAGAGGCCGGATCTTTGAGGAGCAACACTCAGTATATTGTTCTCCAAAATACACCACTTCCTGCAACCAGTGAATTTAGTTTCAGTAAAACAGCTGCTCACCAACTTTTTTTTCCAAAAAAACCAAAAAGGGTAAGGAAGGTGGGAAGTAGTGGAAAGAGCTTATGCATTGTGATATTCATCAGAGAGCTGCAAACAGAAAGCAAAGAAGACAAATACTTTAAATGTGATAGATTCTAACCAGAAATGTGAAAGCATTTTCACCTGTTAATATCTTGCCAGAATTGGCTGGGACAAAATTTGGGTTGCAGCTACAGGCTGAAGCAACAGTGTTGAAAAAACAAACTATCAAACAAACCGGCATTTATTCCTGCACCCCCAACATCCCCTTCCCCCCCCAGCTGGCAAAGTATGACTGATGCTTTTTATTGGCTGCAAGGCAAATATTAGCTAGAAGCTCATTTAGCTAGATCCACATCCATGGCCCCAGATGTTTAAAACTTATCATGGATTAAAGCCATGAAATAAAAATTAAAAAAAAAATTTCAATTTGAAATTTTATTGGCATGTTGCTATAGTGGTCAACATCAATTGACAGGAGAGACTTTGTCCACATACTGTGAGAACAGCCTTCCTGCACCTCCCCCCTCATTTCTTCCTCGCTCTCACTCTTTCAGCATTAATGCTATTGAAAGCCAAACAAAACACTGGCTATGGGTGTAAAGAATGCTGGTTTTCTGGAATGTTGCCATGGATCCTGCATCCAGTTGTGTCCCATGGGAAGAGGGTGCAGTCTCCTGGCTCTGTGGCAAGCTGGTCTCCCCAGGTAGGGCAAAAGGAAGATAGCCGTGTAGCCCTGCTACTCCCTATTCTTTCTCATCCACTATAGCCAGGTCTTTGATCACCCTCAGTTTGCCACTGGCATCGATCCTGCGCTTCTCACGTATTAGATCCTCCAGGCTGTGGAACCTCACCGTGTGCACCTTGTTCTCGGCCAAGTGGATCTTGAGATAGTATTGCTGCTGGTGCTGGGTGCCGGCAGCAGCCTGCAGCTCCCCTCCGGCTTTGAATTCCCTTTTCCCAAAGCGGCACCAGGCGGCGAAGCTCTCGGAGTTAGTCCAGCAGATCTCGTCGCTTTTTAAGCCCAGGTGCCCGCAGGCGTTTTGCACCACCAGCTCAGCCACCAGCGGGCGAAAGCGGTACCAGCTATTCACTACCCGGCCCACGTTGCCCGCGGCCGCCTCGTACAAGCTGTCCTGGCGGATCTGCCCCTGGTGCAGGTGGATGATCTGCCCGCTGCCCACGTACACTGCCCAGTGCGGCGGCGGGTGCTCCGACGGCCCCAGGTAGAGCAGCTCCAGCAGGTCCCCCGGCTTGCAGAGGGCAGGCAGGGCTGACACCGAGTAGACGCTGAGGTCCCCAGCCTGGGGGCCGCTGCTGACCTTGGAGAAGATGCATTCCTGGCCACGGAAAGCGGAGAACTGGGTCTCGTTCAGCACCAGCTGGTGGTGGAGGTGGTGGGTGGGCGTCTCCTGGCCAGGGCTGCCGGAGCCCTTCACGCTGTACTTGTCTGGCTGGCCTCGCTCGTCCAGGTCCTCCTCCTCATCAGAAAAGAAGTAAGCCACCCCGACGCGCAGTTCGTCTTTCTCGATCCCCGAGGGGTCCCCGGTCGGCAGCTCACTGTAATTCAGGTGGGTGATGCGATCCAGTTGATTTCCCATCAATGACAGGGCGAGGCGAGGGCAGGAATTGCCGGATCTGAAGGAAGGGTGGGGTGGGCATGGACAGAGATAACAAGAGAAGGGAAGGAGAGTGCAAACGGAGGAAAGGAAGGAAAGAAAGAAAAAAATCAAGGCACATACAAAAGACTTCAGTGATTCCGCCCTAACTCACCAGCCCTCCCCCGCTCCTTCCCTCCCTCCAGCCCGTGCAAGGGAGAAACTCCCAGCACGGATCCTTCCCCCGGCCCTCGGGATGCAGGGCAGAGCAGATCCCCGTCTCCTCGGCGGTCGCCGGGCTGGGCTGGGTTGCCCGAGCCCCGCTGTCTCGGAGCGCTCGACTCCCCAGCGAGAAAAGGCAGCTCCTCGCCGGCTGACAGCTCTGCGTGGGGGGCCAGAGTTGCCCCAGGAGCCTCCCCTCCCCGCTCTGCAAGGGGAGATGGCTCCCGCGGGTTGGGAGAGGCTGGTCCGGAGGGTCCCGAGCGCTTCCCTCCGCCTGCCCGCAGCCGAGCGGAGCCGCACTGGGCAGCGCGGTACGCGGGAAGGCGGCTGGAGGAGCTCCAGGACTCGAAGCTGGCACACCTGCCTGCCCGACCCCCGTAGCCGAACCGAGACCCCGCAAGGAACAGGCAAAGAGCAGGCGATCAGCGACCCCCCACCCCAGGGGTCCCTCTCGCCCCACTCCGTACCCGTAGTCTCCCAGCGCCAGAAACCCTCCCAAACTCCTTTAAAGTCGTCCTGTCCCCATGGGCGCTGCAGAGGAGGTGAGCTCCGTCCTCCCCGCTGCGCGCCCAGCTCCTCTGCCCGCACCGCCCCGCTCCGCTGTGGGCTGCCCGGCCCCTCCGGCGAACCTAAGTACCGGCGGCGCCGCTCCCGAGCCCGCCCCGGCCCCGCTCATTGGCCGCGCCGCGCTGCGCCCGGTGGTGGCGGCAACGGGGCTCCCCGGCGCCACTGGCCGGCCGGGCCCCGTCGTCTCGGAGGGCCCTGCCGGCCCCGGGCGCCCCCTGGACCGGCCCCGGAGCTGCGGCATGTCCGCAGCTCGGTGGGAGCAAGCAGGGCTTTCCAGTGGGAAGGGGATTAAAGAGAGTGCCTACCGCGGTATGCCGCTGCCGACCGACACCTGCACCGAAAAAGAAATAAAAATGAAAAAAAAAAAGTCATTACCATTAAAAAAATCCCGGCCAGGTTTCAGGTGGAGGGTTGCACGTGTTTCAAGAGTTGCTCTGTCCCTCGGGGCTGTAGGTGCAATGGCCTTCACTTGACTTTACCAACCTCAGGTGGTACCTGTTCAGTCTAAGGTGATCGCCTGGGCTTCCCTATGGTCAGGAGAGACGGAGCATTTCCAGAGTGCTGTTTCTCTTGCCTGTTGCACAACCTAGTTTAGGGAAGCACAAACTGCTCTAAGGAGGTGCCTGTCTCTCACCATCAGCAATCATGGGTTGTCCTCAGATGTAACTGGAAGACGTGCTATGACTTGTCTTAAGTAAGAAATGAGACTGCCTGACAGCAGCAGTCCGTTTCTCCCTAAAACATTTAAAATCTAAAATCTATCATCTGTAGTAGTTAATACCAATACACACTTTTACACCTAATTTTGCACATTATGAAAATGAAACTTATGAACATGAAACATTTGTCCACCAGTTCCCTGGGAAGCAGTGTCAATGATGGGATTGTAACCCAGTTCTTCTGAGTTCTTAATCCTGTGCTCTAATAATGAGAACTTCTGAAAAGTGAGAATCTAAATATTTAAAGACACTTCATGAAAAAGTCTAATAACGTTCTTTGGTTCATATGTGAATCATATTAAAGTACCATTTTCATCCAGAAGTAAATTTACTACTTTCTTCACAGTGTAAATAGTTTTTCCATCTAGACATAAGTATTTCTGCTTTCGGTGTTTGTGGATAATATCTTTCTTCACTGCTGGCCTTTTTCCAGTCTTCAGGTTTAATTAACTGAGAACAATAAATGCCATCACTTTATTCTCATAACAGAGAGACTTACATCCTTAAATAAATATAGTGAATTCCAGTTTCTCAAAGTACAAGTTGTGTACCTAAGTTCATATGAGTCAAATACTGAGTTTCTTAGATGTGTTTACTTTGAATGACCCTTTTATTTTTCCATTCAAATATTTATATGACTCTATTTCCAGAACATTTTTTTGTTCTCATTATTTTTTAACATATGCAAAGGCATCGCAACATAAATGGAAGAGAAAAAAACAAGTGCATTTAGTGATATGACATTCAAAGGCTGACATCAGTTATTTTTCACTGTGGCAGTTATACTAATCTGTTGATGGTTACAGACTTTCCATGTCTCATAAACCCAGGGGCTACAGCATGAGATTCACAGGAATTAAGCTGATTTACAGCAGTTAAGCATGTAGCATTCAGGCTTTGTAGAGTGAATTTGAATTTTAAAAAATATATAAAAAAAGGATTCTATTCTAATATATGCATTTAAACGTTTCACAGGACAAAGCATAACAGATGAATGTTATTAATCTCTGAAACTGTGTAAATGCTTTTCTAATGATTGTCAGAAATTGTATGTTCTTTTATGGCATGACCTTCACCAACTGCAACATTTTAAATTAAATTATGAAAACACTCTAATAGGTTTAGTGTTAAGGCTGTAAAACAGTGTTTAAATATTTTGATTTTTTTTTTTTTTATAACTGTTAATGTGCTTCATTGTTAAAGCTAGTCCAAGTTGAAGGCCATTTTCCGTAAGCCTTCACCAATAGTTTCGGTTTTCTAAACGCTTTATATTTTTCCCATTTAAAGTCTGCATCTTTTTGGGTTGCACTTGCACAGTTCGCACTTCCCACGTTTGCCAATCATCAAGGCTACGTAGAGTAATTTTTAGATAGTTCTAAGCAAACAAAACATTATTTCATCTTTTGCATGCAAAGTAGTGGAGAACAGACTGCTTCTGTAAACTGCAGGTGCAGAAGGAAGGAGTATGACTCTAAGGAGGGCTCTGCACTTCTAGGTGGACTATCTCCTGCCAAATTTTAACAGTTTTCTTTATGTCTTTCATGCTTTTGCAAGTCCGCTCAAATGAGGGTGTTCTGCCTCTTGCTGAAGTACTTACAATCCACATCTCACCATGACTTCCATTCAACACACCTATTTTCTTATTCCATTTCAGGTCTCTTGGCTGCACGCTCTGTCTCATCAGTGCTTCATGCTCTACCTCCATCCCTCCAGAAGGACCTTTTCTTTCAATTTCTCTTCAATTCCAATTTTAAATTGTGAAGCATCAAGAAGTTGCCTTAAAAAACAAAACAAAACCTCACAACTTATAAGCATACTCATGTGTAATTATGATTAAAGGACACTACAGAAAAATGGTAGAGATTATATAAATCAATGGCTTGCAATAAACCTCTCAGTCTGAAGGCTTCTGTTGATGTTAGAGGATGTTACAAAAGCAGTACACAGTGTCTACAGAACTGTAGGGCCATAGCCTACTGGAGATGTTTGTTTTGCTTGAGCTATTTTGTTTAATATTTTTATCATCTCCTTTAGATGTTTTACTTACGGGAGCTCATGGAGGCTTATTATCAAGGCAGTGAGTGCAGGCTTGACTGCTCTTAGACTGTGGCACTGGCAGTGCAGCATCACTCTGTTCACACTCCCATTGACCAGCTTCAGCCTCATTAACCAGGGTCATAATCTCTCTTTGCACCAGAACATGCAAGTATGTCACGTTACTAACCCTAGCCCATAGTTACTAACCCTAA
Organism: Nesoenas mayeri; assembly: GCF_963082525.1. Classification (NCBI taxonomy): domain Eukaryota; kingdom Metazoa; phylum Chordata; class Aves; order Columbiformes; family Columbidae; genus Nesoenas; species Nesoenas mayeri. The sequence goes on from NC_137544.1 coordinate 14,076,174, forward strand.
CAATTTTTCCTCATTCTGAGCACAGGAAGCATAATCATCTCTGCTTCTGTCCTGGTCTTCTCTGAGGGAGTGAACTTATATTTTTCCTATGCTGTTTTTTAACTTTTGTGCCTTTTCCACCCTTGGCATTTTGTCACTGTTACATTTATGTTTAATTTAATACAGAGAAAACTCTTAAAATATGTACAAAAATGGATACTCAGTAGCTTATTTTTTAAACCTTGTTTTTAGAATTTTCTTATCATCTTGCTTTGAGCTGAGCTTTGGAGCCTTGGACCCCTGTTGCTAAAAGTGGAGCTGAAATCTCTGTTGATTTGAATGAGTGGATAACATTTGTGCAGAAAAAAATTAGGAACAAATTTAGGAAAGCATGTTTCAATAAACAACCAGAGACTAAAAAATATTATTATAATGTTGGGAACTTTCGTATGTATTATAAACTTTTTATAGATTGTAGAAATCTGTCCTTCACAATTCTGTTAAAGTTGAATCTCAGATGCCCAGAAACTCAGCTCTATTTCAGATTGCAATCTGGTCTGCCCATAGGCACCTAGACATAAAGGGTAGCAGGAAGGATCTTTTTCCCCTGAAATTCTCTAAAGTAGTGTACTCCATGTGTACTTCTTCTGTGCGTACACCTTCATTACTGTCTCAGTGTACCTAAGGCCTCAGAGACATAAAATATTAGTCCTTTGAGAAACGTGTGATCTGGACCACAATTTATGTAGATGATATAGTTACTCACTTTTTGCAAACAGCTTTGCATACATACTGTCCTCATACCAAGGCAAGGCCATAATGCCCACATCTGGGATATTCTAGGTTCAAGTGTGTTCTGCTAGCTGCATAACAGTATGCACACTACATAGCTACAGTTTCTACATGTAATTAGTCTGAGAGAGTTCTGAGATTTTGATCCTTGAGCTATGGACAGCTTCTGTCATTTTTATCCGGTGATGGTGAAGAATAAACTGTGAGAACTTAGTCAAGAAGGCACTTTTGCCCTTTGCCGCTTTTCTGCTCTTCTCCTGGCTCCTAGTGGCTTCATGATTCTTGCATTCATAGGGTCACTTGTAAGTAAAATTGGCCAGGAGCTGTTCTCTGGCCCTGAGGTATGGTATGATGATGTAATTGTCCAGCTGAATTCTCTAAACTCCAAAACTGGGTGGCTGAATTCAAACTGCCTGTTAGGAATTATTCCTAATGCATTTTAATCGGTAACCTGTATGGAAGAACAGTAGCTGACCAGTGCCAAAGCTTTTCAAATCCCATGCTATCAATTAACAATATGAATAATACTGTTCTGGTCCTTGGACCTGTGACCTGGCACTGTGTAGGCAACTGTTTAGACTTATCTCCTGAAGGAGAGGTGGAAGCATGACCAAGTATATTTTTTGTCAATTAACACTTGTGAAGACCCCAGACTTAGTTTCTGCTTCCTGATGAAGTGATACAACCAAAAAGATATTACAGTAGAAAAGATTTTGAGGATGGATGGGAGGAAACTACCTTCCTTTTAAACATGTTTATCTTTGGAAGATGGTTACATAGAAAAGGTCCCAAATGGGGAAGCCTTATAACTTTTCAGCTGTCAGGGAGCAGCAGGGAAGGATGCCGGGCACGGGCAGCATGTGGGAAAGTGGGGGTGCCCTGACCCCCAAGTGCAGCCCCCCAGTGCCCTGACAAAAGGAGCAGAGCAGAGTTTGGGGATTGAGGCCAGCTGAGGCCCAGCCAGGAGGTCACAGCCGCCATGCAAGGCCACCCCAACACAGGCAGCCTGGCCTATGCATGAGCCAGAGCTTCCATGCAGCTCCCATGTAAGGGGCTGAAGCTCCATCCACGCCTCCTCAAAGCTCTTCATCATTAACTTTGTTTTTCTCCCAGACATCTTATCTGAGGTTCATCTTATCAGAGCTGATCTTGAACACAGGCAGCAAACCTGGAGGAGGCGAGGGAAGAGCTTGTAGATCTTGCTGGTGCACTCAGGGCCCTGACAGTAGTGTCATATTCATTCACTGGAGTATGAAAGAAAAATAGCTGAGGGACTAGATTTTCATTTAGATGTCTGTCTCTCTACACTGAATGGAAACTGAACGCACAGGCTTTTTTTTTTTTGGGTGCGGGAGGTTAATCTCAAATTCCCTACTATAATATGCAAAGAAACCGCCTCCAGGATTATAATATGCTTTATGAACTTTTGCAGAATTGGATGTTGATGAGCATGAAGCTAGAACAATTAACAGTGAATCTTGTTTCTTGATCCTTGTATTTCTATGATAATTTCCTTTTCAATGTTATTCTGAACATTCCAAAATGCTGTGACATGCCACCATTTTCATATAGAGATAGAAGAAACAAAACTACAACAACAAAGCCCTCTAAGCAGATGTGACCACAGTCAAATAAGAAAAAAATTGCTTATTTGTAGCAGAATATTTACACTTAGGCAGGCTGTTGTTTCATTCAGGAGTATAGTCTAAATGTTTACATCAATTTTATTTTACTTTTTGGTTTTTTTTAAGGAAACAAAATAAAATATGGTCTAGCAATGTGGTGAGCCTTGCTAAGTGATTGTAGCCACTGAATATGTTTTTCAGTGTCAATGTGTTTGAAAGCTTTTGGTAAAGTAAGTTTGATTGTAAATTTGCTAATTGAATTATATCTTGGTACAAGTAGGTTCAGTGTGAGAATTTTTGTTCAGGGTTTAGGGTATTTTCAGTAAAGATGCAGTTTCACATTATATTTAATCATGAATAAGAGGATTCCAATTGACAGCGAACTTTAACCCCAACAGCCTATTCCTTCAACTTCTTTTATAGCTGATTCTGTGATCATGTAGTTCAGGGTGAGATTAAATTTACAGCACTGCTGTAACAAGATGTTGAATATGTGCCAGATGAAAAACATCTTTTTTAAAGGTGTTGGCACTCTGGAGCTGGTGCTCTGAAATGGAAACAGTCACGAGTATTGGTCCCTTCTGAATATAAGATTTTGACATGGCTTTAATAAAGAAGGTTACATTGTTCCTTCTATGAAAGGAGGATAATAATGGCAGCCTAGTAGGAAAACTCCCACAGTCTCTTCTAGCTCTTTCTACAAATCAATCTACAATAAAAATGACGTTATAATGTTTGTACAGGAAAAAATATCCCCAGAAACTAGTGTAGGTTCAGAAAATCAGTTCATAGGGAAAAAAAAGGAAAAAAAGAAAAAAAAGGTATTTGTAACTGTCTTCTAATGCAACCTTATTGGATGGACTGCTGTCACATAGCAAATCAACTTTCTTATCTTTCTTCAACTTACATTTATTTTACAGCTGCAGGCAGAACTTGCCTAATTTCTTTTCTGGATCAGAAACATTTATAGAAATATCTGACCATAAGGACTAAATTAGTGGTTCTACACAAAAATGACAGTTTCAGTGTATGACTCTCCATTAATGACGTGTTAGGTCTGTCCCTAAATGATCCAATCAGAAATAATTAATATGTGTGTATCTAAGTGCATATTGGTTCAGTAATTATTTTTATACTGTTAGCTGTTTTCCAAGCTCCTGAAAGACAAAAGGCAAATTCGTTTCTCTAATATAAGACATGAAGATTTCTTGCATTTCCCCTTTAAAACTAGAGAGATTGTCCACTATATATATATTGTCTTTTTTTTTTGTTAATTGAAAAGCTGTTGGCAACCTACAATTTGCCTGCATGTATTGTAACAGGGTTATTTGCTTGTTCCTGTCCTTTTTCATGTGTGCTTCAGGGTCCTTTATTAAGTCATTGTTCTGCAACTGTATTCTATTATAATTCTGCTAATTTTTAATAATATGTATGATATTTCTGCTGCCCTGAAGGACTCCCACGAAAATTAAATGTTTAAATAAAATGAGCACCCAATGCTTCTTTCTATTAGGCTAGTTAATATTTTATAAAATATTTTTATCTGTGAGGCTTTCAATACCTGAACTTGAAAATTACTTTCTAAATATTATAAGCAATAACAAATACCCCTTGACTGGGTAGCAAAGAAGAAACTCAATCTGTGTGAGAGTTGCTATTCATAAAATGCTCGAGCTTCACCCTCATGGTTTATGATGTTGACTGAGTTACAGAGCTAGATTCAGTAAGGGAATCATACCTTGCTATATATAAATACCTTTTGGAGTTAACCTCTATTTTTCTTTTTCAAATACAGAGCCTGATCCTAGAGAGCTAAGTCATTCAAAATTCCTATCAATTTTACTGCCAGGCCAGCAGCATCCTGCTTATAATACAGAAAAGGCTGTCATAAGATACATGCACACATTTTTCCTTTGAACCCAATGAGAATTCTGTGTGCATCCAAAGAAAGAATACATCTTTAGATGCTTAGAAATTACAATGTATACAATTAGAATTCATTCAGTTTGCTAAGGTGTATAAGTATTGAGTGAAATCATCGAGGCTGCACAGTGATGCTTTTAAAAATAAGTTTCTGCTCAACAAAAATTGAATAGTCTGAACTTGTAAATTCAATACTATTTCCAGTAATAATTTCCAAAAAGCATTTTTCCAACCTCTAAACTCAACCTTGGGTCTCAAATACAAGCAGTGCCTATTCATGTATATCGTTCTTGCAGCTAGAAGTCTGGCTGACATAATTAGACTTGTAGGTTAACCCTGTCACATTTTTTTTATGTGTTTTTTTTTGGAGATCATATTCATGCAAACCTCTTGTTTACAAAAGTTTTTTTTAGAGATGTAGCATACTAAATTTTTTAACCAACTACTTTATGTATAGGGTATAAATAAGTGTAGACTCAGCCCATTTTACTCAAGTTACTCAGGTGTGTTGTTCCTTCAATAATAACAGAAATAAGAAGCCATCCAATATTTATGTTTATCCCTAAGTTTAGAAGATGCAGCATGACTTGCATGTGCTTAGGATAAGTTGCATAAGGTATGATAGTAATTCACCTTAAATTCCATCTCCCCCTAAAAAAATAAAAAAAGGCAGAAATTAGTGTGATTTTGGTACAGAAAAAATGTACTGAAAATAAAATAAAAATAATCTTATTTGAGACAAGACAGGTTTTGTGCCTGTTCATTTTACTCCCAACTGTGCTACAAAGTCTCTTAGTGACTGGTCATGTCACTGAGAGCTAGGCTGGTGCCATCAATTATTATTTAAAGTGAAAGAACTAAAAGCACTTTTCTGTTCTAAAACATGGTCACGTTACTCATCTTAGGTGTGAAAAATCTGGATTCAGTTCCCTATGTATCCACAGTGACTCAAATCTCTGTTATTCAATTTAAGTGTATCTGCTATTATAGTTCAGACACTACAGGCTATCTGGCTATTCTCCAGTCATCATGTTGTAACCTTGCCCTTGTTAAGAAAATAATTCAAGGAAACACAAACAAAACTTTTAACTAAATGATTAGAGTACTTACCTGAAGGCAAAGAAACCTAGGTTTCTATTTCTGTTCCCGTATTTCAAAGACTATTTAAGGTAAAAATGGAAATAGCCTTGAGATGAGAATGTTCCTCCAAAAATAGGTGCTTCATTCTTTCCTACAAAGCAGAAAAAAAGATCTGGATCCTACTTTCCTGATAACTGGCTTCTGATTTGCCTGCAGATTACAACATGAGTGGTCAAGTGCATCACCATTTGTGGTAGGTGTATCTTAAAACACCACAATTTTGTGTTGTGGTGGATGGTTGGTGTTGCAGAGCAGAACACAGAGCCCCAGGGAGGACCTCATGGGATTTAACAGGAGTTCACAGCGGGACACTCCTGAGAGGTGCTGTGGTGCTTACACTCAGAAAACTTCAGGCATGCCTATAGTGAGAAGTGCTCACCTCTTGTAAACTCAAATCTACAGTCTCTCTTGGGCTTAAGTGCTTCCAAGTTTGTGCAGCAGCTGTTGCTTTGTTTTTCAGATTATAGTTTTCTACCTAAACATCTCAATTTTCTCCAAATCCTGCTTTAGATGTTTAAATCCATTATTGGCTCTATCCCTTCATCTTTGTTCTGCTTACTTGCCCTATGTAAATGGGAATATTCCTACTCCTTTAACCTCCCTTTACCTTCTGCGTTGCCTGATAACAGTATATAGGGCAAGGGCTGTCTATTTGTTCACAGTAATTCTCACAAGTCTGTTTCTTTTGGGGATTGTTCAGACCTTTACTGGGATACAAATTTGTACTAGAAGAGTTAGATGCCAAATAATATAGGGAACATAGCTACTCCTTACTAGGAGCAAAATTCTGTGGCATGTGAGATGGTAATTTAGGACATGAAAGACAGTAGTGCTACAATGTTAGTGCTGGTCTGGGGAGACAGTGTAACACAGTAGATGAAACGAGTGATGTTAATACATCTCTGCAGGGCACATGTAACTGAAATGCAGCAAACGGGATATGGAGGTACTGTCAAACAGAAATGAATTTAAATAATATAACTGCATGCTCATTTCACTCCACTTACCAGTTCCCTAGACCATCACTGAAGTTTCATATACAGTGCTGTAAGAATTATACTATTTTGGATGTCATCAAGTTTGGCGGGGGGGGGGGGGGTGGGGGGTGGGTGATATCCACAATATGGATGAAGTTCAGGGTGTAAAAGCAGGGCCCAAGGAGTCCCATGTTGTGTTTGCAGTGTGAGAGAATTTCTAGGGATAAAAGGCCTTTGGAGACTCTGGTCCCTGGGTTAAGCTTGTACAGATTGTTGTTCTGTGACCATTTTGTAGGGAGATATTCACCTGAGGCTAAGATGGTAAACCCCTGTCCAGGATATGATGAAATTCACAATCATAGAGCCCTGATGTGGCCAGTGACTCTTTTAGCTCAGTTTAAAAAAGCTGCTTATGAGTTTTGCTGCATTCAAAACTTTACCCGATATTAAGAAAACAACCCAAATAAAAAATTAACCTGTGAAAGAAAGTATTTTTCAGTTAAATCAAATGTTTTTGACCTGAAGAGTGTTTTTTTTAAACATACATTTTTTACTTGAAAAAAAGAGATAGATAATTAAATATAAAGCATAAGTAGGTGGCAAGTGAAATGTTCTTTTGAAAGATGAGGGGCTTTTTATCCCTTAATTAGAAAGACTAAATGCTAATGTCAAAGCAAAATATTTAGAATCTTCAAAAATACTGAGTATTTTTGGACTGAAAGCTTTTGCTGAATTTAACTTGGACTTGAAAAATATTTTTGATGGCTGAGTAATATATTTCTTGGTACACAGAGTATTTGCCAAAAGAAAAAAAATATAGCTGTTCTAATAAACCGTCCTGACAGTAGCATGTGAGCTGGGTTTATGACTACAGTCATGCGTGATATAGACATATGAAATGTTTTTCCAAGACCAGAAACAAATAATTCCTTGCAACCCCAGAGACACCTGTACAAGAGAACTTGGATTTGATAACCTCACCTCACCAAATATGATTAAGTCTTATTATGTGGGTAGTTGAGGGTTACAGAAATAAATTAAGCTAATAAATAGGAAAGAGTCTGTGAAGAACAGACTGTAGTAAATTAAACTGAAAATGGTGTAAGTCACATATGTTCATTTCAGCTGTAACTGGGCTCATGATTCTTAGTGAATCATTTATTTGACACATAGTTTCTTCTTATTTTCCGTTTTGCTTTTTTCCTTCTGTTCAGAAATAACTTATGAAAAAAGAACTATTTCATCAATTATATTGATTGAGCAAAAATATTTTGTTGAATAATTTCTACGAACAGAAATTATTTCTTGTTTTCATATTAAATCTTTTGATTATTACTTTTGCTCATGAGCAGAAGTTTGTAAAAAATACTTATGGTATGAAATTGTTTGAGGCACACAATTCAAACTCCTCTGTTAAGTCCTCTGTGTAAATGAAAAAGTGTGAATTTCCATGGTTCTGGGATAAATTACCACCAGTACAGTATAGCTGGAAGAAAGATAAGTCCAAACACATCCAAAGCAAAAATAAAACTCCATATTTTAAAAAATAAAATTATTAACCTTTAGGGAAAAAAATACAGAAAGTAATGCAAAGCTTGCAATATCTAATGTTCAAAACTTTGTGTATTTTATGGAGCAAATAAAGTCACTGGTTTCCATATAGTCAAAGGAAAAATAAAAAGAAACATTTTCATAAATTCATCATCTAATCTGCTGTCTTAGTCCGCAGTATCTCTGTTAGCACTGGTAGCTCATGTACATTGTTTTGCAGGTCTCTACAGTTCAAGAGTCCATAATATTCCAGAAAATCTATTTCAACACTTCACTATTCTTATCATTGTATTATTATTTTATAAAGTTCTAATCATAATTTTAAAGTTCTTTGCAGTTTTAAATCATCATTTATTGTGGTTCGATGTTTTTCTTTTTTTCTTAAATTTTATTTTAGGTTAAGGTAAATAATTTATTCATTTTTTCCTGTGTGCAGCATTTTTGTATTTGAAGAATTTCCCCTTTTAGTCTTCTCTTTTGTTTTTAGGTTAAATGATCATAATTCATTCAGGTTTGTTTGTTTGTTTGTTTGTTTGTTTTCTTTGCAGTTATGTTTTCTAGAATACCAGTTGTTCTTATTCCACTGAGCTCCCTTCAATTTTACATCTTTCACAAACTGTGGTGCCCAAAATTGGAAAAAGAAACCCAGCTGTGGCTTTAACAGAGCAAAATAGAAGAGAAGAATTGTTTACAGGTTATTTGTCTGTTTATACTTTTCAGTATGGTCTAAGCCTTTTTGCAACAGAGTGGCATTGTTGACTCATCCAATTATAACTTTTTATGTGAAACCATTATGCTGACAGATGATTTCCCATGTCCCTGTTTCCGACCTTAACATTTTGGAATCTATGAGTTTTGTAAATTGCTACAATTTACTGATTGCCTTGGTTGTTATATTCACTTTTTTTTTTTTTTTTTCCCTCTTAGAAGATCTCTGTATTAATAAATATCTTGTTGACAAGCAGTCCATCTGTATAAACTGAAAGACCCAAAGACCCTGAAGGGAAGTCTAACTGCCCAGAGAGAGTTTGAGTAAGACGTAAGTAGTAGATGATCCTCTACAGAGGAGAAATTTACTTGCCATAGGTGATGTCCAGTAGTTAGAATTCATTGAATCTTCCTTCAAGTAAAATTTGTTTATGCAAATGGAGTGAAAAAGGAGTTGTGAACATAATTAGTGTAAAAGCTTTTAATAATGGAGGATGTTTTCATGGAAATTATTAGTAAAGATGTCCCAGCTGTATTTTTATTTCTAAGCAATTCAATTTTCCTGAAGTACACTATGTGGAAGTACTAAGGTTTAGCAGCAGGAGGTATTTTTCTGTCCTAGTTTCATGGAAGTAGTAGTTGGAAGGGATATCTAGCAGTACATCTAATGCACCTCCTGCTCAAAGTGAGGCTAATTTCAATCCTGGACATACATCAGCTGTGGCTTTTTCTAACCATGTCTTAGCAAGGATAGAGATTTCACCACTTTGCAGACTGCTTCAGTGCTGTGCTTTCTATATAATGAGAAAGTTTTTCATAATGTCCAATTTGAATTTCTCAAGCTCTAACTTGTCATAGCTACTTCTTGCTAAATCATCTGCTGCTACAAAGAAGCTTCTTCTTGGCCAGACTGAACACTTCCTTCCATTTATTGCAAGGCAAATGTTCTAGGCTCCTGAACAGCTTTACTTTCCAATGGACCGTTACCAATTTCTTGACACCAATTTTGAGCTGTGGAGCCCAAAACTGGACATGGTACTCCAGTTGCAGCCTTGTCAATGTTGTGTAGATTGACACACTAAGTGCTGGCCTCACTTCTACTAGTGTAGGCCAATATGCACTTTATCTTATTCATGTTGGCAGTGCACTTCTGCTCATATATAGCTTGATGTCCTCTGTAACCCTCAGGTCCTTTTATGGAGGTGCCACTCAGGCAGTATTGCTGCATGAGGCTATTCTACCCCCCGCCCCCCAGAATTTAGCACTTCTCCCTCTTCAGATTCAAAAATATTCTGTTGGCCCACTTTTCAATTTTCTCAAGGCCCCTAGAGCTGAATCTGTATCATCTGGTGTGTCGAACACTTCAGAAAATTTCCTGAGGGACCATTCTGCCTCATAATCCAGGAGAAGATACTGAACTGCACTGTCACTGCTTTCAAACCCTAGAATACTTGTTTCATTACCAACCTTTAGACCTCAAGCCATTAGATACTGCCAGGGAGGCCAGTGGTGCAGCCAGTTTTCAATTCAGTTAAGAGAATATTTATCCCATCACACTTTCTCAGCCTCCAAAAAAGAATGTGGTGGAAGGCACCGCCTTAGTGGAGTGAGAGTCACAGGAACTCTTATCCCTTATCTTCCCAGTCAATCATTTTGTCATAGAAAGCAATCAGGTTGGCCAGGTATGATTTGCCTTTATAAATCTGTTCTTGATTGCCTTGTCATTTGCATGATCATGTTAGGATGGATGTTAGGAGGATATACATCCTCCTTTCCACCAGAGACTGCATTTAGTGTGTCCACCTGATAGTTCCCTAAGTTGTCCTTGTCTTTCTTAAATATGGGTCTGATCTGTTATTGCCATGATTTTTAATAGTTATTAAACAGCTTTATAATTACATTGGCCAACTCTTCTACAGATTTGAGTAACTTTTCAGGCTATATAGATTGAATAATCCAGTTTTTCCAAGTAGTCACTTGCCTGTTGTTACCCAGTCATTCTTTCCAAAACGTGGTGGTATGAGTGAAGGGCTATGAGTAGGCTTGCCTGCTGAAGGTGAGGCAAAAACAAAGTAAGTGTTTCAGTTTTCTTTGTCTTTTATTGCCAGGTTATCATCCCCATCCATCAGTATTCATTCATTTGGTTGCTGGCTTATTTTTTCTCCATTACTCTCTCACCAAAATAGATACCCAGGGCATCAGGCACATATAATGCTTCAGCACTAATTACCTTAGTAGTAATGTGGCATCTCCTTAGTAGCAGCGGTCTCTCTATCCCTTAAAAATGACCTTGCTATTGTATTGCTCTATGAGATAGACTTAGATCAGTAAGATCTATGATACCCAGCATTCCAGAAATAAAGAAGGGGGTTGGTATTTCAGATTAGGTGGCTAAGTTTAATGGTTACTTTTGACACTGATCACTCTGAGCCTCTTTTTGCCAGCGGGATATTCATTAACCACACAGGAGATTCTGGTTCCTTGCCTTCTAGTTCAGTGTCTAGTTAACATCATCCTGGTCCAGCCTTTCCTGCTGAGCCACAAGCAAGCTATAGGAAGTGTTGTGGAGACCTGTGACATGCAGGAACCACGAGGGACAAAGTGTCCTCTTTCACCTAGTTGGGGTGACACATATATGGTCAAGCGACGTGCAGCATCCTAAGTCGGTCAGACCTAAAACATGTGCGATCCTGTGCACAGCACCAAGAACTGTGTTAGGTCAAAACAAGTTCTAGCAAATTTTTTTCCAGATTATGCAGGCATGAGTTCATATTTTTCTTTTCAAGTTTTTAGAACTGGTCAAATTTCTGTATATTTTTAAAAGATGGTATAAAGCACCCTGACTACAACTGTGATGTCAGGGCTTCAAAGCATGCTTCAGCTTTATAAAATAAGGTAGCTAACACTTTTCTATGTTAATTCCGTTCCCTTAAATGGTTCAGTTGTTTGTTTGAATATTGTCCACCAAAGAAATGGCCTCAGGCAGGTAGCTGTCATAGAAAATTTCAGCCCAAATCACTAATATTTTGCAAAATTATAAGCTATGGAAACAGGGATTTGTAATATGAAGTGTCAGAGACCCTCAGTAGTATATTATGCTACTACCTTCCTACATCGGTAAGTTACTGGTATGTGATTGGGTATTTAATAAACTTCTTGAACTATATATACATATATATACTTTTTTTTTCTTTTCTTTTTTTTTTTTTTTTTTTTTTGTAAAAGAGTGCACGAATTTGGTTCAAAAGTGCTTTGGATTTGTGTAGTCCTTTGTTACAACACCTAGGCACAAAAGATCTGTAAAAAAAGTGAAATGGCAGTCTCAATTCAGAGTGTCCATGCATTTGTGTTTTGATGTCTCGGCTTTCATGCTATTTTTATGTTGTTTCTTTCATCTTTAATTTTACTAAGAGATTCATATTAGATGCAATATTAATTCCCGTAACACTACTTTTCATTTTTCTGCACAGTTTGAGAGATTTCTGGCTTAAATAGGAATAATAATGTGTGAAATTGTTTTCTACATTTAAATGTGAATAAACAAAAAAACCACGTGGATTTTCTAAAATCTCCATGCATTGCAATTTTCTTCCAAAGATTTAACTGATGCATTAGGAATGAGAGGCATGAGCAATCGCCAGAAGCTTTTAACCAATGATTGTTGTCGTGTGCTTTATAACCTGAGAATTCTCAGCATGCAGCACATTATAACACATACTGCATTAGAAAATAAACAGAAAAGTGAAGTATAGTAACTGGACTTTCTGTAGGGGTTTGACATATATTAAATGAAACACAATTCCAACATGTTGATGAACTGCAGAAGAGGCAATTAAATGTCTCACCAATTATGGTTAATGGGATCAATTAAAGAATGTGTTTTGAAATGCGACAGGTAGAGTTATGATGCCTGCCACCAGGAGAGGGATAGACAGAAGGATGGGTAATAAAGGATTGTGAACAGTTAGTGCAAAGACTGCTAGTTTGGAAGCTGGGTTTTTTTTGGTTGTTGGGTAAAGAGAAAGTTGATTACAAATGTTGTTCCACTTTGAGTTAAAATATATATCACTTTTTTTTTATTTTTTATTTTTTTTTTTTTTTTTATTCTGAAGACAGTATTACAGCTGCACAGACTGGTCAAAGAAACATAAGCAGCATGTAGTAGTGAAAGCCTGGCCATAGTATTTCTACATGACTACAATAAAAAAGGAACTCTTAGGGGTTCTACAGTGTTGATCACAGTTAGCAAAAACATCTGATAGACATTGAGCTTCCATTCAAGCTGGGGATTAACAACAATAATCCACTTAAACAGAAAATTAATACTAAAGGAGTATTTTGGGCTCCAACCATCAGCTGGCAAAAGGCAGTGTGTTTCTATGTAAGATGATGCAGTGCCTTTGTAGCTGACTTTTTTTCTTCTATTAGAAACAATGATCATTGTAAGGGTTAATGTTTCCTAAAATCTGTAAGTAATTTGAAATCTAAGATTCATTTGCAGTAATGCTGCAGGACTTCACCTGGTGGCCTTCCACAGAGACAGAGATGTGATGTTGCTGTAGCTGTAAAAGCAATACAGTTACTCCTGTGTGAGTCAGCCCTGAAGATGGAAGTACTGGGAGGTGTGGTAGTGCCCCTGTGAACAACTCCTTTCCACATAATCTGATTAGGATGTGGAAGAAGAATTACCACATGCTCACAACACTCTGCCCACGCCACCACCAACAGCCCCTCTAAGGTGCTGTGTCCATTTTTCTTGTTACCCACATTCAATTCAGATCTCTCTCCTATTTATATTCATAGCTAGAAATGAAAAAGATCTATGTTAGCAACGTGGTCCCTCTTTTCTCAGCATGTCTCATGTTCTAAGGCCTGTGAAGTCAGTTGGGGTGGACCCATGTGCCCAGATTGCCCTTCAGAGAAGACCAGTCACTGGTGCTTCAGAGCATGGCACAGAGCTCGTTAGTTCCTTGTTTCAAAAGTATCATGGAAACAAACTTAAATTATATTCTTAATGAACATGTGTGTTCATCTAAAGTTACAAGAATTGCTGGATTTTCTTCATCAATGCTAAGACATACAGAAATTAAAGTGTGCAGTATGTTTCATTTGCTGTATACATGTAATCTATCACCACAGATATTTGACTGCTTTTTTTTCCAGAAAATAGTGCCAGGATGTATTGGAACACCCATGAAAGTAGTAATTCTTTCACAGTTTGATTAGAAATTGGATAATAGTAGTCTAAATTGAGAAGAGAGAATAAATGGTAATTATTTTAAAGTATCATAGTTTAAGCAGCAGAGCTTCAAACAACACAGAGGTAAACATTGGAGTGTGTAAACTAGATTCTTACTTCAGTCACCAGTTATTATCATTTTATCTTAAATGTAATGAAATCAGAAGAATCATTCCAATTTATAATACTCAGTTGTACTGGATCTGCCTAGGGTAGAGTTAATTTTTTTCAAAGGAGCCCATATGGTGCTATATTTTGAATTTGTGGCCAAAAAAATGCTGATAAAACACTAGTCTTCTAGCTTTTGCTAAACAGCCTTGCACAACATTAAAGCCTTATTTGGTTCTCATTCTGCCCCATCCCAGAGAACAAACTGGGAGGCGACACAACCAGGCAGATGATCCCAGCTAAACCAAAGAGATATTCCTTACCATATAGCATCATACTCAGCAATAAAAGGGAAAAGAGGGGACTTTAGGGAGGTTAGCCACCTTTCACTGCACAACTGGCTGAGCTTTAGTCTACCCATGGGAGATGGTCAGTGGTTGCCTTTGTAACACCTGGGGTTTTTTTTTGTGTGGGTTTTTTTTTGTTTTGTTTTTTGTTTAGTTTTGTTTTCTTCTCTCTTCTTCCACTTACCTTTTATTTATTAAACATTTTATTTTTATTTTTTTAATCTTGATTCCCAAGTTTTCTTGTTTTTATTCTTTCTTTCTTCATCCCCTATTCCACTGGGGCTGAGGGAAATGAGTGAACAGCTGTGTGGTATTTATCTGCCCACCAGGGTTAACCCTCAACGGGTAGTACAGAAAGACTGTGGTAGATCTGCCTTGTTATAAACTTGTTTAACAGAACAGTACTAAATGAATATAAGGTGCCCATTGCCTGCTTTGAAAAGATATAACTTACATTAAAAGGCAATGTAAATCAGTGCTGTTGATTTCAGTGAAGCTACTTGTGACTCAAGCCATTCTACCTACAATGAGACTATTGTCTATTAAGATTTAATTTAGACTTACTCTCATTGTAATCCTCAGTGAAAAATATTCCACAACAGAAAACAAAAGTAATTGGGTATAATTCATGATTCATGGAGCAACACCTGCTGTTCCAAGTCAGGACTGAAAAATACTAAATGTGTTAACATAATGTGAGACAAATCCTGAAATGATGTAAATGACTATAGCTCCATTGTTTTCAACACATGTGCATGAATTCAGACTTCTTTATGTGTATTTAGACTGGAATTCAGCAGAGTTATTATGAGAGCTTTAATAAGAAATACGTATTAGGCAGTTGGAATCAGTGCATTCTGCTTTTCTTGATTTTGTTGTTGTGGCTGATATTTCTCATACAATAAACAAGCACTCTTAGAACTATCCTCTTCTTAAAATTTTAATAGAATGTAATCCATAAATGCTTCTCTAAATACCTCTGTTTTACTAATCATAATGGAATATATTCACTGCAAGAGTCATAAAATAGATGAGGCAGTGAAAATGTTTAGGGAATGTTAGAACTAATAATGATAATGATGCTACTAGAACAGTTGGAGCACAGCACACAAAGACACAGTAAGATGTTATAGTAAACTCCATGCACTCTATGCAGAACCAGTGGTAATCCAGGGTTGTCTAACTGGTATTACAGGCTGCACTGGAGTTTGTATCTACCTGTGGGACTGGTTTGTGTTAGCATAGCTAAAAATAACATAAATGTTTGTTTGATGTTTAGAGTACTTCCTCTCCCTCGGCATTTGTTCTCTTTTCTGACTCTTTACAGTGCTTGGACTGAAGCTTTTAGTTTTATCATTATCTTCTTCTTTGGTCTTTAGCTTCAGATTGTGGAAGAAAGAAGGGTCATTTTTTCTATTCCATTTGGAGGTGCAGTACTCAGCGGACCAATGGTGTTATACCACATCAGGTCTGAGTATGTCACCCAGCAGTGCAGAGCTGTGCTGCTGACTCACCTGGCTGTTAGATGTTACGTGCTTTTACAGAAAGGAACACTTAATCCACTGACCTCTTTTGGCAGGCAACCCAAAAATATAAACAAATTTTCATTTCTGAGTTCACGAGAAGAGAAATATGAAGAAAAAATCCAAATGGAATAAATTCTTGCTATGAAAGAATGAAAACTGGCATTCAAGAGCATATATTTTTTAATTAATAGTGGGTCATTTTGGATGACTGACTGTGTACATGTTACATGCATGAGTATGTGTGTTCATTTGCATGTGTGTTAATAGCCCAGTGAAACTGCCACCAATTTAGGACACACTTTAACTTGGAATACTTCCAGAAGAAGAATTTACAAGCTGAGCTTTGCTGGAATTTATTGATAATAGCAACATTAATAAAATTATCTGCAAGACCATTTATGCTGCAATATGGAAGATGAACAACTTAAATAGAGTAAATTATAAATAGAAACTTCATTAAAAATATAGAACTTAAAAGGAGGTATTTGCTGTGAATTAGATGTGTCCCTAGATCAGGGTGATTATCTTCCAAAATCACCATAACTAGTCTGATCCAGATATCCATATTTACTTCAAGCTCAAGGACGTCTGTGTATCCATTTTGAAGGTCTGTTTTGCTATATAGAAATTAAGCTTAGATTTGATAATGCATAATTAACTAATGGTGACCTATACTTCAGAAGATTATCAATGGTGATATTGTTATATGTAACTGATAACCTGACAAACAATACAGTAAAAAGTTAATTAATGTCTCAGGAACAACACAGTGTGTTTCAAAGACCCAGTTTTCCTAACCCTGATTGATGATTCCCTTTGAGCTTAATAGCAGTTCAAAACTCAGATCAAAAATTGTATCCTTGCTAATGTCTTGAAGTTATTGAGTTATTGAGTTATTGTGTAGAGTATTGTAACTACTCTGAAGTAATGATTGGTTATGAGTTTGCTGCTCTTTTGTTTTGTTTTGTTTTTGATCTCGCTGGTATTTTCCATCCATGCCACATGACAAAATGCTTTGAAGAACTGCAGTAATCAATTCCAGTGTTTAATATAACAGTGATTCCAAGAAATTGAGAGGCACTGGCAAGGGAGACAATATACATCTTCAGAAGATAAATGGAAATAAATGAAAAGTCAGTGAAGATGAAGGATACAGGGAAATGCAAATCTAAGTAATGCAAAATAAAGCAAAACATGAAAATACACAGACAAAACCTAACTACAAAATACCCCTTTTTCCACACTATGGTGGCAGCATTTTGTGTTTCTTTGTCTTCCATTCTCAGAAGTGACTATATTTAAGGCAGATTTCTGTTCTAATTATTTAAAGTGTGTAAAACTACTGGATTTCATTTTTAGCTGAATGGATGTATCCATTCTTTTCCTGCCTAGGGCCTTCTTCTGTTCCTATTGCAATCATGGACACAATTCTCAAATAGCAAATCTTGATATGGGATTGGGACTTAGAAAAGGAATACTAAATAATGGTAAAATTAATATCATTCAAGAGTTAATATTTTCAGCACTTATTTATCTATAATGGGAAAAGGGAGAAAGGCTTCAGTGTAAGAAGAGAAACAAAATGAACCAAAGCAAAAATATTTTATCTTTTGTTTGTTCCAAAACATTTTCCCTTTCCCCCTTAGAAATACTCTAAAGACTGGAACTTACATTGGCTTTGACCGTGAATGAGTCTAATAACACATTTGGTTTTGGGGGTTAGAAAGCACTTAACCTCTTAGTCTGGGTTATTAAACTAGACAGGCTAGAGCCTGTGTTGGACTCAGAGGGTGAGAAGAAGAGTACAGGTGTGTATGCAGATGTATGTATATGTGTGTATATATATATATACATACATGTATATATATATATATATACACACACACATATATATAACCACCTCCTGGTCAAAGCAGGATGATTTTTACCCATCAGGTAAAAACCCCTTGACTGGGCTACCATCCATCCTAAATATGTCCAGGGTTGCCTAAGGGCCATGCTAGGAGGCAGAGACCAAAGCTCTACTAGCAAGAGTGCTGACAATATGGATTACGCAAATCTAGTCTCTGTCCTCTCTCTGCACTATCTGGTCATATAAACACAGTCCTTGAGGTCACCTTTCTGCTGCACAGGAAAATGGTGAGTCAGAGGGACCTTTCCAGTTGGTAACCGTCATGCTGGAAAACTACACTGTGGAGAAAAGGCAGTGACTGCATTGGAAAAAGGGGACTAAACAGCAAGGGAAGATCTGAGAGATCCCCCTTAGTCAGTTTTGTGTCTTGTAGCTTATTAGGGGCAGTGAAGCATATCTTAGAGTAATTTACAGGCATGCCTTGAAGATGTTCTGGAAGGCCATTATCCAGCAGGCTATCACATGTGCCAGCTAGACTTTCACCACATGGCAGAAAACGGCAGCTACGGGTACAACCTCTGCTTTGCAGCACCAGTACCACAGCTTGAGCAGGTTGTTGAGGCTACATATGCCTTTATGGTGGCACAAGGAGGAGGATGAAGGGAGGAAGAAGGGAGAAGTGGTATTCAGATGCTTTGAGAGACACAGATGTAATTCCATCAGGAAAAAATATTTCGCTTTGCTGTACACAATGATGTTGTGCATTCTGCTTATATCTATGGCTAGATTTTATTTTTTTTGCTTAGTACTTGATCTGAAAAATTGTTCAGAGAAACAGTGTAGTGTTAACCTGTCATTTAAGGGTTATTAAGATGATTTCTGCTATTCATTAATCGTGTCAGACTCAATATGTTTTTAAAATGAAAAATAAAGCTTTCAGAATAACAAGCTTTTTAGCAAAACTCTTTCATTAAAGAGTAACTTTTCATTCTGAAGCTTTAAATTTCTCAAGTAAAATGATTTACTGTAATTTAACTAAATTTATAAATATTTTGTCTTAAAATTACAATTTCTGACACATTTTGTAAGAACGAAAAACATGTATTGGGACTTGAGGAAGATTATGACATGCCAGTGAAGCCTAACAGAGTTACATGGCCTGTAGGCACTCAAAGTAATAGATATAATGTAAAAGCTATTACCCAAGTTAATTTGATTCTGCTACATTAAAAATAGACTGTTGTACAGATTTCAAATATTGTTCCACTTCCTACCCTGTGCAGTATCAGACTACTGAACCCTTCTACATGCAGATGCAGAAGAGTGGCTGCTTGCAGTTTTACTTCTGCTGTGCCTTGAAGTAAGGAATGAGTTTGAACTCAGGCTTACAAGGGCTAAAATTTGTTCTTTCAGGCAACTTATGTAAGTGATGTATTATTCCTGGCAGGCAATCCAAACAGGTCAACACAGCCAGATTGTTCTGTAACTAATTTTGTATTTTATTTTTTATGCAACTTTCATATGATGACATCCACACACGACATGGTTCAGATCTGTAGCTTGTAACTAGTATTTGTGTAACAACCAGTAACTATTATTTGAATAATATGTAATGAATAAAGCAGTATTAGCTATTTTTATAAACAATAAAAAGGAGTTTTCTGGTAGATCAAGAGAAATTTTATTTAAAATATATTACTCATTATAACAGAAGGAAATTTGTAAGATGATCTCTCCCCACCTCCAGTATCCAGCTTGAAAAACAGTTTCTGTCCTAGAAAAAGTATGATGTATGATTTTACTCGATATGTGGAAAGCTTAAATTTGTTTCTTTTCCTTAGACATGTGATAGAAGAGGTTGAACATTCTGAAAAGTCCAAGGGGAAAGTTAATACCTTTTTCTTAACTTGTACTCCATTCTATATTCTGAAAGGGTCTTGGGTCCATTTACATTAATTTAGTTACTGTAAATTTTTCCTTTTTTTCTGTCTTTGATACATCATGTGTAAGTTGAACACATGCATGCAAAAGTTGACAGTAATCGTTTATTAATTCTTTCATGCAAGAAGAATGTTCATGGCAATTAAAGATAATTCGGCACTCAAATATGAACAAAGGAAATGTTAATGTCTGTCAAAAAATCATCTCAAAGATATAAAAAGGAAAGAAATATAATAATGAAGTAATTTCCAGCTACTTTTAAAATACATCTACAAAATTTGTAATAGTAGTGCCAGACAGTGCATGTAAACATTTCCTTTTTAAACCTCTCTTTCATGGTTTTTAATTGGTTGTGAAAATTCACTGGAGCTGGATATTTGGTTTTGAAGAGCTTAATTGGGAAAAGCTATTGCTTGTTGCTGGTTAAATTTTCACAAAAAACACCCACACTACTGAGATCAACACTTCTTTTTACAGTCACAAAGAACTGAACAATATTAAATTTTTGAATTTTGTATGACTCTCACATACATGGAATGCAGGGTTTTTTTCCTATTTTCTTTCAGTTATAATGCAACTATTGATGCATTTTAAAGGTCATTATTTTTCACTTTTAGTATGTGTGCCAATCAAATCAGAGGGTTGCACAGATCAAAAATGAGTATAATAGGCATGTCTTGCACTGTGAACAGCAAGTAGTCATGAAAACGTAATCTCTACCTGAAGTAACACAAGGTGGCTAAAATGAGTGTAATGATTCTTCTTCTTCACTGTTTTTGCAGAATAAGGCATGGAGTTCTGAAACATTTTATGTTTTAACATACCATAAAAAAAATGAAGTGAACAACCTCCAAGTAATGCACAGGGACTATATAACAAAGAAAATGGACAGCAGGGTCAGGAAACTGAACCTCATTCACTGGAGATGGATCTCATTATCACCTAATGTGAGATGTGTACAGAAACCCCTACATTTCAGGAAGAAGCCTTAGCCTTGTGGTGTAGTTGATGGGGAAAAACAGACACTGAAATACAGTTTCTCATGTCTGTTTTGTAAATCTACAATAGGAAATAATGAATGGCACCTAAAAATACCTATTTCTTTTCACTATCCAGGGAGTCTGGAGCACTGATTCAGATGTCAATCCCTAATCTGTAAGTGTGTGCAGTTACTCAGGTGTATTTGACTTAGATTCACTTCTAGGTGGGGTTTTAATCGCCTGGATGACTTTCTGCGGTTGTCTTAAGCTATAAGGATGTGAACCAGAGAATGTGAAGGCAGCTTCCAAACTTTAAGGAGGTTCATTCAAGGTTAGAAGCTAAGTCAAGTCAGGAACTGTGGATGGTCATTGTGTATTATATTAGCTAATTTCCTGCCCTCAACTCAAGTAATTTGCTGAGAAGTATAAAAAGTGTGTATTTTCTTATTAATATACATGTTGTTTGAAAATTTCCCTAATCCTGAGCCTACTGTCCACAGTCTTGCAGATGGAAGTTGAGCTGGCCACCAAAATTCAGGTCCAATGATGGATCCTTCTCATCATCAGTGTGAAGAAAATGCCCAGGATGTTCCTAACCCTGTAGTTCTGAGTGCAGAGGGCCTGAGGCAATATGTAAAAAGGTGATAGAGCCACTCCTCAGTTGATCTGTATGAGCTTGCCACTGGTTTAGTCATTCCAGCCTGGGGAGTTCAAGATACCTGCACAGTTCACCTTTTCTGAAATGCATTAAGCTCCTTGTGGGTCAGTCACATTTGGACACAGTGATTTATAGTATGTATGTGTTCCTCAGTGTTGTTTACTCCTCTAAGGGAAGAATTATATACAAGCAAGCTTCTAAGTACTTTTGTTTGTATTTTTTTCACATGAAGTTTTTTCTCCATCTCCCTCTCTCCACCAAAGAAACTGAGTTTCAGAGATTTTCTTTCATGAATTCAAATCATTACACTTTCTAAATTTGTTCTCATGCGATGATTAGCAGAAGCTAATTTGCTCATTGGGTTTTCATTACTTGCTTGGGCATGCCTTGTGCTCTTGTGTTTTGCCAGGCAGAGTTATGCAACACTGCAAACGCAGATTAGTGATGGACAAGGGCATGGTTACTCTATGTTAAGCAACAGCTAACTGTATGTTATTTGTCAAAATTCCTGTTAAGAAATGTAGCTCAGCTTTCATTTTGAAAAGATATAGACACATTTGGTAGTGACAGCATAAGTTACCATCAATCAACCATTTTAAGTGAAAAAAATGTATTATTCAAAACCCCACTTTAATCAATAGCTTTGTTTTTTATTGTTTTTGTTGAAACTGGATACAAAGTTCCCTACAAACTTGTTTTTACTGTAGTTTTAGTCATTTTAAGTAACATAATAAATCCAATAATGGAAACTGCTCCAGATTTTCCCTGCAACTGAGTGACCCAAGACATTCTTACTATCTCCAAAATGATTGTCTTCTCATTTATCTTAATTTTAAATCTTATTTTAAAAACACACAAGGGATTTACAAAAAAACACCACAATTCCCAAAACCCCTACACTAGGATTTTATCCTGCCAAATGAATCTCAAAGTAAGCTCACTTAAATCACAGATTTCTCCTGAGGTTGGTGAGAACTGGAGGCATTTTGAGTATTAGATACACAATAGTATTACTGAGAAAAGTAGTAGCTGCTACGATAACTACCTTTCTTGGATCAAGACCAAGAAATTAGCATGGAAAATTTACTTCACTCTGGCATGTTAACCAAAGACTTTAAATTGACTAACTTTTCACTTCTATGGGGTTTTTGTTGTTGTTGTTGTTGGCATTTGTTTTGACAGAGTATATTTTAGAATCGAGCCTTCTAAGATTTCTTATGGACCCTGCAATCTGGCAACTTCACTTGACTGTTGAATGAGGATGATAGATCAAAATTATATGACTGCAGCAATTACAGATGCCCAAACTACTGAATAAATACATTGACACAGATGATGATTCTATAGTGCAAGTCACAACAGGAATGTGCTTCTAACTCAGAGGAAAGACAATGTGCTCACTGCAAAGTCTGAAGTACTGTGGAGGTCATGCACCTTAGCAGATAAGCGTGACTCTCAGGCAAAGAGACGTGAATCCCTGAAAGATCCACTGGCTGTGGAAACCCCAGAAGGGATCTATCAGGTCCCCCCAAACTCCCTGGCTGGGTATTAGGAAAAGTAAATGATGATCATGTATCACATGTAATGAATGGGTATAAAGCATAAAAACTCTGAGTGATAAAGTTCAATGATACACAGACCTTCTAGCTGCATTCCCCATGTTTAGGGGGGAAGGAGGCCTTTTTGCTCCTCTGCAAAACTGGATCAGGTATGCAGTGCCTACATAGCAAGTGTGATGTGCAAAGAAGAGGGGTTTCAGAAAGATGATACCTAGAAGTGAACCTGCGTTCATGAAAGCGGCCACAGGTGAGTTCCCAAAAGTACTTTGTGTACCGATGGGCCATGGGAAAGCAGATGCTGGGAGCCCACTGCAGGGTTGCTGCTGAGAGGGAGGCTAGAGCAACCAGTTCAATAATTGTTTTCGCTTTTAGGGTTTTGGATATTTCCTATCACTCCTCCTTTGGAAAGGAACTGTAAGGGCATCTTTATACTGACAGAAGCAGTTTGGAGGAGAAGGGAAAAGAGGTGCCCTAACTCATATATGTGCTTCTCCTTAGCAACTCTAGTAGATGGCAGTTTCAAGGGCCCTATTTTTTTTCTGTTTTTCTTTTCTTGTGTTTTGCAACACAGACTCTATCTGTTCACCTTATGCCAACATCAATGACAATCTCATATTGCATTAGAATATGTTTTTACCGTCTGTTTTGGAGGAAAGCTCAATCTGACACGATGTGTTTAATCACATGTATCATAATTTACATACAGAAATGCAGCATTATTGCCATACGATCATGTCAATAAAGTTGTGTACTTTAATTAAGACTCCGCAATTTCCAGTGTACCACAGAGAACAAAATCAGAAATGTAATTTGTTCTTGAAAAGAGCTCAAGACATTACAGAGACTATATGTCTTTTTGTCCACATTTGTGCATGTCTTCTGTGCCTGCTAACACATTAATTCACACAGGTCAATAATGTGGATTGGAAGCTGAGCTGTAACATTCAGGAAAAACCTATACAAGCATAGAGACAAGGTTATAGTTTAGGAAGGATGCGTACAAAATGGACATGCTGTGCTCCCTGAGCACACTTGACACTCTGAAGTGCCCCTACAGTTTAGTCTGCACATCATGGAAGATCTCAGAAAAACTGTCTAACTCTTTCACTTCACTGCCTATCATGAGCCTTCAATCTGTAGCAGGTTTGTTGTTTTTTTTTTTTTTTTCTGCTATATAGACAAGATTTTGGTTTATAAATTTTACTGGTTAAAAAACCAACCAACCAATCAAACAAAACTTAAATGATATTACACTAGAATTATAAAGTAATTGCCTCAACTGGTCCATTCTGAAATAGTGACAGCATCAGAGTGGGCTAATGAATGACACATTTTTTGCCAAAATATTACAAAGTATAATGATAGAGAAATAATTTTCATAGCTTCCATGATCTATATTCATATCTGGAAAAAAAAAAAAAAAACACCAAAACCCACAATATACAATGTCTAAAGCGGTTAATAGTTCAGACAGAGCAAAAACATATTAACTATACACTTTAATCCACCAAAAGGCATAATTCATAGTTCTCTGAGAATTAAGAGTTCTCAGAGTCCTTTCCACTTGTCCTTTACTTTGGGCAGGTATTTCAGTTACAGCTGTATGTTGGGCAATTACTCCATCAAATTCAGGCTGCTGTCAGAGGAGTTGCTTAGTGGAAAAGCTGACAGAAGCCCAATTTCCACCATTGTGCAGGTGTGCCCCAGTGCAGCTTACTTAAACCACTGAAATTCAGATGGAGCGATGCATAGGTAAATGATTTTCAAATAGTTATGAAGAAAAGGAGAGATATACAGCACTGAAATATTTCTGCATCTGGGAATAATGTGCCATCTGATAGATTTTTTTTTTTTAAATATAAGCCCATATTTTCTGAGAGAACTAATGCATTTCCATGTTTGACATCACATGAAAATGTTCCTTTATGCTTCAAATTAAGACCAGGAAATTGTACATGTAAATGTTCCTAATAGCCACTGAAAACCTTTGGGCTGTTATTTTTTTTTTCATGAGGAAATATGGACAGTAGGAAGCTGAGCTCCTCATTAAATTCTGCTAGTAATTCATGATACATCATTAAAAATTTAAAATCCACCCTTTTTTGTCAAGTACATTTCCATGTATTAATTATCTAATCACAACAGACTCAATTGATTAATAGTCCTTGTAAAATGTGGTTCTAGCCTGTTGAAAAGGTCCATCTGGTTAGAAAATTTATTATGGGAATTGTGAGAAGGTCTATTTTTATTAAATGCTAGTACAGTATTTAAAACAGGTGGTATATAGAGTTGTGAAGAATGAAAAGAAAACCACGAAGAAAATTAGATCTTTCCACTTTATTTGCATGCACCACATCTCTGAGACTACACGTATGGTATATAATACAGAATAAATGATTTGAATGAAATAAGTCTGAATTCTCTGTCAGAATTATCACATTTTCAAAACTAACAGTGTCAGGTGTTCCTACATGGTTTTTGATTATCCTGGTAGTCTGATGGTATGCTCTGCAAAGTGTCCACAGATAGAAACATGGTCAATTTAATTAAAAGACTTGCTAATGGTGTTGTATGGTGGATTGTGAGAAATTCTGAGTTTAACTCTTGCTCATGGGACAACATATTCAGTAATAATTGAGTTAAATAACTGTTTCAGAAACTAAACAAACAAACATTTTTAATAATACTACTATTCTTGACCATAAGACTGATGGTTTTTTCCATGTTCTAATAGTTATCATGCATTTGATAATACATGATATCCATAAGATGTAAGCATATGTCTCCATAGTTAACAAGGTAGTTACATGCAGGTTATACATTCATAAACCTTTATGTATTTATTCACACAGACATAATCTATAATTTTTAATCTATAATTGACAGTGATATACGTGTATCATGTATTAAGCTATGTGCAATCGTGTATCAACATACGTAATTCATGTAGCATCATTACAATCTACTTTTCACGAGACAGTGGTGGAGCTTCAGGACTTCAAGCAGTATAAGGACTGCAAACTTCATGATTTTTGAAAGCTGATTTCAGGTTAAAAGTCTTTGTCTTTTAACCAATTTATAATGGACTCAAGCAACATTCATTAATATTTCCAAAACCATGGTTAATATTGAATTAAAAAAAACCCCAAACAAACACAAAATATAACTGCAGATATCACTTCAGTGCAAATGTTAGATAAATACTAACAACACAAATATACCATGACAGGCATTACCTTTTCTAAAAAAAACACCATGAAAAAAACCACACATGGGATTGATTTAAAAATTATGAAAGAAATAATACCTCCCCCCCTCACCTTGATTGGTAATCCCTGTTTTTTATTTCACTGTTTTTCAGTGTTTGCCAACTTGAGAGACAGAAACTTTAACAAGTAAAAGCTGATTTGATTCCAGTGGCTGTGGCTTGATTTAAGACACCATACACTGTGAGATTCACAGTAAAATCACTGGAGCTAACAATACTGTAGAGACATGTACAGACAATGCCCAACTGTATCAGAAGTGAAGGTTCATTAAGTTAACGGTTTAACTTCATTGCTTATTCTCAGAGAACACTTTGTTTTCCATTCATACGCAAAACACAATGAACAGAAATTGATGCATTATCCCTCCAATTTAGAGAACAGTTATAGTCCTAAATTCATAACACTTTGTCAGAGTTTAATTTTAAAATGCCTGTTTCTTTCATAAAGTAAGAATATGCTGATTTGAGATAACATCTCCTTCAAAAACATTAGAAAAATCTATCCTGATCAGCACAGAGAAGATATTTAGGTGAATTCTGACATGTCCAGATGAGACACTCTTGATGCTGAACACAGCTTTGTGGAAAAAAAGCCTATACAGTAGCCCAGAATATCAATTGTTCATCTCATTTATTTCTTCCTATTGAGTATATGTGGAGTGGCATCCTAATTGAGTGTTAATGAGGACTTAATTAGAATTAAGTGCTTCAATAGCAGTTGGTGATTATTAGCTTTCTTTAGGATGGGGCAATTTAATTCTGAAGCGGTTCCCTCACATTTTCAAACTAGGGATAAAACAAATAGAAAGGCCATTAGTTTTCCCTTCTCCCCTCAAGCCTTGAATTTGCATTCCTTCATACAGTGACATTTTTAGTGTGATTTTTAATGACAGAACTAGAAACCTGCCTATCCAAAGGAAAAGAACTGTCCAGGTTTTCAGTAAGATTTTTTTTTAATGTAACTTCCATCACTATGTTTCATCTCTGCTATGAAGAAGCCATTTCTAACAGAGGTGCTGTTCAGTGTCCATGCTCACGCAATTCTCAACCTGTCTGTTTAGCTGACAAGCCTTGCATCTGGAATACAGCTATATAGGACACTCAGCACCTGACAGAAGATAGAGTTTGAGAACAAACTGATTTCCTGTAGGTCAGAAGACACCTACCAGATGATAATGACTTATGGTCACTGTAGAACTAAGTTAGATATGACCCAGAGATCAGTTGAGATATTTTTTTATTCCTTCAGCCCATCAAAGATTTCCATCTGTAGCATCTCTATGTATTTTTGACCTCAGTGAGACTAACTATTTAAATTTATTCTATAATAACCTGATATGAGAAAATAAGGAGGAAAATCTTCTTAAAGAAGTAATTTCTTCATGTTCTGGCAAATACAAAAGAAAAATAACAATGTATAACTCAAAAATAGCAGAAATTACAACATAAGAAAACTTCCATATTCTCATATTATCCTTTTTTTTTTTTTTTTAATGGCTAACATTTCTCTTGGGAATTTTGTAGCTGGATACAAAGTCTTACATTTTTCTTTATTCAAAGTATTTTATTAGTATTACTTTTAGGGAAGGGAGAACACAATCACTCTCTGACATGAAGACAAGATGAGGTAAAAATAAGAAACTGCAGTTCTCTATTACTTTTTTAGTTCCTAAGTTTCCCTAGTGACGATGCTGCCTGGGCTTTCCATGGCAAGGCAGACCTATATAAGTGTGACTCAGGGTTTAAAACCTTCACGCTGCTTTTGGGGGCTACTGATGGGGAGACCACGGCCCTGTTCAGAACTGCCTCTGAATCTTCATATGTACATGGTGAAATAAAAAGCAGCCTTTTCAATTCACCCAAGTTGAAAACTTGACCCTGAGAGGTAATTTGAATTTCGCTAATTTCATACCACTATGAAGTGAAAAAAAAATCTATAACAATATTTTAAATAGTAAAATAGAGCATGTGTGTATCAGTTTGTTTGCTTGACCTTACTGCCAGGCAAAATAAGCTGAATATGTAATGCACATACAATGAAATGAAGTTAGGCCAACATAGGTTCATGAAAGAAGAGATGACAAGCATGATTAATAAAAGCAGCAGGATTTAACTAGTTTACTTAACGTTTTGTGAGGTATTCACCTTCGTCAGGTACTACACTCTGGCACAAAATTAACATAGTCTTCCTAACATTAATATCTGGCTAAGTAACAACTCCAGCTTTCAGCTGGACTAGATGGTGTCTAGAGTGCTCTTCCAGCCTCAGCCATTCTTTGTGATTCTGAGATTCTGTAGTAAAAAGCAAAACTTAATATTTATCTTGGACACAGGAATAAGTAGCTAGCATGGGGCTGAGTATTGATCTAAGACAGAGAAATCAATCCAGCAAGGTTCTTCGAAAAGTATCTATCTTCTCTTTTTTTAACATAGGCATTGCTACCTGTACAGGTGTAACATTATTGAAGCTTAACATAGAAAACCCAGTGATGTCATGTTATTTCTTGTATGCACATGGAGTTCAAGATTATTGCAAACAGTATCACTTATCCTCTTTTTTTCTGATTAGTATGTATCAGCAGGAGTAGCAGACCAAAGTGTCCTGCTAATGTCTGTAAATCTACATGGTAATTACCACTCATTTTACCAGCTTTTAAGAAACGGCAAGTTACTTGAAATTTAAAAGATCTCATTATGAAATAAGAAATGTATGCAGCAGCAAATTAAGACAGCAATGCTGTATTGACTCAGGTTTAAAAAAAAAAAAGAATGAACTATATTGCAGACTAATAGCTATATACAGTTTCTAACATACAGCTTGAATTTAGTCAGAGGAAGAAAACTCTTGTATATAGCATTTTTTTGAGTTCTACAGTAAATTTTATTCATCTTAGTGAACCAGAATGTCTACGAGTCATTGGAAAAAATGCTGGTTTAGAGTCTATAACTTTGTAACAGTTTCATGCACGCTAAAAGTACACATTTATTTGTGCATATATATGAATATGTACATATACATACATGTGAACTTTTTACTCATAGATAATCTAAATAGATAACTAAAAAACATTTAGTCTTAAGTAATCAACTTGATGAAACAGAAAAGATCCCTGAATACGTATAGAAGATCCTTCAATTCAGAATATCTCAGCTGGAGGAATACAATCTTTACAAGGTTAACTTCTCTAATCAGAGTAACAGTGAAATTACTGTTGAGTTAAGAGAACTTTTGAAAATTCTTAACCTAAGCCAGAATTGAACTCAGGGAACACCCAGGCAGTTAAATAATGGAGGAAAAAAAAAATAGACGGCAATCTGGAAAGATGACTCTCGATCATACAATTGTCTGAACAAGACTCCATGAACCTGATCTCAGAGATACAGCATTAGATATTTTAAATTATGAACAACATCAGTCTGAGGCCAACAAGCAATCTTTTAAGCAGCCAAAATAACTAACAAATTATGAGCCTTTTATGGACATGCAGTCAAAAAAATACTCATCTAAAGCCAGGGAAAATGAAGGAAGTCTTGCTGGAAGCCTGTTTTGTAAGAAATAATAATATCATGTCATGATTATGTGGGGTTATAGTTCTGTGACAAAGACATCAGTAGGAAAGTAAGGGCAAGACCTGTATTTGTATTAAATAACCACACTTGATACAGGGTTGGATCAATATCACATGGTGATTAAAGTCATGAAGGAAGAAAGATCATTCTTGTTTGAAGACCTACATAAGTAAGGGTCTGCTTTTCAAGAACTGAAATGTAAAGCACTATTATGAAACATTTGTTCCATGTTGAGACAGGCCTTGGAGATCCCAGGCACTGAGTAATACAGATGTATTATTGTAGGACAAAATATTACCTTGATGTACTGAAAATAAAAATTACTTACATGAGAACCTAATAGCAGTGGGGTCGGACTCAGTATCTACCAATATCCTGTCTTTAAAGGCAGTAAGAAGCAGTTGCTTAGTAAAAGATTATAACAACAGTGTTAACACACAGTAGTGCTTGCTTGTAATACCCTCTCAGAATTTCAATCTCTCTATTTCAATCGTTTTCTGACCTCTAGACTGTACTTTTACAGTTATAGCAATGTGAAATATTCAGAAACACAAATAATGCTGATGTATGCAGATATAAATTTTCTCCTTTTTGCACAAATTTTATGTTGCTTCAATGAATATAAGGAGTGTTCTGTTGTGCAAAATGTATATCATATAGTGGATCATCAGGTCAATTCACTTCAATATATTAGCTTGTTCCTGCCTTTCCCCCACCCCCTGCCTTTGTATTCATCAGAACAACTTTGACTTAAGAATGTTATAATGTTCTCAATTTGCAAGAAGCTTTCTGTTGAGAGGATTTTACAGCTGGTTAAAGTCCAGCAAATGAGATGTATTACCTCAACTTAACTTTTCTTATTTTCAATAGCTGGTTTTGTTAATTTTATTTTTTGCATTCATTTTATATTTATATTTTTCCCATGGGAGACAAAAAGGACAACTTTTAAAGTTATCAGTTTTGATTCTCTGGAAAATAAGAACAGATATGTTAATTTTTTAAATTAGAGGTTTGTCTAAAATGAACTTTCCAGTTTATAAAAAATGAATAATGCAGTCATGAAACATCTCCATGCTAAATATTCATAGCTACAAGGGTCAGCCTTGGCTATGCATGTGGGTTTATATGTGGGAATGCCTACAAAAACAGTGCTTTATAAAGCTATAAAACTGGAGCAAGTATAAAATCCCTCAATACTAATAGCTATACAATCAGAAAAAAAGAATTTTCATTAAAATCCATTCTTTAATATTATGACCCTCATATCAACAAAACTAAGCATTTCACATTTAAGATTATACAGTCTAATATATTAAAATCAGTACATAATGTTCCTGACAAATTACTATTCAAAATAAACTATATATGCCTTTTTTTCAAGTGGTTTCTGTTAGTTTATCAGTAGACCTTTCATTGACTTCATGGCTCAATGGCTGACACAGTTCAATCTGTGTAAATAGGCGTCCTACAGCAAGATTTTTGAACAACACTTGGAGAACAATATCTGGAAAACCAACTAGTTACTGAATGGTTTTCGTTTATAGCGAAAGGTATTTGTCCTAATCCAGCCAGTACCTAAGGGGTGGCAAATGATGACATCAGTACCAAAGCAGATGCCAGGGTCTCCTAGCAGACCTCAGAAGAAGAAAATTCAGGATGTTGAAGGGCTCTCTACCTCTATGAGGCTTCATTGGCAATGCTTCGATGTTGAGATGGACTTAGTAATATCTACAGCTAAATGAAACAAAAATACAAACAGAAAAATTATACTTGCTAACCTAGCCACGTGAGAGAGCTTCTGATCTCATTCTTTAGCAGACCCAGCACAAGAACTAGTGCTTTAAAATGCAGTTCTCTCTCCCATTTCAGAGAGGGATGTTTTTCTGAGTGCACTCTGATACTAGAAGAGGTTTTGGCCTATGTAGTTGACCAAACACACACTAAGAACTTGATATATGTCACATTTAATTTCTAAGCTTCTAATGCTGAATTGGGCACAGAGAGTGGATGGTCTGTAAGAAAGGTAACCCTTTCTGTAAGAAAGGTAGAGTAATGGGGCAGTCAGGGGTGGAGCAAAAAAAAAAATAGAGAAAATATTTTTGTAGAGATTTTCAAGTTTTGAAAAATTTCAGTTCATGCCTTGGATTCTTTTTGTATAAAAGCTGCACAGCTCAATAAACAACTGTCTCCTCAAACTATCACATGCGAGAACATACCGCTTTTTTTAACTACAGCACAGATTGTGTGGAGGAAAACTTCTACAGATTAAAGAAATAAAGGAAAGGTGGAGCATAACATCATCCCCTGACTCTGTTGACACCTGTAATGACCATCCTGTTGGAATTCCATTACATGACTTCCAAAGAATTTCAGATGAGAAATGCATTTATTTTAATATACTTCTGTTCTGTGTTTTAACTTACAATAAAGTCTTATTTGTGTCAGCTGCAGATGACTTTTTTCATTAGTATTTGAATTACACAAAGGAGTTGAAATATCCCAAGGAATTCAGAATGAATGTTTACTTACACTGATTTGTATTACATAAATTATATGGCTGGTACGTAAAAAACATAAAAAAATCCTTCAGGAATAGGAAAGACCTCAATTCTAATTATTGATTATTTTTTTTTTTTTCTTCACTGTGATAAGAATTCTATTTATTTGAATGTAAACATATGCACAGAAACACTGGAGTAGAATTTCCAAAAGTGCATGAACAAGCTGGGACTACATAACTTACAGTTTTTCCCAGATTAGTGGTGCTAAGCATGGTGTTTTCTGAAACCTTAATTCATGATATCTTCCCTCTTACAATTTTGGGCCACCCTTGTACCACCTCTTTAAACATGTCTCTTCTTTTAATTGTGTCTCTTCTATCTGCTTAATGGGGCATAGAGTACACCTCATATATTCCTTATCTCAGTATATTTAATACCTATGAATGAATTTGTTTCAACATCACAGCATGCCAAATATGATCTCACAGTCATATCAGTTTTACATGAGCACTTCCTCAGCATTTTCACAGTGTCATCAACAGTGGGTGGAAGGCAGGTTTTCAGAAGATTCTTGACATCTGAGAGTCATTTTCTATAGCATGGAGCTAGGAGGGTTTAATTTATAAAGAAACTCTGCTCTGTGGAGCAATGACTCCCAGGGGCTGAATTTGCAGTTAGTAGTTTCCCTTTTTTAAGGTTTTTTGTTGCCACAGGGGAACACCAGCAACAGCGCACACCACAAGAGTGTGAGGCAGGGAAAAGTGCACCCCCTCTTTTCTGACAACCTCTCTACTCCTCCAGATACATCAAACTTTCTAAAATTCAGATTATAACTGCTCTTCTAATTTGTTTCAATGCCATCTTTCTAACTTTTTTACAGAATACCTCCATTTTCCAACTTCCTTTCCAGCTAATAAAGCTTTCCCCATGACTTTTCTTTGTCTCCCTTCCTGATCGAGGCAGCCAGTTAAGGCCTATTCTGAACAATAACTGATTTTCTGGCTGTTAACTTCCTTAACACCCAGGTGCAAGAATTTGAATACTAACTATTTTATACTACATCCCCATGAGCTGGGTCAAAGCCAAAACAGAATTAAGAACAAGGTTGACAGGGAGCACTAAGGGGTTGTAATTATCAAAAATGCCTCTTTAAACACGTCATTTGGACATTTTTGTGGTTCAGACATCTATTATTTTGGCTATATTTCATAATTTTTCTCATTATTTAACAAGCTACATTTTAGCTATTAAATGTTTCTAATTGAGACCAAAAGTGTTGTTTTCTGAACATTGACCAAATTGTGAGTTAGAGTTGCAAAACCCATTCAAAATGCAGACAATAATGTAGTCTGCCTGCTGCATATCAGTGCTGAACCCCATGGGCATCTTCATCAATTGTGTGGCTTTTAGTTAGCTTAAAAAATTATTTTTGTTTAATACCTTTTGTTTCCTATTACTCCCCACAAGAAGGAGTGGATGTATATTTAGATATGTACAGAGATGTCTGATACAGAGAGTAAAGAACACAAAATGGAATGGGAGATCTTCCTCCTGAATATGTTCAGCAATATCTTTATCAGTCCATTAAGCATGTGGTGGGGAGAATGGATCATCAAACACAACTCACCTTCAAGACAAGCACTTAGGAGTTTCGTAAGACTGCATGCTGGGTCAGGTGTCTGAATTACCTGGGCTGAATTCTACCCAAAGTCACATCTGCTTATTAGTGCAGTAGATTTTAATGTAAATAGTTTTCTACTATCTGTGGTATTTTCTTTTACTTCTTTCATCCTTGAAAATGTGTTTATTTGCTGTTGTTTTCATTTGCTGTGACAATCAACAGCATTTTAACATGTATTTGAAATGTTTCTGCTTGATGGTCCCAAACTCTGAAGATCACAGTGCTGTTAAGTGCTCAAAATTCCTGTGTTATTAATGTTCTCTAGAGTTAGATAATCCCTATGATCCTTCTGCCTAA
This sequence comes from Nesoenas mayeri, assembly GCF_963082525.1. NCBI lineage: Eukaryota > Metazoa > Chordata > Aves > Columbiformes > Columbidae > Nesoenas > Nesoenas mayeri. The sequence continues at coordinate 14,110,396 of NC_137544.1, forward strand.
AAATCCTCTGGAACAGATACCTGATGAATTTCAAACAATGAAAAGGCCAGCACCTTAGCTAAGCTCCTGATCTATCTTGTGTTTAAAATTCATGAATTTTCTTTGCACATTTGCCAGCTTCCTGATTTAAGATTGGAGAGGGGAAAAAAAGAAGTAAGATTAAAAACTCCTTGTTCATATGTCATAAGACTCTAAGACAAATGATAATGACAAATAAAACACAGAACAATGTCTTTTGTACTAATTTCAATAATTTTGTAATCCAAATTCTAGGTGAAAAAAGACATATTTAATTTCTTTCATTATGAAAATATGCACTATTTAGAATGTTTTCATCCAAATATTCAATATTCAATTACACCTATCATTTGATTACCATTAACCAAGTAATTAGATGTGTTTGCGTTAACTAGATGCAAAGGAACTGTTGTTCATATCCTTAGTTTGTAATGATGATTGCTTTGTCTCAGTATCACTTCATACCAAATGGGTACATCTAAAATGCCAAAATACCAAATACTGTTCTAATACTTAAAAATTAAATTAAATTGAACTTCAGGATTGCTAAAAGTGGAGCTCTGTTTGCTGATAATTTTGCCAAGCTTGAATCATTTGTGATGAAATCATCCACAAGCGTTTGTGGCAGACTGGTTTTGTTTCAGTAGGAAAAGAAAGGAATTATTCTTGTATTTTTTTTCCCTTTTTTTAAAAAAAAATATTTTTCTTTTAAAGCAGGGTATTTCACTCAGGAGAGCTGCCAATAAAGTACTCAAAAGAAATGACAGTGCTATCTTAATTCGTCTTCCTAGTGCCTAGGCTTTTTAATATAGTTACATAAATACATACCTTTTTTTTTTTCCACTGAGCATTTCTTCATTCAGGGTAGAGGCAGGACACACCTCAGAGAATAAATGGGGACTATACAGTTACAAAAAGCCCTTGTCATTGTCATAGCCCCTCACTTGTTGCAGAAGACATCAGCTGTACAGTGAGGCAGGAGGCCACAAGATGAGGTGAGAAGGTCTTGGGAGGAAAGAAGCAAAATGTTGCAAAAGGTTTGTAACATCCTACTTCTCAGAACTAAAAAGTTAATTCAGAATGTCTTATTAGCACAGCTACACTGCTTCCTGTATCCAAATCATTAATTTCTGACCCAAGTATCTCTCACAGATCTGCAACATACCATGGAGGAACAAATAATCGTGTGAACCTTATTTTCCGACTGCCTGCACTGAGGCTCTAGCATCTGATTTGCAGAAACTGTGTAGACTCATAGCTGTCATTGCTGTCTGTAGGACACTGCTTTGAACACCTAATCTGCTGTGTAATCTTTGTACTCCACAAAATCAGGTTCTGCGTATCTCTGAGTGAATGAGAAAATTAGTGGGCACTTTGTATGTTTCAATCTGTGTGCCTCAGTATTCAAACTGCAAAATGGGGGTGATAATTTCATCAGATGGTTGTGGAAGTAAAGTCATTAGTCTAAGCAGAGCACTCAGATGCTACACTGCTGAGTATCAGAAGAAAAGCCACAGGAAATGAATAACCATATTCAGTGCAGGGTTTAAATAATGTGCAGTAAGTAACATCTTGAACCACTCATTAAGCATAAGCAGGAAAACAGCTGCTGAATAGTTGCTCATTTCATGGACAGTTGCCATACTCTGCACTGACAGCAACAGTAAAGAAAAAATACTGTGTGAACCTGTAATTAAAGACTGTATCAAATTCCTAATGCAAAAAAAAAAAAAAATAAATCTCCTCTATTCTGTTTGAAAACTGTAATATTAACATTCTCCTACTTCTGACTGCTTCACTCTGTGCTCTTCCTCTTGCTGTTTCTTTTACTAAGTTAAAAATTCGGGCTACAGTAACTGTATGACACTTAGGCTGAGTTTTATTTCTCCATAAACAGCTGGAAAATAACATTTGAAATTACTTAAGTAATGATTACCTCCTCTCTGGACTGCTTTGTTTAATGTGGAAGAGTGATGTGAGCAAAATATGGACAAAATCTGTTTCTCATTCATCAAGTTTTATTCCTGTTTTTTCATAATCTGTTTAACATGAGAGGAATCTCCTTTCTCCGTGATTCTAATTTTGCTTCTGCAATCCAGTGTAGGCTTCGTATCTATCTCTTTCTTAAGAGTAAAACAGAATTTGATCAAAAAGACTGACCGTCAATATACAGTATGAACATCTTAGTGAATATACCTATGCATACCAAATAGAATTTTTTCATTCTGAAGTTTACTTAAGAAATGTTGATATAACATTTGGGAATATAATCAACAAATCTCTATAGAAACACTTTGTTGGTATGGTTACAACAGTTATAGCCTGCAGAACAGTGCTCACAGAAATGTGAGGTGAGACCATAAACTACCCCTTTGACAGTGACATGACACTGCAAATGTGGCCTACCTCAGTTAACAGGAATAGAAGGGATGCAACTTACAAATCACTGAAAAGCATCTCTTAAAATACAGCAATGCTTTTCCTTAAGATCTTGCCATTTTCTTTCATTCCGTCACATGAGACAGAATAAAGTGATACCTTTCACATTGATTTATTCCCAACAGAAAGCTTATCTAATTCAGCAAGGCATTAAACAGTGTAAATAAGCAAAGCTTTTACCTACAGCTTTCCACAATTAGCAACAAATGTTCATGATCTCATGCAATTTCTTTTGAATTCTGAATAAACTGAAATGTGTCTGATATCACCTGTAAGTAGCCAAAATGGGATTAATTTCATTGAAGTTTAGAAAGACATTGATATCTCTGATAACCAACTTCATCTCCCTTCATAGTCGATGAAAGCATTTTAGAATACAATCTAGAAGGTTAGGATGTCTATTTCCAGATGAGATATACAACACCCAGAAATGTGTATTTCTTCTTCACTATGAGAAACTCAGGGAATCTAGGCAACTAATTCAGACAGAAAAATGCACATTTGGTCATAAAGTCACAATTTATTGTTGAATTGATGGACACTCTAACATCTGTATATTAGAGCTATTAGGAAATCACACTGATGATATGCACAAGCAGTGGAATACCCACACCCAAGGTGTCTGGACCAAGGGCGAGACAGCAAGTCCAACATTATTTAGTCTACAAGTATAGATGTGGTTTATATATACCCTATGCCAGTGAGAGGCATCCATTCTGTTGAATTAACTATTCTATTCTTGGTTTTATATTATTTTCCCTCTCTGTCTGTCAAATCTCCCACCCCTCCCCACCCTCACACTTCCCACTTTTTTAACCTCTTCAATTTGCATAATCACTTTTTATCATATTGTCCCCTTTCTTCTGTATCATTCCCCTTCTTTCATTTCTCATAAACTGACTCCCTCTGTCCTCTGGTTGGTGCTTGTTAGTTTGGTGCACATTATGGATGTGACTCTGAGGGCATCTCTGTTGAAAATAAAGTAAATTCATCATGGTTCATGTCTACAAGCTCCATTTCCAAGGGAACTTTTGGACCCTGTCTTCGTGTGTCATTAGCTTAGACCTTAAGATCATGGATGTGTGTTTCTCTGAAGGAATCAGAATGCAATTTCTCCTGGAAGCCTGAGATGTGATGAAGACTGATCCAAAGTCTTACTTGAAGCAGGACCAACTTTAAAGTTGGAATAGGTTGCTTAGGGCCTTGTTTTAAGAATCTTCAAGGATGAATGTTCTTCTGTCTTTCTGGACAGCCTGTTTCAGTGTTTGACTGCTTAAACATGAAAAGGCTGAGAGCAAACCTTGCCAAAAAAGACTAAAGTAAAGAAGTTATTTGGTACCCAGATCTCCTTCTTTTCTTTTGGATGTAAAAAATACAAGATGACTATAAAATATAAGTAAGTTTTCATCGTTTAACTCATTATGAAACCAAGTGAGGAAAGTCCAGTTGCTTTGTTATTTTGTTTGACCACAAAATCTTAGCGATCTCATAGGTCTAAATGTAAGTAATTTGGGAAGCTAACACTAGCTAGTGTTCACCATCGTGTGGACTAGCTCATTTCTTAGGAGAATTGGATTTTAACAGACTGTGAAGCTGATTGCATTTTCTAAACTGATACTCTGACAAGTCTCCCAGGAACAGTGTTACCCCCTGCAAAGATATGACGGAATTTGTACTCAATTTTCACATGGTAAAACTCACACATGTTGAGGTTAACATAGTATAATTATCAGTGGCCTAAGCTTTTAACTATAGGAGGAGTTAAAATATGGGAAGTTGAAAGATTATTCAAAATTCTCTTTATTGAAATGTCTTAGGTCTTCAGAAAGGGGCAACACGTGATAACATTCTTTTACTTTAGTTTATTTTGAAATTTTTTTAATTTATGAAAAAAAAAGACTTTAGTTTTAAGATCTAGATCAGATATTACAAATTAAAATCTGGGCCCTGGAAACTCACCAAAGAGAAATATGTTTAAGTTTTCATGTGGCATACGTGGTACATATTTTTAGCACATTTTAAGTAGGGCTGCAAAGCCTTTTGCCAACAGACTGCCAGTAATTATAGCAAATTAGTTCTTACACTAAGAAAATCTTCCAAAAATAGGTGGAGAGAGAAACATAAGTGTTAATAATTATTGTTCTACCTATTAGAGGTAGTATTTGCTTGCACTTAGAGCTTATAATTGTGAGTTAATTGATCCATAATTTTGTATATGACATGAAAATTAACTCTGTACAATAAATTATATAGTATGGTCTTCAATCTGAGATTAAAACAAAGGAAAACAACAACAACAACAAAACTTCCAAGAAAATGAAATTAGACAGAAATAAACAGAAAAATATGCAGCATTATAATGAATTGGAGGAACTATTAAGGGTAAACCAGCCATATTAAATTCTACCTATTAGATACCTGTCATACCTTAGACTGAGTACTCAGTGGTTGAGGTCTGTGAAAGGAAAGGTTATTTCTTGTAATTTTGACAGTAAAAGGCTTTCAGTTAACCTACATCTTAAAAGTACTGACTATATAAATCTTTCGAAGTTGGAACATTTGTGAAGTATATTAAATCAATACCATTTATTCAGAAAAAAAGCTTAAATGTACACTCTCACAAAGGTGAAACATGTTGATGTCACCATTATTCTGTGATAACTCAGCACTTAATGCATTCAGCTGTGAACTGCCTGCTGAATAGAAACAATGCCTCATAATAGCAAAATCCATTTTCAGATCAAGTGAAGAAAAGACACTTTACATGTCAACTCTACCCTGCCTGGTATTATCGTTAAAGAAACACTCTCAATCAATATTGCATATTTGTGAATTAAGTACTTGAATATATAAAAAGCATTAACATTTTTCAAACTTTACCCCTTTTAGTACATTTGAGGGGCTGACATTATGCTCATGTATTCAAAAGCCTGTGAAAGCTTAGTGATTCAAAACATTTCTCTGCTTTCTTATCACTTCCAAGTCCTAGTAACACAAAGACCTTGGATACTACATGAGGCTTTGCTTCATGGGCTGAAGCTAGTCACAGATTAATTACAGATCCATGTGTAGCCATGGAACAGTTGTTCTTGGTGCTGTTGAAGTGAAGCCTAAAGGGAGCCTGAAGGCCTCTTGGACTCCTGCATGTAGTGTTGAAAGCCTATGGGGAGAATTTATTTGAAATATGTGCTATTTGCAAGGCTGGCAATTCAGCAGCTTAAAACGTAATAAAACTGATGTACGAGTGACTACTGTAAGTCCAGGGTTTTCATTGGGACAAAACAGTCAATCCTTCTAATTATGACAGCGCAGAAGGTGTATTTCTGACTTTATTCTATTCTACCTCTGTTAAACCTACCCAGCATACATTTCTGTGAGGATACGTCTGCAATTTACCTTGTATATTTAACTACAATTATCCATCATCATTATTTAGACAAGGAAGACAAGTTCTATACAGTATCTACAAATAGTTTGGAGTGGATTTTGGTTTTTGTTTATTTGGTTTTGATTTATTTGTGGTGTGGTTTTGGTTTGTTGCTCTTTTTTTTTTTTTTTCCCAGTTGATTATACACAGTGCTAAATTTGTACATATTAATTTTCCATCCACAAGATCAATATTTGTCAAATCAATGCTACTAAACTCTCTTAAGATAAAAAATACAGGAAGGCTGCATTGAATCCAGCTCTTTGCTGGTAGTTAAACCAATTGGAAAAGGTGCCTGACCCACGATAATTTTCAAATTTTTTGAAGAACTTATTTGGGAGAGTACTAGATGGCCCAGGACAAAGACTTACCATGAAACACACTAACATTTTAACAGTAGAAAGCTAAGTTACAATGACCTGACATTCACAAGAATAAACCCAAGATTGCAGGGTGGGACAGAATACAAAAGTACAACCATTCCAAATACATCTCTGTGACTTCAAATAGGTGTGTTAAAAGATGAATCATATTAATAATATTTTTAGTAATGAAGAATAATCTTAGACCCACTTTTCCAGTCAACAAACCCTACTGAAGGTGAAGAATGTCTAATAACTGAAAACACAAGCTGGCCAATTCAAATCTATATGTTACTATAAGAGCATTTTGTAATACTAAGGATGTGTTGAGAAATTTTAATTATTAATGCATGCATGTTAGATGTGGTCTTAAGTAGTTTGTGTGTATACTGCTACATTTGATTGCCTGGTACGATGGATCACTGTGTATGGATCACTAAATAGCATTTAGATTCACAGCATATTTTAAGCTGGAAGTCAACTCTGGATATTGTTTGGTCTTATCCCTCCACAGAGTAGTGCAAGCCTAGATGAGGTGTCACATGGCCACTCAGCTTCTGTGGTCCTCGAGGATGGAAAGTTCACAGCCTCCCTGGGCAACTTGTTGCAGTGTTTTTCTACCCTCGTGGTGAAAAGTAAATCCTAATGCATAACTGGAGTTTCTCTTGTTGCACTTTTGACAGAAGCCACTCATTCTTTCTTTGTCATCCTCAAAGAAGAGTCTGTGTCCATCTTCTGATCTAGACTAAGGCAAAATGAAAAGCATTCAAATCTGACTTAAGGATTACAGTATTTACATCAAAGGACTTTAAAAATAGTGTGATTATTAAAGGTTTGATCCAAAATAATTCTGCAAAAAGTATAAAGATGGACAAGAAGCATAAAATTTACAGAGTAGAGCAGGAGGAAAATCAAGTGTGAAATTGATAATTTTTTGAGTTACATGGAGAGTCTATGGCTTTATTGTTAGACATAGTGTGACTGGAACTGAGTTGCTGAGGTTATGCTCTCTAAACAATGGCAATTTATCATGTTTGAGTAACAGGATCTTTAACACAGATATGAAAAATGTGTAAAATTATTATTTAATTGAACCAAACTAGACAAGTCATGACCAGCAAACAGCTTAGACCTATGTAATGGGAATTTTACTAGGAACGGAGATAAAATGGAACATCTCATTTCCTAAACATACCATTGATTTCTCTCCTGCCATGTCTACACAGAACAAAGGTGACAGGGCTACATAATGATGCAACAACAGTCAGGAAGATCAGTTTATTCCTGTTTCTCAGGTTTACTCTGTTGTGTTGTGACAATATGAACATATACGCAACAAGACTGGCTGATATAATATCTGAATGGAAGATGTTGAATTAAGATGTGATTGTTGTTAATGTATATCATAGCTGAAACAGAAGATACCTGTAATTTATGGCAAATTTCTTATACTTACTATGCCTTCATATTGTGTTTTGTGCAGACACATTACTGGCTAAGGATAGCCTACTACCTGAATTACTGGAAAAATCACAAATAATATTGAATGAAAAAAATCTTTAATTAATTACTGTTAAACAACATTATCTGCCTTTTTAGATTTTGTTGTTGTTGCTGTTGTCATGCTGTAGAAAGGGAATATCATATTCAGAGAGATCATGACTTTAGTTTGCTCATTTTGGAGGTATACACTGAACAGTCTTAAATCTTTTCTTGTTTTGCTTATAAATCCAGAAGCTAATGTATCAGAACAACTGACATGACACTTTTGTTAATGGTATGAACCTGTTTTAGGTTTAAAAGCTGAAGAGTCGTGATAAGAAACAATTACTGATCCTCAAGTCTGTAATGCTTCTGACCTTAGTTTTGTCAGAGTTGTAACCATGCAGTTGGTATAAACTAATTATCAAATAAAGTAACAGTTGAAGCATAGAAGAAACAGTGTTTTGTGTGTCACTGCAGTTTTTGTCTCCTAATTGTTCTTTCTTTCAATGTGCAAAATGCTTATTCACCTGGGATGGGTGTTGCAGGACTGCATCTTCTATACTGTATTTATATAGTTAGTTTATAGGACCAAAGAAGGGCTAACAACTAGACAATGACAAGCAAAAGTACCTGAAAACATAGCTGGACACTTTTTGAGCAGAAAGATCAGTGCAAACTTCTGAGAGCGCATCATGCCAATGTACAGCACCCATCATTCTCTCCCTTTAGATAATGAGGTTATCAATGAAGCTGTCAGTCACAACACAGCAGTTCATTTGCAGCATCCAAAGCTGCATCACCGAACTGCCCACAAATCTGGGAAACCGTCAGGGGAGAAAGGAAAATTGCTATGAATATGAATGCGACCAGGTTAAGTGGGAGATCTTGATACATTCTCATGAGTATCTCTGACAGACTTCCTATGTTCCCCAGAGAAAGCAGTTTTTGTTCAGATTTCTTTCAATAAAAAATGGGGATAATAGCGTTGCTGAAGTCAGGAGTTTATAGCAGATTATTAAGTATATAGATATTACAGTGACAGGGAATGTCACAGATAAAGTCTTTGATGGAGATTTCTCTGCAGTATGGAAATAAAAATAAACCAAACAAAACACACCTGTTTCTATTAAAAAAAAACCAAAGTGCCTCCCCCCACCTGTCACTGCAGAATGAGGGTAGCTATGTGCAGATAGGTATACTTCAGGATTTTGTTACATGATGAAAACTGTTAAAAATCCATTTGGAAAGGGAAATGTAAGATATACATCATATGCCCTACTGCCTTGATAAGTGATTTCTAGTTGTACTGCACTTTTTAGGTTATTTTCAAGCACCAAGCTTCATTTGAGAAGCTGTTTTATGATAAAGAAGGTTTCATAATTCAGCACTGCTGTACTATTAGTTTCTGATGTTTAGTCATGTATTTATATCTAAAGAACTGAAAAGGTTTGATGAGGACTCATATCTTATCTGAAGGCTGGAGATTTTGTTACATCATTAACTAAATTGTAAGTGATAGTAAACTGTAAGGAAAAGGTGCTATAGTCATGCTAGAAAAAACTAGTTTTTCTTTTCTGTTAAGCTGTAACTGTTTTAGTCCCCACAATCTGTGACTGTTAACAACAGAGGAATACTCCTTTGACTGTGAATCTTTATTTTCTGGTGAAAATCGATGGCTTTTGCTTTATAACAGAGAAAAAAATCTTAACAGCATTTGTGGTAACTTAAGCATGTAATTTCTGTTAATGGCATGTCTAATAGATCCTGAACAGTCCTAAACAGTTACTTCTGTACATCTTCTTTCCAGAAGTGCCATTTATGATATTGCTTATCACAGTGAGTTGACATGCAATTGTACTTTTTTTTGTTTTGTTTTGTTACAAGCAACTGCCATTGACATTTCTGTACCTAATTTATGTCATCATTACAAATAGCTACATTTATAACAATTACATGAACATACTATTTATACAAGAGATGGGGAATGAGAGCAAATGTTCACCTCTGAAGGATGCAAAACCAGGAGTACATTTTCTCTTAAACAGATTGGATCAAGAGTGTAGGTTAATGTGTACTTTCAGTAATGTCTGTCCTTATTCTACTCTGTGGAACCTTCTTCAAGCTGATTTCATCAATATGAAGTGCATTTTAAAGGCTCCTGGAAAGTAAATAGGCAGCCTTATAGAAGCCAGGTATTCCTTGTTTCAGTTATCAGGGATCCAGGGATTTGCACCATTTCCACATAGAATTCTTCATTTCAAATATGGTGGTTAAAATTTTCTGCTCTTCCAGTTGCACAGTGTCCTTTCACTACAGTTTTACAGGTAGATTACCAATTTAAATATAGCTTGGACTGTTCCTAACAGATAGTTGTTTCAATCAGATGTAGAAATAAAATTATTTCCCTGTCTGACTTCATTTTCCAGGAAATGAGGTCAAGTTCCCAAAGAATAGGCTCAGTAAAAATCACCAGAATTGACACCATGATACATTGGTAGTCTACTTTAAAGAGGTCAAGCACTCTCTGGTCTGAGTCACATTCTCACTCTGAAGAATACTACTCTAGAATGTCATATTATGTACTATGGGATACTTCTAAAGCTCTCCTTCATTTTCCCCCCACTTTATTCATCCCTATTAAAAATTCATTACAATATGTGATGAGTGATTATTCCTTCAGAAAGAACTAGCACTGACTTATCAGATGCAAGTGTAGCCATTATAAGGGCAAGAAACTCTTTTATATTCAAAAGATATTTGCAGTTATGTACACAGCTTAATCTAACTTAAGTAGCTAAGCATTAGCTGTTACAGTTCAAACTAATTACCTTAGGCTCCTAAATATGTGTATTGAATCATCTTTGGGAGTTGCCTATTTCTCTCTATTGACCAAAATAATTTTTTAGGTGCCCAAATTAGATGAGATAAATTCTATGCAGTTTGTTTAGACTGTTAAGTGTTGATAGTCATAGGTCAGTTCCCCTGTGTCCCAAAACACAGGGGCAAAAGACAGCTCTGCTGCTTATCCCTTTTATATAAATTCTCATGCACTGACATGACGCGACTATGCAGAGTGTTAATGCATCCTGCCTCTCAGGTGGCTTACTAGCCTATAGGCATATTCCTGCACTTCTAACACATTTACTTTGGGACCAGAACTGGTTTGCACTATCCTAGTTTGGATTGTAGGTAGAGTTAGTTGTATTGAAAATCTGTATAATTTGATCCCATCTGTGCAGGGAACTAGGTATAAAGGCAGATTCATTTGAGCATACAGACAGATATAAAACAATCCAGGCTTTATTTTACTATATATGAGGACTTGTGGGAGCCCATTTAATATTGCATTCAATATATACATTACAGTTTTCCTTTACTGTTTGGATCCAGACCTTTCTTTCAAGGATTTCAGGGGAAGCTTTCTATATTGATGAAAGCAAATCCTTGCCCACGTCAGGAGAGAGCTTGTCAGGAGATTAGGGGTTGTATTCTTGTATATACAGCCTGAAAATAACTTCTGCAGTCAAGCATTTCAAATTGATTTGGCTGTTTCACTATTCCCCTGTTTTTATATATTAATATTTGCCAGCAATAAAAATAATCTTATTTATTGTTTTTGACTGTGCTTCTTTTTCTCCTGGACATAAAATACAGTGTGTTTCCTTTGTTTTGTTTTAAAAATCCTCCCCAAACCCTTCCAAAACAGAATATGAGCTTTAGACTAGTAAAAAGACAGTTTTACCCTTACCTGTCCTCAAGGTATCATCCAGCCCCTTAGTTAATCCTTCTCTCATCTATGTTGAAAGCATTGAGATTATTAGGCTGGTTAGTCTGCCCATCTAGAGTACTATTAGTTGGAAAGGATTTGTGGATTCTTTATTTACTCAACAGATCTAGGTTCCTAACAAGAAGAAATTCCAATCAGTGAAAGAGTTCTTTTATATTATGAATTATTCTAAGAACTCTAGGGTCCACTAACATCTTTCCTCATTATCTTGAACTCTTCAATTTCCTCTTTTCTCCTAAACAACAGTTCTGACTGTATCTCAATGCTCCCTTAACCATCCAAATCTCAAATACCTATCTTAGCTCCTTAGTCCTAAAGTCTGTCCCACCTTCATTGCTCTCTTCAATTTCTCCTATCTTATCAAATCATGTTTTGGTTTTGTTCCCAAAGATGCTTCGCAGTTTCAGGTCCCCCAAAGAACCATTTGCCTCTCGATATAATCTTTTAAACTTGACTTGAGCTATTACTGAATACTATTCACATGCAGGCTGAGCTTTTTGTGTTCTTCCTTACAGGCAACTGGGAGAGCAGAAAGCAAATGAGCAACAGTAATGGCTCAGCAGAATAAACATTTCCATAAGAGGCAGCTCCCATCCTTTCTCCCTCCTTCACCTTCTCCACACTGTAGTTTGGTTTCTTTTCTTTGTTTTGTTCAACAGATGATTACGTCACCATTAGCCATATGGGCTACAATAGCATTATCTACAGATCTCATCCAGGGTAGAATTACAGTGATATTCCTCTTATGTGAACACTAAAACTCAGTTGCTTATGCTGCTTATTTGATTGTTGCAATAGTCTGTAGTCTGCTTTTCACCCTGGTAGACTAACACTCTTCAAATTGTTTCCCAGGTGTAATTCTGCAGTTTAGTGTAGGCTAAGTACACAGTTTGGATGTATCCAGATTGATACAGAGGTCACAGAATGGATACAGCCAAGCCATGCCAGTTCATTTGTGAATCAGAGAAGTCTTTTGCATTATTTCCTTTACTGTTACAGATATAGTAAACATTCTTCACCTTCCCTGTTCCAGTTCCCTTCTAAAATTAGTCCATCTTTGCACTTAGGTATGTGATGCCCAAATGCTCTGTGGATGTATACCAGTACAGTTCTACTGATGTCCAGGTGAGTTCCACCAGTGCCATAGTTGTAAGTTATAGGACTGTATGTGAAGCTGTTCAACATGCAGTGTTTTCCTGAAGCCTACGTTCATGTGACTATGTAAGAATCTCAGTTTTTATTAATAAATGAAAGGGTTGCCAGAAAACAACTTGAAAATAAGGCTCTTGAAGTCTTAGCCTCAGAAACACAGAGTCTATAACCTACAAATAAGAAACAAGATAACATTTCTAACAGGAACAAAAAGTGTTTCATACTTTTTTTTTTTTTCCTATGACTTTTAAAAAATTGGTAGAATTTTGTACCAATATAATTTACTGGATTTATCCAGGGTGTTTTAGCTTATCGTTCAAGCACACATCCAAAGCACTGCTGACTCAACCAGCATATATGTCTGCTTGTTCTTCTGGAGTTAAGATTAGATTGTTTTTTCTGCAACAACTCCATAGTATGACCCACCTGTTCAATTGTGTTTGTACTAAAACTATTTGTTTTGCTAAATAATCCCACTTTACTCACTGTTCTGGGCAACAAAACATGCACATCACACAGCAGACATGCACAGTCTACTGCTACCTTTGCTCTCTTCTTCCCCAAGTGTCACAGGTTGCTACAGACCACTAAAGCCTGAGGTAAAGGCATAACTCCTAGTCTAGACAACCAGCAGTGGGAAGACTATAATTTCTGGAGCTTCCCTTCAAAATCTCTTTTAGGATTCAGTCTTTGAGGCATAAAGCTAGTCTGAACACCCTTATGCAAAGCTCTAAACTTTGATCCTGGGATGCAACAGGCCATGATGATCCTGGCAGTATTCTCAGTGGTGGTTCCTTGATAGTCCAAGTTTTCAGACTGTCAGTCTGACGTCTGTTTTCACATTCAGTAGTTCAGCTGTGGCACTCTAAGAATGCAGATGATTTTTTTGTTTGGATTCGTTTTTTAGAGCTGTATCTGTTTCCTTACTGTTGAGGTCCAGCTGTATGAACCAGGATAATGCACTGTAAGCATTGATGTCTTTTAATGGTGATGTACACTACAAAGGGAGAAGATAGTTGTCTGTTCCTGCTATAGTAACTTCAAAATATTTACGCCCAGGCTTATGTTCTTGCTGGTGTTCATAGTTCACCTGTTCTAGTTTAGGAAAGCCTGAAAAATAATTGAATGTTGGCCTTTGCAGTGTATATAATCACAGAAATGATGTTCTGGAGCTTGTATCACATGGAAATTCCATGAATTCTTCCTCTTTGGGTAGGATTCCCTGTGATCTTACTGATACGCCTGATACAGACTTTGTCGGAATCTGCAAAAAATTCTGTAACTGTCATGCCTATAGTATATTTGCCTGCTCAAAGTGACTTACTGACTTTTAGCAGTCTTGGTTTGTGATAACGTGTAATGTAATGACTGAGAATAAGGACATTTTCTTTGTGTGAATGGATCTGTACAAGGTGACAACAGACTGAAAGGCAGTCATCTATTTGCCTAGTTTTGGCTCACAGGTGCATAAAACTAAAAAAGATGCTTTTCTTCTTGTACCCATGTCTTCTTTCAAAATTGGTGCGAGCTTTGGCCCGTGGATGTGAAACATATCAGTGAAACACAATTTGTGGGTCAAAGGTTTAAGGAACTCCATGTGGGGCAGCAGCACTGGTTGTTCACAAGTGGTTGTTCTGCAAGACAGAGCATGATTTGGCCATGTGAACCAGTCCACAGTGACTACTATAGGGGAGAGTACAATATAGAAATATGCTGTAAGAAATAGAAAAGCCAGGTGGAAATGCTGTGCATATCCAACATTTCTTTCACAATATAATTCAAAATTTACAAGGGAAAATAAATATACAGTAAACCTGACTTGAATTTACAATAATATGAAAAGCTTTAAATTGATGAGATCAAACTCTTAAAATAAGTAATTACTGAGTGGTGTACTACGGAAATTCTGCTGTGATTTTTCTGGTGATTCTGGTTTTTTTTTGTTTGTTTGTTTGGTTGGTTGGTTGTTTTCTTTTTTCTTTTTTCTTTTTTTTTTCTGTTTTATACTCAGTTATGAATTTATTTTTCAATTCTGGACAGAATAATTGTTTTAAGTGTATTTTAATATTCCTTTTGAGTCTACTCTACCTGGTACTGTTGCAAAATAGACAAATCAAAGTGTAACACAAAAAAAAAATCCTACCCCCAAAATCAAAGAAATGCATCAGTCAGTCATCTGGTATAAGGATACTAGAAGTGTGGCTTAAACTGTGATATAACTAAAACTCAGAATCTAGACACAGCAAGGGTCTGGTTATGTTCTTTACCATGGTCCCTGTTGTATCTAGAGGTTTGAAGTCAGGTCTTCAATTTTGATTTTTTTATACTTTCATACATTTGAATACAGCTCTTTTAATGCAGTTTTTGTCTATAATTTATGTTGTTAGGAAATTGCATCTTTTGGTCTTTTGATAAGGAAAGAGTACAATTAAGTGATTTGTCATGATAATTCAGTATTAATTACTTCAGTTTAAACTTCTCCCTTTTAAAAATAGATGAGGATCTAAAATCTGATATACAAGAGTAATACCAGGTGATAGTTGTGCTGTTTATCAAATTATCAATAGAGAAATACATGCTAAATTAAAATGTTTTGTTTGCTTACGAGCTTTTTGTAGAATGCAAGCCAAATATCGATATGTTCCCTGAGACCGAATAGTGGGCTTTTTCACCAAAGTCCAAATGATAACAGTTGTGAGATATAACATAATTTAATACAGTTTGAATACTGAAAGTCAGCCTATATGGACACAATGTTATCTCTGTTTTTCTCTTTTGAAATGATGTCTTCTCAGCTACTTCATTCTTGTTCATTCTTCTTGTTTCTCCATGTACTTATTGTATAAAATTCTGCTGCTATTAAAGTTAAAACTAAAATTCCCAAATACTTAGCAGGGTTGAGATTTAAGTCTGGGAATTGTGAATTGTTGGTATTAATCTGTTAGGACTTGTTTTTAATTAGAATTCTTGTTGCTGACTAATAGTGAGTCAATATGGACAAATAAATACACAAAAGCAGAAGACAAGATATAACAGCTTTTCATGGAATGATACAAGTACAATACCTTGCATCACAAGTAGAACGTATTCCAAAAGTATGCAAAGATACAATTTTCTCAGAAATACCTGAAGTTTAGTGTTTTCAAGATGTCATGTTACAGTTATGATGAAAGTCAACCTCGTTTGAGTAACATTTTTCTGTTGGACACACGTGCCGACACATGAACAAATACACACGTACATGTATACACAGAAATACAAAGCAGGATATTAGTTTCCAATGCAAAAAACCCCATTATCAATGCCATGGTTTTGGGAAAAAAGATTCACCCTTTATGAATCACGTGATAATAAGGATAATTCTATAATGTAGAAATAAAACAAAAATTTTATGAGGCACTTTATAATTGTATAAAATTTGTTTTCCTTTAAGTAGGATGCCTAAGACTTACAGCTTTTAGTCAGCTCACCTGTAAGGAGAAATGTAAATTTCACTAGATCCAGTTTTAAATTGTCAGATAAATATGTAGGAAAATACTGAACATTTGCAGGCCTTTGAGGTGTGTTTATGATGGAATAAAGAGCACTATGAATTTCAAGTATCTAACAGGAGGTAAATCATGTCTTAATTCTGTTTTGTCTATGGGAAACAGAAAATCCTAGCCTAGTTACCTCCAAGGATAATTCTTAAGATGATATATAAAATAGATGGGAGAAGAACTAAGATGTTGTCTAAGATGAGTAGGTGGAAATGAAATCTGGAGCTGCCTCAGTCTAAAATGGTCTTAATAACCTTTTAAGTTCTTGTTGAGCAAAGAACTAGCAAAGGCTAGAAAGAGGTAACTTACATGATTATTTAAACAGGAAAGTTATTTTTTAGTTGTCTAGTTTGGTGATTCTCAACTGGTTCATCCCAACTTTCTTGTCTTCTTTTGCAAAATATCCTGAGACTATATACATACATGATGTATCTTACAGGGACTGATTCAAGCATCAGTACAACTGCTTTCAAAGTAATCTTACTCTTCTTCTCCATAAATAGAAATGAAGTGAAATAGCGATCAGATTAAGCACCTAGTATTGAATTTTTTCAACTTGCATTCACTTCCCTTATGCAATATACCCCATTTTCCTGGGATATTGTATCCTCTAAATTGGTCTCATGCTACTGACTGAAATCTCTCAGACAATGAAGATGGAAGGATGATTTTCCATGCTTTCCTGAGTGTTTCTAGAAAATACATTTTCTACTCACTGTTTAGCAGAGCTGAAAGGGATTCATGATAGTAACTGTCACTGTGAGAAATAGGTCAGATGCATGCTGAGTGCAACAGTGTTGACTTCCCTGCCAGAGAGTCTCTTACAAAGGAATAATGCTGTCCAGTGAAGGGCAGCTTAGAAAATTCTGGAACAATGTGCCTGGTAACATAAACAATAAATAATTTATGATAATTGCACAATAATCTGATTAATTGACAAAAGTTTCATAGAAACAAGGATTTAGAATCATACTGTCATAGAATCATAGAATCATTTTGGTTGGAAGAGACCCCCAGGATCATTGAGTCCAACTCTAACACTAAACCGTGTCCCTAAGAACCTTGTCTAAATACCTTTTAAACACCTCCAGGGATGTTGACTCCATCACTTCCCTGGGCAGCCTGTTCCAATGCCTGACAACCTTTTCCATGAAGAAGTTTTTCCTAATGTCCAATTTAAACCTCCCTTGGGGCAACTTGAGGCCATTTCCTCTTGTCCTATCACTTGTTACCTGGGAGGAGAGATCAACACCCTCCATGCTACAACCTCCTTTCAAGTAGCTGTAGACAGTGATAAGGTCTCCCCTCAGCCTCTTTTTCTCCAAAATAAACAGCCCCAGTTCCCTCAGGTGTTCCTCATAAGACTTGTGTTCCAGACCCTTCACCAGCTTCTTCACCCTCCTCTGCACTCTCTCTAGTACCTCAACTTTGCTTTTATAAAATCCAGGGCAGTTCAACTCAGTAATGTTTGTGGGTGCCTAAGAGAAGAATTTAAACCATCCATATCCGACTGTTTCACCAGATATTTTGAAGCACAGACTTCCTCTAAAATAGAAAGAGTTAGGCCCATGGAAATATATCAGAACCATCTTAGAATAGCTACTGTTGGCATCTAGCACAGCTGGGAATAAGTTATGATTTCCAGACAGCAATATAGAGCTAGGTGTAAATGAACTAATTTAACTCTTTGCAGCAGAGATTTTCCAAGCTAAAAGGAGCTCCATGTCGCCAAGGCAAGACTGCTTCCAGTACCTGACCTGGTTCTTTGAAGCAAGCTTTATTCTCAGGAGAGGGATTCCTGGGAGAACTGATCTGTGGCCAAGTGAGAGAATGCAGTGACATATCTGTTAACTACAAACATATGGATCAGAAGTATTTCCTTCTGTTGCCAAACAGTGCCTTCAGTCAGAAGTGCTCAGATCTATTGGGAAAATATAAAATCCTTTGGCTGTGTCACCACAACAGCTTAACTTGTGCTCTCAGACTCCAGAAAATGTGATTCATGCTTCCCTGTGTCCATACAGAAAAGACTATTCAGGCCTGTGCTTGATATCTGGTCTTCAGGGAAACCTGGGGTAGTACTCAGATTAGACTTCTGGCATTCTACCGAGCGTAGGATTTAGCATGGAGTCTAATCCCCAACAGGCGCGTTTCCAAATCTTTCTTTGTTCACATGAAAGCCAGTCACATAGTCAATACATTTGTTTTTCTTAAACACAGTAAGTCAAACTGCTTGAAAATAACCTTATCATCCATCCTTCCCTCCTGATTCTAGAAATAACCCAGTAGTGAATGAAAGTTCTTGAAAGCCGTATGATTTCACCCCAACTGAATCACTATTTTCTGACAATGTTGCATGAAGGTTTTTGAATTGCTTGTTACTTCAAATTACTTTGTACATACTTACGTGAGTTTGATCTCTTCTGCCTCTAAAAGGCTGTGAAAGACACCTGAGAGCCATCTAATGTAGATGGGAGAAGAAATGAATTGTTAACAGTAAAATATCCTTGGCTATATGGCTGGGCTGAGTGCTCTGCAAGATATAAGAATTTGTGATGCTTGAAGAAGAACCCTACCAGGTGCTCAATGTGTCATTTTACTCTTTGAAGTAGGTAGTGCAATCAGCAACCGCCGATTCCTTGTAATCCTGAAACACACAAGAAAGCTACTAAAACTGTACATCTCCTGTAAAAGTACTAGACTGTAGCTTTTAAAATGACTAAGGGAATAAGACCCATATAACTGTTTATGATTAGCTGCAACACCTTTATCTTCAAGCTGTAACCATGAAACCATTAACAGGGCTTTTGTTGCTGATGGCTTTCTTGAAACAATGCTAAAAATCTGGGACAAATGGAAGAAAAAGGAGGAAAAGAGAGGAAATTTCTTCTTCTGACGGGTAAAGGAGAAATTAAAAAAAAAAAAAAAAGAAAAGGCAAACAACAATATAGGAATGATCTGAATTTTAGAGGGCTGTTCATGAAAAATAGTAATGACCCAGACACAGAAGTACCAAAAAAGTTACTCTGAGAATCTGCATATGTTAGAAGATTCCTTGTTCAAAGCTTAACTGCCAGACATGACTTTTAAACTATGCTGCCTGAAATCACAAAATAGAGCTGCTTTGTACAAGATTAGGGTGACTGTAGGTCCTGGTTTGCAATAAGCAGTGTATTCAGTGAAAAGATCTGCATACTGTTATGTAAGTCACTTTATCCTCCCTTTGTGCTACCTGGGCTGTCAGACAAAATCTCTTGCCTTCAGTTAGAGTCTCCTAGACCATAGTGAGGTTTGCACAAAAAATTTCAACAGCAAGATTTTTTTTCCCCCCCAACACAAGTTTTGTTCGACTGAAACCATCTGTGACCTTACATTGAATTCATTATATTGTTAGATTCTCTGATATGTAAGAAAAGAAAATGATACAACAACCCAAAGAAAAATAAGGACCAAAACCATTTGCTCTGTGAATTTCTGACTAAATAATATCTTTACAATTCAGTTTTCTTCCAGTCACTTTAATTTTATTTATTTGAGAAACATAAATTCCATAAACAAAATGGAGTTTTTGTTCAAATGAGACTTTTATTCATTCTTAAGCACTATTTAGTACCATTGTTTGACCATTCTAGTAACGTCTCAGTTCTTTCAGATTTCTTCACCCCTAACCAAGCTACTTGTATACCTTGCTCACTCCTTCACTCTACTTCTAAAAAACTACAGAAGGCTGAGTCAGGACCCACTGTTGTTTGTCTGCAGATGTGAGTTCATTAGATTGATCATGTTCTCCCACATATCTACTTGCTTTTGATTTTGTTACTTCTTGCAGTAAGCTGGAGTTTTGCTGTTGGTTTACATTTTAAGTTCCTTCAGCTGATGAGCTAAGAGCACAGTGAATTAAGGGTTTCTGACATAGCAACATGGCAATTATTTCTGCATTACAACCACTGCTGTTCCATTATTGATTTATATTTTTGCATATGGCTTCATAGCTTTCTTTCCAGAAGGTGAAAACAGTCACGGTCTTGATGGGAGCTGCTGTAGTCTATGCTGACTGCTGCTGTTTCTCTGTCTAAAAAGACAGGTTGAATTTGTGAGAAACAAATTGAGAATGATGTCACAACATAGCACAGTAGAGTTTTTCTATAAGAAAAACATACCTTGGCTTGTGGTCTGAGGGCACATAGGAGTGTTTCATGGTGCAAAGGGGACTAGATAAGGTAGAGAATGTTAATTGGCACAGGCTGAACTGTAGTGGGATATCTGTTTGTACTTAAGTAACATAGACAACTGCAGAGATACCATGCTTGAGCATGTGCCCAGGACTTGGCTTATACATTAAAAGAACTACACACCATCACCTTCATGATTCCTATTATTATGAGCTGAGGATCACTGAATCAAAATAATTTCACATGGTTCAGGGCCAAAAGAGCAACCTCTCTTTTTGAATAATTTTTTCCAAGACTTTATCTTCTGAAGGAATGTTGTATACTCTGCCACCTTCCTCTGGCCCACCACTAGTACTGTCTGTCCTGGAGAAGTTTCTCTCAATTTACACAAACTGAGGAAAAAGGTAGATTTCCTTTGAGAGGAAGATGAATTTTAACAACACCTGTAATTTCTACAAAATTCAAGTGTAAAATCTGTGCTTCTTCTAAGTGTCACAAAACATCTCAATTGTTGTATTGACCCACAATGCTAAATGTTGTGATGTATAAACCTGGCTTTCAGTGTAATGTATCATGTCAGCTGAGCTGTTTCAGTAGAAGAGAGAGAAATGTTTCTTGGCCTCCTTTACAGCATCTACAAGCTCATTTTTACTTGTGACATGTAAACCAGAAGTCAATTAAATGATCTTGCTATGATGGTCTTGCAGCTTGTTAAGAAAACAAAGGAGATTTTGAAGATTTCCATGTGACTCTATGCTGTTGTATCAGATAAGAAAAATAGGTCTTATTTAGATTGTTCCACAGACTTTTGATATAATGTTTTTAGTTTATTTATGTATTTATACATTTATTATAATTTTTGTTAAGGGTTTTTTATTTATTTGTTTGTTTGCTTATATGGAAATTATTTTGCTCAGACTCAGGCCTTCATTAGCAACACAGGATTCTAGTTTTCATGTTCTTGCAATTTTTTGTCAGTAAGTTCAGAAGAGACCAATGAATGGAATAATTGCTCGGCTGATTGTTGCACTGCAACTCATGTACACTGAAGCGTGAATAATTTAAACTGTGCTGGTTTGTCAGTATTAGATTTGTACATGGTGTGAGCAGAGCACAGAGGGAGGTGTCAGATAAATCATACAGCAGAAAAAAAAGCAAACAAACAAACAAAAAAATCCCAAAAAAGTGGATCAAGGGTGAAGAGAGAAGAAAGGCTCTATTGTATATAAAGTGAAAAAAGTGAGAGAGGAGGGTAAATTCCATCCTCCTTGTAAAAGAACAGAAGGAACAGTTTCAGATAGTCAGTAACTTTAAAACAAATTGCATCAGCCTACAACATTGTTCAGTTCTTCTGGGAGGAAAAGGTTTTCTGAATTCAGTGGGTGTGAAACCATTTTGAAAGATGTCTTTCAAAAAGTCATTACTTTCTTTTCTTTTGAAATCATTACTTCATACAGTAACAGTTTAATGGGACATGGTAGCAGAAAGGAAAAAAAAAATCCATCTCAGCATTAGGAAAATAACACACTCAAGGTTAAATGTCACTAATCTGTCAGTTTTTATGATTAAAGATTAGGGAGAAAAAAGACTTCATTATCTGCCCATTTTTAAACTTCTTCATTTCAAAAGATGCTGTGAAATCTCCCCCGTTATGAAGAATCAGGTGGAACAAAAGGATTTCTGTGTAAGCATGTTATTGTGCTTGTTTATTATTTATACTCTGGGGAACCCATAAATAGGGTTAGTCTGCAGAGCCAGACAGCAATGTTTTGCTTCCCATAATAGGCAGTTGCTCCTGCATGAAAGAACATTGACTAAAACCAAGGTGTGCATTTTACTACCAGCCTAAGTGATTGGTAGTCTCCCACAGAGTCATTCCAAGGATTTCTCTCTGTACAGCAGATAGCAGTTTTAAGAAGCCCAGGATGTTGATTTGCACATCAAATGTGTTGGCTCTTCTGTTTTATTTTACTTACACATATATTTATCTATTTCTCTTCTCTGTTTTGTCGAACCTGACATGTCCTTTACTTAGACTTCAAATAGAGGCAGCAACCATGTCCTTGCTGTGTTCTATCACAAGGTTTCAGTTATTTCCAGTCCTCTTTATCTCAGTGCATCTGATTAACCTAATCGAGAGGTCAAACCAGGTTTGCAGGTTTTGCTGTGGACTGGATGTGATATCTTTATGGAAATAAAATACTATGAGATACAAAATGTCAGGTTCATCTAGCAATCAGTGGTGATTAAAAGCTGTTTTTTCCCCAGTGGAAGCTACATTGCTACACTGCTGCATAGCTGATAAAAAAAACAAAAAATAAAAAACAAACAAAAAAAAACAAACAAAAAAACCCACCACACAACTATCTGGAGATTTAAAAAAAAAAAAAAAACAAAGAAAAAGAGAAAAAAAAAAAACAAAGAAAAAGAGAAAAAAAAAAACAAAAAAACCACCCCTCTTTATTTCTTTATGTCCAATATTAAGTTCTGCTTGCTTATAATAAAAATGTAGTGCTTAAATAAGCATATATGAGTAGAATCATCTAATTGTTTTATAAGTCTCAAGGTTCTTGCTTAGTGGATGAGGGAAAGGCTGTGGATTTTGTCTACCTAGAATTTAGTAAAACATTTGACACTGGGCCCAAAGAGTTGTGAACAGAGTCAAATCCAGTTGATGTTTGGTCATGAGTGGTGTTCCCCAGGGCTCAGGACTGGGGCCAGTTCTGTTTAATCTCTTTATCAGTGATCTGGATGAGGGGATCAAGTGCACCCGCAGTAAGTTTACAGATGACAACAAGTTGGGTGGGGAGTGTTGGGTAGGAAGGCCAAATAGAGGGATCTGGACCAGATGGATCATTGGGCTGAGGCCAATTATATGAGGTTCAACAAGACCAAGTGCTGGGTCCTGTTGTCGCAACAACCCCAGGTAGTGCTACAGGCTCGGGAAAGAGTGGATGGAAAGCCGCCTGGTGGAAAAGGACCTGAAGGTGTTGGTCAACAGCAGCTGAATATCAGACAGCAGTGTGCCCAGGTGGCCCACAAGGCCAACAGCATCCTGGTTTGTATCAGCAACAGTGTGGCCAGCAGGACCAGGGAAGTGATTGTCCCCTGTACTGGGCACTGGTGAGGCCACACCTCAAATCCTGTGTTCAGTTTTGGACCACTCACTACAAGAAAGACATTGAGGTGCTGGAGCATGTCCAAAGAAGGACAATGAAGATGTTGAGGGGTCTGGAGCACAAGTCTTATGAGGAGCATCTGAGGCAATGGGCGTTGTTTAGCTAGGAGAAAAGGAGGCTGTGGGGAGACCATTTCACTTTCTACAACTACTTGAGAAGAGCTTGTAGCATGGAGGGTGTTGGCCTTTTCTCCTGAGTAGCAAGTGATAGGACAAGAGGAATTGGCCTCAGGTTGTGCCAGGAAAGGTTCAGATTAGGTATTAGAAAAAAACTTCTCCATGGAAAGGCTGTCAGGCACTAGAACAGACTGCCCAGGGAAGTGTTTAAAAGACATATAGATGAGGTTCTTGGGGACATGGTTTAGAGGTGGACTTGATAGTAGTAGGTTAACGATTTGACTCAATGATCTTCAAGGTCTTTTCCAACCAAAATGATTCCATGATTACCAAAACCAGAAAAGACACCAGAGGAGAGCAATTAAGCAGTTTACATTTTTCATTATAGTGCCACAAAATAATTGCCTCAATGGCTCCTATTACAAAGATACAACAAGCATGTCATGGAGTAATAGTTAAAGGAATGTATTTTCAGAGAAATTTTCCCTTTTATCATCTCTTATCATAGCAGGTATATTTGTGAAGAATGGCCATTTCTGATTGCGTACAGTTCTTACCAACTCAGTTCTCATTATTTTTAGAGTTTACTGAAGACTTGCCCTTAAAATCAAGGTACCACTGTAACAGGAATATGCTTTAAATGTTTTATTTTCTTCTCTTAGTTCTGAAAAGTACAGGAGAAAGAGGCTTTTAATATATATTCATAGCTATAATTATTTGAAACTGAGCAGTGCCAGAATTTTTCTGCAGTTCTGAGTCCAGCTGGCAGAATTTGAGTACATCCATACTATGAAATTATCTTAGCCTGCATCCAGCATGTTTCTGATAACTTCTGAATTATTCCTGCAAATTTTAGGAAGCAACTGGTCCAAGCCAAATAGTATACCAAGGACTTCTCTGGAAATTTAGCATTACAGGCACTGAATTTTCATCCCACTAACCTGTTTACAGCTTAACACTGTCTAATCCACTAGAAATGCTGAAGTCCAGTGCATAGAATTGTGCATAAGATTGATACTGTAGAGACAGAGAGATTACCCTGGTTCTGGTTTAAACAGTCACTGAAACTAGATCACAGAATCCATGCTATCTGGCACATATATCTAACTTATGATTTGATTTAGATATAGAGGGAAGCTTGTTAAAATTGTAGTTTTAATTATCTTAACAATGGAATAAATTGTGCTTTTAGGTCATATAGCTTTAGAGTTAAATATCGCTAAAATAATCCTGGGCTACACTGGAAGAGATGTTTTGGAACTACTGTTGTTCTTCAAATGCAAAATATTATTTTTGTTTACATCAAAGAACAACATTATGATATAAAATTCCTTTTTTTTTTTTTTTTTAAAGAGTTCCATTTCCCCAGACCTTCATGGAACCAAAAGTAAAACTGACCATTTAGGTGACCATTTTGGAAAGAGGCAATGTCCCTTTAATTTTAGTAGAACTAAATAGTTCCTACTTCTTCACATAGCTGGTGGTTGTCATCTTTCCTGAAAGCTGGTAAGTGACTTAATTTTGATAAACGGGATATGATAGACATTTCAAAGAAGCAATTGTTCCTGAATTTATGTGAAAAAAGCTGAAAAAAATACCATGAGGAATATTAAATATTTACTTCTTAATCTTTACTACTACAAGAAATCTAATGGACTGTGAATGTATACAGAAGAAGCAAATCAGTATATAAATGTGTCTACATGCTTACACTGAAATAAGGGTGCAGGAGACAGATGTATTCTGTCAAGCTAATGATAGGGGGAATCCAGTGTACTTACTCAGTTACTTGTTCTGCTCTAGTGAAACAAAGACATTTTGCACCCATCTGCTTTGGCTGCAAAGCTCTAGCTTTTCATGAAGTCCCAAGAAACATAAAGTAGGCAGAACATACAAATGTATATGTTACAGCATTTTTATTACCTTAAAAAATTTAAATCTCATACGTTAGTATCTTAGTATTCTAAGGTGTACAAATACAGTTAAACCGACAAAAAAACCTTACCTCTGCTTTGTAGTTAAACCATAAAGTTTAAAATATGTATTTTATAGATATAACATTTATAGGTCAAAAAAAGATTCTGTAGTCTTAACAACTAACATTCTAGATTTATAATATCTAGTTTTTCTGTAATACAACATTAGTTTGATGGTGTAGATATGTTTCTTTTCAGCCTTGCAAATTTTGCTTGCAAACATATCAGACAATATTATTTACATGGGTTAATTTTCTTCACAGTAGATGTGAGGGTGAAGCTTTTACAAAGTGAACACAGAAAAAAATTGTTTTCTTTGTTGTCCTTACATTCAGCACTTAGTTACAGGATTTAGTTACATTATCAGACTGTATCTGAGTTTAACGTTGTCTTAACAGTCTGGCTCTTTTCTTCTGCATTTTGTACACTATTAAAATCTGGCTGCATTTATCATTAAGAAGCATGTGCATTACATTAGCATAAAGTAAAGAAAGAAAAGAAATATTAATTTATTTTTGTGCCCAGGCAAATCAGGATATCTGACAGATTGAAGAAAGTGATACCAGAAAAAACCCAAACATATGCCTTAACTAAGACTGAAAAATGATCATTAACAACTAATTTTTCTCTGCTGTTCTCTGAGGCAGTGTTTCTTAATTTTGGTGAATGCTTTTAGCAAACTCATACATTCAATACATATACTCAGATCCTGAGCATCTTTCCACTGATCCCACTGAGTTTTGGTTTATGATACAGTTAAACTAGTTATAATTCGTATTAGGTTTCTAGCTCAGTAGTATCAATTGGTGTGGCTTCTACACAGTGAGATTAGGAAGGGATTGCATCACTACTGTGTTAGATACTCCTCATTACTCTTCCGAAATAAGTAGAATACCATATACTTGCATCAGAGGATATATGATATTTAGACTACTTTTTCTTTTACAGTCTTTACGTCTGTGTTGTCTATGGACTTAGTGCTTCCATAAAGCTGACCATGGCATAAGAGAGGAGGAGAAGAAACAAGAGAAAACCGTCCCCTGGAATTGCTCAGTTTGGAAAGAGTGATTATTTTGCATTAGGCATGGCTAATAAGTCAAAGCCAGCATTTCTCAACTCTTACTGCACCCATTTTATTGTACTGACCATTCTTAAGGTCATTTTGGGTGCTTGTATCGCCCTTATATGTTATTTTCTCAGTTTTTTAGCCCTTCCCATATCCTAAGAGGACAATCACCTTCTCTATGGCACTGAATCACAAAGCTGATTTGAAAGGAAAACAGGCACTTTCACTGCAGGAGTTTCACCCAAAATGCATCTCTATGCAAGGTGTTATAAAACACTAAGCCATTGAGATCAAAGAAATCTCCAGTTCACACAGGAATGACCAGAAGCACAAAGTGATTATGATCTGTAAAGAAAAATAGGAGGTTGGATTATTTTTTAGGAATACTGATCTTATCTAAGAAATGAAGTCCTGTCCTTCATGGTGGAAAGCAAAAATTATTTCCTATTGGGGTAAAAATAAATAAATAAATAAATAAATAATTCAATTATGCTATTAGACATGTGAGGTGGTATTGATTAGGGATTTGTGAGTGCAGCTATAGTTCACTAGGCTGGGACATAACTGCATATGCTTAAATCTTCAGGCAACAAGTTGAACATTTATATTGTTTTTCTACTGTCTTGTTTGTTTGTTTGTTTATTTGTTTGTTTTCAGTTGGTTGGTTGTTTTTTTAATCTTTTCCTTGTGACACAAAGTAAAACTCAGTTTCTTCCTTTTCTGAACTATCTGAATCCATGGTGTACTTGAAACCCACTTTAAGATTAAACAGGTGTGGAGGCAGAAGAAAAAAAACCATCAGTTTTCATCCTGTCTTTCCTGCCATTTGGAATGTTAATAATAGTTTAATATCAAAAGTAAGATGGAAACTGTGTGGGCTTTTTACTAACAGTCCTTAAAACTTAACACCTATGATACTGGAAATAAGTGAATAAGTTTACTTTAAACTTGCTATCATACAGAAAAGTGGGGTTCTCATCCCAAGTTTAGTTACATTGTTATGTTTTTTGACTGTGACAAAATATCTCTACTTCTTAAATAGACTGGTATCCACCCTGCAATTAAGATTATAAAATATGTACTTTTAATAAATTATTTAAAGGTTAATGTCATTTTACCATACTTCTCTTTTCATATGGAAAATGTTTTTGCTCATTTACTAATATACTAATTTAATAATTGTTATTCAACTTTCAAAATGCTTATTATTTTTTGACATGCACGACCATGGCTTAGAGGCAATTAAACATTTTCACTTGTAACTAAACTATGTATTTTGCTTGCAAGTATCATATAATTTTAATCAAATTAACAGTGGTTAATTAAAAGTTTTACCCTGCCAAAGACAGTGTAAGATTCTGATCACAGAGCAAAGGACTGCATCTGTTAAACATTTTTCGTAAGCTGTATAAAACTGCCAATCTTGGGCTGTAGAAACTGGTTGAGGCACCTTAGTGTTTAAAAGTATGTGAATTACTCAAAATATAATCTGTATAAAAGACGCCTGATTAATCATCTTTATCACTTACTTTTCTTCGAATATCTGCAGAAAGAACTCACCCAGAAGACTCTTCTCACTTTTACCTGAGCTGGTCAAAGGTGGGAGTTGGGCAATTTCTCTTCTAATATTAATGATTGTTTTTATCACTTAGTTTTTTTAAAAAAAATTAAAAAATAACCAGTATATTATAAAAAAGTGTATCTTGAGCATCAGCAAATGTTTTAGTATTACATTTCTTATTGAAGACGCAGAAGAATGAATTACCAATAATGAGAAACTGTTTTTGTGTGGCCTGCTGCCTTTTTACACAGAATAAAATCATAGAATCAGAGAATCATTTAGGTTGGAAAAGATCTTTAAGATCGAGTACAACATATTGATACTTTAGGATGCATAATTGTGAAATACATTGAGTAAAGCTTTTGTTTTCTTAAGTTAGAAATTGTCAAGGACCAATTTATTTCCTTTAAACCAGAAATATCCAGAGACCCAAGTTCATATGCCTACCTATTGACTCGGTAGTCACACTGCTAAAAAAAGTTAGTGTAAAACAACAAAGAACCTGTGCGTGTGTTTAAGGCTAATCATACATAGAGATGCTTTCTTGAAATAGGAATGTTATCCTTTTTTTCAGTTTAAGTAGTTGGGTGTATCACTTTATATTTGCCCTCTTCTTGTGATACTGACCACTGTCAAAAACATAGAATCATAGATTCATTTTGATTGGAAGAGATCATTAAGATCATCAAGTCCAACCATAACCTAAAACTAACACTAAACCTTGTGCCTTAAAGCCTTGTCTAAATGTTTTTAAACACGTCTAGGGATGGCCACTCCATCACTGCTGTGGGCAGCCTATTCCAGTGCCTGACAATCCTTTCCATGAAGAAACTGATATCCAATCTGATATCAATTTGAGGCCATTTCCTCTCATCACTGGCTACTGGGAGAAGAAACCAACACCCTCCATGCTACAACTTCCTTTCAGGTAGCTGTAGAGAGCGATAAGGTCTCCCCTCAGTCTCCTTTTCTCCAGGCTGAACAACCCCAGTTCCCTCAGCTTCTCCCCATAAGACTTGTACTCCAGACCCTCCACCAGCTTCTTCACCCTCCTCTGAACTCTCTCTAGGCCCTTGATGTCTTTCCTATAGCAAGGGGCCCAAAACTGAACACAGAATTTGCAGTGCATCCTCACCAGCACTGAATACAAGGGGATGATCAATATGTGGTCCTGCTGGCCATAGTATTCTTGATACATGTCAGCATGCTGTTGGCCTTGTGGGTCACCTGGGCGCATTGCTGTCTCATATTCAGCAGCTGTTGACCAACACCTTCAGGTCCTTTTCCACCAGACAGCTTTCCAGCCACTCTTCCCTGAGCCTGTAAGTGCTGCCTGGGGTTGTTGTGACCCAAGTATAGGACCCGGCACTTGGCTTTGTTGAATCTCATTCAACTGGCCTCAGCTCAATGATCTATCTGGTCCAGATCCCTCTGTATGGCCTTACTACCCTACAGCAGGTCAACATACCCACCCAATTCGGTATCATCTGCAAACTTACTGAGGGTGCACTTGATCCTTTCAACCACCCCTTTCATAAAGATATTATACAAAATTGGCCCAAATACATAGTCCAGGCTATATAAATTCATGTGATCAATGGTATGTGTTCTTATCCTTTTCTGTAAAATTAGCACATTTAAATATGCTTTCTCTACTCTGCTATGAGACGTTTCTTTCCAAGAGCTAAGTTTTTTCTTCTAAAAATAGCTAAGCTAAGAAGATACTTGCTTATTTAAAGAATTTGAGTACTTTATATAAATTCAAATTATATACATATATACATATATATATGTGGAGAAGGATATATATTGACATCAGTGTTGATATATATACAACATTCTTTTCAAATAAATTTTGTAATCAAATGAGCTATAGAATTTGTAAAATATTCTCACTGAGTCATAGAAATAAAGAATGCTATCCATCCCAAATTGTTTATTGACACCATATTCAATGATTCCCTTTTTATTTTCTACAGTGAATAGCTGTGTATGAAATAGCAATTTTATTCAACCTCTATTTTAGCTATTACACAAAAACCCAAGACAAAATCCTTCTTAAACCTTGTAGACATAGATTACATATGCCTTTTGTAGATGTGTGAACTTATAAGGGGTATAAATAAATATATATCTGAGTGGATCTTCCAATGCTTTCCTATATGCCAAGAAAAAGTCTGGATATTGCTATGCATGCTAAATCTGAGACCTCAAGATATTTCAGCTTTAAATGTATGGATGTTCTCTCTAAAAAACAAGACAAAATTAATCTAACAATTAACCCAGAGGAAATTTAGTGAGAAATTCTGTAGAAATATGTTCCACCTCTAACTTATTTGAAAAGCAGTTTATAAAAACTGACAAGAGAATACACGTATGTAGATTCTCCAG
Source organism: Nesoenas mayeri (assembly GCF_963082525.1). NCBI lineage: Eukaryota > Metazoa > Chordata > Aves > Columbiformes > Columbidae > Nesoenas > Nesoenas mayeri. The sequence continues at coordinate 14,141,066 of NC_137544.1, forward strand.
CTGTTAGTCTTTGCTGAAAAATAAGAAATTAAAGTATGTTCCTCAATCCAGAATTCTTAATTCAAATATTCTAAAAATAGTTACTATAGCACATTATAAAGTTGAGATAGTCATAGAAAATTGTGACTTATGTTTTTATGATGAGTAAAATAATTAAATTTTTCATTTGAAGAATTAAACTGAAATTTCATTTTTGTTTGTCTAGCTTTCTGATATTTTCCAAGAGCTATGATTTTTTGCAAATCTTGAAGGCCTGAAATTTGGATTAATTTTGAATCATATACCATATCAGAACATGTTTTTTTCAGAGCTTTTAGTTTCTCAAATCACAATTTTCAAAGCTTGTCCAGAATACTGGATTAACTACTTGCGTGTTATCTAAACAGGAACACTTTCATTATGTTGATATATGCCTTCTTATCTATTTTAGCTCATCACAGAAATGGTGTTAACTTTGAGCTTATTGAGAAACAAACCAATTGTGTAAACATTTACAGATTTAAGTTTATTTTAATTAAGATTATCTGAAATTACTTATGCAGCCTGGAAGAGACAGCAGAAATTGCCAGCTAAACACAAGCCTGTAAAAAATCAATTGTTCCTTAATATAAAGGCTCCTCGGTCCTTAAAATGATATTTAAAAGAACCTGGGAGTTTTTCGTATGGATATGAAAGGGAAACTTGAAAAGTACTAGCCTGCCGTCTGTACCAAATATGTAGTACATATATAATGAGATACATCTATATAAGGAATTCGAATTTGTATACTGAAGATTTTTGTACAAGGGTAAGAGAAATGAAAAGCCCCAAGCTATCAAGTCATAGAAAAAAGGGAAAATAAATGCCAAATCCACATAAAAATCCCACCCCAAAACAGTGGTAGTATATAAAATACTTGCAATGTTTAGAAGTCATAAAATTAGGTACCATTCCTAGGAGAGTTTAATTACTCAGTTTTATGCTGGGGAAGCATTAACAAACAAACAAACAAACAAACAAACAAACAAGTAGCAGCTATGTATGAAGGAGGCAAGTGGTAACAATTCTAATTTTCTGCTTTAAATAGTGGAAAAAGATTTGTGGAAACAAATTTGCATTAATTTATGTGTAATAGAGCTATGGACTACAGATTCTTGGGAATTTTGTGATTACTCTGAATGACTAGAAATAAGTATACAAAGATAGCAGTTAGGCAGAAGGAAGTAGGACATGGAACTCTAGCAGTACAAAAAAGAAAGGCAAAATCTCAACCCTAATACATTTGTTACTTTCTTCTTCTCCGTCAGTAAACAAGACTAGTGCAAGCCTGTATTATATTTGGAGGAAGAAATCTTGAGCAGTGAGCAGTTCACTTTTGAAGACAGCCTTTCCTTCTCCCTTGTTTGTACAGGGAGGATAGGATTAACCTGGGAAAGGCAGCAAGGTGATAAGATTGGATGCTTCTTAATTATTCTTCTCTCTATCCAGCCTTTAAGAAGATAAATAATTAGAAATGCAAAAGCTTCTGTAGCTGTACAGCGAATGTGTAGAATAGGAAGCCATGAGCCCAAACCCATAAAATGTTATTAGGTAAATATTAGATAGTCAGTGTAGTTGATGTGGTGTTCACAATACTTTCATTGAATTGTGTATACACTTCAATTACGTTAGATCTCACTAATGGCCCAAAATCCATGAGGAGAGATATTTAGGAATAAATAGATAAATTCAGAGTGGACAATATAAAAATGAAGGCAGAAAAGTAAACAATCCACTAAGACTATGCAGCAGAATGAGAATGTGTGAGACCTAGAGAGAGGGTTACTTGAAGAACCAAAACATGGCAGTGAATCGTATACAGAGTAATATAGAACAGCATAGAAAAAGAGATCCCAATAGACTATCGAGGCAGCAAGCAAAGCACGTGGTAACAAATACAGGAAGCAAATGAGAGCATTAGTAAAACTATGGAGTTTCATATTGACTAAATGCATTATTGATACTCTGCTAAAACCAATGAATAACAGAGCTGAAAATATATTTAAATGAATTGTCAGGATTGATGGAAACAACCACAGACTGTGTTATTCCATGGTTAAATGAATGTGGTAAAAACAAATAATACAAGAGGGGCATCAGTTCCAAAACACTGGCATTAATCTTTGTAGAGAGAAGTAAGAAGGTAAACAGAAGAGTGCAAGGAAAATAGTGTCAATTTCTAGTTACTTTTAGGAGTAAGATTATATATAGTGTTTTCTGTTTATGAACTAGCCATGGTAAAACAGAAACTTTATTGTTCAGAATAAAGCTTTCATTTCACTCATCTTTTTTTGCCTTATTGCATCTGTAAAGGTTTCTTCACAAGTTTCACACAGTCATGCCCAAATATATACACTATCATAAGAATGGTGTAAATTACCTTTGATGCTAATTGTTTAGAAAGGTAAGTTACGTTCCTTGTTCCTGTTGTAATCATACCCTCCTGCTACTCGGGAAATTTGGGCAACTAAAACCAGGAATTATTCAAGAAAAGGACTATAATATGGGTACAATAAGAAAGTATGCTTATGTTGAGCATCATTAAAAAACTAAATTTGTCTTGTCAGCTGTTTTACAGGCCCGTGATCCAATTCTGGTATTGAGTACATTTAAAGTTGCTATTAAAATGTTCAGACCTCTATATGTACTTCCAAAGTCAGATTCAGTTTATTAGTTGACATGTAACTTTCAGTAACTGCAATCAACAAACTCCTGTAAGTCTTTCTATTCCTTTCTGCTGGAAAATCTATAGTCAACTTCAAATTATATTGTCAAGGCATCTGAACCATAGTTTGTTTATAGAGAAGACCACAATTATAGAGATAGTGTTAGGACTCAATACTGTCTTACATCCTTCTAGTGGATAGATCAGAAATTACTGAGCACTGATGTAAGCAAGTTCTGGTAAATTTTGTACCTGATAGGGTGACAAAGCGCTATGTAAGTTAGTCCTCAACCTGCAGCTGTGTTGCTTTGAACAGTGATGCAGCAGATTGCACAAGTTAAACTACCTTGCAATTGCCTAGGAGTTGCCTCACAAGGAGAGCTGCTTGTAATTTCTTTTTTTTTTTTTTCACTAACATTTTTCAGACTAATTTCTCAGTATCTCTCAGGATTATTTCCTCACCTCAGTTCTTTTCAAGTGCACAACTGCTTTTGGTATCTGCCCAGTTCTAAACAGCTCCATCTGGCTTCACAGTAATACTATAAACAAAAGGACAGAGTCTGTAGGGATAATTGTACCTTTCTTGTTATTAACATTATTTTTGGGCAGGGATGTAATGGTGCCGGAAATCAAGTTTTGTACTTTTCAGTATACTAAAGAAACTGGAAAAAGAAAAAAAAAGTGGATATATAGACCATGTTTGAAAGTGTTTTTTGTGTATTTCAGTGGCAAGGACAGACATTTTCAAGAAAAAGAAAAATCTCTGCACAAGATTGAATTTAGATGGATCATTTGTAGAAATCCTGGTGGTGGATGCTAGGGAGATTGACTACTTAATTTTATCGCTCTGTTCTATCAGAGAATTCTCTGTACAGGAAGAGTGGAAAAGGATCATGGGCACTTGCAACTAGTAGGTAAGACTTTCCAGTGTGCTGCTCCAACAGATGTTACTGTCTTTCTCCAGTGAATTTAAATGATAATGACCATATGAACATTTTCAGGTCCAAAGAAGTTGTAGCCTGTTGCTGTTACGGCACTTTGAATCTTCTGTGAATATGCTCGATATAGAAATGACATTTTATAAAATTAAAAAATAATAAAAATCCAGGGAGAAGAATTAGAGGCAGTGACATATGTGAAGAGATCAAGACAATTTAATATACTGTGCTACTGCTTGAAGGAAAGACTATAAAGGATGATGTGCCTATTTAAAAATACCTCAGTGGTAAAGTGTGAGAGTTACAGGGGTTGTTACAACTTTATTTGCTGTAGTCTCTCTTCTACCATCAAAATAGACTATTAACTTGAAGGAATATAAATTGAGAACAATGAGGCCTACTACAGTGACATCTCAGAAAAAAAAAATCTAGAAATTGAAGATACTGTACAGGAATATTTCCGTTATATTTTAGGAAATAACTTTAAAGAGTAAGACTTTTACTGTTTCATCTTGCACCATTAATATCTTTGGGGATTTAAAAAGTGACTTGAATAAAAAATTAAGATAGGGCCCTTCAGGCAGTAGTATGAGCAAACCAAGGAAGTGGCTAATATGTGAAATTCACTTCCATCCAAGATATTTTTAAAGATCTGTATGTGAGGCAATATCAGAGGGAGGATTATAATGGGAAATACTGTTTTGTTGTTGTATTTTGTGCGTGTGTATGTTGGAGGGGGAAGGGGAGGTGGTGTTTTGTTTATTTGGTTGGTTTGGTTTAGTTTTTTTTCCAGAAGACTCAAATGAGGGTGTTCTGGAGAATGAGCAGATCAATCACTCATTATATGCTATGTGTTATGTGTACTACAAGATGCTTATTCCGTTTCCTGTCAGATATGCCACAAGTGAAGGAGCATTCTTTTCACAACTTAATTGCAGCTAGTGTAGACCAGGAACAAAGATACTGAAAGTTTAAATTCCACATGGTTGTAAAATGATTTGTTTCTATCAGTCTTACAATGTGACAGACCATTTTTCTGTAGGTATTTTCACCACCTTAGGTTTCACCACACCCTAAATGCCCATTATAGAACAATAAAGCTGCTGCACAAGGGTACACTATCAAGATATGATTGAAAATATACACAGTTTCAATGGGCTATTTTCCATGTGACAGCTATTTCATTTGAAATTTACCTATTTTACATTCTAAACTGTTCTCAATGTCATAATTTCAGAGTATAGCATATAATTTTATTAAAATAACTCTAGTTCTAAGATTTATGCTAGAAAACTGGTTTGCATAACAACCAAACTACAGTAAGACTCATTTTTCCAGTCATACAAAATATCAACCCTTCTTGTGATTTAGTGCAAGTTTTAGGTGGCATAGGATGTATTGGTGGTTTCTAATAAAATGTACAGCTATGCTGTGGAAATCACAGAATCATTGAATCAGTTGTAAGAGACCCTCAGGATTATCCCGTCCAGCCATAACCTGAACTAACTCTAGCGCTGAACCATGTGCCTAAGAACCTCGTCTAAACGCCTTTTAAACAGCTCCAGGGATGGTGTTCCATGAACAGTTGTTCCAATGCCTGACAACCCTTTCCATGAAGGATTTTTTCCCAATATCCTATTTAAACCCTGCCTGGGGCAACTTGAGGCCATTTCTTCTTGTCCTATCACTTGCTACTTGAGAGAAGAGGCTAACATCTTCCATGCTACAACCTCCTCTCAGGTAGTTGTAGACAGTGATAACATTTCCCCTCAGCCTCCTTTTCTCCAGACTAAACAGCCCCAGCTCCTTCAACCACTCCTCATAAGACTCGTGCTCATTGTCCCTGGGTGCTGTGATTGCCAAAATCTTTCATAGGGAGATTAGAAAAATTCATAGAATAGAAATCCACTATCTGTTATTGCATACTGACAAACCACTTCTGATAGAGGAAACTCTTAAGCTACACAAGGCTAACATAGTACTTGGCAGAAGTGTTCTTGCCTTCTTCTTGCACTTCACTCTAGGCATTCATTTTGGTGATTGAGAAAAGATTTTGTGTTGAATGCAGGCAGTCTGGCTGCTGTCATGAGTAGAGAACTTTCAAGAGTAAAAGCTGTTTCTACTGTTTGTGTATGCCAGCACTTCAGGGATAAGTAACTGATTCTATGTAGGGTTCTGTTTCAGTCCTTACATTGTACTGTGGTGTCTGAGAGCTCTTTTGTTAACAGGTGGGAGACTGATTTTATAGCCTATGCACAAATAGAGTATGATGGATCACCCATTTGGCCGGACAGGGTGTTGAAATGCACTGAATGTTTTCCTCTCGTAACAAAAATTCTGTGTGATCAACTCTTATTTTTATCTGGACACAATTTTAATATACTCTTAAGTGCTTCTGTCTCAGGATCTATACTGTAATGTTTACTTTGTCAATGACTATCATAAAAACAGTGTTACATTTTTTTTTATTTGGATTCTTTGCAGGATAATAGCTGACATTCACAAGAAGGTTAGCATCAGTAAATCTAGCCAGGTGCTGATCAGATAAGGTAAAACAACTTTTGCACTTCCTGAAAGTTACAGAAGAAAAAAAATCAAAGAAGCAATGCTAAAAAATAATAATCCTGACAATAGTCTATGAACAGATTGCATACAATTAGACTACTTTGCAAACAGTAGTATAAGAAAAAGTAATTGCTTCATCAGATTTCTTCATCAGAAACAGTTTGGCTGCCAATTGACCCGTATTATCCTGTAGACATACCACGTTATCTAACATTTCTTTGGAAAGAACATATCCTCTTATTTACCTTCATGCAGTGATGTCTATTAGTGATTTCCTTAGGGCTTTGTTAAGGTGCATACATTGCTTCTGCATTTGAAATGAAAAAATGACCAATTATTTTTATATAATTTTTCAATTCTTAGATACCTTTATGTAATTATTTTTCTTTCAAATACCATCAGAATGAAGTTTGTTTCAAAGCAGATCTTTGTTCTGTTGACTCTTTCTGAAAATCATGGAACAATTCTTAAAACTATCTGAAATAATATAAGGCCAAATTTGAAAACAGCTGCTCAGGGACTGTATAGGCATCAATCTGTTGGTGGCGAGCAATTGTTACCAGTTGCATCACTTTCTTGGGTTATGATTATCAATAATTATTTTATGTATTCAATTATTAAACTTTTTTTTTTCTCAACTCACCCTTTTTCTCACTTTTACACTTCTGATTCTCCCCCATTACACTGCGGTGGTGGGAAACTGAGTGAGCAGCCATGTGATGCTTAGATGCCAGCTGGAGTTAAACCGCACCACACAGAAAACCAAAACTAAACACAGGTTCGTGCAGTACTCAATAGCAGAGCAGAATTACCTACAAGATACACTCTGCTCATACAGTCCAAATTTCCACATTTCAGAGTAGTGTGACTCTTCAACCTGTGAACTGTAATTCCTTTTACGAATGCAGTAACTTACAATGTATATTTTATGTATGTATTTTATAAATTTTAAGGAAAAACATAGAATAACAAAGCCATTAAGAGAAACATATATATAATTTTATATTAAATTGGTTTTAGCATTAACTAGGACCTTGTGCTCTGTCCTGTGGATATTCTGACAAATTTAGTCCGTCAACCTCTTCCATTGTGTTCACACTCAATACTTAAGATAGTAATGCAAGATTCTAAGTGATTATTTTGTCAATTATGGCCACTTAAGGACCACAGAGATAGTAAAATGCTGTACAGAGATCAATTTATAGACAAGAAACTGATGGGTTGAAGTGCAACCTAACAATAGTCAGGTTAAAATGGAAAGTGAAGCATATTGACGAGTTGGCATGGCACTAGCTCCTTTTTCTAAAGATATATAACAATCACAACATTTTTTAGGAATGTTGTCATGTTTCTTTCTGGTTGTAAATGTGGTTTTAATCTCATCTAATTCTATATATCTATAAATTGGATATGTAATTTCAAGTTATGTACTCTTTGCTTCTTTATTAGCAATGGGCAGCTCAAAGAACGTATGGAGGTCAATTCAGTTATTCTGTACCACTATCTTAAGGGATCTTGAATCAATATATGAAAGTAGTTATTGCTCTGCATATACTAAAAATGTGGCAAAATCATACAACTTATGTTGGCCTTACACAACATGCCCTTAGGTACTTATGCAAAATGAAACCCATCCAAAATTTTGGTGAAATCAGGTGGAGTATAGCTTCAGTCAAACCACAGCATCAATGAGTGGCAAGACAGAGACAATTTTTTCTTATAGTCTTGATCTGAAATAATTAGATGACATTTAGCATTCTGTTGTATACACAGTTGTTTTGATACAACATCATATTAGATGACTAAACATATTAATATTCCAGTCTTTTAAATTTAGATGGACATTTTGAGACAAAGAGTGAACAACAATTGAACTCTCTTATGTTAAGAGACTAGTCTACCAAAATGTCACATATATTTGTCATGGCACTTTAATGGCCTTTTCTGGATTTGAACTACCCGTAGAATTAAATATTATTTTGAATGAGGCTATACTTGAACTTCAATGAATGAAAAAGCAGTTCTTTGGGTACTAGTATGTTGTTTGTAGATCCCACTATGACAGCATGATTGGAAATGTCTCATCTTTGCTGCTTTGAAGTTTTAATGTCATCCTCTTTCATTTATGTCATTAAATATAAATGCTATTGAAGGTTAAAGCCTGTTGTGATATCTTATTTGAAAAAGTGTTTTGCAGCTGGACAACTGTTTATTAATACATTTGAATAACACATTTATATTTTATTTTGTGGTAAGATTAACAATGATGTAATTATACTAAACATACTAGAAAATGATAGTTTTGGATGAAGAAAAATGGGATCAAGGATGGTATCAAGGGAACTATAATTAACACTATATCATCAGATTTAACAATTCCTTTGTTCATTTCGGAAAAGAAAGGGTGAGACTTTTTCATATTTTGGTACTAAATCTGAAAATACTTAATCAGATCTGAAAGGAAATTTCTGATTTCAGTTTGTGAAAAGGGTTCTGGAAAACAAAACTAACCAAACCAAACCAAACCAACTAACCAAACAACAACAACCAACAACAACAGAAATTAAACAAACCACGAGAACTAAACAACAGAGAAAGGTCCCCAGAATATATGGAAAGAAAACCCGAAAGTGATATTTTACAAGCATTTCATGACGTTTTCTATTTTTAATATGGATTTTCTTCAGAATAGAATAATTAAAACTGAAGTCTGATTACCAGTAAAAAATCCAATGTAAGAGTTCTAAGTCGTAGGAAGCAAGCTAAGACTAGTAATATGTCTAAAGATGATAAATATGATGTGCAGAAAATAGGAATTTTAATTTCTGCCAGGCAGTTTTATTAGTATGAATTTTGCCTTTGGCTATATATTTATATGTGTATGTTGATTTTAGCTATCGATTTTTATTAGTTAATATGCTTCACCTATTCTTTGAGGGAAAGAAGAGGACGTGTTCCTCTAAGACTGTTTTCAGTATTTCCATGTCTGTGAAATACAGTCTAAGATTATCCATTCTTAAACGAGGTCTGTATTCCTTACCTTGAGACCCCAATCACTCTTAAGGTTCTAGTTGTGTTTTTTTTGTTGTTTGTTTGTTTGTTTGTTTGTTTGTTTTTTTCTTATCAGATAACAGAACTAAACCCAGGCTTTTTGCCTGTGAATCCCCAGACTCTTCATTCCTTCCTCTGTGTTTTGTGTCACTTAACATGCAAGTACTAATGGAAAACCCTCACAATTTTGTATTTCAAAATAATACAATTTATTCATGTTTAAATTAGTGTTAGACAAAACTGATACTCAAACTCTCAAAGAGAATCAAAAGTCTTCTGGAAGAGAATATTTCATATATTATATTTAAGTGTGCTGCTCCTCATTACATTTAACCAGCAATTTACAAACTACTTTATAAATTCCATGGAAGCTGCTGTCAGTCCAAAACTTTGATGGTGTCTATTTACATTTCTTGTAAGCTGATTCTGACCAGCATACATGGAAATTGTCCATGCATTGGCATTTTGATTTCATAGATTTTGCATTTTTAAAAGTTACTGGCTATCCCACTGAGAATTTATTCCAGGTTACAAATGCAAAGATAGGAAGCTTCTAGTGGTTTTCCATGCGCCACTGACATGACAGCTATGGGGAATGCCCTCTTTATGAGAGGAGACACCATGAGACATTTTGGGTTTAACCTAGAAATTTCAGTTCAGCAGTTTTAGAGGCTTTTTTTTTTTTTCGAATTTGTGGCAGAATGCAACCCTCCCTCTCTCTCCCTCTCTGCCCCCTCTCTCCCCCTCCCTCCTTCAGTATGGAGGAGTGGGCACATCTCCCTCTCTCCCCGCTACTTGAGGCTAACAGCTTCTTTTTTTTGGCCCCAGAGCACTCTGGCCAGGGCCATTAGAGCCGTTGGGCACCCACGCCCAGGGTGGGGGATGTTTTTGAGAGGCTTCGGGGGCACCCACAGCCAGTGTGGGGGATGCAGAGGAGCTTAAACAATGCCTACAGTCAGGTCTGATCAGATAACAAAAACGGGATTCTCGTCGAAACTCCACCCATTGTCGTGGGTCTCCCGGAGCACGAGCTTAGCCACTGCCGCCAGGAGCCACGGCCCCCCCCAGCTCCCCGGGATGGAGACTCCGCTTGCCTCACCGCCACAGCTGTGAGTAAAACTTCTCACAGAATTGCGAGTATATTTATACTTTCTGTGCACACATGCACATATAACTCCCCGTGCTCCATATGAGCACGTGTAAAATTAATCCTCGCAGAATCTCGGGTGTATTTTCCTTCTGTGCACATATGCACGCGTAACTTTCTGTGTACATTTGCACACGTACTTTCCGTGCTTAATACAAGCATGCGTACTTTCCGTGCACATTTGCACGTGTACTTTAAATTATTTTCTCGCACAATCGTGAGTGTATTTTCCTCCCGTGCTTCCACGTAAGAACGTGTAATATTCCGTGCACATTTGCACGTGTAAGTAAATTAACTCTCGCAGGATTGCAAGTGTATTATAAATTTACCCTCGCGGAATCACGAGTGTACACTTCCCGTACTCACTATGAGTACGTGTATCTCTTTAAAATAATCCCGCACCGTGTTTAGGGAAGTGTGTATTTCTCCGGGACTCAGAGGCGACTCCGGCATTGTTTTGAGTGAAGCCTCGTGCATGCACTCTGTGGACCGCCTGTTGTATTGGTTGCTGCCCCTAAATAACTTTCCTCAACTGATATCCGAACCTTTATTTAAGTCACTTTTGGAGTGCTAAAACCCTGTTTCTCATCAGTTTAATAAAAGTTGTTTTGGATCCTGTTGTCCCTCAAATTAACTTCGGGGTGCTTCCGTGACAGAATTCTCTTATGCGCAGCTCTAAAATATTCCTAAATCCCTCTCTTCTCTTTGTCCGCATAATCATTCATTTATCTCAAACCAATGTAATTTGACAGAAAGATATGGAATGACTAACACATTGAGGGCACAGACAGGTTTTAGCAACACCAGTGAGCACCACGGCTATGTCTATACCACTCTGAAAAAAAGAATACTCAGGATGGGCTGTCAGCTCTTGGCTCTGCTTGTTTCCCGTCTAAAGATATTTGCTAGACATCTCTGATGATTTTATGTTATATTACTTATCAGTGAGACAGGTCCAGCCCAAGGGATGACATCTGGCTTGGCCCCTGTATGTTCCCATCCCCAGGGAGGTGGCCAGTGCCCAGGTCCTGGGCTGTCTCTAGCTGCCCCTTGGCTGTCCTGGAGCAGGTTGGGACAGTGGAATGATTTCTGGCTGCCAGAACCAGCCTTGATATCCCTGAAGAGCCCCTATTACTCCTGGCCCCAGGGAGCTACTGGCCTGTGCTGCAGCCTGACATATTTTATTTTGTTGCATAAAATAAAAATTCAGCCAAGATCTTATCTTGACCAACGGTTTGTCTCTGAGGTCAAAGATTAAAGATGCCTTGAAGACACTCAGAGAAGAATGGGAAGCCTATGGAAGTCAGTCTGTATATATATGATATACAAAGGGCATGTAAAAGTTGTAGATATAGATGGGAATACTAATGAGAGCCATGCAGTCTGCCCTGACTGCAATTACACTCTTCAAATACACAGCCCTCTGTACTCACTATTTTCATATTGTAAATGCATGAGGCTCTTCAGAGTATCTGTATTTCAAATACTTATTCCATTATCTACAAAAAAAGAATGGTTTTTTGTGTGGTTTTTTTTTTATTTTTATTTTTTTTTTTTTTTTAAAAAAGGCTTTGTTAGCTCCAAACATCTGTGGGGTCTGAAGACTTAATCAGTGAGAAATAAATATTGTGGAGTGTAAAGTACTAGTTTTAACATTTATGTGTTTAAATAAATATGAATATCTGTCCTACAACTTCTTCTTCAGTCTCTGATAATGTCTATCTTTGTGCAGATTTGCTCATCATTGTCACAGGGACCATATATTCCAGGCTTCCCTTCATTTCTGAAATTTTACTGCTTTGTGGAATTAACTTTGGAATGTCATACAAAGCTTCAACTTTCTAAAGAGCATTTCCAAAAACTTCACAATTAGCTTCAAATTCTAAAATGCTTTATGCAAGATTTCAAAACAGCAGAGACTAAACTCCAAAAATATTTGCTCTGTAGAGTGAGATGCAGAATTGGGCTCCAACAAGTCAGAAAAAAAGGTCACAAATTCAAAAAATGTTTTGATAAGATTCAGCGATAAAAAGCTGACTGCATTGTTTTCATTAACACAATTTTTTGTTCAGCGTCGCAATGAGTGAAGTATCAAAATGAAGTCATGCTACAGAAATAAGTTGAGTGTTACCATAAAAGACATTATGGAACAATACAGATATTTTATCCAGTTAACATAACAGGTATTTCAGCATGGAGTCACAAAATGTAATTCAGCATATAACTGTTTTATTTGTTTCCTACTTCCTAAGTAGTTTGACTTCTGCACTGGTAACAAGAAGCAAAATCATTAACATATTTTCAGGTATTTTCACAATTACCTGTTATAAGTCATGGAAAAGAGGATTGTTCCAATCTGAGGTAGAAAGAAAATGGTAGTTCTCTCATCCTGACAAAGAGATAGTGGTCTCTGATTTTTACTGAAAATGAAAAAGAGGTAAAATATTAGTAAAATATTAATTCCCACTCAGAGCTGAACTTTCTTAACCATTTCAGTGAGCTTCATGTAAAACATAGTTGTTCTGTACAACATTTCACTTGGGGCATCAAATAAACTTACTCTGTATCTCAGACCTTAATTTAAACTGATACTAACATGCAAACTCGTGTTTTCAAGCTACCTAAACCGAATACTAGATTTTCCTGTATTTATTACACATATATTCCCTACTGTACTTCATTCTAAAAATGCACTACATTTTCTTAAAAGTAGGCCAGAAGCAGATTATGACTAAGCTCACTGTCTTGAGGAGACTGGCCTGGAAATTCTTAGCTGGCAAACCTCTCACTGAATAAAGATCTACCTTTTAATGATTTAGATGTGCTTTTGCTGCTGCTATAAGCTCTCTCAGTCTTGCTCAAGCAAGAATTCAAATAACATTTGTTTCTAGGCATAATAGAAACTTCATGCTCAACTACAATTTTTTATACATTTCAGACTCTTCAAGTATTCTATGATACAATCCTCTTGATTACAACCTATATGAGTTCATGATTGACACAAAGGATCACCTATTTCAAATATCCTGCCAGTATAAAAAAATGTACTATGCTTCAATCTAGTATGTTTTCTTTCACAGTTACCATAAACCAAGAGATGAACTTTTGGTTAGTGCTTGTCATTTGATTTCTAAATTGGAAAAAAAAAACCTATTCTAAAAGAATCAGATAGAGTTATTATTCGATATTTAATGTATTTTAAATCTAGCTGAATTATCCAGATTATTTGTACCACTAATAAAGAAAAAAGTTAACTTCTACTGTACTGTGACTGAAGAAGGCCTGTAGCACAGATCATATGAAAAACATTGCCTGTAGGCAACTAGCAGCCAAATGAAATCTTTGTAGCAAATCTGCATGGGACTTTTAAAAATTGTGACTCCTCAGCACTTCTAGATAAGCACTGTGCCTACATAATTTTCTATGATTTTTTTTTTTAACTGATCAAGGTGATCTTAAGGCTCTATGGTTGAAAAAAACAGGATGTAACTGGACTAATTAATGCTTCCTAGTATCAAAAATCTTCTCCTGGGTTTGTTCCAGTGCTGCAGACTACTTCGATGCCAAAGATGTCACTTTATATCCCACTCTTTATTTGGCGCTGAGAAAAATTTAGCAGATCTCTCCCACATTTGAGTAGTGGTTTCTTTGCATATACACTATTACTACAGCTGACTTCAGAAAATTTGTGTTTGGATACCAAAATTCTGATTGTGCCAAAGTAAAAAAAAGACCTCGGCTTTTATTTCTAAAACTATTTTTCAAGGCATAGGAAAGGAAACCCTCTTTTTGCGGTTCTTAACAATCAACATTTCTTTGAAGTTTCTACTTTAGTGTGTGACATTGCAAAGATCTTTCTGTAAGAGTGACAGCAGATTAAATCACAGATTAGACAGCTGATTTCTTTGAAGTTTGCGTGAGTGGGTGATTTATTCATGAATGTCTCACAGAGACTGATAGGTCAATTTTTACATCATGTGTCAGCTAAACAGCTTCTGCAGTGATCAACTATTTATTGAGAAAGGGCTTGTCAGAACATACTCATCTGGAATGAATAACAAAAACCTGCTTACAAAATAACAATGTATCTACTGCTATCACCTTCCTACAGACTCACCTGAAGTTAGAGATTACAGTGGTGTATTCATGCAAATGATACATCACAGAGTTCACAGGCATTGTTATATCATCCTCCTATACCTTAGGATTCTTGGTATTCAGTCTGAAACCCTAACAATGTACTTATTAAAACATACAGCTAAAAATCCAATAAATATGGGACTAAGATATATTTTCTTTGCAGAGGATTTCTGGTTTCTGTGAAACATGCCAGGTCTGGAAAAAAAAAAAAAAAAAAAGTGAGATTTGCTGTGAAAGAACTTTACACTTGCAAAAGAAGTTTGTATTTAGTTTCCGCAAACTTTGAACTGCTCTGTAACAGAGGTAGCAGAAGACAGAACAGTATAACGACCCCTTTTGTAACTTTGTCCTTATATCCGCAATCTGATTATAGAACTTCTGAGTCTTAAAATAATACATATAATTGTTTTTATTATATTTGGTTTGTTCCATGCTATGCTTTGCTCCCTAGAGTAGAGTAATTAAATATATATATTGAATTTTTAATACAAGACAAATAGTGTATCGATTAATTTAACAAAAAGAATAACTGACAGTTATATAACATTTTTTATTCTCAGAGGTTCCCTAGCCAGACTAGAACTCTAACAACTGTTTAATCAGCTTAGAAAGAAACTGTGAAGACTGATTGCATTCAGGTCTGAAGCTGAGCACCTTCTCAAAGGTCCAAAAAATTTAGATTAAACAACTCCCAGTTTCAAAAAGAGCTGCAAGGAAAACCAGTAGGCTGTCAGACTGCAAGTCAGTGTAAATGTATTTAAGAAAGTAAATAGATAAATATAAAGACGGTATCAGTGCATCTCCAGTTTCAAAATTGAAGAATTTATGTTTTTCTAAATCTACGTCAGATGTAAGAACTTTATTGGAACATCAGGGTTATGCAGCATTTCATTGTTTACAAAAAAAGTTATCTATCAATGTTTGAGACATACAACTCAGTGGAAAATAAAGTATTTTTAATTATTATTTCAGTCTGGAGTGATATATCAGGGCTAATTCAAATGAAGGTGTGTTACCGATGAGTTACCACAGGCATGCTGCACATTTTGGTCTTCAGAGGCAATTCGAGGTTGATGTATCTCACTGGATCACAGCACATGGTGGAACAACTTACTCAACACATTCACCGGTTGCCCAGTTTCACCTGTTCTCAGGCTCTCTATTCATCAGTTTGCCAACAATAATAATAAAAAGCAGTGAGCTGATTCTATTGATCTTTGGAAGTTCTAATAGCTATACACTGTAGGAGTGAAAGAGATTTTAAGAAGTTAGAAGATAATTATGAGAGGGTTCAAAAGGATCTTATACCTAATCAGTCTTGCTGCTTTGCTGGAAGAGACAAATCCTTATCCCATGACAGGCATTAGATTCTTAACTAATGTGTTTACTGTAGGTCACTCCATAGTTATTATTTCTTTATAGCTGAGAGTAGCTATGTGTTCGATCATTAAATGTGATACTACAATCCATATCTGGATGTGTTAAAAATTTATTTTTTTTTAGAGACAACAATGCATTATTTAAAGTGGTTTCTTAGAGAACATATGTTTTCAGCATCTTCATGGTGATTACCTTCTCTCTGAGAAAAAAGACAAAATCCTACATTTTCTAAAAAAAACCCCAAAATAACAACAAACTGTTGATTACTTTTTTTTTTTTCTTTCACATAGACAATCAACTAAAGCTGAGAAAAAAAGAATAACAAAAAAATCTAACATTGTTACTGAAGTACACCTCATTAAGGGCTGAATTCATTCTAAGACACAGAAATTAAATAATCAAATACACATCAAAATATATGAATAATTAGGTGCTATTTAAATGGCATTTAAAGATGGTAGACATGAATATTTCAAATTATATCTGGTGAGATTTGGAGGCAATAAACAACCCTGAAAACTAGAAAATTCTTTTAAAGCCATGAGTATGCATCTTGTCTTCAAAATAAGGCTTGATTAGTATGTAATAATAAAGCATGGAACCACATAGATAACAACGAGAAGAAACAAAATCTTGAACAGCTGTTCCTAAATGAGCATTATCAAACCTACGCACTGAATGAGTCAGAGGTCTTGAGAAATATAATCATATTTTGATTATATTGTTGAATATCAAGTACACATAACAGAAACTGAATAATTTTTTTTCTTCTGACGTTCACTTTTCAAGTCCAGTAAGAAACATCCTAGATAAGAATTAGTGCATATTGCTGTGATTTAGATTTATCGCATCAAATATTTTGGAATTATTGCTAGCATATAGAACCACATGCACCGTTATAATTCTACACAGCCTTGTGGGACCATCAATATTTACTTTCTCACTGTGTGTTGAACTGATGAATAATAAGTTTGAGGAATATTTTTTGGATCATCATAAGATTTTTTAAATTAATTTGTTCTGATATATTTGCCACAATTTTATGTTTGCTTTCCTTGGAAAGTCATCTGGCTGAGTTTAGTTACCAGGTTATTAAAAAAGAAAATGGCTTTTAAAAGTTCATAGACTCCATTAAGAAGCCCTATCCTGTTTTTCAGTCATGATTTTGAGCCTTAGATCTGACATCACATTCAACCAGTCATGGATCTAAAATAACATGATTGTAGTCAACTAAACTAAAGAACATGACTTAGAATAATAAGCCACTGAGTCAAATATATTTGTCAAGACAGCAAAATGACTGAATAAAAACATGTTTGAGAGACTCAATGCTTTTAGAGATATAGGAACAAAAGAATGAGCAACTTTTTTGTCTCTCTACTGAGGTCTGCTTATGAAAGTTTATAGCAAGTACAAGATCTGAGCATCCTGACACACAGGAAGTCAAGGAAGGGAGCCAGGAGGCCTGCTCAATTAAACAGGGAACTGCTGGGCAAACTCAAGTGGAAGAGTTTACAGATCATGGAAGGAGGGGCTGGCCACTTGGGAAGAGTATAAGGCTGTTGTCAGAGAATCTAGGGAGGCAACTATGAAAGCTAAGGCTGCCTTAGAATTAAACCTTGCAAGATGGGTCAAGGACAACAGGAAGAGTTTCTTCAAATACATGGCAGATAAAACTAACACTAGAGGCAATGTAGGCCCACTGATGAACGAGGTGGGTGCCCTGGTGACAGAAGATACAGAGAAGACAGAGTTACTGAACACTTTTGTCTCTGTCTACTCTGTTGGAGGCTGTCCTGAGGAGGCCCGTACCCCTGAGTCCCCAGAAGAAATCAGGACAATGGAGGAGTTTGCCTTGGTTGATGAGAACTGGGTTAGGGAGCAATTAAGCAGTCTGGACATTCATAAATCCATGGGTCCAGACGGGATGCAAGCACAGGTGCTGAGGGAGCTGGCTGAGGTCATTGCTAAGCCACTCTCCATCATCTTTGTCAGGTCTTGGGAAACGGGAGAGGTTCCTGAGGACTGGAAGAAAGCAAATGTCACTCCGGTCTTCAAAAAGGGCAAGAAGGAGGACCAGGGTAACTATAGACAGGTCAGCCTCATCTCCATCCCTTGGAAGATGATGGAATGACTTATCCTTGGTGCCCTCTCAAAGCACATCAGGGGCAGTCAACATGGCTTCACCAAGGGGAAGTCATGCTTAACTAACCTCATAGCCTTTTATGAGGACACGACCAGGTGGCTAGATGATGGCAAAGAAGTCGATGTGGTCTATCTTGATTTCAGTAAAGCATTTGACAGAGTTTCCCACAGCATCCTTGCTGCTAAATTGAGGAAGTGTGGACTGGATGATTAGGTAGTGAGGTGGACTGTGAACTGGCTAAAGGAAAGAAGCCAGAGAGTCATGGTCAATGGGGCAGAGTCTAGTTGGAGGTCTGTATCTAGTGGAGTCGCTCAAGGGTTGGTACTGTGGTCAGTGTTATTCAATATACTCATCAATGACTTGGATGAAGGAATAGAGTGCACTGTCAGCAAGTTTGCTGATAACACCAAACTGAGAGGAGTGGCTGACACGTCAGAAGGCTGTGCTGCCATTCAGTGAGACCTGGACAGTCTGGAGAGTTGGAAAGGGAAAAATTTAATGAAATATAACAAGGGAAAGGGTATAGTCTTGCATCTGGGCAGGAACAACCCCAGGTTCCAGTATAAGTTGGAGAATGACCTATTAGAGAACAAGGTAGAGGAAAGGGACCTGGGGGTCCTGGTGGACATCAAGATGACCATGAGCCAGCACTGTGCCCTTGTGGCCAAGAAGGCCAATGGCATCCTGAGGTGTATTAGAAAGAAGGTGGTTAGTAGGTTGAGAGGGGTTTTCCACCCCCTCTACTCTGCCCTGGTGAGACCGCATCTGGAATATTGTGTCCAGTTCTGGGCCCCTCAGTTCAAGGACAGGGAACTGCTGGAGAGAGTCCAGTGCAGGGCAACAAAGATGATGGAGTGGAGCATCTCCCTTATGAGGAAAGGCTGAAGGAGCTGGGTCTCTTTAGCTTGGAGGAGACTGAGAGGTGACTTCATTAATGTTTATAAATATGTAAAGGGTGAGTGTCACCAGGATGGAGCCAGGCTCTTCTTGGTGACAATCAATGGTAAGACAAATGGCAATGGGTACGAATTGGGACACAAGAGGTTCCATTATTTGAGAAGAAACTTCTTCTCAGTGAGGGTGATGTAGCACCGGAACAGGCTGCCCTGGGAGGTTGTGGAGCCTTCTTCTCTGGAGACATTCAAAACCTGCCTGGACACATTCCTGTGTAGCCTCATCTAGGGATTCCTTCTGTGGCAGAGGGTTTGGACTAGATGATCTTTTGAGGTCTCTTCTAATCCCTAATATTCTGTGATTATGTGATTCAAGGTAAAAAAATCAAAACAGATTGATGTATCTCAAATACTTGAAATTAATTTTATTTGCTTTGTTTAACAAATATGAATTTGAAATATCATTAAAATACTTCTGTTTTGTTTTGTTTTTTTTTTTTTAATTTTATTTTTTTAGTAACGAGGTAATGTCCTGATTACAGCAAAGTTAGGAGAAATTCTGACAGGAAACATTTTTTTAAACTGTTTCAGTTTCAACAACACGTGAACTGTGAACAATTTTCTATATGGAGTAAAAATCTATGCTACTCAGTTCAAGCTGTGTATTATAGGAATCGTTTGACTGAAATATATTTGAAATTAAAGTTAACTTTTTTTTTGTTACCTTTTTTCCCCCCAAATCATCATTCAGTTTTACATATTTATTTATTCATTGCTTGTGCCAACACACTCATATTGTCATCCAAAGAAGTGACTTTTATAACACATTTGTACATGTTTTCAAATTAAACTGTCATTATCATAAGGAAGCCAAGGTCAGCAAATGAATTAACTGATAATTAACAATATTTCAATAATCTATTCTTCTTTTATCTGTTTTCTGAAAATGTGTGTCTGTTTAGTGTCAGGCAAAGATATTTAGAAAATCTTCCTATGTACAAATAGTTACATAACAAGTACAGTTCTAGCTCTTATACCTCAGGCTACAGATGTCCCTCTGAAATTTAAAGCCATATGTCAACATGAATTTACTGTGTATTAACGATGAACCTCCCTCCTGTCATTCAAAGCTCTATCTCTCTATAGAAATCTGAAGAATATGGTGTCTAATTTCAGAATGAAATGAAGATAGCTTAACCACAAATCTCTTCAGACAGTTTGACTTGAACCAGCAAAACAAAAAATACCCATCAGTATCAGCAATATCCACTGCTTCAATACTAGGGTGAGACAAAGACGTTAATAAAATTCCAAGGATTTTTCGTGGATTTTTGCTTTACACGACATTTTGCCTAATACTTCTTTATCTAAACCAATATTGAAGAACTGGTAAAGAAGAGGATCAAAGATTTATTTCCAAAAACACTTTTCCAGTTCCTCCTTTAGTATATAACATTCCTTGAAATTAATATGTTTTCTATGTCAATATACTCCCGTAACTTCAGTGCCTTGTCCTGTCTGGCTTTCTTGCACCAGGGTTTTTGCAAATGAAGACATGTATCTGGAGCTGTAAGTGGAAATGTCATATACTTACGCAGTTATATACTTTTTATATTACATAAATAGATGTAATTTCTACTTACATTTGAGGATATTGTATATATAAATATACGTGTTATAGTTTGAATAATATATTAACACATTGCAACTATATAAATACAGAGCTGACATTGCAACTATATAGAGAGCTGAAGGAAATTACATTAAGTCTTTGAGATCTGTCCTATATATTTTGCTTTCTTTCACCTGAGTGGGCAGAGGTAGACATAAATATTTTCTTATTAACTTGTTGCAGTTTTGCAGGAATTATATGTAGTTTTATAGACTCACAAATAGGTGGCACTAGTGAATTCTAAATTTGCAGCAATTTCCATGTTACCAATTAGGAAAATACAAGTCCTTTGTGTCCTCTAACATACTCGTGATTTGCCTTTACCACCAATAGCAACTTTGAACTTAGTTATAAGGGCTGAAATAGGGAGGATCCTGTTTTCCAATTCCAGGAGATAAGTAACTTCTATTGAGTGTAACAGGAGTTACTCACTTTTGAGTGTAGGAGAAGAGTGCCTACGTGCTGCATTAAAATAGGAAAAAGCATATTGCTCCTTGATATAAAATATGTTTAGGGTGGCATAATGTATTGACAGCTCTTATGAGAAACCCGATTAAACTAGTTGGACCTGAACTATTACCTGGCACACTAGAAATGTCAAATAGAAATGTGAATTTGAGTCATATTACCTGCTGGTTTGCAATGGGGTAACTTTCTGATTGTTAAAGTAATTAAGGCTATTTTACAACTGCTATCAGCACAGACTTTGGTTTATTAGTGTTTTATAAACAAGATGCTTCCACAGATATTGTTAGGTCCCCAGGCAGTTAACCAGTCTATCAAAAACTCTTTGATGCTTTCAAGGAGGGAATCTGACCTCTTCCCACACATTGTATGTGCATATCTGTATGGAGGTGAGTACGTGCACACAGGCATAACTTATACATATGCATACATAGATATTGAATTAAATGGTATATACAAAAATTATGGTTTATTTAATTTGATCATACAATTTTAATGAAATTTTATCCTGTTTGTATAGTAATATCACCAGGACTTCCTAGACAAGAAACAATGAGAATTTAAAGACACACATTTTAAATCTCTTGCAACTTTGGAGGCCATGACAGAAAATATTGTTAAGTGGATTAACAAATATAGTAAAGTTTTGCACTAAGGGAAGACATAGAAACTTATTTCTAAACAAATGAAACCCCTAGTAAAACTGGCACAGAATAATCAATACTAATCCATATTTTAAAAATTAGTTTTGCAACTAACTATGTGTTTGATAGATTAGTGATTTTAAACCAGGACAAGATCCCAAGATATATTATTCTGTGAATAAAGAAAAAGGAGTTGAACAAGAGATTAAAATAAAAATCAGAACACAAGACATACTCACTGCATGCACACAGCCCACATTAATGTAAATGGCATATGCACTGCAGCTGAAGGAACACAAGGAAACATCATTGATTAGAAAAATAATTCTTCATGGGCCTTCCTTACTATAATGCAAATTGAAGAAATACATATCAATCTCTCATGATAAACTGAGGTTTTGTCTTATACATTGATGTGTATATTAACATATCGAGCAGTTTCTGTGTCACTTCTTTGAGCATGAAGACAGCAGGCAAGATCTGGTCATGCCCATAACAGTAGATGCTCCCATCCTCTAAAACAGGGAGTCAGCTTTCAAAATATCAGTTGAAAATGGATCACATGTGTGGTGGGTTGACTATGGCTGGATGCCAGGTGCCCATCAAAGCTGCTTTATCACTCCCGCCCCTCCACTGGACAGAAGAGACAAAACATGGTAAGAGGCTCAGGGGTCAAGATAAGGACAGGGAAAGATCACTCACCAATTACCATCATAGGCAAAACAGGCTCAACCTGGGGAAACTAATTTATTGCCAATCAAAAGTAACAGTAGGGTAACGAGAAACAAAAACAAATCTTAAAACACTTTCCCCCCACCCCTCCCTTC
This sequence comes from Nesoenas mayeri, assembly GCF_963082525.1. Taxonomy (NCBI): domain Eukaryota; kingdom Metazoa; phylum Chordata; class Aves; order Columbiformes; family Columbidae; genus Nesoenas; species Nesoenas mayeri. The sequence goes on from NC_137544.1 coordinate 14,163,617, forward strand.
TTCTCAATTTTCTCTACTTCCCCTGAGATGTGCAGGGAGATGGTGAATGGAGGTTGTGGTCAGTTCATCACACGTCGTCTCTGCTGCTCCTTCCTCCTTATGGGGAAGACTTCTCACACTCTTCCCCTGCTCCAGTATGGGTTCTCTTCCATGGGAGACCGTGCCCCCTGAACTTCTCTAAATGGCTCCTTCCCATTGGCTTCAGTTCTTCATGAACTGTTCCAGTGTGGGTCATTTCCATGAGATGCAGCTCTTCAAGAACAGACTGCTCCAGTGTAGGTACCCCACAGGGTCACAGGTCCTGCCAGAAGCCTGCTTCAGTGTGGGCTTCCCATGGGGTCACACTCTTCCTCAGGCACCCACGTGCTCTGGCATGGGGTCCTCCATGGTCTGCTCCACTGTGGACTTCCATGTGTTGCAGGACAACAGCTGGCTTCACCATGGTCTGCATCACAGGCTGCAGATGGATCTCTGCTCTGGTGCTTGGAGGACCTCTTCTTCCTCCTTCTTCACTGACCTCGGTGTCTGCAAAGTTGTTTATCTCATACATTCTTACTCTTCTCTTCCAGCTGCGGTTCTATGCAGTTTTTAGTCCTTCTCACCTATGTTACCCCAGAGATGCTACCACCATCACTGATGGGTTCAGCCTTGGACAGGGGCAGGTCAGTCACAGAGCTGGCTGACATTGGCTTTGTTGGACATAGGGAAGCTTCTGGCAGCTTCTCACAGAAGCCACCCTTGTATCTCCACCTCTGCCAAAACCTTGCTGTGCAAACCCGGTACACACTTGCTCGTGATATCTCCAAAAATATGCCCATGTTTTAACTATATAGTTAAACTATAGTTAACTATATAGTTAACTATATAGTTAAAACATGGGCATATTTTTATAGTTGCTGTCCCCAGCCAAAAATGTGCTAAAACCACTGCAAGAGATGACAAAATCACATTGCTTGAGCTCTTGACTGCATTTAACTTAATTCTCTCATTACTGTTTGACACAGTTTGTTATTTTTAGAAATGTATCCTGTTGCAGTGAAACTCAAAGTCCTTCTGAATTAACTAGAGTGTATGCTGCTATGTTACCTGAAAGATCTCTGCAAAGAAAATAAGAGAAAGTTAGCAGTAAAAATATCTGCAAAAAAGGATACTGTAGGAAGAATAACCTAATTATATATTTTATTTACTGCAGTTTGATGGGTCAGAGACACCACTAGAAAATTAGATGTTCAGGATAATGGAGTGAACTTCATTGTCAGTATCACAGGAGTCTGAGTTGGCTGCAGCTGTGAAGTGGAGCTGCTCTCTTTATCTAAACTTTAAAAAATTGGAAAACAATTTGAGTGCAGCTCCTGTATGGTTAGAGGAAGTTTGCAGTATTATTTCAGGTAATATCTATGAAAAAGTTTGGCAGAAAATAAAGAAAAAATAATCTCAGTGTTGAGAAGTGTTCACAATGCTGTGTCTTCAAATTTTTACAGAAGTGACAGATTTTTAAATGAATGCAATAATTTGAAAGTCAAAATACAAAATATGTCTGATGGATAAAAGAAGCATGTCTGTGTTGAAATCATTATATACAAAGAATGTTGATGAGGATGTAGCAGTGACAGATTATCAGGAGACAGAAATTGATAAAAACTTGCAAAAAGGCATAGGAAGTGGTGAGTAAATACTATGAAGAGATTATAAGTAAGGACCTTCTAGAAAGAAATTGAGAGAAGGAAGGAAGGAAGGAAGGAAGGAAGGAAGGAAGGAAGGAAGGAAGGAAGGAAGGAAAGAAGGAAGGAAGGAATTGTTTTCACAAGGAGCTGGTAAGACAGTCAAGCAGTGGAACATATTGCCTAAAGAGGTGTTGTTTCCTTGGAATTTTTCAAGATCCAGCTAGACTAAGAGTTAAGCAACCCAATTTGATTGATAGCTGGCCCAACTTTGAGCATGGAGTTGGACCAGAGACCTCCTAAGGTCCCTTCCAACCTGAGTTATCTTATGATATCTTATATCTTATCTTATGATCTTAAGATCCCAGATCTGAGTGTTAACAGGAATAACTTGGATGCAGAAGTAACATGAGTGCAGTTCCGCTGCTGCAGAAGTGGCTTTATAAATAGCATATCCTTTATGGAAATAGCTATGCCTGGATTAATCACCATATGATAAATATAACTGCATCCATACCCACACTGGGGCAGCTACTCAGTCTTTGCAGAACAGTTAATACAGTCCACACTTCTATGTAAAGAAGACTCATACTGCCAAGGAACAAAAAAGCCATCACCATTGCTCTACTGTAAAGGAACAATTTACTAAAATACCATAATCATCCATCAGCTACTAATCTTTAAATATCAATAATTACTAAATGTTCTTGTGCCTGCTAAACTAAAGACAGGATATAAACACAATGCTAAATCACTTATGCAGTAAGTTACAATGTACGTCATGTAGCTTGAGTAAATACTGTTGTCTTGGAGTTCCAAGCAAGAACACAGAGTGACAGGAAGTTACATTGCCTTAAGTACAAAAGCAGGTCCCTCATATTAAAGCATCTTCCTTCATTCTTAAGGGAAATAAATCTCTGTTTATAAGTTTGTCTGAATAGTCACATACTTTATGAATCAAGTGCCCCTTCCAAAGTTAATCTGAACCCAGTAAATCATGTTCAAATGCTGAATCTCTTCTGGAATTCTTTCTAAAGTTCAGAAAAGTTGAAAGAGAGTGTTCTTTAGACTCATATACCATCTCAAGTAATATAGTTTCTCAATACACTGCTTTGAAAATACAGGCTTATGTGGAAAAATCTGCCAGATCCATTTACTATAGCTAGCACTGAAATTCCCAAATGATTCATCTTTCTACCTAAGATGTCTTCCAGAAGATAAACTCAGAAACATTTGAAACACAGATTATGGATAGAAAATTTTTAAAAATAATATTTAGGTCCAGAGATTAATGAGTAAGAATTTCCTATTTCCAATAGGAAAATCCAGAAGAAAAGAAGAAGAAAAATTGAAAAAAAAAAAAAAAGAGGAAAAAAGGATTTGAGTGATGAAATACAAAAGCTGAACACTTGTATATAAGGCAGTGACTGAGGAACAGTCTTATGTGTTTTAAATTGGAATTTAAAAACACGAACAAATATATATGGTCTTAGGACCATTTAGATTGTAAAGGACCTCAGGGCCTCTGTAGTCCAAGCTTTTGCTCAAAGAGTGGTCAGCACTATGGTCAGACTAGGTTGCCCAGGGCTTTATTCATTAGGTCTTGAAAACTTTCAAAGATGGGAACTGCACAGTCTCTCTGAGCAATATGACTAATGGAGAAGCAGTCTTTCGCTTGACCATCCTCTCGGTGAGAAAGGTTTTAACTCATATCTGGTATGATTTTTTCTTGGTTCAATTTATTTCCTTCCTTCACACCACTGTGAACAGCTTAACTTTGTCTCCTCGATCACTGCTCTGAATGAACTGCCAGGCAGCTGTTAGGTCCCCCAGAATCTGTCCCTTCTCTAGGCTGAAAAAGACTCTGTCCATCAGCCTCTCCTTGTTTTGCTTTGCTCCCTGACTATCTTGGAGGTCACCTGATGAACTCGCTTCAGTTTGTCTTTGTCTTCAACATAATATTCGGGTTTTGAGTGTTGAGTCTCCTGACTGTGCTTCTTTTCATACAGCACAGGATGCTTATGGCCTCCCTTCCTGCCAGGGTACACTGGTGCCACCTGTGCAGCTTACTATACAAGTTTTTCAGTAGAGTTACTCTCCAACCCCTGTATATTCTTTCCCAGGTGAAGGACTTCAAATTTGTCCTTGCTGAGTTTTATGAAGTTCCTGTCAACCTCACTAGATATCAAGCTCCAGATAGCATTAGCCACTACTCTTGAAAGTCCAAATACATGACAATTTTTTTATGCATCTGATCGTTGACTCATCCAGACTAGATGGACATGACAATATTGTGACAGGCCGTGTTAAAGGCATACATTAGGCTGCTCTAAACCTTGAAAGATATATAGTGTATAAAGGTATGAAAGTCCATTTATTGAGAAGTGAAGTCAATATAAATGGTTAGATATTTTTTTAAAAAATATTGTTTCAGTGCTATTGTATGCAACTACCTTCAAAATAAACCAGAAGGCATTTTTGCATATCAACTCATCCACACATTTTAGTTTAGCTTCATTTGAATTTGTCTCATGCTATAAAAGAAAAAGTTTTCTCTGTGTATCATTCCTAGCACACACACCAAATAGTTATGTTACTTATGATGAACAGCAGTATCACAGAAAAGAGAAGCACTTGGCCACACCTTCAACCATTCCAGTCTTTACAACAAAAGATTCTTTATTAGGCTTTTTGAATACATTGTTGCTCATTCCTCCTCCAAATATTTTTTAAGAAAATACCTGAATGATTGTATCATTATGTTTTATCATGTCACTCTCCTCTATGAGTCACACAATCTGCTTCTCAACGCACATTTTAGCAGAAACAAGTGCCCTTAGTCTTTAGAATCAAGTTATTTTGTTCTATTTTTTGTTTTATCTACAAATCTCCAAACTATGTTCTTTGTTGAATCACTGTATCAAAGTGATCAAACCACCATGCTGCAGCTATGGAAATATTGTACTGAATAATAGGCATCCAAAACTATCCTTATATTAAGAGAAGAGTTTGAAAGAGTAGACGTCTACCAGCAGAAGAGCTTTGAACGTCCAGCACATACCTGCATGAGTCAAGCATATAGTCAGATGTACTCACACATGCAATGTTCCTCAAAGTGAGAATTAGTTCAGCCATGGCTTTCCATTTAGCATTTCAACAGATTCTGTTTGGCCACTACTAAGCATCAGAATTTTGCAAATATTTGATCCAAGGCACTGATTGCTTTGAAGCATTGCTTTGGGTGCACATCCCTCTAACTCACATCTCTTGGAGCCAGCTACTGGCTCAAGGCATCCTAGGACTAACCACTTAAAGGTTTATGACAACATAAACAAGCAAAGGCAAATCTGAGCTCCTCTGACTCTTAGGTAGTCAGGATTTGAGCTTGTTCCAGTTCAGGAGACCTATATCAGCATTAGCATTATCAGCTCAGACTAATGCAGTCTTTAAAAAACAGGGTATGTGAGCTTGAAATTAATTTCTGCTCGGTCCTCTTGAATATAAAGGTGAGTTGTGGTTGGCCAGCCCCAGAAATAGCATGTGTGCTTGTATTTGCCCATTTAGCAGTCTGCAAGCAGTGCAAAATCCTATATACTCATGAGAATGCCCAGGTATTAGACAATACATTAGAGAAAATGGCCAAGTGAATCCTAGTCCTGGTCACAAGAACCATTCTAATTTAAAGCATTTGTAAATTTTACTTTGATTTGTGCCTTCGTGGTTCTTTGGCCAGAATTCCTGAATCAGCAGAGGTGACAGGCTGCCTATCTCCCGGGAAGGACAGAAAGTGGTGGCAAGCACCTGCTCTTATCCAACTGTAATTTCTGATCAATCATTTAACAACTCTAGCAATCATATTTTTAGTTTTGAATTTTAGCCATGTCAACAAGCTAGAACACCTTGACCATTACAGCAAATACAAAAAAGGGCATGTAAAGTTGGTTGGCTGAAGAAAGTTAGGCAGAAACAAGCCAATTGTGAAAACACTTGCAAAATTCACTGGGGAGCACTAATCTTCCACCTTTCCTGAAAACATTAAGACTAATAAAAGAAATAAATTATCAACACACACACACACAAACCACCACCACCACCAACAAAAACAACCACAACAAACAAAAACAACCAAAACCAACCAACCAACCAAACACCAAAAAACCCCACATAACCCTAAACTCCAATCCAAAAATCAATCCCTACCCCAAAACCTAAACCCCACTATCATTCTCATGTGAACAAGAGGCTTTAACCTAAATAGTGTTCAGGCTCGGGCCCCAGAACTTCATCATTCATGAAGGTCCCTTACCTCATTTTGACCCAGTTTCAAGTAGCAATGTCCTGATCTCCTGGGCCAGGAATCCCTCTTACTAAGCAGCCTGGATACAGCTGCCGTGTTCTAAGGGTAAGGGATTTAATGGCATGGAACAGTCACCTCTCTGCCAGGGAACACTTCCTGCCCTCTTTTATTTACAGGTACAGCTGTGAATTCAATGAGCTAGTAATGAGTAATGGTGCAATTTTGTGCTGGAGAGACCAAATGAAATATTGGATGATGAAAAAAGAAAGCTCTAAGCTGAAAGCTGTGGGAACTTGCTGAAGATTAGCAAATAAAGCTTGCAAAATTATTTCTATGTTTAGACTAGAAAGTTTTGGAAACTTGACCTGAGAAAAAAGTAACAATAATGAAAGTTTTAAGGGAAAGTCTTTTTAAAAAGAAATCAAGAAAAACTGTTTTAAAGGCAGAAGATTTTCCATGTAAACAGAGACTGGAAGACAGAAGCAGCAGAACCAGTATAGGGTCGCTTCTGGAAGCGAGGAATAAATATGGGACCTGCAGGGTCTCAGTCTGTTGCCTGGATTTAAAACAAAAAGCCTTCTCACAGTAGGGAATGTGCTCTGCAGTGTACTTTGTGCAGGATCCTGTCTCCATATCTCATATACTACTGAGAATTTCTTCTTCTCTGAGGCAAATTCTGCAGGAAGTCTCTACTACCCCAAAACCAAGAAAATACACCATTCCACACAGGTGGAAGAGACGTGTTCTTTAGGATGCTAAATAAGAAAATAAAACAATAAATAATTACAAATGAAATCTTTATGAGTTATGAACAGAACTGATGATTATCTGATATATTTGCTCTGTGTTTCACACAGCATTATACCATTATTCAGACTAATTTTGAGAAAAAGTGTGTTTCCATTCACCAGTGTCTCTCCCCTGCCTTACTCTCTGCTTTAAAATAAGTACTATTGATCAGCAGCAGTCTTTTCTGAAACTGGCAGAAAGGTATGAACCTATCAAAGCTCTGTTATTAGGGTTGAATATGATTGGAAAGGAGAATTGATTCCTCCTAAATTTATATTCCTTAGCTTTTTATTGTAATCCCCTGTTTGTAACATTTCATTACACACCTTCATAAAATATTTTTTCTTCTTTTCATTTCATTCTTTGGATTTTGCTTCTGATATCCTGAAAAAGCGACCATTATTTTTCCTGTTTTTGTTATAAAGATTATTTTGTATATATGAATTTTGAGCCAACTAAATCTTGCAAGTTATTGTTTTCTGGAGGAACTTGAGTCAGCCATGCCCAGATTGTTTTGTTAGCAATGTTTAAAATTACTGCAGAACACATAATTTTGTGAATGCATGTATCTTGATATCAGTATATAAATCTTCAGTTAGATCAGATTTATTTGAATATGAACACTGGCAGTTTCTGCTTAAAAGATTAAAAAAAAAGAAGTCGGAAAGAGAATCTTTTGAAAAAATATTTCTAAACAAATGCCACTGTTAAAAGGAACAGCCTGAAACAAATCAGAACTTCTGACTGCCCAGTCTGCCAGTGTTCTCTAGTGGCTGCCATTTAAGAGCCCAAACGACATGGTTCATTGCAGGAGAAAAATGAAAGTTTTGGATTTGAAGCCAGCTATTCAAGTAGCTCTGCTCTCTCCAGTGCCACACTTACCTTTGTGTCAGCCAAGATACTTCAGCCGGCATATACATTTAGAGTTTCATTTAAAAAAGGAGATTTCTAAAATATCTCTTCAAAAGGAGTTGTTTACAAAGTTTCTGTTTCCTTTATTGAGAATATAGGTAGGCCTAAATTATATCAGGCCAGTCAGATCATTTAGAATAGATCTATACAGTAATCATTTATATATATTTGTATGTTTCTCTAACATAGCAGAAGTGATTTACTAATGATGTCTGTGTTTCTTGAAGTGTCCTCATCTCCATTCGAACCCAGAGGGCTCAGCACTGTGTCTGAACAAATATTATATAACAATGTCTCTTTCCCAAAACAAATGTATCTTTGGTTTGCCTGAAGTCACTATTGAATTCAAGTTGAGTTAGAAGACAGAGAGATGTTTAGAAATGCAAAAAGAAGCCAACTCAGATTGGAATCATGAGCAGATGAAGCATGACTTTTAAAAGGTAAAGAAAGTGTTGCTTTCTTCTGAACATCTGTAAAGAATTTCTTAACAAATGGGCTGAAGATTATCACTGTGGCAAAAGAAATATTGATTTTCTAAATTTTGAACTGGTCATGCATACCTAGAACTTTCCTCATTTCTCCTGTTTGAAAAAAAATCTAGAAAAATGTCTAAAAATAAAAGTTCAGGATGTCACATAATGTTTTGTTTCACTTCTTAGTTCACCCATGAAACTAAATCACTTTTAAAAGTTGACAGAGAAACAAATAACTAAAACTCATGCAGACTGTTGTTTATATTTAAATAGAATGAATTTTAAACATTTCTCACAATGTAGTTTCCTGAATATGTGATTTGAACTGTGCATATATGCATTGCTGGACTGGAGTCTATCAGAAGCATTTTTTATTTAAAAAAAAATGTACTGCAAGCAGTTCATTTAGAAAGTGAGATACATGATAACTGTGGGGGACTTGGGCTGCTCTTTTGTTTTGTTTTGGGTTTAAAATTATTCTGACTCCAAGTCTAAATATAAATTATGAAACAGTTTATCAAAAAGATGTCTGGTACATCATGCACAATGAAGTGGAGATCCTTTCCAATGCAACTTTTAAGTTTCTGAACCTATTCTAATTCTCGTTCTAACACTTTTTCACTTCTTTGCTATTGTTTTGCATCAGAGTACAATCAAGTTCTTAGATCTTTTGTCCTAATTTCATCAAAATGCTAATGAGCTCAGTTTGCTTGCATTTTTTTAAAAATGGAGCTGCTTCTTGAGGAACAATCTAATATGGAGATGGATATATATCTCTCATACTTTTGAAGTTCTATATAATTTCTCTAAAAATATGTTAGAGCAAACACTTTGGAATCTACTTTGCCTGTTATTGTAAAAGTAATTTAAAGAAAAAAACATAATAACAAGCAACACAATAGCATTTAATTTATTTGATGTCTATGATTAAATGTGAATGTCAAACTTGGAAAGGTTCAGAGAGATGTCAGAAGAGCAAGTTTGCTTTTTTGCAGGTTTATGTTCCTATGGAGAGTTTAATTAATATTTTTTTTTTTTCTTGAATTGCACAGCTTCTATGATGATCGAAGAGAAAGGAAAGAAAAAAGCAATTAAAAAAGAGTTGTCCAAAAATACATGCACACGTTAAGAAACTATTGAACATTTTCAATAAAGGCAGAAGAAATTGCTTTCAGTCTGTAATCTTTTTCAACAGTATGATGCTGTTCCTCACTGAGCTTGGGGATTTTAAAGGCAATTGTTATGTTCAGTGGTGTAAATCCTGGTCCTGAGCTTGTACTGTGAACTTCCAGGGCAATTACAGAAAATTAAGGACTGAGGAAATAATTTTTTTGGTGGACACAGGTTGCAGGTGACCAGTCAGAATATATAATCTATAAAATTATATCAACTGAACTGACTGGCAAAGATTCATTTATTGTGAATAACCTATGAAGATGAGAAATATACTATAATTATATTAAAATAATGTTATACATAGCAGCATTCTCATGCAGACACAGCTGTGAAGAATGCGTGCTGGAGGTTGAAGATAAATAGTTTAATAAAACAAAGCTAGACTAGTACTGGAATAACTAATAGATGTTTAGCAGTGAGGACAAAAAACATCAGACACATTGCAAAGGGAATGCGTAGGTTCACTGTCACATAATCACACTGTAGATATCTGTAAATCAGATTATCTATGACTAAATTAACGCTATCCAAGTTCTACAAACAATGCAGATGAATAGGGGCTTTTAGAGCATGTTCCACTGATCTGCTTAAGGTGCTTAATTGGCAGTGACATAAAGCATGACCTAGAACATATATTTCTGGGTTAACAACATGTCAATTAGGCAAATGTTTGTCTCTGAAGTCTCTTAGAGCAATATATATTTTTCATTTTTACCTATAGAAATCTATTTTAATCCATGTCTGAAGTAAAAAAAAAAATATTATTGGTAGAGAGGATGGTGAAATAGGGATCCGAAAGTTTTAGAACTAGGATTTTTTTCCTAATTGAGATGTTCCATTTGCATAAAAACAAAGTATGCATAAGTACAACCACAAGAGCCACCAAGCTCCCAGTAATTTATTTGTCTCTGGCCTAAAGTGTGTTTAATTATTCTATGCACAGAAGAATACTTTTAACAAGAGAGTCTGAAAAAAAAAAAAAGAAAAGAAAAATGGGTAATCCACAGGGGGGAAAAATAAATATTAAAACTTTATTTAGAAAAACAAACAACACCCCCTCTCCCCTCACAGCCTTCATCCCAAAATCACCTGAGTGCACTACCCAGTAGCTGGCAGATTTAACAGTCTACACTGCTCTGAAAAAGTTGCTTCTTCAGGTAGTCAGGACTGATCCCACCACTTGTCCTTCAACTGCCTCCTGGGTTGCCTTGTAGTGTGTCAACCCTGGAGACTCTGTGTGCCATCAGGGGGACACATTTACCAGAAGCCAGCCTTGAGTCTCAGGAAGAAACTCAGCAACCTGCCCTTGAGGCATCCTCAGCAATCAGTCTTAGGGACAGGTCTTTAAAAGTTGATGCTTGCATATCTTTTTTTAATTATAATTTTGTTTTAAATATTCTCAAACAATCAATTTCATTTTAAACATTATTGAAAGGCTGAGGGAGATGGGTCTCTTTAGCTTGGACAAGAGGAGACTGAGGGGTAACATCATTAATGTTTACAAATATATGAAGGGTGAGTGTCACGAGGATGGAGCCAGGCTGTTCTCGGTGACAGATAATGATAGGGCAAGAGGTAATGGGTTCAAACTGAACACAAGAGGTTCCACTTAAATTTGAGAAGAAACTTCTTCTCAGTAAGGGTTACAGAGCACTGGAACAGGCTGCCCAGGGTGGTTGTGGAGTCTCCTTTCTGGAAACATTCAAAACCCTCCTGGATGCTTTCCTGTGTAACCTCATCTAAGTGTTCCTGCTCCAGCAGGGGGATTGGACTAGATGATCTTTTGAGGGCCCTTCCAATCCCTAACATTCCGTGATTCTGTGATTCTGTGAAAATAAACCTGGAGGTTCTGTTAACACATACCATGTTTTCATTTCACCAGTCATTCAACTGTTTTTCAAGTTTGACTCAGTGCATATATGCATTTTTATAAAATCATGATTATATTTTTTAGTCACCAGTGAACCAAAATCTCAGTTACAAGAAAATTTATTAAAAAAAAACAACAACTGTTCTGTAAGAAACTTGTTTCTTAATACGTGTCAGCTAATGATGTGATTCTGTATAAAAATATTACCTATTTCCATTCTGAAAAAAAAAAATAAAAGATTCTATATTATAGAACAGTGTGTGTTTCTATTATCCATGCAAATGTTTAGTTGTTTCAAAGATTATTAAGCTCTTGCACATTGTAACGTATTATGACAATGAGTTCTATCAGTTAAACAAATTTCCACTGTGAAATACAGATGTCTGGTCATCAGCTGTAAATCTGTTCCTATCGATTTACTTTAATTTCACTTTTAAAAGCGTAAATAAAAGTCTTTGAGTTTACTGTTTCATTTATTATTCCTACAGCTTTATGTGTATCTCTATTGTGGTGTCTGACTGTCTTTTCAATCCTTCTTTCTTTGTGATAATAAGTAAGTCTTTCATTTACACTTGCAATCACTTTTAACAAAAGCAATTACTAAAGCAGATTAGTTACAAATAAACCTTGGGATGAAACCAGAAAGAAAAGTGCTGTAGGAGCCTTTATAGTTCTAAGAATTATCAAAAACAAGCCCTCAGGTAGGGATGAAATGCTTGGATTCATAACTTCTTTAGTGAGGATTCAGGTAAATTAGAAGAGAAGGAAGACATTAATACTCTTGTGAAAGTTATCAGCCCTTGATGATGTGGCACTTTGTGGTCCATTTTATAAGAAGGTAAGCATTGCTTCATTCTTCAGTGAGTCTGGCTGCATGTCTGAGGCATCAAAACGCCCAGGTTGAAAAGCTTTCAAGAGCAGATGAACCTCTAGACCCATCATGCTGTGTCGAAGTTGTTGAAATGAATTTGCTTATAGCTAAGTGAATTGAGTTCTGACTTCCTGACCTCTTTTGATTTCACATCCAATGTCAAGCCCTGACAATACTGCTGCAGGTAAGGTTATTTTATTGACATTCCTCAATAACATGAGTTTCTTCAAAGCACTTCTAAAATGACAGTTTTCATAACCTGACAGGAAAAAATGTGCAACTACAGCAATATCTGTGATTGCAGATATTCAATCAGAACTCTCCTTTTTTGACAGAAGACATTAAAAGAGAGTAGCTGCAGGGAAGAAATCAGTTTTGTCCAGTTTTATGATTAAAGAAGTGCTCCCAATAGTAGAAAATGAGGGACTCCATTCCCATTTTATTCTTGTTGACACTCAGAATATTCCTAAACTGGCTTTTGCAAATATCCTTATAATAATAATATAAACAGAGCAAGAGCCCATTTTCTGTCTTTGAAGCTGTTTTAGTCTAGCTCTGTGCCTATGAATTGTCCTGGAGATTTTACCTGAGGCAGAAACAGTTAAAAGTTGTTCTGACAGTGGCTAGTCCCTTGCGCTGCCTAATTTACTAGTACATGTATACAGCACAGGGGTGCTAGAGCAAGTGCCCACAAGCAATTTATAGGTATTTATGTTGTACTTCTTCAAAGCTAATTTATCTGTGTAGACACCAAGCTGATAGAGCTGGATCGCTATTTTTGGTATAGGCATTTTTCCCCTATTTCAGTTTGTCATTAATAAACAGGATAGGAGGGAGGGGGATAGTACTTCCTTTGTCAGTGTTAGTTGTTTAAATCATAAGCCATATTTTTTCTCTCTTTGCACTTGAGAGATGCTAGGATTTAGATCACAGCTGGGTGATTTGAGATGCTCTAGTGCTGCCGTAGCCTGGCTGATATTAAATAAGAAGGGCAATTGAATACTTTTTAGTTTCAACTTAGAAAAGCAGCACCTTTGGCTTTAAATAGAAATCTGTGTAACCTGGATGCAATGAAAAAGCAGTTCATTTCCAAGCTAAGGATGTACCTAACCTGCTTAATTTCTGAATACTTTGAAGCCATTCATCATGCTCAGCAGGAAGTAACCAACCTGGAGGAAGTGCATAATGCTCTGAACACAGATGGGGTTTCAGCTGAACTTAGTTTTCCTGTCATGGATCAGTATTGCTGATAAAATAATTAGCTCAGGCATATAATTACTGTTAGTGATATGTGTTGTCCCTGCCATCGGGTGCTTTGTCCTGCTCTCAAGCCACACAAAACTAATATGGAGCAAATGATCTCAGCAGGTCATCTGCTTCATGTCCCCATTACAATCACTTTTCAAGACAGACTGAACACATTAATATATTTTCATCAATTATAATTGTCTCTAGTACCTCAACAGGATTAAAGACAAACAACCATGCCTTGACACTGATATTCTAAGATGGAAATAGTAATTGTAGCTCAAAAATATATTTATATTTTTGCAATTGTAGCTAAATCACTAGAGTAACAGCAACAATAAGAACCTTAAAATCATACCATAAGAAAGCTCAAACAAATAAACAATAAGATCTAAGGTCAATATTAACAGTCTTTGTGTGTAGTGTGTTTCATACGCTGAAATTCCATACTATTTATAGTTCATACTGTGAGAGCTGAAGTAATACATTGCTTTGACCAACCTGTACTTCAGGTATATTTATGAAGTAGGTTTCTATTAATATGAGAAGTCAGATAGAAGTGTCTACATTTCACAACAGATGAAGCCAAGATGAAAAAGAGGCTAGAAAATATCTATTTTTTAAGAATACATCTTGAATCACCAAGGTGATTCTCCCTCCCCCATTTGCTAATGGAACACCACAAGGTTCCCACTGCATGTTGAATTGTAGCATATTCACTTCTATAGAGGAGAACTCAAAAATGTTCAGGAACCAAAATGGTCATGTGAATCACCATGTATTCTGAATAAGTTAAGATTTGTAAAGACACTATAACAAAATAACAGGTTTCAGTTTTATACTTAATATCTCAAATTCTCTGATTAATAATATCCTTAATTTAGTGGCATTTACCTCACTGTTGTTATACAATTTCTGTTGAATTGGATGAATTTCTACAGTAAATTGGCAGATCCACAAAGACTCATGTGTTGCCCTCTCCATGGTTCTTTCTGAGACAACCATCCATTCTTTAAACTGAATGGTGAAAGAATCCTTCAATGCTTAAATAATTAAATGTTTTAAAATAGCACACATAAAAGAAACTAGACAAATAAAGATCTTGCTGCCTTTTTTTTTTTTTTTTGATCTGTAGCTCTAAACATCTCTCCAAATCTGATAAATGGAGAAGATTTCACTTTTAAATGTATACCTATATCAGGATTTCATTTTGAGGTGTACATTTAACATTCTGAGTATGTTATACAAATTCTACCACCTTAAATTCTAGTTTTACAGTGTAGGTGCCTAGGCTTGAAAATTATCTGTATTTATTTGTTCACTGAAAAGCAACCAACTACATAAAACAAATGAAAATACTCATTTCTGAGTATCTGTTAAAAGCATCTGTCAGTTATTGAATCTCATCTATGAAGGAGGGTAGGCTGTAGCTCTTGCAACAGGAAACATATTGATAGAAAGGGAAAAATGCATTGAGGAAAGAGGAAACCTGGTTTAGGGGAGCTGTTACATGGGCAAACTGACAGCAACAGTACAGTGTAACACAATTCCTCCCTCTAGTCTTATAACTGAATAACTCTTAATGTGCGTTTTGTCAAAATGCACTGACAGCTACTGCTGGACTAGCTTAAATCCCAACAAGGCATGAGTCCCAGTATGCAGAGTAATGCACAAATTCATAGAGTAGCCCTGTATCCCAAGGGTTTTCTGCTCGGGTTTACACAACTGTAAGAGGGACACGTTAATGGAGTATGAAAGGACTATTAATAGAATAATATTCTTTGGATGGAAATTGGTATGAACTTCATAATGAACTTTTACTGATCACTCTTGAAAGCTATCTCTTATAGCTAAACTTCCTGTCTCTTTCCCTAATGAATATCTTTTTTTTTGTCTATTTGCAGCTTTGACCAATAGTAAATATGGGAGGATACAGTTCAAGTCACCATCTGAAGTTTTGTGGAAGTATCAGTTAAATTTAACCATTTCCAAGAAGATGAATAAAGACAATACACTGCTGATAGAAAAAACTGGCTTGAAACTACTCACAGCAATAAGAAACAGCAACATTTGTATTTTTGGTGAAAGGACATAACTTTTGAAATAGGAGACAGGCTGCCATTTTGATACAAGGAATGAGAGTTTTGTTTTGCTATGAAAATTTACTCAAACTTAATACAAGTTACATACATTTAAAATACATTATTTTGAAATTACATGAGTGAGCCATTCTGTTGGAAAATTCTGAGATGTAATGCCATTTTTTACTAAATGTAATTGGTCAAGTCTGACTTTTAGTTATTTCTATTCTAAGTTAATTATGAAAAGAAAAATAATAATGTTCTGCCACTTAGTGAAAAGTTCTGCTCTTTTAATGCTACTTTAGCTCAGTTGTTCAGTCCTTCCAGAAGTGGCAATGTTTATAAAATAGATATAACTATTTACATTTTTCTCAACATCATAACAAATATGGGTATCTTTTAAGTATAACTCAATTCTATTTTTTTTTCTACAAAACTGCAAAATTTGATGTCGAGTTCTAAAATTCAAAATGACACAATGATCATACATAACAAGCATTCTAAATGTATTGTGCAGCATAATTATTAGATTCTTTCTCCATTTGTCGTTCTGCTTCCTGCTGGCCTCTGTTGCCCACCAGTGAGTTACACATTTAAGAGGAGGAAAGAAATCTATTGACTGTGGAGTTGAATTCAGTTAATATGCCTCACACTAGCAGGACAATGCATGTAACACAGCAGGCCTAATTTGCTGTCCATCTCTGGGTATGAATGTTGCCACCAAATGTCTGCAGTCAAGTCGTTTCCGTTACACTGAAGATCTGTGGTGTGGGATTGTCTGCAAAATTTAATGACCAAAGTTCTTTATTTGAAAAAGTACTTTCTTACAATGACATTCTGCTTGGGCCCCACAAGCATGTGAAGTACTTAAAAAAGTAGATCTACTGAAAAACATAAAAATGCAGCCTGTCGTAATATCTGAAGCACAGCATAACCGATGAAACCACCTTCTAAAGGAGCAGCAAAGGAGCAGCTTGGTGGCTTTTAAATATAAATATATATATATTTCCTGGGAATAGGTTCTTCTAATTGATTGCCAAGTCCATGAGAACAGTTCAGTACATTATTTTCTGGAAGCAGAAAGCATGGTTGTGATTTTGAAAGGTGAATTCTGCTGAATGTGCAAGGCTAACATAATATTTAAAGCCAAAAGAGAAATTCAGCAGGGGAACTTCCTTTTTCCAATAACTGCTACGGTAATCAGAGACCTGTTTAATGGCTGGTTTATCAAAGGTGCTGCACACTCTCTGCTCTATTAAATACCTTGTTTTCATAATGCTTATTGCTAGTAGCACTAATCATTCCTTTATTTTTACTTGGACCATTGACATTGTGAATTCACTATAGAGAGCAGGGGCAGAAAAAAATCTAGAATTTCTTAAGTTGTATAAACCTTTTGTGATCATTTATTAAGAGAGAATGATTTCACCACATCCACATAGACCTGTAATTGTCCTAATTCTCTGCAATATTCTTCAAGTTAAAACTCTTTGCTGTGATCATTCCAAGTTCCTTTGCTGGTTTAATAAGGGCCAGGCAGAGGAGGATGTGTTCTGCTTCACACCTCAATTCACAATGTACAATAAAGTAGCTGCTCTTTGGGTTTGAGCAGAGCTACTCAGAAAGTAGGTAGTTTAGACATATCCCAGAATGGTTCAGTCTTCTTTAAAACACATAAGTATAGGAGGAGAAAATAAACATCTGTGTTTTCGAGGATAGTTGATGGAATGGAGTCATTTTAGAACATATAATTATATGATGAACTGCTGATATTAATAAATCGCAAGTAAATCTGTATCCAGTTCCTATGCCCGAAAGAGTTGAAAAAATAGTCTACCAGGTATTTGTGGTTTTGATAGAAAAAGACTATAGCTGTACTGGTAAAATGAAGGATGTCTGGACTTGTGGACAACTAAAAAAGTATTTTAACCTCTGAAAGAAAGTGGTAGCATTTAAATCACAAACTGTCTGAACTCCTGACCTTTGCATGGCTCTATTAGCTAAAGTGCTGGCTGGCCTAAGCCAAAATCATAGTAAACACCTATAAACCATCCAGTTTGGATGTCTGGAGCATCTTTCCTATGAGGAGAGACTGAGAGAGCTGAGTCTGTTCAGCCTGGAGAAGAGAAGGCTGAGAGGAGATGTTATTTATGTTTATAAATATCTCAAGGGTGGATGTCAAGACGATAGGATCAGACACCTTTCAGTGGTGCCCAATGACAGAATGAGGGGCAACAGGCACAGACTGAAGCATAGGGGTTTCCATCTAAATATGCAGAGAAACTTCTTCATTTTGAGGATGACAGAGATTGTGGAGTTTCCTCTACAAAAAAAAAACTGCCTGGAAACATTCCTGCATGATCTGCTCTGGTGAACCTGCTTTAGCTGGTGTGTTGGACTAGATGATCTCCAGAGGTCCCTTGCGACCCCAACCATTCTCTGATGCTGTGAAATGGCCTGAAGAAACCACTGTAAACAAAAGTCTGCAGGAAATCACTCAAAGGTCTCCCTGGAAGGAGAGAATCCACTTGGAAGACAGCAGTTTACTTAAAATAAAAAACTCTCAAAATATACACACCAATTTCAAGTGTGTTTGGATTTAAGGGTGTGTAATCCTGTACTTTTAATTCAGCTGGCAACTCGACCAGAAACATAAGGAAAATGTCAGTAAGCGATTTTAACAAATCCTGAGACTTTGTTACTATGCACAAACTGGAAGCATGTCTAATCCTTCCTAAATCCAGTCAATTCAAATGAAAAACAATACATATAATGATAAGAAATAAAGACACCTTCAAGGACACAGGTTTTGACAAAAGAATTATCTAATATTTGCAAACTATGATTGGTGATGATAATGGTGACAAGATGATGATGATGATGAAGAAGAAGAAGATAATAATAATAAAAGAAAACATCATTATGTAAGAAGCTTTTCAGTACCCCTGGGATGTTTGAGTGGATAAAATGCCAACACTAAGAAATAACTACAATACTTTCAAGAAAACAAGCAATCTCACTAACAAAACAACAGCAACAAATCCCAAGATCTGAGTGTCTTTTGGTTTGTTGCATATAACAGTAAAATGATGACCAAGGAAATTATATTCCTCTTACTCATCATTTGTATAGCATAACCCATGAAAAATGTAGCATTTAACAAAACTACTTGCACTACTGCAGTCTGAGGATGGTGTTCCTAATGGTACCAGCACTGGGAACAATGCCATTAAAAACTGTTTGCCTCCTATGGTCATTGTTCCTATAGTTATGTGAGCTGCCTGAAGCCTGAGGTCAAATTTTAGCAGTGAATTTAGAGACAAAATTCCCGGGCTAAACCAGGAAATAAAACTGTCTTAGGATTGTTAAAGAAAGACAAATTGAGAAGCATATTATCTTTTATTTTTATGTCATTACAGAAAAAGTAAATACCTTGGAAGCAAAATAAAGAAGGGTGGAAAGTAGGCTGATGATTGTGAATGATTTAATAGTGAGTTACATAAAATGCTGAGAACATACTCATAGAACTATTAAAGTAAAAGCAGGATTATTACTAGCTGCATTTTTAACTCTAGTGGCTGAATTACACTGTATGATTACTAACTAGTACACGACATAAATCTTGCAGCTGCTACTCAACTTTACCTGACAGCATTCAGTATCAAATAACATGCTTTTCTACACTATTTTTAAATATCATTAGGAAAAAAAAAAAAAAAAAAGTTCTGTTAGCAAATAATAGAAAAGGATTAGCAAAGCTCTTTGTTTTCCAGCTCGTCAGTTCAGTCTGCACCACAAAAGAGAAACTGAAAAAAAGGAAAAGGAAAACTAGACATGGTTATTCTAGCACCTGTAAGAAATAGTTTAAATCAAGACAAAATAGCTATGAAGACAAAATAGCTATTTTTACCTATCAAATTTTTACATATCAATTTTAACATATTTTACATATCAAATTTGCTATTATGCAGAAGGAAACAACCTCTTATCATAGAAGCACACAAAAAATCAGGTCAGACAGGTAATTAAGTCAAAGAAAATTTATTCTAACCAAAATCATTCAGCAGAAAAACAACTAGAATACGAGTTTATCCAAAATCATTCAACACTCGGACAACATTGTAAACCAGAGGTTCAGGATGCAGGTTGGGATTTGCTTCCTACATATTCAGCACAGGCTCGGGGGATCCCCAGTCTTTGGAATGATGATTCCAAATGTGCAATCACTCATAAGAGAAGGAGTCTCAAGGGTAGCCCAGAATACACAATCTTTCACTAGTAAGGTGAGGACTTTCAGTCCTTGAGGAAGTTGCCTTAGGTGATGTCCTGATCCAAGGGGAAAGTCCTGGACTGCAGACCAATTGGTCCAAGGAGGACCAACTTAAAATGGGGTCTCCACCTGGCTCCATTTATAGCCTACTCAGATCAGATTTGTGGTTATATATGGTCAGTGATCTAGAAACTTCTCTTGACTGAGTTGTTTCACTGACCAAGGGCCCTGTCTGTTGACCAATGGACAATAGCTGACCAATGGACAATAGATGACTATAACGGTTGACCAGTCTAAAAGTTTTTGGTGTTGTCAAGGAGTGATGGGGTGCCCGTGCCACACCCCTACAATAACTAAAGTCAGAATATCTTTTCTTCATTCATTAAGTATTGTTTATGCATGTATAATTCACAAAGATAACCCCAGTCTCCAGTAAAGCATTGCGTATTAATTTAATGCCCTACTTTGAGGCTGAATTTAAATTTGCAGGATATGGAGAAGTAATCACAGACCACTAATTAATAGTTTCATTATCTTTTTTCCTTATCTGTGAAGTTTTTTACAAAATTAGCTTTTTTTTCCTCTCTTTTTTAGGGGTAGAAATGAATATTTAAATAGCCGTTTCCAGCTGCAGTTCTGTGCCCTGGTAGGACTGAACATTTCTAATTAGGTTTATATAGCCCTTAGCCAAATTGCTAGGGTAGTCTTTTCATTGTTTTCTATGCAAAAATGTAGGCCCCATCAAGATTACACAAAATTCTGTCTCACTTAAAACACATTCCATTCCACTCCTGACAGAAATGTATGTGCTCCATTAACTGGGTGCTTGCTTGCTCAAGTGACTCTGTGTTCAGCAGGAGTATTGTTATATCTAATAGTAGACTATATTGTTTAAAAGAAACTGTTAATTCTAGAAATACCCTGAAACAAATTTAAATAAATAACACCACATGTAGCTGTTGGTCAGATCCTAAGACTTAGCATCATAAGATCTTAATAGACCACTTTTGACTCTACTCAAAATAGTTTGGAAAGGCCAGTTACTTCATATGGTATCATACTACATTAAGGTTAAGATGATTCAAATACTTTCATAGAATTAAGTGAAAAAAGTGAGTAAAAGCTGGCATGTAATCAGTGTGCAATAGAATAATTAGTCATAACTTCATGTGCTATCAGTGGCCAAACTATCTTTATCCAGACATTATACTAAGCACTTTAAAAATGAACAGGAGTAAAAGCTTTCATTAAGGCACACCCCTGGGGCAGGGAAGGAAATCACATCTACATAGATCCTCTGCTAAACATAGGTGGATGGTTGTTATGTTTGAGACGAACAAACAACATAGACCAAGTTCTTCCAGGATGAAAGTAGATGCCTTTTATTGCCACAAGTGCATTTTTATACATTTTTACCAATTCATGTGTCTCTTCACTACTGGTTACAGCAGTTACAGCAGTAACATCTCATTGGCTATTTTTGCTATCATCAGTGTTACTCTTCTACTCCCTTCTCTCTCACAGGTAGACCTTAACATCTCCAGATACTCCTTTACTCCCATCTTTCTCACAGGTAGGCCTTACTATATTCAAGGCTAATTTCTGTTCCCATGCCCTCCATCAGGGAATCCATGGACCCACCATAGTTCCCCACAGAGGGTAGTCCTACTCTACATGGACACAGGACATGCAATACTGATTCATTCAAATACTGCATGTAGACCAGCTCTTGGCAGTGGACAATGTTTTGTTCATTCTCTTGTTGATTTTTCCAACAGAGTAGCTAGTACTAATTTTTCCTGCCTATTGAAATGGGACATGCTATCCATGTAATCCATCTCCTTCCTGTATCCACACTCTTCTGAGCTTCAGGTTCTGGGTCCTTCCAGCTTAATCAGCCTCATATTGTTCGTTTTCACTCTCATTGGTAATGTTCTCATCTTCATTCACGGCACCCCGTTAGCTCCCATATTATATTGATCTCCAATCCCATGCACAAAACATCTTTCTCTGCTGCCAACAGACTCGACGCTTGCTGCCAGGGCAGCTGTGTGCTCCCTTGCACAGCTCTGCTGGCATTTTGAAGCCAGCACACACCAGCACTTGCACACTCTGGTGCACTGCTGTGCTGTCTTACTAATGATGGGTCCATGGCAGATATGGAACAGAAAGTTTAAGAAACTACATTGAGATGGTGTGGGATAATATTTAGTGGGGAAAACCTCTTTCTGATCAATAGTAATTAGAAGACAGTGAAAATGAGAGTTTTCCCAAAACTTTTCTTTTACAGAGATGTATTAAAATCACTTTGGGTATTCACAATAGCTATGAAAAAGTGAGTGGCTGATTGGATTGTGCAGAGATTTAGCCTTAGCAACATACTCTGGGTGGGAAAATTCCATAAAGATAACTATGTGGTGTGTAAAAATAGAAATGTGTCCATTTATGAGATGTGAATTTACTAATTATGAGAATCCTTGAGTGTGCCTTTGCTCTTGCAGAATGAATTAGAGAGACTAGAAATTCTTGATTTATATAAGTCATTCACCATGATAAATACAGATAAACCAGAGAGAAGCAGGTAGAATGGATATAGCTAGGGCTGATAAATACAGGAACATAAACTTCTATATGCACTTTTTCCTTACAGAGCAGTAGTGGGACCACAGCAAAAAATAAACAAACCACTGAACATCTGCGCTGTAGTGCCTCACTCAAAGTCTTTAATGCAAGTGATCTTTCAGTAATGGGGCTGTCTCTAGGAGTTCTTAACACTGAATAGTGGGAACCAAGATGAGGGTAAGTGAATCTCATTACTTCAGTAGAGTAACACTAATTTATTAACACATAATATACTCAGATTTTCAGATTTCAGAGCTAAGAAATCCTGTCTAGATAAGGAATGTGTTGCCACAATGACTATACCAATGAAACTTCTAGATGGGAGAGCTCACAGTGGGATAACAGCTCTTGAAACAATGTTTTACATTGCTTTTCTAAGTGAAAATTGCTATATCAAAAAGTTTGTTGTTTGGGGATTTTTTTAGTATTACCTCCTTTTCATGTCTTTGTGTTGTGGTTATTGTTTGACCGGCAAAAATAAATAAATAAATAAATACATATATAAACAAACAAACAAATAAATAAATATAGTTAAAATAAAGATCTATATCAATTTGTATATACACACATATATAAAAATATATATGACTATACTAGATAGGTAATTAACAATAGATAATTCTGCCATTATCAACATATTAAAGCTACACAAGTATTTAAGTGCATCTTAGTCCAAACTTTCCAGTTTAGTAATAGGTAGGAAGAAGAATGACAAAGAGCTTTTAGAACCCCATCACAGACTATGCAAGGCTGTGAATATCATCATTAGTATTCTGATTTATACCTGAAAGCACATTCAAAGCCAGAAAAGAAATTTAGTACAGGTGTCAGCAGGATTGATAAAGGCTTTTGTTCTGCATCCAATTAGAGTCAAACAATTTAGCAGAGATGATGATCTTAACCTGTTCAAGAATATTGAAAAGGAGATATCTTTTAAAATTTAAACTACATCTAATTGTGAAGACCTGGGCGAGTAATGACATCTATTTTATTGAAGACCCTTGCAGTATTTTTACTACAACTCCCCTGCAATATTTCTATTAATTCTGTTTTTCAGACCTGAAGAGATACTTCTTCCTAGAAGCTGCAAGAGAATAAACATTCTACCAGACTTCATTTCAGTGAGCAGTGGTTATTATTATAAAATCTCCATACCACATTACACCACAATATTTAAATCAAGCTGTGGATCCTAATATTTCAAGGCACTACATAAAGAAGTCATTTTTAGCCCAGAAAGTTATAGTTTGATATTAACTGTTGTTGGTGCCCTACTCCAGATAAGATGACCTTTGTCCAACAATTAAATGGCAACAGACAGAAACTAACAATAACTTCTGATTTATTTTCTGTCCTAGAATAACATAGTCTTATTAAACTCTAGTACACCATTGCATGCTGACAAAATGCATCTGAAATGTGTTTGTAGGGTACAAAATGAAATAAAGTAGAAGAAATAAGAGACAAAATGATAATACTATTATTTTTTCCTGATATTACTTCATCTTAACAAAATCTGGGACCCACCTGATGTTTTAAGTTTGCAGCAAATTATTTGCCAGATGTTTTCAGTTGCTGAATGTACATTGTGGTTTTTTTTGTTTGTAGACTGAAAATCACTTAGATATCACCTTCTATTTTTAATTTAAGAAGATTCCATACTGACATTTGATTCTTTGTCTGGATATCCAGACTGATAAGAAGATCTAAACTAATCAGTAAACAAGTGGCCTTATTTCACAGCCCTAGGTTTGCTCTTACAGTCACTTATATCTTTTAGGAAAGAACTATATTACCATTGACATTTTTTTCTCCACTCCATACATACTAGCCAAAAAAACTCTAACAATGATAGAAACAGAAACCTTATAAGCTGCCACCTGTGGCTGCAGTCAAGCTGACCCTAATAACTTAAAGAATAAGCTGAAAACTGCCTACTGTGGGGCCTGAAAGCTCTGTTAATTTAATGCTGAGAGTCATTCAGCTTTCTAACATGACTATGGCACATTAGCACTATCTTGTCATTGGGGTAAAACACAAATTCAGGTCTGTGGATATTTGTAGTTTGTTACAGATTAACAAAAAATAATCTGACTGACATTTGCTGTGGATGTTATCTCAGTCTATTAAAAACAACAAAGCTCCCTCCTCCCCAAGCAGGTAGCCTAAGTAGTATATCTGTTTCAAAGAATAAGGCCATGAAAAGGACACATGATTCTACTGACATGTAAAATAAGGTTGTTGATTTTTTTTTTTAAACCAAGCCTGTTTTGATTGAGAAATTGAAATGATGAGATCATTTTAAGTCTCCATGAAAATCTACTCAACTCTGAAAATTATTCTGTTTGTACAGAATCCTCCTTAGATCTCTGCTTAATTCCTAAGAGGTTTTGTCCAACTTTAGCATGGAGATTACCTTCTCCCGCAAGCAAACATCTGTGAAATCCATTAGGTATCTTACTCTTCTGGTATACTGAAATTCAGAAAGGATGACAACTCACAGGTGCCTCTAGTTATTTTATATTGCTTGATATGATTCACAGAGTGGATCTAAATTTTCCACCTCTGAAAGACTGCATAAAAAGAAAGAAAAGGTTTCACGTTAAAGCACTTACTTGGTGACCCAGACAACAGAGTACTTGCATGGGAATATAATTTTCTGATTGTAATTAAGCAACTGAAATTCATTTTTTAAGAGGAGAGTACCAACTACATGTTTCTCATTTTCTAGGTGTCTAACTTGAGACTGTAGGGTCTGATTTATAGAAGTGCAAATACAGTCAATAGAGATTGTGCTTTGAATGTATAAAATGCAATATAAACAGTCTGCAAAATCAGATCCTTCCTTTCTTGTAATGAATGTCTAGAATTTTTAGATACTCTTGAATTTAAGCAATCAAAGGCAACAAACCTTACTTAGTATAATGGGAATAATACTCTGTGTGTCTCACAAGATCTTATGGAAATAAATTCACATCTTTATGTGAAACAGACAAGTAGGGGAATTGGGACAAAATGAATAATAATGTCTTAAGAAAAGTAGTTAAACATAGGTCCACATACCACAAAATGAGAATAATAATGATCTATATTAAATCAGACTGAGGAAAATTAATTCAGGAACACATAATAAATATTATAATAAAACTATGTTAATACTTTAATTTTTACTTTTTAAATTTTAAGTGCTTACTTAGACCTTTAACAGGGTTCTATTTTTTTTTCCATTCACAGTTCTTTTATAAATACCCTTTTTTTTTAAAAAAAAAAAAAAAGTGTCTAAGTTATTTTGTGAATCAAATTGAATTTAAAAAAATCTTCTGTGTGACTGTTTTAAAGATCAAGTTTAGAATACTTTCTTCAGACAACTAACCCCATATGTAAGGTGTGCATCCCTTTATATAGAGAGAATTAGGTAGCTCTGCAGGGGCATGATATGCTTCTCCACAATGGTAAAGAAATGCAACAGGACACTTCTATAATGCTATTTTTAGAACGTGTATTACAGTAATTTTGGTGCAGGTAGTTCCAATACATCACAACAGAAATTTTCTAACTCCACAGATCAGGAAAAACAAAAACAAAACCAAACAAAATAAACCAAAACAAACAGACAAAAAAACCCACAAACACAAAATACCCTCAACAAACAAACAAAACAAGAAAAACAAACACCTAAAGAAAAACTAAATAAAAAGTTGCTCTTCATTTAAATTGAATGATCTTAAATTCAAGGATTTTCAGTTGCCTTGTAGTTCCTGCTATTTGTTGAATTGTTCCTGGAAAAATATGTTTTTTACATTATTTGTAGCCTCTAGACAGCACAGAATACAAAATAATATAAAGTAAAATAGAATAAAATCCCTGTGTAGCATTGTATCATCTAGATGCATTATACTGTAATGAATCCACCTTCCTCCGAATTAATGGGTATTTACTACCAACATTTAAAAAAAAGTACTCACAATCTTGCATGTTTAATATTTTGCAAGATTTATGCTGTTTCTTTCTTTCAGAAAATGAAATTTAAACAGCTCCATTTATAAATACAAATGATGTAGGTATCTATTTTAAAAGTTTATCTGAAAAAAAAATCTCTGTATAAGTAGATTCCAACTTTATTTACAGGGAATAATGCTTCAGATCAGAAAAACAGCCAGTTTTCCTAGTGAAAACTGTTATATTTATGAAATCAGCTGGTTTTTAACAAATAGGATAAACATCTAATTCTCTATAATTTTTACAATACGCTTTTTAACAAAAATATTTGTTAATATAGTGAATTGAATATCAGTCTCAGCTGGCTCTTCTGAAAGTTAGTCCTCTATTTCTTAAACAAAAAAAAAATTAGTACTGCTGCCCATGTTGTACACATGCTTAGTGTGCCCTTGAGGGCCCAATCCAACTCAGCTGAAGACAATGTTTGTCTTTGGATGGACTTCAGTGTATAGTTGAATCAGACCTTAAGGGAATGGCTGAATAAAAAATGAGTTATATCAAACTCTAAAAGAAAAAAGTTCATCACAGCCATAGTCCAAATCATGTCAGCTTTCATAGCAGCTGAATCTGCCCTCAGCCGTTGGTAATTCTGTGAGCCTTACCAGCAAAGTGGTGTTTACTGCAACATCAGAAGGGAACATGCAAAGAAGACAAAAATCACAATATAATTAGTACAAAAACTAGTACAAAGAACAAATAGATTATTTTATCTGAAAGAAAATTGCTTTCTCTAACCAAAGAGTAAAAATCCTTATGGTTTTCAATGCTTTGTGCATGCTCCTGAAAATATTACAAAGTCTGATAAAAAGTCAGACACATAATTGGAAAAATCAACATGCGCATTTTGGAATACGCAGACAAATAGATTTCCCAATTTAATGTGATTTTTAATAGAAAACCTTTAAGATAATTGCTAAAGTAAAAGAATATCTTCATGGGGTACCGAAAGCTGAATTCATTAGTTCAATTAAAGCAGCTAGTTCTACGTAGCTCCACTCAAAGATCTGGAAGGAGAGAGCCCTGCTTGAACACTTCATTTTAATTGTGATAGTATTGGCATTCCCCTCAAGAAAGTCTTTAAAGGGACAATGCAAAATAATAAAAAGATATTCTTCTTTTAATCAGATGCAAAGAAGAGAGGAGAACAATCTTAAATATAAGAGAAGAAAATAATTAACAATCAAATATAGTGACAGTATTGTTATGCTGATTAGGACACCATGAATGCAGCTTGGTGCTGGAATTCATTGGGAAATTGCACTATTTATTTATTTTTTTTTATAAGTGTCTGTGGAATGAAGCAAATTTGGGTTATACAAACACAAAGAGGTTTTTTATTTTATTTTGTTATTGTTTGTGGGTCTTTTTTATTATTATTATTTATGAAGGTCTAAACAACAAACTTATTTCTTTTACTAATCGGTAGGGGGGAAATAGTTCTAGTTTTTTCTAAAGCAACTTTTTGTAGCACTGATTTAATTAATTAACAGTAATTCATGAATAGTAGCAGTTTAGCCAGGTTTGTAGATGTTTTATGTCAGGAAAGAAATGCAAATCTGATGGGTGGGTCTGACGCATGACTTCTAATGAAGTTGACAGCAACTGGACCCAGCCATTTAGTTGTGGCTGAAGAAGTAATTCTTTCATAATGCTTCAATTTTTACCTTTTCTTTAACATAAATAAAATCTTTTCACACTTTCAAAGGAGTTCAGAAAACATTTCTTTTGGAAGCATGAGGAACATATCTCAGTCTACAATCCACCCTCTGACATGAACAGCTCAGGTGTGATGTTCAAGAAGAAAGTCTTACCTTTCAGTGCAGAATTTTGCTAGAATTAATCCCTTGGGCTATAATTCCCACCATTTAATACCATCTAAACTATGGTTCTCTTTGCTGGTTCACATTAAGTAAATAAAATTTTATAACAATAAACCAGTTTTGGCCAAAGTAGTAAATGATCTTCCCCAAGTAAGAGACATTGTTCTAATAAAAGACATCGAGGACTGTATCTGATAGAGCTCTGTATGTGTTAGAAGACAGTAACACTCCAAAGCCTGAAATTCAGCCTTGTGTGAATTGTGTTCCATTTAGAGGTCTCCAAATTGCCAGTGATTTTGCAATGGTGATTTTCTCCCTAAAAGGCATATTTCCGTATGGATACTACAGAGGGCTATTATGTGCTGTGGGGCACTGAGTCAGATGAGGTTGGAAAAGGCTCCCTCTGGTCTCACAGATGTCAGTAACTCTCCCTGAATTGCAGTAGCTTCAGGGATAAACAACAGAGACTTCAGCTTGTCCTGCTCTTCTGAACTGGCCTAATATGAGTTCGCCAACTGCAGATCTGAGTGAGTGACAGAGATTACAATGGCTGTACCAGAAGTACTGGAGCATAGTGCTGGAAGGTGAGCCAAGTATTTTCCAGCATCATGAGGTTTAGGTAAGTGGGAAATTATTGAGCTGTCTTACTGGTGAATTCTGCTGGAATGCATTTAAATCACAGCTCCTGTCCAACGCAAACCAAAACAAGCAAGCATGCACTGCTAAAAATTCAGTTCAATGAGGCTGATTTTTTTGTCCAGTGCACAAAAAGATAACAAAGTACTCTTTTTCTTGAAGTCACTGGGCATGTCAGACAGTGCATAGAGGCAGCTGTGGTTCAAACTAAACTATTCTCTGCTGAGAACTCTGTTCTGGAAATCACTAAGTACATGCATAAAATCTGAGCACAGGAGAGGCATCTTTCTGACATCTTTAGGTCTATTTCTATGCTTGAAGATAAATAAGTGCTTGATGTTTTACGAGGACAAAATGAAGGTATTCCTCATCTTGATAGGCAAATGAGTACACATGCAGAAAGTATGAGAATCAAAATGGCTATCTGTGTTGGCCCAGAAAGGGACCCTGGTATATGCAGTAACCTGGACTGCAGACCCTGGACCCCACATCGCCTCTGTTTTTCACCTTATCTAATCAATTGGTAAAATACAAAACTAATCCTGGCAGCAAAAACTGTGCCTGAAGACTCTCAATGGTCTAAAAAGTAAATGGCAGATAATTCCGTGTTCTTTCTGACCTAGTGAATTACAGTGGCTTAGCTTAATCACTAAAGCTGAGAGTACTCTGGCCCACCACAGCCATGAGTTTCTTATTTAAGATACTCTTAGCAAGAAATGTTTGATCCAGACAGTACAAGCCTTAAACAGTACTTTTTAAACTTCTCCTTTATGTAAATAAAATAGACAAGGGATGCATGATTTAAGCCACAGAAAGGTAAATCACCAATTATTTGAATACAATACACTGGATCCAAGTCACTTTAACACAAAACAAAGAAGTGGAATATTATGAATTATCTAAGCATATATCCCTGTGGACACTGTTCTTAATTTGCAATTATTTTATAGCATAGTTTAATAAGTTTTTAGATGTTTCAAAGCTCCTGGAAAAAATCTTTTACTAGCTCAAAAAGCAAGAGGATGCAGGCAAAACTGTTCTTAGTTATCCCAGGATTCCAGCCCACAAGTGAGCAAGAACAGGCCAGTGTTTAGTGTTATAAGACAACATTGTAGGAAAGCTCCAGGGGCTGGATGTAATTGTCATCTCATCATAATTCAGCACATTATAGAAACTTCCGCAAGACTTCCCAGTTCTCTTCTGTCTTCTTCTTCCCACAAAATGCAAGTCAGAAAGGGGATGAATAGTGAACGGTGACAAGGAGTTTTGCTTCGCAGCTGTCATGAGGCTTTCTCAGAAGGCAAAAGGTGTCTGCAAATATTGGGCTGTACATATTCAAAATGTAACAGTCTCTTTCTCTGTTTGCTAGTTGTCAGATATTTTGCTGTTCCTTCACTGATGAAGTGGAAGAAGACAAATGATAGAAAAATGACAATAAGATGAACAATGATCCTCCTTACAAACATAGCTTTCCACCTTAAAAATCTGCCTTCCGGGATTCAAATAAAAGGTATTTGAAATTAAGACTGTAAATGCATCAGTATTTAAAAATAGTGCAGCTGCACTCAGAGAATCTGACTCAGTTTCTGACTTGACAGTGGCCTTTTAAGCACACTTGAGAAAACAGTCTGTGTTGTGCTTTTTCAAAGAGTAGTAACCTGCAAAAATCCTCTTTTCTGTATCCTCTGAGATTTCTCAGTCTTGTCAGTGCTCCTGCAAAAGGAAGCAGCCCTTGACTTGAAAGGTGGGTCTGTGTTCACCAGTTGCAGGAATATCCAGCTGGTTAGTATAAACGTGGCAATGTCTGCTAGGTGGCAGCTCATGATGGTAGAATTAAAAATACTACAGCCTAGTGCTTTATTGCAAACCACTATTATATTAACTACAAAACATTTATGGCTCATACACATGGTTCATTGATTTCTGGCTTCCCACATTTCTGCAATCTTATTTTGCTTAGTTTGTTGCTGAAGTTCCTGAGTCAGCAAATTGTGTGTGTGTAATACTGTGGATGCTTTTGATGTGTTGCCTGCCTAGTGGCCAACTAATAAAGTCTTCACAATACTGTGGATGGAAACACAACACATGCCAACCTGACAACGTAGTTTGGACTAGCTAGTCTTAGTAGGGGAGGTAAATATCCAAGTTCTGTGTATCTCTTTCTCCCCTACCTCCAGTAAGTCGGCATCTGCAAAAGTATGTGCTTGAATACTCTCAGGTTCAAATAGTTCCAAGAAAAGGCCTAATTTCAGACCATTTTGAAAGCTATGAGTGCACCCAAATAGTGTTATACCTTCTGTCTATTTCAGAGGGAAAATACCTCACAACATTGTGAGGGAAGTATCACAACATTGTGAGGGAATTATCACCACATTGAAGCATAAAACAAGAAAGCTAGTTTATGCTCAACTCGTCTGCCTTTCATCAGTGTTACAGCCTTAAAATTTACACAAAATAAAATAATATAGGAGGTCTGAAAAATGATCCTTTTGTCATTCCCATCAGTCAGCTAATCATTTAGAACAATCAGTTTCCAGCCAGTATTTGAAGAATGGGTAATGCCCTTATTCACACGAGTTCTTTTAGCCTCCTTTTCAATAGTGCAGATGACTATAACAGCATAGAGGGAGAAATTTAGTGAAATAATTCTAATGAGGAAAAAAGCTGCAGAATCCACATTTCTTGGATTGAATTTCCAGATATATGCCATTTTTATAATACTAATGATTGTAAACTTTAAAATTCCACATAAGGTAAAACCTGTATTTGAAGATATGATTGGGCTAAAACTGCAAACATCTGTTGCACTGGAAAACAATATGCTTTGATTTAATTTTCTTAGTAACACTTGGTCAAATACTGGCATTTCTAGATGGTAATGAAATTATACAAATACAAATTCTTCAAGCACATAGATTTCTATAGTTGAAATTCAGTTGTTGGCAGTAATAACGTCAATGTATTTTAAAGGCCCGCTTTTACTTTTTCCTAGTAGTGTTCTAAGACTATTACAAAATAATCCTGGTTCATATTTATTTGTTAATCTTCATATATAGTATGGTCAAAACTGCCATACCACTGTCACAAGCACTCCAGAACCTGGAGTGGAATCCTGTCTCACAACTGAAATTCTCTGCCACTCTAACTTGTCATAGCTACATCATAGTCATTGGAGATGAGCAGATTTACACT
This sequence comes from Nesoenas mayeri, assembly GCF_963082525.1. NCBI lineage: Eukaryota > Metazoa > Chordata > Aves > Columbiformes > Columbidae > Nesoenas > Nesoenas mayeri. Next base: position 14,195,534 of record NC_137544.1, read on the forward strand.
GGGCTGAGATATTATCCTTGTACAGTCCTCTACTACAGAGAGTTATTCTGAATACACACATGCCCTAGTTCAGTTGTGAATTTATACGGGGAGGTATTTCCAAATAAGGATGAAGTGGGAACTTGTACAGAGCTCTCTCTGAATACACAAATCTCCCACATCAAGCACACTGTCAAAATGAGGTCTGATTTGTCATTTGTGCTTTTGTTAGCCAAAGCGATCATAAACCTTCTGCTTCAATATGAAAGATTGCAAGCTATCTAGGAAAGGTGCAGGAGCTACAGGAGAAAGCACTTAGAGAAAATTGCTTATTGAAATCCCCACAGCTGGTAGTAGTCTAAAATAGGATCATTTGGTCAGTGAGGGTGCAAAGGTGTATAAGGCTAAAAACAGGGTGGAAAAATTGAGAATAAAATTGGCCAGAGAAAACCTGTGACTGAATTTGGCTATTAAGAGCACTTACTCCTATTTTACTGTTCTCTTATTAGGTAACTCTGAAAAAAAACCAAACAACATAGCTAATAAAAGGCATCAGTTAGTTCAACACAGACTTAGATATTAATTAGGAACTTGGTAACTAGACAAAATTAATCTTGTAGTTTTTTATAGTACAAAAAAGGAAAGAGTGCAGGGCTCCATCTACAATTATAGTCACAAAGAAAGAGAGAATCTTGGCTACTGATTGAAAATGTTGCTGGTAGGTAAGAAAATGTGTCAAGTCTTTTAATTAAGTACAGACAGGTCACATCTGAATTTACAATGTGCATCTAGAGATACCTGAGGTTAATGTTACATTTTTAATGACATAATTTGGCTTTGAGCAGGTACCACAATTTGCCAATTCCTGGTCCTCAGAGGACTCAGAGTGCACGGGCACCAGAAGAAAGAGGAGGATGGCAGGAGAGCAAAAAGCACTTTGTTCACTGATCCTATTCTGTAGCATTGCTCTTTTCATAAATGACTTTGAGCCTGACTGTACCAAGAAACATACATTCTCATACTAATTTCACACATACTGCTGTGAGCTTTGGTGGATTCACTAGGAGTGACACATTCATGCCACATCTCACAGAAAGTCTCCTGTCATCTGCTTGGAAGTGTAATATTTCCTGCACAGAACAATTAGTGCTTCTTTTTCACCCTTTCCACCCCTTTCAAATTTTCACAGAGAGGTCTAGATCTTAAAAATAAGATTTTTAGTCCAGAGAGAGTTATTAAAATTCTTGTTCTCAGTCATGTACTGGGAGGATACTACGTCACCTGGAGGATTTCTGTCAGGATGGTATATATCATTCCTCCATATCCTTAAGCAAGACCTCATTTGTAAAGTGTGGATGTTGCATTATCTTCCCTTACAACATTCTGGGTTTTCTTTATACTGTGCTTTGTCTTGTCTCTTTGAGTGATTGAGAGGCTTGTATACATGCTGCAGGGTGCTGCTGATTCACCTCCACTGTGGTGTTCCCCATACTGGCAGTTTTTATATTACCACAGAAGGACTTTATAAGCTACGATTTAGACTGAATTTTTATGTAGAGACCTCTAGTATTCCAGCAGATTTAATCAAGCCTTGCTCAAAATGCATGAGCACTTTCTAAGTACATTATTCTGTGTGCAGATGTTGCAGGACCAGTTTTCCTCTTGAAAAGGATAAAACAGAAATTATTTCTGTTGAAGTAATTATATTTGCAATAAGGTGACTAGCTATACTAATATGCTTGAAACTGTACAAACCACTTGGATGGGGAGCCTCCTGTAGGAATGATAAGATATTTCAGAATTTATAACTGCATTTCTCCATCTATACTGCAAAGGCAGCTTATGAGTGGGAAGGGTCATATTTTAAAAGTGAGATTGTTCCACGAACTCATCTGCTCTGTCTTGTTCTTATCATTGCCCAAAGGAAATTACAACAATTACTTTGCTGGAAAACTAATATTAAAAGAAATATTTATGTTTCCTTTAATAATATTCAGCAGGAAGGAGCAGGGACAGACAGTATCTTCTGCGTAGTATCTTTCCTTTCACCCTTTGAAATCAGCAGCACCACAAAGGGCTCTGTCAGTCAGGTGTCTGGAACTGTTGTTACATTTCTGTGTTATCTCTGGCTGGACTTTGCAGTAAAGCTGCTCAGAATTCCTAGTCTGTTAATGACACGATCTGATAAAAAAATCTTTCTGGAACTTTACAGTTGGACAAAGTGATACAGTCAAATATATGAAAATAATGTTTTCAGTCATTTGCAGTTGAACAGATAGAAATTTTCTGTCTCACCAACTTCTGAGCCAATAGTGGAACAATTACATATGCTGATCAGTCCTTCCTCTGGCAAACTGTCCTGTTGCTGTTGACATGTATATTCATATGCCTGAGTAACTATCAGAAAAAGCAAATTTTTCATATTTGGAGCTTTATTATCAATTTAAGTTATTTATTATGCCTTAGGGAATATATATGCCAGAGTAACACAGTAGGACTCTATTAAACTTCACAACCCATGGAAGAAGTCATATGTACCAGGCCAAAGTAATATATCATGACATCACTAAAAGATAACACTGAGAACTAATCTCAGATTTGCAAGTATCATTCTTTAGCCATAAATCAGGGGTCTAGATTTTTTTCTGAAAAGCCATTACTTTGCCTATCTTAGACTAAATGAGAACAATGAGTAATAAACTGGAAAATGCAATAATCCCTTGACTTCAAATTTTCACTTTGTATTGAAAAGGCATCCTAGATATTAAGTGGAATTTAAAAGGCAGCATCTGTAGCCAAATACTTGGCAATGGCTTACTGATATGAGAGCTTGCCTTAAAAAGCCTTAGTGAATGTTGTGAGGTTTTTTATAAAATAAACAAGACTTGGCTTAGAACACTTCTAATATATTGTATCCCTGCAATTAGTCTATTGTAACAATCAGATCTTAGTTTTGCTGAAAACTTGGCATCTAACTACCCCAAACTTTGGCACACTGGAGAGGACTGGAAAGAAGTATACTGTTCTGACCATGACTTCAGTACAGGAGGCTAATTAAAGCAGAATCCATGTTATGCAGCTCAAAATCATCTCTGTTGTAAATCTGTTGTGAATCACTTAATTATTAATATTTTCGTGGAGCTTAGAAACAGAGGCAATCAGGGTCCATTATGCTTGAGACTACATGGACACAGGAGCCAGACTCTCCCCTGAAAAGCCTTCCATCTAAACAGACAACTCAAAGTACAGCAAAGGGAATAACTGCCATGGAGAAAATGAAGCACAGAGATTGTGTCATTGGCTCACAGTACCTAGGAAGCTTTTGGAGGTGTTATGCACCACATCTACTTGTATTATTTATAAATATATATATAAATAATATCCATTTGATGTAATACGATGTAATCCTTATTAACATATTCTAATTTGGATACATTTAAATAACGGTGATAATCTGTTACGGGTTATCAGGAAGTCCATGATGGTGTTACCTCAAGACTTTACACTTTAAATCATCAATCCTATTAATTTATGAAATGTCATATCTTACTTTTGAGTTTGTACTGTGAATATCCTTTTTGTATAATAGCTGTGTTTATAGGATTATATATGCAAATATTAATAAGAAAAATTCATAACCACTCATTATAAAAGTGGTTGACATTATTTTGAGGAAAAAAAAGATAAAACTGTAAAGAATTGTCATCCCTATTGCAATTAATTACATTTCTCTGCCCAAGAAGTATTGAATTGTATAGACAAAGTTAAGATGGTTACAGGTTTGATTTAACACTACATGTTTTTTTTCTGTATTGATTTGGAACTGATATGTGCCTAAGTTGGCTAGTTCTGTCACCTTATGATCTAATTATGAGAGATTAAGATACATTAATGTCTTGACAGGTCAGTTCAATGTTGCCTAGGAACCAGTGATTCTTACCTATTTGTGTTTAAAATGGGCAAGAAAAGAAACATCCTAATCAGTAGTAAATATGTGCTCACTGCTTGTAAAAAGAAAATTTTCTAAAGCTTGAGATAACTCAGCTAAAGGACACAAAAAAAAAAAAAAAAAGAATTAGGATTTGCAGTTCTTTAAGAAGAGTTCATTAAGTATCTTGACATCTAAAATTCCATAATCAAGAGAAAATTACATTAGATTTCACTAAGCAAAAGCAGCAATAAGAAATCACAGTATTTTATGAATGGAAGAGAAGCAGATGTGTTCAGCAACATATACAGATTCAAAGTTAGGGATTTTAATATGTTGATAAAGGAAGATAAGTAAACAAAGAAATAAATTTATGGCTAATGGAGGTAATGACAAAAAAAAAAATTGTTACTATTTATCTATTAATTTAAAAAAATGACTAATAGTTTGAGTCCATTAGTAGATGGAGATAGCTTGCTAAAAATGAAGCAGAAAAGCCAGAAGTGTTCAGCTAGATTTTCTTTTTTCTGTATTTAAGAAATAGCAAGATGATTGATTGCAACCCACAAGGATGATGAAGCACTTTCCAGACCATTAGTAACAGTGGAGGATGTTAAACAACATCTTATAGGTATAAACATTTTTTAAATCAGCAGGCTTGGCTAAATTGCAAACAATATTACTAAATGAGCTAACTGTGGCTTTTTCTGGCCTACTAAGGCTCATTTTTATTAAATCTTGAAACACTGGAAAAATCCCAAAGGTCAGAAGACTATTAACATTTAAAGAAGGCAAGTAGAGAGCTCGTTGACCTAAGCCTCATTTGCTGTGACATTGTTTGGGAAAAAAAAAAAAGATCCAAAGAAACCTGATGAGTTTTAAATACACATCTTCATTTCTGGGCACACATCTTCATTTTAGGGCGAAGAAAACATCTGAACTAGCTTTGCTAGTTCCTTATCAATGAAGGCTACCTTTTTTTTGTTTGTTTGTTTGTTTGTTTGTTTGTTTTTTCTGACAAGTGAAGCACAATTTTGGATTCTCTAATGATTTCAAAGGACCTGCAACATAATCTTTTGATATAGAAAATGTCATGTTAGTTTTTAGTATGATCAAATCCAGCTTCTGCTTCAGAATTTTTAAGGATAAAGGTTTTTGTTATTAGTCTCTTGCAAGCCTTGGATACCTAGGCTATGCATTAGAAACTTGATTTGGCTATGCATAGAAACTTCTTTAAGACATCTTTTAAAAACATTCCAAGACCAAAACCTCACAAAATCTGGTCACAGTAAAATTTCAGATGTTAAGGTTTATTTTAATGCAAGTTAAAGTTAATGCATGAAATATGAAATGAAGTAAAAATAACTTATCTTAGCAATTCTAGTAATGACAAACTAGTCTGTACTGAGATTCATTCAGATCTGTGGAACTAGTTCTACTTTAATGATCAGTTTTCATCTGAATTCATCACTTCTGAAACAGAATCTGAATTCTTACTTAGCCAACTACAGATTTTCAATGTTATTTTTACTATCCTGATAGAGGCTCTCCTTTTCAGAATCTGTTTTCCCTAAAATTTTCTGTCTGTCTTTTACTAGCCGTGGAGTCTCTTCAACATCAATTTACAGTACTCCTGCAATAGCAGTACTCCTGCTTCTTAAAAGAGGAAATTGTCTGTCTTTGTAACCCCCAACATGGTGAGCTTCTGCTCATATGTTTTCCTCTTGTGACCTCAACTAAGACACAACCAAGTCACAGATTAATGAACTGTGTATTCCATCAAAGGGATAGTTCAACATTCATTCCCTCCAGAGCCTTGCCCATCTGCAGGCAGATTCTCTGTATGCTGCAAGAGTAGAATGTCTTTTGTCAACCCCAAGCAATCTGCTTTTCCATCTGTGATCTCTCTGTATCTTCTTTCTGTTCATTAGCCCTGGGGAATAACTGATCACTCTTTAAGACTATGCCTTGCATAGGAACAATACATCTCCAGCTGCTTGCTACTGCTTTAGTTCTTTAACTGGAAAGCTAAACATTGTATGCCTACAGTTAGCTTGTCCATGAGTTATCACAGACTTCCATCTTCCATCTGGCCTGCTTTAACAGTTTCTCCATCCAGTAACTTTTTAATTTTTTTTTTAATTATTGTTATTTTTTTTAATCAGTGCCGTTAGAGGCTGTCTTGATCAGCTGGCAATTTAAGAGCATGATTTCTACAGCCTTCAAAGTTGATCAGTCTTAAAAACATGAACACGAGTAAGAGTTATTATCACACTGTGTTTGAACCAGCTGTCTTCTTACTGAAAGGTATGGTGGTCATCACTCTGCTTTTCAGTATCATCTACCTCAGCATGAAATTATTCTCTTTCCTTAATGAGTTATCACCCTTCAAGTTGTGTTTCATTCTCTTCTGTAAATTTTTGATAGCATCTTCATTAGATGCTAGATGTTGAAATAAAACTTATTTCTTCATAATTTTATATAATTTCCTTCCACAGATAGAATCAACATTGATCATCCTTTCACCTTTATCCTAGAAACTTTTTTTTCAATTTTTTTTTTCTGCATACTCATTCTGACTAGCAAAAACAGCAGCCTTACTTCCTTTTGGATCACTTTCATGCTGGAGAACCTTAGTAGCTATTATCAAATTATACATAGGCTGGAAGGCATCTCTGGTGGTCATCTGGTCTGAACTGCTTCTCATGTGCAACTCTGCAGGTGTGTCTGTATTCCTTGTTCTTGTCACTAAGCAGCTGCTTTGCAGTTCAGCATAGCAAGCCAAAGTGCATTTCCAGCATTAAGAACCTCCAGTGGAAAGAGATAATTCTTATTCTCCTTTTTTGATGGATCAGCTCCTGTTCTTTTTTTACAGTTTATGGTATAGTTCTGTGAGGTTTCATGCAGCATACAGCACTAGAGAGTTGGAGAACTGTTTTACCCCAGCAGTTGTTGGCCAACAAGAGAAAGATAGCTTTCCAGGCTGCTCAAGCTATTCTGCTTTTTTTCTGGCACTCCTGAAGTGCTCTTTTTCCAGATGGGCTGTCCCTGTTCTCAGGTCCATGAATCAGGATCCAGGAATTTGGACTTCATTGTTTGGCTGGCAAGCATAAAAGGGAGGGCAGGGAGCTATGAGGCAATGAATTGACTGTGGACATCTTGACAGAGCTCCAGTTTGTTTGGTTTGCCTTACTTCCCCTTTTACCTGTTCAACTAATGCTCCCTTTCATTTTTCATCATCTTCCGAAGTCAGCATGGTCTTTTCTCTCAAATAATAATTCTTAAGAAAGAGTAGTTCTTTATAACTAGCCACATCTTTCTGTATTATATGCAAAAGTCCTCATGTGTCTGGGTCCCTACTCTGCAGTGTAGCAGTTAGCTTTAACAATGCTTATTTCTTGGCCCGTTGCAGGTTGCCAGGTGCAGTTCCAGACCAACTCCTATGTTACAGCTGCTACACTGCACTAATACGCACTGCAAACTGAGCATGGAATGCATCCTATGGGCTCTAGTTGTGTACCACACAATCACAAAGGAACAAAATACTTTATTTTTCTAAGCTTGCCTTTTTACTTTCCATTGTTTACCAACTATCCAACCTAGAAAAAAAAAAGAAGAAAGGAGTGGTTACTCACAGGTTATCTTTCTTTTGCCCTCCTAGCACTTGAGGATCTAATTACATTGGCTTGTGCAATTGCTTATTTGCAAAATGTAAGGCGGCAATTCAAGGTATCTGCTACCAGTGCACAATGTTATGCTTCTCCTCAGTTATCTCTTTGGCTGGCAGTGTCCATACAGGTCGAACAAAAGTTAGGAGGCAAGCATCATCGTCCTTTGACCACACAAAGGAGGAAAGGTACTGATCATACATACTACAGTCAGAAATCAATAACTTTCCATTCCCCACCACTACCCTGGTTTCTTCTTTTCCGAATTTTGCTCTGTACACATTTCATCTTGAAAATCCCTCCTCATTTGGCTGTCTGTTTTACCAAAAGAGATAATTGATGGCTTTTGGAGTGACATTCTCTCTGCTTAATTTTCATATTTACTGTAATTCAAAATTCTAGAGTAATTTATTTCTCAACTTTGACTATATGGGAAGTGTTGAATTTTAAGAACTGTTTTGCCAGTTCTGCATCAGTTCCAATTTAGGCACAAATGAGTTACACAAGTTAGGTGATCTATAGCTCACACCTGAAATTCTGAATATACATCTTCAGCCATCAGGAGCTATTTGATATGATGTTGGAATAATATTTCCTTTTTTCATTATACTTATTATATGCTACTTCTTTCTACTCTAGGAATTCTTGTTCCAAATTAAAAACAATGGGCAAAAAATTTTCCATTTGAGTTTTGATTCTGTTTTGTAAAAATACTACTTTATTCAGGTATATTTAGAAATTATAAGATGCCTACATTCATATATCAAACTCCAAATTATTTCATTTTTATTCTTATCTGAAATATTAATATTCTTTTCTTATTAATTAAACACCAATTGACAATTTTTTTCCTGTGTATATTCAGATATGTATTTTTCAACTATGTCAATCCCAAATTGTCTCCAAGACCCCTATTAAATGATCAGCTAATCCTTGTACAATTTGTTCAATTGTAACAGACTTTCAAGATAAAGAAAAAAGGATAGCAGGAGCTTTGCTTGTTACATACTACATTGTAGAATTGCTTACAGTTTTGCAAAATCATTGTAATTATGCTACTAGAACAAATCATGCATCATTTTCCATCCACAAAACACTGTGTATATGACTATACAAGGTCATGCATAAAGCAACTAATTTGACAGAAAGTTACTAACTACAGCAAAGCAAATAAACTGTGCCATTAGCATGATATACCCAGGAGTAGAACTGGCTCTAGTAAATCAAAGTTTTTCTTTCTTCTCCTATTATCCTTGTTTCCTTTGTGCCATTGTCACTTGCTGGACAGCAGTAGTAAATTATTTACTTCTACTGTTTCATAAGAGCACATCTTCTTTTCTGTGGTGAACCTTGTGTTGCAACAGTTACTGACTGCTACTGACATATATTTTTTACACAGTTTAATGTTACAGCAATTCAATGTGAGATACACCAGACCAACCCCCGATCAAAGAAAGCCGTTACCAGTTACTTTCTGTTTATTCTGACAAAGATTAATAAAATAAATGAAAAGCTTCTTAAAACTGAGACAACTTCTAGGGCTGTTTCAGTGGGACAGTTTTATTACCATAAGCTGATTTCAGTTACCTGAAATTGCCTCCCACTGTCAGATTTGTCTCTAGACATCTTGAAATGAAGAGACAATGATGGGAAAGGGGAAGGTCAGCTGCCTGTGCTGGAGAAAAGCAGCACTTGCTGGCTGATGTTGAGTTAGAGACACACTTTAGTAGTAAGTGGGCAAATGGTGCCACCTTTGCTAGAAGAAACAAAGTCAAGAGAAACAACTGTTAAAATTGAAGTACTCATTTTCAAGTTTGGAAAAAGAATACAAGAAGAGGGTATTATATTGCTTTCCTGTAACTCATCACCTACTCAGAAGCACTTAGTACAAAATCCTAATAATCATGGATCCATGATAGTTTAGCAGTACCTACCTAACTGTCAAATAATTCTAGTTTTAAAATACAAATAAGCTTTCAAAAACGTTTTGATTAGCTGTGATAATCTTTGAGCACAGAGATAAATTCTTGTGGGACAACTCCTTCATCCTATTTTCAAATTATCATACAACGATAAAATTGTCAGCATCATATACCAGGCGCTAGTAAAAGAGCTGGATGGATAGATATTTGGCCCTCAAAAATATTTACTATTTGATATGATACATAATGCAGTATTTAGTGCATAGTGACTCCTAGGGACTGCCAGAAAGGTGAATTTTTTGAGTTGTTGATTCAATGTTTTTCCCTAAAAGGAAGTAAGTGCCTTGGAAAGAATGATTAAAACTTATACGAAAGCACAGAATCCTGTTCCCTGGGAGATCACAAGTAGCAAGATGCAAGACACCAAACAGTAACTTCACATTCTTTAGGATGGTAAACAATGTTTAATTTGCTTCTGTCTGGTCAAGCAATATAGATGATCTTTCGAGATCCCTTCCAATCCCTAACATTCTGTGATTCTGCGATTCTGTGATATAGCATTTTCAGCCATGGCCTCATCATGAAGAAAATATTATTTAGAGAAATCAAATAGAAATATGAGATATGGCTCCAGCCAAATACCAAGATACATTATTTAAAACTCTACTGAACTACTTGCAGGCATTATCAGAGCAATTTTAAACATTAATAAGTCAGTTTCAGTAAACAGGGTGATAAACCAAAATCATAGTGGTCGTCTTGGAGATTTTAGGCTTTTGTCTTTTTATCTTCAATTCTTTAGACATATCTCTTTCTTTTCTCTCTGACAGAGAAGAATGATTTACACTTAGATAAAAGATACGGATTCAGATTTTGTTCCTGCTATAACACTGCCTACCTAGGGTAACATCCAGAACATGTCATTCCTCTCACATCATTTCACAATGACTTTGGAGAAACTACACGTTAACACTCAAAGGAAAATAAACCAATTTATTATTTGTAGATGCATTTTACTTTGTACTAGGATGAGATTGCTACAATCTGGCTGGCTTTTTTAAGACAGGATTTATAAGATTAGGGAAGTATTCCATTGAGAATAGGATAGGATAGAGGAATATTCTTTACCATAATTATCACATCTTCAGAAAGGAAGAAGGAAATCCATTTCAACTATAACTGCTGCAAGAATAATGGGGAATTCTCTAGCCTGTGGGATGCAGGAGTTTAAACTCAAGAGTCCTCTCTTTTGTTCTCAGATATACCAAAGGTCAGTGATTGCTCTGAGTCAGTGAATAAGTAGAGTTAGGAATCAAAACCCATGGAAACATGATCAATGAAAGAATGAGAGTAGTGAAAAAAATGGCTGATGTGAAAATTGAAGGCACAGTCAAAGAGCTCAAAGAGTCAGAAAATCATAGAATATCTCAAGTTGTAAAATGATCATGAACTCCAACTCCCTGCTCCTTGCAGGACTGCCTGAAACTAAACCATATAACTCAGAGCATTGTCCAGACACTCTTTGAACTCTGACAGTCTTCCTTCTTACCCTTCTAGAAAACTAGGACATTTTACAGCTTTCCGTCAACAGGGATTTCTGCAGACTCCCAAGGCTGTTAAAAAATAATGGAGAGAGGACCTACAATAACATTGGACAGTACCCTTTCAGTACCCTGGGATGAATCCCATCAGGCCACATAGACTTAGGCTCATCCAGCTGGAGCAGCAAGTCTTGAGCAAGTTCAGAGATGGCTGAGAGTTTATCATTCCCAGGGCTCATGATTGATGTAAAAGACAAAGGCAAAGAAGACATTAAATGTCTCTGGTTTGTTTAGTCTCCCTATTCATAATGTGACTTACCAAATCGAGTAGTGGACCAATGATATCTCTGATCCTCCTTTTGATATTAACATATTTAAAAATTTGCATGACCATATAGCTGTTGTCATGTCACATAATATGGAAATGCAGGTATTCCATTTGTACATGCTAATGGTAATGTTAGACACAGAGTTGCTTTAACAATTGTGTCTTCCATAAATCTTCTTTTAACAGCAGGAATTGCCTCTTATCCCTACAGTAATGAAATACAACTGTCATCTTGTAAATTCTTCTACTTAGATTATTTTCTCTCTAATCCTGCTGAGCTAATTCTTTCAACTAACGTCTACAAAAGGGTAACTAATTGGGCTTAGTGCTTTCATGGTGTTTGCCATGTTCAAAACATTAAACAAATTTTAATTAATTAACAAACATACAGAGCTAGAAACATGCAAATCAGTCATCATGGTTGTGTTTAATATTTTATTAATTAAGCTTTCATAATTTGGATTTTATCACAAGTTTGAGTCTAAATGAATTGATTAATTTTTTGAAGGAGGATTGCAACTGTAATCATAAATAAACAGGAAATTGTTTCAGAATATTATGAAGTCAGGTGAAATAATATCATCTGAAAATGCTCAAAGATTCCTGCCTTATGTGGTTGATATATTTTTCTAGCTGATGGGTCTTTCCATGCTCCTTCATGATACAATAATGAAAACAATAAATACTGTTGCATACACAACTCACATCTGCTGTATTTATCTCTACAAGATATTGTTGAACTGAAAAAAATATCACTTCTTCACCTGTAAAATGGCACTAAGGAATACTGACACTAAAAAGCAAAGCATCTCACTTAATTTTAAAGGGTTCACTCTTTCATCTAAGAAAAATTCCCATACCTCTAAAGAAATATATCAACATCTTCTCCAGTAGGCTTTCACTGTGCATATCAATTATAGTTTGTACTTCATTGCAATTCCTGACAGTTGACAAGCATTTCTGCCTTGCAGAGACAGGATGTGGCCTTTACCAAGGATGTAGACAGCCTAGATCTTTCAGATGAATGAAGAGTGCTCAAAACAAATACCTACCTCAGGAAGAAGTAATCATTCTCAAAATATGCAATGATATTTTTGATGGAACTTCTGGTAACTGAATAGCATATTCTGCAAGAGTGATATTAGAAATGTTTCTTCTCCCATTTTCCTCTCAGGTTGGCCCACCAGATACAGGAGAACATTTCTGCTGACTCAGGCATGCTTTTCTAATTTTTTTAATGACTGGATAAGAATTTAGAACTTCTCCTGTGGCACTGAAAATCACAATCGTGATGTTTTCTAGAATTTGTGGCAGTGGAAAAACAAAACAAAACAAAACAAAACAAAACAAAACAAAACAAAACAAAACAAAAAAACAAAACAAGCAAAACAAAACAAAACAAAACTAAACTAAACTAAACTAAACTAAACTGTGTATTCTTGGCTAGTTTAGATGTAAACTTAGGATAAGTGTTTTGCCAGGCAACATGTCCATGTTCAGTCTTTCAGAAAACAAAAAAATGTATGACTCTATCTTAGGAGTCTGTTTTAGGTTATTCCTTCTAGTATGAAGGAATTTTAATGGACAGGAAGTCGACATGTACCTGTTAGGTAATATTGCAAAAGACTTCATATATCCTTTGCTACAGAAGTGCATTTCTGCAAGGAATAAAGCAAAAGGCCCCCAGGCTAGGTCAAATACAGAGCCAGTGAAGATCCTTGTCAAGCATGATCTAAGATTAAATTTTGCTATTTTATGTTTTACTTCGGTGGCATTGCTTCCAGCTTTGTAATCAAGAACAGTATGTTTTTATCAAGAACTGCATGGTGAAGGAAAATATTCGAGTTTAATTTTATGCTATAGAGCTTAAAGTATACTCAGATAATTTTGACAGGTATCAAATTTACTTGTCTTCTAGATACAGCAAATAAACCATAGAATCATAGAATCACAGAATAGTTTGAATTGGAAGTGGTCTTTAAGAATCATCTAGTCCAAACCCCATACAGGGACATCTTTCACTGGATCGAGTTGCTCAAAGCCCCATTCACCCTGACTTTGAACAGTTCCAGAGATGGGGAATCCCCCAATAAACCACTTTTGCAAAAACCTGTTTTTCAATATTTACACAGACAGACTAGAGGAATTTAGATGCAATTATTAGTAAGCTGTAACTGCTGGGGCAGGGGCAATGTACCAGGGAGTTTGTCATCTGGAATGGGCAAAGAACAAAACTGTTAGGAAAAGCTCACAGCCTGAGGAAAAATTCTTGGCAAAGAAATCCAACTGAAGAAGACTATCCTTAATATATTACAAACTTAAAATTAATAAAATATATTATGCTTAATATATTATAAACTTAAAATTAATGAAATATACCATAGAAAACACAATGATGAACAGATTTTCAAGAGACTTATATTACAGGTTTATCTCAAAACAGTAGGAGTCACCTCGAGGGATATATTTTCTTTTATTTGAATTTCACTGGATTATCATGAAAGCTTAATAGTGGCATAGCCATTGTTAAGCAGTTCTTCCATTACCTTGCTACTCTTCCAGTTCTTGGGTGACATCATTTGCAGCTTTTATTTCCAAGATACATAAAATTACCTCCTTGGTCTGGAGAAATAATTGCTGATTGCTACTTATATTTGTTTTTCCCTCCTATAATATAAACCTCAAATTGGTCTTGTTGCTTATTGTTATTGTAAAAAGAAGTACTATAGCAGAAATGGAAAGTTGCTTCTCTCCCCTGTAAACGTGACTAACATTTCTAAATATACCTTAACCTGTTGTTGTCTCCATGTGAATAAATAGTAGCTATAAATCCTATTAAAATAGTATTCCATCTAATTATGTGCAGGTAACGTTATTTTATTCACTCTGTGTTCTTCCTCAGAAGTGCCAGACACCTTTATCTCCCACTCGGTGTGACAGATTTGCAAAGATGCAGCATTTCCTCAAAAAGACCCATATTGAATCCTGCCAAAAAAACCCTGTACAAGCCAACTCCATGAAATCTTAGCAATGAGCCAATGCCAAATGGCTTCAAGACTTAATTCAAATCCTTATAAAGCTACTAGTTGAACCTAGAGGACTACAAAACAAGCTTCTAGGTGATTTCTAGAGTTTCTTGCTTTCAGTTGAATGAGTGGAAGAACTTTATTTTTTTCTAAATATAACAAAGGTTATATTTGCAGTCTTTAAAGAATCTGAATTCTCCTACAAGAGAGTAAATAAAAATAAAACCAAAATGTATTGAATTTCATCCTTAATCCTTACAATCAATATATTTCACAACAGCTTCTCATGTAATATAATCAGAGTAATTTTCTTCTGTGTTTGAGAAAACCAGGAAGATTATGTAATTTTGTTATCTCAGAATCACAGGAGGTGTAATTATGAATAAATTAGCATTCGAGTTAGATAAGGTCATGACACCTGGGATCCCACAGATGGAATTCAGTAAAATAGAGGATGTGGAAACGGACTGTATTTCCTGAAGCATTTATGTTTCACATAAGGAGAAGATTCATAACCTTAAAGGCTTCTATATCCATGAGGCAGAGAACTGGAAACTCAGGGCCAGGCATCCACAAGTCACATCATCATCTATGATACAGATATTTTTTAAGATGACAGCCTGGTAGAATTATTTCAGATCCTGGTTACTAAGCAGAGAAAAACCATAAAATTGCATGCAAAGTGTATAACTTCTTTATTTGCATTCCTCCACCCACCCCTCCTCTTCTCAAGTACATTGCTCAAGATTGAAAACAAAAAATGTAAGGTTTGTAAACAAAAGAATGTGGAGCAAGCAATAGTCTTCTCCACATAAACTTCCCCCCTAACTTCAGCAGTTCAGAGAAAACATATCTTGATGACAAATGAACACAACCTGCTCACACATACTTTAATTTTTTAGCTTTATACCTAAGCTTGGTGACAGAACACTGGAACAGGCTGCACAGGGGGGTTGTGGAGTCTCCTCCTCCGGAGACATTCAAAATCCACCTGGGTGCCTTTCTGTGTAACCTCATCTAGGTGTTCCTGCTCCAGGGGCAGGATTGGACTAGATAATCTTTTGAGGTCCCTTCCAATCCCTAACATTCTGTGATTCTGTGATTCTGTAATTTTGCTTTGTCAAAGAGACTTCTGCAGGTTGTTAAGGTGAATAATCTGTGATATGTGTATCAGTCCTACCCAATATTCCACTAGCTAATCAACATTCTGTAGTGGGTTCTTTGAGGTAAACAACATACTGGAGGAGTTGGTGGTCTTGGGCAAGGCACACCTGCTCTTTTGGACCTTGCACTTAAGGCTTGAGAAGCCTTAAGCTTAGCATGAGTAGCTGCCATATAACCAAGCCCCCAGCATGCAACATTAAAGAAAGGTGCTGGGATGCCCCAGGCTGGTCAGTGCTGTGCTCTGGTGGATGTCAAGAAAGTGCTAACATACCGCTGTGTAATGAGAAGATGTATGGTTTTGGTTGCCACACATGACAAAAGGCACCGCAGTCTGGGAGGGAGATTAAACCTCTCTGCAGATGGGATCTGCTCAGTGAGCTGTGGGAATTCATCTGGGGTCCATGTGATGATGCATGAAAGTGGGGTTCCCAACATCTGAAGAGAGTAAGATTTACTTGCTAACTATATCTATCTTCCTACTTCTATTATATTGTCAAAACAATTTATTACCCTGTTTGTTGTTGTGCCTCTCTGACTGAGATTCAGAAAGAGCCTTGCATGCTCCATCTCCCCAGTGTGGAGTGTCCTTGGAGTCTTCCCTTTGCTTTCCATGGTACAGATAACTACAACGTAGAAGGCAAAGTGGCAAATGTGAATCACTGTGGCTCACAAAATAGTCAGTAATTTACATGTAGCCAAGCAATCCAAAGACAGAAATAACTACATCCACTATTGGTAGAAAATGGCAGTGTTTCGCTTAGTTTAGCCTGTCTAGGCATTCTGATTATGAATATTTAAACCTTTAGGATGCCTTCAAACCTGATTAGTCAGTCCTTCCTGCTTTTCATTCTTTATCCTCCATTCTTCTGCCTGTTTTTCTTAAAGCTGAAATTTTGCAGTGACCCAGTATTGGTTGTATGGCAAAAATGTTTTATACTCAAAAGCAGAAGAAATGATTTATTTCTACCAGTTGTACTTTTTTTCACATATTAGTGCCATAAGGAAGTGTTATGTTGTTAAACTCTTTCTAACTATACTCACTAAAAGGTTGCCATTATTTGGATAACTTCACGAATTAAAATTATTGATCTTAATTCATTTCAGACAAGTCAGTATTATAAAAGCCAGTATCATGGTTGACAATAATTAATACTTACATTTGCTGTTTCCTCAGAAAGTCAACATAATGAATGACTGTAGACTACCATTTGCTATCTTATAAATTGTACTTCACTTACCTCTAAAAAACCAATATATGATTGTTTTGATATGTGATGTGCACTCCAAAAAAAGTACTAAGTACAAATAAATTGAGATTATCATCCCAGAAATCTTAAAATCTGTTTAAATAATCAAGGAAACTGCAAAGTGGTCCAAGATCTATATTTTTATATTTTTACATAAAAATAAATGTTTCTCCCAATAAGTGTTCCTTTCTAGAATAGGATTACAGAAGCCTCGTGGTTCAATTAACCTTTGCATCTATGGAGAATCTCAAGTCTCCAGACCAAACACTCCAGTATCATTTATTAAAGTCATTGAAAGTGAAAAGCAGGGGGGATGGAGCATTCCTACATATTTGCAAGCCTCAGAAATTCCATAGCTAATTGAGTAGTTCATTTCTTCCTGCCTGCTCTCTAAAATGCACCTTTCACAGAACAAACTGTGCTAGTCTAACATGAACATTTCACTTCAGTCCAATTATTTCCTGCACAAAGAACTGTGATTTCGAAATAGTAAGCTGGTGTAGGAGAATATATTGGGAAGCCCTTATTATATACCGTGTATCAAGATTAATTATTGCACTTAGCCTAAAGCCCATCAGGTTAGTCTCTGTTATCATTTAATTATCTTCCTAGTTATCTTTTAATTATCCTGTTTCCCTACTACTGCTAATATATGTAGCTACTATCTTGCATTTTTTCCTTTACACAGGAGAACATGTTGCTTTTGAACTGCAGAACAGCTTGTTGCAAATGTTTTGTAAATGTTACCTGCATTAGAAAATCTTTTCTTTAAAACCACAGATTTCATCATGGTAGAATGCCATCAGCACAGTAACTGATCAAAGTAAACAGAACATTTAATTATTTTATAGAATTGTTATAATCTGAAATGTTACTCTGATAATTGCTTTTCTTTTTGTATATATATATTTTCATACATTAGGCAGAATATTGGTATGTGAAGCAGTGGGGATTGACCTTTCACTATCCACTCATTCCCTCCCCAGTGATTAAAAGAACTTATGGGATAAGTTCCATAAGAGTAAATCACACATTCTTTGGGTTGTTATTGAGGTGGATGTTTTGCTTTAATATCTTTTAATTTTTTCAACAGGAAAATTAACAGGTAACAAAACAAAAAAAAAAGTGTAATTTCATGGCAAATTGGAAGAGATGATTGCATGTTAAATTTTAACATTCTCTGCTACAGAAGGTGGATAAATTAGCAGAAATAGGAGAAAGCTAGATAATGTTACAAATGTTTAAACATTGGTGACTATTCAGTGTGAGTTTTGTTAAAATACCAGCTGCAAGGAAACTGAAGGTCATGCTTCATTGGACAAACTGATAATGGAGACTTTGTAGTGTATTGTCCATTTATTGTTAATTTAGCAAGAATGACATGCTTCACATAACAAGGGGAAAAAAAAAATAGAAAAAAAACAACAAACAAACAAAAGAGGTAGGTCTCCCAGAAAGCTTCCACAAGGCTCAGCTAGAGATAGGAGCTTTACTGAAGTTATATGTGCAAAAAATGTGCTAGCCTGATAAAAGGCAACTGTCAATAATCTGTCAACTATCAACAAATATCAGCTATCAATAATAACCTGATTACTAGAACTTGCTTCAACTGTCAATGTCTGGTAGCAAACCTGAAGATCCTTAACGAGAGCTAAGACTGACGAGACTCAAGAGGCATTGAAGAAGGGCTGCTATATTTCTCTTTTCCCAGATATTTAATATTTGTATGTTTAGCAAGCACATGAAATACACACACACAAAAAAGATAGATATTTGCTCATTTGTCCATAGTTTCTGGGTGTTTGATATCTTGCTGAGAACAAAAGTACTGGTGCCAGCAAGGTAGCTACCATAAATTCCCAGATGATCACCCTAATGTCTGTCACACACATAAACACAAAATGCTTCATTGAGTATTCACACAGCATATAGAAGAGGTAGCACAATTTCACCTTTTTCTTGACTTATAAAGTATTTTGAACTCAGAGCTTCTTATTAAAAAGTGCTGAGAGTGCTAAAGAATACCTTATCATAGGCTCTATCTTCAGCTTGCTAGGTAAAGCAATGCCAGTCTGCTTGAAAAAATTAAATGCTCATTTTGGCTAGAGGCAGCCTTTCTCCCTCTCACTGCCTTTGAGTATTTAATTATTTGTTCAGCATAGAACATCTTCAGAGAAGCCACTGATCCAGGAGCCCTCAGCCAGCTCTGGAAGAGGACACCTTTCCCCACTACCCATGGAGAGAGCCTGGAGCAACCAGTTTTGGCCTCAGGGCCAAAGGGCTATGTGTCCTCTAGTGCTACTTCGCCCTGCGATACTGAGCCTAACACCCTGGGGTCTATGTGTTGGCACATTGAGGCTCCTTCCTAAGAAACACTTTTTTCTTTTTCTGCACAGTTCCCCAGAGCTATGCAGGGAAAGGATCTCATTTAACCTTTTGCTTTGAAAAGAGGAAGATGCTGCTAAAGGGTATGCTGCACAGTGTTAAAAAGAGAAAACTCTTCTTACTGGAAGCATTGGTTTGTCTGGTACTTGACTTCAAAACATGAGGAGAAAATTGTAGTTCAGAATGTTTTCACTTGTCCCACTAATAATTATTGCATGTGAAATTGTATGCTGCAGTGGCACTGCTTTTTGTCAATTAGTAAAAGATTAAAATGTGTGTTGAATACAATTCTGCATGGATCTATGTTAATTTCATGGTATGTTTCCAGTTCATATACTTCAGTTTGACAGATTTTGTGAAATGTTATATGGCAACATCTGATTTATTTAGCTAGAGATACTACCTAATGAGAAAAGTAATCAGTCCCACTAGCCTTCACTTCAAAATATCTGTTCCCATCAGAGACATTTCTGAAAACCTTTACCTCCCTTCAGTGTATGAAGTGGAGATTTTCTGACTGAGAAAACTTTCCAAATCCACACATCATAATTTAACTGGAATATAGTTACTTTCCTCAATGTGTGCATTTTCGTTTCTACATTTCAATAATAGCTCATTTCTGCTGTTAAGATTTAAGCAAAGTTTTTCTCTCCTGCTAGCCAATTATTCTAATTCAGTTCATGTGTCAGTGGAAGTACAATTAATGCACACTTTGTGATGGTGCAGCCATTATCATAACAATACCTTGTCACACTTGTTTTATTGAATGAGCTGTCAAGCTTTGTTGTATATCAGAAAATTCTTCACTAATATTTTAAACTTTTCAGTTTAATAGAAATTTTAAATACCAAATAACAAATCATTTAAGCAGTCATGACTGATAGACCGGTATTATGTTCCTTATCCTATAGATAAATACAATAGTGTGTTTTCCAGTATCATCATTCAGTCAGCTGGAAAACTGTGTAAAAAACTAAATTTTTACCTCCTATATTTATGTTATTGCACTTTACCGAAGGTGAGAACTTAGCTAAAAAAAAAAAAAAAAGAAAAACCTTAAATCTCAGAGTAGTTGTAAATTAAGAAATTTTAACATGACTGCTTTTATACGGAGAAAAAATATAAAAACACTGTAGGGCAAAATGTGTGAATGCACCTAGGTGCTTCACAAAGTCCAGATTACTAATTATGACATATCTACCGATAATTTGAATTATTCTTTTCATTGCATAGAAATAAACTTTTTAGTATGGACTGTTTGCAGAAGTTATATTGTTATATGAAGCCCTATAGAGTATTAGTAAAGTTTCTTCTCAGTTCTTTAATTGAATTTGTAACTTCTCCCAAAAATAGATTATTTGTTTATCTGACATTTTTAATAAACTTTTGTAAATAATCTGAAGTGTTGTTTTCTTTTGCACAAAACTATTTAGCAGCTCACAAATTTAATTACCATTGCTTCATAAAATGTCAAAAGGACCAAATGCACTGAACCTGTTATAATATACATGATATACCTAGCATTATTGATGACAAGTTCCTGTAATAAAACTAGACCATTTATCTTTGTTCAGATCAGATCAGATACAAATGCATAGACTCTAGAGATAAACTGGTTTACTCAGTGTACTCTTGTATACTGAATGATTAAATTTCATGTTAAAGATGGCATTCAGAAAACAGTATTGTGTAAAAATACTGTATTAAGAGAACAATTAAAATGACACAGAGGTTTTAAAAGAACTTGAATCATCTTATATTCTGATATTATGCACATTAATAAGAGTTATAAATTCTAATCCAAACAACCCAAACATTCAGTACACTAAGAATCACAATTCTTCATTTTTTTCTTCTCTTGCTGAACTCCCTTCACCTTTTAAAATGAGTTTGTTTTTCAGTCTGTGAGGAGCCGAACACACCAAACAGTTCCTTCTAGAGCACCTCTCGTGTGTGCACTCTGCAGGCAGGTAAACCCAATCCACAGGGGCTTTGAGAATTTCATCTGCTTATTCTGCAGGAGGATTTTTCTCCCTTTCCCTTTAGAAATAAAGTACAGAGGAAACTGAATTTTCAGAACCTCAGGCTTTTGGCTAGCCAAGAGCACCATAGACCCTCTGGACTCCTACCATGATGATTATCTAATCGTTCAAGGAAAGAGCTATCTACCCTGCTGTATTTTAAGTACTTACCTGAGGTGTCTGATTTAGGAATCTTATCATTAGATGGTATCCCATCGTCCCTGAAAGTGCTTTTCATGACTGGTCTAGAGAGAATTTAAGACACAAACCCTCTCTGAAGAGGACTTTTTTCCTCCATTATTATAGGAAAATTGCAGGCAACTAAGTTAAGTGCTCAGTATGAGTACTATATGTATACTCAAGGGTATACTCAGAAATGAACGCTCCCTTTTCTTACTAGTGAGGCTTACTCTGTAAACAGGTATCTCTTCTGCAGAGCTTATCACGTGAATACATAGCAGAAAGGGTGCCAGTACATCCTTACAGTCTTATTATTCATACCTTCTATTAATTATTGGGCTTGAGAGACCTTGAGTGTAACATACACAAGTGTTTGTACATTCTTATATGCTTAGTGGATAATTTCTCAGTGCAACAATGAAGAGTTCAAATAGGGAAACACCACTTGTGGGACTTACATAAAATTTCAGCAGTCCTGAGCAATTTGAAGTTCACATACTAGTAGATGTGTTCCTAGAAAGTGATAGTTGCAGAGCATTAAAATTCAAGACATCATGTTTTGGAATGAAGGAAAATTTTGAAGAGCATGCAATCAGAAACCATACAATTTAGTAGTAGGGAAAGGAACCTTAGAGTGTCTGAAGAAAAACAACACTGAAAAAAATCTTTTATAAAGGACAATCCATCTTCATAACTAAAAGATATCCAAAGATCTTACAGGTTGTAGAGAAGATGATATTAAAAATCTGGTAAACAATCAGATCACAATATGACATTAGTTAAAGATTAAAAAGAAAACAAAAAGCACAGTCGAACCAAACCAAAATGAAACCAAATCAAAACAAAACCAACAAACAAAACAAAGCAGACCAAACCAACCAAACAAAAAACCCACAAACATTTTGCATCCTCAGTTTCAGTGTAAACATTTACTACCAGCACAAGATAGTGCAGGTAAAAAAGGTACCCATTTACAATACTCCTTCTTTCATAAATGGAAAACCTGATAGAAGGGCAGATTAAGTAAAGGATGCCCAGTTAGGCAATGAGAAGGTCTGACACAATGCCACTTTCTACAATGCCATTAAATTGCATGGTATAAAGCTTAACTCTCCATCAAACAAACAAACGAACAAAATTGGGAGAAAAATATTGAGGAATAAACAACATCCCATCTCTCCAAAACTTCCTTCTCTCCTTCAGAGAATACCACCCAATTTGTATTTAGGTAAAGAAGGCTAGGAAACTGCAGAACATGCAGGAAAATTACCTGTTGTTTTGCAATTTTCCCATATTCTGTCCTTCTACGGAGAATTTAATTCTGAGAAAACACCTGAAAAATGCCACTCAAAAAGGCATATAACCTCTATGAAATTGCTCTGGAATAGAAGTATTTTGGACAAGTCAAATGATGGTAGATAAACTATTGTAGAAAAGTGATCAGTTTTCTTCTTGTAAACTAACATATTCCTACTGTAGAACTGGTCTTGCTGCAGGATCCCAAGTGAGAAGCCCAGGTTAACTAACTGTTAACAGTGCTATAGATGAGGATTTGACTACTCCTTTTTGCAAAAACAAACAAACTAATAACTCCAAAGAAACAAACAAGAAAAAGTAATAAAAATTTCGATCTGCTCCTGACTCCCATTATACTTTCTGAGAACAGTGAAAGTGGCTGCAAAAGGAGTTAAACCTGTGGATAGGTGAGAACCAAGCATCAAAATCACAGAAACATTATAAGTTAAGATACTGTTACATAAATGAGACAATAGAAAGTCATGGCAACTAGTGAGAACATTAGAAAAATGAAAGAGATTAAATATACAAAAATATTCCAGTATTGTTGGTCAAACCCTTCCTAACAGAAATTTTTGTTGTTTTGTAGAAAGCTTACCCTGGAAAAGTAGATGAGAGCAAAAACTGCATTGAAGAATATTAAAAACCAAAGAATTATCAGTAAGATTTTTATGTCTATTTCCATTTTCAGTATCCTATTAAATCAATAGTCAGACTTAACTGGATTATTGGCAATTTGTTATTTCTTTTTGCTTGTATTCAGTATTTAAGTAGGCCATAAACATAACTTCAGGTACATTTGTGGTTAACCAACTATGTCAGCAGTTTGCTGTTTTGAGAGTTCCATTTAACAAATTCTCTAGTTAGGTTTCCTGTAGCAACATTTGTCTAATGAATTACTGTGCATCAGCTGTAGCAATTCAGTCCCAAGATATAAGGCAGTACTTATTTACAAGAAGCATTGTGGGAATGTTAACAGATAACTAGACAGTCATTGGAATGAATATATCCTTAGGATACAAGTAAAAAAAAAAAAAAAAAACAAACAAAAACCAAACCAAAACAAAAAACAAATAAACAAACAAAAACCTGCCAACATTTCAAAGACAGAAACTGCTTTAGAAAACAAGGTTTTACAGAACTAATACAAGGTCAGAGTATGCTGCTGACACAAGCACCTTTATAGCCAAACTTAGAAATAATTCCAAAGTTGTATTTTTTTGTTTACTTCTGAAAACACTAAAAAGGGCAGATTATGCCTTCATGATTCATCAAGAGTAAAATTTCAGCTCACAACAATTCCATTAATTATACTGGAATTGAGTTACTTATAACAAGTACTCAGACTCCTATGACAGAGTGGTGAAACCAACTCCAGAGAAGCTTTGCTCTAACTCCTTGCCCAAGAGAGGAAGGAAGAGTCTTCCTGAGTCTCACATTTATTTTTGGGAATATGATGGGCAGCAGTTGTGTAGGTAGTCAGCATATACACAGTACCAAATTAACTGGACAGAGCAAAGGGATTTCTCATTTTCTGTCAGACGAAGAAAAAAAAAAGAAAAGCGTGATCCAGAGTCTGTTCAGAGTGGAGTTGAAATAGATCCATAAATGCTCATGCCAGAAGTTTTCAATTCTCATTGAAAGCAGTTTTCTGAATAGCATAGCTAGGTAGTTATGCTACATTCTAGAACTTTTATTGTATTTTGCCATACAGGCTACCAAGGAAGAATAACACCCAGTGTTCTGCTTAAAGGGATACAAGCTGCCAACCCAGTCTAGGGAGAGAAAATCTATCTCACTGAAAGTCATTAAAACCTTGTTTCTGCTCAAACACACATATAAATTCAAAATCTTTACAAATAATTTCTGATTCAGGCATCCTTAAATATAAACTCTACTTCAGTTTTATCTCAGCAAGTGCTGCTACTCAAGCCTGTTTTTTTAAAGATGCTTGACTATAACTTGAAAGAAGTGCTACTGTTGGTTTTAACTGAAAATTGAACATCATCATCTAGGTCATGGTAAGTATGGATTTCCAAAAACATCAAACTAATGTCAACTGATGAAGGCTGTTTTTTGATGGAAATCATAGTGCAAGATGCCTAGGTGTCTGGAGCAATTAAGTCCACTCAGCTGTATTCAGCTGTATTCCATTTCCAATCTGGCATGCCTTTCTGCTTAAATCTACTTTATCAGTTAAAGAAGAGATACTGATGAGGCAGCATAATGGGTATTTTTAAGAGACAACTGGATATGTAAGACACTATAAGCCTGAAAAGGGTATAACACTAAAGAATGTTCTGAGATGTGATGTCACTTCTGCAAGGTTTCTGCATTACCACAGGTAATATTGATTCTGCTACTGGGTGTAGTTTATTGGTAACTTTACCTTATTTATCTGGCAGAATGAAGCAATTTCATTCACCTTCATAAACATTAAAATGTTATAAAGAGCTGACAAACTCAGTAAAATAAAACAAACATGCAAACAGCAACAATAAAAAAGAGGTGGGTTTGCGTGTTTGTTTTTTCATTTGTTTGTTTTCAGTGAAGTAAACCACCAGACCCTCAGAATAAAACTCTGCAGGATCAGCTCTCAATTGCTTCAATCTTTATTTCTTCAGTTTTATTTGGGTATTTTCTTTTTATTTAACACTCCAGTGAACTATCCAATGAAAAACTACTTGTGTCAGATATCAACTTTCACATTTTCACTTAGAGCAACAAATTAAGACAGTCAATATAAATCAATTTTCTTCTTTTTTTTTTTTTTTTTTTTAATGATTCCCAGATGTAGGCTGCAATATTTCATGCATCACTAAATCTATCAAGTAACGATTGTTTTCTTGGAGCTAACAGGGATAGAACCATTCATTTTTTTAGTATCTTTTTCCCATGCTGATGTTAGTTTTTTTTTTCTTGGCTGTTTCAGACAGAAATGAATGGCTCCCCCAAGGCAGAAAGAATCTGTAAATTTAGCTTTGCAGCTTTGCATTCCACCCCAAATCCAATTATTATAACAACTCTGCTACTACTGTTATAGTTAAATGTTTGTCAGTGTTTCCATTATAACCTTTTCTGTGGGAGTTTATAACTCAACCATTAAAAAAAATATGCTCCAAGCTAAACTTTGACATACACTGTTTCAGCCCAGAATACATTAAAAGAACAAATCAAAACAATATACCTGCAAAACCACCTCCCCTGCCCCAACTTTCTAAAACACTATGACGGCAAACTGCCTGATATTTCAGTGTCTCTTGAAGTAGGCTGCTGTATGGGACAGTTAATAATACCTACCCGTCATAGTTACCTGATCTATATTTTGATACATGCTAAAGAGTGAAGAGACAATAGAAATATAATAAAAAACTTATTTATACATTTTTTAAAGTTCTAATATGAAGCTGTGGAGAGTAGACCTGTAGGAAGAACTACAGTGGTAACACTGTCAGTGACACATCCAGTTAACATCCTGACTCACTGATACCTGATATTTTTAAAAATCAATATTGCCATAACATATCGAATTATGCCTTCACTTATTAACTGTAAATTAAAGTCCATGAATCTTCCTCTCCTATAGTGTTATGAAAAACACTCTGAAAAACAACACTCATCAGGCAACTCAGAAGAGCAATTTTAGACATGGAGAAGTCAATACCTAGGATGGCATCAGGAATTGTCACAGATGTGAACCTATTCTAATATGTTTCACTTACTGAATCAGTGCACTGAGGAATGTTGGAATGAAATGTGCTACGTTAGGATGCTGGAGAAAACATTTTCAGAGCACTTTGATTTTCAGCCTTTTTGTTGTTAGCTGATCGTACTTACTTATTTGCAAAGCATTATTCCTTTATTTTGTTGACTTTTTCTGAATCACTTCAGGAAATTATCAGAGGGCTTACAGCTATAGAGGCCAACCCAGGTTTGCTTGAGTAGCTCACTCTGTTCAATTTACCTTACTTTGAAGTTATAAGACTTCCTGTACCAGTATTTTGTGGCTTTAAAATCCCTCATAATCTCACTACAGATTAGACTCAACTAATTAAATGTGTCATTGGCAGGCTGTCACCTCAGCACAACCTTTAACAGATCCTTAATTAAAACATTAAAATCTACTTGCCTGAGTACAGTACTTGCCCTTCCCCACTTAACCTTTTGGAATCCTGAAATAGATCATTTAAACCTCTCTCTGGTTTGAGGTTTCTGTTTGTTTGTTTTGTTCTTCTGTGTTCAACTTTTAATTCCATTTTTCTTTCCTTGCCAGTGTTTGTTAATTTCCTTTTATTTTATTTTTAATGCTATTTTTTATTAGGCCAAATCATTTCAATAGTGTCCTTATACTTGAGTGAACTTATTGTTTTATACTTCTAGATTAAATTGACTGGACTGAATTGTCACAGATACTTTCTGTTATAGGAATTGTACCAATTTATACCAAGTGAGGATTTGACTTCATGTGTTTTACACAACACATGTATGGCATTCTGAGATGGAGTTAGACTTACGTCCACGCTTCAGATTTCTTTTCTTTTGTTGGACTTCAGTATTCTGCTTGCTTGTCAGAGCCTGCATTTTATGATTTAATTTGAGCACAATTCAGTTCTATAACGTAATCTAGTCAGCCTAGTCGTTATTTCCTGAGGCTGCTACAGGATATATAGAATGACACTGCTGTGAGATGTAAGTGTATTAACATGCAATGTTTCATTGATTTAATTTACAATGTTACGTTCTTGCTCTGTGTGAATACACTCTAAATGCCATGGGGAGCTCTAAGAAATGTATGGAAACACTGTCTTTTACTTAAACTGCTTTGATAGGCTGTTGCACTACAGAGGCTAAATATATTTATAATATCTCTGGCCCATCTTTGTTTGCACTTCATTTTACAAGGAACTCTCACAAATATTGGGACTTCCCTCATATCATGCTGTCATGGTTTAACCCCAGCCAGCAACTCAACCCCAGGAAGCCACTTATTCACTCCCTGCCAGTGGGATGAGGAAAGAATCAGAAGAGTAAAAGTGATCTTAAAAGTGACAGTTTAATAGGTAAAGCAAAAGCCACACACCCAAGCAAAACAAAACAAGGATTCATTCACTACTTCTCAGGCAAGTGTTCAGCCATCTCCAAGAAAGCACGGCTCCATCATACATAATATTTACTTAGGAAGTCAAACACCATCACTCCAAATGTCCACCATTTTGTTCTTCTTACCCAGCTTTATATGTTGAGCATGACATCATATGGTACAGAATATCCTTTTGATCAGTTGGGGTCAGCTGTCCCATCTGTGTCCTCTCCCAGGCTCTTGTGGACCCCCAACCTACTTGCTTGTCATGGGATTTTGGAAAGCAGAAAAGGCCTTGACTCTGTGTGAGCACTGCTCAGTAATAACTGAAGCATCTCTGTATTAACAACACTGTTTTCAGCACAAATCCAAATCAAACCTAAAACCAACTACTATGAAGAAAATTAGCTATCCCAGCCAAAACTAGAACACATATGTGTGCTAGTCATATGAACAGGAGGTTTAAAACCTTAAAAAGACATTCTGAAAATGCATAGCAGTGACCCACAGCTTTAACCATTTAAATCAGTGCAAGAAGTTTTATTATTGTCTTCCATGTGGATAGAGTTTGGTTAATGTGGACATATTTTCATAAGTCCTAGCTGACATTCAAACTTCTTAATCTGATACAGTGAAGTCTGGAGTGCTATCTGCAGCTCCTCCACACTGAGGACTCGTCTTGTGCACCAGTCAGACAGGTCCAGACTTCTTCCTACACAGCCAAAAGTATGCAACATCTTAAAACATCCTTCAAAATGTGAACCAAATGAGCTGGGTGACTGGGAATCAGGGTGTTGTGTAGCACTACAGGTGGAAGGAGCTTTGTAATGAGGAAATTTGCTTGAAAGGACTTTCTCTATAAGTGTCACCAAGCACTATAGACCCTCCCCATTATGAGACCCAAAATGGTGGGGCCACTACAGATACCAAAGCACATGATATATAGAAGGCTTGATAATTAAAACTGAAGTTTTCAGTATAACTCCTGAGACTAGTTAAAATGAAGATCTACTTGTAACTCTATAAAATAATATGCTCTGAAATAAACAGCTAGAATTCCTGTATAACGTATGGAACATATTAAACTTTTCATAATAGATTTGCATTTTTTAACATGAAGCTGTGTGAGGCAGCCAATATGTAATACAACATGAAAAATCATGGATTAAATCTTGTTTCTTTCTCATACTGAAATGTGTCCCTGTCTTTATTCAGCATTCGTAGCCTTGTTTCTCCTCCAAGAAAAAGTATTTAAAATCTTATTTTTTAAAATATTTGGAGTTGCTAAATTAGAACTATTGCATTGCCCTAAGAAACAGATAGAGATTATGATGACTTTCATAAACTTACCAACTGAAGGGTTTCAACAATCTTCCAGGACTTCAGAAAAATCCATATCCTTAGGAAAGTGAATTTATATTTTTCCTTTGTGCAAGGAGACTCTACTCTCTGCTTTCCCAGGGAAGTGTCCAAACCATAATGTTTTTGCTCTGTCACTCTTCTGGGGAAAATGTTTCATTTGCATTAGGTAATAAGAACTTCGGTAGCCCAAAAGGGAAAGTATGCCCAGACTTATGGTCTTTCAGTACAATGCTTAGTATACTAAGCAGGAAATCTGGATTCCAATAATCATTAACTTAAAATGTACAATTTTATGTTTCTGCTGTGGGTATTATAGCCTCTTGGCCCAGGGGTCTCCTTTTAGGATTCTCATGTACGGAACACTAAAGAAGAATTTGGTCATTGATGCATCACAATTGCCAATTTACAGACAAAAGTCTATAAAATTTCTTGCACTGTCAAGTTTAACTTTTTGAAAGACTCCTATTGAAAAGCAAGGTCAAACTGCAATTTCAGGAGGAGAATAGGTTTTGTGAACTCTGTCATCACTTCATTTTACTTCTATGCAAGGAAAACTGTGTCTTATGTTCCAAGTCACAGTACATTTATTCTCACATAGTTTTATGCTGCATTCACCACCAAATATTTTCTGTCAAAATGTTTATATCAGCCATGGAACTGTTACAGAAAGTAACAACGCTTATATGGCTTGGAAGGAACAGATTTCTTCTAGTGTTGGCACATCTTTTGTCTCACAGTATAACTGAAATATATTTTGAAAGCTTTGACTACAGTGTAGTGATCAATAAAACAGGAGTAGAGATATTTCTGTACTGTTTAAATAAAGGTCATAACCTGTTGCCCCCTTTTCCCCCCAGTATGACTTGATTCCTGATAACACTGAAATTTAAATAGGTTCTTCTGTGGATTTGAGCATAATGAAACTGAAGCTCTTCAGACATATTGAAGAAAATATTTTCAAAGCATCATAGCGATCTGGATAAAAATTATTGCTTCCAAATAATAAAATAAGGATTACTAAAAATTATAGACAAAAGATAACATGCACTGGAAAGGTTCATTATTTATTTATTTATTCGCTCAAAATCTCAGGATCTGAATACAAAATCTTTACAAGAAAAGTCTCTTCTCATAAGAAAGGAGCTCTAGGCCCCTAATCATCTTTGCAGCCTGCCATTGGAGTCCCTCGAGTAATTCCTTGTCTTTCTTAAACTGGGAAGCCCAGTACCCCAGATGCAGTCTCACCAGGGCAGAGGGGGAGGATAACCTCCCTCAACCTGCTGATAACACTCTTCTTAATGCACCCCAGGATACCATTTGCCTTCTTGGCCACAAGGGCACATTATCGCCTCATGGTCAACCTGTTGTGCTGCTTTCATGCTTTCACATGCCATTGTGCTTGAATATTATAGACCCTTCTAATAGGCCTTCTGTCCTTAGCTGTTTTATACAAGCCACAGTACAGTCTCCAAAACACATCTGAATTAAAAGTCATTATATATATATATCCATGAGTATAGATATTTTCTTCAATGGAGACAATACATTTCTACCCTACAGGAGCCCATGAACCCTCAGATGAACCACAGATATAATCTTAATGCAGAGTATCTGAAACAGGATAAGACCGAAATTCACTGAATTGTTTTATCATGAGTCTGTAAAACAGTTTTTGCTGTTGCAGATGCCTGGATTCACTGAAGTTTCAAAAAGCATCATAACTCCAAATTCAATACAACTTCTAGTAAGTGTCTTCAGTTCTCTCCAAGCCTCCAAACTCTATGGTACAACAAAAAAGAAAATAGAGAAAATATAAACAGGAAAATATCTTAACATTTTAACAACGTAATGAATTAAACATAAATCTGTAATTAGTTGGGTTAGGGTCATTTGGGTTACAAATTTTAATTACTCTTCATGAATTGAATCAACAGCACTAGAAGAAAGCAAGTGACAATAAACTTACAGTACTAAGAAAATTATGAAATTTTTGAATACAGCTAGACAGACTTACATTATAAACAGAGGATTTTTTTCAGACTTCTATGTAATTGATATATTTTGTCTGCTGAACCTTGTTCTATACCACTAAAAATGAAATAAATGACTGAACTCTATATTCTAAAATGGATTCCAAGAAAAATGTTAGGTTAAGTATGCACTGACTCGTTGCTGAAATGCTTGGAGAGAAATCTTAAGTTCACTTGGAGCATTCATCTTTAGGGTAGGTAATATAAAAATGAATAAATAAACACTGGCATTAAGCGGAAAGAGGATGAGAAAGAAGCATTTCTAGTAAAAAGATTTGCAGAGCCAAGGGACAAGGTGGGTCAAACCAAGACTATCAGCACTGCAATAACAGAATGCTGATATATTCTCTTACTACAGCATTAATGTCTTGCCATAGTGGTGATCTTTGTGACCTTATCAAGATCTACTGCAATTTCTCAAGAGAACTCTGTGTTGGCTTATAACCTTGCTGATACACACAGGAACATATAAATGACACAGATGTGCTATCAGTTGGAAACATAACCTTTCTTCTGCTTCTTTTCAAATCCCGTAGTTCACTGTTAAGGGACAAGAATAAAATAAATACATTTTGTATGACATAGAAATGCCTCAGTTATAAGAAGGAAAACACCAGAAAAAGTCATGAGCTGAATGTAAGGCGACACTATGTGGAGCTTTGGACATTATTACATAAAATATATCATGCTTATTTTCAGCTGAACTTTTGAACATTACATCTCCAAAGTCATGAAGTACTTTTTTTAGAATGAAGATGTCATGAGCCATTGCACAGACTTTGGCCTTTGAATACTCAACTGCTTGGGAAAGGTTCAGCTGATTTTTCATTATTTCCTGAATTGTTCGGGAACTAGAGAGTTTCATTTAAAGACACTTTACCTTTTCTGTGGTCTACAACTGTAGTTACATTTTAGGGGTAGACAGTATCAACCCTTCTACGTAGATAATAGTATACATATTTACACAAATTGTGTATAAGAAGGTGCATAAGAGACTCTTTTTTAGAGTTTAATATATGAGTTTAAAAAATGCCCAGTATGTCTTAAAGCATAATGATCTCCCTAGAGGGCGACTAAAAGCTCAAGATATTAAAACTGGCTAATTAAGAAATCATTTGCGTTCCCCTCCTGTTGGCAAGACACATATAATGATTTTCAATAAGTAAGGGCATGACAATCAAACTTGACATATAACTTGCTAGTAAGCCACAAAGTTATAGGTAAGTAAAAAGAAGGAGCACTCAAGGTGATGAAATGGAAAGGCAGATTCCTGATGTTGCTTTACCAGCCAGTTTTATACTGCCAGTGTTATCCTTTTCTTAAAGGAAGTTCTCATAAGTAGAGGGTGTGGGGTTTTTTGTCCTTCCTTTTTTTTTTTTTTTTTTTTTTTTTTAAATTATGTGTAATACAATCCATATTATCGAACTGCAATATATACATATATAAAAATACGTTTTCAAAGGTCTTTGAAGACTTTAGCCTCCGGCAATTTAAAGTAGCTATTCTGCAAACTATTAACTAACTTTCAAATAGCTTGCATAATTCACAATTTCAAAGGGAAAAAAAAGGCTATAACACTTTAGTACGTATGACAGCAATAAAAATAAGCATAAACAATATATATTTTTATATGTAAAACTCATTCATTACTTAGTGACAATAAGATGCTTCAGGATTCTGAACTTGTTGTGATTAATGTACTTCTTGTTTGCATCTGCTTCACTTCATGCCTCGCTACACACCCAAGGTGTCCATTAATCAGCACTGCTGCATAGTCTGTCGTATCTTGTTGCTTAAACAACACAATCACTCATGTTGGGAGGTATCTAGAACTACACCAAATGTTTCCACTTTCAGCTTTAGAACTTCTTAACTGGCTTTTGCAAGACATTTTATCATTGTTCTAATAGTTTCACAGACATGTGAATGTCACATGTAGTAGAGCAAATGAAAGGTTTTTAATGTGTCCTTATTCTCCATTTGAGGAGTTTTACTCAGCATACTATGCAGTGAGTTCCATAGCTTCATTTGAGACTTTCAGATGCAGCAAGATGGTACTGGAATTACATGGTGGTTGCAATTTAAAATAAAATGTGATCTCTCTGTCCCAATGAATGCTCCAAGGATGACAGTAACTTCATCATGGATTTAATGAAAAATAGAAGTATCTGTATTTTGTAGAAAAAATAACTGAAAAGAGAAGCTGAAATCTCTCATACATTCTGTCAAATATTATTTAGGGAAAAAAATATTTCCTTTATAATGACAGTCACAATTTTGTGAAAAATAAAACAAAACAAAAACCAAACCAAACCAAAACATAAGAAATGAAAATTTCTTATTCTATTGATTTCTGTCTTCTCTAAGGGACCATCTCACATGTTGGAGTGTCAAAACAACTGGTTTCTCTCCAAAAAGGATTTAAAACAAACACAAAACTTTTTTTTTTTTTTTTTTTGTCATAGGGAAAGCAGTTTTTTTAGCAAAACACAGAAATATATTAGTAATAGCGAGAGGAAAAAAAAAA
The DNA here is from genome assembly GCF_963082525.1 of Nesoenas mayeri. NCBI lineage: Eukaryota > Metazoa > Chordata > Aves > Columbiformes > Columbidae > Nesoenas > Nesoenas mayeri. The sequence goes on from NC_137544.1 coordinate 14,229,218, forward strand.
AACAAGTTTCAGTTGGAATAGAATAGAATATTTCAGTTGGAAGGGACCTACAATGATCATCTAGTCTAACTGCTGACCACTTCAGCACTGACCAAAAGTTAAAGTATGTTGTTATAAGGGCATTGTCCAAAAGCCTCTTAAACACTGATAGGCTTGAGGCCTGGACCACCTATCCAGTAAACCTGTTTCAGTGTTGGACCACCCTATATGTAAAGAAATGCTGCCTAATGACCAGTCTAAACCTCCCCTGGTGCAGCTTTGAAACATTTCATGCGTGCCTTCACTGGTTACTGGGGAGAAGAGTTCAGTATCTCTCTCTCCACGTCCCCTCCTCAGGAAGCTGTAGAGAGCAATGAAGTCACCTGTCAGCCTCCTTTTCCCCAAACTAGACAAACTCAGATTTTTTTAGCTGCTTCTCACAGGACATTCCTTCCAGCTCTTTCCCCAGCTTTTTTGCCCTCCACCGAATGCGTTCAAGGACCCTCACATCCTTCTTAAATTATGGGGTCCAGAACTTCAGACTGTACTCAAGGAGAGGTTGCATCAAATCTAAATGCAGTAGGATAATAATCTGTTTTGTCTGGCTAAATCTCAAATTTAATGTTTATTTTAAGTTAAAAATTTGAACAGCATTCTATCTCTGTGAATGCCAGCATAGAGAAATACTATTATACAGATTTATATCAAGCACATAAAATCTGAGAAAAGATGATGGACAACTTTTAAGAAGACAATTTATGTAATGATTTCTGTTTCTAGACTTTAAAAAAATACGTAACTGCATGTTTATAGAACTTGCAACCCTTAGTTTGAAGGGCAATATAAGACAGGAACTGTTGTACTGCAAGTTAAAAAAACCCTACATGAGAAAAACACAACTGTGGTTTTAAGACTAATCTTCACACTTTCCCCTCCCTCCTCCCTTTTCTTTAATATTTCAGAGTTGTCCAGACATAAGAATTCTTAATTCTTTTGCAGTGGATCTCAACAAGATATTGGTTTATATAAAACAGAAAAGTAAGCACAAGTCAACATTTTTCAGAATTGTCACTTCAATAAGAATCAGAACAATTACACAAAAGAGAAAGGAGGATAGCAATTTCCCACCCATAAACGTACGCAGTGAAAAACAGGAGATTTTTGAAGTGGAGAATGATTAACTGCAATTGTGCTCTACTTGGATTCAGAAGCAGCACTCCACATTCATTATTTATTTCTCAATACTGAACTGATATTAATAAATTGGACATATGCTTCACATCAGGGATATTTAATAAATTCCTAGAGCCTGTACTTTTTTGTCACTGGAGTGCAACTTAGAAATTGGCATATTGAAAGGTGTTCTACCATAGTTTTAACAGAAAAAAACAATGTCTTTACTATTTTCTATACCAAAACACAAAACCCCACACCTGCCAAATTCAGATGGTTGAACTTGAGATGGGCCATCACCCCCTTATACTTGGAAGATCTTTCCACAAAGACAGTCTCATAAGAATCCATTCTGTTGTTTGGATATGTTTGTAGATGAGGAACTAAAACATTAAAAAAAAAATAAATAAAAAAATCTGAGTCCAAATTCTGCCTGTATTGTGTTCTATATTATCAGTTTCTTGTGACTTTGGTAAAGTAAGTAAATCAGAAAACAGATATATAATTTGATCAAGATCCCTTGAAAATCTGGCAAGTTTTGAAATAGACCTCATTACCTGCCTTCTAAATTAATTCTAAACCTGAAGATTGCCAAGCAGGATTTTAGTGTATTGTCTTTCCTAAATTGATATAAATTCCATTGTTTAACTGTTTTAATGAAATTCATCCTATAAAAATCTGTTTTTTGAGATTAAGCTATTAAAATATATTTATTTTTGATGAAGTAACAGAATTGTTAGCATGCCCAAGGTTTTCATGGATATTTTTCCATGCTTCTGTACAAAATTTATCTGAACATTAATAGATTTAAATAACTGAGAAATCTACATAAAATAAATAACAATAATAATTCTATTATCCATTAAAATTTATTAATTTAGTATTAGACTCTAGTAAGCATTTCTATACCACTGTGGTAGGAGTTCTATGTGCACAGCATGCAAATAATTTTCTTAACACATAGACCATGACAGACATGTAGCATGTACACTCTACAAAGATTCTTCATCAAAAAAAGAAAAGAAAATATATGGGTATGGTTTACATGGTAAAGCGCATGAAACAGAGAACATTTTGAGCAAGTAAAAACAATTTCTTTGTGAATAGTCAACAGACTCAAACCAGCCTATTCAAATAATTTTGTTGAATGTTTATGACTAAAAATACACTTTCAAGATGGACAATTTATGCACAAATTTTTCACAGATGATTCAAACAGTCTGAATAGTAAGTATTCTCTTTAAGGAACCTCTTTATCCTTTAAGATATATTTTTTCCCTAATTAGTATGAGCTGTGAGTCATGGGGTGCTTGTAGCACCTGTACTCCCATCAAATCTGAAATTCTTCATTTGGTTTTCTGAGGCAGAGAAAATAAAAGGCACAACAGTTCAAACCTGTGTCTTTGTTGTATGTGGATATAAAATCAGCAAAATGAAAAAAAAAAAGTATGTGCAGTAGAGAACAACATGACATGACTAACAATATACATTCTTACAGAATTGTTTAACAAAAGCTTTGTTTCATATTATAGTTTTTTGACTTTTTTCAGAGTAAAAACAAAAAAGAAATAACAGATATATTTTCAGAAACAGATACAAGTTTAACAGTCACCAGAGTGTGTATGAGAGATTTTTCTGTGGCACATAAGGGTGAGGTCATCTATCTGAGATCCAGACTCCTGAGGTAACAAAGGGAAGCAGCATTCATTTAAAAATAATACTAGAAAAGAAGCCTTAGTTAAGGTGTACAGGATTATACCAAAGCTCTACAAATCAGTTTGTGTCTACGTCTTTCCTCTCAGCTCACTATAAGAAGCAAAGCTAATGTTTGGTTTCTTTAATTACAAAAATCTGTGTAGACTATAATGGCTGAAAGTATGGAAATGCCAACATTTGATACAGCTCTCTTGCACATAAGCATAATATATGATATTTATGCTACCTTTAAACCAAAGTACTCAGTATAAAGAAATAAAGATGAATCATAAATAGTATCAGTGGAAGAAATAATACTTCATTTTCTCTAGATATTGAGAGTTACATAGAGAATAAAGCAGAACTGCAGAAATAGAAGTTTAAGTGAATACCACCAAAAACTAAATAATAATAAAAAACAAACAAACAATATACTTAAATCTGATCCCTGCATCAGCTACAGATTTTCTATGATATTCTTATGGAGTTACACAACAAGCCTCTTGTCACTAGTTTTTAGCAATGATTTCTCATTTTTGATGTCTTACACAAGCTCAAAGCTTCATATGCATAATACTAAGCACCCAAACCTATAACTGATATAAATGGGAGAGTGGGTAACTAGTAAATGTAACAGCTCATATTATCATACGGGTGGATATCAGCAGGTCTAACATGTGCTGCACAACCATGACCACAGAAGAAATAATTGGTTAAGGTTTGTCCGTATTTATGAAATGTTGTCCTATATAAGAGAAGGCAACTATAACTGACATGATGGCTGCCATAGTCTGCAGTTCCAGGAGGCAAAATTATACCTATATTGTACAGTGTTTCAATGAATAACATTAAAAATAGTGGGATCACCTTGAAAAGGTTTAGGAAAGAATGTACTACTCACAGTTCTGAATTGCTGCCTACTCATTACACCAAAGTTATTGTGGGTCTATGAGGTTCAAGAAATGATAGGCCATCATAAAACACTTTCAGCAGTATTGGGTGATGTTGCCTGGTTAACTTAAATTCTAGTATCCCCTAATTAAAGTCCTTAACTTACTTTCTTAAGAAACTATATTTTAAGAATCTTATTGGCATAATAGTCTTTCTCATTAAACTGGTTCCATGCCACTGTGACTGAACTCTCGTCAACAGAGCCAAAGCAAAGAAAAACTGATGCAGTTGGCTCAAGGATCAGGAGTAACATGAATAAAACCGTCAAGCTGAACTTTCACTGTGTCATACTTTTTTCTTATTAATATTTATATAATTATGCTTATCTAGATATGCAAGTTGGAATTACTATTTTAAAGGAATAGTCAAAGACTGCTAGGGGTTTTTTTGATTTTTTTTGCGGGGTTGAGGGGTTTGTTTAGGTTTTTTTCTCTCTTTAAAATAGCCTGCCAGCTTCTGGAACTCATTATATTCAAGTAATGCATTTAAGCATTACAGTGCCCAGTGGCTATTTCAAAATGGAATTTACTTCTAAAAAAATGATGATTAGGAATTTGAATCAGCTATTTCTTATGTAGTGCCAAGAAAAGGCTGAAAATCTGGTCTCCTCAAGATCATGCAGTTGAATGAAATGAACAGAATATCTACTACTAAGTATTATTTCTCATCTTGAACAAATTAACTTCTGAAGTTAGGAGTTCATGTTATCCCTTACTTAAAAAAATCAGGGAGTCAGTACTTGAAAACATAGCATATTTCCATTTGTTTCTCCAACCAGATCAGTTAACACATTGAACACTAAAAGACCAAACTCCATGTTTTCACAGTTGTATTCAAATTCACACTAACAATTTCCACCTGTCTAAGCACCTGTCATGAAGTACTCTGAAGCAGGCCATGCAGTTCCACATGTTGGAGCTCCTCCTTTTTCCTGGAAACATTTCATAATGCCTTGAGTTGGAAAAGAAGTGAGTGTAGCTACAGATACATTAAATGTGCTCAGGCTGTTGTTTGTACTGAGGTCAAATGGTATAGAAAGGCCTGCATATATAACCTACAGCTCTCACTCTCTCAAGCAGAGCAGCCTCTGGAATAGCTTCTTTTTCCATGATAACTCTCATACTGTACTCAGGAATCATTTGGGAAAGTATTTGTTGGCCTGGACCAAGACAACACCAGGCACATTTTGAGCAATTTAATATTGTAAATAATCAGATTCCCTTACCTATCAAGTTCCCTTGATGGCTTTTTTTTAACAAGTATAAACAAAACCTCTGTATTCGTATGATACTACAGTTTATAGGTTTGTGTACATACAAGAAGGTGAAGAAGATCCTAACACCAGCGCATCTTTAAAACAGCTGTATTACAATACGTGTTATATAATCTTACATTATGACTTCCAACAGATGAGACATCTGAACACTTAAGTGCAAGGAGGAAGAGAGATGCCATCTGGACATATGACCATGTGGTATTGGTTAAGCCCAATCCATAAAATGCTACTATATGAATCACTGTGTGTTCTCTTGTTTTCCTCCTTTATTTTTTGCAGGGAGATGAAATTACCTGAACCTGTTAGACATTGTAACAAAGCAGCCAGCTAAAATGTCAATTTCTTATCCTTTTAAAAAGACTTCTTGAGGGTGTTATAGGACCCAATAGTCTGTATTAAATGGATGCATACCATGAGGATTTAGACTGCTATACACAGGCACATAAGCAGACAGAAATGGAGAGGCCATGATTCCTGGGCAAGGCAATATCATCATTCTGTGGAACTAGCTTATGATGCCAAAACCACACATGGCCATTTATCCACAATGCAGCAAAGCATTTAAATGTATGCTTGGACTTGTTTTTGGTTTCCATTTATCAAAATGTTTCAAAACTAGAAAGGGAGACAGGATCCCTGCCTTGAAGAGTTTTCAGTCTATTTTGTGTACATTAAATATATCTTAATGTAATATAGCCCCCATATAACTAACACAAATTCTTCCTTTAGCTTTTGTCATCTCAATTGGAAAGACACCTCAGAGCCACTAAGATAACTTTGTCTTTTAAGCTTTTCACAATTATGTAGGTGATTCAAAGATGACAACTCTATGACACCTAAATCCATTTACTGGATTTATATAGTAATTCAAATTCCTTTGCACAGTAGGAGAAAATTTGAAAGATGAAAAATCTTGTAACTTCAACGTACAAAACTTCAAGCTTGAAGATCTACTAAAAAGAAACTCGATGACAAACTGTCATAAGTGTGTGAAAGATCTTGGGAAGGCAAAATGAAAAGAGGGAATTAATCAGAGTGTACAAAAGAGAAAGGGTACTTAAACCCTATTGTTGTTCTTCTGGTAAATTTGAAATGTGTAAGATGAAACTAGACATGGATGGAAAGAAGAAAAGAAATATACAGAACAATTTGGCTACATCAGATAACCTGACTCAGTGCAAAGTGCATTTCCATCAGTAAAAGACATGATTAACACAAATGCTACTAAAAACAAAAGCTAATTTTATGATCATTTTATTTCCTTGTCCTTCAGCTAGTTCTTGTTCAAACACAAAAGAAATAAAACTAATACAGGCATATACAGAAATGCTTTCATGATCCTAAATATTTTCATAACTATTCCTGACAGAAATTATTGCTAAGCAAGCTAATCCTTACATATTTTTATTGCTTTCCTGGTTTACTGTATTACTCCCATACTCCATCATTCCCACAGTTTTTTTCCTCACACTTACTGCAGTTCCTGTTAATTAGTCCTTATTGATCACTTTTTTCTCTTTTTTTTCCCCACTGGAAGGGTGGGTAGATGTGATAGTATTCTTGAGCTGCTGTGTTAAACATAGTCTATTTCACTGGACTTGTGTTAGATAGAATGGCTGTAAAGCATAGCATGGCTTTCATCAGAACGGCCTGCAAAATTAAATCAAAAGACTGTGTTAGAAAAAAAGACTTGGGAAGGGGGATGGAGGGAGTAAGAGAGACACACGAAAAAAGAGTTATCTTAACACCCAGTTTAAGTATTTATTTCACCTGCCGAATGTTCCAAAATGCCTGGTCATGGTGAGTACTTTTTCCCTTCCTCATGACAGATGTAACACTGACAAGATCATAAGAAATGAAATGCAGGTGCTGCATGCTCCCCAGCTAAAGATTACTTCAACAAAGTGTCCTTGGTATTTTGCAATCAGAAGCTGCCAAGAAAACATAAAATATTCTGAGCCTGACTAGCGCTCATTGGTTATTACCTACATTTCAGGGAAGTATCTTCATGGCAGCAGCTGAACTTGGGTGTGACAGCAAGATGAGAATTCGTTTCCTCCCCAGCCTGCCCCAGGTGTGCTAACACATCTATAAGAGCACCAAAACCTGCATGTGATTAATTCTAGGCTGCACCAGACCAGAGTCTTGTCTTGATTAAGCTACTATATATCTAAAACTACTCTACAGAAGCTACATTTCACTGCAAGTAAGATAAGAATCCACCCTCTTACGTGAAATCATTTATTCTCAGCTTATGACAGCAGTGTCACATTTAAAAGGTTTTGATGTTGTTTTGGCTTTTTTTGGATTGTGGTTTTTATTTTTGGTGTGTGTTTGTTTGTGTGTTTTGTTTGTTTGTTTGCTTGTTTTAATCACTGAAACATGATAGAATTACCCAGAATGTGGAGCCTGACGCAGTCATTCTCTTTGCTTAAGCCCCTTAAGTCTGTGGATCTGATACTTCTGAAACATATAGTCCAGGAAATTATGCAAATCAATAAATTGTTGTGTGAATAATAGACTTAATAACCTAATTTCCTATAAATTTATTTCAAGATCTTCCTCTGAAATGTAGCAAGCTCTGTTCCTTTTTATTTCTTTCTTTTCCCTGACCATTTTCTAGTTTGCACCAAATATCATATTTTCACCCCAAAACCCAGGTCTCTGTAATGTACTCTGAATTCTGGCAAAATGAGAGGCAGCACATGGCTCTATCAGTCTCCAAGCAATATGTGTACTCCTGGACAGCCAGCAGATCGAACAGCAAGTATAACTATCAAGTCCACTTTATGGCCTTCTTTCACTAGAAGAGAGAATTTCTTCTCTATCTAGTGATTTTTATTAAGATGTTGGAAGTTCAGACTTTTGAAACCTTTAGCCTTCAGCTATACTTGTTGAAACTCAAAGCTTTTATGTATTGTTAGAGAGAACTGGCACAGAACAGTGATTTCTGCCTTCCCTTGGTTTGTTCCTGGCATAGGAAACCATTATAAAAGCAGAGTTGAGGAGATTCCTTCTGCGTGAGCGTGTATGTTAATTCATTGTAACTTTTTCTCTTCCTGGGCCTACATAACATCTTGCCAATTCATTAAAAGAAGTGTGAGATAGTTCTTTTGGGAGCTCACTTCTTCATCTTACAGAATGATCCTATTGGCCCACAGCATTTATCAGCTTCCTGCAATAGCTTAAAAGTAGAAAAAGTGTGTATAGTGAAATCTCCCTTCTTTTTTTTTTTTTTTTAAAAAAATTTTTTTAGATTTATTAACAGCTTACAAAGAATACGAAAATGCATTAAACCAAAAATACAGACCTGTCCAGTAATGCCTCAAAATGAGATTATGATAAAGAATAAAGCCAGTATAAAGTATCAGATCAGTAAAGTGCTGAAGTCTACTCTAGCAGGCAAATTGTCATTCATTTCCTCATTATCTTCTATTTCTCTGGTTTAGAGACCTAAACTTTCTGTCTATAAAGGAGAAGAATGTTATGAAAAAAAAAAATCTATCATGCTCCCTCTCCCCCATACAAAGTTGTAAAACTTTCCACTTTCCTCTCCGATTTGTAAATTTGTGGTATTCTTCAGTGGCCTCCTTTCTATTTGCAAAATGCTTTTTTAAGACAATATCATATTTGCTATGAATGGCATTCTCCTGTTTACAGTTGTGGTCAGTCACCCAGCCTGGCTCAGTCAAAGGAGACTGGAAGTCAATTACTCAATATTTTTTTATATTATCAGAGATTAAAGTTAAAAAAATAGATTTATACTCACAAGGGAGACATAAGCCCCCTTCAAAACAAAACAGTGAGCTAGGTTTTTGTCTCATTTATGGTCTTCTTACAAATCTGAAAACTGACTAACTTCAAAAGGCTTTACTCTAATTCTCACTCATTTACATAAAAGTCTAAGCAAGAATTAAGCCCTTTATGTCAGTAGCCATGAGTGACTTTGTTGTCTAAGGTTCTTAAGCATTCAAGTCTGGAGAATTAAAAAAATGCTAACAAAATATTCCTAACAAACATAGATTGACAGTAAGTCCAAGGAAGCAAATGAGTAAAAACTGGATTACAGTAAGTCCAAGGAAGCAAATGAGTAAAAACTGGATTACAGTAAGTCCAAGGAAGCAAATGAGTAAAAACTGAATTACAGATACTTAAAGGAATGTCAATGTATTTCTCTTTCTTCACTTCTTCAGCATTCAGAAATAATCAGCTTCCCTGAGAGAGATACATGTTTTTGTATAAGAAATATAGATACAATATGGATCTTGTCTCATCTCGTGTACAAATGTAACTTAAGGTTATCATGTTTTATATATCTCACTTCTGAACCATGTTGTGTTTATAGAGCTGTCATGTGCTTTGTCATAAACATCAAATACAATTTTTCTTCTCCAAGTAACATCATTTATGAGAATCGAAGACTCCACCTTGCTCACTCACAACTGATCTTTCATAAAAAGTTCTCTATCCATCATTCTTAGGTACAGCCAAACTTTTATTATGTTTAAGAATACATTACTCTGCATTTCTTCCTATTAACGCACAGAGAAACAGACCTCTGCTGACACTTCAGTCTATACCATCTATGCCCAAAGTATATCTTGTGCTTTGCAGAATCTATGTAATTGTCCCCAGGAAAACAGAAGCATGTTTATTGCTCTCCACACATTTTTAAAATCAGTGGTGCAGGTCTATACACAGGATGCAAAGCAAAGAATGACTTATTGTGTTCTGATGTAATGTAAGAAAAAATTATTAAAGATGAAAAAGTAAAAGCATTTTGAGATTCCACTTACTGGATTCTGAAACTTTTCCATTCAACAGTTTTCATTTGCTTATATTGACTGCAGAAAGTATAACTCAATCTTTTGCATTCATTAGATACAAACTTTGCCCAAAAATATGAGGAAACACACTGAAATGTTCTAATATATGAATCTCATTTTAAATCAGAAACATTAATTTATTCCACATCTGATTCTATACTATAGGTCTGAATCATCCATGTACATTTTTATACTTGGTGTTTACATAAACAGAAAATGGCTTTTAGAATTTAGAGGCATTATATACCTATCTTGTATGAACTATTCTGAGGGACCTCTACCTTGAGTATAGTTTTGAACGAGTTTAACAATGTGATTTTAAAATAAACAAACTGTAGGTAGTCCAAACTGTTAAACAAAGAATGTACACCGTGGTTCTCTTCAGCCTCTCTGACACACAGAATATGGCATTCTTTCCTGAAGATTGTTTAGTTCATAGTATTAAACACACATAATAATTGTTTTCTCTCAACTTTCAATCATCTCTTATCTGTCAGTTTACCAGATGCATAAATGACTTCAAAAAGTTAAAGTTAGGATTCCAACACAGGATATCATTACTTACATTACTCATAAATTTATATGTAAAGCCAGGGAAATATTGAAGGAAAGTGGGATCGGTAGTGAATAGCATAAAGGAGAAGTAATGTCCAGAACGGGGAGAAAAAATAAAAAAAAAAAAAAAGAGGAATTTCAGTCAGTTGAAAGGCAATTCAAATAAAATATAGAAATAGACATTGTTTAAATCCTGACTTTCATGTTTTTTTTCTTTGTTCAGTCTTGTTGATCACTTACATTATAAAAGATGATGGGTTTGAATGCTTAGGTATGGATGAAGGTGAAAGAGGGTTGCTTTGGAACTGCTTTGATACTTGATCTATGAGAAGCAATTTAACTAATTCTTTTTGTCCTGTATGTTTGTGGGGTTTTTTATTTTTCTTGTTTTTTGGGTTTTTTGGGGTTTTTTTTTGGGTTTTTTTTTGGTTTTTGGTTTTTGGTTTTTGTTTTTTTTTTTTTTTTTAGTATAGTGGTATGTATTTCTATTGTAAACTTTGTACTGTAGGTTATTCTTTTAGAAACACTATAATATTATGTTCTTACAGAATCATTGGTTCAAGATTCAGGTTTTGATCCCACTGCAGTTCCCCTGGTAATGATAGCTCATCTTGTTCAAACACAAATTTAACATCTGGTCATATGAGATGTCACAGAAGTGTTTTGTTTACAAAATCCATGGACGACTCTACTTTCTTCCCAATGTTTCGCAGAATAAAGTGAAAACTTCTCAAAACTGGTGCATTAGAATCTTGACCCATCTGATTCTCCCATTAAATAATATTATATTTTAGGAAAGAGGACACAAGTCACTAATCCAGCTGTTTCTGAAAGAGCACTTTAAGATTCATATAAAGCATTTTTAAGCTGTTAAATAAGAACTATGAAATGATTATTAATGGTTTCAAAGACTGCATTTAATTCCTGTATAAGTGAAACAATTCAAATGAAGAACATAGTGTGTGTCCACTGAGTGATTTGATTAGGAATTTTACACAGCCTGCAGGAATTTCTTTAAGGTCTGAGATTCTGGAATAACTTCGGGTATCCCACTTTTCATTTTAGAAGTTTTGAGTTTGCATGGATATGAAGAAAGTCTTTACTAAGTAAAATAAACCCCAGGAAAAAAAAAAACAAAAACAAAAAACAAACAACAACAAAACCAAACACCAACCAACCAACAAACAAACAAAACCCCAAACAAACTGATGTAAACTAGTTTCATTTTTTGCAGGGAAGAAAGAAGGGAAAATTGTCAAGTTGTTTGAATGCTTGACTTTGGCAGTATTACCCTTTACATGGGAATGAATTGCACTCAACATGATCTGCAATAGATTATGCTTGCTTTTTATGATGTATTAATTTACACACTAGAATGCAGTAAGATTCTGCTGTAAACCATGCCAGAACACATGGTTGTGTAAAAGAGCTGAAAAGGAGAAATGAGAAAAAAATCTATGACTTTTTAAGCAAGGCAGGAAACAGAAAATTCTAATCTGCTTTTAAACTGTACAGTATAAAAATACAGTATCTCCACCTCACAACAATCAGTGTGGACATGTGAATGGACACCACCAAATTTTACTAGTCTTATAAGAGAGTGGATTTTCTACTTTATTTATTTTTATCTTTGTTGTTGTTTTGTAGCTATTGTCTTATATTTAGTTACCTCTGAACATTTTTGTGGCCTCCTCTGGCCCCTCTCCGACAGGTCCATGTCTTTCCTGTGCTGAGGGCTCCAGAACTGCACAGAGGACTCCAGGTGGGGTCTCACCAGAGTGGAGCAGAGGGGGAGAATCACCTCCCTCAACCTGCTGGCCACACTGCTTTCGATACAGCCCAGGATATAATTGGCCTTCTGGGCTGCAACAGCACATTGCCGGCTCATGTCCAATCTTTCATCCACTGATACCCCCAAGTCCTTCTCTGCAAGACTGCTCTCATTCTCCTCCTCCCCCAGCCTGTACTGATACTGGAGGTTGCCCCAACACAGATGCAGGACCTTGCACTTGGCCTTGTTGAACCTCATGAGGTTCATGTGAGCCCACTTCTTGAGCTTGTTCAGGTCCCTCTGTATGGCATTCAATCCCTCAGGTGTTTCAGCTGCACTACTCAGCTTGGTGTTATCTGCAAATTTGCTGTGGGTGCACTTGATCCCACTGTGTATGTAATTGATGAAGCTATTAAATAGTACTGGTCCCAATACAGACCCCTGAGGGACATCTATTGTCATTGGTGTCCATCCAGACATGGAGTCACTGACCACTATCTTCTGGATGTGACCATCTAGTTATATATTCTGTCTTAAACAAGTTTCACAAGACTGATCAAACTATTTCTTGGCTTTTATCATAACATAAGTGGTGCTAACTATTGTAGATTTATTAGCCTACTTTTGGAACCACTTTGTAGATGTGGATATGTGTAGTAGATATGGATTCGATGTAGTGTGGATTTGGATGAACCTAGGTTACTCCATCATGACTTATGGGTATCTGGAGAGGATATATGCCCAATTTCACAATTGTTAGAGTTAATATTGGAGATTAATCATGTATTTCTCAGAGTACTGAGGAAATTCTAACCTTTGGTCTTTAAATATTTTTTTTCTTTTAACTCCCTGGCAAGCATTTACATGTTAAGAATGATAATTATTCCTTTGAATGGAAAATTAAATAAACAAAATTTACTTAATAACCACTTTTGCTATTGAAAAATTTTTCATTTTTCCTTCTCATTAAGTGAAAAGAACTTAAAACAGGTAGATGCTTTGGGTAAACCTAAGCTTTGCAGCAGACAGAGGCACTTACAAGGGAAATTCAGTTTTCAAGTAGACTAAATTGTGCTCTGGATGTCTCTGACTCTGCTCATGGTTTAAAAAAAGGCTCATGTAGCTATCTTATGCAGCTTCATAAAGTGCCTATTTATAGATAGTTTGAAATCAGGATTAGCCAACCATAAAGTTAAATAAGCTAGAAAAATTTCAGAGGAGAACGAAAAAAAAAATATAAGAAATTAGAGAATCTGTTTCTTGGCAACAGATATATATGCCCTTGAGCAAATTATAAACATGGGCTTGGAAACAGTAAGATTTTTACAATATTTGAAAGGAGTATACCTACTGAGGAAGAAAATTATTAAGCCTAAATACCATGTTATCAACAAAAAAGGACATTTAATGATCAGGTTTAATACAAAAAAATGGGAGTTCCATGTATGAGATATATTGGGTTGTAAAAGAGTTTATCCAGGAAAACAATAAAAGACTGATAGACTGTTAGAAGAGTTTTGGATTTTTTTGGAAGGAAGAAGCACAACACAACAAAACAACCCTAAAACTCCGAAAAGCTTACATCAGAGCAGGACAGCGAAGTAATTTAGACAGAAGCTTGTCATCAGCTGCATTTAAGACTTTGAATGAGATCCACATCAACTAATGCGAGAAGACAAGCATTGCAGCATAAGTCTTAAAAAGATTGTATCAAAAAAATGTCAATAGATGACTCGTTCATCAGGAACAGGTAACTAAGAAAAATATCTGATAGTAGAGATCTTTCAAAATTGTTGGCAGAGGCACAGTGAAATCCAGTGACTAGAACTTCTGGGAGACTTCATATTTAAATATGTTGGGTTCATCAAAACTTGCAGTAATGTGGCTTCATGTAGGAAATGGGACTGTATGATCCCTTGTCCCTGCATAGTCATTCCTTCTCATTGTCTGATAAAAGACCCAGGAGAGGGCAGGATTTTAGAACACCACAGTTTTGGCAGCAGGCTATCCATTTTTTCATTGCTTCAATTCACCATTCACCATTGACTTGCTGTGTTCTTTTTTCTGTGGTTTTGTTTGGTTGGTTTTGGTTTTGTTTGTTTGTTTGTTTGGGGTTTTTGTTTGGGTTTTTTGTTTGTTTGATTTCCCTCACCTTCTTAAGCAGTATCAGATAAATGGCTACACTCAGGGTACACCCTGGATGAGCCAGTAGTCTGGAACATGTCACTGAATATTCCCATTAATAGTGTATTTTCCAAAATTACTTTATCAGCTTGTTAATGTTTCTTTCTCCTTTTCCTACCACACTCTCTACCTGTCAGCTGATCGGAGCCAGCCCAGCGAGAGCCGGAGCCGGCGGGGTGCAGCCGACCACGAGGTTCAGCCGAGATTAGGAAGCTCAGAGGGAAACGTACAGGGACAGCGTGATTCCCGGCGGGTCCCCATCCCCAAAGCCCACGCAGCCATTGCGAGAGAGCGGCTGACGTGGCGGGGGGCGTCCCCACCGTGACGGCGACCACACCCCCTCCCCTTGCCTTGAAAAGTCCTGTGGGAGGGCAGCGACGTCGCTGCCCACCAGGCGCAGGGAGGAGCCACCAGCTTGAGTAGCTGGTGAGTCCCACCCACACTGTGCTGCAGCAGCGGGTGCGGTAGCTTGTGCAACAGGGTGCAGAGAGCACTTGACGCATGCTAGCCCCTCTAACTTATTGCCAGCATCCCAGACTACTGACGACCATGGTCGCGTCCAGGAGGAGAGCTTGTCTCAAATAGACGGTGGCAACGCAGACTGAGGTTCCGTCCCGAACGGTGGCTGTTCAGGTCTCCGGCTGCAGGGAGTGCCAGAGCCTGCTGCTGCCGGGGGAGGGAGGCCAGCACTCCACCTGCGTGAGGTGTGAGCAGGTGCAAGATCTGCTCCACATGGTTGTGAAGCTTAAGGAGGAAATTGAGACGCTGAGGACCATCAGGGAGTGCGAAAGGGAGATTGACTGGTGGAGTAACACCCTGACGTGCCAGTCGGAAAAGTCCCAGGGAGGTACCCCCCAAAAAGAGATGGACCTCCTGTCCTCTCGGACAGAGGCGGAAGTCCTGAGACGGCCCCACCCTTGTTGCTGTCGGGCAGAGGTAGGGGACCTAAAAGACGACGAGGGTTGGAGGCGTATTCCGATTCGGCGTCACAGGCAGCCCCCCTCTCTGCTTACTTTGCCTCCCCAGGTGCCCCTTCGTAATAGGTTTGAGGCCCTGGATCTTGAAGAAGAGGTAGGTGAGGAGGCAGTGCCAAGCCTGCCTACAAGATCACATAGGAAGAGGCGGTTGACTCCACAACTTAAGACTGCCTCTGTTAAGAAAGAGAGAAGGGTGATAGTAATAGGAAATTCCCTTCTGAAAGGAACAGAGGGCCCAATATGCAGAGTTGACCCTCATCTTAGGGAAGTTTGTAGTCTACCTGGAGCCCGAATCAAGGATATTGCTAGAGAGCTCCCAAGACTGGTGCACCCGACAGACTACTACCCGCTGCTGGTCTTCCAGACAGATGGGGAGGAAGCTGCTTCCCGTAGTCTGAGGGCAATGAAGAATGATTTCAAGGTCTTGGGAAGGATGGTGAAAGACTCAGGGGCTCAAGTGATCTTTTCTTCACTCCTTCCATCTTCAAGTGACGATGTGGGATGGAATAGGAAAATTCATTCTCTAAATGGTTGGCTCCAAGAGTGGTGCTACAGGCAGGGCTTTGGATTTTTTGATAATAGTTGGTTCTATAAGACACCAGTCCAAACAGTGTCACGTGGGAAAGGTTTATCTCAGAGGGGCAAAAGAATGCTGGAGCAGGAATTAGCTGGGCTCATTTGGAGAGCTTTAAACTAGGCTCGAAGGGGGATGGGGTTGTAGCTGGGCTTGTCCCAGTGGGGCAGCATTCTAAAACTGATGAGGACCAGGTGGCCTCCTATGCTCCTAGGGAGAAATGGGAGTGCTCTGCTCACTCCCTGAAATGCCTGTACACCAATGCGCGCAGCATGGGGAATAAGCAGGAGGAGTTAGAATCCTATGTTCGGCTGGGAGATTATGACCTGGTGGCAATTACAGAAACATGGTGGGACAGTTCACATGACTGGAATGTGGTCATGGATGGCTATGCCCTTTTCAGAAAAGACAGGCCAGCCAGGCGTGGTGGTGGAGTTGCTCTTTATGTGAGAGAGCAACTACAATGTACTAAATTCTGCCCAGGAGTGGATGATGAGCGAGTTGAGAGTGTATGGGTCAGGATCAAGGGGCAGGCTGGCAGGGGTGACACTGTTGTGGGCGTCTGTTACAGGCCACCAGATCAGGCTGAGGAAGTTGATGAGGCCTTCTATGGGCAGCTGAGAGTGGCCTCGCAGTCACAGGCCCTGGTTGTTGTGGGTGACTTTAACTTCCCTGATGTTTGCTGGAAGGACCATTCAGCCAGCCAGCCACAGTCCAGGAGGTTCCTCCAGTGCATTGATGATAACTTCCTCATGCAGATGGTGAAGGAGCCGACTAGGAGAGGTGCACTGCTGGATCTCATCCTCACTAACAAGGAGGGTCTGGTCGAAGCAGTAAAGGTTGAGGGCTGCCTGGGTTGCAGTGACCATGAGATGGTGGAGTTGAGGATCTTGTGTGGCAGGAACAGAATAGCAAGTAGAATTGCAAACCTGGACTTTAGCAGGGCTAACTTTGGCCTTTTCAAGCAATTGCTGGGGGAAATCCCATGGGCAAGACTGCTTGAAGGAAAAGGGGCCCAAGAGAGCTGGATTGCATTCAGAGATTGCTTCTTCCATGCTCAGGATCAGAGCATCCCCACACGTAGGAAGTCAAGGAAGGGAGCCAGGAGGCCTGCGTGGTTGAATAGGAATCTATTGAGTATGCTCAAGCAGAAGAGGAGAGTTTACAGGTCATGGAAGCAGGGGCTGGCCACTTGGGAAGAATATAAGGCTGCTGTTAGAGGATGTAGGAAGGCAGCTAGGATAGCCAAGGCCTCCTTAGAATTACAGCTGGCGAGAGGGGTCAAGGACAGCAAAAAGAACTTTTTCAAATACATAGCAGATAAAACTAATAGTAGAGGCAATGTAGGCCCACTGAGGAATGGGGTGGGTGCCCTGGTGGCGGAAGATACAGAGAAGGCAGAATTACTGAATGCCTTCTTTGTCTCTGTCTACTCTGCTGGAGGCTGTCCTGGGGAGCCCTGTACCCCTGAGACCCCAGATGAAGCCAGGTCAATGGAGGAGCTTGCTTTAGTTGATGAGGACTGGGTTAAGGAGCAATTAAATAGACTGGACATCCATAAATCCATGGGTCCAGATGGGATGCATCCACGAGTGCTGAGGGAGCTGGCTGAGGTCATTGCTGGACCGCTCTCTATCGTCTTTGCCAAGTCTTGGGAAATGGGAGAGGTGCCCGAGGATTGGAGGAAAGCAAATGTCACTCCAATCTTCAAAAAGGGCAAGAAGGAGGACCCGGGTAATTATAGACCGGTCAGCCTCACCTCTGTCCCTGGGAAAGTAATGGAACAACTCATCCTTGGTGCTATCTCAAGGCATATCAAGGATAAGTAGGTTATTAGGGGCAGTCAGCATGGCTTTACCAAGGGTAGGTCATGCTTGACCAACCTCATAGCCTTTTATGAGAATGTAACAAGGTGGATGGATGATGGCAGAGCCGTGGATGTGGTCTACCTTGACTTCAGTAAAGCCTTTGACACAGTCTCCCACAGCATCCTAGTTGCTAAGTTGCGGAGGTGTGGTCTAGACAATAGAGTAGTGAGGTGGGTTGCAAACTGGCTTAAGGAGAGAAGCCAGAGAGTGGTAGTCAATGGCGCGGAGTCTACTTGGAGACCAGTATCTAGTGGAGTACCTCAGGGGTCAGTACTGGGGCCAGTATTATTCAATATATTCATTAATGACTTAGACGAGGGAATAGAGTGTACTATCAGCAAGTTTGCTGATGACACTAAGCTGGGAGGAGTGGCTGACACTCCAGAAGGCTGTGCTGCCATCCAGCGAGACCTGGACAGGCTGGAGAGTTGGGCGGGGAATAACCTAATGAAATTTAACAAGGAAAAGTGTAGAGTCCTGCATCTGGGCAGGAACAACTCCAGGTTCCAGTATAGGTTGGGAAATTACATATTAGAGAGCAGTGTAGGGGAAAGGGACCTGGGGATCCTGGTGGACAACAGGATGACCATGAGCCAGCACTGTGCCCTTGTGGCCAGGAAGGCCAATGGCATCCTGGGATGTATTAGAAGGGGGGTGGTTAGTAGATCAAGAGAGGTCCTCCTTCCCCTCTACTCTGCCCTGGTGAGACCCCATCTGAAATATTGTGTCCAGTTCTGGGCCCCTCAGTTCAAGAAGGACAGGGAACTGCTGGAGAGGGTCCAGCGTAGGGCAACCAAGATGATTAAGGGAGTGGAGCACCTCCCTTATGAGGAAAGGCTGAGGGAGCTGGGTCTCTTTAGTTTGGAGAAGAGGAGACTGAGGGGTGACCTTATTAATGTTTATAAATATATAAAGGGTGAGTGCCATGAGGATGGAGCCAGGCTCTTCTTGGTGGCAAACAATGATAGGACAAGGGGCAATGGGATCAAGCTGGAACACAAGAGGTTCCACTTAAATTTGAGAAAAAACTTCTTCTCAGTAAGGGTGACAGAGCACTGGAACAGGCTGCCCAGGGGGGTTGTGGAGTCTCCTTCTCTGGAGACATTCAAGACCCACCTGGACATGTTCCTGTGCAACCTCACCTAGGCGTTCCTGCTCCAGCAGGGGGATTGGACTAGATGATCTTTTGAGGTCCCTTCCAATCCCAAACATACTGTGATACTGTAAGAAAGGTTAGAACACAAGTAACCTCATTACTTATGTACATGTACATCCAACTAATGTATTCACATAGCAAAATTGTGACTGAAGAGAAATTAAATATTTTTTAGATATTCTGTAGACAAAATAGTCAATATTCAGCTTCTCACCTTGAGGATTATTTTTCATCATGATGATGCTTAAAGATTTGTTCTAAGAGGCTCTCCTGTGAGAGGACTGAATTAATGCTATTAGCAATGCCATTTTCTTTATTGAGTATAACATTTGCTGTCTCCACAATAATTATCACTGAGCCATTGAAGAAAATTATGATATAAAACATCTTCTTTTGAGGGTTATTAAGCTTTGTAACATTTTTAGTCTCCCATGCTCCATGGTGAAGTCAGGCTTTCTACAAGGAACAGCAATTCTCGAAGTGCAATCAGTAGTCATGACAGTGACATAAACCTTACTGTAAGGAAAAAGTAATTATATCTTTGGGGAAAATTTTAGTTAGATGATGATACTAAAGAGAGACATTTCAGTCTACTCAGAACTGCAGGTGTTTTTAATAACCAGGTGAATATGTAGGACATGAATTACTGACTGATTAATAAAATAGCAAAGATGCAAGGAATAAAATAAATATATGTATTATATGCACATCTTAAGAAGCTGTGTATTAAGAAACATGGAATCTTCTAACACTGTTTAACAAGCCATATTTTTAGATTGTCATTGTGTGATATCAGTGCTAGTCCAGGTGTTATAAAAATTTAGTCTCCTTCACTATCAGCAGTATAAAACTGATGAGAATGTGGAAGACAGTTTTCAGGCAGTGCAAGTGTTACCTAGAGCATGTTCCTGAGACTTATTAAGTGGCATCGTTTTAGTAATTAGATAGATTCTGAGTACTATTCTGTGAACATAGAATTATAAGAAATTTTAGTATAGTATAGTATAGTCTTTAAAAATGTATGCTGTAAGTGATCTGTCATTTCCTGTTTTTCTTTTGGTAGTTTCCATCATGTGTGAGCAATTTTGGAAATCTTTAAATTGTACATCTATTTAAAATGCTTCAAGTAGTGCATGACTCTGTAGCAATTTAGCCACTCATAAGTGCTAAGTCTTTCTCTACCACCTCACCATAATCTACTAGTTGTCTTCCTTGCTCCCCAAAGTGATTAATTCCTGCAGCATATAAATACACACACAAAAATTTTCACCATTGGATGATGTTTGCAATATGCATTTCTAATTAAAACTTGACCTTTTTTACAGACTCCATGTGCATTAGCACTCTTCTCAGTGCTTATGTTTTCTCTCGTGCCTATGCAGCTTATTTACCAGCTTTCAAACAGAAGCATACAACCACCCTTTCCTTCATGCACTTGCAGTAGGCTGCAGCAGCTCTTCCTGAAACTGTAGCTGGAGTTCCTAGAAATGAGACTACGGCAGAGGATAAGGCACTTCTTCAATCCTTTTAACCATGCCTTTGAATTTGTAGATGGGCACCAGTTTTTTAGTAGTGTGTTGGTCTCTATGCTTTGTTTCAAAATGATTCCTGAGTTTTTCAAATGTGGGTTCACGCCCAAGAAAACTTCTGTTCATTGATTGACATTTACATTCAAACATGAAGAATTATAAAAACATTATGTTCAGTGCTCTTTTATTCATACAAAATAGCGGATACATTTGACAGGTTTTTTTAAAGCAATATATTAATGAATGGACATTTTCAGCTATTAAGAATGTGAAAATATTGAATGTATTTGTAGATATATTAAAAAGCAATACTCATCAATATAAAATTGAACTAAAATAAGACACAGGTAATCGTATTATTACAATACAGTTGAAAGGCAATATAACAGTTCAAATTTCTGAAAATTAATTCTGTGAAGCAATTCTGTAAAGGTCAATTGTCAGATATCTTCTGCAAGCAGAATGATGGAGCTACGTGCACAAATAAGAGGATTTTTGTTAAATCAGAACACTGATTTAAATGTAATCTAGACAAGTGATTCATGCCCATGTGAGTTCAAGTGAAATATATTCAAATTAAAGATGTGTCAAATTATAATCACCTATTAATGCAGATTTACTTCATACTTAGGAAGGAAATTATTTAACTATTTCCATGCACATATTTCTGTACAATTGACTAACTCCTATAACAAATTATAATGTATGTTTGCTCTTCATGCTTTAAAATTTATTTCCTTCAGTGTAACTTCTTTACCCCACTTGATAATGCAATTACTTGAAGAAAATTCCCTGTGTCTATACATGTTCATTTTCTATTATAGAAGTACTCATTTTGACATTCTTCATTCTTACTTAGATCATTCTGTGTGCCTACTATATTTTATGTGAACAACATGACACAGGTATTGATAATTTAAGCATTTATTTTTGTACATGAACACACATGTGCACACAAATATATTAAAGATAGGAATCTCTTCTCAGACCTTAAATAGCTGTGAATACTCCTGAGGTTTGGGACAGAAGACTTCAGAGAGCTGACATGTTGTTCTGCATATTTGTGTAACACATTAGATGCATCTCTGTTTCTTTTCTAAGTTCTTTCCACGTGATGTTCTCCATAAAGTTATACCGTGTCTAAAGGACATTCCCTCTAGTATCTCAGGAAGAGCAGAGAATGGAAGAAATTTTTGCTACATAGAAGATTATTTTTTGAAATAACAATTACTAGTATCCAGTTCATAATCTAGACTCATATATATTTGCATATCAAGATAACTTTCAAAAGCTTTAAACTTTCCACATGTTTAAGGCCATTTACAACAAGATTTAACAGATGCATATAATTAAGTCTTATTTAATTTACTTCTGAATTATTAGGAGAATCTGGAGTAGTTTTTAAAAGTGGCAGAACAAAACATAACCACTTCAAATTCTTTCAGGTAGTTCTCAGAATGTCGCTTGGGCATAGTGTTGAACGAAGCAGAACCACCAAAATAAAAAATTAAAATTCTGACATTTTCAGTACATGTTCCAAAAAGTTAAGGCTCCATTATGCGATATTGAAGTGGCAATATCACCACCTGAAGATCCAAGCTAAAATTAAAATCCAAAGATTTTCTGGTCAGCAACCATCTCTATCCCCACTCAATGTTCATTGTTCGTGTAAGAATGCCAACCAAAGCTTATATAATGAGAACACGTTAAAACACCATAATATTCTAAAATGACATAAAGAAATTTTTGCTGTGGTTTCTATAGGATGCCAGATGAAGAGACTTTACTGTTTTAAAGTACACGAATCAAATATTCTGTCTTCATAAACCAGGGAAAAATAATTTATTTTTAAAAAAAAAAGAAGAAAAATAAAAGTAATGGATTGATTCTTCAGTATTCGTAATCACATTTGAGGACCATTTTGATCTTCACTGCAATTGTAAAATTTATATATATATATATATATTTTTTTTTTTAATAAATGCAATACTGTTCTAGAAAACTCCTTTCAAGTTCTTAAGGAACAGTGTTACAGTCAACTTGTTTGAAACACCTTTGCATAAAACTAGGAACCCCATTTGCCAATGCATCAGGGAAATGTGAGAAACCTGAAGAAATGGTAGAGTAGTAAAGCCCTACTTACAGGTGATTTCTTTTTTTGTCCATCTGTAAGTAAAAGATTACATACAAATACGAGGAAGGATATGAAATAAAATATTTGGAGGATTAGAAGGGTATCAGAAAGATATTAGAAGGATATTAAATGAACCTGGATCACTTTTGCATGGTTTTGGTGTTAATGGTGGAACTGAATAGTAACATTAATTGCATATGTGAAGAATCAGATTTTGTTCTCTAAGTAAGGTGTTAATTGCTGCCTTCAGCAAGAAAAGACAAGTTGACATGTACTAACAAATATTAAAAGAAGAGATAACTGCAAGAAAGACTACATAGAACTTGACATTTTAGAAGAAGCAGACAATGAAATAGAGACCAAAATATTTTATCAGGTGAATCACTGAACTAGCACTGAAATATTTAATATCTGTATCACCTATCCTGAACAGTAGCCTAATATAACTGAGCACCTAAATGCTACTACATAAGTTGTTAAAATACTGTCAAAGAACAAGGAAAGAAATCCCTAAACCAAGTAAAAACGAAAGGAAAATTTCTGATTTGGGAATTTAGATACTTCTAGCCTGTTTTCAGATAAAACAAAAAACAACATCACTTGAAACTGTAACTTATTAAGAATTTCTGCATTAAACATATACTTTGTATATTTAGGTACCGTAAGGATTTTTTTCTTTTTTAATGACATGATGAATATAATGCATGTGTCAAAGTTATTGGGGTTTTGTCTTCTACTAAATATTATTTGCAGTTAAAATTCCAATAGCATATTTGATACTATATTTGCTAATAAAAATGAATTTTAAGCCATTTTAATAAAAGTAATAAACATATGTTAAGATTAGCAAACTTCATTTAACTTTGGAACACTTTTTCTATGAGTTCATAAGCTAATAATCAAGTGTCTTATTTAATAAAGAAATTACACAATAATAAATAAACAATTTAAACAGCTATTCATTAAGAAACACCAATGTAAATCACAAATGACTTATTAAAATGGTTTCATTCTCTCCCCATAAGAAGTCTTGGTTATATAATTATTTTAAGTAGTCACCAATACATTTAGCTTTGTACATGAACGGTGTTGAAAGATATTGCACAGAGAAAGACTCAATAATTAACAAACCTAATAAATAAATAAATAAATAAATAAATAATCAGGCTCTAGTTATTGGAACTGTCAACTGCAATGAAAGTATCTCTGCTTAGTGTCTGACCTCCTGGTTTCAATTATGACCAAATAGTCTGGATTAGTATACTTCTCTTTTCTTCAGAGCTCAGACATTTCAGAATCCTCACTTTGCCAATGTACTATACATGTTTAATAGTCCAGGATACTTTTGAAAACTTTTCATTGAAATGTTATGATTAAAATCTTGCTTAATCTCTCAACAAGCACTTCTGACACAATAAACCAAACTTCCCCAGTTAACATGGGGAAGAGCTAGGGCCCTCAGTGAGCAGCTGCAAAAAAAGTAGTTAATTCATCTCTTTTTTATTGTTGAAAAGAGGAATTTCCAATGATTTCTTCTTTCTCTCAGTGGTTCTTTGTTTTATTTCTTGTTTGTGCCACAATAAATAAAAAATCAAACTTCGAGTTCCTAAATGTAACAGGAATTCAAATTAGGCTGCAGTGGCTCATGAAGTTGTTGATAATGTAAACATGGAAGTCATTTGGAAGAATATTAAGGTATCGTGCATGAAGAGTTGCATAAATATGACAATCAGAGTAATAGTAAATCAGATAAATTATAGAGGGCAATATTATGCCGTTGGAGATTAATAAGAACTTGTGTTACAGGTTTATTAATTGGTACTGACTAGAGTAAAAAGATTCTGGTTTTCCATCATCTGATGAATAGTTTATAAACTCCAAAATAATTCAGTAACGAAAAAAGTAAATCTTATCTCAGAGTATATAAAGAAGCATATCAGTTATAGCTTGTAGTACAGTGTACCAGTAAAGCAGACAATAGTTAATTTTACCTTCAAAAGGCCTAGTGAGATCTTAGCTATGTAATCAATTAAAAAAAAGAAAATGCTTTGCGTGTACATGTCTGTGGACCAAGAAAAAATGGTATGATAGAGGAGTAAAAAACATACCTTGCCAAAGAAGGAAAAAGCTTTTGTCTCATATATTGAAAGGATATAGTTACTAGGTAAGGACAGAAGTAGAAGGAAAGAAGGAAACACAACACGGTCTGATCTTAAAGGGAAAATTCCTGGATGTTAAGAAATTTGAACTAGAAATAAGAGGAAAATTCTAAAATTAAAAAAAAAAACCCAAAACACTGAGGTTTAATAGCAGCCTTTTAGTAGGAGTATCAGGAGAAAACAACAAAAAGTAAATTATTTTTAAGATTAATCTTAATCAGTGCATGAAAATGTTCTCATGACTGATCTCAAAAACACTTGAGGTCATTTAAAGTCCTATTTGGCCAAAAAAAAAAACAGTATTCTTGTTTAGCTATGGGGTCAGATATGAAGTGTTGGATGGGGAAAAATGAAATAAAATTAAGAATTAGGACATACAGGGGTTGTTAAAGTAAACAGAAAGCTACATCATAAGCAGCATGAATAACACTTCTGCCAACCCCAGGACATTACTATGTCACAGAGATGTTACTCCAGTCTTTTACAATGACAGTATGGGGCATCATTTTCCTAAAGTCATCTTGCTTTCTTCAGCTTGGATTTGGACAAATCCTGACATATAAATCACTGGCTCCATTGACTTGTACTACTGTATGTCTCTTTTTACCTCTTCTTTTTTATCAGTTAAGTTTGACTGATCTAGTCAAGTCCCTCAGTAGTGGAAAACAATAAGTGACCAAACATTTATAGAAGCATCTGATGTACCTTACTGACACAAGACTACCACATTTTTAATCTGATAAAAAGACCAGATGCTGCTTTATGCTTCTGCAACAATGAGATCAAAGTAGGGGGGGTGCAAGGGTGCACATAGCCACAGTAGTGGGGTGCAGAGAAGCCGCAAAGCTTCTAGACTGCCCACAGCCAAATCTGACAAGACTATAAAATGAGGTCCTACCAAGGCTGTTATTATGTGGTCCTCTTGGAGCGTGGGCCAAATGCTGCTGCCGAGAGCCCTCCTGGGTCTGGGATGCTGTCTAAGGTTACCTTCTGAAAGAAAAATGGGAATGCCTCATCTCCGCATGTGGGTGAGTGATAACTTAGGTATTTCCTCACCAGATAAGCGAGTGTATTACAGTATCACAGTATCACAGTATGTTCTGGATTGGAAGGGACCTCAAAAGATCATCTAGTCCAATCCCCCTGCTGGAGCAGGAACACCTAAGTGAGGTTGCCATTTGGGTGGGTGTTTTCCTCACTAGACCAGTGAGTGTATTCCATGCTGAAATATAAGCACGTGTATTTTCCTGGAGTCAGGAACGGCTCTGGCATTGTTTTTGGTGAGCCACGTGTATGCACACTGTGGATCTCCAGTATTCTTATTTTGCTGTACCCCAAATAATCTCCTCAAGTTGATATCCAAATATATATTTTATGTTACCAGAGTACTAACTGATTTTATAAACCCCATTTCTAATTGGTTGTTTTCCCGGATGGAATAAAACCCTGTTTTGGACTTTGTTGTCCACCTAAAACTAACTTTGGGGTCCTCTCGTGACATTCACTTACTTGTATAGGCCTATAAATGACATAGTGCATGAAGACATGGCCAGAATCACTTGTAGGAAAGCAATAACATTAGTGTGTGAGGGCCCTGAGCATATCTCACCTTCTGGGAACTCGTCTGAATCCACACTGAATCTAGACAAGCTCTTTCTCTGGTAGGAGATATCATGAACAAAACCAGAAATTAAAGCTTCCCTTCCTTTCATTGATAGAGGCTTTTAATTAAGCTGAGGGTGACAGCACAGCAGGCATGAGCAATGCCTCCACTAACAAGAAGCTTACAATACTCAAGCCAATAGGTCATAACAGAATCAAAGAATTACAGAATGTTAGGGACTGGAAGGGACCTCAACCGATCATCTAGTCCAATCCCCCTGACAGAGCAGGAACACCTAGATGAGGCTACTCAGGAATGTGTCCATGCAGGTCTTCAATGTCTCCAGAGTAGGAGACTCCACAACCTCCCTGGGCAGCCTGTTCCAGTGTTCTGTCACCCTCACTGAGAAGAAGTTTCTTCTCAAATTTAAGTGGAACCTCTTGTGTTCCAGTTTGAACTCATTACCCCTTGTCTTACCATTGGTTGTCACCGAGAAAAGCCTGGCTCCATCCTCATGACACTCACCTTTTACATATTTATAAACATTAATAAGGTCACCCCTCAGTCTCCTCCAAGCTAAAGAGACCCAGCTCTCTCAGCCTTTCCTCATAAGGGAGATGCTCCACTCCCTTAATCAACTTCGTTGCTCTGCGCTGGACTCTCTCCAGCAGTTCCCTGTCCTTCTTGAACTGAGGAGCCCAGAACTGGACACAATATTCCAGATGTGGTCTCACCAGGGCAGAGAAGAGGGGAAGGAGAACCTCTCTCAACCTACTAACACCCCCCTTCTAATACACCCCAGGACGTCATTGGCCTTCCTGGCCACAGGGCACAGTGCTGGCTCATGGTCATCCTGCTGTCCACCAGGACCCCCAGGTCCCTTTTCCCTACACTGCTTTCTAAGTGGGTTGTTCCCCAACTTATACTGGAACCTGGGGTTGTTCCTACCCAGATGCAACACTCTACACTTGCCTTTGTTATATTTCATTAAATTTTTCCCCACCAAACTCTTCAGCCTGTCCAGCTCTCTGGATGGCAGCACAGCCTTCTGGCATGTCAGCCACTCCTCCCAGTTTGGTGTCATCAGCAAACTTACTGATAGTACACTCTATTCCCTCATCCAAGTCATTGATGAATATATTGAATAGTACTGGTCCCAGTACTGTCCCTTGAGGCACTCCACTATATACAGGCCTCCAACTAGACTCCGCCCTATTGTCCATGACTCTCTGGCTTCTTTCCTTCAGCCAGTTCACAGTCCAGCTCACTACCTGATCATCCAGACCACACTTCCTCAGTTTAGCAGCAGGGATGCTGTGTGAGACTGTCATATGTTTTACTGAAGTCAAGGTACAGCTCTGCCATCATCTCTCCACCTCGTTATGTCCTCATAAAAGGTTATGAGGTTGGTCAAACATGACTTCCCCTTGGTGAAGCCGTGTAGATTGCCCCTAATGACCCTCTTATCCTTGAAATGCCTTGAGATGGCATCAAGGATAAGTTGTTCCATCACCTTCCCATGATGGAGGTGAGGCTGATCAGTCTGTAGTTACCCAGGTCCTCCTTCTTGCCCTTTTGAAGACTGGAGTGACATTTGCTTTCCTCCAGTCCTCAGGAACTTCTCCTGTTTCCCACAACTTAAAAAGTTGATGGAGAGTGGTCTAGCAATGTCTTCGTCATTCTATAACTTCCAGTATTTCCTCTGACAGTTGTTTTGTTGTTGTTTTTTTTTGTTGTTTTTTTTTTTCAATTAAAAATATAGTGGTCACAGTAATTTCTGTCAAACACATTACCCTTGTACAATATATTTGTTTCAGATACTCACCTAACCTGCTGCTCAAAACTTAGTTTCCATGCAAACTTACTTTACATGCAAATATACTCCTACTCTGTTAAATAACCAGAAATGTCCAAGAGGTTTTGTTGAGAGTATGCTTAAATCCATATCAGGTGCTTAATACAACTAGAGTGAATAGCTAGGATTGCTAGGCTTAACCCAGGATGTTCAACAACCTATGATATATAAGACCTTACATCTGGCTCAGAATGTATTCTATTGTTCCGTCTGGAGTTATGAAAACCATTAATCTCAACTATAGGACTTTAATTCCATGCTCTAACAAATAAATTCTTAAAATAATAATTTGCTCTTCAACATGTTCAAAACCAGGCTTGCAATAACATTTATCTATTTCCCAAGTAAACACTGGGTTTTACTGTTCCATGTACTGCAGAGAACATAAAGCCATTTATATACAAACTGGTTTTTTTCTGTTTCGGTCATCAACCAAAGAAACATAGAATCACATTACAATCTAGATTATTATCTAGAGGGAAGAAAAACATTCTTGTTGGGGATCAACCTGAAGTTCACATAACTACCACAAGAGAAATAACAAGTTTTTCAAATCAAGAGAACTTGACATATTTGTTATTAAAAACAAATTGCTACTTAATTCCATAATACTGTTATTAATTTCACTCTTTGGTATGACAATTTAGCTATATTTGATCTGTCTTGCAAAATGAAGCCTATTTCACTGAATGAGCAAATATATTTTTCTCTATTTTCTGCTCATTTCAGAGTAACTACAAATGGAAGGAAACATTGTTTCTTTAATCTTTCTAACTAGGGAAATTAAAGTATTCAATAAGCCTGTTACTGTTCTCAAATCTATCACCTTTTTGGTTTTTTTCTCAATCAATTATAGAAACTCCCCAAATATATCATTCTAGTTATTTACTTACCAGTCTAATGTAACCAGACAGATAAATTTCATACCTAAATCTGTTATCCAACAGTATGTACAGTCTATTCTTAAAAAGTGTGATAAAGAAAATTTATGTTCTCAAATTTCATGTTTGGACTTTCAAGGTTTTACTAGAATGCTTCCTGCTATATTGAATTTGATTTTTTTTTGAGAGCTGATGTAAATAGAAATGCTGAAGCAGAAATCTAGTTATATAACTGAAATAGTTTTTCAAATATCAATTATATTTTTTATAGCCCATGTATGAACTAAGACTTGAAAATCACCAAAGCATACAAGAAATTGTTTAACCTTTGTATGTTGGTGGCAAGATTTCCTGATAAACTCATTGAATATTTCTCTCAGTGTTCTAAATACCTTAAATTCCTACACTTTACAATTTAATATTTATCCCTACTTTTTCCACACAGACCTTTGGAAAGAATTGTTTAAAAATCCTCTAGAAGACAAAGAGAAAAAGGGAAATTTAATAGTTAAAATTTTCTGATGTGAAGCATATTAGTATTATAAGTAGATTTTTAACCACTGCCGATGTTGCATTGGCAGAAATCAGTCACTAGCCCCAGGTTTTTGCAACCAATGGAACAAAAATCACTAACATTCTCTCCATTGGATCTTTTGACTGTTTTGCCAATATGTGTGCTAAAACCTAAAGAAGAAAAGAGTCCAGCGAAAACTCTCCCACCTGCTGATGTCAGAATCTAAAGAACTTGTGCTCTGTGGTTTTACTGAAAAACTGATCTGCAGTAAATACCACAGGTTGGAAAGCAAAAGTTTCCTTCTTTGCAAAGCACATCATTATCCCCTCCCCACATGCCCTCAGCTGTTGAAAAAATATTTTTTCTATCTCCATGAATGTAATAAAGCTATAAGGTTTTGATCTCATTTGCCATTAAAAAAATAATATAACTTCCTTGTGGGCACTGTAATTTTGGGAAGTGCTTACATTACTAGTAATGACTTTATTTCATTATTTGATATTATTCTGTTGGTACCACTCTTTATAAACCAATTGTTCAGATCAAGAGTGTACCACAACATTGTTAGAACCCTCAATTTTCAAAAGAAACACATAGAAGTGTGAAATCAGAAATTCTGTTTGATCAGAAATTAAATCTTGTTTAGATCTGTATTAGAAAGTAGGTCTGTTTGAACAGGTGAAACAGAATTGTTAAATAAAGAAGAAAAAATAATTTTGATTTAGTAGCTCCCTAACATGGATTTGCTCATGCTTTGCCTTTTTATTCCTACTTGCTTTGAAAGATTATTTTTTTCAGAATTTGCTGTTACATTGGGTGTAAATGGCAACGGTTTAGTAGCAGAGGGGCTCAGGGCTGGATTCTGAGAGAAGAGACTAGGGGCTGCCCCATGCCAAACACAACTGGTTCCAGCCAGTTCTTGACTGTACAACAGACCCATCACAGGACAGATCTGAGCCAGTCCACAAATCTTATGATGCCTCTGTGAAAGTGCAGAAGAAAATGAGGGGGAGGGAACATGGAGAGAATGAGGGAGTGGAGGGAGGAGGATGGAACAACAAAGGTAATGAGGGAATAAGAATGTGATACTCCACAGCAGAGCAGGAACACTCCTGAAGGGATTGCAGCCCATAGGGGACCCATGTAGGGGCATAGGAAAAAAGTGAGAAAGAACCAGCAGAGAGAAAATGCTATGTCCTGACCTCATCTCTCTGTACCTTTCATTGCTTCATTGAAAAGACTGAGTGTAACCCAAGACAATGGCAATGTCTGGAGGTGAGGCCTCTTGAATAAAGTGAGCCTGGGAAAGGAGGAGGGTAGGTGATTTTAAATGTTTGTTTTTTTCTGTTTCCCAATAGCTGAATCAATAATTAATTATTTATGTTAGTCTGCCTTAAATTTAGTTAAATTCCACAAGTTGACTCTTTTCGTCCACAATAGCATTTGGCAAGTAATTCACCTGTCTTTTTTCAAACCACTAATTTTCTCACTCGCTCCTGTTCTTCCTATTTTCTCCTCTGTAGTGCTGAGGGTGGGGGAAGTGAGCAAGCAACTGTGTGGGAACTTGGTGGCTAACATTAATTTGTAATTTACATTAATAGGGTTGTTACATATATTACTGTGGGGCAGCTGGAACTGAAAACAACAGTGCTTTCAGTAGTCTCACCTGATCATATTAAAGATACTGTTGAAAGGACCCTTTCAATGTAGATACCTGTCACAATCTGGACAGTGACCAGGTGACTTGCTTGGGAGATTTCATTCCGCAGGTGAGGATTATCCTAACAGGTCTGGAGAAGTTATGGAAACATACCTTTTTCCACAAAATCTTTGCTGGCTAAAGTGCAGCTGTGTCTTCACCCTGCTTGTGCACATGAACATTTTCATTATTAAGTGCTTGCTCTTCACATCTTCTAAAGGAGTAGAGATTTCAGTTGGTATTTTAACGTTAAAAACTTAAACTCAGCATGGCAGAGCTTTACAGAGGCAATCTTCTGAGACAACAGAATGGAAATACTCTTGGTCTTGTTTTCCTAGCAGGTCCCATACCTCTGGGAAAGCAGTCTTTCAGTACCTCAATTTGAGTCTAAACACTTTGATGGGGGACTAAGGATTTCATAATAGCTTTCCTGATGAGACTACAGCTCAAAGACCCATCTTTAAAATGTCACCTCCATGCTTCATTCACCACTGAAATATAATTTTTATAACCATCATTTTCCATTTACATGTAGCAGCAGGTGGCAGTCAGGAAGATGGGCAATCAGTTATTTCTGATGTTTGTGTTTAGTTGCTTATAAACTATAATAAATTGAAATCATGCAAAGGATTTATTTCTCTGGGAAGACTCCTGTCTTTGAAACATTCTCTTACCCCAAAGACATAACAAAAAGTTATGCTTTACCTTCCTAATATATAAAAGTCTATAAGCTCCCTCAAAATCCTGGCATGAGTAAAACCATCAAAGGATTTTGAGCTGCATGATGAGAACTTAACTAAAACAAGACTACACAACAACACAGAGTGCTCCCCACTTCCCAACAAAACCTCACTTTGTTTGGGAACTGAGAAGGATGGATTCTCGATCTAACACTTACATACTAGCAGAAAAATTCTTTTGAACAAGGGAATTCTCTGAGGGCCACTTACTGATTTCCTTTTCTCTACTTGGAGGTTCAAAGGTCTTTAAAACTGACTGAAGATCCCTGCTTTGAATATTTGAAAAGATTTCCTGGTGTTACATCTGGAAGATGAATACATTACCTAACATTTCCAAACCTGCACATTCAGAATTCATGAGCTGAATCCCACTAAGCATAGCAGACTTATTAAGAATCATAAGAATTTAGTTAAGTACAAGTAATCCAGTACACTTGGTGCTGAATGTATTATTGACTTTGCTATTTTCTCCAATGCAGCACTTAGAAAATGTTACTTCAGCTGGAACTCTGAACTTGTCATGCACTTCAGGACATGAATATCTAAGACAAAAACTTAACATGAGTTCTGCATGAACGTGTCAGTCATTATGGAAAGGTAAATACACTTTTCTGTAGAAAATTAGAAAAGGTTATTCTCTTTTCTGTTGTTGTATCAAAATGGATTTTTAGTTTCAGTCCCTGTGAACCTTACTTTCTGAAAAACACTTCATAGTAGTCCCTCACTTAGCCAATATCCTCAGTGATCCGTAGTAAGATTCAGAATTTGAAAAGCAATGAAGAATATGGTACACTCTAATTGCCTCTTGACTGGAAGTAGGTTATTGAATAGGTAAAATCAATTTTACTATACAGTGAGCAGGCTTGGAATTAAGGCAGTCTTATTGAAGAGCTGGTCAGAAGTAATTTCCAATTGAAGAGTTTTCCATCAGAAAATGCTAAT
Organism: Nesoenas mayeri; assembly: GCF_963082525.1. NCBI lineage: Eukaryota > Metazoa > Chordata > Aves > Columbiformes > Columbidae > Nesoenas > Nesoenas mayeri. The sequence continues at coordinate 14,262,259 of NC_137544.1, forward strand.
TTACCCATTCCACCTCTACTGTCAGCCAGGACTGCCCAGTTTTCTTATAACCTAACCCAAAAGGAAGTAATAACTGCAGAGCGAGGCTAAGTGACAGTTTACGTAGAGGTCTAGGGAGAATTCAAATTTTTGTCATTTGAATGCACTCACTACTTCATTATCTTCTTATGAATAAGAATAAGGAAAGAGCGATGTCTGTACATCCTTGGGTCTTTGTTAGTAGTATTTCTCTTCCTACTATATTATTATTGTAAAGAAACATATTATACAATGGTTTTGATACATGTCTTTAGAGAATCTGTCCCAGAAAACCTGTTGTTAAAGTTACAAGTTTTATTTATATGACTTATAAGAGAAGTGTTATTTTTTTTTTTCCCTGAAAAAAACCTCAACTTCCTAAACACAAATCAAACAGAACAGGATTTTGGAATGAGATTTATACAGTGAGATGAATATCCCATCTTCCAAAATTATCTTCTTGATTCTTTATCTTTTACTTGTTCTTTTCTAATCCTCTTAGCTCAATAGAAATACAACTCCGAATATAGAATATACTCTTCCATTTGTGACAAGTTAAATTATTTTTAAGGAATTCAGATCAGTATTTGATTTTCCAATAAAATTTTAACAACAACTGTGTTCAAGAAATTCACCTTCAGGGTTTTTTTTGCTGATCGTTAAGTGATTGTCCCATTTCCAATGTTCAAACTATATGTCTGCTATAAGATTGCCCAAAATATTTTATAATGTGAGGTATGCAAGCAGAGTAATAGTGGAGTTTATTTCTCTGCCATAATTATGAAAACCATTTTCTGCACCTTTCTGAAGACTTTATTTGTGCCATTTTGTAGTCTTTAATGATTTTTTGTGTGTGTCACTTTACAAACAAAAAATATGTCTGGGATAGTTATTATCAGATATGGTTTCATTTATGTTACAGCTTATGCATTTAAGAGCATTCATTGCACTTTCTGAAGTTTCACGGGATTTTTATTGTCCCTGTAAGACAATAAAGTCCTATAACATACAAAGTACCTTGCACAAAGCACGGCTTACATGATAGCCCCAATATGTTTTTATTTGAGATAATTTGGAGCTGGTAGAATTCTTAAAACTGCTTAAACTGTATTTTAACATAAATAACATAAACTCTTATTTTCAGGCTAAATCATTCTCCTCGAGACAAGTAGTCTAATTGAGCTTGTGGTTCATGGTCAGTAGAGTTGTAAGAAAATACCAAGTGCTGGAATTATCAGTCCACAGCTCTCCAGTGCAGATGGCATAACCATACAACATGAAACAAAGTTAAACTTCATGCTTCAGCATAGTTAGACAAATTCTTTATTGCATGTAGTGAGGAGTCATTCTATACATCATAAGCAAGGATTTCACAGCCTGAAGAGATAGGCCTGTTCATACTCTAATGTGCCAGTCATCTAACATATGACCAACATGTTTACAATTAAGGAGTCCTGCTATGAATCAAAGTGAAGTCGCTTCATGTAATAAGTATGACTGCTCCACAGTGTAGGAACACAAAATCATGCTTTTTCTACTTTCGCAAAGGATTGTAAAAGTTCAAAATCTTAAAACATGGAAAAAGGAGAAAATCAGTTTCATCCCTGATTCTGTGACAAGAAAAACAAAACCCCTATGAAACTTTTTTTTTTTTAAATAAAGAAGTTGATTTTAAAGAAACATAAAGAAAACATTAATCCACCAATGAACTCTAGTGATATGACACACGTTAAGAAGTGTGAGCTATATTAAGGAAATCTCACTGTTTATCATGAGTATTATTTTTAATGTTACTTCTCATCAACCAAAACCAATCAAACATTCTGAAACAAACCTTTGCAGGGATTTATCGAGACAGATAAGAATAATTTCAGGGATATTTGTCAAGCCATGAAGCTATTGTTGCAAAAACCACATTACATTAAAATCTATGATAAGCTGAATAAATTTTCTTCTTCTTTCATCTGTACTGACGTTATAAATCACAATAGTTTCTTCCAGAACAAGTATGGTGCAGTGAACCAATAATTAACCAATCAAAGTACCCAAGTAGTAATAAATGACATGCACTGCCATTTTTAGACTAATTAATTATCTAGGAGTACAGCAAGGGAGAGTCAAGCCTCCAATAGTGCTAAATGAGTCACTGTTGTCTACCAGAAAAACTGCATTTTAAGGAAGTCTGTCATATGTTTATTTAAGGAGTTGGGTATTCCAGAGGGAAGTCCTCCCCATTTTCTGACAGCCACATTTAATGTAATTAGTAGTTCTCTTCTTCTATCATTCCAGTGGGGTTACTGACAGAGGAAGGTTATAATTAAAACTAAACCAGAAAGATATAGCTGTAAATTATTCAAACATATATTTAGGTGCTTAAGTAAAACTTAATTTAAACTGTACTAGAAACAGGATTCTTTCAAATAGCATTTTTGCTAGCTTTCTTTTGTTCTGAAGAGGTCATAAATCTTAATATGAATCTAGATGAGCATTCAATATGATGAAATGAAGTATTCTAGTGAAATACGGTATTAGCTGTTCTTTACGGGAATTATGCAGGTATTGAAAAAATAAGCAGTGACACTTCTTTCAAGTTTGATTGATACATCTTCCTTATCCAGAGCATTTGAAGTCAGTTTGCTGGGTTCTGGGGTATTGTTTTAATCTCACTGTAGTGCCTACTTCATGGTTACTGATTTGAATCCTAGCTTTGAGAAACCCACCAGATAAATTGTCCTCACTTAAACAGACACTTGGAGACAATTTCTGTTACTAAAATAAACAGAAAAGTGAGCATTCCTCAACAGTGCATGTCTTGAATAATGAAGAACTGATGCTTATGAGAAACTGTTAACTATAGTTTCGGCCGTGTTTCTGTAACTCAAGATTAGCAGTCTTCAGTGAACTAAGTAACATACAATTCTACAAGATATTTTCAAAATGGAAATGGTTTAATGATGTTAATTAAGGGTAGTTTTATAAGCAACAACATATAGAATAGAAAAAAATTTATATATGGTAATCTGACTAATGATCAGCAAATGAATCCAAAAATTAAAACATAACATTTTATAATTCTATTTGATCTGCAGTATCTTCTGCTTTCAGATCTATGGTGCTGTTCTTTAAATTCAGGAAAGCGGTATTAGTATGTTTATCATGGCCAAGGTAATTTTTTTTCATCTTAAATTGTTTTTGAATTGCTCAACTTGGAATCCTTGGGGTCAGATAGTATTTCTCTACAAAGGTGAAACAAATCTACCATTTTCCTTACAAATCTGTGGAAGGAATGAGACTCAAGTTTAAGGTTTTCTTTTAGGACAATGACAGGTAACCTTTCATCTGAGGCTCCAGGTTTTGACTACCTTTCCACTTAGCAAGTGATTACAGTACATTGTCTTCCTTTTACTTTACTCCAAAATAGACCATATCCTTTCAAATACTTGATGTTCAATCTGTAACAAAGCATTTCAGAAATGATCCAAACTGTTAACACTTTGAGGACAAAATGGTTACCTCACTGTATTCAGTTCTGTTTCTAGAACTGACAGAAGACAGAAGTCTAGCAGTGTCATGTTTCTGTGGATTGAAAGCTTTCAACCTTTCAAGGGATAGAGACTATCAGGGTCTAAAGCACTCCCTTCTAGGAATTTAGTTCTTTAGAATTAAGGCCAGCTTGCTGATGAGAGAGAGCTGTAGGGGAAGTCCTGGCAGCCTTGCTGCTCCTTGAGAAAAAGCTGGAAGAAGGCTTAGCAGAGCTTTTTCTCTAGCAGCTCCATGACAAAATCTCAGCTTTCCCCCTTTTTGCTTAGGAGGTGCTTTCAAGCTGAGGTTCTGGAACTTATCCCCAGCCTGAACTACGCTGCAGTAGCATTACAGCTATTCCTGTACATGGCCATGGATCCTGTTAGACTGAATCACAATCCTGACCAGTGGAGTTGATTTCCTGACTTGAAATCAGATCTACCTTGTCAACTTGGACTTTTCTGGTGATCATTAGACTCTTGGCTGACCCTAGTTACCATCATTGTACCTTTTTTGTCAGGTATTATAGTACTGTGCCGTAGTTGTCTATGAGGTCACTGCCTTATGGACAGGCCTCTGCCTGTCTTGCCTGGACTCCTGGCTCTGGCTGACCTTTCCCTACAAAGAAACCTGCTCTTATTGTTTCTTGAGAGACCACAGTTTTTGAATATATGACTTGTTACTGACTTTCAGCTGTCAATGTATGGTTCCACATCACTCCACCCCCCCAGCCAGATTGCATTTAAGAGACTTTAGAAGAAGGTTTGTTTTCTCAGTCTGAATATATTGTTTAATTGATGAATCTGTGGATTATTGCTTTGTTTGCTTCTCCGTAACTGCAGCTCTTCCAGGAGCAAAGGTTCAGAGGCATGAGTGATGGCAAAATTTACCAGTATGGATCACGTCCTTAGAGATGTTATAAGGCATTTGACAAGGTATCTGCACCTATTTAATTAATCACTGATTTCAGGATGAGCTGACATTATTATTTGTTCATAGGTATGTCTTTCATTTGAACAAACTTTTTTTTCCACATAAAGAGAAATGTAAGGATGAGAGAAATGGATAAAGAAAATCAAAAGTGTGAACATGAAAGCCAGTAATTTCAATAAAGTGGTCACAATTAAGCATATCTTATGCTTTCCAGATTTTTTCTGCCTTATCAATAATGCACGTAATTAATCTTTGCAAGAATTTGAATTTAACATAATTTCAATGTCTTGAAAGAAAAAAACAAAATTACTTTGATCACTCAAATTAATTTGGTTTATCATTTCCAGTATCACAACCTGAATGTAACTGAGTAGAAAAAGGCAGCAAAACACTTTAGAAATACAGGTGTAACCTACAGTAACTTTCTAGAATTTTGAGTATTTTTTAATTAAATTTCTATTCTGTGGTGTCTAGTGAAAGCAACGAAAGCAATGAAAGCCATGAAGTCAGTCTAAGAGAAATTTATTTTAAATGAAGACAATATTCAATAGCAAATTAGATAGTAATGAAAGTTCAAAACATTTGGAAAAAAAAAAAAATGAATGACTTAATCCTGAATAGTGTTGGTGTTCCACTTATTTATTGGCATAAACTGTGAAAAGGAAAAAAAAAAAAAGAAAAAAAAGAAAAATGTATTAAATGAGTCTTTTTCTGGTCCTTCTTTGTTACAGTCAGATTCATGTCTAAGTGAACTACGTAAAAATATTGTCCTGTATCTTCAAAATGCATTAGATAAAAAAGACATCATCATAAATGATTAATAACAAATGATGCTTAACATGTTAAGATATGTGCACTTTGGAAGAAGATAAAAAGAATGGATAAAATTACTTCACATTTAACTTTTTTTTTCTTTTTCTTTTTTCTTTCTTTTTTTTTTTTTTTTTTTAATGACACCAGAAAGTAAAATTGTTAATATTTTATATTTAACTATTTTTGTGTCTTACACACATCCATACCAAAACAGGGAGAATGTATCTGCTTTGTTCATGTCCTTGATTCAGCAGCTGGATGACCCATCAGAAAATCATTTCACTTGTTTAGCTCTCTCTTTGTTTATAGGATAGATATGTCTGTTAATTGTAGAAATTACTACTCCAAGGGAGTATGGCTGCACAGGAGCTTGAAATCGCTTTCTGATGAAAACATTAAGCAGTTTTGTGTAAGATTCAGTATTTGCAGATGTGTTCATGAGAATGATAATTTGATTTCTTGAAAGTCCACATAACTGTTAGGGGAGTCACATAATTGTTAGGTGAGTCACATAACTCTTTAAAATACTGATAGAGAAATAATCAAGATAGCTATTAGAAAATCAGATTTTAAACCAAGTTTTATAAAAATGCAAATATCATTTGCCTTATTGAATCTTGTACAACTGGCCTCAGCACAACAATCCACCCTGTCCAGATTCTTCTGTATGGCCTTTCTACCCTCCAGCAGATCAAAAGTCCCACCCGACTTGGTGTCATTTGCAAACTTACAGAGGATGCACTCAATCTCCTCATCTAGATCATTGATAAAGGGATTAAACAGAACTAGCCACAATACTGAGCTCTGGGGAACACCACTCATGACCAGCTGCCAACTGGATTTGATTCTCTTCACCATAACTGTTTGGGCCTGACCACCCAGCCAGCTCTTTACCCAGTTAAGAGTGTGCTCATCCAAGCTATGACAACCAGATTCTCCAGGAGAATGCTGTGGAAAACCATGTCAGAGGCTTTGCTGAAGTCTAAGTACACAACATCCACAGCCTTCCCTTCGTCCACTAAGCGGGTCACCTTGCCATAGAAGATCAATCAGGTTGGTCAAGCAGGACCAGCCTTTCATAAACTTACACTGAATGGGCCTGATCTCTTGTTTGTTTTGTATATGCCATGTGATGGCACTCAGGATGATCTCTTCCATGACCTTCCCTGGCACCGAGGTCAGACTGACAGACCTGTAACTCCCCAGATCCTTCTTCTGACCCTTGTTGTAGATGGGCACCACATTTGACAATTTCCAGTGGGCTGAGACTTTCCCAGTTAATAAGGAGTGCTGATAAATAATTGAAAGTGGTTTCATGAGCACATCTGCAAGCTCCCTCAATACCCTTGGATGGATCCCATCTGGCCCCATAGACTTGTGTGTGTCTAATTAGCAATGCTATTGCAACAGCAAATGTTGGTGCTTTTAAAAGTACTTTCTAATTATTTACAATAGACTAGCATAATGAAATGCCAGGTATTAAAACAGAAAAATCCTACACATGGCACTAACAACTGACAGCTTGATCTGTTTTGTTATGGGTTTTGTTTGTTTGTGCTGGTTTTGTTTGGTTTTGGGTTTGGTTTTTTTGGGTGTTTTTACCAGCAGCTATTTTTATGGCAGCAGAAATTCATTCTTATCCAGCGCAGTTTAAATAGCATTTCTAATTTCCTTGACAGAAAGTTCACTATAGCTTCTGTAGTATCTGAAGGAGACTTTAACAGTCAAAGAATAAGTGTCAGAAGTGACATCTAACAATGAAATCGAGAAATCCTTCTCCTTCAGAAGGAAGAAATAGCTAAGGACTTTGCCATCCATCAGATCACTGCTACCTCATTATAGTTGCACTCATGCTACCTCAGCACAACATCTCCGAGGGTATAAAATGATCTAAAATTTGAGTTTGAACAGATTTTCCTTAATTAAGGATGATTAGTACTGGACTCCAGATGCCAACAGCCAAAAAGGACTTCCATATCATTTAGCCTAAGGTAGAAATACGAAAACATAGCAGATTTACTATAAGTTTCGGTATGGCCAGAGTTTAGATCTCACATACAGTATGTGAGACAGCTACTTGTACCATGAAGCATGGGAGGCTCACAAGTCTGTTAATGAAAGACGTGTAGGTGTAAACAGTGGTTTGAACTGTAACATAAGGAGTAATCCTGTGAATTTCCGAGCCACTTAATTTACACTTCCAAGGATGGAAGATCTTTTTGACAAAAAAGTTAAAAACCACTTTCAGGTCAGACCTTTCGTCTGTTTATTCCTAAGCTAGGTGCCTAAAATGGAGATGAGAATGGTTGCTTCTGAAAATGTTGATTGGTTTACTTCCCACAGTTACTGTCATGTAAATAATCCTGGGACAGTTGGGTTGTTTCATTTTGTGTTTGTTTGTTTGTTTGTTTAACAGATTAGGCTACACTACAAGCAAAGGACACATATGTTCTTATCTCATTAAAAAACAAAACAAAACAAAACAAAACTTGTATCTTATACAAGTAAAGTTTTATGCAGACCAGTGTATAAATGGAACACTTATTAATTCTTGAACTGTTGCAGTTCATCATTTGGTATATTATTCTAAATGACCATCTGTTTCATTTTATATTAGTATATTGGACTATAAAGTATGGCATTTCAGGCCTCTGATGCACAGTTCTTGTCAGAATTAACTTTAGTGGCTGAAGAGGTCACTGTTTGCACAGCTGGAAATGGCAACCTGCCCAGACACCACAATGAAAGCTGACAGAAGCCATGCATCATGATTCCCACATGCCAACCCTGTTTGCTTTTTTTCTGAAATGGCCCAGAGACATTCTCACAGTACAACTTAGCAAAGACGCTGCCTCCCAGACAAATCTGTTACGGCAAAGTCAAACTCCAAGTTTGTTTCACTGGTGAAGGTGATCTCAAATGAAAAACGTTGTCTTGAAACTGTCTTATAAGTAGAATAGTTACTAGAAAGAGCAAAATAAATATATAAAGTTTTTTTCAGAATGGCAATACTTGATGAACTTATTAATATCACCAACGACAACACAATAATGTAAAAGAGATATTACTCAGGTATATAGGATTATGTAGGTTAAAAAAGACCTTTAAGATCATTGAGTCTAACTGTAAACCTAACACTGCCAAGCCCACCTCTAAGCCATATCCCAAAGTGCCATAGTGTCATATTTACGTGTCTACCTGTTTAAGCAGGTCCATGTCCTTCTTGTGTTGGAGGCCTAAGAGCTGGATGCATTTCTTCAAGTGGTGTCTCGCAAGAGCAGAGTAGAGGAGGAGACTCATCTCCCTTGACCTGCTGGCTTGCTTGGGGAAGAAGGAAGAAGGAAGAAGGGGGGATGTTCAGAGTTAGGACATTACTCTGCCCAAGCTCTGCTTTCCGGCAAGTGGTTAACCATCTGCCTACTGATGGGAAGTAGTGAACACATTTCTTAGTTTGCTTTGCTTGTGCACAGGTTTTGCATCATTATTAAATACCTTTATCTCGACTCACAGGTTTTCTTGCTTTTGCTTTTCTGATTCTGTCTCCTATACAGGAGGGGCAGAATAAGGGAGCAATTGGGTATGGGTTTGGCTTCCAGCCAGGGTCAACCCACCACAAGGAGACAGTGAATTTTTCTAATATCCTGAGAAGGGTTAACTCAGCTGTTGCCTCTTTCACAGCACTCTGTTCTGCAAAATTTCTGATATATTTGTCTTTCTGTCTTAATTTCCTTTTTTTTTCTTTTTTTTTTTCTTTTTACTTGCTTTAAGGATCTAAGTACTGAAATCATTCACATACACCTGTCAATATTCACCTACTACCTCAAGCAGCACTGCTTTTGTGATAGCAATGTTGCCATAACTTTTCCCTTAAAGATTTTTTCTATGTAATATTTCATTAATCACAAATGGATGATTAAGTAAATGTGTCTATTACAAAGCCACTTTCAGAATTCATCAATAGTATTTTTTAGATAATCATATTTCCATTTACTATTTATTTATTTTCTTACCTTTGTATTATTAATATCAGATGCCTGCATCACAGGAGTCTATCATGTGATCTGCCACTTGGTCACTTTGGCATGGATCTCAACAGTTTATACTTGACTTGCCTTTAGTTTTCTTAACATTTCTTACTTTTCCGTAACTCTTATTCATTGTTCCACAGAACTTTTGCTATTTATATATCATTACACCATTTTTGACACTGTTCAGAATCTTCTAAACTGCTTCATTTTATACTCTCTATCTCTGTTGAAATGGAACACAAAGTATTTCTTTCTCCACGTTACGTGGTGTTGCATGGTTTATTTATATTGCTCTTTCTATACCCAGCAGAGACTTTCCTAAATATGGTAGGTATGATTTGAGTCACCAGTATGTTCCAGAACATGTATCAATCTGTCATCTTGAATCTCATCAAAATCAATAAACACAGAAAGCTCTCTTTCTAATTACTTAATTGGCAGAGATATTATGAGAGCAATTTGATATATAGTTAGGAGGGCATATGAGGCTCACGCACTTACAGTCTACTTTCCTTGTAAATTATACTTTAGATCACCAGTGTGGAAAATACAATTTCACACTTGATTTGCTACTTTGGGGAAAAGAATATTAAGATTCACATTTCCTTCCCAACCTCCATCTTCCAGGGCTCATCTGACCTGTTTCCATAAGTATGGTATATACTACATACTGCAATATTGCTTCACAGATATGCTAAAGGCCTCAGTTCCTCATCTGTCTACCCCTCTATCTCTTTATCTGTCTGTCTCCCTCTATATCACTCTATCTGGCTTGTCATGTTGTCTTTTCAGAACTAGAATGCTCACTTGTTTATTTATTTTAATTTATTTGTTTATTCCTTCAATGCTTTAAGATTTTTTTCATCTCATTTGTTGAACACTGATTACAAGATCAGCTCAGCATGAAGCAGAAACGTGGATGGTAGACAGGGTAAGGATAAGTTTTACTTTCATGTGAAGATCTACTTGTGGGGTCAAGATTTCAGAAAGAGAGCCTGATAAATTAATCTGATTAAATATTTTAAGGAAGACAACTCTCTTGTGAGAGAAAATCTAATGAGAATTACTCCTTTTCCTGAGGTGTGGAATTGTCACTCCTTTGCGTAAAATGAATTCATCTAAATAGACATCACCATAGAACTAAATGTTCTACAGCTGTAGAACTAGATACAGCAGATGTAAAGCACTGCCATCTCTACTGGAGGAATTCTGACAGCTGTCACACATTCTCTACTTATTGTCAAGTGACAATGTCAATCCCGTTACTTACCCCTTTACATGCCAAGGGAATGCTACAAACTTCAAACAAAGCAAAAGGCAAAGTTTAAAGACCCATCACAGAGTGCTTGTAATAGTGGTTTGATCAAGTTCATACCCAAAACTCATTTCTAGAAGTAAATTGAATACAGACAAACCCAGCACATGAATCAAAGCAATCAGGACTCATGTATGTAAGTTGCAAATGATATCTCAAAATCCTGATAACCAGTCATAAGTGATCACAGTGTGGTAATGAAGAACCATTTAGCCTACACTAGGATTAAGTAGTGCAACTAACTGAGAAGCATCTGAAATGATGTTAGTTTAAGCATTGTTAGGAGAACAGAGGCTTGAACTGTGTCAAAGTTAATTTGCTCAGCTAAAGAAATAACGAATCCCAACAGAACAGAGCCTTGGTATTAAGCATTAAGAAAGGAAAACAGACAGGCCATTCTAGAGATCTGAATTCCAGAAGCCTGTTTAAACCAGATTATGCCTGTAGGAAACTCTTTGAATTTTAAAATGTCACAATGGACACAAATGGAAAACTTCCTCATAAATTATTCAGTCTACCATATTTTGACATTATGAACTACTATCATACTCTCTGTAAGCTGTGATCACTTCCCAGTATAAATATGAAATATGATCTGCTATAGCCAAATATTGATCAAAAAAGCCATTTTAGATGAGATTTGAATATACATATTTCATCTATTAACAAAGTAAAGGTTAATTAAACTATGTGAACAATGCAAAATGCTGAATTAATAAGGAGGTCACACGACCTTTTCTATTTCTGCTTGAGGCCAGAAGTAACATTTAGAAATCCACAATATTTTCAAGCTTTAAAAATCTTATGTCATTAGTGGTTGTCTTCCTGGAGAAAGAAGAACTGATAGGCTTCAAGAGTGTATGGAGACAATATAATATTAAATAATACTTAACTTGAGAAGTGATCTTATATTCAGTATTTTCTTGATAAGTGTGATTCTTACAGAAAACAGGAAATCAAGCTGTAATATTTTTATATTTTTCTATTAAGGTCTGGGAATGGTTCACGACTACCAGATGCAGTACAATACAGATTTTTTTAATGATATATATAAAAGAAATAAACAAACAAACAAACACTCACACAAAACCAAAACAAAAAACAACCACAAAAAACCCCATCAAAACAAAAAAGACAAAACAAAACAAAACAACCCAACCTGGCATCCTTAAAGAGAGTAAACAAAATTATCTACAGTTCTATCTCATCACACAATCATAAGCACTGTATTTTGAGGATGAAGTAGAAAATGTGAGTTTAAATAAAAAACAATTCCTTTACTTTCCTATCATGCAAAAGTCAATGGATAGTGGATGGATAAATTCAATAAAATGCATTATAACCCCAATAGGCTAACCGATGCAAGCCAGCATGACACTGACCATCTTGGCCACCTGGGCACACTGCTGGCTTATATTAAGAGAGCAGTTGATTAGCACCCACAGATCCTTTTCGTCCAAGCAACTTTCCAGACACTGTTCCCCAAGCCTGTAGTGCTGCCTGGTGTTGTTGTGACTCAAGTGCAGGACCTGGCACTTGGCCTTGAACCTCATACAGTTGCACCAGCCCAACCATCCAGCCTGTCCAGATCCCTGTCTAAAGCCTTACTACCCTCAAACAGATCAACACTCCCACCCAGCTTGTTGGCATCAGCAAACTTATTGATGGTGCACTCAACCCTCTTGTCCAGATCACTGATAAAGGTATTAAACAGAAGTGGTCCCAATATTGAGCCCTGGGAAACACCACTCATGACCAGCCACCAACTGGATTTGATTCTGTTCACCACAACTCCTCAGGCCATCCAGCCAGTTTTTTACACACCAAAGAATACACCCTGTCCAAGGCAGGAGCAGCTGTTTTCTCCAGGAGAATGCTGTGGGCAATGGCGTCAAAGGCTTCACTAAATTCTAGGTAGACAACATCCACAGCCTTTCCCTCATCCACTAAGTGAGCCATCTTGTCAGACTTAGGACACAATCAGGCTTTCATAAACCCATGCTGACTGGGCCTGATCACTTGGTTGTCCTGGATTATGATCTCGCTTTTTACCCTGCTTTCTCTCCTCAAAATCCTGAAGTTTGCCATCTCATACTCACTGCAGCCAATGGTGCCTTCAACCTTCAGCTTTACAATGACCACTTTCTTGTTAGTTAGTGTGAGGTCTCATTGTTTATTCTTCAAACACTAATAGTGGACTTTGTATTATGCTGTCTTGCACTTTTCCTATACAAAAGACTCTTAAAATCCTTTACATATGAAAAAATAGATTATCTTTTTTACCATGCTGTCACATGCACCAACATGTTAGGGAAAAATGTTATCCATGTCAAGTTATTATCACGCCTGGTCAGAAGCTTACAAATATTATGATTAATTTTAAAAATACACCAAACATGTCAGTTATTTCATTTTTTCTTCTCTTTTTGTGAAAAAAAAAAAAAAAGAATGTTTGTTTTTATTTACTTATGTATCTGTTTATATACACCTTTACCACTTTGAATTCTCCCAAATGCCTTGTGTTTGGGGTTTGAAAATCCCCAGCATTTAATTCCTAGTCAAAGTTCAAGAGCTCAGAAAAAGCCAAAAGCATTCCTTTGTTTTTGGCTTGATAAAAAACTCTTGAAATCAATAGGTGTTCTTCTGCTAGCTCCTCTGAACTGTAGGTCAGCTCCTTAGGGGGCAACTGTAGAGAACACTTGTTTATAAAACATTTTGGAGCTGTATAAAGTTTTTCTGAGCTTGCCCTGCATAATTTGAGCAAAGCTTAGATGCCCTTGATCTCATGAAAGACTATTTATTCTTCTTTAATGGCACAGATAAAAGAAAAGACTGAAGGAGCTAGGATTGTTTAGCCTGGAAAAGGGAAGTCTTGAAGGGGACCTAACAGCAATCTGTACAAACTGCAGGGGAAGTTGCCAAGACGATAGAGGAAGGTTCTTTACTGAGGTGCACAATAAGAAAAGTAGAAACTGATTATTAAAAATAAAGTAATTTTAGTGACCTATGGAGTAGATTAGGAGGATCTTAATTGCTTTTTTTTTGCATATAATTAAATCTGAATATTGAATTTGCCCTTTTGAGGTCAGGATTCAGAAAACTTTTGATACTTCCAGCTACAGAACATGATAGGGCAAAAATACCATAACTGAATAACTATGCAATCCATATTTTAAAAACCACTACCTTCTGCAAACAGCATTTACCTAGTAACAACTGCTTTTCTAGTCACCTTCTTTTTCAATTTTACCCTCTGAAGATGTGATTGATGAAATTGCAAATTACAATTTTCCATTTGGTATGTTTGTTAAGTGTGAGATCTTATGCTATTTAACTGAATAAAGTAGATTTATTTTCTGGGAAAATAAAAAAGAACCCCATATATTTGAATCTGAAAATTGATTGGAAAACAATATACACAGTACTTAAGGTCTGCAAGCAAAAAATTTGTAAAATCATTTATATGGCATCTTGTTCCATACAATGCTAAACAGCATTGAATTCCACTAACGATTATGCTATAATAAATACACTGACTTAATTAATTATACTAGTTACTGAAAATGATTGTGATTTTACAAAAATAATTAATCCAATAAATGACTCCATATTAAACAACAACAAAAAAATCCAGCCTAAAAATCTAGTACACTTCTATTCCCTAGTATGATGAACTAATTGAGAAAGACCTCAGTAATTTAGCTAACAAAGAAAATAAATTGGGACAGGCTACCTTTTCTTAAATGATAGAACTTTAGATGCTGTCTTGGTTTTATTAAAGACAAGACCAGTTTCTCTTTAGTGAATTTTCCTTTCAGCTAAGTTCTTCTAAGTAATCGCACTTTTCTGAAGTTGGATACATGTTTTGGTAGACGCAACAATGGAATGCAAGGTCACTGATAAGGATGCACATCCCATAAGTGAAAGGGGCAAGGAGGAGTGAACTGAACAGGTGACTAAAACTGACCCACTAAGTATTCCATCCCATCCCATCCCATCCCATCCCATCCCATCCCATCCCATCCCATCCCATCCCATCCGCATCATAACACTATATAAAAGTGGGTGATCATGAGGATCTTGCTTCTCTCTTCAACTATGGCTGGCATCTGGGGAGGACCCTGCGAGTTGTCTCTGCAATCTGAGGCCTATTGACAGACCCTGCATGCTTGAATCCGGTTCCGATTTGCTGCAGAGTCCAACCCAGGACTTCTGTGTGCCTGCCTTGCAGTTACTGGAGCAGTTCTGAGCTTTGCCCAGGAATTCAAGATTGGTTTTGTATATTTTGTGTTATTTTCTCTATTTTATTTTAACATTAGTAAAACATTTTTAATTATTTCCATCTTGCAAGTCCTCTCTCTTTTTGCCTCTCTTTGCCCTCCTATTGCCTTTCCTTAGAGGGCTGAGGTGGGGTGGTGGGCAAGGGGAAGAGGTTAACAAAGCATCTGCCACAGTTTATTGTTGCCCTGCAGTCAAACTTTGACAGATGCAAAGATAGTGATAATGTTTTCCACTTTTAATGTTTGGAAATGTTTTTTGTGTTGCATAATGATAGATCTAATGGTATAGTTTAAGGTCTTATATAATAAATTACCATATTTATAATGCTTTTAATGTCAGTGGGAATAATTATAGGAAAGTAAGTAAATCTGTGTAGGTAAAGGTGTCAGTATCTGCCTCTTAAACCCACAGAAAATATTAGAAAATCTTTTTGAAAGATCTGGCCCTTAGTTCTCAGCACCATGAAGTGTGAAGAATGATCAATACCTAGTATATTTCCAATATTTCATTTTATGAATTAAGTACATTGCATGGATATCATGGTCAGGATTAAATTTAAATAATTCTTAAAGAATATTTCAGTGCATAATTTAGAAAGGTTTTAATTATTTCCCTATTTTCATGTTTATTTATTTGTTTAGAAAATAAAATTCATTTTCTGACTCTTAGCATAAACACTTTTTTTTTTCTTCTAGATATGCACAAGCCCATTGATAGCTAGTGGTTTATTAAATCTTTCATAAATAACATTATAGCTTATCTC
Source organism: Nesoenas mayeri (assembly GCF_963082525.1). NCBI lineage: Eukaryota > Metazoa > Chordata > Aves > Columbiformes > Columbidae > Nesoenas > Nesoenas mayeri. The sequence goes on from NC_137544.1 coordinate 14,277,932, forward strand.
TATAAGCTCAAATCAATACAATTCTGCATAGATAACGTCATCCCTGACCTTTATGTTTCATATCATTTTTATTAAACTTAGATAACTCAGTAGCTCTTCATTCAGCTTATAAAATGAACATCTGAAACTTTCTCTTGGTTTAAAAATTGCAGTGAATACTGCCAGAGAAAGCTGCAGTGTCAACCTGCAACCTCATCTCTATAGAAGATATCTAACTAGGTGCATGAAATAATAAATAAACAATATTTTTAAAACTACGTGTGCGTACAATTTTATTCTATACATATGTTAACCCCTTGCCAGTACTTATCTAACATGCATGATGTGACTTGCACAGTAGAAGAATAGGCACCAAATGTACAAAGATTTTAGAAATCTTTATTACTGTATACATGAAAATTAAATACAGTTAGGGGCCTTCCACTCAGATAAGGACTTGTTGTTTCAGAAAGTTTCATAATTCTATCAAGTAAAGCAATTTTTTGAGGAGATAAGTATAATTAACTACACTTTTGCTGGATTTTTTTTTTCCTGTTCAGTATGGAATCATTTATTGGATCAATTATTTTTGTAAAATCACAATCATTTTCAGTAACCATTATGATTAATTAAGTCAATGTATTTATTATACCATAATCACTAGTGGAATTCATTGCTGTTTAGCATTGTGTGGAACAAGATGCCACATAAATGATTTTACAAAATCATTGCACACATATGCCAGGGAAGTGTCATTTCTGCAGAAGAAACAGCAGGCAAAAGGCTCAATTTGTTTCCAAAAGGGTTCAAGTTTTCCCCTTCAAAAGAAAGGTCGTTTAGGCTCTTTTAAATTCACACCATAACATCGTTGACAATAGAAAGTTCTAGAATACCAAAGGACAGAGAACTGCAAAATTAATCAATTTAAATCTCAAACCCCTGCTAGGCTGTGGTTTATTATGAAATACCTGTATTCCAAAAGCTTAAATTGTGAATTTAAGCACGGGTACCAGAATGGGAGTTGCTAAAAAGGAAATCTTTTTATGGTTCACTATGAGAAAAATCTCATGAAAACTAATGTGTTAAAGTGTAGTCACAGGTAGGTGTTTGCCTCAAAATATAACAAAAAAAGCCCCATATAAATGTTTTCCTCAGTCTATTAAATTAATCTTAAGAGAATATAAACTGTCTGTAACATTAGGATTGTATAAATATACAAATGAGAGAAAAAGGGATAGTTCCCCTCCAGCATTACAGATGGACCATAAAGAGTGACGAGTATGTTTTGATTTATTCTTTTAGAATTAGCTTACTCCTTGTGTGGACCATCTACCCAGTTTCCCAATAAAAGGCTACTGGAACTCCATGCTTTCTAAAATGAAAGAAGAAAAAGGAGATTTTATAGATCTTTCAGTCACCTATGCAAAGATATCAATCTGAACTGGATTCTTTTCTACCTTACAGTTTATGCTACCTGTAGCTCCCACACAGATCAACGTTAAAACTCTTCTTGGATTTTCAGATCAAGCTCTGAAGGATTTTCAATCACAATTTTATGCAAAGGCTTCTAAAAATATGAATGATATATGGCAACTATTTGGACACTGCAGGCCACATCTGAGAGACATAAATACTATTTTTATTTTATTTTTCTTATATAGAGATAAGGACAGTTACTTCTAAGCATATTTTAAGACTGGTTAAATTTTTATATGCTCAACAACATTGTTCTGCAGAGATTCAATGCATGAAGATTTCAGTCCTTGCACCTTAAATCTCTATTTTGCACATTTTTAAGAGCTTTATAGTCTAGAATATTTCATTGCTCAGTAAGAGCCCTGAAGGCGGTTGTCTTCTTTGCAATGATTTTAATGAGGTTTGGGTCAACTGTACCATGCTCTGAGTATTCCTGGGTAAAAATACAAATTCAGAGTTTGAGTAAAAGTAGACATTCAAAGAAGTTAAGGCCAAAAAAGTCTGTCATAACAATTTCATTTTCCATTCCGTATGACACAGATTATACTATCACACAGAAAGGACTGCAACAAACCATGTGGGAAATATTTAATTGAACTGATGAAGAATTAGACTATAAAAAGGATTGCCAAGCAAGTTAAGATAATGGCCAGAGAGAGAAATGAAATTGTGATGAAGCAGTAGAAGTGCAACTTCTCAAGTGATCTTCCTTGAGGATGTACCTTATGAGGCACTCCAGGTAATATTTTCATTAGCTACTGTGGCAGTATCTAGACTCGGCACATCTGCATTCCAGGTTCTACTCATATCTAATTCCCCAGCATAGGACTAGAAATCATCCTAAACATTCCAGGGAGTACAGTGACAGTAGTGCAGATTTGTCTGGATGGGAAAATTCAGGTACTTTTGCCTCTTACAACACCTCAAATTTTTACCTGTAAGGCAGAAGTGATGACTTGACACTTTAGACAACTCCCTCTGACTCCACCTGAATATTGGCAAGTTCCTTACACCATGAGATGTGGCGTTGAGGATCCTAAGAAAAAATGCAAAAATGCAAATAGCATTATCACAACCTTGATTTTCAAGAGAGCAGACTTGGAATTGTTCAGCGATCTGCTTGGAAAAGGACCATAAGGTATAGTCCCGGAGACAAGTTCAGGAGAGCTCATCTTCATGCTTAAGAATGGACAATTCTGAAACATTGAGGAGAAAGCAAAGGCCTACAGGGATGAACAAGGGGCTTCTGACAAAACACAATCATTAAAAATACACTTATAGGAAGCAGAAGTAGGGTCAGTTCACCCAGGAGCAATCAAGGACACTGTCTGATCATTCAGGGATGAGGATAGGAAAGACAAAGGAGTTTAACCTCCTGAAGGATATAAAAAGCAAAAAGAGGGGCTTCCGTGGGTATATCAGCAACAAAAGGAAGACTAGGAAAAATGTGGACCTCCTACTAAATGGATCACGGAAACTGATGAGAAGGACATAGACATGACTGAGGCAGTCCATGCCTTCCTCACCTTTACTGCTAAGATTTACCTCCCAGGCACTTGATATCAGTGAGCAGGTCTGGTATAAAATATACTCTAGTTAGAGAAGGATGAGGATAGGGAACACTTACATAAGCTGACCATATACAGACCAATGGGAAAGCATTGTTAGCAGGTTGAGGAAAGTGATCCTTCCCCATAGCACTCGTGAGGCCACATCTGGAGTGCTGGGTCCAGTTCTGGTCTCCCCAGTACAAGAGAGGTATGAACATGCTGTGTAGAGTCTAGCAAAGATCTGCAGAGATGATAACATATATGACATATGAGGAGAGGCTGAGAGAACTGGGGCTGTTCAGCCTGGAGAATAGAACGCTCAGGAGGAACTTAGCAAAGTATATAAAGACCTAATGTGGGGGAGTAAAGAAGACAGAGCTGGACTCTCTTCAATGGTGTTGAGTGATGGGAGAAAGGCACTGGGCACAAATTGAAATAGCAATATTCCCACTTAAATTATTTTTCCTGTGAGGGTATTCAGCCACTGCAGCAGGTTGCTCAGAGAGGTTGTGGAGTCTCCATCCTTGCAAATGTTCAAAACCCAACTGGTCAAAGTCCTGTGCAACCTGTTGTAACTGACCCTGCTTTGATCAGGGATGTTGGACTTGATTATCTACAGAAGTATCTTCAAACCTCTGCAATTTATCAATTCTGTAAAGATAGTGTGGCAGAGTTGTCATTAATGTGCATATATCAGCTCCAAGATATTGTGTGCCTTCATAAAAATTCCACAGCACAACCACAAAGTCAGGAGACTATATTGTTTTTCTTATTTATTTGTTTGTTTTTCTTGGTAACTATACCAGGCTTTAATGCCATAATTGTTCCAAAATCCTTGCAAAGAGTCCTAGCAACACCAGAGGCAGTGTCATTGCAATATTTACAAGCAGAAAGTCACTCAGTTGGATCAATGTCACAATAAACATTGCTTCCCTTTCTTCTTGACATTTTCACTTTCTCCCAGATATCTAGATCTGGCTTTACTGATTAAGCTTGAGAACTCTAAATGACTCAACTTGTATCTTAACTTTCATAACAGTCAACAACACTACAGCTGATTGGCTAGTATCATGCACCTACAAGATTTTGTTTCTTCATAGCTAATGTGCATTCATTATCATTTAGATTCAATGAACCAATGAACTGCTTTTTATTTTTTTTTTTTACAATCAACAGAGAAAAGGAAAAAGGGTAAATACAGTTGATCACTGGTCTGAAATAAATCTTTCCATATGCAGCTTGGTCCCTTCCACATGCTTCCTGGTGGCAGCCTGTCCATCCCCTGTGTCTTTCCCACCTCAATCATGAGCTGTGGTATTTACAGGAACCTGTGGGATAACCGTCAACTTCAGGACAAGCATTTGTGATAAGCGCTGACACTGATGAGGAAAAACAGACATACTGCTGTTTGTCCTGGAAATCTTTCCTGTCACTATATATGCAGGTGGTGAAAACAAAGTTTTCATTTATCTACTAGTTTGCCTTTGTCATAGAGTAAAATTGCTTAAACTCAAGTAGCTTTTCAAATAGCCAAGAACATTCTGATTTTCAGATCAAATATCTCATTATAACACAGATTTTGTGAATTTTGCATATGGCATCAAATACATAAGGGACTTTATTTAGACTAGGATATGTTTTTGTATTAAAGAGCACAGAGCATATTTTTTACATATAGCCAGACACCTAAACTGCATCTGTCAGCTGGGGCACATGAAGGAGTTACAAGGAAGTGACACTGTATTACCTACCAGCTGAGCCTTGAGAACTGGCTGTGTGCAGGCTTCCAACCTGCAATCGAAGTGGTCTACTGTGTCTTCACCTAGACACTAAGACGGAACTTACCTAACTTGAGAAGTTTGCATTCAGTTATGATGGTTCAGCTGTCATCCATTACAGTTTTTACTTTGGCATTGAGGCAAAAGAAATATTGGAATTTTTTGCAGAGTGGCTTGAAAGGAATATCACCTTCCTTTTTGCTGTGATGTGTGGCAAAATAATGGAGGCAATGATTCAGGATTTTGCGATATTTTTCTAGTGTGCTGGAACAGAAACAGTAAATAACAATTATAGCAAAAGCTTAGCTTTTGGTGTTGTGGACATGGCAGTCTATAGAGGAGTGATATTCAATATGTTGTAATATTGTTGCATATACTAACAAAATGAATTATATTGCTATCTAACTCTGAATGGCATTTTCAGCTGTGGTTTGATATTACAGAATTAAATGAAAGGACATCAAGTATTTCAGAGAATTTAACTAAAGGGCAACTCCATGACAAATGGCCTGAAAGTAGAATACAAAATGGCAGGATGGTAAAATTTATCAAAAAGTGTAAGTAGTCTGCTGCTGTTCAGGTTCCAACAACAGACATAAGAAGAGCCGAACACATGCACAAAAGAAATTCATTTGCTGTCAGTCCTTCCCTACTTCTGGGTCAGTGCGGGTGCTGGTATCTGTTAGGAAGGCTGTATCCAGCAGCCTGAGGGAGGTGAAGCTGCTGCAGCTCTCTGCCATGAAGTCCAACTTGTAGAAAGGCTGAGCACATATTACCAGTAGCCACACTCATGCAGAATACACATATACACCATGCATGTGCATATATATACGTCTGGCTGCACAGAAAATGCAGAGCACTCAAGTGAACACAGAGAGCACCAACGGCCACATCCTGATCCCCTCTCTGGCTGGTCCATTGTTGAGAAAAATAAATAAATAAATAAATAAATAAATATAATGTGGATTCCTTCAGTATCTGAGCTTAGATACCCTGCCCAGTAGTGGATCTCTATTCTTTCTGTATATCAAGGCATATTTCATATAGATTGTTGTTATGCATTCACTGCAGGATTTTTAAGAATGCATTTCTAGAACTAAAATTACAAATTTGCTGAGTTTATCTTTTCCATTCATATATCCACAGAAGTAAAGATAATAAACAATTACGTCAATTACTTCTCCATACTATATACATTTTGGTATTACAATTCATTCCTGTAATTGCTTTTATAAAAATAGCAATTTATATAACTAACTGTAATAATTTTCAGTGTTGTTGGCATTGTAAAGAAGGCTCTAAGTGTGTCCAACTAAACTAACTGTTCTTTCTAGGTTATTTTTGGCTTATTTAAAAAAGAATATGCAATATTTATTGGATAATAAGAAATGCAGAAGATTTACTGTTTTCCTCGAGGCATTTTAAGTCTTCACTAAACAATTACACTGTTCATGATGTTCTAAATAGTCTTTTATCTTATATTCTCTCTGTTAGGTCACTCTTTATGTGGATTCAGAAATAAATGTAAGTTATTGTGAGATTCTCCAGTTTGTATCACTTTATATCAAACAACATTTGACCTTAACTTTTCTTTAAGAAATAGTATCTTGAGCAACACAATGGATTCAATATGTTTTAGATCAGAGTTTTATTACTGAGTGAGTAGTGTCACCTGCTAAATGAGTAACACATCTTCCTGCACTATTTACATTTTTGCTGCCATTTAGACCTCTGACCCATAGACCTTCTGCTGAATGATCTCTTTAGCTGCAGCTTGCAAAAGTCAGTTGCAACAGGTTGGCACAGACTTGCTACATAAACTAATCAGATATGGTTCAAACACCTGATGAGTAGTTCTTGCTTTTGAACAATTGCTGGACTACATATATATTTCACTTATAAAAAAGTAATGGATGTGAGGGACACAGCACTCTGTTGAGCTACTAAAGGTAAGAGGATTTTTTTCTCACAGTGCAGAATCACATTCCAGACATCAAAATGAAAACTTGATAGCCAAAAACAGGCATGGTGGGGTTTTTTTGTTTGTTTGTGGGTTTTTTTGTTTGTTTTTGTTTTGTTGGTTTGGTTTGGCTTGGTTTGGTTTTGGTTTTGGTTGTTTGTTTTTTACTTCCAGCTGATTTGTTACTGGCAATGCTACTACTCTTTCACATATAAGTGATAAAAACATGTTTGCAATAGTTGATATTGGTGCTTATCTAGATAGCACGTCAGCACACAAGATGCTGAGGCAGCAGCTGTGTCCTAGATCTCCTGGAGATCCCCAGCTCTTCTCTTCCTTGTCTGTCTCCTCCACAAGTCCATATCAGTCAGTATTCCCGTCTGAAAAATGGCTTGTCCAATTTTACAACATGCTTTATGATTATGATACAGTTCTCTTTTCTCCTATTTGTTAAACAAACTTATTACAAATCTTTCTGAAAGGGGAGGTTTTCACAGTTCTTGGCAGTTAATCTTCACAGTTAAAATGGAGTTATTAAAAGGTTATAAACTGACATTTCTGGAAATTGATGTCTTCAGTTCCACTAAATAATACATAGAGCACTTTAGTTTATATTCTCCCTGTCAGTATGAAACCATCGTGTCCAGGTCAGAATACCTTTATCAGGTGGCTCAGTCAGAGAAGCACAGAAATATTGGTCAGAAGAGAGTCCTGGAGGTTTTTCATTCTGGCCTCTCACTTGAAATTATTGCTCGCACTACGTAAATTCAGTCAGCATTTCCTTTAGGAAAGGTTTGAAATCTTCCAAGGATGCAGATAACCTATTCCACGTGTGCGTTACCCCAGTGATTTCTGTTTAACTAAGAAGTAATTCCTAAAATAGGTACATTCATTACAGAAAAGACAGCAGGTTTTATAATGGTTTTGTAATATCCATGTGTATCAAACTGTTTCATTTAAACTATACATCTCCAACAGAGCCAGTACATTTTGCATTTAAAGCTAATAACAAGGGAAGAGATATTTTTATATTGCCTCATCAAACCTCGATGGCTAGATGACACAATTCTATTTATCTCCAACAGAAAAAAATGTTTAGTTCATGAACAGAGCAAGACTGAATATTTATATCAATTTTGTAATAATAACAGTTATTCAAGTTACTACAGATATTCCACACTGGTGACTGTGTAATAATCAACTTGGGGACTTAGTTGGAATCTATATCTGTCTACCTACATGTCCCTCTGTCTGCTGAATACTATTTCTTATTCAAGAAACAAATGGGATGCCAAAAGGAATTAGGGGTCAAAATCCTACATTCAACACTTTCTTATTTTTTTTAGATAATGTACTGAACTCTGATGTTGTCTCAGGACTACTGAATGATCAAGTCTCAGTCTGGAAGAATATAGTCCTCTAATGCTGATATGTATTTTCAGATTACTTAACTTACAAAACTTCAAAGGAAAGAACTTACATGATGAAACATAATCACTTTACCTCTGAAGTCCATTCATGTCACTAAGATCTGCAAACATGACATTTTTTGATTTTATGAAGCTCTTAAGGCAATTTATATTCAATATCCCATAGGAATATATTTTTCAAAAAAATAAATTAAGAAACTTTCATCACCTCTTTTTCTCTCACATTAAGAAAACCCACTAATGTATGCACAATAGCTTGCCTGCTTATAAAGCCACTTTGTCTGTTTTAAGACAAGGCTTAAAATGTACAGTGATGGATAAAACAGCTAACATGAGAAAACAACACAGACAAAAGAAACTCAAAGAACCTATAATACAAAACTCTAATAAGGTTGAAGAAAGAAAAATTATCTGAATATGTGGCTTTTGATATTTCCAGTGAGTAAACTGGTATTTCTGTAGAGGTATCATAGAAGACATCACAAATATCCTGGTTAAAGGAATGGAGGGGTTACAATAGATTTTGCATATTCTTGTGCAAAACAGATTGCTGCATGAAAATGGTTGTTTGAGTAATTTTCAGTTGTATGTATCACTCCTGAAACAATTTTAAAAATTTCTATTGCTCTTGAGAGACTTCTTACCCACTTAATAGCATATAATGATTATATATTTTCTCAATAAATTAGAAGTGATTTAAAAATAATTTCAGGGCAAGAATGATATCCAAAATAAAGCTAGACATGTGAAGTTGTTACTTTAACAGACAGAAATGCCTGGCCTACGTGTTCTTTTGTTTGATCTGACAGCAGTAATTTTTGATGGAATGATTGCACATGAAAATCACTGTCAGGATGTGCAAATTGTACCTGATGAGTTTAATCTGTGACTCATTGGCTCATCAGTGTTGATGGGAAAATAGAGCCTGTACTACAGAAAGTATAGTACACTCATATCTGCAACTCGGTCCTCAGAAAAATGTATTGGTAATAAATGGCTCATTGTATATGTTTAGTACAAGGTCCATTTCTCCCCCTTGTCCTCCCTCCATTTTCACCTGCCCGAGCCATGGACTTGATTGTTTGGCCCTAATTCAGCAAAATACATAAGCCCACATGTAACTTAAGTGACATGTTAAAATAAGTACAAAGTGAATATTTTGGTGCATGGAATAGGATATTTAAAGGCCAACGCATAAAAAAAGCTCCACCAACCTGTGTTTCAGGTTACCCTTGACTCTGTGTGAACACTGTCCAGCAATAGTTAAAGCACTGTTGTGTTATCAACGCTTTTGCTCACGAGTCCAATACATAACATCACGCAAGTTACTATGAAGAAAATTAAATCTATCATCTCAGCCAAAATTAGTACAGAATTGCATAAAATAAATGGATAAGAGTCCAGCAGGTGTTGCATAAATTCTGGAAACACTAAATGCAATTCTCCTTTGGTGGGAATTTCAAACTGTTATGTCCAAAGTCCCTTAAATAAGAACAGCATGTCTATTCCACCAAGCCAAGGTTCATAGACTGATGCATAGATCTAGTAAAGATATCATGGTGGTATCCTGCAATGCTAAAATCCAGCCCTTATTTGTATTTAAAATGCTGATAATTACTGCTGTGGAAGAGAAGTTGGCTGAATAACCCACAGGACTGCTTCCTAACTTATTTCAGTCAAAATGTAGTGGCTTGAAAACAAAATATGTATCATTGAAGTGTTTAAAATAGGACAGTTTAATTTAAATAAAGAATTTAGGGAGCAATTGCTTGAAGAGGTCAGACAGAGGATTTTAGGGGATCGTGTATTTCTGTCAAATGGAAAGCAACAGATCATAGCAATTTCTTTTACAGTCATGCAGAAGAAGATCCAGAAGAGGATACTATTGATAGCCTAGAAGAGCATGAGGTGAGAAAGCTCTAGGGTTTGTTCAGTCATTGTTCCTTTCAGGCGGATGCCTTCACAACCTGGCTTAGCTGTGTTGGTAGGATCAGTCGTGGTAGTTTGATTTGCTATTGCATATGTTCTGTGTTATGGACATAAAAAAAAAAAAAAAACAAATCAAGCCAAACCAACAAAACAAAACAAACCAACCAAAAAACAAACAAACAAAAAGGCAGAAAGAACCCACACAGACACAGACAAAAAAACCCCACACAAACACAGACAAAAACCCCACAATCAGAGTCTAATTCTTAAAGTATTTACCTTGACATCCAGAGTCACATTTGGAAAAAAAAAAAAAAAAAGGTTTTTGTCTGGTTTTAGCTTATTTCTAAGAATAAAGAAAAAAGAATGGATGAAAAGGTATTTGAGAAGAAACACAGTTTAAACTTCTAGGGAGTATGTTCAAGTGCAATTGTTTTACTCTGTGGAAAATACTAAATAGAAAATGTGCGGGTAGAAAGCTCAAAAAGCAAAACAACATTTCAGTCCTGCTTCTGCCTTTGTACTGCTTTCAAATGTAGTTTAATCATTCATGCTATAGAGCAACACACATGGAATCTAAAGCTCACAACAGTCAATGTGTGCAGGTTCACAATTGGAGGCTTTCCATGTTTTCTTTTCCAAATCAGGTTATTGGAAACAAAAGCTACTTAAGTGATTTCTGCTGAGGTTCAAGCATAGGTCTGCTCCCCTGTCCTTACAATCACAGAGATTGTGTTCATCTTCTAGACAGCAAATTATGTGACCTTGGTCAGAAACTTTCCTTGCATGTTGATTCATTGTCATGCCTTGAAGAATCTGAATTGCTAATAGTGAGACAACTGCCATAGCTTTTAATTATCTTCTAATTATGAAAACTGAGGGCTTAGAATAAAGTTCAAGCATAGTAAGACAATGACAATAGGCTTCTACAGGGCTTCCCATGTTATACTTCACAACTCTGTTACAATAAGTTTTAGAAATAATTTATCTTTGTATATATTATACAGCTGAAAGTTAAATTGACCTGCAGTAAGTCTGTATTTATCTCTTTCACAATACACAAGGAAAACTTAGAGACATAGCTTAGTGTTAAAATTAAGATATAACTACATTCAGATGCATTGCTCAGAGCACAATACAGCTGCAGAGACTAAACTGTGCTTTTCCAAAACAAAAGGACACTTTCAAGAAGCGAGTTATCTGCTAACACAAGATAGTGGGATACAGTTGAATGTATTTTGCTGTTATTATTATTGCAGTATAGAATGCAGTGTAGAATGAATTCTACAGGAAAATACAATTCAAAAGCAAGATGAGGAACAATTTTGGTTCATAATTAGAAAAAATAAGCTGTCTTTCATTTCAGAAAAAGATGGTTTCCATATTCTTTCAATTGAGTGACCAGGTCTGTTCTCTCTTGAATCATACCAAGTGACCCATGGGAAGTAAAACATTACTGTTGAAAGAAGCACAATACTGCTGCATTGTCCTACTAGCCTCAGGCATGTTTCTGCTCCTTTTGTGTTTGCATAACAGCCAGATTATTCTGGGAATCAAGAATTTAGTCTAAAGGATACTACTTTTTTTTTTTTTTTTTTTTTTTAAATCCAGATTACATTTAACATTTTGGAGGATTTTGCCAGTTATTTTGAAAAAAAAAGGTTATTTTTGACCTTATACATGTGAGCAAAATAATGCCATAGGAAAAAAAAGTTACATCTGCAAAAATTCCTTTTACTGTAGCACTGTGAGATGAGCAGCTTATGCTCCTTTGCCACTAGCTAAAATATTGAATAACATAGTTGCAATTCCATGTATTTATGTTTATGTGTCAGCTGTGAAACAAGATGATTGTATAGTAACTTGATCTATTTTGTAAAGCTGAAGCAAAAAAAAAAAAAAGGATAATGGGACATACAGTACAGTCTAATGTAGTAAAGCGCAGGAGAGGTCCAAGGAGGAAGTATGCATTGCAGGAAGCCTGTGAACAGTAGGTAGAAATCTGGAGCAGCGTGAAGGTTTGAGAAGCTAGTGGCAGGGACTAGAAGAGAAGGGACTTGAGTCTGAAGTGGGATAGGGTCAACTTTTCAGGGGCCGTGAGGCAGGAAGCAGTAGCCAAGACAGGCTCAGAGAGATAACTAAGGAGTGAGACATCCAAGCTAGAAGGGATATCAAGAAAGAGAAGTCAATGGCAAGGAGACCTCTGTTGTACACATACTGGCAACTGCTTCTTCCAAGAACCAGCACAGGTCCAGTGAAATGCATGAAATATTCTCATTGACTTTGGCAGTCTTTGGGAAAAGGTCTTTACAATAAAGCATTGCAAATGCTATTACTTCCAAATTCAGGGAGTTAGGCAGGATTGAACTTCAGTATGCTAAACACATTCTTCTTCGTCTGGATTGCATATGCTGATACTACATGATGAGATTGACTTGCAAAAGTGATCAAAACAAGGGCAAGGAATGCCTGCCTAACAAAGTGCCCTTCTACCAGGTATGAAGGCCACTACATACCTGTTTAGAAAATTCAAAGTAGAGACTGCCTGACAAGAACATTACATACAAGTAATTTCTCTGCAACATTTACACTCTTGCAGCTATTGATATTAACCTATTTTCCCGGTAGATGAAATTTTTCATTGTACAGTTTCATGGGCTTGCTAACTCCTCCACAGTTCTGTAAGGATAAACAAATCCTTCAACTACTCCAGGGCTGTCAAACTCATTTTCACCAGGGGCCACATCAGCCTGGTGGTTGACTTCAAAGAGCCGAAAAGTTACTCCTACATTTTTACAGTCCTAAAGTTACATTCAGCCCTTTGAAGACAACGACCAGACTGATGTGGTCCCTGGTGAAAATGAGTTTGACACCCCACAACTACACTGTGGCTGCAGAGAACTATCTGCTGCAAAACTAGCTTAGATCTTGTTAGAGACTGTGTGCAGATGGTGGCTTAGTAGGTATGCTCATGCTGCACAACACAGAAATCTACTTTGTTTCATCCAACCATTATTTTTTTTCCCTAACTATGGCTTATAATACTTGGAGTGATAGGATAAAAAGCCAACTTCAGAGAAGCCAGTAGGATTCTTTACTGATAATAAAAATTTTGCCTGTACCTCTTGCAGTGACCTTCCACATTTTTTTTAGTCTAAGAACGTTCTTCAAGTCACAATGCTCAGAATGAAAACATCAGAAGTTGTTTTGACTTTCATATAAAAATAATTCTGAAAATTTCTGTATCTCAAGGTCTCAGAGGAAAGATGAAAACCCAGATATTAAAACATGATTTTGCATATACATGGCCTTTTTATCAAATTGCATTTTGAACAATCTCCTTTTCTGAACTCTGAGGTTCACAGTGCAGATTCTAACTTGAACCAAGCCATTCTATACAACAAATATAATTAATTAAGTGATGTTCATTTTAAAAAATTTCAGCATGTTCATTTTCTCAGAGTTTTATCTGCTTGTTCCTGAAATTGTCCAAGGTGCTTTCAGAGCATGCACAGAAACATTTCTATAGATGTCTGCAAGAGTTCAATCCTCTAAGTTGCTTTTCCAGAATCGAAGCCTAACTCTAAGAAGGTAAGAGGCAAATAATATCTTAGAATAGAAAGCCCAAGTGTGATGAGGTCCATGGAGATTATCAGAAAAGTTATTAACATTTTTCTCTATATAAAAATTTTCTTTAGTATTTTAAAGTAAATTTCTCTCGAAAGTGTTAAAATGTTATTTTTCTCTTTGTAGGTTAACTAAACTTGTTGCTGCTCTTGTTTTTCTTTTTTCCTCTTCACATATAGCTAGCTACTTGTTTGACAGATGACTGCTAAGAAGAAGAAACACAGCAAGGCTGATAACGGCTCATTCAGAAACAGTTCTACAAATCTAGAGACTTCTCTAAAACATTTGAATTTAGGAAATATATGCTAGTAGTGTACACCTGTCAAGTGTTACCAAGTATTTTATATACTTGATATACTATAGCTATTGCATTCCTGTCAGCTATAACCACATATGTTATTTACTAATATAGATACTTCAGGTTTTATTCTTTTTTTTTTACTATAAAAACAAACAAACAAACAAACAAACAATGTAGTCATTATTTTCAGTTCTCTCTTGTACACAGGAAGAAAAAACAAAAGATGGGAACTATATACTAGTTGATACTCTATGGCTTCCGCTCTCATGTTATTCTTTCTAAAGAAAAGTAACTTGAAATGATGCTGTAGGGTCTCATTGGCATATTTAAGAAGTCATCACTAGTGACCTTTTGAATGAGAAATGGGTAGTAATTTTGTATTTTCTTAATACTTCAGATGATGCACTTCCCAACTATAATCTGTTCCATTTTTCCTACACAGTAGGTACCTCTCAAATGTTCAGCCTAAGAATAAATGAAAAACTGAAAATACGAAGTATTAAAAAAACATTTAAAAAATATTTGCAAAAAAGGGAAAGAAGCTGGTTGTGGCAGTTTAGTTTTTTCTCAGGTCTAGCATATAAAAAAGAACCAATTTGAAGTACATATCCTACAATGAATCTCAAAGAGATTTTTAATCTGTCAATGCCTTACACTAAATCAGGACCTGGTCTACTGTATATATGAACTGAATATATGAGGCATTCTTGACTTTTCCCTAAACCCAGGAAAATGAGAGCTTTACCCTGTTTTAGAATTACGGGAAGACTGGGCTTTTAATTGGAAATAATATTTTCTCAAAGTCTTGAAATTTAAACTGTATCATCTTTAAATGCCACTTCCCTTATCATCCACCAATATTACATTTGTTCTGATTACATGAGAGCCTTCACACGCTTCTTTAAATAAACTTTCTTGTTGTTACAGAGAACTTTTAAGACATGATATGTAAAGACTCACACTCCCAAAAGAAAATAGAAAGAAGCAAATGCATTATTATTTTAATAACAGCTATATGTAAAGTGCTCTTAGTCCTGCAACAGGACTACATCACTTACTAATGAAGTAGGCAAGGGTGTCTTTGGGGAAATAAACTCTAGAAATGTGTTGGGGGAACAATCTTCATACTCTTTAACATATTCTTTAAGTCCTTATAGGTGAAAAAAAAAAAAGATTAAAATTATTTTTGCCCCTTGTCCATTTTTGGCCCCCTGCTAATGTCCATGCTTGCAGATTCTTCTTCTTACAAAACCAGAAGCAGAAATGTGGCTGTTTACAGTCATGTAAAGATTAGGTGACACAAATTGTAATTAAGACATTAAACTATACTGTTGAAATCTCCTAGCTAAGAAAGTGTAACTAAGACTAAGAACAGAAACATCCTGGAAAATCTGAAATCAATCAGCTGAAAAGTAAACTGAAGTGCTGATACAATTCCCAGAAGCAGATACTGAATGAAGGCATATTTTTTTAAACCCACCTAATATACATCAGTGTACTGTTACCAGTTTACTATGACAGTGACAGATTCAAAGTTTAATTTCAATAAATAGATTGGGAAATAAATGTTATTTTCAACTGGCAGGTAAGTATGTTTTCAGTTCAGATAAATTGTTCCACCAAATAACTTATATTGACAGGCTTATGAGTAAAAAAAATATATATATGAGTTGAGGGTACAATTGGGAATGGATTTTATTTATTTAGATATTTTCATATGAGGTGGCAAAGCTTTAAGTTTTGAGAGCTCATTCTGCTGCTAACATTAACTATATTATAGCATGTCTGAGTTGCCTAGGCTGCAGTATATCTGTATATTTTTAAGGTATGAACTGTAAAAATAATAGAAAACACCTTTCTTTTAAGTTCCTGCACAAGGTTATATAAGAGCGTGATACTGCTCACCCAATAATTTTCCAAACAAACCAAAATCGTAGCGTTGTTACTCAGTCCTTCCTTTTTGCTCCTTTTCTCTCCATTTATCTATATAAATCATATTTATCTACCACACTTATCAACTAGAAAACCACAATAAAAATGTAAGTATTTAAAATTTAGAAAAAAAACACCAAAACACAGAAATGCTGGAATTCGTGTTGTATGGTTGCTCATAATTCAATCTTATTATTTACACTAGTGTTGTTCTGTCCACCATGGTCTGCAAATACAGACAAGAGAAGATGTTTAGGGAAAGTGGCAGTACATTTTCATCTCTTTATCTTATTAAATATATTGGTTCTCTAAACAGCTTATTCTAAAGCGCATTGTGGTTACTATATTCCTCCACCAAAGCTCTGTTATTTTCTTTCTTGCTGTTTCATTCCTGAAATAATTGAATGGGTAAGAGGGAGGCAAACTTTCCATAAGTATAACTCTGAAAGGATTTATTTAACTGAAAGAACCCAGAATTTCAGGAAGGTTTGCACTCTCATCAGATATTAAGGCATCTGCAACATAAACTGGATCACAGAAAAGGAGACCAGATCTCACAAGTATACTCTGACATCACAGAGCTATAACAGTGGTTACGTTCTCAAAATCATCTAACACAAGAACTTTGTTAATCTACATTACCTTGATGAACAAGTACAGTGAGTTTTTAGGTGGTTTTATAATAATTTTATATACATATATGTATACATATACATATACACATATATGTGTGTGTGTATGTGTGCATATATATAAATACACAAGCACATAAAGAAAAGACAATGTAGTGTCATGGTTTAAACAATATAGCTAGCAATATAACCATGATAACTTCTTGCTCAATCCTCCAGCTCCCATCCCCAAATAAGAGAGACAATCAAAAAGGAAGGCAGAAACTTGGATTGAGATAAACACCGTTTAATAAAATAACAAAATACTAATACACAACTATTAAAAGTAAATAGATGTAAAAAATAGAAATAGAATATAAAATAAAAGATACTCAGTGCAATTCCTCATAACCTCCATCCATACCAAGCAGTTAGTCCCAGGAAGCAGCACCTGGTTCTGAACAACTGATCCTGGAGAGAGAAGAGAGAAAAAGACAGAAAGGCCCACAGGCCTCTGCAAAATGGCAGGATGGCAAAAGGCCAAAGTAAAGAAAGTCCCAAACAGAACTCCCCTGAACAGGTCTCCATCCCGGCTCCTACTGAAACTAGACGGAAGATCCCAACACTCCCTAAATATGAAACATGACTTTAATGGAATGGAATACTCATATTGATCAGTCTGGATGTCAGTCAAGCTCTGCCCCATCTATACCCTCCCTCCCTTGGTGCCTCACACCTGTGGGCAGAGCTCAGAGCGTCCTTGGCTCTCAGACCAGAGCAATTAAAAACATTAACTCTGTCCCAGGGTGTTGTCTTCTTGTTCTCAAACTAAGTCCAAAATAATGACTACGCTATCTACGAAAAAGTTTCTAACTGCATGAATTAATTCACTTTCAGTCAAACCAGCACACATACCTCTCTAAGTTTTCTCTGAAATATCTTTAAAATATGGTATTCATATAAGGCATGGCCTGCTGTGCAGAATCTGTGATTCTTTTTTTATAAATAAAAGGTTGCAGCCATTTAAATTAATTCTATTGATTTATCTTCAAAAGTATATAGTGTCTTGAAGAGCAGTATGTCATAAATGTTTATATGTGCTAGAATTATGACTTAGGATGATTAAGAATGAAAGAGAAGGTCAAAATAGAACATCTTAGAAAGGTTGAGAAAAGTTGGCCTAAATAAACTATAATGCAAAAAAATGAAACAAGAAATTAATTTTGATGCAATACCTCTATTTACCACTACAGTTGGTATACTGTGTTATGGTATACTACATTGAATTCAGAGACTTTAACTAAGATCTCCTCAGTGTTTTTAGGTGTGCTGGTTTTGTTTGCTTGTTTGTTTTTGTTTGTTTGTTGCTTTTGGTGGTTTTTTTGTTTGTACAAGATAATGGCAAGAAATTACATGGAACTGACAGGATATAAACATTAATTATCTACCCAGTACAAACAGGAATGATGTGTATAATAACAGTGGAAATTCAGCATGGGCATTGTGTCAATTTACTTCAGTTCAGATGCAGCTTTACTGGTATCGTTGCTCTCGGTATGAACACAGAACTGATTTGACAGTGATATTAAAGGTGCTGGCAAAATTGTAAAACATGGTATTGAGAAGCCAAAACAACAGACAAGTCAAATGGAGAAACTCAGACTTTATGAAACAGTATGATAAAAGCTGTCTTAATGTCTCCTAAGATGTTTGAAAAGAACAGATATCCATGTTCCAGTTTCTAAATGGCTCTGATTTTAGTTCTGAAATAATATGAAGCTTGTTAAACATCAACAAAACAATTTCTAAAGTTTCTTTGCCTTTACATTTCTTAATCCTTTCTAACTATCTTTTTCCTACTTCTGCACCTGAAAGACTAATTCTGCCGAGCTGATTGTACCTAGATAGCACAACTACTCACTGCATCATTTCTCTGACTTGAATATATTGTGCAAAAATTTATACTATAAGAAAAGCAAATTAATTTCAAAACTTTTAGCCTTTGAAAATTCCAGTATTAGCTCACTAGTTTTGGTTTGGAATTTGAATAATGCAGTAACCTTTCCCAGAACATTAACCAATAACAATTATTGATTTAGAATTGTCCAAATATTTTACTTGCAGACAGCTCAGCACTAAAGTGAAATTATTTTTTATCTCCAGTGCCTTCTGAAAATAACATCTTCATGGTCTATGCTTTGCAGAAAGGAATTTGCTGACTAAATTACTGCTACCCCTACTCTCTGCAGTCTTTCATCTCAATCATTGTCTGGCTCACAAGCACAAAGAGGATTGTGACTGTCCCACCCTATAAAATCCAGGTCGGGTAGATGTACTGACCCAAAACCACTTTAAATTCTTCCAAAATAAAATCGGAGTGTTTTGCTGTGAAACAAACAAACAAGCAACCAAACAAAACAAATTAAAAAAGTGGTTGGAGTAGGAAAGAAAAGAAGCACATTGTACGGAAGCCATGATTCTTTTTCTTTATTCTATCTTTAAAAGAAAATTTCAATACTTCAGTTATAATAATCAGTAGAAGATCTACACTATCATAATTTTGTTTTCTGCATGACTACTATTGGTTTTGTTTTCTTAAAAAGTAATTTTATTATTTTGTTTTTCCCAAGATAATATGTTAGAAAACAAATAATTCTCCCAAAGAATTTTTTTCTGTGATTTCCTCTGCTGTTTTGTGCCCCCAAGATCAATTATTATGTCTATTTTACATGCTAGATCTCTTTAAACTGTGAAGCACTGATGTTTGCATTCTTGCCATTGGACTTATCAAACATGGCGATATTTATTTGTGTCTGGGATCAGCTTCCTCCTGCATGGGTAACTAATGAATTCTCTCTGTTACCAAATGTAGTAACGTACCTGCAACTGGAACTATGCCTGAAATTTCAATCAAATTGCAAAAAACAGGCTTCAGAAGAATCTCTAGAATTTCAACAGTTTCATGAGCATCTAAAAAATTCCTTCATATGTGGTATTTCTTCTATGTAAGCACTCTTCCTCTATCCTGTTGTACAACAAATCCATATCAGTCTGCTCATAAAGTTTAAAGTTCTTGGGCTAAGTTGTTTTGTTGTTGTTGTTGTGGTGGTTTTTTCTAGTTTTTTTCTTTTTTTTTCTTTTTTAATTCTTAAGGTTCCTATGCTCCTAGACATTAAGACTGTGTTTTGATCTTGTGTTTCTTCATTTATTTCCCATGTTTAAATAGAAAATACCATTAAAATTTGGGTTTTATAATTATACCTTAGGAAGGTTTTGAAAATGGCAGAAGGTAAGACTTCATCTTTTGTCTGTGTTCTCTGTCTTGATATCTTATGCCAAATATCTATTGAACTAGCTAGTGACATCAAAATGCTCAATCTTCTGTACAAAGCTATTTTGCAGTCACTGAGCCAACCTTCATCCTTATTTTAATTCTACTTAGAGATGGAAGTCAGTCCTTACATCAAGATGTTGCAGAATTTGATTGCAGGCTTTCAGAGATTAAGGGATGTAGAGTGAGGAAGAGGTAATAACTGTTAAAAGAAAGTTTTGAATTATCTGTACTTCCATTTCCAAATGGCAAATAAGACAAGTTGTACCTTATATTTTTACTTTTTGATAAGTGTTTGGATTCTGATGGTCCATTTGGCTTGCATCTCTCTGTGACCCTATCGTTTGGCTTCTAGGATAGACAGCATTGCCATTATAAACAGTAAAACACAACATTACTAGTACAATAATTTTTCATTTAATTATTTTGATAGACTGGATAAACTAAAAAAGTTTCATTAATCCAGATAATTCTACAAAATTCACACATATTATCTTCCTTTAAAATTGGAAATTTTACTACAATATTTTTAAAAACTAGAATATTTATAAATGTGTCTGTTTATTAGTCATGTTATTACATTTTCAATGATGATACACTGTTCTCAGTATCTTTCTTCCATCAGAGGTATTTTTTCCTCAGTATCTTGCCAGTATTAATATTATTTTGTTCCTTATAGAAGGCAATGCATGGAGTCCCAGACATAGAGGTGAAAGTAAAAAAAAAAAAAAAATAGAGAAAAAAGACAACAGAGAGCAGAATTAAAATGAATAAGGAGAGAAAAAAGATCCAAGTAGAGAAGATAGTTAATTTCTTCCTTCACAAGATAAAAAAAGTATAACAGCTTTTTTCCCTCCTGTGTCCACTTAACACAAACAAACAAACCAAAACACAGCCCGAATAAACAAAGTTCAAATCAATAGTGGGTTTTTTGTGTATGTGGTGTTTGTATTTTTGTTTTGTTTTGTTGTTCGGGATTTTTTTGTGTTTGTTAGGTTGGTTGGTTTTATTTTGTTTTATTTTGCTCAGTTAGTTGGCTTTTGTTTTGTTTTGTTTTGTGTTTTGTTGTTGTTGTTTTTGGTTGTTTGTTGTCTATTGCTGTTGTGGGGTTTTTGTTTGTTTGTTTGTTTTTTCAATTAAAATATCCCCACTGCATCCTCAAATGGTTGACTGAAGTATCACATGAACAATAACTCACCTGAATTAGTGTAGATATTTGTGACAGACTGTTAAATTTGAGCTTGCCACTCTGGAGTCTCTGTGTTAACAGAGAAATTATTTGTGCTGGTAATTGGTCTTACATGATACTAATGTAACTCAGTATTAAATCTTTTTGCTCTGACAGTGATTATACTTGGTATCTGTCTTATAGTCAGAATCACCTAGAACTGAGAATTTTGTATGGTTCTTTCTCTTCATCCATTTTAAACCATCTTGAACTGCATAACCCCATATGATCTACAAATGAAGTAATTAACTATGACAAGGGACATTTTAATGAGAACTAATTATTTAAATAGCTCATTGAATTTCTGCCCCTGTTAGCCTGTGAGAATGTTTCCTTTTCTTTAAATTTAACCTTTTTATTGATGATATTTCCTGCAGCGCTTGTGTTATTAAGGGCCATAATCATGTCATTTAATTTTGTCATTTTAAACAGGAACAATGAAACATCCATTGGAAATGCTAGGCACAAAGAGCAGGGCTAAAGGCATATGCTGACTTTCTTCTGCACTGGTGGAGACACAGATTGTTTAGGGTTGTTCTCAGACAAGACCTGAACCTTTTCCATTTTATTGCTGACTTTTCCCTTATTTAAGGCTGTTAAAGCTTACTCTTGACTTTCTGATCTTTTTACATTTATCATAATGAATCAGTTTTATTTAGTAGAAGAAATCCTCTTATATGTCTTTTAAACACAGGAGAACCATTTTTCACATGTTCAATTATGATAGCACTAAGAGAAAGGCGCAACAGTTTTAGAGTCTCCTAGTTCCATGAACAGAGCAAAGATCAACACTTTCATATTTGAGTGCCTATAATTAGAACTTCAGAGTGCAAACCATTTCTTCCTGGTTTTACCTCATAATAGGAGCTTGCTCCAACTAGATTGGAGAATCTAGCTGCAAAAACTCCCAGCCAAATAAGTAATAATTTTCCTCTCATATCTCATTCTTTCCAAATTTCATATTGTTTCCCATCTCCAGCCCACATGTTTACAAAAACAAAAAAGTTTGAATACATTTCAATAATAGCCACCAAACTTTTCAGAGATTAATAACAATATCAGTGTTTATTTTTGAAAATATATTAAAACTAGGACAAGTAATGCAAAAGATCTGAATTTTATGTCATTTATTTGGATTTAATTCCATTAATCATACTTAGATTTGCATTGGCTGAAATGGTGGGACGATATGTAAATTTTTCATAATAATCAGACAACTATTTAATGTGACTATTTATATTAACATAACCAAAAAGCTGTGAAATTGGCTCTAAATTGAGTAAGCATCTGTGTTTCATTGTGATTTGTCATAATAAGCTGTCAGGTGTTTCAATAAATGCCAAATATTCTTTCACCATATAAAAAGGATTTCTATCAAGTTGTCAGTTTTCCTTAGCAAAACGAGACTACCTAACACAGAGTTATGATACACAGACTGTTCTCACAGTGCAATCAGAGCAAATAAAATTATGTATTATAGAATAATTTCAATATTCATATTGTAGCATCTAGGAGAGTCATACACAATGTCCAGATTCACAATGTCCAGTCTTACACAAAAGCCACAAATGCAATACAGGCAATCAGTGAGTATAAAAAGTAAGAAAAAAAGAGACCAAATTAATATCTCATAAACTAATTCAGCCAACTCATATTATTTCACTATATTTTTTCCCTATTTTTGTTATTCTTCTTGCATGGTAACGCATTCTCAGCACATCAAGAAAGTTGTAATGCTCTTTAGACTGATTGTTTCAAACCTTTTTGTGAAAAGGTCAGTCAGACTCAAAGTTTGTGCTGCTTCTTCTTTTTATTTGTACCAATGGTCAATTCAAGATGCAGTTTTAACTTTAAAGACCATTAATAAATTGGCAGTTTATAGATATTTTTTTCCTCAAGCAGACTGTGGATTCTTTTTGGACATTATTGTTAACAATATCAACCCTATAAGAACTTCAGTTATTTAGACCAGAGATGGTCCATTGTATACTGGGACAGGTCAAATTGATTTGGGGCCTAATCAGTTTCTTGAAGCAACCTCAGAAGACTGGGGAGGAAGGATCTTGTTTGTGAATGGTTTTTTTGTTTTTTTTTACTAAAATCTTATAGCAGTAACAGAAAACAAGGCAAAAAAAAAAAAAAAAAAAAAAGAGGTAATAAAACTAAATCACCGATACACAGAGAGCAAAAGCTGTTCACTCACAGGAAACAAACAGACTTATTGGGCCATTTTCTACATGAACCTCAGTATTGACTTCAATGAACCTCTTACCTCAGTAGACTCTGAAACAGAGGTTGTAACAGTGTCTGAACTGAACAATAATAATTTGAATTTGTAGAGTGTGAAATATGTGGAGGAGGAAATTCTATGTCTAGAGGAACCTCAAAAAGAATCTAGCCTAGATTCTGCTTAAATTTAGACATTTAGTCAACAGTCAAGTGAAGAATAGAGTTTATGTAGACAAAGACCTCTAAATGTCCACATAATCAAGCTGAGTTCAGGTTTTCCTTAGAGAAGGGAAGTATCTCCTACTGTAAATTATGTAATGAGTTCAAAACACCTGTGCTCTTAACACAGGTAAAGTCAGTCAGACCATCGAGATTTGATAGCAGCTGTAAAAAAAGATAGTAGTGATCCAAAGAGCAGTACAAAACTAAGCTCTGCATGAGAATTTTCAAGCACTTACAGGAGTGGTATTGTATATAACTCTAGCTTCAAGATCCTAATAATGTCTTACAAAAATGTGAAAATAAATAACACTATGAAGCAGACCTGACAGTTTTCTTTTAAACCAATGCATATAACTGACTGTCCTTTATAATGCTGATGAAGTATTTACCCAGTAAAGTCTAAGAAAAATTCAATTATGTTCGAATTGCAGATTTTGAAATTCTTACATTATTGTTAAGTTTCAAATAAATGCACTTTAAGTAGGAAACTTTGCACAACAAAGATTAATTCCTACACAGTATCACAGTATGTTTGGGATTGGAAGGGACCTCAAAAGATCATCTAGTCCAATCCCCCTGCTGGAGCAGGAACGCCTAGGTGAGGTCGCACAGGAACATGTCCAGGCGGGTTTTGAACATCTCCAGAGAAGGAGACTCCACAGCCTCCCTGGGCAGCCTGTTCCAGTGCTCTGGCACCCTTACTGAGAAGAAGTTTTTTCTCAAATTTAAATGGAACCTCTTGTGTTCCAGCTTGATCCCATTACCCCTTGTACTATCATTGTTTGCCACCGAGAAGAGCCTGGCTCCATCCTCGTGGCACTCACCCTTTATGTATTTATAAACATTAATAAGGTCACTCCTCAGTCTCCTCTTCTCCAAACTAAAGAGACCCAGCTCCCTCAGCCTTTCCTCATAAGGGAGGTGCTCCACTCCCTTAATCATCTGTGTTGCCCTACGCTGGACTCTCTCCAGCAGTTCCCTGTCCTTCTTGAACTGAGGGGCCCAGAACTGGACACAATATTCCAGATGTGGTCTCACCAGGGCAGAGTAGAGGGGAAGGAGGACCTCTCTTGATCTACTAACCACCCCCCTTCTAATACACCCCAGGATGCCATTGGCCTTCCTGGCCACAAGGGCACAGTGCTGGCTCATGGTCATCCTGTTGTCCACCAGGACCCCAGGTCCCTTTCCCCTACACTGCTCTCTAATATGTAATTTCCCAACCTATACTGGAACCTGGGGTTGTTCCTGCCCAGATGCAGGACTCTACACTTTCCCTTGTTAAATTTCATTAGGTTATTCCCCGCCCAACTCTCCCGTTTGTCCAGGTCTCGCTGGATGGCAGCACAGCCTTCTGGCGTGTCAGCCACTCCTCCCAGCTTAGTGTCATCAGCAAACTTGCTGACAGTGCGCTCTATTCCCTCATCTAAATCGTTAATGAATATATTGAATAATACTGGCCCCAGTACTGATCCCTGGGGCACTCCACTAGATACTGGCCTCCAACTAGACTCCGCACCATTGACTACCACTCTCTGGCTTCTCTCCTTAAGCCAGTTTGCAGCCCACCTCACTACTCTATTGTCTAGACCACACCTCCTCAACTTAGCAACTAGGATGCTGTGGGAGACTGTGTCAAAGGCTTTACTGAAGTCAAGGTAGACCACATCCACCGCTTTGCCATCATCCATCCACCTTGTTACATTCTCATAAAAGGCTACGAGGTTGGTCAAGCATGACTTACCCTTGGTAAAGCCATGCTGACTGCCCCTAATAACACTCTTATCCTTGATATGCCTTGAGATGGCACCAAGGATAAGCTGTTCCATTACTTTCCCAGGGACAGAGGTGAGGCTGACCGGTCTATAATTACCCGGGTCCTCCTTCTTGCCCCTTTTGAAGACTGGAGTGACATTTGCTTTCCTCCAATCCTCGGGCACCTCTCCCGTTTCCCAAGACTTGGCAAAGATGATGGAGAGTGGTCCAGCAATGACTTCAGCCAGCTCCCTCAGCACCCGCGGATGCATCCCATCTGGACCCATGGATTTATGGATGTCCAGACTATTTAATTGCTCCCTAACCCAGTCCTCATCGACTAAAGCAAACTCCTCCATTGACCTGGCTTCATCCGGGGTCTCAGGGGTACAGGACTCCCCAGTACAGCCTCCGGCAGAGTAGACAGAGATAAAGAAGGCATTCAGTAATTCTGCCTTCTCTGTATCTTCTGCCACCAGGGCACCCACCCCGTTCATTAGTGGGCCTACATTGCCTCTGGTATTAGTTTTATCTGCTATGTATTTGAAAAAGTTCTTTTTGCTGTCCTTGACCCCTCTCGTCAGCTGTAATTCTAAGGAGGCCTTGGCTATCCTAGCTGCCTTCCTACATCCTCTAACAGCAGCCTTATATTCTTCCCAAGTGGCCAGCCTCTGCTTCCATGACCTGTAAACTCTCCTCTTCTGCTTGAGCATACCCAACAGATCCCTATTCAACCACGCAGGCCTCCTGGCTCCCTTCCTTGACTTCCTACGTGTGGGGATGCTCTGATCCTGAGCGTGGAAGAAGCAATTTCTGAATGTAATCCAGCTATCTTGGGCCCCTTTTCCTTCAAGTAGTCTTGCCCATGGGATTCCCCCCAGCAATTGCTTGAAAAGGCCAAAGTTAGCCCTGCTAAAGTCCAGTTACCGTTATTTGAGACCTGTTAAACTGGGACTAATCTCTCACAGGATACAATGGTGTTAGAAATTAATAATTCTGTCTTGGCCAATAATGAACCTACAGTTTCTATCTATGCCTTCCACATCTCTCATTTAATTAGTCACGAACACACACGCATACACAGAATAAATCTCTGAATAGGAAGTTCTACATGCTGTTGTTATGTGTATGGAGGACAAGGGGTAATGGGTTCAAACTGGAACACAAGAGGTTCCACTTAAATTTGAGAAGAAACTTCTTCCCAGTGAGGGTGACAGAGCACTGGAACAGGCTGCCCAGGGGGCTTGTGGAGTCTCCTTCCCTGAAGACACTCAAAACCCACCTGAACATGTTCCTGTGTGACCTCACCTAGGCATTCCTGCTCTGGCAGGGGGATTGGACTAGATGATCTTCTGACGTCCCCTCCAATCCCAAACATACTGTGATACTGTGATAACATAATGATAATGGTCTCAGTTTAGGCTTCTATTAGTCACCATTGGTTTATAATTTGTTATCATTTATATATATTTAGAAAGACAAGGAGTTTGCATCTCCACTTTATGTTTAGTTTTATTTGTTTGTTTTTTTTACATTTAGGTATACAAATTCAAAGAAAACACAATGCTCCACTGAATGAAAACAAGAACATTTTGTACCCACATTGCAAAAGCAAAATTTGCTATACAATAAAACAGTAAATTCTGCCTAGTGAAAAAAAAAAAAAAATGAATGGTTTCTTCATAGCATTTTGTAAACTTGGAATCCTAGTCTCACAAGTACTCAGGATCACTATACCTCTAGAGTTATTCCAGAGGGTTCAATTGGCTTTGTTTAAATTGTAGAAAGCAGATTACAGAATTGAAAGCATATTGTGTGACTTAAGGTAATCCTTTAATTTTTATCTGTCTGATGGTATTATAGCTTTTTTTTTAGCTCTCAAAGGTTTCATTTATTGCTGCTGAAAAATCTTTATGTGACTTTGGAAGATGGTCAGGGAAGAAAAAAAGCTAATAATTCACCTTCTTTATTCATTATATAGCTTGCAGCATTTATCATGTACTAGATGCTGCTGCAGCCACAGCAAACCACCTGTCATATACAGTTCATAAGCTTAAAGACAGAAAAAATACATGAATGTTTTATGTATCTACCTTACTCACCATTCAAGCATACAAATAGGACAACTCAGGTCAATTGTGCTTCAGAGCAATTTTCAGTCTGCTGAGTTGTGTGTAGTTCACAGATAAAGTGGATCTGGAGGGTGGATTAGATTGATGATATAGTGCTGAAGAGGAAAGACAAGCAAAGCAAAGGCAAAAAAAAAAATACTTCCTTCAAAAAATTCTCATACAAAGTTGTGGATTAACTTCAGTAGGAAGCTCAGCCTCACAGAGTCACTCGCTCAACATCCCCCCCCGCCATGGGATGAGAGGAGAATTAGAATGGTAAAAGGGAGAAAACTTATGGGTTGAGATAAAGACAGTTTAACAGGTAAAGCAAAAGGTATTGGTCAGCAAAACAAAATAAGTTCATTCATAAATTACCATTGATAGGCTGATGTTCAGCCATCTCCAGGACTCTGTTACTTGGGAAGACAAATACCACCACTGCAAATGTCTCCCTTGTGTTTTCTTCCCCCAGCTTTTATTGCATGACATCATATGATGTGGGATACCCCTTTGGTTAGTTGGAGTCAGCTGTCTCAGCTGCCTCCCCCGCCCTGCAACTTCTTGTGGACTCCCAGACCACTTACTAGAGGTGCAGTGTGAGAAACAGAGAGCACCTTGACTCTATGTAAGCACTGTTCAGCAGCAGTTGAAGCTCTCCTGTGCACCATATGAGTTGCTATGAAGAAAATTACCTCCATCCCAGCCAAAATCAGTATAATCTCAACCCCTTATTCCATACCGTTTACATCATGCTCAGGTCCCACACTATCCAATATATCCTCATTAGCCCCCCTCTTCCTGTCCTTCGATATATGCATAGATATAATTCCCTTAGTCTATGGACCACCACTGCAAAATGTCCTGAAAATGCCTACTTCATTTAGTCCAGGACACGTTTTCTGTCTCTTGTGGTCATTGCTCAGAACAAGAGAGAAAGTGTGCTGTCTGGAGTTGTTGGGCAGCAAAGCCAGCTCAGGACAGGTCATCGTTGCATTGTTTCTCATGAAGCACATCCTCTGTTGTTTCAGGTGGTTGATGCTATAGTACTTCCTAGAATGTGCCATTCAAACAATGGGTTACAACAATGTAAAGGTATATCCATTATTACCACCATCCCTTGTGCCTTTGGAACAGGCCATAGAGTGTATCATTGCAATGAAATTCTCTACTTGCCCCTTGCATGCCTGTGGCAAGGAGTTCCTGCTACAGTAGTTTCTGTAGTACACAACTCAAATAATGGATTACAAGTTCGAGGTATATCCATTACATGTGCTCATGGTTTCATTAAGTCTTCACCACAGTAGAGGTAGAGAATGTATTCCCAGACACTGTAAACACTTACAGGTGTATTGAATTAAATGGATAAAAACTGTGCAATTTCCAGAGTCTCCATAAAATTGAAATCCCCTTGTCCAACCAAACTATCAATAATCTATATGACGTGACAAGAAATGTGGACTGGCTGGATGGTTGCACTCACTGA
Source organism: Nesoenas mayeri (assembly GCF_963082525.1). Taxonomy (NCBI): domain Eukaryota; kingdom Metazoa; phylum Chordata; class Aves; order Columbiformes; family Columbidae; genus Nesoenas; species Nesoenas mayeri. The sequence goes on from NC_137544.1 coordinate 14,306,864, forward strand.
GCAGTAGTCAATGGCACAATGTCTGGATGGACACTGGTGACAAGCAGTGTCCCTCAGGGGTCCATACTGAGACCAATACTATTTAATATCTTCATCACTGATATAGATAGTGGGATTGAGTGCATTTTCAGCAAATTTGCAGACCACACCAAGCTGAGTGGTGCAGTTGTCATACCTGAGGGACAGGATGCCATCCAGAGAGGCATGGACAAGCTCAAGAAGTGGACCCATGTGAACCTCATGAGGTTATATAAGGCCAAGTGCAAAGTTCTGCACCTGGGTCAGGGCAACCCCCAGAATCAATACAGGCTGGGAGATGAAGGGACTGAGAACAGCCTTGTGGAGAAGGACATGGGGGTTCTGGTGGATGAAAGACTGGACATGAGCCAGCAAAGTACACTTGCAGCCCGGAAGGCAAATCATATCTTGGGCTGCATCAAAAGGACTGTGGCCAGCAGGTTGAGGGAAGGCATTCTGCCCTTCCACTGTGGTGAGACTCCAGCTGGAGTACTGCATCCAGCTCTGAAGCCCTCAGTAGAGGAAAGACATGGAGCTGGTGGAGAGGGTCCAGAGGAGGCCACAAAAATGATTAGAGGAATGGAACACCTCTCCTATGAGGAAAGGCTGAAAGACTTGCGGTTGTTCAGCATGGAGAAGAGAAGGCTCTGGGAGACCTTATTACAGCCTTTCAGTGCTTAAAAGGGGCCTGTATGAAAGACAGGGACAAACATTTTAGCAGAGCCTCTTACAATAGGACAAAGGGTAATGCTTTTAAAATAAAGGATAGGAGATACAGACTAGATATAAGGAAGAAACTTTTTTACAATGAGAGTAGTGAAATACTGGAACAGATTGCCTAGAGAAGTGGTAAATTACTCCTCCCTGGAGACATTCAAGGCCAGGCTGGATGAGGCTCTGAGCAACCTATCTTGTTGAAGATGTCCCTGCTCATTGCAGGGAGCTGGACCTTTGAAAGTCCCTTCCAAACAAAACTATTCTATGATTCTATGATTCTTATTCATTTATTTCTATCTTCTGTAGACAATTTCCATTGTTTCCTCCATACAAAAGTAAAGGCAGACTCATGTTAATCAAATGTTTATTTTTAATAATACTAAGAAAGATTCATCCTCATCTCCTTGTGAGCTACATCTCCAACTGGTTGAAACAGAAAAGTGACATTTGAATATGTTATGTGTGACTTTTGAGAACGTGAGCAGTTCTACATTACTTGCAGCTGGATAACTGATTGTTCTGCTGTATTAAGAGTAGATGCATCACTCTTCTTTCTACACTTGATTTTAAGCTTAATTTCAGACTAGCTTAAATCTAACTTCAGAAAAAAAAAATAGTTTTTGATTAGATAGATCCGATGATGTTTCAAAGCATATATGGCTTCCATAGCAGATTAATTAGTTTTCTTATCTATGATTAGCATGTGAATTTGTCAGACAAATCTGAATCAGATTTGACCTAAAAGTGTGCATATCTAGGACTTGTATCTTGTCATGGTTTAACCCGAGTTAGCAATATAATTACAATAGCTGCTCACTCACATCCTCTCCTCACCGGCCCCCAAATAGGGGAAAGAATTGCAAGGGAAGGAGAAACTTGAATTCAGATAAACACAATTTAAGAAAATAACAAAACATTATTACACTACTAGAATTTATATATAAAATAGAAAAAGAATATAAAATAAAAGATACTCAATGGAATCCTTCACAAACTCTGTCAACACGAAGCAGCAAGTCCCAGGAAGCAGCACCCTGGTCCCAAATAGTTGGTCAGAAAGGCCCAGAGGCCTCTGCAAAATGACAGGATGGCAAAAAGGCCAAATTAAACATTCTGAACAGAACTACCTAGAACAGGTCTCTAAGAGTGAAGAGAACACAATAAAGAGAAATCACAAGAACTTGACTCTCCTTAAATATGAAGCATGACGCTAATGGGATGGAATATTCTTATTGATCAGTCTGGATGTCAGTCAAGCTCTGCCTCATGTACGCCCCCTTTCCTCGATGCCTCGTACCCATGGGCAGAGCTTAGAACCATCCTTGGCTCTCAGACCAGAGAAAATAAAAACATTAACTCTGTTATGGGGCGTTGTCTCTTGTTCTCAAACTAAGTCCCAATAATGACCGTGCTAGCTACAAAAAAAGAAGGTTTCTAACCGCATGAAGAAAATTAACTCATTTTCAGTCAAACCAGCACACATTTATATGATAAAACAAGATTTGGGGTACTGTTAACACTGAATTAACAGAAATTGGATAAAATATAATAGAACAGATCAGAAGATCATCAATATAGGAAATGTTAGGAAAAAGAACTGTTGCAAACTGGAAGACTGTCAATGAGAAATGATGGGGGGAGAAAGATCTAGATGTACTAAATTATCATGTATTTTTATGATCTATCACTTTTGGATGTTGCTAGGGAAGATCAGAAGCGTTAAGGCAGTTGTACAGGATTCTGTGAGCTATTCTGGAACTCAATAGTCAGAAAAAAATCAGCAAATTTACCATTGTGAAGAAAGATATTTCAAGATAAAATCTGATTTATTTAACTTAGCAGAATCTATGCCAAAAAGAAATGTGCTTTATTTCTATAAATATAGCACAAAGGTTAAACATAAGTCATAAGTAAAACCTGAGATCTAGGTAGGCAAGTGCAGATAGGAAACTCTTGTACTGTTCATTTTTAGATCTCGAGCAATATGAACTGCTTTTTCTTTAACTTCTTTTCTGAACAATTATTATGGGATCTTGCAGCAGAAAACAGACACAGGAAATGAAAAAACAGTGAAGATCTGATTTTCCCTCTTATAAAATATACAAAATTCATTAGAATATTAGAAAATAAATTTTAAAATATTATTTTTATTAAATATTTGAACACATAAGCACAAATCAGTTCATTTCCCCTGTGACTTTGTATCCATCTTTTTTTTGTGTTTGAAAGGTTGCTTGTGTTTTAAAAACCTTTATTCTTTCAAGGAATTTGACATAATGTCATTCATGAGAGTTCATGTAGTACTGAGTTTGTGAAGATGGTTGGTATAAGCAAGGGCCAAGAGCTCAGTGATTTCCTTGAAACAGTGTGTGCTGTAGCATAATTTAAAGATTTCAAGGTGTTCTGTTCTCCTTCAGGCTTTGAAATTTCCATATTTCCATATTTCCATAGATATTTTTTGATAATTGGAGGTATACAAACAATGACTTTTTAGAAGCTATATTCTCTAGGCAACAGCAAAATCTCATAGGGTTACAGTAGCATAACCTACAAGAGCAAAAGAGCTCATCTCCTGTTTATCTTACCATCTGAAGATGAAAAATAATGGGATTCTGTTTATTTCTATGACATCTATTGGCAAATTGGTTTCTCTCCACTGATCTGGGTTGATTAGGACTGAAAAAAAGGACAGTTTTACCTTGTAGTGTTGCTGACTCTTTTTTTAGGTTCATTGTGGACAAATGTGCTAGGCAGTAAAAAAATCATTTGATAGTTTCAGGACACAACCCCTTGTTTGTTAAGTGCCCTCCAGAGAATGATATAAATGAAAATCTGTTAGAGGAACACAGTGAAATTGCCACTTTCACCACATAGGATTTTCTGGTATCATGGATATTCTTAGCTCTGGAAAAGAGAGATAAAAATTAATTTGTAAAATTGTTCCCTACAGTCCATGCTTTGCATAATTTATTTTAACTTAGTCATGCAATGATTGTTGAAACATTTCACTTAAGAATACATTTTCGTTTCATGCTCTAGTTTAAGTATAAATTTCCTGATACGTGGTCCACCGTTTCTTTTGCTTTATAGCATCATCATACCTTTAATCAAACTTACTGCCAACCATCTAGTTCATATGTCTTGAGTGAGCTGTTTCAATGAAAGTTTTAACTTTGATAGATTTTTGTGAGACTGTTAAAAGCTTTCACTAAACAAAGTGGATGACCAGCCAGCAGACACTCTTCAGAATGGTTGGTATCTTGTATTCACTATCAATAAAACACAAACAGAAAATTAAGATGGAAGATGGAAGAACTGAGAACCCAGTGTTTGTAATGAAAACGTAACAGGTAAGATCAAAATATCTAGCAGTTTTTTCATCTGGCACTGAAGGTGCCAAGCCAGGTTACTTTAACAGGAAATGCAGTACTTTGAACACAGCTATTTTTGTTTATGCAGACTGTATGCTTTCAGTTTATCTCTAGCAGAAAGTGATAGACATGCTGGTACTGTGCCCTAGAAAATGCGTTAGATAAAAAATAACCCCTTCCTTTCTGCTCAAAGTACTCTTTCAGAAGGAGAAAAGTAAGTGCAACAATAACTGCTTCTTACTACATTAATAGTAAAAACTTCTGTATGTCAGAAATGAAAATGTCTCCCTTTGATCACTAAGCTATTTTGACTATGAAACAGAGAAATGGTGAAGAATATTCTGCTGGGAGGAAATAAGAAGGTTTTCTGTGATCAAAAGACTGTTAGAAGTTGGTTTTCACTGCAATATAGTATGGCTGCTGATCAAGCACAATTTTCCTATGCATACCAGTCTATATTGGATCAGCTCTGGGAAAATTTTCCTACTACCTTTCCTTTTCTCTTAGTGAGCCATTTCCTGATGCCCATGTTGGACTAGAAATAATAACAAAATTATTTTTTGATGACAATGTCATAAAGCAAGTACATGTTTTGAAACAATGAGTCAAAGTAAAAGGAAATATTATTTCTCCTGTGTCCTCTTTTCTTTTTTTATAGAGAGTCTGCTACACTTAACAGCAGAAACAGAAGACTAAGAATCTAAAGTAGAAAAGGGAAACTGAGCAATGGCTAAACAGCTGAAAGCAGAGACGATACACCTCCATGACTACAAAAGGTGTCCTTGGCTAACGGAATGAGTGGGAATGTCAGGTTTATTGTTTTCTGTACAGTACAAAAGGACATTTTATTTCCTTGATGTCTTATTCTTGGTACCTTAGAGACAAATATAGTAGAGCTGCAATGGAGAAAAATAAAATTATAAACTTCTTAAAATTCCCTCTCTTTCTCCTCTTCTCACGCAAACACTTCTTGGACAGTATGCTTGCTCAAGAGGAGTCATAAATTTAATTTTAATAGGTACAGCTCTTACAGAGCATAGTGCATCATTTGTTTATTATATTTACTATAAAATATTTGTCTTAGCAGAAAAAACATTCATTATTAATGACTGCTTTAGTCATTACTTAATATATTACCATTCTTCTTAAATGTAAAACGACTGATAAAAAAATATTTATTAACAGTCAACATACTGGAACTGTATTTCACTTAATTACACTTAAAACTCGAGAATACCTTTCAATAAGTCTCAAGACCAGAGTCAGCTTAAGTGAAAATACAGTAGAGTGTGCACATCTTAATTACGACATCTGAGATGGGCAAGATGAAGTGTTCAAGGTGTTAGTAGAGAGAGCATCACTGTAACAGCAAAGCAGAAAAAATAGATTGTGAATGTATACTTCTTTAGGAAAAGGGTATTTGACATATCAAGACTTATTATTCTTTCTATATGCTCTTCTAGGTGTCACTTATCCCATTCAATGAAAAGAGATGCATGAATACTGAAAAAAGGAACATCAAGGTATAGTAACGATTAACTTTACAAGACCCCTTGGACAAAAAGTGCTGTATGTGTTCATTAGAACATGCCAATTTTAATTTTCTTGGCCCCATCACTGGCATCACAGACCACTTGTACCCACTTTATTTTGGTAGGAATTTACATTTCCTTAGCATACAATAGCTTATACATACATGAACATGTTATGTTATTATAATGATGTTGAAACATTAAGACAGAAGGGTCTGTCAGTTGAGCCTTGTCTCAATCATATCTGTCTTTGTTTTTAAGAAGACATTCAGATGTAAAATGAGATACAGAATTATAGAACAAACCAGGTTGGAAAGGATGTCAAGAAGTCCAACCTTTCATGAGAAAGGGAGTTTAGACTAGATTATCTAACATTCTGTTCAATTGAACCTTGAAAACCCCCAGTGGCAGGCACTCTATCATGTGTCTGGAGAGATTGTTCCAGTCAATTGTTGTTCTTATTTTAAAAATTTTTCCTTATCCCAAGAAGAAATATAATGTCATTGATGGCCCATCCTGTCAGTATTTAAGAAACATTAAGACAATGCCCTTAATAATATGCTTTAACACCCTGAAGTGGTCAGGCAGTTGGACTAGACGATAATTGTAAGTCACCTATTCTTTCTATTCTATTCTATTCTATTCTATTCTATTCTATTCTATTCTATTCTATTCTATTCTATTCTATGCTATGCTATGCTATGCTATGCTATGCTATGCTATGCTATGCTATGCTATGCTATGCTGATCAGCCCTATGGGCTGCTATCTAGAATTCTCACAATTCTTGATGAAGAAAGAAAAGAAGAGATCAGTTGAGCTGATCAGTAACAACTTCACACGGATTTTTGTTCATCATGTCCATACCTTGGTATCAGGAAAGACCTTGTATGTCAGTTTGGAAGGTTTTGGACTCACATTTGCAAACACTGGATGACGAGATTCTACAACAAAAACATACTATATGTGACTCTTGAATTGTGATTCCCCAGACGAAATGCTGTGTTATGCACTGCCTTTCAGCATTTAAATCTCAACTAGCGTTTAAACCCTTACATGGCACTGTAGTAGTTAAGATTTGCTTTGCAGCTGACAATTGAAACTATTTCCACATGACTTACAGGTTTCTTTGTTCCCTACATTTTCTAACCCTCTCCTTTGAGATGTCCAGATTATTAGAAAAGCAAAATACAACAAAAATTCTTCTAGCATTTAACACCATGTCCATTGTGACATGGTGTGTAACTTCCAGGGAGCAAAGAATGAAATCTCTTCTGTATTGTGCTAATTCTCACACCTTTCATGGCCAGATAATGAGAACTAAAATCATCAAAGGGGCAAAATACCAGGTCATTAGTTCTAGACTTGAGTGCCTCAACCTAACTTCCCAAAATACAGAGTGAGGGCACAATAGGTAGAAGTGAATAGAGGTCAGCACTAGCATATCCCAAAATAAGATAAATGGGTAGTTACCAGCTGACAGGCAGATAATAGTAATCTTACCCAGAGCAGCTACCTAAATTGCCTCAGGGATTAGTGGCAGTGAAGTAGTATCGTCTGTAAGCTAACACTGCATCGTTTTAATAAATGAAAATCATAAAACCTCAATGGGGAGGTGAGTTTGTTCTGGAAAAGGGGTAGCAGGCCACTTTCATCTCTGAATTGTGTTAAATCCTCAAGCAATGCCATTTAAAATGAGATTAAGGGCTCTGCCATGCTTAATAACTACATTCAAAGTCCCCCTTGTGTACCAAAAAAAGAAATTAAGAAAGAAAAAAAACTATCATTGAATGCAAAACCAAAGAGAACTTTATAATCCCATAACTAGAGTATGTGGAAGGTTTACATACTTATTTTGTTGGCACTAACTGAAACTATCTGTGCTAATATCCTCTGTATGGAAAAAATGAATAGAGCTCCTGTGAATGTTTGTTGTTTTCAAATGTTTGACATCTTACTAAGAAAAAGAAATTACTCCTCCTGTTCTACATAATCTAACTAATCTCTTGGCCTGGGATAAATGCTGTAAGTTTTTTTTGTTCATACCTTTCCATACAAATTAGAAGAATTTAATTTGTAGAGGCTGCTTCTATAGTGTCTGACCTCAAAATCAGTCAGTGAATCAAGCAAGCTTTAAATAAATGAATATTTCCATTGTACTTACAACCCCTGTGAGAAGGAATGCCTGAAATATGCTATACACCAAATAACTGTAGAAAATAAATGTCTGTAAGTTAAAGACATACATGCAAAAATTGTTTTATTATTGGAAGCTGAAGGTATCAGTGCATTTTTGCAATAAATTAACAGGTTTTTGAGACAGGATAGTATTCCTAGATTATTTGGTCTAATAGTTTACCTATTCCAGACTGCCTCATTCTCCATAGAGACTTCTTTTGGCAAGACTTGTGGCCTGGTTTGACACAAAGATGCATGTAAAGACAGTAAGAGATTCATCACTATTCTTTTGAAAGAACTGCCCTGACTTTAAAAAGTGATGTATTTGATTTCCAGTTTGCATAAGGCCAGCTTTACTATCCACCTGCTGATTCTTAGTATGCCTTTCTTTGTGCAATTCAAAACATTGTCAATACTTGTATTTTCTCTCTGTGAAGACACTGAGTTACTGTAACCCAGTCACCACCCAGTCTCGTTTCCATTAAGATAAACAAATAGTCTTCTGAATTCTTCTGCAATATTTCCTATAAACCACGTGTGCTTTTGTGGTGTGTTTTTCACAAATGTAACAAGAAGAGTGCAGACATTTCCTTCATCTTGAATACTACTTTATTGTTCACATAGTCAAGAATAGTGCTAATTCTCCATTTTGCACAGTTCTCATATGCTATTGCTTATGTTTTATTATGGCCTGGCATATTATTATGGCTCTTCTTTACAAGTTATGGCTTCTCAATCTGTGAGCATGGTCTACATTTCTTGTTCACAGAATCTAGATCTAGGATCTGGAATTTGATTATTAAACTCCTTTTGTTTAAACTGCCTCAGTGCTCTCAGACTCGTATCTCCTCACCATTTATCATTCATTCACTCTTTTCATCTGCACAACATAGTGCCAGTGATGTAATGTTTACTTCTGGTTCATTGATTAATCATTGAATAATGTTGGAAGCTACCATGCCTATGGGTTATCAGTCGAAATTGAGATTAGAAGATGTATTTCAAATATCATCAGGTTCCTAAGATGGTTTATATTCCATTTAACATTTACATTTCTGATTTTAAATACTTCTAATCTTTATTCCAAATAATATAAAGTACTTCGTCACAGATACCTTACAGGAAGCTGTTTCATCAGTGCAGTTACCATCATCAAATATATTTATAATTCAAAAGAAGGGAATCAAGTTTGTTTAACAAGAACTATTTAATGCAAAGCTATGATGATTTATTTGCATTAACTGCAACTTAATACTTAAATCTTCACTAATTAAATATTTTAATACTTTTTCATTATATTTGTTGGGACTCAAACCAGGCTATGTGGTCTTGAATTACCTGGTTATTCTCCTAAATTTTCTTTGACATTATGAAACAATACTACATTTTCAAAGCCTGGATTTTTTTCCTTCAAGTTTAAAAACTGGAAAAAATAATAACAATAATTGTCTCAATCAAATACTACATGACTCTATCATGTAAATTGTTCAGATCTGGCAAGTACTAGATTTTGCACCTGGACATGGCTACCCTGGGGGATGAGATGCTGGAAAGCAGCTCTGCAGAGAGGGATCTGGGGACTCTGGTCCATGGCAAGTTGAACATGAGCCAATAGTGTGCCCTGGCAGCCAAGAGGGCAACCATGCCCTGGGTGCATCCAGCACAGCATTGCCAGCCGGACAGGGAGGTGATTGTCCCTCACTGCCCTGCACTGGGGCAGCCTCACCCAGAGCACTGTGTGCAGGTCTGGGCATCACAGTATAAAAAAAATATAAAGCTACTGGATAGTGCCCGGAAGAGGGCTATGAAGTTGGTGAAGTGTTTAGAGGGGAAGTCATTTGGGAAGCAGCTAAAGTCACTTGCTTTGTTCAGCTTGGAGAAAAAGAGACTGAGAGGAGACCTTGTTGTGGTCTACAGTTTCCTCACAAGGAGAGGAGGAGTGGCAGGCTCTGATCTCTTCCCTCTGGCAATCAATGACAGAACCTGAGGAAATGGCAGGAAGATATGCCAGTGGAGGTTTAGGTTGAATATTACAAAAAAGTTCTTCACCCAGAGGGTGCTGGACCACTGGAACAGGCTCCCCAGGGAGGTGTCACAGCCCCAAGCCTGGCAATATTCGAGACTGGACAATGCCCTCAGACACATGGTGTGAACTGTGGGGTTGTCATATGCAGGGACAGGAGTTGTACTTGATCCTTGTGGGTCCCTTCCAACTCAGGACATTCTATGAATCTATGATCATCCATTTGTAAATGTTTGTGTTGACACTATGTAATATAGAGTTTTTCTTGCTGTTCACTACTTGCTCACTAGTGGCCTGCACTCTACTTCAGTAATTCTCATGGGATAGCAGAATTATCATAAGAATCATGTAATGCTGCTTTGCAAAACACAAAGAAAATACCAGAAGACATTGCTAAACATTATTGACTCTTCCCAGTAGTAGACTGAGTGCAGATATTAACAAGATTTTTATTACTCTTATTACGATTTTATGAAACATGACTGTACATATATTTATTTGTCTATTTATTTGTATATATATTATATATGTAAGAGAAAATGTCCTGAGACATTCCCAAAATAGCTGATTTCTTTTGTAATTTTATCCAATTATAGACTGTATACTTTATTTGAGGCGGTAATTTCCGTAATACATTTAGAATATGTCTTCTTTTTATTTATTTTAATTGTTATGAGCTTGTGATTACTGATTGCTGGACAACATATAGTTCAAATTATATTTAGTACAAGATATTAAACTAACTTCACTCAATCTTTAGGTTTAATACCACCTATGTTAAAAAAACTTATCATCTATATATCCTTCCGAAACACCAGTATCTCAGCAGGACCTCCAAGGTACATCTCTCAAACCAAAATTCCCGATAACCACCTAATCCTTCTTTCCAAGCATTGCAGATGAATACTTAAATACTGTCTCATTCTGCAAGATGTAACTGACTGTCTAGTAACAAACACAGAACTAATGGACTTTGTAATCAACATGTTGACCAGAACTGTGTGGCATTCACAGTTCTTGGCTCTGCCAAGCTGTTTGCCAGAGTGTTGGTTGGCTAAACTGTCTTTCTGTTGGAGATTTTATCCTGTGATGGCTTCAGTTTTTTTTTTTTTTTAATTATTTTTCCCCAAGATACTACAGTTTCACAGTATATTTGATTTGACATGTCAGCAAAATCTGACAGAAAGTATTTAGTAGTTTTTCCACTTATCAGTTCTAGTTACGACTAGTATTATCAAAGCTCTTTTCAATTGTGAGAGTCTCTAGTTCATTCTAGCTTTACTCAGAATTACAATTGTAACTTAAATATTAATGTCATGTCTGCATGAATCTTTAAAATCCATCTGTTACTTCCAAGTGGATCATGTGGATTTTCCTTTCTTTCAGATCCTTTGTAAGGATCTGCCTGCTCTGCTGCCCTCTCTAAGCTTTAGTTCTGCTTTACTGTGGGACAGTTCTAACTGTGTGAATGCTTTGTTAAGGTATTAGGAAACAATATTCAGAATTCAGTATGGAAACAGTTTTTGACCTATTGTAATAATGTGATCTCAAGAGAATGAACTTGAACTTGAATTGGTTAGTCAAAGGAGAAAGTGTAGGCAGCAAAAAAGTGTTATTTGTTGAAATCAGAAAAAAAAATGTAGCCCTTCTGAAGCTTTTTGTTTTCTAGAAAGCTGAGATTGTTATGCAGCTACTGTTACGCATTTGTACTTTATTTTTGAATGTAAGGGATTTTTAAACATTCGTAAAATTCTGATCAGTCCTATAGATGCCAGAATGTCACACAGATAAATAGATTTTAAGCTGATACTCTTGTTAGTCTGACTTTATTAAATACAACAAAATTTGACATAATTCTTTTTAGTGAATAGTTAGAAAGAACATTGGGATCTTTTGGGCTTTTTCTCATGTAGTGAATATGACTTGAGAACTGATATAATAAAAAAACAGTCTCTAATAAAGACAAGATCTGCCCAATTTTAATACTTAATACTTAATACTTTCAAACCTATCTGCTTTTTCTTTTTTTTTTTTTTTTTTTTTTTTTTTTCCCCTAATCCTCACAAACATAAAACCACCAATTACTTATTTAGTTAATGGACAAGAAGGCACAAGGAAAGGCTTCTCTGAAGTTTTTACATTTACATGTTACAGACACCCTGTTCCAACTTTTAGAATTAGAGAACTCATTTGGTCTTCACTGGGCAATTCTCACAGAAACCAAGATTTGCATGTATTTATGGTAAAAACATAAAAGAAAAATCCTGACTTTGATGAAGCAGTAGTAAAGCTGCTATTAATCTAGGGGAACTACCTTTTAGCCTCACCCCCCACATAAGGCTACATATGCATAAGCAAATGGAACAGAGTAGGAATCATTCCTTGGTTCTGTGTCTAACTTACAGAGCTTCACTTCTGCTTAGGGCCTAAACATGCTTCTTCACTATACCAAAAGGTGACACCTCCAAAATACCCATTGGGAACAATTCTTAACTAATGCTGTGTTGTTCTTATCCAGCGAAGTGTTGGCATATGTTAAAACAGTGACAGAAAGCACATCAAGCACATCAAGAATTCATTATACTATTTCATGAGATTTAAAATGAATAAAGAAACCTTAAAACACCAACAATTATCCTGGATATTTGCAGATAATTTTGACCAGGAAAGAATCTCATAAAACATATTAATCTAATAAATTTAGATAACATATAATCTGTATCTGATCTAGTTATGAATTCCACTCAAAGTGACCAGATTTTGTGTATTTTCCTCTGGTGTGAGTCACACTTCAGGATAAACTGTACTGCATATAATGAAAAATGCTACTGTTCACCTGTGTAATTTGTATCAGATCTTTTATTATTTTATAAAGAACATAACTTTCCTTCAATGGAAAAGCATGGTTTAAAGAGAGGATTAAATATCATGTTCTGAGACAGCATCAGTGGCCTGGAGCAACTCCCTCAAGGAAGTCGTGGAGCTTCCTTATTAACTTGTCTTATCAACATACAAAACTAAAGGAAAGCATTACTAGTGTTTCACTTATCAGTCAATCATGTGCTAACTGGGCATAAAGTCATTTTCAAGAGGAACAATATTTAATGCAGCTTCTTTGTAGAATAGGTGCAATATAATCTCTCATTTTAGCAGAAGTTATTAATTGTATTTTATTGGATGGAAATGCACTGTATTTCTTATTCTTTAGCAATATTTAGAAAGAAGAACTTTGCTAGACTTCTACCTTGTGTGAGTAGCTGTTGGAGGAACTGAATGTTTATCTCACATTTATCAAGGAATTAATGCTCTCTTCAGCAGGAATTCAACAGCATGCCCACAATAAATGTTTGTGTCGGTGAAAAAGTACAATGAGATCTTGGTTTTCTTTGCAGCATATTAGAGCTAATTTTTTTCCACCTCTGACTTCTAAAATCGGGATAAGAAGAAATATTATATGTCAGACATTCAGCTATCTAAAACTTATTGTGTAATTTTCTGGCAGGCATTACAGAAATACAGGTCTTTCAGGAGGATTTAAATGAAGAGAGACAAGTAGAGATTAAGGGTGACATAAGGATTGTATTCAGCATGTAAGGCATGACATCAAAATAAAAAGTTAGATATTGGGTGCTAATGGATTATGACCTGAGAATATTGGTGGACTAGACAGTCATAATAATAGAACTAAAGAAAATGATGTGAGAGAATGGGAGTTTTGCAGAACCAAGAAGAAAGATGGGAAGATTACTGTGGCTGTGGCATTAATAAATGTCTTGAGCTGTCGGGTTGAACCAGATGATCTCAAGAGGTCCCTTCCAATCAGAACGATTCTCTGTTTCTGTCTTCTCCATTTTTTCTTGGTAGGTGTAACAATGATAAAGGAAATTTTTTAACATGAACTCTTTTTACCTAATTAGATGCCTGCTTGTTAATGAAATATTTCCAAAGACACAGGCTGCATGCCTGAGTGCTTATAGCAACTAATATGTTCCCTTGGTATGCCATGAAATGATGAGAAAGTTCTATTTAGAGGAAGAATCTCTTCTGTGCCATCTTGCAAAATACAGCAAGAACTGATGAATTGATGATAACTGCTGTCTCTGTGGGTCAGTGACTGTAAGGTTTGAACAAACTTTTGACATGAACTCTTTCATCAGTGATCTGAGTACTTTTGCCTTATTGCGGGGCCATATTTTTTAATCTATCATCTGAAGCACAGAGATGACACATTATCTCTGGTTTGTATCTACTTAACATTCCAAAGGAAGATTTTATTTTAAGGTATATCTCTGTCATATTGCTCTGTATAACCTCAGATTCAATGAGAAAAATGCAAATTTAACAAATGGATTTTGGCAGTGCTTGTAGACATACTATTAAAGTGTATTAAGTTACTTGTAGGTAATTTGAGAACTTTGGATAGTGTAATACAGTGTATGAATATGATTATTTTAACCCAGAGAATCCCATTAATAATACACAATAAATGCTTCTCCTGCTTTTATGATTTCATGGCAAGTTTGAGGGGTTTGCTAATACTGCTTTAATTGTCATTTTGAGTACGGTTAAGCTTTCTCAATACTCTAAGGTAAAGATAAAAAATAATTTTTCTAATTCTATGAAATAACAAATCTGAAAGATACAAGTGTTTTGGTAATTCTATTGTGCATCCATCAAAGTTCATTAATAAGTTTGGACATTAAGGCCTAACTAAATATTTCAAAACATCTACTCAGATTATTTTAGATATCTTCATATTCTTTGCACAAAAGTAAGCATTTCTGAAGTGTCTTATCAGGCAGTCATCTTGTGATTCTTCTACAAACCATATTTCCTTCTGTGCCAAAGTAATCAAGCTAAAAATGTGCTGCTTAAGAAGCTTTAAACCTGGTGACTTATACTGTGAGTTCTAAATATTTGCTGTTTTCATAAGGGTTATGGATCAAATATTCTATCACAAAAAGTGATGATAAGACTGTATAAAGGAATTTGAGGAATTCTCTGTAATAATTTGAGAAAAAACAGTTCTGTTGTTTCAAGTAGTATTTGACATCTCAGCAGAATATTTTTTTACTCTTTGAACAGGCTTCAATAGAAGTCTCTATAGAGTCATGGATTTTAAGATAAGAAGTAACCACTAGAGCAATGTAACATGTCTGTATTCAGGCAGAATTCAGGCTATAACATTTCAACAAGTAATTCCTGTTCTTGAGGGAATTACTCTTTTCCATATATGGATATCACAAAGACAAAAAACTTGTGCTAATATCTGACCTGACTCTAGGTTTGCAATGTTGTTGTTTAATTTTAAATCACGTTGTGAGGTAAAATACACTTAAATTGAATAAGAATAAATTAATAAAATACAAATATTGTAATTTTGCTTTCAAATGTTGAATACTTTTGAAAAATAAATTGAAGGAAGGAACAAGTGTACTATGTGAGTAATTATATTTGGTAGAATATTTACATAACGTAGACTTTTGTGAACTCTTGACAGTCTGTGACCATGTGTGACTGACCCTTCATGATGAAGTAAACTTTATGAACTCACAGCAGAGGGCCAAGCATAATCAAAAGCATGACATGGTCATGCAAATTGGAGATTGGAAAGAAAAGGTGAGGAACAAGTCCGAACAGAGATAGATGGGTCTGAATGAAAATGAAATCAAGGAGGCAATCTCCTCAAGAAAGAAAGTGAAGAGTTTTTCAAGATTTTTGTTCCCCACAGAGACAGGCCAACAGTTTCTATCATCAGAAAGAAAACACTAGGAATAACTGAAGTTTATCAAGCAACAGGTTGTCAGTAAATATGTTAATATTCCAAAATTATCTTGCTGGGTATTTAATAGTGCTTAGATCAGAGAATCACAGAATTGTCAAGTTGTAAAGGACTTTCTGAGATCAACTAGTTCAAACCTTTGACTGAAGCAGGGTCAGCTAAGGCATGTTGCCCAGGACCAAGTCTAGTCAGATTTTGATTTTTTTTTCAGAAATGAGGACTCCACAGATACTCTGGGTAATGAGTTCCACTGGTTAGCCACCTTCACAATAAAAATGTGTTTTCTTGTTTTCAGATGTGATTTCATGGGTTTTGTGCCCAGTACCCCTCTCCTGTTACTGGATACCACTGAAAAGAGTCTGGCTCTATCTTCTTTATCTCTTCCCATCAGGTATTCATGCACATTGTTAAGACCCTTCTTGAGCCATCTTTTCACCAGCTTTTTCAGCTCCTCTTTATAAAAGAGATGCTTCAGTCCCATAATAATTTTTGTGGCACTTCACTGGACTTGCTCCAGTAAATCCATATTTTTCTTACATTGGGAGCTCAGAATTGGACCTAGCAGTCCAGATATGGCCTCACTGGTGTTGAATATACAGGGATAACCTGCTGGAAATGCTCTTTCTGATGCAGTTCAAGACACTGTTGGTCTTAATCACCACAATTGTGCATTGTTGGTTCATGGTCACCTTGTTACAATAATACCTTGCATAGTAAAGAGTGAAGATTATCTGATATAATACTTGAAGTCCTGGAGGATTGCCCAAGTTACAATTTCATAAATTCTTCAGTGTGAACTTAAAATGGAGGACAACCTTATAAAAGGCTGAAACATTTGTGGTTTTTCTCAGCTAATTTGGACCGAGCAAATCCTTCCATAATAGATATGATGTAGCAATTAGGTGGTTTAGCCCAAGCTAGTCATACAACCATGATAACTGCTAGCTCACACCCCTCTCTACCACCCCCCAAATAGGGGAGAGAATCGAAATAAAAGGGAGAAACTTGGATTGAAATAAACACATTTAAATAAAATAACTAAATACTAATACACTACTAGCAAATATAAATATAAAATAGAAATAGAATATGAAATAAAAGATACTCAATGCAATTCCTTATTAATTTGGTCAACACTGAGCACCTAGTCCCAGAAAGCAGCACCTGGTCCCAAATAGCTGATCCCAATGAGAGGAAAAAGGAAACAAGGCATAAAGGCCCAGAGGCCTGAGAAAGGACAAAAGGCCCAAGTAAATATCCTGAACAGAACTCCACCAGCTCTGACAAAAAGAGCGAAGGCGGCTTTGAGAGAGAGACCTACTCTCCTTAAATATGAAGCATGACACTAATGGGATGCAATACTCTTATTGATCAGTCTGGATGTCAGTCAAGCTCTGCCCCATCCATGCCCCCTTCCTCAGTGCCTCACACCTGTGGGCAGAGCTCAGAACCATCCTTGGCTCTCAGACTGGAGCAATTAAAAACATTAACTCTGTTTATGGGTGTTATCTCTTGTTCTCGAACTAAATCCAAATAATGACCATGCTAATTATGAAAAATAAAGGTTTCTAACTGCATGAAGAAAATTAACTCATTTTCAGTCAAACCAGCACAAGCAAGAACTTGCCAGGAACAACTT
This sequence comes from Nesoenas mayeri, assembly GCF_963082525.1. Taxonomy (NCBI): domain Eukaryota; kingdom Metazoa; phylum Chordata; class Aves; order Columbiformes; family Columbidae; genus Nesoenas; species Nesoenas mayeri. The sequence continues at coordinate 14,324,123 of NC_137544.1, forward strand.
AGGATTTATCTCCCCAAAACACAATGTCAAATATTCATATTTCTGGATGAAATAGCAGTGTTTCAGATGTGCTTGCAAATGACTTCTAAACATGCAATCTGCTACAGTGAGGAATTAGAATGAAGTAGCTGAGGAATAAAAACTCTGTCTCACACAGTTATGGATTCAGGGCTGGCATCACTTGCAGCACAGCAGCTTTTCTCAGCCTCTGGAAGACACCAAACTGCATACACTGCCAGCACAGCGTCAGGGCTGTTTGTAACAAGGTCATCTAGGAGCAGGGTAGGCATTGCAATCTTCTTCCCATGGCAGTTAAGGTGGCCTCTTCTATTTTTATGTTTTACAGAGCCATAGTCTACATTGCAGAGATCAGATGTCATACTGGTCCCCATTGTATGAGTCTTGGGTTTCAGGTAGTGTTGTCCTTGCCAGGTGTGGGATTCATAAAGTATGCTATCTGCAAACAACGTAAGTGTCATAAGTGTGAGATTATAGGAGTTATTCTTTAACACGCACTGATACTAGTGCTGCTTTCATCCCTGGTTTGTCTTTCAACAGAAAAAGAGAAAATAGAATTCTTAACTTTGTTTTTCTGGCTGGACTGATTTAGGAGGAGCTTCTGGATTGAAAGCATGTCATTCTGCAAATGCTGTGTTGACCTGCATAAATGTTTATTACCATTTATCATAACTAGTAGACCATCAGGCACACAGAGGAATAATGGGAATATAAAGGAAGACAATGTTAGACAAAAGGCACATATTCAGAAATTAAAAAGTAATGAAACATCTGAACTCCCAAAGTGGGGTAGATTATTCCCTTGAAATCTTTGCATCAGTGCTTAATGCTGTTCTGGGAAATATGGTAGTTCCAAAGAACTATTGGAATAAGTTATGTGTACTACATAAAAACAGATATCGGATTATTTGATCTAATAATATTTTTTGTTCATAAAATCTATTAACTCATTTGAATCATTTAAACAACCTAAAAATTCATGAGAAAAAAAATATATAATGGAACTAAAAATAAAATGACATTAAATATTACTGACCCAGTATTAGGGATAAGTTGGAAAAATAGCTAAAATAAACTGATAAATCTAAGCTATTGCAGATTTCATTAGTTCAGTCAACTGAGGGGCAAAACTGACCAGTTTTAACCCAGGTAGAATACTGAATTGTTAAAAGTGATTTTCTAGGCATTGAGGTTTTGTTTTTTTGGGTTTTTTTATGCTTATCATCATGATAGCTTGGGAATGCATCTAAAAATACTTAAACATTTGTATGGCTATGCAACTAAACACACTGATGCAAAAAGAGAAATGTAAGGCAAAAAGTATGTCTGAAGCATTCTAAAGGTTATGAGAAAACCACTGTGAAGTATAGATGTAAAAAATGGCAAAGACCATCATCTTCCACCCAGCCTTGTGGAAATGTGAAAGAGAAGGCAAGACCCTGTGAGAAAAACAAAAAAAAAAATCGCAATGGCTTTAGTAAGACAGACTGCTGGGCCATCTACTTCAATATTTCACAATGGTTAGTGATATATTCCAATAGAAAAGGACAAGAGTACGCATTAAATACTACTTTCCTCTCCCAGTTTCCACCAATTTATGTTTTGGGGACTTCCTGAGCCAAAGATCATGGTATGTCCTCTATACAAAATCACATAAAAATTAAATACAACTCTGTATTCTTGGTATACCATCAGGATATTGTTCTTATTTCAGCAATCGCAAGAATGCAAGCAGAACATGGTTATCATGGACATACTGACGAGTTATCCTATTGCATCTGTATTTCTCTTACTATTGAAGTCTACTATTAGATGGATGGGCAAACAATCAGTTGGCTAGAAAACTGGCTCTCAAACGATTGCAATTAGTGACATGAAGTCTAACTGGTAACTTTTAGCCACTCACTAGTGGCGGTCCTCAGGGGTTGACACTGGAATCAAGAAAGTTTAATACTTAAATGGCCTGGACAATGAAACCAAATGCACTATTAGCCTGTTCATGGATGACATTAGTGAAGGTGGCCATACAGGAAAACACAGCTATAGTATCTTGACAGACTGGAGAAATGGGCTGACAGGGACTTTACAAAGTTCAGCAAAAATAAATGGAAAGTCCTGCAACTGGGATGGGATAACCCCACACAAAGGTTGGGGGACAGCTGGACAGAAAACAGCTCTGCAGGACAGGATCTGGAAATTCTAAGAGACATGAGGCAGTAACTCACCTTTCTAGCAAAGGCAGTATAGTATTAGCAACAACATCCTCGGCAGTATTAGCAACAGTGTAGACAGCAGGCCCAGGGCAATGATCCTTCTTACTGCTCCCTGCTGGGGTGGTGGAACTTCTCCTGTCTGAAAAGCCCTGCCCTGTTTCCCTGGGGAGCCCTCATGGCCCCCAGCTAATCATCCCGGCCCCCAGCTTGTCATCCCATCTCCCAGCTGTCCTACATGGCACTCTGACAAACCTGACCAATATACAGCCAGAATAACAGCCTGCTGTTGTTGTTGCTCATAAACGTAATTGAAATAACTAAAGAGCATCCCATTTACATCAGCTGGAGCTCAGAATTTCAGGTCTCTGTTTTGGCTGTTAACAACCCAGTTGTGGCTTTCCTCCTTTTTCAGTTTTTCTTTTCATAGTTTTTTGCCTGGTGTTGTTTACAAGTTCAAACTAAATTGATTAAGCAAGTGTTAAATGATTCACCGCAATACATTACATTGAAAATCCACAATGCATTGATTTCTAGATGCAAAGTCTATCTGTAAAAATAAATTCTTTGTTTACAATAATGGAAGTCCTGTATCTAATCTCCTGTTCTGAAAATTTACTCCTAAAATCTTAAAATGTGAACTAGCTGTCCAACTGAGCTATACAAAATAATCAGCTGCCAAACACAATGTGGTTGGCAATCACCAACCACATGAAGTTCAACAACAGCAAGTGCCAGATTTTACACCTGGGACACGGCAACCCTGGCTGTACCTACACACTGGGGTACTTGATGCTGGAGAGCAGCTCCGTGGAGAAGGATCTGGGGGTTCTGGTCAATGGCCAGTTGAACATGAGCCAACAGTGTCCCTGGCAGCCAAGAGGGCAACCATGTCCTGGGTGCATCCAGCACAGGATTGCCAGCCAGGCAGGGAGGTGATTGTCCTACTCTGCTCTGCACTGGTGCAGCCTCACCCGGAGCACTGTGTGCAGGTCTGGGCATCACAGTATAAAAAAAGATATTAACCTGTTAGAGAGTGGCCAGAAGAGGCTACGAAGTTGGTGAAGAGTTTGGAGAGGAAACCTTATGAGGAGCAGCTAAAGTCACTTGGTTTGTTCAGCTTGGAGAAAAAGAGACTGAGAGGAGAACTCATTGTGGTTTACAGCTTCCTCACAAGGGGAAGAGGAAGGGTAGGCACCGAACACTTCTCTTTAGTGACCGACAAGAGAACTTGAGGAAATGGCAGGATGATGTGGTGGAGGAGGTTTAGGTTGGACGTTAGGAAAAGATTCTTCACCCAGGGGGTGCTAGAGTACTGGAACAGGCTCCCCAGGGAGGTGTCACAGCCCCAGGCCTGACAGTGTTCAAGAAGAGACTGGACAATGCCCTCAGACACACAGTGTGAACTGTGGGGTTATTATATGCAGAAACAGGCATTGGACTCGATGATCCTTGTGGGTCTCTTCTACCTCAGGACATTCTAAGTGGATTTTTTTGAAGTGAGAACACAATAAATTATCCAGTAAAAAGTCCAGACTGGAAAAAAAGTTACTCTATTATCTAAAATTTAATTTAATTACATTAAGCATACTTAAATAATTCCTTTTATCTTCAAGGTGCTTTGCCAGTGTTACTTAATTGAATCTGTGAGATTTATAAGTTTGCTATAACTCCCTTTATACAGAAGGTGAAACTGAGACAGTCACTTGAATGGGCAGATGCCCAAAGATAATGTGTCAAAACCAGGATTAGAATTCAGAATTCCTGAGTCATCACAACATTTGTCAAACTTTGAAATTAAATTTGGAGAGCACCGGTCAACTACAAAGCCCTCAAGTGACTGCTGGAAATGATTTCAATGATGAGGAAAAAACAGGGTGTATGGATAGAGTACATTTTTTTCAGAATTCAGTTGTTTTAATGTTGTTGCTCACATTACTCCTGAAGATGAGTATCTGAAACTTAAAACATTATTTGAAGACTGAAGCTTTAGTGATGTGAGCCAGGCAAATGTGATTCCCCTCCCCTTCCCCTCCCTTCCTCTTTCCCCTCCCTTCCTCCTTCCCTTCCCTTCCCTTCCCTTCCCTTCCCTTCCCTTCCCTTCCCTTCCCTTCCCTTCCCTTCCCTTCCCTTCCCTTCCCTTCCCTTCCCTTCCCTTCCCTTCCCTTCCCTTCCCTTCCCTTCCCTTCCCTTCCCTTCCTTTCCCTTCCCTTCCCTTCCCTTCCCTTCCCTTCCCTTCCCTTCCCTTCCCTTCCCTTCCCTTCCCTTCCCTTCCCTTCCCTTTCCACAGAACTGTGCTAGTTTCATCAATTCTTTCATTAGGTAGTTCCTGATCAGTACAAATGAAGTCAAGAATCCTTATCCATCCAAACCAAGCCTGAGCTACTTATAGAGGTGACCACACAAACATCTCTAAATAGAAACAAGTTTTTTCAACTTAGGTTTTCCATATCTCAGGTGCTAGCAACTTCACTATTAGCTATAGCAACTGTGCTATTAGCTATCCTGTCAAGGCTTTTTTCTTTTCCTTTTTTTTTTTTTTTTTTTTTTTAACTAAATGGAACATCTGCTGTGATGCTAAATGAAATTGTTTTTATTTATTATGATACAGCCAAATAAAGTCAGCTGTGTCATTTAATTAATCTCAATGTATTTACAAATAATCTGCAGAAGACATAGGGAACATTTTCATGAAAAATACAAAAGAGAAGCCAATATTTATTTTTCTAAATAAAGTTTCAGTTTAGAGAAAAGAACATTACTCAGTCAAAACTTGTATTGTGAAAATACTGACTGGCTATAAACCATACCAAAAACTTGAGTTCTTTTGAGAAGACAGCCAATTATGTAGGTGAAATATTAAATACTGTGAAAATATGGGTGCAGAAGTAGTGAGTTTAACTTCACAAATAATTTAGCATTATGTCTAACCTGTTGTTCATTTAACCCTTGTTCTACATAATTTGTGACTATTAGATAACAAAATCTGTAACACAGATCCCTGTGGGACTCCATCCTCCACTAAGAAAACTGATCATTTATTTATTCCCACACTTCATTTCTGAACAAGCTGCCAGTACAAAAGAGGACCTTCATCCTAGAGTACTGCATCCAGCTTTGGGGCCATCAGTACAGAAAGACATAGACCTGTTGGAGAGGGGCCAGAGGAAGACCGTAAAAATTATTGGAGGGTTGGAACACCTCTGCCATGGGCACAGGCTGAGAGAGTTGGGGTTGTTCTGCCTGGAGAAGAGAAGGCTCCAAGGAGGATTTATCACAGCCTTTCAGTGCTTAAAAGGGGCCAATAAGAAAGACTTTTTAGAAGGGCATGTTACAACATGACAAAGGGTTGTGGTTTTAAACTGGAAGAGGGGAGATTCAGGTTAGACATGAGGAAGAAAATTTTTATTAAAAGGTTGGTGAAGCACTGGCCCAGGTTGCCCAGAGGGGTGGTCAATGCCCCGTCCCTGGAGACATTCAAGGCCAGGCTGGATGGGGCTCTGAGCAACCTGATCTGGGTGAAGATGTCCCTGCTCATTGCAAGGGGGTTGGACTAGATGACCTTTAAAGGTCTCTTTCAACCCAAACTTTTCTATGATTCTATGATCCTTATCACACAGCACTATTGTTTCTGTAAAAGCTTTTGGTGATCAGCTTTGCTGAATATCTGTTAGACATCCAAGTAAAGAACTGTCTTTGTAACTGTCTCTGTAATCTAAAGAATTACTGAGATTTGCCCATTATATAATATTTACCCATTGATTAACTCATTCCATATTTTATTATACTTACTTACATTTACTTGTCCTACATAAAAGATTAATTTATCAATCCACAGTTCCCTGGGTCCTCCTTGAATCCTGTTTAAAAAAGTAATGTGAAATAAAAACATTAGGTACTAGGCTAAGAATTAATGGGCTCAGTAAATTGCCAGTAAATCCCTAGTAAAGCCCTGTGGCTTGGTGGCAGTTGTCTATCAGGAGGGTAAATCTTGTCTTTGTTGTTTCCTTGAGTTGGATCATTCTTAAGTTGCTGTCTTCCCATTCCCCTTTTTTTCCCCTTTATACTTTTATAACTTTCCATGTTAATGTTTTTCCTCTTAGAAACTTGAACTGCTAGCTGCCCTGGCTGCAGCTCTTAACTGAACACAGTCTTATCTTCCTTATCTCGCATGGTCCTTAGCTATATATCTAACAGATGGAGTTTACCAGTTAGCCTGGTTTTGGTACTTAAACCTCCAGTTTTGAGGTTTTGACATGAATCTTTTCTTTTTCCTTTCTCTCGTAGGGGGAATTTCTAGACTCCAAACTTTTTCATTGCAGATAGTCAGAACAGCTACTTCTAATTTTGACAGCTCTCTTCAGAATACTAACTGCTTGGTTGAAGTGCTGTTTCAAACTGAACACCCCTTCACCCCACCCATTCTAATCAATGGCAGTTGGTAGAGGCCTTGTCAATAAAGCTGGATGTATAGACACACCTGTTAAACAAGCTTGCCCAGAAACAACTTCATAACCAGATAGAATCCATACACTGGATCAAAACAAATGCACAGATCACCACACCACATCTCTAAACAAGGGGGAAACAGGATTTCAGTAGAAATCCATGACAAGGACAGAGAGAAAGAGAGCAGAAAAGAGAGGTTAATTCAGTCCTAGGAGGAAGATATTCAAATAAACACAAGTTCGTTATTAGCCGGATACTTCCACCAACTCTACATTTTGTTAAGCTGTTACAATTGATAGCAGTAAATACCTTGTTCAATGCAGATAATCTCTGTGTGATGTAAAATATAATAAAGTTCTAGAATAGATAAACTTTAAAAATAAACACAAATAAAATAACTATGCTAACTGCAATTTTTGATTATGCTGTTTTATTGGTAGAAATGTCATCTTTGAGTCCTAACTCTAAAGGAGAGAAAGCTTTCTCAGAGACCTTACAACATGAATATTTACTCTAGGGTTTTGTTACTACTTCAGTACAGATGAGAGACCTGGTATTCATACAATATTTGGGTAACCTCTGGTCATGTACCTGGGCATATAGTCACAGATATCAAAATAAAGAAATAGGTTTAGCAGTAGCTCAATATTTTTAAGAACAGGGGAGGTTTAGGTTGCATGTTAGGAAAAGATTCTTCACTGAAAGGGCAGTGGAGCACTGGAACAGGCTCCCCAGGGAGGCAGTCAAGGCCCCAAGCCTAACAGTGTTCAAGAAGGGACTGGACAAAGCCTTCAGACACATGGTGTGAACTGTGGGGTTGTCATATGCAGAGACAGGAGTTGGACTCCATGATCTTGTGGGTCCCTTCCAATGCAAGACATTCTAAGAATATGATCTTGACCTTCATATTCAGTATGCATAGTGGAAAGGTAAAACCTGAAATTTCAGACCAAGAAAACAAACAGTGTGCCTTCTAAGTTCAAGGGAAAAGGATTTTCAGTATGTTTTTCTGTACTTAAACAATTTATCAGACTCACATGATCAATTCCCTGTAACAGCAGAAAGCGTACTAAAATCCAGAATCTTTCCTAGCCAATCAAAAAAAGGACCTCAAATGCAATAATCTGTCTAAAGTGCTTAAAATGAAAATGTCATACTTGTATTCCTACTATTACATCAAAGCAAATACACTTCTTGATTACTACAAAAATAAATATATTTATTGAATATGAGTAAAGGATTAAATTTATGTATTCTGAATGTGCCTTGGTGAACATCCAAAGGACATACAATGCATGACTTACAGTCTTACTAAAAATGAGGTAGTAAAAATCTTTTTTTTTCTTCCTGAAGTCTAAATAGTACATATTTGTGACAACCAAAGTACTTAAAGAATACAAACGGATACACTAAGACATGATTGAATTTCATCCCTCTTGTAGGTGAAGTAGAGTTGCTGCTTGATAGAGGATTAGCATCACTGCACATAAACAAGGAACACTCTTATTTGTCTAAAGTTACAGAGGGAGTTTATCTTGTTAAGAAAGTCATACTCACCGTGTAGATCTAAAGTAACAAGGAACACCTCTACTAAAAAGACAATGGTGTTGTACATTGCCTGTAACCCACTTTGAGCATCAGTATCACAGTGCCTGTCAAAGGAGGCTCCACGACATCATGGTTCAATGCTTGTTCAGTTCAAACACTAAGGAAAGTTTCCAACAAATTTTCTACACCTTGAAATGAGTTATGATTATTTTTAAGAAAATAATAAAGTAAGTAAAAGTATTGTTTTGACTACTGTTAAAATATTAATTCTGATAAAATACATAGATAATTTTGCTTAATTTTTTCTTTTAGCATCAGATACACAGACACTGGTCCAAACCTTCAAACAAGAAGTATTTCTTTTTCCCACATGGGAAAAGAACTCACCAATACCTTGAGAAACAGTTCCATGTGCAAGGATTTTTAGGATGGAAATTTATCAAAAACCAAGAAAGGTCGTTTGGGATTTACATGTTTACATTTTCGTACTACAGAAACATTAGCATAATTTACATGTTTATCAGATGAATGTGTGAAAATTATAACTTCCATTATAATAACATTCATGTATAAATGACAAATTTTTTTTTAATAATGCTGATTTTTTTTTGTTTGACTCATGAAGGAAACAAAACAATAAATGAACTAATCTTTCAAGGGCTGTTTTTAGATCAAGATATATGCATTCCTCTTGAAAACAAAGCAATCTTGAAAATATTATATCTAGAAAATAAAGCTTGAAAGAAATCCATATAATAAAAAAAATATTTTAAAAGGCAGTCATTTATGTGTCTCAAATTTATTTTAGGTTTAAAAAGTAATAAAGATCCATTTTAACATTTTAAAACAAATACTGATGTTTCATTGAGAATGAAGGAAAAACTGTACTCATTTCTGTTAATGAGACAGATTTGCTAAATCACAGTGTTGTAGCAAGTCTATATATTCAGACAATGGCAGTGAATTAGCTCACTTGAAATAAAAAGCATAGCAGTCCTCAAGGATGGCAAAGCAATTTAACGCTGTATAGGATTAGCTTTCTGAAAGCAAACTGTGGAGGTCCTGAGGGTCTCATAGCTCACTTATTCCAAACTTCTAATATACTAATTTAAATTTCCTCAGACTTAATAATAGGCCCCTAAGTCAGAATTTGCTATTTAAGGAAAATGTAAATACAACAATTATCAGCTCAGAACTGCCCTCAAAGACAACGAACATACATACAATCTGCTGGGTCTGCTAAGAATTAGCAAGAAGGCTGAAGGAGTTTTTACACATCCTTGTACTGATCTGTGTACAGATGCTGTCATATATGAGTAAACTGTCCAGGTGATTATTCTCTTCAAGCCAGGCACTGCACCACTACAACTGCATCTTCTAGAGACTGAAAGTGACTGCCATCCAGGCAGCATTAAGTAAGAGTTACAGAAATGACACCCATTCTAATGGAAACACCTCTGACTGAGGTCTCGTGAGCCTCATGAGATACAAATAATTCACCCTTATGTTGCCAGTCCAGATAAACCTGAGCCACTTCAATCTTAGCAACCTGATCCACCTGCTGGTTGCTTTGATGTTCTTCAATGGGTACATGAGCACCTGCATGACATACTTTTACAACCAGGTTTTCTACCTTGACAGCAATATCTTGCCACAATTCAGCAGCCCAGACGCATTTGCCTCTGCACTGCCAGTTGCTCTGCTTCCATTGCTGCAGCCACTCCCATAACCCATCCATGTGTCAGTATAGAGATAAAACACTGGCCACTTTCGTCATCCAGCAGTATCTAAAGCCAGCTAGATGTCTTTCACCTCTGCAAACTGACTTGATTCACCTTCTGCTTCAGTAGTTGCCATAACTTGTCATAAAGGAATCCGTACAGCAGCTTTTCACCTCCAATGCTTTTCTTCAATATGATAGAATCCATCAGTGAACAGGGCATATTGTTTCCCATTTTCTGCTAGTTTATTATACAGTGGATAGTAACAACAATAATAACAACAAAATAGTATGTAAAACAAGTGATGTACAATGTAATCACTCACCACCTATCGACTGATAGCCATCTAGTTCCCTCACCGCTGGCCGGCTGTCTAGTTGGCCCTCACCGCTGGCCAACTGTCCCCAGGAGTTTATATACTAGGCATGATGTCATATGGTATGGAATATCTCTTTGGCCAGTTTGAGTCAGCTGTCCTTGCTGTGTCACCTCCCAGCTTCTTGTGCACCTTCTTACTGGCAGAGCACGGGAAGCTGAAAATTCCTTGACTTAGTATAAGCACTGCTTGGCAAAAATTGTGTGTTATCAAAACTGTTCTCGTACTAAATCCAAAACACAGCCATATACCAGAACCTAGGAAGAAAATTAACTCTATACCAGCCAAAACAGGACACTAATACAAAATCCTACAAGAAAGAATTTATATTCGTTAAAGAATGATGACCTACTCAAAAGTTTCAGGAGAGCCATGGCTCTGAAATTATTAGGGAGAGAGAATAATTTTGTTAATGACTAATTAATTTTAAAAATGAGCTTTAAAAATTGCAGAGCTACCCAAATTTTAAATTATTATTTTGAGATCTCAAAGACTTTGTATATAAACTATGATTCTTTTGACTTTTTTGAAACAGATTTTTGACTCCTATTAGATATTAATGGAAATTAAAACTTATCTCACAAAACAGACTTACTAAAATACAAAAAAAAGAAAGCTTATTTCAAAGAAGTTCTGTTCTACTATAAGTAAGTAATAAATACACTGCATATTTATTAAAATGATTATACAGTCAAGAATTGAAATTGAAGATACATAAAATGAAACAATAGAAGGGTGAAGGAGTTATGTTAATTGCCAGACAAATCTGCAAAAGATGTAGTAGAGAACAAAGCTTTGGTTTTACGGCAATTGGTACTGCATATATGCACTAGAGAACAACACTTTGTGGAAAACTGAGACTGCAAACAGCATCAGTACACTACAGTGTTACGAGTAGGAACCAATGGACTGGCAAGAAGGTAGAAATTCATTTTGTGAGTGTGCAGCACAGATATGCTGCCTTGCATCTCTCATTGCATTGTATTCAACTGTTCTTGCTTGTCCTGTGGGATTTGGTATGACAAACATTTTATACCACCATTTTGAGAGTGTCCTCTGGCTGCCCTGATTCTCAGATCAACCCCTATAAAATGAGTGCTCTACCCCAAAGCGGGACTAATGCACAGATATACTGCAGTACAGTAGCAGCAATACAACATTTTTATCTTCTGCCTTAGGAAACCATGTCAGCAGCAGTAGCACCAAGCAGCATCTACCAGTGGCACTGCTGTAAGAAGAGTCTCTGCACTATGTCTGAACTTATCTGTTCAGTGACAGGGGCACAGATGGAGATTAATTTATGGTAGTCCAAACTGTCTGGCCTGTACTAGTTAAAAAGAAGAAGAAAAAAACAAAAGGTAACATGAAACTGAACTACTATCCTCTTCTCTGGTTTATCAGAATAATGATACCTCATGATACAGGGTCACTGTGCAAAAATAGGGAGAAACACTAAGCATAAGAAAAACTGCAGGAAAAATTTTGTTATGTGAAAGACAAAATGGAAAATGACCAGTATAGCAATAACAGTGTCTGTCCACAAGATGACTTACATGGTAGATTTGGAAGCTTGCAACCCCCAGTTTCTATTAATCCGCTGGTGGTCAATTCAAGGACTGAAAAAATGTTTTGGAAAGTAACATCTGCTGTTCCTTATCCATGTTACCTTTCAGTAGTGATCTGTGATATCTTAGCAGGCTTTGCACAAGTGTTTGCACAGCTGTGTTGACAATACTGATGACACACACATCTGCATATCCAGACTACCCAACAGACATGCTTCAATATCTAAAAAGGATGGTAGTCCACTGTTTTATAGGACATTTTTTGTCTCTGTGGATAGCTACCACCACTGCCAGATGGCCTAGCAAAATACGTGGTGGCCTAGTCCACATCTCCTTAGACTATGACAGGCAAACAGATCTGTATATTCATGGTGCTGGGCCAGGCAAGATTAATGGAGCCATTGTGCCATTGTTACTTGGCAAAGAACTTATATTCTTATTACCATGCTTCATAAAGTTCACGAATGCCACCTCATCCATCACCAGGACAACTTTACTTACCACCTAAGGAGATGCCAGATGGCCAGGGAATAAGTTTTCAGGAAGGAATGGGCTTAAATCACTCTTCTTTTTTTGGAGTCTGATTCTTGTTTGGTATTTGCAAAAGTAAAAGGCACACATAATAAAAAAGAATGGGAGTGGAAGTCCCAGTAAAGCCATGGCTACTACCTGTGCCAGCTGAGACTAGTTCACTCATCTGTGTGAACCAGAAGTGCAAAATCACAAGGGATATTCTGGTTGAATATTTTATGTAAATTTTTGACAACTGTTGGCCTGCACTGGGATATTTCATAGATAGCAGATGCAAGTCATTAAAAAAATCCCTATATATTTTTTTTTTTTATTCCTTCCTTCCCTTGATGTCACTGAAATGTGACAGTGCAGCTTCTTTCAGCCACTCGCCTGAACCTTCTGCCTGTAGCTGGGAATCCAGATCCAGCAGTATTTAAAATCCAAGCCCTGCAGCCTTTGGGATCCAAAAACTCCATTTGGCAGCTCCGGAGTTTGTTTTTCCAGCTCTAGTCTTTGTGTCATTTGCACTACCTTACTCTGAAGGGCCAAAAAATGTGATTACACTTCTACAGCAAACAATGAATCATATAAGGCTCTATTAAACACAAAATGCACAGTGCAAAATGGATATCAAAACAGATCAAATTCATTTGGAGAATTTTATGGTTTAAAATGTAGAGGATGAAGAGATGCTGGTTAGCTACCAGCTACTGTTTTGGATTTGGTAGCAGCAGGTGCCCTACCTATGAACTGACATCAATCAGGAGACTTTCACGCCTCCATTGGCTTAACAGAAGAGATAGTTTGGGAGCTGTTGGAGGTACAGTGACCCCTCTTATACAAGTAGTGACGTGTAGGGTACAAAGGGATGTGATGGCAAAGATACTGAAGAAACCAGAGTGGAACTGAGTCTGCACTCACATTGTCAATATCTAGTAAATTGATTTATGTAAAAATGTGAATAACCCTTCAAGTCAACAACAGCCTTATGAGCTCAACAGAGAGGGTAGATGTTACCTAGGTATGAAAAAAAATTATTCTCATGTGTCCTAATGACTGCCTACTGCAATATGAACTCATGCATATTGGAACTGCCAAGGTCCTTCTCATTTCTGCAGCCACCCCTTATCCCCTTCTGCCTATTTTTGACTGTGATGTGCTTGTCATCTTCTCAGCTAAGCTGAAAGGCTGTATCATTGTCTACCTGGCTTGACATTTATACTTTTTAATAAACAAGAAAATAAAAGTGGCCACTATTCTATCATTCTATCCCCATAAAGACAAAGAATTACCCTTTCCTTACCACTATAAAACATCTCCAGCTTTTCTGGAGATGTTAAAGGCATGTGTTCTGTTAGTGGAAGCAGAAACAAGAGTAGAAAAAATGTGGAAGAAAGAGGGAGGGTAGATGAGGGCAGCTTGTTAGAAGTACATTGGAAAAGTGTATCGTTCAAAGTGCTAATGTATCTAGGATCCTGAATCCCTTTTCAGCGATTCTCAACCAGCAGTTTTGGGAAAAACTAAATCAGTGTTTGCAATCATATTGTTGTGATATTTTTTGTTTCATAATAGGCACCCCAAGACTGTAAGGAGAAGCACATATTGCATTACCACTGTGAGACTGGAGATAGAGCAGCAGTAATAACAACAGCTGCTGCAAGTAAAAGGTGGATGAACAAAAAGTTAGTGATGCAGCAACTAGATTCTCAGGTAGCTAGAACTTGATGTACATTTGCATGTGAAAATATTATCTGCTGAAAAATGAAATTTTGAGTTAATGCAAATTATTTGCAAATTTGGATTGAAATTCTGTATGATTCCTGTTAGAAAAATCTCAAACTATTGCTTAAACACATTCATTTCTCTGTCTAGAATCTTTCTTCTTCTTGAAAAATTAAATTATTTCTTCTTTGGTTCATTGTAATTTTTCACCCTAGACAATGATCAGAGACTACTCTACTAAGAGAAAATGAAAAGAGTGAACATGGCATACATTTTTTTGTAAACTATTTTTAATGGTTGTGTCAAAACAAATGTTTGTGGAAGAGTATCTATTGAAAATGAAATTTCAGGTTGTATTTTTTAGTTATTTTGAAGGAAGGCTAATTAAAAACCTGATCCTTTGGGCAAACTTCATTTTGCAAAAAAGTGTTTCAATTAGCTTCACTTAGGTCATTTCAGAATGGAGGACTAATAGCAAGAGAGTAAGAATGAAATTAGAATCCTCCAAAATTAAATTATTCTCCATACAGCTTTAATGAAGAAAAAAATATAAACAACAGAATCACTGAACTCAATCAATCAGTCTGAAAAGATTTTCAGGAACACTGATTGGTTCTCAAAAAGTTTGTGACAGTTATTTTGTATTTACTCCCATATTAACATTACTTACTGTCCTTAGCATAGTCACTCCCATTTTAGTAAAGCAATGACTGTTCTTAACAGTTTTAATTTTTAAATGTACTCCTTCATAAAATTGATTCCTCTATTCTCAACTAATAAGAGAGTCCTCCACGACTGGTACCTGAAGTAAATCTCAAGTTCTGAGATTGTCATTCTTGTCCATTCAAAAATGACGACAGTCATGACATCAGTTTTAAAAGCAGAATTTAAAATAAATAAATAAATAAATGTTTGTATCTTTTTTATTTCAATGCATTTAGAGATAGTATGAATTGGTTTTGTATTGTTCCTGAAACTGTGAAGTCTAGACATTCCATATAATGGAATGGATATTTCCATGTAAATGTTAGATTCCTGGAACTGAACTTTATGTCAAATATGTAACACATGTATCTTTCAGTAAGCTTAAAGACTGAGTACTGTGGTTATATGTTTGGTTCATGTACATACTTTCTGAGATGGGCAAGGCACCAATAACTGGATAAAGATATAAATAACAGACAGTAATGAACAGATGTAAAAAGACCCATTCATTTGACTTTCTTGAATCAAGACACTTGTTCAAAATAATATATGTATTTCTTGAAAAATAAATGCCTAAATTAAATATAAAGATATACAAATCTAACTACACAGATAAGTAGAAAGGTAGGTTTCATATGGAGTAATTATGATGATGTTTTGGTTTCATGTCAAATTTAAGGTCTAAAGAGAATTGGAAAAATACTATAAATTCATTTTCTCATTTAAAACACAGCTGTAATTCATAATTAGCTACATCTAGTAATGGAAAAAAAGTTAATTTGAAATGTTTTTTCAAGTTATATATAAGCCACTAAAGGACAAATTTACAAAGCACTAATTTTCACATGAAATTTCCATATAGGCTGTTTTCCAAACACAATCTAGAAACACAGCTGTCTGGATTATGATTAATTTTGGAGAAATGATTTAAACTCCATTTTCTTATTGCTGTTTTCACCTGATTCACAACACATGACAAGGAAAATCCAAGTATATGCTTAGATCACAAAATAGACACTTTGATCTCTATTCTAAATTGGGATTATTGTAATCCATTTTATAAAAGTCTTCTATTTTGATGGAGAATTTAAAGTGTAAGCCTCCTTGTCAACTTGTTTGAGAGCAGATGGTGATATGACCAGGTGGTTATAATTGAGCTCTTTCAGTAGAGAAATTCACCATTTCAGTAAATGATGACTAAAATTATCTTCTGGCCTTTCCAGCTCTTTAAATAGCATTCATATACATACATGATAAAGCACAGAAAACAATTGTGTCCTTGGTAATGATCTACACTATTCTTGCCATCACTTTAAAGAAATATGGCATATTTTGCTAATAAGATGAAATTCAAGTAAAATATATTCTGAATATGGTAAATGGCAAAGTTTTACTACCAACTTGCTACTCATTACTCCTTGGATTCACATTCAGATACTAATTTCTTGAAATAGTTTGCATCGCATTATTTTTTGAGTTAGCTTAAATCTCAGTGAACTCCAACAGAAAAGGCTTCAAATGATGTTCAGAGTAGGCACATACATGCTCCACATATTCAGATCCACATGTGATGGTTATGTTCTTCAAGACTAGACGTATAATACATTTCTAGTACAGCTGAAAGGCTCAGATTTATTTATTTATTTATTTATTTATTTAATTCAGCCAGTGTGAACTCATTTCTGAGCAAGTATGTAGTTTTTAAAAAGCTAGTTATAATCATGAGTGGAAAACAGCTAATTCACTTTCATCTGTTTTAAAGAAAGGCAGAAACTCTATTTATTAAATTTCTTGTAATGAGAAAGAGTTTTAAGGAGAAACATCAAGAGCGAGTTTTATTCCTTCCCTGTATTAATTCAGTAGGGTTTTTTTATCCAATAACTGCCTAATGTAAAAGCATGAGTAGAATTGAGGGCAGAATTAAGCTTCATTCCAATCCTTTAAAGATATGATAATTTTTAAGATACTGCTAGCATGACAACTGGAAACTGATTTATTGGTCATTGCTGGCATAAAAAATCTGAATGCCTGACCATTTGATATTATATTATCTTCCATTATGTGAAATATCTTGGTTTGTATGTCACTGAGTGCTTATATACCTAAAAACTGACAAATGCTTATGAAGGTTTTAATGGTCTGTTTAAATGCTAGTAATGTTTCCAAAAGTAAGATTTACAGCTTTTTCACATCCAGTACAGAATGTGTCAGGTGTAATAGGCTTAGGCACAACATAGCTTCAATGCTTTTAAATTCCTGCTTGACCATCAGTTGTGAGTCTCCCCAGGCAGCTGTAAATTACATTAAACTGGATTTTTTGTCATTACTGTGGTACTCTTCTGCTTATCACCATCAACAAGATCCTTGTCTG
This sequence comes from Nesoenas mayeri, assembly GCF_963082525.1. Taxonomy (NCBI): domain Eukaryota; kingdom Metazoa; phylum Chordata; class Aves; order Columbiformes; family Columbidae; genus Nesoenas; species Nesoenas mayeri. The sequence continues at coordinate 14,341,321 of NC_137544.1, forward strand.
AGTTTAGAAACTCCATAAAAAAATAATTGCAGACTGTGATTGTGTAAGCACTTTATTGGTTTTTTATTCATTTTTTATAGCATCTGAGTTAACATGTCTATTCCCATATGTAACATCAGGGGTGGCAATGTTGTAGCATTGGGCGTGACATTACCAAGTACAACTATTAAATTTATAGCTATCTTTGTTCTTTTCATGGTCTTACTCTGTCCCATGTTACCATCTATTTTCTAAGTTAAAATTTTGGATTTAAAGTAAAGACTGAACTAGTGAAAAAAATATACTTTTTTTTTTCTTACTTCTTTCTAAGAAGAAAGAAAACTTCAAAGGACCACTGAAGATTATGTTTATACCATTCTACTTTGTGGATATCCTGATTTAGAGGGCCAATGAGTGCGTTGAGCCAGTTGACAATGTTCTCAGGGGATAAACAAAGAAACAAATTCGAAAAGTGATATCACTTACTATTTTTGGACCTGATATACAGGCACCAGTGTTTGCCACAGTGGAAGACTTTGTAAATTAGCTTACCAAATAATTTTATTAGATCAATACACTTTTTAGCTTTTATCAGTAAGATGGTAGTCTGTATTTTCTGTTGAATACAACTAGACAATAATGTAATTGTATACTCTCTGCATGGCCTGTCTTGCAGTTTGGTTGCAAGAGAATGCCCAAGACAAATAAACTGGATCTTGGAAAGGAGTCTCAAATTTAATGTACTGTTAGACCAGATTGGTTTAAATCTGAAACTACAGATTATTTTATTCATCAATATGAGAGTCTGCATATATAATTAACTTTAAACAGAGTATTCATTTCCCTTATATCTCTATTTATAGAATCCTCCATGTTTTCCCTCACAGAGTAAATGATATTCTGGCTGAATATGAAGCAGTGTGCCCAGGAGACCAAGAAGGCTAACAACATCCTGGCTTGCATCAGGAATAGTGTGGCCAGCAGGACTACGCAAGTGATAGTCCCCCTGTCCTGTGTAACATCATCTAGGTGTTCCTGCTCTGGTGAGGAGATTGGACTAGATGGTCTTTCGAGGTCCCTTGCAATCCCCGACATTCTGTGATTCTGTGATTCTGTACTGGGCACTGATGAGGCTTCATGTCAAATCCTGTGTTCAGTTTTGGGCCCCTCATTACAAGAAGGACATTGAGATGCTGGAGCAAGTTCAGAGAATGGCAATGAAGCTGATGAGGGGTCTGGAGCACAGGTCTAATGAAGAGCAGCTGAGGGAATAGGGGTTGTTTAGCCAGGAGAAAAGGAGGCTGAGGGGAGACATATCACTTTTTACAATTACTCGGCAGGAGGTTGCAGCATGGAGGGTGTTGGTCTCTTCTCCCAAGTAGCAAGTGACAGGACAAGAGGAAATGGCCTCGAGTTGCACCAGGAGAGGTTTAGATTGGATATTAGGAAAAACTTTTTCACATAAAGGGTTGCCAGTTATCAGAACAGGCTGTCCAGGGAAGTGATGGAGTCACCGTCCCTGGAGGTGTTTAAAAGATGTGTAGGTGAGGTTCTTAGGTACATGGTTTAGAGGTGCACTTGACAGTGTTACGTTTATGGTTTGACTTGAGGATCTTATAGGTCTTTTCCAACCTAAATGATTCTATGATTTTATGGTATGATTCTATGATATTAAAAGGTATAATCTCTGTATTCTAAAATCTGTATCTTATTTTAAATGCATCATGTTTCCATCCAATAGAAACATTACTTTCATCATTAAGTATATAAAATTTTGCTTCTAATTTCAATGAAAGGAGGATGAACTCCTGCATCAATTAAGGACTACTATTCAACGTTTAATTGTGGCGTGACACTTTTTTTCTGATAAAGGCAAACACAAAATTACAATGCTTAAGAACTGAATTTGAATAGCACCATTAAAAAAAAAATCATTCATTTGCTTCTGAGTTTTAAAAAATATAATTTATTTGCACAGTCACAACTTGTCAGCACAATCCATCAATAAAGTGATATTACAGTTGTTTGACTGTTAAATTATGATACATTTTGAATAGTTTTAAAGCCTCTTGGATTCTTTATATATAGTTTCCTCTACTGTTTATTTTTTAGTTTGTAACATGTACCACAGAAATGTGCTATAGTGATGAATTGCTGTTTTGTGATTATTAATTTTTTAAATTAAGTGTTTTATCTTGCTGGCTGAAGCCAAATAAATATAATTAACATGTACAACAGTCTATTATTCTGTGTATGTGGCTTCAATTTTTTCAATCCAAGTGCAATCCCAGTTGCTAACTAACAATACAGTGTAACGATCAGAAGCTGCAGACCAATTATTAGAACTTTTATCACATTATCATATAGGGAAAGATCAGGGCTAGACCTTACAGGGAGGACTGTTCTGATATTTTAGTGCTTATAATCCTCCACGTTTTTCAGAAGAACTATCTCACTTTAGGTTATTGTTAGGCAATTATTGCAATTATATGCATTTACTATTGGCTTAATGTATTTGATTCACAGGTTATTCATTACAAATTAGTTGTATTGATACAGGGAATTGACAATTAAATAATTAACACTTGAAGAACTAACACTTGACACTTAAAGAACTAACCCTACCCCACATCACTAAAGACACTTAGAGAGCTAACCCTTTAACCTACATCACTATTGCCTAGCCTTGCTTAGTTTTGTGTAACTTATTGTACGAGCAACAGGACTTCACTGATGCCATATTGCCCCACATAAACCCTCAACCATTGACACAAAGCACCTACATGGCAACATGCTACAAAAAGCTGAACTTGCACATTTGAAGAAGGCTGAGGAGAACAGGAGATCATGACCAAATAGAAGAGACTGGTAACATAAATTCGTTAAGCTCCTGAAGCAAAGCTGCATGTTGGTATCTGTGGAGCCTGCTGCACACTGATTATGCCTTGTGTATGTCACAACACCTGTACCTTCTTTTTGGCATATGCTTTTGGTAAGTATGCAGGTCTGTTCCAGAATATTAAGAAAACAGTCCTCTTTACTGACACTGAGTACTGAATATTGATACTGAAATACTTTGAAATCTTAAAGATTAAATGGACTCAGAAGTTCTCCTCAGGCTATGGTCTCAACAGTACTCAGGAAAAGCAAGGACAAACGAAGGACATACTCTGACAACCAAGATGATTAAGGGAATGGAGCATCTCCCTTATGAAGAAAGGCTGAGGGAGCTGGGTCTCTTTAGTTTGGAGAAAAGGAGACTGAGGGGGGACCTTATTAATGTCTATAAGTATATAAAAGGTGAGTGCCATGAGGATGGAGCCAGGCTGTTCTTGGTGGCAAACAATGATAGGACAAGGGGTAATGGGATCAAGCTGGAACACAAGAGGTTCCACTTAAATTTGAGAAGAAACTTCTCAGTGAGGGTGATGGAGCACTGGAACAGGCTGCCCAGGGGGTTGTGGAGTCTCCTTCCCTGGAGACAATCAAAACCCACCTGGACATGTTCCTGTGTAACCTCATCTAGGCGTTCCTGCTCTGGCAGGGGGATTGGACTAGATGATCTTCTGATCTTCCAATCCCAAACATACTGTGATACTGTGATACAACTCCAGGTCTCCAGGCTCAAGTTTGGACTATTAGCTCATATGGTCATTAGAAATTATCTGTTTATTTGCCAGTCTTTCTAAAGTCTTTACCATCCTAAAGGTGAAATACAAAACAGAAATAGAAAAGAAAAATAATCTCTATGTGGTCCAGTAGATTGCATCTGCCACTGACTGAAACTGTTCTAAAAGATGGTGAGCTCCTCATGAATCTCTGGAACAGCAAGTCTGTGGAAAGACGTGTAAGGTCACCATTCCCTGCTGAACTTGCTCACATAGCATACTTAAATAGAGTAGCATGTGTGCTCTCACACAATTTTAAGGCAAATTTATCTTGCATGTGTGGCCTGAAGTCAAATATGTGTCGCTGTAGTGGAAGCTGTGTTATACAACATCCTGAAAATTTCAGTCAAGGTCCTGAATTCAATGAGGATTTTAGTGTGAAGCCTTTTTCTGGGCTTGGTCTCAGAAATGAAGACCGTCCTAGTACTTTTTTCTCTTTGGATTATTAATGCTTTTTCCATAGCTAACTTTCAGCATTCTCTGTCTGAATCCCATTACCTCATCCCAGTCTCCAAACAGTGAGTGACCCACAAAAAACCTAACCAGAGGTCTACTCCTATTTCTCAGATGATGAGAGTCAAGGTTCTCAGAGGCTTGTGGGACTCAGCACAGATTGGCTATTCTGCATCTCATCTGAGTGGGAGAAGACTCAGCTGTTGCCTGATTGCCGTGTAGGCAGTGACCTACTTGTAGCTAGTAGACACTATTGACTGACTGAGTCCTAACTGTTTAGTGAGTCCTGAAAAGTTCTGTAGGGTGATCTGCATGGTTCCAGGTTCAATACATATTGATGATGAGCAGCATGGGTCAGTGATGAATAGGCAGAGAAGTAAACATGCCAAAACTGCTGCTTGGCATAGTTCCCCACTGAACTGGTCATGTGTCTGTACCAAAAGGAGTCGTCCTGTTCCAGAAGTGTCCTTGACATAAAAGTACAAAATACTTTTTTTACTCAGTAGTAGCTGAGAATAATCACAAGCTATAATGTCCTTCCTGCTGAGGACCTTCTGAAACACTTTCCAGCATCATTCTACTATTTCTTATCTAAATCTTTCTCTGGTCTTCATTCTATTCCTTTGTTGGAATATCCAGTCAGTGAACTATTTGTTAAGGTGGCTGCTGATAATGATCTTGTCATAATGATAAAATGGTAAATACTCTGGAAGAAAAGTAAGAGGTTTCTCCATGGATGACATATGAAACATTGTTAAAATATGTGGTTCAAATGTGACCATCACCCAGATACAATATAGGAATGCCTGAAGTCATCTATAAGGGCCCAGATGTGTCTTCTATTTCTCCACTTGAAGTGCTACTTGGTACGTTCTCAAGACACCATGGGAAGAAGATCAAGGAAAATCGATGCGGACAGCCATGGAATTTGACCTCAAAAAAAGTACTTGGAACTTTGTCAATGTGGATAATGCTTTCAATATGAGCAAAGTTCGAGTTCTAACACCACTAATTTTACTCATTGGAAAAGTGGTGGCTATTCTAAATTAGCATTTGATTTCTGTCCTGATAATTTCATCTAAATTTATGCAATGATAAGAATATGGAAGAAAGCTAATATATCTGGAATTACTTGCTCTTCTTTTATACTCAAAATAAAAAAAAAAAAAAAAAATAAAAATTGTTCATGTGGTTTTTCAGACACTGGCTGGTTTATAAATTAGTGAATGAAATGCTTGTAGTGTTGTGCCCTGTAGGCAAACAGAGCTTCTATTATGCTATGACAATTGTTCACACACAGACATAGAATTACAACCTTATTTTATATTGAGAGCATGAATGGAGAGGACACTGAGGTTATTCTCTGATCATTTTGTATTGTTCCAAAAGCTTTGAAAATTTTCACCTGAATAGACAAAGCTGTGCAGGGTAGAAAGAACACTTAGAGAAGACAAAACTATTGACGGCTACGTTTTCCTGATTTAAACCACCAGAAGTAGCTAATCTGAAGCCTTTCTTGGCATTGTGATTTGTCAGTATGCAAAATAGGTGTAGTCAAAAAGAAAAAGAATTCAACAGTATTCACATTTTGTTTGCAAATCACCATATTCAACTTTAATAACAATGTAAAGAAACTATTGTGAGTAAAGTCTGGGAATAGGGTTAAGTGCTAATGAAGATATGAATAAATAATTTTTCCATTGCCTTCTTTGGCCAGACTTCTCAGACTAATTCCATCTGATCCTTTCCTGACTATGTCCCAGTTTGATTTTTTTTTTCCTACTGTGAATGGAAATCTTTCTCTGGCTATATCATCTCCCAGAAAAGAGATTTACATAAGAAACAAAGTGTATTATATTTATTAAACAAGAAATTTGAGTTCTGATTTAAAGGGAAGGCACTACAGACAAGAGAAGAGGAATCTGGGGGTTCTGATTGACAACAAGTTGAACATGAGCCAACAGTGTCCCTGGCAGCCAAGAGGGCCAACTGTGTCCTGGGTGCATCCAGCACAGCATCGCCAGCCGGACAGGGAGGTGATTGTCCCACTCTGCTCTGCACTGGTGCGGCCTCACCTGGAGCATTGTGTGCAGTTCTGGGCACCGCAGCATAAAAAGGATATAAAGCTACCAGAGAGTGTCCCAGAGGAGTGCCACAAAGTTGATGAAGGGTTTGGATGAGAAGCTGTATCAGGAGCAGCTAAAGTCACTTAGTTTATTCAGCCTGGAGAAGAGGAGATTGAGACGAGACTTCGTTCTAGTCTGCAGCTTCCTCACAAGGGGAGGAGGAGGGGCAGGTGCTTATTTTCTTTGGTGGCCAATGACGGAACCTGAGGGAATGTCAGGAAGATGTGCCAGGGGAGGTTTAGGTTGGACATTAGGAAAAGATTCTTCACCCAGAGGGTGCTGGAGCACTGGAAGCACTGGAGCCCAGGCCTGACAGTGTTCAAGAAGAGACTGGAGAATGCCCTCAGACACACGGTGTGAACTGTGGGGTTGTCATATGCAGAGACAGGAGTTGGACTTGATGATCCTTGTGGGTCTGTTCCAGCTCAGGACATTCTATGATTCTAGAAATTATTCTATGATTCTACGTAGATGTTTGTGGACATGGCTTTTAAAAATGGTTTTCTATATTTGCTTTGTCTGTTTTTCCATGAATAGGCAGCTGGACCATGTTCACCCTTGAAGACTGTTAAATAGAAAGAGAAGCATACTGGTAGAAAAGGTGTTTTAACCAAATCTTTGTCCTATACCATAATGCATATAAAACTACATAAGTGCACACAAAAACATGGTTACTTGAAATGTACTTTATTTTTTTTTTTTTTTAATGAGATTGCATTTCCACACATTTTCCATCTGTATCTTTATCCATTTTCAGCTAAGGCTTTATCTGAACATTTTAGTGCCAGGCTAAGCACAGTAATCAGGCAGTCCTATATCTTATAAATACATATTTAAGATTTAACTTTAAAAATAATAGGAAAAAAAAATCCAGGGATAACAGTAAAGCACAGATGAGCAGGAACATCTGTTTTCCCAGTATTAGCTCAAGTTATCTCTTCTTATTGTGCTGTTACACTATACTATTCTGTAGTTACATTTTAATCAAGATTTTTTCTTGTCTTTTTCCTTTACCACCTGTTAAATTGTATGATAATATATTTTATTTCATAGCATTCTCACTAAGGCATGCCATGCTTCGTGCAAATGTAGATGTTAGAGAACACTACTTTGCTCAAACTGCTGAGCTTTGCATGCTTCAGCTATGAAAAATTAGTTGACATTATTTATTTAATCATTTGACTATCATAAAAGGATTAGGACTATCTTCCTTATTTTCCTTCATGCCACAGAGTTCACCTACAGATGTAGGAGTATTAAAGAATTCTCTATTGGCCAATAACACCCCTGAAAATTGTCTCCTGTCTCACACAGTCTCCTTCCTGAAAACATTTACAACATATATTATCCTTTTGCTCTTTGTCCCTCTTCATTATTGTTTATTAATTGCCAGGTCACTTAGGAATTGAATTATAGCACTCATATATTTCCCTTAGGGTACTAATTATCCACTTCTCTTTCCTCTGATAGCAATAAATGCTCTCATGAAATTACTGACTGCCAGCACTGTGGTGTTACTAGTTGAACAAACTCATTTTTGTCAGGGCATCACACACACAAAAAAATTACTTCTGCATAATTCATGCAATGACTGGATATGAAATACAAATGAAAGCCTGCTAGAAGAGTTTTTTACCTTCAAAGAAGCAAAGCGAGTATACATATAATTGTATTAAAAGCAAAATTACTAGAAAAAGTAGATAAAGAACATTTTTATATAATATATATAAACACAGTCTAAAATTGTGCCAAGAATAATCTTTTACTGGAAAGGTATATAATACAACCTCTAGATTTGTGTCCCTACTGTGACAAACAGGCTCAGTGGTCCCTTTTAGAAACAAACTATTTTTAAAAATAGTTGAGTTTGTTGAGTTTATATCTTTCAAAAACTTAGTAAAATATTGCCACAGAACCTCACTGTTGGATATAAATCTTTTCATTTCTAGCCTGAACTCATCATGCCCAGGTTGAATCTATAGGTTTGGCATTACCATTGACACTTGGTGCTCATGAGGCTTTTTCCCACTTCTCCCAGTATCCCTTACTGGTATGTTACCAGATGTCTATGATATCCTTCCAGGGAGTATTTTTGCTGTGCAAATTGAGTACACATCTTCTATTCTCTTCCAAGACAGTAGTAGCACGACATGGTAATACTTTAAGATACATTATATTTAATAAAACATGGTATTAAGTGTATTAAGATGTTAAGAGACAAAATATAGCCTGTGTAACTTCTGACTATTTGATTAAGTTTGCCTAAAAAACATGTGACATTTTAACTTTGTTCAAATACTTACACCCATTCTGTCACAGCACATTTAAGATTTGGTGGATGTCATCACAGGCTCATAGCATTTTCCCAGTCTTTTTTTGTTCTCTTCTCTTCTCAAGGAACTTCTACTACTTTCTGTTTTGTGCTAGCTGGCACACTGTTCTTTAACTTTGATTGGGAAGTATCCTCCCTTCCTTCAGTTTTCTGTGTAAGACCATTATCTTGGATCTTAACATTGTTGCAACATGCAACACAGGGAGCAGCACTGGGGCTGTTGTTAGCTCTTATGGTACCAGCACTTTCCTTCCCAAATGTGATTTTTGTAACTGGGTCCAAACTGATTTACCAGCAGTAGGTTGTTCCTATGCCATAGTGTAGTAATACGTAATTAATAATATGAAAACACAAATTCAGTATTACCTGAGGTATTCTATACTCTCAGGACCTTCTGCAATGGCATTAATGATATCTTTACAGAAAATAAATTTCTAGTACTATCTATTTTGGCTTTTCACAGCTCCTTATCACTGATGTAAAACAGTGATCCTGTATTTGAGAGTCCTGCATAGACCTTTCTTTCCCTCTTTCCCCCAGTAATTTCCAGCAATAGTTTCTCAGCACACAATAAAACAGGAATATGTGTAAGAAATACAGTCTTCTTAAGTGTGACTAACTACTTCCATGTAACAGTATAGCAAATGCTTTACTGTAATTCAAGTATTTTATTATGGTTTATGGCATGCTTATAAAACAGGGATAACATGTTAATCTACCATGATTTTCTTTAGTAAGCCCCACTACATTTTATCCAAATTTTCTTTTGAATCATGTATGTAATGACTCTTATTTTCAAAATGTTTTTAGGTGTTACCTACTAGTAGAGTCAGATTACTTGGATTAAACTTTGATTATTAAGAAAAGCAACATGTTCCTACTCATAGCCCATGTCTTGAATCAACCTTTGAGACAGTGATATACAACCTTTTACATTTTTTGGAGAACACAAGGATTGGCTAGTGTTACATTAAATATTTTCTGTATTAAATGTCCCATTCCTATCATAAAGTAGAAAACAAAATGAGAATAATCTGTAGGTTAGAGAGGAAACAGTTTTGAGGGAACAAGAGTGAACCCCATTTCAACAGCTACTGCCACCTTCTCTAGCCTTTATAAGCAGACAGGAACAGTGTCCTCATTGATAAGCATATTAGGAAAAACGTTTTATCAATTGTTCTTCTAACTAACCTGTCCATTCTCTCAAAATTAAAGGTTTCTTTGTATTTGATTCCGGTTGTTTCTTTCTCTATCCAAGTCCATTTGACCTGTCTCATTTATTACAAGTTGCTATGTCCTATGGATTACTAGACTGCAAAGAGGAACAGATTTAAGAGCAAGACATATCTTTTCAACTCTGTATAGCAATCAACACAGAGAAGAAAATATGCCCTGAAAGGAATCGTAGAAGGTCCTCAGCAAGAGCCTTATGTGGATGAATGACATTTTCCTCTTCCTGTAGAGTAGCACATATCCTCAACTTCGAATATTGAAAACTAAAGGAGTATAATGGGTTTATATTTTTATCTTAATATTTATATCTTTTTTGGCATCCCATATGCATTGTATAGTTTCATTTAGTTATAACATATATATGCAGACTATCTAACTTTTCTGATAACAGGTAGTTCAGGGCATATGCACTTAAGCTATTTTCTTTTCCCTTCTCATCTAGGTTTCTTTGATCATACATTCCCTATCTGAGTTGTACATCATCAGCCATTTATTTCAATACTTGGCTAGTGACAAGTGAACATAATAGGATTTATCAGAAGCCACAATGAAGTACTCCTTTGTGTAAATCCCATTAATCACAATGTCAAGCTGCATAAGCATTGGGTCAAATGATAACCTCTGACCTGTAATTATCTTTATCTCTGGATACATGAATAGCCCATAAATATTAATACTTCAGCAGTTTCATTATACATACATGAAAATTCCACCTATGTAGTAAATGTTAAATATACATCAGAACATTCAGAATATATGTCTTCACCAAATTCAAATATTAGAAACTGATATATGTATTTCTTCTTTGCAATATAGCAAAAAATGTTGAAGGCTCTTCAGAAACAGTTTTCCCTAGAAATATTAATTTCATAGTTGGATCTAGAAAAAGTAGACAACACTTCACTCTTACTGAGTTATTGCAGTTTGTTTCAACACCTTCCACTATGGATCCATTATTCATTTACATATTCAAAACAAATACCTTTTAATTATTTCATAGTGTTTCATGAAAGCTTTTCTCAGATATAATGGCTTACTTTGTCTTCATGTTTGTGACTGTGTATGTTCCCTTTGGAGCACATATTTGATTGAAGCAGCAGTGCAGAAGACCACCTAAGTCAGACTCAATGAAATAATTTTCTGAGGTCATCCTAGTGAACAAAAAATAGCTAAATGGAGAAGATGTCTAATAATAAATACATGAGTCCCAGCTTTTCACAGAAGGGGCACAAGGGAGCCATTTGTAACCTTCTGCTCCTACAAGAAAGATGACCGTGACCACCTTTGGAGGAATTTAGGACAAACTTTTTTCTGTTCCACTCTCCAATTAAGTTTTGTTGTTGGTGGTGGGTTTTGGTTTTTTGTTTGTTTTAATTATTCCTTGAAAGTCTCTAAAAATATATACGATGAATACCTGTCTTCTATACCCATTAATTAACCATAAGTATTCTTAACATATCACGAAGCCATTGTCCATCTATTAGAGGCAAGAAAAATGTCCACAAACTTAAAAGAAAATGATTCTGAGCTGAAGTCACTAATGAACATTTATTTACTTTGATATTCATGTCACAACTGCTTTCATAAGAAATATGAATTTGAAAGTCTCTTACACTTGAAAAAATTAAAAAAAAATTAAAAATATAGCAGTTCATTGATAAATGCACATCACGGCAAACACAATTTTTCAGGTCAGATTTTACCTTAACATATGAAAAGTAAATTTAGAGCCATTATTTATTTCATTGGAAGATTTGTTTCATAATGATGTAAGATATATTCATTGTGACTAATATATCTTTAACAAATAAAATAACTACAGAATTTAAACCCTGGGTATAGTGTATAATACTTATTATTTGGAGTAGCCCTATGCATAAGTAATCAACCTTTTATGGTCCCTTTGTATGTATTTGAATCACCATACTGCCTAACTAGTATCACTCTGGTAAGCACTGCATGTACAGGTAGTACAGTTCAATCACTTACAGATCCTTTACTCTAAGTAGACAAAATGTACGTGGGAGAACTGACTGCCCACAGTTATGCAGCAGGTAACGGCAGATCTGGCAATTAATACAGAAAAGCTGGATACTTCTAATCCATAAATTCCAAACTTAGAGAGCACCTACCTTTCAGAAAATAACTCAGACTTTACTTTTCGTAGTGCTATTTATTCCTTGATAGGAAGTGGTAGGCATTAATATTGTATTTAACCAGAAACCCACAGTAACTTAGTGTGACAACTAATGGCCAGACCTCTCCAAAGCTCAATATCATTAATATTACTATTGTCCTGTATAAAACCCTACTGGTCACAAGATTTCTCTGAGGAGGTGGCTGGTTTAAATACCTGCTTTCCTCAGGTATGGGAATTTCAAATAGAGTGGCCATCCAGATTATAGGTGTTGTGAGGGGTGCACTTTTTGCTGAAGAGAGAAATTAAGGAAGAAAGTAAACAGAAGGCAGGTTGGATTTAGCTTGATCAGTAAATCATCCATAAAGCTCTGAAGTCAGGCTGCTCACTTGGCTCATTTACTCATGTAAAACACAACAGGAGGTTATTATCAGGAAGATGTAGAGGTCACCATATATATCTGTAGATAATGAAAGGATATTGTTTCAAAAGTACCTAAACTGTCTGAATTAGGGCTGAGGCAGGTGCGATATGTCTTGGCCTGGCCTCTCTGCAGGTCACCAATTGTTTCAGTATATCTAGAAGTTCAAAGCATACTTGGGGTCATACCAGCCACACTACTTCTAACCCTAATCTTGTTGATGACTTAAAGGGTAAACAGTAAGGATGGTTGAGAAGTTTGTTTGGTCAACTGATGGAAAAGTATGCATGGCTATGAATTATGAACTGGTAACATCCATCCCTACTGGACATAAAATGAGATAAGAAAAGGAAAAAACTTAGCCTTATTTTATCATGGAATCATGGTTTTTAGATTGGAAGGGACCTCTGGAAGTCAAGAACACATTGCTCAAAGCCTTATCCAGTCAACTTACAAAGTTTGGAAGATGGAGATACTAAAAACTCTCCGGACAACCATGAAGAAAATCTTGTAGGACCAAAAGTTTAATATATGTTTTCCAGCTTTATCACTGGGTCTAGTGAAAGGTACAAATAGGTTGCCAAAATATTACAGTACTTTTCACACAAATTAGACTGAGCTTCAAGTAAGAAAGTTATCTAAATCTATTTTGTACTATAAATAGCTGGATAATACTTTAAAAAATTTATGGTAAATATAATATTATCACAAATTCAGTTCAGGATTCTTCTTAACTGAAGAAGATTCACTTCATTAGTTTTTTCACCTTATTCTGTCACAAGAATATGAAAGGATATTCCTGAACAATATATTTTTTTTAAATAAAATGGAAAATAAAATTAACTCTAAAAGACAGAAATAATAGAGTATGCATAAATGAAACTAAACCAAAAATTAGATCACTTCCCTCTTACTGACAAGATGAAAGAATACACATTTGCCACAGCTCACATTTCAAATCCCATTCAGTTTTCTTTGCAAAACAGACCAACTTGTCTTTAACTTCTCCATAAACAGAAAATGTCCAACTATGTGCACAATGATCTGGTTCAGAACATTAAAGAATGCAGAGCTGTACGTTCCATTCAAGGCCCGAAATGTACTCCCACTACAAGGCTTTATAGACAGTGAAAACATGGTGATTCTGCTGTGCACCAGAACAGCTTAATGAGAGCCTTTAAAGTTGATTCCTTCTGGTACATTGTACCACCACAGCTGACAGCTGGTATAGGATTTTTAAGAGATGAAACAGGAGAAAAAAAAGGCCAGTCAGAAATAATCAAAGCTTACAACTGTCCTAGTAAAACAAAAAATGCTAAGGCAATAGCCAAGGCACTGGAAATTCATGTTCTCAAATTGATAGAATGGCCATCACTTCATAAGTTCTTACGCACAGTTTCAGTGTTAACCCAGTCCAGGGATCATTCACAATAGGGACCTTGATCAAAACCATTCTGTCTGACATAGTAAGAGAGTGTAATATTAATAATGTTGACATAGTCAAATGTTGTCAGCTAGCAAAAACATAACATCATGAGTCCTCAAACTGCAAATTTGCAGGAATCCATGAGAATTTCACTGAAAAGCATGTCTGTCATAAGCAATGCTTGTGAGCTGTGAGATATGCCATGAATAATCCCTGTAATTGCAAGGTTCTTTAGTTCAGACATTAAGTAGCTCTGCACCTTTCTCCTTACATTATGAGATGCATAATTTGATATGGAAAATGGGTTTGAAACAGTCCTGAGAACTTTATGTTTTTCTATATAAGCTATATGGATACATTTGTAACATACCTATTAAAGTGCTCCAAGAAAAAAAAAAAAAAAAAATCTTCCAGTACTGTGTACTTGACACCCAATTATGTCTTGTAAGCATTTACGGTCACTTTGAGATCAACATCTATACAAATCCATTTTTACAGCAGCAACTGAAAAGAAAGTTGAAGGGACAGGCAACAAGCATCCACACTCAAGATGCAACTTGCACTTTAAGCATGAAGTGCCCTTGTTTTCTGTAAAAATGAATCAGTCCCAACTGAGAAGCAGTATTGCAATATTTTAGTTTTGAGGTTGTCCTGGGTATTATTAAGCAGCCAAGGGTCCAGAAACAGACATCAGACTCTGGTATAATATTTTGAAAATCAAAAATATCAAGGCAACTTAAGAATTTCAGACATTAGTACTAATGCTCTTGATCTGCACAGGAAGCTGTAAGGAGGTAAAGCACAGAAAGTGGAAGTCTTAGAGTAATTAATCTAATACATTAATCTGGAAAAGTCACATGATACCTGATTTTCAGGCCAGACAGGAAAATACACTCTGTATATTTGTTATTATATCTCAGTATTTATAAGAAAAATATGTATGTGTTAACCTGCATCCTGAAATCATTATATCATCACTCCCTGCATTTTCCACTTTGTAGTATATCATATATAACAGCGATCACTACATGGTGATCACATAGGGGATAAAAGTAGTTGAAAATAGAGAGGGGGCATCTGCCTGCATTAAGTAACAAAGCTTTTGGAAAACAGAAATAAATCTGATCTTATTCTCTCACTTCTGACCAAGCTTTGTTCCTAAAATATCTTCTAGAAAGGCCAATCCAGTTGGGAACAAACTCAAGGGTGGACTGAGGTTGCCATGCTGACACTCACAGGACTGGTGTTGGTGCAAGCATGTATGAGGAATCTATTTGTGAGGCATGTTTGCAGAGTCCTTGTACAATCACTCTGTCCAATGCATTGTTCATTATATTCTTTTTTTCATATTTAACCACAAACGTGTTTAAGTCACATCAAGGAGTACAATAAAAATTCCCCAATGAAAAGAAGCTCAAATCCTGTGTCTCGGAAGAATTTGAAAACATAGGCAGAGTCTGCACTTGCCGGAAGTTTTTACAGAATTCTGAAGAAGAAAAATAAAAGTGATCTAAATATCAAAATATCAGCTTTTAGACTACAATGGTAGTAAAGGGAGAATCTAACCTCCAAATTATTTTCCTATCTTAAAGGATTTAAAATACAGCCTAAATATTCCATCTCTGAATTACTTACCACTAATAAAGTTGCACTGTTCTGTCTGCTTCTTCCTCTAAATGATTCATCTAACTCTACTTGTGTTCATACTTTTCAGAAAGCTTTCATACTTTATTTCCCTACCACAGGTCTACCCACCCATTTGGCAGTGATCCATTTGAGTAAATTCACAACTACACCTGTCCTTGAGGTATTCTTGTCATCTGAGGTCTTAGTCTCTCCTTAACTATTTTTAATTTCCTCCCTATATTTTACCTGGAAACCATTTTGTCATTGGCACAAACTGAATTTTTCTCTGGCCAGTGATGAGGACTACGTTGTAGCTCATCTTCCAGGCAGGAAAACTGAATTATTTCTGCACCATTGCACTGACTACTGTCATCTAGTCCAGGTTTCCCTTTCTCTCTAGAGAGCTCTTAAACAGGCTGTTACTATTTAATTTACTCTTAATCTTCTTCCATAATATAATTTTCTCAATTCTTGTAATAATTTTCCAGGGATTCTTTTTATTTTCCTTTGTGTGATAAAGACTCTAAAATTAAGAAATCTTTGGGAAAGTGTTCAGAAACATACTGCTGTGGAGGTGTAGAATCTGTATATTCAAAGTAAATCACCTAGATAGTCACGTCATAACAAAAACTGCTTATTTGAATCTTCTGCTCTTCATACATTACCTTTATCTAGTTATAGATTTCCATTTTTTTCTCTACTTTTGTTTGTTTGTTTGTTTGTTTTTAATTTCCTTTGGGGTTATTCACCAATGCAGTTAGTTTAAAGAATTCTAAAATAAAATTGCCTTATTTTAATTCTGTTTCATTTCATCCACCTTGCTTATTTCAGTGTTATTTGATTAAATTTTTCATATAAATTAGCAGGTAGAACTGCATACATGTGATGTTTAAGAAAGCATATTGGTAAGATATTAAAGTACAAATATTCATATTCTCAAATATTTTTGAGGGAAGTATCAAGCATTATGTATTTTAAGTATATATATAACATATATATATGAGTGATTTTCTATGTTATTGGCAAGGTCAGGGATTTAGTTTTAGTCATTAAATGCTTGTAAAAAATGAAGATTATCTCATTTTAAGCTACAGTCAGGCTTAATTAGCTATTTAATCTGTTCATAAATATAACTTAGAGGTAACCTGTGCATTTCAAAGTACTAGCAAAAGGCCACTGGAGGCAAAATAATTCACCTAAGACTTGCATTTGGTTCATGTACAGCATGATAAAAGGAAAATAAAAATAAAAGATTATACAGACACTTCAATATTTTAAAAACAGATATTGATTCTTTCCTCTTAATCTTTATAATCATCATCACATCTGTCCTATTCATTACTACTGCTTTAAATCTCCTCAGAACCGAATCAATAATGAAACTTTATAAACAAAGGCAATCATCAGCCCGTATCCTTGCTGTTATCTACATGTCTAACAGATAGATTGTTTTCAAAAAACTGCTGATCAAGTAAGCAGTCCAGAAGGTATTCCAGCCTGGTAAGCAGGTCTTGTTTTCTCTGAAGTCCTGAGTATCTTCCCAGAAAATGCAATCAGCTGTAGTTTTGGATGACAAAGAAAATACAAATCCTTTTGTAAACAGTCAGAATCTATTCACTTTTCGCATCAGGAAATTTTTAGCAATAAAATATTGGTTGCACTCCTGGATCAGTTACCAAAACAAAGAACAGGGAACAAACAAGAGAAGTGACATTTAATAAGAAAAAAGTACCCTCTGTCTTTGCTTCTAAAACTCCTCTACTCAGGCAGCTCAAATGACATTCATTTATTCGCCACCCATATGTCTGTGATTTAATTATAATCAAAACTGTCAGGGAGGTATTTTAAATCACTCAGGTTTGTCAATGTTTGCTGGCACAGGCATGGAAATTTTCTGTGTTAATCTTTTCTCTGACTTCAAATTTATATTAATGGCCATCATTCCTCAGGCTGCCTTCCTAAGAAGCGCTTGGGATCATGACTGAAAGAGAAATAAACTATATATTGCCTTCAGCAGTGAGCAGCTGGTGTTTCAACTGTCTGAATGCAAACTTAAGATGTACAATTCTGGCTTTATATGACAAGGGCTTTTATGGCTCAGACACTAACAGCACCTAGCTTGTCCAAGTCAGCCATAAGGAATGAAATGAAGAGTTTACTGTAAGGATAAATGCATTAGAGAGAAGCTGTCATTAAGTGCAAAAAAGTTACAAAGGTCCAGAATCCTTCACTGAAATTTTCTGAAGCAGAGAAATAAAACGATAGAACAGAATCTCTCTTGATGCCTTTACACTTTTCAAAATTTATTTGTTAAACAAAAAACTCAAGCTTGCAATTTATACCTTAATTATTTTAAGAATTGAAGTTCTGATTTAAGACAAAGGAAAAAAAAAGAAGGGATAAATACTTCTCTTATCAATGTTGCATTGTTTATTTTTTCTTTTATATTGGTGCAGATGATGTCTCTTGAGAGATATCTCTTTCAATGAAATTGGCAAAATGATAACAGATTATCTCATTCTTTGTACTTAATTTGTAACAAAATGGCTTTGAACTTCTGCAATGATTAACTTCTCAGATATTACAAAATGAAAGAGCTAAGAGGAAAAAAAAACTAGAAAGACTGAAATGTACATAGTTTTCAGAGTTTCTATTGAATTCTGTTTCTGTAGGAATTTATTTTCTTCTGTCTTTCAGAAATAAAAACAAACAAACAAACAAAACCACATTGCATTTATCTTTTAATGTCATAAGAATCATTCTGTCCCATTTAAATTTTGGTCCATTTTTTGTTAATTATTATCAGTCTCCTAAATTAAGATTGTATTTTTTTTTTAAGATATTGACTTTTAAAACTAGACACTTTTCCATGATTAAAACAAACTCTTTTACTGAAATAGTAATCCCTGATATAAATCTAGCAAGTTTCCATGTTATACAAAGGAGATCGATTGACTACAAATATAACAGAGCAACAGAAGTTGAATCCATTTAATGACCTAATCCAAGGTGTCATCTATAATACTGTTATTGATTATTTCATAAAATTGTTTAATTAACACAGTATGTTGGTATTTAACTAATCATGTTACATTTGTAAGTGTTATTTTAGTTACCATGGTTTATTTCCCAAGAGCAAAGAGCAAAAGGACAAACTAACTGGTAAATCCTACTGGGCTGGCGATATATCACAATTACTATTTTCAAAACAGTGATAACAGGTTGAGTGCTATAAAAATAATAAAAAAAAAACTTCTAGGAGGATTAAGAAAAAAAAACATGCAATACATATCAAAAGGAAATAAATTTTTGGTTGTTCTGTGCCATGTCTTACTTTTCACACCCATCCAGGTGAATATAAAATAATGTTGTTTTCATATGCAATATTTTCAAATATCTGTAAAGAGTTACACAAATTGCTTGACAGGATAACTGGGATCAAATTAAGAATCGCATTATTACTCCATTTAGTCAACTGTAAGTTAGAGGAAGTTAGAAGTACCTTCTAAAACTACATAAAGTTTTTCGCTTCTGTCATATAATGCATTTGCTGTATGATACCAACACGACAGAGTGACACAGATATTTCTCCTCAGTATTAGAAGCTTAAACACAGTTAGTTATATCTCACTGTCTTCTATCAAAAGTCATTCTTTGATTTAGTCCCAAATGTTCAATCAACCAATAAAACAAAGAATTAAATCTGTTGTCCTGGTTCTCAGAGTTGTTTCATTTCCTTTTTTGATTACCAGTAAATTTCTACATTGTGACAATACCTACAAGGCCTCTGTTTACAAGGACTGTGATTCATTTACCTGGCAGAATCTTAGTTGTCCCTTGTGAGTAAGACTTAATTTAACTGTGTCCCCTAGCTATAAGTAAAAATAGAGATAACAGTACATTTTGTAAGGTACCTGCCATTTAGATGATGTATGACCTTTGCTGATGCATTGCAAAAGAAATATAATGCTATACTAAATAGGTAAACAGAACAGTCATGGCATTCCATTAACATTCAATACTTGGCTAAAGTATGTATGTTCTGACTAATGAACAAATATATGTGGAGTAGATCTATTAGGGCCCAATGTGGGGTCAAATACCAACATAAAAACGTATGACACAGAATTGACACAGAATTGTCACAGAAGCTCAACTCTCAGAAGGATGAGTCATTTTAATTTGACAGATTTATTTGATCCTTCAGACTCTTTGCCTATTTTTTTTTCATTTTTTATTTTAATATTAACTAATGTTTGTGAAAACAAGACCTGTTTATTGCAGTCAAGGACATAATTAATGGATAATGTTAATTTTTTTGAAAGATAGTCTTAGGCCACCAAGAATTCTGAGCATCCTCATTCTAATGGATTTTGTAAGAACTAAAGTCACTTGAGAAGGAAAAGTTCAAAATCATTTTCAGAACTAGTTATGAAAGAGTAGAGGAGATTAATCCCATTCTTCATGTCGTGGAAACACATGCCCTCAGACCAAGGCTTTTCATTCCTACCTCTTAGAAAATAGTTTAGCATCTGCACAAAACATCTGGATGGAGATGTAATTGGTGCACTGTTTTCTATAAAATTAGTTCTTTAAAAACTGGACAACTCACTAATCATCATCTAATTGCAGCCCTGCTGCTGTAAAATGCCCATGAGTGCAATATAATAAGAACAACTGCATACAGGAGGCATATGGTACCACCCAGTCCCATAACATAGAAGCATCTTGTAATACTTTGAAAAAATAAAACATTTTTAATTCTAAGCAAAAGTATAAACCAGCTATATTGCATCTTTTCTGTCTGTCTTAGGTACTAGGTTCTATTTCTGCATTTAGGAATATCATCGACACCTTTCATCAGAGGGAGAAACACATGCAACAAAGTGTATTATTTTAACATTTGTAATAATACAATGACACATTAATAGTATTTATGCTGTCCTATGTCATATGTTATACATTAATTTCATATTTGAGAAAGTGAGGTAGGAAGAATATGCCTTCTATATCGTGCAGTTTGAGATAAGCATCACACACTTTAAAACCCTCAGGTCAGCCATAAAGTAGTGTATTCCTTGTAGACAAACAGACAATTCCAAGGTGCCAGTGCTTTTAAAAATAGATTTCACCCAAGTAAGCAAAACATTTTGACAGTACAAACTGTGAGCCTGACTATGATTCAGAGAAGGCTTGTGTCATTTTGCTATTGAACTGATACCTATGTAATAATTTCACATTTAACTAGTGACCAGAACGAGTAAATGGTAATTTGGCAGTTGATGTCGAAGGGAGCACCCAGGAGGCCTTGACCTGCTGCTCAGGGCTTTATGGGACTGCAGGACACAGCATGTTAGTGGTGGCAGCATTTCAGCATGATCCTCAGTGCCAGTAGGATCGGCTCTGTCCTGGTCAGTCAGATATCTTGGCAGAATTCCTGGGGGTGAAGGTTTTGGTGGCATTATCTGTGGAGCATGCACTCAAACTGTGGAGCCACTAGGCTGAGATAAGAGAGGAGCAGACTATGTAGCATCAAGGAGGATGACTGGGGGAATCTGCAGCTTACTTGCAGAGACTCTAGGGATGGGAGAGAGCTGTCCAAGCTTGTGGTGTACAGAATGAGGGACAGCCAGGGGATATGCTTGAGTGGGTGAAGAGTGTTATGGAAACTCCCATAACAGTGGAGGCTGGAAGTTTGTGACTTCCAGCAGCAGGAAAGTTATTTCTCTACCTACAGGTGTCACTGACAAGTTATAGAACCGTGGTTACTAGAAATTTAAACAAACTCTGCCCAAGAGGCATCTTGGTCTGTTGGGCTGGATCTGTGGGCTTGACATGGTGCCACCAGGTGAAGGTAATAGGTGGTTGTGATCAGAGCCTCCCTTCTTCAGCCAGCTGAGGCACTAACCTGCAAAGCATACTTGCCAACTTTACCTGCCAGAGGCCAAGATCTGCTATATTTTTGAGAGATTCCCAAGAGGCATCCAAGCCACTGACTATTACCCTTTGCTGCTCATCCATACAAGCTCCAACAATACAGTCCAGAGAGACCTTTAGTGTGCCAAGAGTAACCATAGGGTTCCAGGGGCCAAGATGAAGAACATGGAAGCCCAAATTTTTTACTCCCTGGACCTGACAGGGAAAGGAATAGGACAAGCAGGAGCAGATGCATCTTGTAGTCCACTGTGATGTTGTGTGGCTGATGTGGTAGGCGGTCTATGGACCCATTTGATAAACAAGGATTGCTGGAGCGACGCAAGATCTAATTGACAAAAATGGGGTAGCAGCATCTTCACCAACAGACTTACCAATCTAGTGAGCATGACTTTAAGTAAAAAAAAAAACATTGAGGGATGGAGTTCAAAGACTAAAGTGGAAAAGAGAGGCAAGTAGGACAGTGAAATACAGTGTGGTGGAACATTATCCCACACTTCTCCTGAGAAAGCAGCCTGACTAAAGGAACATGTCAAGTGCCTGTACATGAAAGAAAGCAGAATGAGACACAAACAAGAAGAATCAGAAATCCATATGAAACTGTAGAGTAGTAACCTCACTAGGGTCATGGAAAAGCAGTGGGGCATCTTGTACAACTGGAGCAGAGCAAAGGAGGGGCACAGACTGTTCAGGGAGAAAACCATTCACTGTGGAAGGAACCGGATGACTGGTGTAGGTTAGACAACTCATCTTAAATGGCTAAGCTACAAAGAGATAAATCCTATAAAAATAGATAAACATGAAACAAAGTTTTGCCATTAATCTATGATGTTTGATCTCCTTTGAGTGGCGTTTAATGAACTTAAATTCTAGAAAATTGGTACATACTTTACAGTTTCATCATCACGTTGATATTCTAAGCTCTGCTTATGGATTCAAGCAGAGAAAAACCAGGCCAAGCAAGTTAATGATTTCATTTGCAATATTTCTAGACTAGCTATTTCACTTTATTGTACCCTTTTCTACTAAGCACATATAATCTGATGACTGACTTTTTACAGTTGCTCCAAAGAAACAATAAACACCCCTCTGACTAACCAAGGCATCTAATCGTCCCTGGCAATCAAAGGATTTGTAAATGTCACTGCACTTTGTCACATCCTTCCAGCTGCCCGTGCAGCAGTGATGATTTCACTCAAGTGCTAAATTCTCTTGTCTGACCTCCAAACGCAGCACACATGAAGAATAAAGGAAGCTGAAAGCTGGCATTTTCACACAGAAAATCCTTAATCAAAGTTGTTGAATGTGTTTGTGTTTAAGAGAGATAGAGTCCCCAATACATTTTTAATTAAAATATTGGACATAGCCCATTTTCTCTACTTGATTCTACCTGAATAGAATTTTAGGTCCAAGGTTAACACTTTCCTGTGTTCTGTGTAATGAGCTTTGTAAGCTGTAAGCTGTATCAGATTTACGGATAGAGAGAATTTATTTCTATCAAGAGTAAATTTACAAGACATAACCTTTATAATGGGAAGAAAGTGAGTTTTGTCATTTGAGAAGACTGCTTAATATTTTTTTTTAGCCTTCTGAGTATATACATGTACTACCATGCTACTTACCCAACAAAAATAATATGAAATTTTAGTTGATTATTAATTAAAGAAATAATTTAGTCTAGCTTTGCAGAAACTCAGTAAAGTGAGAGTTTGAGGCCCAAAAGAAACAGACCAGAAAACTATAAGGGGAAAAAAAAAAAAAAAAAAAAAAAAAAAAAGTACATTTCTGGTGGTGAACTTTTTAGTGAGACTTTTAGTGAGACTTGTCATCAGATGTGTCTAACTACAGCAGATGTCCAGACTCACTGTGCTCCCTATACAGGGAGAAATGGATATAACCTGGGCAGGATTCTTGTCATCATAAAGTCTAAGTCTAAGTAGGTGAGATCAATCATGCAAGGTCTACTTTTTTAGTTAGTTATAAAAGCAGTCTGGGCAATGATATCAAATGTATATATATACATTGTGGTCCAGTTTAACCCTTTCCACCCAGTTGACATTCTCTAATTTATAGAAACCATTATAGTGGGTTTTGTTTGATTTATGTGCAATAATGATGGTTTTGTTTAAAATGTATCAAAACATTATGTTAATATTCCATAGCACTAAAAAAAAATCATTATTGGCTAGAAAGGAAAAAGAAACAATATATTTTTTTAAGAATCTATTGTCTGCCTGTCTCATGCATACTTAATCTAACTTGACCTTCTACCTAAAAAGTACAGTAGAATCAGAAAGACAGAAAAGGGCAAGAAGAATGATCAAAGTAATGGAATAGCTTCAGTATGATGAATGAGTAAATATACAGGGACTCTATAACCTTGAAAAGACACAACTGAGATTCTATAAAAGACTTTAAAATTATGAGTGGCATAGAGAAGGTGGATAGATATGATTACTCACTCCTCATGATATAAAACCTGGGCAATTTCACATTAAAATAACACTGATAAGTTTAGAATGAAAAAAAGAACGTAGATGACAGACATACTGAATATTGTACAAAAAGGAATTAGACAAACTCACAGAAAAAGAACAACAACAAAAAGTGATGTATAGTATAAGTACTGTCATCTTTGTTTTAAAGACCTCATTTACAAATGGACAGCAAAAAGTATTTGACAGGAGAAAAGAAAGAAACAAATTCAAGAATTGGTTCAAATCTGTCCTATAGGGTCCCTGAATATAAGTCTTTCAATTGGAGTCTTTGTAAAGACCTGAAGAGAAAAAAAGGTGCAATACTGAAGGTCTGGTTATGTGTGTTCTTAAGACTTGTGCATGTTTTGGTGCAAAGGTGGATTCCAGCACAGCCACATCCTCAAGAGTCACATGTAAAACTCTAAATTCTGCTGCCTCAGAAGACATACTACTCCTTAGAGGCATTGTTCTAAAAGCCGAATGAAATTCACATGTTCAGTGTTTTTGCCTACAAAAAAAGGAGAAACATTTCAACTTTCAAGGCTGAAAAAAGTATCTAATACACTAAATCACACTGACTATTGCATTGTGTTCCTGAAGCAACCGGTAACTTCTTTAGTTTTCACTGTAGAGACCATACATTATTTATGAGCAAGACATGTAGCTTTATTTTCAAAGAAAGACCAGAGACTCCCGTTGACATCACTGAGAGAAGGCTTGGATTGAACTGTTTATTTAAAGACTTCAAAATGAACTTAAGAGCCTCATTTCAAGCACACCGGTTAGAAAATCCTGGGTTTCTTTAGCAGTTTTCAGCAGGCAGTAGACTGGAACTTTGTCAGGTAGAAAAGGTGAAGCCCATGTGATATTTTCTCCTTTATTAATAGTAGAAAATAATTTCCAAGGAACACATCTTACTATAGAGATTTTGACAGTGCAGAAGTGTGAGCTCTGCTTTTTCTATATCAGTATAATTAAGCTGTAACTCTGCAAACACTTTACAGATAAGTAGCTTTAGATAGAATTAATATACCCTAATTTTAGCAGTTAAAAAATTAACTTTTATCTTAAGCTAATTATCCAGCCTCACTATATAGATATAGAGACCAAAGAGTGACAGAGTTTCCTCCTGGAACAGTTATCTGGGATTAATCATCACCTATAAAATTTTGTCTCTTTCTTTGACTGAAAAGGGTGATAAATTATTATTTAGAAGAAAATCTAGACCAATACTTTGGCGTTCACGCTCTCTAAATCTGTTCTATTCCTGTGGGCTGCTTTCATTGATGAAGAAGAATAAGTATCACTAAAAAACAATTTTTTAAAAATACAAATGGAAGATAGCTCAAATAAATTACTATCTACAGATATCTATTTATCTCTTTTGACTGTATAGGAAGTGGTTAGTTCAGAATTAGATATCTACATTTTAGTGTTAAAATTACTCAGGTGAATTCCACTCACCCTTACCTTTTTATTGCTAGGTTTAAACATATTGAATTAAAGCACTTCTGAAAAACCTCAGTGTCCCTCTCAGCATCTGCAGCTGTCTAAATACATTTAAATATTTGACTACCTAAAACTTAGCCTCTTGTGTAAATGAAGGCATTAGTAATTTTCTCCCTCACAAGGATAGTGAAATTTAAAGTGCACTAAAGACTGAGACATAGCCATTTCTACAAATAAAGGACAAGAGTCAACATGACAAATCTGCAGAATCAAGGCTTAATCATGATATTCAATGTAACACTGGTGAACACAGTTTTTTGTTATAGACAGAATATATAGAAGTCATAATATTGCCTTGATTTTTTATCTCTCTCTCCAAAATCTAGGCAATGACTTCCAGAAAATAAATGAGATTGGTGTATGCTTTTAGACATATACTAGAACAGTATTAATCTCTCTTCCATATATGAAAAATCATTCAACTGATACAGAATAACAGTGGCATTACACTCTAATAGACATAATAAAAATAATCCTCAGTCCCACTTTGATAGAGGTTCCACCCTTCTAAATTACGCAGTTTTACAAATCTGTCATTGCAGGAGGAAAAAATAATTAAAAAAAAAAAAAAAAGCAAACATCATCTCCCTTCCAACAAACAGAGAAGCTATTTTATTGGATAGCAAATAAGAATAGAAGCCTTCATTATTTCATACTAATGTCTTATTTGCACACATGCTGCAATAAGAAATTGATATTTAAGAATAGGGAATAACAAGACCAATAATAAACTAAGGGGATTCCTTAATGGTATCTATAAAAACATTAAAAAAGGGAGTATAAAGCAAATAAAAATACAATATTACCTGACCAGCTTCAAATATGTTCGACAACAAGACATAATCTAATAAACATAAACTTCCAATTAGTTTTTTAAACTTATTTACCTATTTCAAAGAGTATCCAGTGAAATCTCACCATGCACAGACCCTTCTGTTGATTGTGTTATTCTCTCTGCTGGGTCCTCATACCTTCTGCTTCTGAACAGAACACTATGCCTAGAAAGTCCTGAGAAGTATAGTGGAAACCGAAGGAACAACAGTAGGTAGCACTTAACGATATAAAGGGACTCTGAGAAAGTTGAACATGAAACTTAGCTGAATAATGGGAAAGTAGAGAAGTTTCTCACACCTTCCCACTTCCTTTAAAGAACAGTAATGGTAAGTTCAATACCTATTTAAGTGGCAAGGATTTATCTTTTACATCCTATTGCCACCAAACTATATTTTAGTATTTTTGTCGTTAGTCCATTTTTTTGTTTTTTCAAGAGGGACAGAATTCGTGTCTGTATTTCAGGCTGTTGGCCTGACTTGACAGCAACATATACATATCAATCTGTTAAAAAAAATCTGATTATCCCCTTCTTTGTTCTAGGAACTTAACAAAATTCCTCACTTTTGCTTCTAATGCACTGAATCCAATTGAAAGGCTCTTTGCTATCCAATGTGGAAACTGTTAAAACACTTCAGTAAACACTTTCAGTGCCATTACTGTCACTTGTTTGGTTGCAGAATGCTTTACATTCTGTCAGGTTGCACAGTGTACTGGTTTTGGCTGGGACTGAGTTAATTTCCTACATTGTAACTAGTATGGGGCTCTGATTTTGATTTGGGATAAAAACAGTTGGTGACACAGGGATGTTTTAGTGACTGTTGATTACACAGTGTCAAGGCCTTATCTGTTTCTCACACCACCCCACCAGCAAGTAGGCTGGGGGTGCATGAGAAGTTAGGAGGCGACACAACTAGAACAGCTGACCCAAACTGACCAAAGGGTTCAATACCATATGATGTCATGCTCAGCAATAAAAGCTGGGGGAAGATGGATGAAGCGGGTTGTTTGGAGTCAAGCCATTTGTCTTCCCAAGTAACTGTTATACATGATGGAACCCAGCTTTCCTGGAGATGTCTGAACACCTGTCTGCTGGTGAAAACTAGTGAGTGAATTTCTTATGTTTTATTTTTATTTACTTTTATTTTACCTATTAAACTGTCTTTATCTCAACCCATTAGTTTTCACAGGTTTAGAGTAGTGAGTAGCTGTGTGGGGCTGAGCTGCCTACCAGGCTTAAACTACAATGCATAGATTCCTAGCCTTTACTTTGGAGAGTAAGGTTTCACTCATTAAAGTGGTTAATCTCCATGGCTAATCGTTCTGTGAGTGGACTGTGTGGGAACTTTCTGACACCTTTCAGGCTGAAAAGGTGAAGGATTTCTAGGAATACTGCTTTGAAGGCCTGTCATGCAGTGTGATCTCAGAGACAGGACAGACTATTGAACTGACACTGTACACAAATTGTATTCAGTTGCTTTCACAATTGTCTGTAGGTGGCTGTTAACTGTTTCAAACTTATGATGTCTCAATCTCTATGTAAGAATGGACACTTTAGGTAAAATCATTAGGATAATTTTGATTTCAAAGATAAGGAACAAAGACAACTGCATCTTTAGAATTGACACTACATTAATGTTTTCCAGGAGTCTTTCTAGAGAGGTTGAAATTAATAGGAAAATCCTGTGCTGAAAGTAAAAGGTATATTTTTAAATTCTTGCCTATCTGGAATGCCATTATGCATTCTTTAATGTCTAAAAGTACTTTCTTTTTTTTCTTTTTTTCCTACAAAAAGCCAATGTAGAGAAGATTTAATGCATTGTGAGGATGTGAATAGGCATGAGAAACTAGGTTTGATTATTTTTCTAGGGGAAAAAAAAAAAACAGCAACCAAACAAAACAACAAACCTAAAAACCCTACTTGCTTTCAACGAGAATTTGCATAGGATCTTTGACAAATTTTACGATCTTATCGCTGCATTCTGTGAAAATTTGGCACGATGTCTTTCATAACTAACAAGTTAAGAGGAAGAGTACATTTAGTAGGAGTTATTTAATTTTAGATAAATTGCTTTGCCTATAGTGACTTGACAAATTTGGGTCTTGACATCAAGAAAAGAAATGAGCCAGATAAGCTTTGATGAGAAGGGAGGCTTTCGGTGAGAGCAGAGGCATCTGATATGAATTTTAGGAAATGATAACAGTCCATTAAGTTTCAGTGAAATTCCATTAAGTTCAGTAGCATTGAAGTATCGAGCAATTAGTCATTGTGAATGAACAACAGGATTTGCTCTTCTTATAATAAACAACTATTATGCACATGGAATGTTTATTAATTTACCTTTCTGCTTTTTGACTTGACAACAAAAACCAAACCTGGCTTTTTGTGTGGGGACTACTATTGTCAGCTAACATGGAGCAGACTAGTTCTTGCCTTTGCTTAATTTTATGCCAGTTCAACACTTACGTTAAGTATTTCTTTCCTTGTAGAAACACGTACATGCAAAAGCTGGGGCAATAGCTGAAATGATTTTAGCTCTGTGACTGTTTACCCACTAATTTATAAAGCCAGTGGCCTTGACTCCTTTTTTTCAGTATGGAACTTGCTTACTCACTCTCAAGAGAAATTCTGTTTTATGGGTCAATAATGTTTTTCACTCCCTACAGAGCTTAATCAATTGCCACAGAATCTCCAAACATGTTACGCTTTCATGAATTTGTTCCCTATCAGCTCTTTTAATTCCAGTTGAAGAATGTAATATGTCCTTTTTTCAACTGATGTTGTTGTTGTTCAATTGTAGTTTTGTGTTGTTTTCTTTTTTTTTTTTTTAAATGTTCCTTTGTTTTTTCTCTGAATGACAACCTTGTCTACAATCTTGGAATACTCTCATATAGACATTAGACATGAAATATATGTACCTAAATAGCAATCATAATCAACCTTAATTGGTAAAAGCTAACTAGATAATGTCAAATCACTCTAAACTTTTCCACAGTTTGAATGAAAGCTTGTATTAACCTATCTACATCATGCTTCTGAGCACTCAGTCACTTATCTGAAGGAAACATTGTGTGATGGGAAAATATAATCAGATATATTAATCCTTTAATTAGCTTCTGAACTAGTTACTGACAGGAGGAGAAATATTCGTCTTTGATTAAGTAAGCAGCAGCAGGATAATGTCCTCTAGTCATAGATGATGACTCAGAATAAACTTTTTGAAAATTTGTGGAAAAATCATTGCAAGGGATGGATGAAAGAAGAGTTTGTCTTCTTCTATGTTTTGACACACTGTACAGGAAAATAAGGGGTTAAAGAACTATTATTTTCTTCATGTTATGTAGCTACATTTGTATTAGGAGTCTGTAGGTTTTGTACCCCTGGGACTAGAGTGTGAATTCTATCTTTGAGCCTTGGTTGAATCGATATGAGGTATGGGTTTAATCATTGCAGCTGTCCCCAAAATATTGTTTCTGGCAATTGCAAAGGTCAACAGACTTTCAACACTTTACTTTCTCTTGCACTCATTCTTGTGTTTGCAACACGATTCTTTAGTTCACAGTTCTTTAAAGTTAACAAAACTGTCTCTGTACATTCAGCATCTTCCTGACAATAACACAGCAGGACGAGATATTCTTCATGAGATATTCATGCACTCACTGCAATGGAAACAAAGGGGAAGGGACCTTTGGGGAGCTCTAATTAATCCTAACTATTTCTACCTTCAGCACAGAATCTATCTATATATACCTATGGAATTATTTATACAATCTCCCTGCATCAGTCTTTATTCCAACCTATGTCAAACATCACTCCTTAATAATTCCTCAATCAACCCTGCAACTCATTTAAAATAAAATTTAGCCATCCCTCTCTCCATTACTCTTAAGTTCTGTCATCACTCTACCAAATCAGCCAGATTACACTAAATTAACACAAAAATTGTTGCTAGCCATGACTAACAACTGCCAAAAACTATACAGCCCACTTTCTACTTCTGAGGAATAGTAGCATGGGTTCTTCTGGCATCTCATTCAAAATTGGAATGCAACAAAAAACTCACCTGTCTTTTTGAGAGTAAAGCCTGTTGTATAGCACGGTATTTCTATTTGAGCTGTAAAAGTACATGGACTGGAAAAAGAAACATATTTGATTTTTGTTATTTCTGTTTTCTGTAGTTTCCAAAACATTTTTCCCTAAAGCCGGATGTCTATGTTTGGCTTTTATTCTCTGCTCTTCTCAGATTCTGCTTTGAAGCAAGGCTTCAATACCGCCATGCAGACTGACATTGTTCATATTATTTAACTATACATAATTGGGAATGTAGCAAAGTTGGTATGTCCAGCACAACAAGCGTCCATGCGCTGTCTCCAAATCATTCACCATTCTTTTCAACAGTTTTGATGAAGCTTTTATTTTTGTGGGATTAGAAGACCTTAGCTGTGTGCATGTATACTATATTGCACTTCCTGCCTTGAAATCTTAACTAGGATAGATACAGCCTCATAGTTTCCTTCATTCTACTCCTGGCATCCCAGTCTTGCATTTTCTATCACACCTATCCAAGAAGAATGGAGCAGGTCTTCTTAGTTGCTTAAGCACAGTTAATTTTTTATGACCCAGGAATGAAGGAAAAAAAAATCTGATGGCATTATTCAGAATTTCCAATGGAAGATTCTCAAGTTCTGTTTGTTTGATTTTATAGTTATACCTCAATAGCTAAGAAGACAGGACAGAAATAGGAGAAAAAGGCCAAACATCAGTGACCCACTTTTAACATTTTATAATAATCACTTTTAGAAAAAAAAAAAAAAATGAACTGTTTGGAACCATAAATTGTGTAAATTGGTAGTGATATTTCTACATGACACTACATAAGAAGCAAAAACTACTGGACTATACAAGTCTATCAAACACTGTGTAACATACAAACAAAATCTACCATATCATGTCTTGTAGATGAAAAAGTTGAAGACAAAAAAAAAGGCACTCTTATTTCTTCCTTCCTGTCAAACTGTGATTGTTCCCCATGGCATAATTTTCTAGTGGTTTGGCCAGCCTCAGTTTAAATTATTCTAAGAATGAGTTTTCCGCTACTTCCCTTAGGAAGTGTAACCATAGATGACAATTTGACATTCACATTACACTCTAGTCCCTAGATGACACAGTTCAGTGTAATGTGACATAAGATTTATTGTGATGGACTCCAACATTTGACACGCTTCAGTAAAAGTTAATGTGCCATGAATGGGTGATTTAAACAATGTTTAATAAAACTGTTGCATCTATAAAGTAAAGGTGGTTGAAAACTTTTGGAAAATGAAACTGAAATTAAAAAAATGAAGAGAAAGAGAAATGAAGGAGAAAGAGAAAGAGAAAGAGAAAGAGAAAGAGAGGAAGAGAAGAGAAGAGAAGAGAAGAGAAGAGAAGAGAAGAGAAGAGAAGAGAAGAGAAGAGAAGAGAAGAGAAGAGAAGAGAAGAGAAAAGAAAAGAGAAGAGGAGAATATACTTTTATATACAGTGCATTTATGGATACGACATAAATTTTGTTTGCTAGGCTCTAAACAGAATGAATAGAAGAGGTAAAAGTTAAACTTGTAATATTAAGAGAGTAAAGGCTGTGATTCATCTCAGATAAATGAAAATAAGAATCTAACAACATTTTAAAATGATGCCTACATGTTTAACTGCATATTCAAGTGCTCATTGACTTTAAAAGTCCAGGTCTTAGATTTTAATGGCAGGTATTTGTACAGATTTTGACTGCTGGCTGTACAGACCTTTGTGTCAGCATCAGGAAGAGGATACAGAGATGGAGGAAGAAAAGTCACTTCCTTTCTGACAGCAGTTCTGGTAGAGTATTAGCACTGACTGGTGGTTTTAGATGTGACCATATTGTAAATAAACAATAAATGGGCAAGCAAGAGGAACTGAACAGTCAAGAAACCAGTGGAGAGAAAACAGAGGAATGTGGTTGGCACAAGTGTATGAGTGTAACAAGTACACCAGTTAAAAGGAACAGGCTTTCTAGAAGCCACTGAGTTTACTTCATATAGGATCTAAAGACACTCGAGCATGCTCTAGCATACAACTAATGACCTACAACTTGGAAGCTGTGGATTACAGAATACAAGACTGATTTTATAATATATGACAGCTCTTGCAGGCATCTAATCAAATCTAAGATCTACAAAAACATACTTTCCTCTCCAGACCCCTCTGCAGTTCGGTTTCTCTTATACCTTGGTAGCCAACCATCTACTGTGCCTTAGTGGTTTGTACTGACTACCCAAAAAGTTTTTGTCATCTCAGGCCATAAATAGGTTCTGTCTTGTCCTTATGGTCTGTGAATCACTTCTTCCACTTGAGGAACTCCCATGGAAGAAATCAGTTGGACTTCTTACAGAAAATGAAACATACAACATTCTTTACAGGTGCAATAGGGCACAGATACCAATGATTCAATTATTTATCAGAATATGTATTCTTTCGATGTTGTGCTATTGCAACTAGACTTCCTGAGCTGCTAGAAGGTGAAAGGCCTTGCTGATCTTATGCTATCTCCTTAGACTAGGACAGTGAGTGGAATGTCAGTTCCAACAGCTGAAGACACAAAAGAGAATGAAGCTGCAAAGCATCATGTCCTCATGGCTTTACCTCTCATGCTAGGAGGTGAGGTGTCCTTTTAAAACAAAATCAAACAGAAGACTTTATTGGAAAAAGAAAAAAGCAGAGTACAAATCTGAATTAATATGCTGATGAAAAAATCTCTTTGCTTACTCTTTTTCTGCACCTCTTGTTTATGAATCCTAGGTTACATTGGAGATTATTTTCTTGTGCTTAAAATGATTAGACATATTTTTATTTTTACCTTTTTTTTTTTTTTTTTCCTGAGTTGTACATAGACAAAGTATTCACACTGAGGAGAGTTCTAAGAGACCTTCCTTTGGTTGACTACAATTTGTATAAAGTTTATATGGAATCTGAAACTCAGCAAATTTTTGCATTAAGGTTTTTTATCCTTACTTTTTACATTTTGTTTTGAAATATGTGGCTAAGTGTTAGTTATTGTAAACTCAATTTTGAATAAAATATTGAATGAGTGATTTTCAAAGCAAGTACTAAGCCTTATAAATGTCAGACTGTAAATCTGAAGATCATTGGCTCAAAAAGGAGTACACAACTATTATTTTATTGAAACTGAGAATGCTTTATATTTCTATAAAATTCCTTTTGTTAAAGAATGCGACATAGCTCTAGTAACTCATTACAAAATACCTATTTTAAGAAGGAGTTATGTCTTAAAAACTGTGATGTTCTTCTCAAGAGTAAGAAGGAATCCGGGCATGTTTTGTGAGAGTCATAAAAACACACTCAAAAACTGGTTTGTTTTCTCTTACTTCCATTTGAAAGGAAAAAGAATCACAGTTTTCTAAAGCTTAAAAATACCTGAAAGGTGGTGTCAGCTTGTTGTTTTTTTTCTTTTTATTGAGACTTCATATATTTCATAAATGCTCAAAAGTCTTAATAATTGAAAGTTTAATAACTATGCTAAGGACTAAAAAAGTATTCAGGATGGTGTTATTTATTTTTTATCAGTTTCTCTCACTATTAAAAATATCTGTTTAGTTCTCATGTAGTCAGATAAGTTATTTTCTGGCAATCATTTCCAAATATTGTTTCAAAACATGCCTTGTATAGATTAGTAGTTATATGCGTTACTTATGATAATGTCAAGATATTTCAAGATCAAACGTGAGTACCAATGTAAGAAGCAATATGACTAGAAAAATAACAGATACTGGAAATGTAGTCCATTTGCATTTCTTGAGGAATTGTGTCATCAAATGTAGTAAAACAAAAATAGTTTTCAAGATAGACAATAACAGAAGACATTATGTAATGATTTCTCAAATTTCAAAACTGTCCTTGAAAATTGTGTTTAAAAATACATTCAAAGATTAAAGTAGTCTTTTTAGTAGAAGTTAATGGTTTCAGAATCCATTAATAGCTACATTTTAATGCCCCTTAAGTTTGGTTGGGGAAAAAAAAAAAAAAAAAAAAAAGAGACATCTCAGCAGTGTTGTGTATGATGCTAAAAAAAAGCAATAACAAAAAGCAAAACAAGCAAAAAAACCCCAAACTTAACCAAAACACAACCCCCTCGGTTTTTAGGTATCCACTGATAATTTTTGGCCACAAGTAAAGAGGCAATCAGTCATGTAATGCATATTGATTAATAAACTATGTATTGATAGGTTGAGATATTACAAAGACCAGCTCATTGAAGCATTGAATTGGTGAAAGAATAACCAATTATTTTTTTTTTCTTTAGCAAGAAAATAAGATAGAAATCAAATATAGCTAACTTGAGCACCACAAAAACCTTCTCACCACCTGGCCACTTCACTTCTTTCGTTTCAGAAACAAAGAAGTAAAATAGAGGACAAATTGATGAACTGAATGTAGTGAAGAAGCAGCAGTTTTCCAGCTTAGCATTGCTTCTTCATCATGAGTGGAACAAATCATGCAACCAATGTTGCTAGAGGCTGAGATGTGTGTTAGAAAAAAGACCATTTGATACTTCTTCCGAAAGCTGACTAGTCCCAGTACTGACCCCTGAGGGACACCACTTGTCACTGATCTCCATCAAGAGTTGTTGACCACTACCCTCAGGATGTGACCATTCAACCAGGTTCTCATCCATCTAACAGTCCAATTCTGTAATTGGTTTTGGTCTTCATTCTAGAACTTACTGCTGAAAAGGTTACTGATTAGCTCCATTAGGACAAATGAGAAATCTTAACACTTTCTTTTAATTAACTGCTTTTTCTCAGTATTGCTTAATTACTGACTTAAAATGGAACAGAATATTGTATTTCTTTCATTCCACTCCCTCTCTTTTTCTAATTGTCTTTGTTGCACCATTTTGCAGTCTTAGAAATTACTGCATGCAGATTTATTTCCTTTGCTAATCATATTTCTGACTGTTCGTGCCTTGGCTAGAACTATTTTTTTTACCCGAAAAATTGTATGAGGACAGAATCATTGCTTGGAGCTTGCCTAAGGCACCACATCTCAACACAGGATTGCCTGAGCCCTAGTTTTACTGCAGTGTGCATTCTCACTGCAGAACAGAGTATGTGTTCACTCAGCCAGACTCCTCTGTTCAGCCACTACGGTGTTCAAAAACCCAGAGGCTATTTTCTTTGCTTTCACTTTTTTTCCATTGCCTGTGAGTTGTTCTTTCACACTTCCTTTCATTTCACTTTGCTTTTGAGCAATGCCTTGATCAAACCATGTAGGAGTTCATTAGATGATAAATCCTATTATTGTTTTAAATAACATTTTCTGTTATACTTTAGATCCACTTAAAACAATAATCCAGCAAGGCCTTGAGAACTTTCAACTTCTTTTTGAGTCAAAACACAATAACATTCAGTGTTATCAGCTCTCTAATTTGAATTACAAATTCATTGAGCATCAACATATAATTTACAATAAGGAGACTGACTCAATTTTGATTCAAAAGTAAAATGCATTTATGACCACTTACTGTCCATATACATTTCTTTTTAATTTTACTTTTTACCTAAGAGTATACGGACATGAAAACTCATCTGAGCCAATGTTGGGAGAGAAGATAAACTAACTAGGACAAAAGAAATATAATATACATAGTCTTTCTTGCTCAATGAATAAATTTGAACATGATAAGTGTCAGATTGTTCCTTAGATTTTTTTTTTTTTCTATTTGCTGCTTTCCCCTTAGATGACCCTTTAATTGTCAGATATTTATCAGAGGTTATTTTATTGAGATAATGTCAAATACATGTGAAAGTTGAATAGCACGTTTTCCTGTGTGACTAATATTAACAATCAGATTTGTAGCACAAAACGTGTTCATGGTCCTAGTAAGATGTAATTGCTGCTGATGGCAGTGATGTTATTTGCACAGTAGTTGTTTTCTCATGGAAGCACTGCAAATATGCCCACATCTGTGCATTCAACTTCATGACCTTATCATCTATCAAAAATCTCACTAAGTTTAACTGAGATAACTCTTAACTTTACCTCTCAGAGGCAATTAATGAGTTTCTGAGTGTACTCTAGGCTGCAGGAGAAGGCAATAATGTAATCTATGCAGACCAGCTCTCGGATAAGAGCTCCATCAAAGGCTGGCTACATTATTCACAACTAGGAACAGTATCTGGAAATGCCCTAGCACACAAGCTCATTGCAATACAAGGCACCAAAAAAGGTTTCTTTCTAAAATAGAACTCATTCCATCTGGCAGCCAGCTTGAATGCTGCCTCTCTTTCTTCATCCCAGGAGCCTCATCCAAGGTTCTACATTATCCCTGCTGATATGGAGTTATTAAGAGAAAATATGGTTCAAATGTTAATGTAAACCTAAGGGAGCCTTTCCATAACTACAAACAAGACAAGATTTGCAGGTTAAGGAAATACTTTATCAAGTGGCAAAACCAGTTGTGTTTTCTGACACAGCAAGCATTTCTTCAAGTCTGGAAGAAAGCAACAAAATTCAGACCTAAATGTCAGGTTTTGATAGTTTTATGAAGTTTATTGATTAGATTATTGAGAGAAAAAAGTAGGTTGCACGTTTGAAGTGGGGAGGATTTAAATAAGGAGAGAGTTGTGGTGGTGATTTTCTATGACAGAGGGAGCAGAATTTTTTAGCATACAGCAAAGAACAGGAGGCAGAGCATATGGGCATTAAGAGGTAGAATAAGAAAGTGTGAGAAAAAGGTTATGATATGTCACAAAACTGCAACTTTATCAAACCCATGATTTGGTATCCACAGGACTGAAGTGTTTGAGTTCTCAGGTGCACTTTCCCAAGGACTTCGTAGCTCTCTCTAAGAGAACAACAGTTCAGTTATTTTTCAAGATGTAATTTTCTACTGATAAATGACTGATACTTCGATCAGGATGACTTGTGTGTTTATGGTGGACCTGGAATGTGTCCCCCAAACCCAACTCCCCTAGTGTCTAGCAGTTAGGGCCATGCCCTCAGCTGCACAGCTGTGTTTTGGCTCTGGTCCTCACCACCATGCTTGGTCATGCGCCTCTCCTGCTTGCTGCCACGATGTCCCTGTTGTGCCTTTGACCTACCTGCCACAGCAAGAGAGTCCACCCTTGTGATTGACACTGATCCACCACCTGGGCCTGCTCTGCTGCTCTTGTGGGGCTGGGGTCTGCAATGGGAGTGAAGGCACTCTTGGCTCCCTACACCTTGCCCCTGGCTCTGCCCAGCACTGTGCCCTGAAGCTCCCTCACAGGCAGCATCTGCTTGTCATAAGGGGATGGGGATTGTTCCGGCAGAGAATTTTTTCTTTTTGTTTTCCCCACCATAGTAGCTGGCTTAGCAAATAATGGTAGTTCTCTGAGCAGATCTTGCCCTGTTTAAAGTCCTAGATAATCAGGACTGTAACTGCATTATCATACAGTGTCATTTCTTTAAATCTTTCTCTCATGGCTGCATCACATAACCAGGTCAGTACTGAGATCACAGAATCACAGAATCACAGAATGTTAGGGATTGGAAGGGACCTCAAAAGATCATCTAGTCCAATCCCCCTGCCGGAGCAAGAACGCCTAGATGAGGTTACACATGAACATGTCCAGGTGGGTTTTGAATGTCTCCAGAGGAGACGACTCCACAACCTCCCTGGGATATTTCAGTATCTTAATTTTCTATTCAGCTTTGACCAGCAGCCTTTGTCTTGAGGCCATGGTAGACAGTCTGTTCTCCCACTCTGAGTCTGAACTACTTTAGTTTCTCTCCAAGCCCCTGTCCTTCTTTACCCTGGACTCAGAAACTCAAGTTGTTTTTCCCTTTTACTTGCCAGAGCCATAAGTGTCAGGGAAGGCCATCAAAGCCCAATCTGAGAGACCTCCTCATAGTCATTCTTAGGTCTACGACTCTTCCTCTGAATGTAACAGACTTGCCCAACCTCTAGACATCTGTCACATTTTTGCCTGATCACTGATCCAATCACAAACTCCATCATAACAGACATCACCTAAAGAACAGAGCAAAAGCTTGTTAATAGGAATGAGATCTGTCAAAATACTTTGGGCCAAATTAATTTCCATATCTAGTTGCATTTAATTCAACATTTATTTTAGGGCTAAATTTGTTTCTGTCACTTAGTGACTAACTAAAAAGATACCTTAAGGCTCCCCTGAGATGTCATAATAAAGAAAGGTGCCCAACCATCCTTCTGGAAGCTTCTTCAGCATGTTATTGCTACCCTTTGGCAGGGATGATCTCTCAGACAGTGTATAGACTATTTGCAACCCAAGGCAATTTTTTAATCCCACCATGATATTTCTATTATGTTAAAATTGATACCCATGAGTCGTATTTTACAAAACTTGCCAATCTCTGAAAACATACTGTGGGAAATAAACCAAACAAACCAGAAATGGCATATATCAAGAAAGAGAATAGAGCTCATAGGGAATGGGTCATAAAGCT
This sequence comes from Nesoenas mayeri, assembly GCF_963082525.1. Lineage (NCBI taxonomy): Eukaryota > Metazoa > Chordata > Aves > Columbiformes > Columbidae > Nesoenas > Nesoenas mayeri. Next base: position 14,379,978 of record NC_137544.1, read on the forward strand.
GAAGATTTGAGACTTGAGAGAAATAACCTGAAAATCTACAATGTACTTAAGTACAAGAAAAAGTGGTCTGTGTCAGCAAGCATTTTGTTTCGGGAAATGACAGAAGGGAGTCATAAAGTTTGCAAAGTGCTACTGAAAAGGAAAGCAGTCCCCAGTGCCACACAGATAACTGATGTTTAAACAGCTGTTAAATGTTATGTTGTAGACTACAGCCCTAATAGAGAATTTTTCTAACTAGAGAGTATTAATAATACAAAAATATTCGCATGTTTATACATTCTTTCAGCTGGGGATCCCTATGTTTGATATGCACCATGCAATAGAGCTTCAAAATGCATTAGTAATACAGATGCACAATTGAATTCTCTTCATGTAGGCTGAGATAAATTTTATATCAAATAGTCAAACTAAATGTTTCACAACAAATACTAAAACAAACAAGATCAAGCTTATTGATTTTCTATACTGCATTCCTATGCAACAAATAAAAAGTGGCTGTAATATATTATTCCAACAAGAAGTCCAGTAGGATGGAATGTGATGAACAACTTACCCTTAAAAGTGTGGCGTTTGCTCACTATGTGTAAACTTTTCAAATTCAGATGTGCTTAGAATCCCAGTATTTTTATAAAATGTTTTGTTTTGCTTGTTTATCCTCTAATTCTAATTCTAATTCTAATTCTAATTCTAATTCTAATTCTAATTCTAATTGTCTGTGTATTTATTTGTTACAGTTGTATTTTATTGGTAGCAATAACAATAATCATAACACTCAGGGTACGCTTAAGTATCTTTTCTTTTTTCCCTAACAGAACACTATGCTTTACGAACGCCTTTCACCAAATATTTAAAGACCCTCAGTGCTGGCTGAAATACTGTCTGAACTGCTTTAAGGACAAGATTATGTGATATATTGTGTCATTTATATTGCTGGTCCTTTCAGTTACAAATTCTCTTTCCCTATACATGAGATCCTTCAGACACTACCTTAGCTGAAACTGAGTTTAGTCATAAACTCTTCCCAGTCAAAGAAGAGAACGAGGCACTTACTGAGGAGATGTCACCCCACCTATCTGAGCAACTACCTGTCAGGCCTAAGGCTTTCTGTGGTTGCAGACAAGTGAGATGAATCCTACATAAATTTCCAACTAATCTCTAGCAAAATGAGACACTTTCTCACTTGTTCCCACCAAATGACATCACAAGATACGATAATGAAAAAATAATTTGGAATGGACCTATGGAATGTGGAATTATGTTATGGCTTGTAGAGTTATTGTAACCAAAAAAATTTATCTGGCTAATATTTTGCTCAAAGAAATGAGTCATAACAAATCTGGTTTATAATGATCATTGGCACCACTGCTGACGTTTTGATTTTAGCTTGCATGAAAGGAAAATTTTGAAGATTCATGGAGCTGCCATGTAATCCCAAACTATCTGATTTTAACAGCTGCAGAAGTGACTTTATTTTGTTTCTGTCTCTGCCATACCTAAGGGTCCACCTTTGTCACACCAAGTCCTCCCATTCAGCAAAGAGAGGATTTTGTACAGAGTTTGTGAAACATCAAGCTCAGATTTTCCAATCCTTCAAATTATGCTACTCTGTTATGGACAGGTGAGAATATTAACATATGCATCCGTGTAAGCAGAATTATACTTCCTTCATCAAAGTGAAAGAAAACCAACTAAACATTTTTCCTTTTCACTGTAATGCTTAAGCAATTTTTAGGCCAGGACATCTCCTGTTTTCTGTATTTTTTTTTTTCTCAGATTTCTCTAGTCTTATATTGCATATTTGTCTCATGCAGTGTCTGAGTGTATAAAATGTTACTTAGTGGACAAAAGAGAAATTTAAAAATATTATGACATACAACTCCAAATATATGTTTATACTAGTGTATCAAGAGGGATCAATGTCAAGAGAAAATCTACATGAACAGAATATTAGGGTGTTTTTCAAACCTCTTTGAGATTCAGTACAACTTCTTTCTAATTAGATGTGTTCTGTATATGTACATATAAATTTTGTAAATGGTTTGAACATGCCATATATTCTTGTTTTAATTATAATAAATAAGAGTAATGTTTCAAAGAGTGAAACTTTAATGTTAAATTCAATTTAACAGTAAAATGAAATCAGCAAGAGACACTGGATCTTTCTTAGTGAAAAGCAAATGAAGTATTATGTACCATAAAAATATACAGAGTAATAGCAGAATTCTAGATTCTGCCCAGGACATCAGAAGAAAACAAAAGTTTGAAAAGAAACAGAGCACAGTTTGACATGAGTATTCAATGATGAAGCTTTTATTTTCTTTTTCTAATTTCTTTGAAGAAAAAAATAATTATTGCAGCTGAAATAGCAATCTTGAGAAATATGTGTTGCATTATGAGATGGAGAATTTGTTCCAAATGAGAAAACAAAATACAATGACACAGAAATAAATTCTTACCCCGGCTCAGTGTGATATAGTTTACACAACAGAGATGGGGACAAGTTCAAAAGATTTGTGACTTAATTTTTTCTTAATAAATAAAATGGATTTAAATAATTTCTAAAGTTTTTCCATAAGGATTGTGCATACTTATGAATGAAGAGTTTTCTCAGATAACATTTAATATGTTTTTAAATATATTTTCTGCTTTCAAAGAAGCTTTGAAACAATGAACAGAGCAAATCTACTATTAAGCTAGAAGTAATGACCGAAAAAATCCCATTAATAACAAAATGAGAAAATCAGCTTTTCAAGAAAAAAGGACAAATTTGTTCTATTATTTCTAGGCTAGAAGTATTAACAATTTGAAAGTTGGCTTGTAAAGATATTGTTTCTCAGACTGTGTTAAGATAAAACTATTTCATAATCCATCTCACCAAAACATGTGATTATGGAGAATATACAAGTCAGTGCTTGGTTTTTGAAAGAATATATTGCTTGGTGATTTGCTGCACTGAGAGAGGAACACATGGCTGCATTGTGTAGGAGCAGAGAGGAGACTTGATTATGAAATGGGGAGTGACAAAACATCTTTCATTCTGAAGACGAAGACTTGACTTCACCAGAAGAATATCTGGGTTCAGCCTAAACAGGTTGTTTAGTGGGTGTTCTCCCTCTTACTGACTTTAAGTAACACTCCTCCCACCTCACTCCCCAATAAGTTATATGCTTTGAATAATTATTGTGGATTCAAGGGAACTATTCACAGATGAAAATATACTATAATATAAATGGTTTGCAAGATTTTCATTTTATGGTTATGACAGCATACTAGGATATTTCATTTTCTTGTTCCCTGTTTGTTAATTCCAGTATAGGGAGTGAACTGATTAATGACCAAAGTCATCACAGAGAAATGTGGGAGGCCAATAGGCAGCTAGATGGATAGATAGATGTGTCAGTTATGTCAAGTTATCATTCTCTGATGTATGTGAACACTGGAACTAAGCAAAGTATAAAAATAATTACAGGCAACAGCAAAATAAAGATGTGCACCTGTAAGTTTATGTATCTATGCATATCTTTCTGCAGATCTATGTTAGAATCATAGAATGTCCTAAGTTGGAATGGACCCACAAGGATCATCGAGTCCATCTCCTGTCCCTGCATATGACAACCCCACAGTTCATGTCATGTAACTGAGGGTGTTTTCCAGTCCCTTCTTGAACAGTCAGGCTTGGGGCCATGACACCTCCCTGAGGAGCCTGCTCCAGTGTTCCAGCAGCCTCTAGGTGAAGAACCTTTTCCTAATGTCCAACCTAAACTTCCACCATCACCTCTTCCTGCTATTCCCTTGGGTTCTGTCATTGGTTACTAAAGAGAAGAGTTTGGCACCTACCCTTCTTCCTCCCCTTGTGAGGAAGCTGTAGACCGCGATGAGGTCTCATCTTAGTCTCTTCTTCTCCAGACTGAACAAACCAAATGACTTTAGCTGCTCCTCATATGGCTTCCTCTCCAAATCCTTCACCACTGTCATTGCCCTCTTCTGGACACTCTCCAGTAGCTTTATGTCTTTTTTATACAGTGCTCCAGGTGAGGCTGCACCAGTGCAGAGCAGAGTGGTACAATCACCTTCCTGGCCTGGCTGGCAATGTTGTGCTTGGTGCACCCCAGGATATGGCTGGCCCTCTCGGCTGCCAGGGCATACTGTTAGTTCATGTTCAACTTGGAGTCAACCAGAACCTCCAGATTCTTCTCAGCGGAGCTGCTCTCCAGCATCTTGTCCCCCAGTCTGCAGGTACAGCCATGGTTGCCGTGTCCCAGGTGCAAAATCCAGCACTTGTTCTTGTTAACTTCACGTGTTTGGTGATTGTCTAGTTCTCCAACTTGTCCAGATCCCTCTGCAAGGCCTTTCTGCCCTCGAGAATATTGACAGCTCCCCCTAGTTTTGTGTCATCATCAAACTTACTAAGCAATCCCTCAAATCCTGAGTGTAAGTCATTTATAAAGACATTGAAGAGTGCTGGCCTTAAGATGGATCCCTGTGGAAACCTGCTAATGAATGGTTGCCAGTCTGACATTACCTCATTTATTAGAGCCCTTTGAGCCTGGCCTGTCAGCCAATTGGTCATCCCCTGTGTTGTGTGTTTACCCAGCTGTATGCTGGACAACTTGTCCAGGAAGATACTGGGAGAAACAGTATCAAAGGCTTTAACAAAGTCCAGAAAGATCACATCGACAGGTTTCCCTTGGTCAGCTAGGTGGGTAAACTTGTCCTAGAATGAAATTAAGTTGGTCAGGCAAGTCTTTCCCCTCATGAACCCATGCTGGCTGGGACCCATGACTGCGTTGTCATTCAGTTGTTTTTCTATAACTCCCAGAACAATATTCTCCATGACTTTTCCAGGAACAGAAGTGAGGCTGACAAGTCTGTAGTTACCAGGGTCATCCCAGTTGCCCTTCTTGTAGACTGGGACAATGTTTGCCAGCTTTCAGTCATCTGGGACCTCTCCAGATTCCCAAAAGCATTGAAAAATCATGGAGAGATGTCTCGCCATGTCATTAGCCAGCTCTTTAAACACCCTTGGATGAATCTTATCAGGACCCATCAACCTGTAGGGATCTAAATGGAGTAGTAAATCTTGTACACGTTCTGGATTCATTGGGAGTTTATCGTTGTCACAGCCATGGTTTTCTAGCGCAGGGCTATGGGGGCCCCCAAGTCCATCCTTGATGTTGAACACTGAAGTGAAGAAAGCATTAAACATTTCTGCTTTGTGTGTGTCCCTGTTAATAAAATGACCATGCTCATCAATTAATGGGCCAATGTTATTTCTAGTTTGCTTTTTGCCATTAATATATTTTAAAAAGCCTTTTTTATTGTCCCTCAGTACTGGCCAGCTTAAATTCTAATTGAGCTTTGTTGAATTATGTATATGTGTGTGTGCACAGAAGTATGTTTACACTATATGTGTGAATATATTTGTAAATTTATATATTTATAAAATATCTTTTGTATATATAGAAAATATTATTTAATAGGTTCTATATGTATATACATATACACACACATTAAATACAATAAGTGCCTAAAATAATACTAAAATATATAGGTTTTCTTTTCTTACATAAAACCTTGAGTATTGGTTCAGTTGAGCAATACACTGAACCCACTGTTCTTTACTCAGTGCATAGTTAAAACTAAATATAAACATCATAAGCATCCCTAAATCAAACAGACATTTCATGTACTTTGCTAGAAAGTGATGTAAGCACTAAATGTGAGCCCAAAATGTTCTGTAACTTGTGCAAAAATGTATTAACTTCAAAACTGTATATATATATATTTTTTTAATCTATTTTTGCTGAGAAAACATCCAAACTACAGGTTGTGTTCATTTTGCAGCAGATGCTCAAGGGTCTTATTAACACCTATATCTATGACAAAATTAAGTCCAGGTGTTTTGAGCTACAAAAGAGAATAAATTAACTTTGCAAGTAAGTGGAAAACATGTTGATATAAATAAATTTTGTTTAAAAATTGCATCTGTTGATCTGTTTTAATGATGCAGCATATGCTGCTATTGATCTGAAATTTGCATCAAATGATTTGTCACAGTGTTTTACAGTGCTTAGGGAGAGGGAGTAACTTACTGGGGATGCCGACCCTTAAATCACATTGGTTTGGATACAATGAGAACAACTTATAAGGAAAGTAATGACATCTACTGTCTACTGTTCTGTTTTTATAATCTTTTCTTAGGAAGGAATCATTAGATTTGGAAATTTAGTATTCTTTACCTGACAAAATGTTAGGAATGACCTAGAGAATCTCAGTCTTCACCTACAGCCTGTTAGCTGCACAGTTATTCAAAAGGAAAATGAGGCCCTTCAGAGGTTAATTAATTAGGTTAATGAGAGGAAAATACTGTAATAAGATAAGAGTTGTGACCAGTCTTCATAAAAATGGCAGGGAAAACAAAGAAGTAGAAAAATAAATTTTCAAATAAAATCTACTGCCTGTCTAGGTTATGTGAAAATTGTAAAATAGGTGAAGAAAAGGGTGGGCAATATAACTCGAAGACCAGTAAGGCTGAGAAAGGAAAAGCAGGTAAAAATCATATGACCTAGGATGTAATGCATTATGTTCTAATGACAAACTCATCACATTTAATTTTTTGTTATTTATATCAAAGATAAGTAGTGATGACTCTTGTAGACATGATCTGGTGCTCTTCATGGTCAGTGAAAAGCCTGTTATGAAGTTCACATGTATTAAGCCTAAGGTTAGCAATTTGAAATAAAATTAGTAAAAGAAGGACTGGAATATTTAAAAAAATCTCACCTTTATTTTACCTGATGAGATCTTTTGATAATCCAGTTGGTCAGTTTGGTGCTTCAGTAGCAACAATGTTCTTCTGAAATTCAGGCCTTAAAGTATTCACTAATAGTTGAAAAAAATATAAGAGAATTTTTGGCCCTATAAGAGTTTAATAATTGTTTTAATTTGGACCACAATATTAAAGATGCTTCATCTCCTCTATTGCTTCTTGGTTTGTTTCTTTCCTTTGTTTTCACTTTTTCTTTCAGATACTTTGCTTTTAGGATTAAAGATATATGCAAAATTGACCCTGTTCTGATCTGATTATCTCATAGCTGTGAATTCTGTATTCAAGGAATACCAAAAAGTATATTTTCTATCACAATATTGAATTGATTATTTTTTATGTTTTCTAAGCATATTAAGTTAAATGTGAATGTCATAGACAACACCATATATATAGGAATAGTGCTGAGCTACGGTTTTATAATAATTTCCATGTAAAGGTCTTTTTCAGTATTAACTTTAGACTATATATAACTCTGAAAAACTATAAGTTTTCAAGTTTTCTCATTTTGTAATGAACCTTTTATATTTTTTGTTTGCATGCTCTTTGTTTGTTTTGTTTTTTCTTTTTAGTTTGAATTAATTTTTTTATTCTTCTTTGAAAAGAAGGATGAAGAAATAATCTCCCTTCACATTAAAAACCTTCTTGCAGTGTTGCTTTTAAATAGCTGTAATATTGATTTTTAAATAGGCTTAGGAAAAAACATACCAAACTAAACAAAAAATTCAGGAAAATTATTACCACTGATCAACAATACCATTTTCATATTCCACAGAAAATTGTCTTCTTTATTTTCATGGCACTATTAGATTAAGCAAATAAGTTTATTAAATTATTTCTTGCGTATCTGTGGAAAGCAGCAAATTATTTTCTTAGCTGCTTTTGTCAACATTTTTTATTACAGAAATTTTCCACTAATGTTTAAACTAAAAAGTTTGAAGTGTTTCATCCATATATTTGTTGAAAAATGTTACTTTGTCCTACAACTATTTTCCACAGGAATACATTTTCTTGTCTGGGCAAAGCGTATTCTTTTGCCTTGGCTTTAGCGTACATGACCACTGCATGTGTATCTACAAAACAGAAGTTGTAACGGAAACTCTGGAAGATATTTTTTTCCTAGGAGGCTTCAAAGTTTCTTGGATATAGATATGGTCATTGACTTTTTGTTTTCTTTGACAGAGAGCTTCCTTTGATTAACTAAAAATGTTGTCTCATGAGAGGTAATAGCTGGTTTTGAATCCACTAAAGTTGAGGTTTGTGATGATACATAGCATGATTATGCTTTTAATTGCTGGCAATAAGTCATGAACTTTTTCTTCAATATGTTCTGAAAACTGGAATGAAGGTAGTTTCTCACTCTTGACTGATGTGAAACAATTACTGACAGGACATAATACTAAAACTAATTATGAAAGGTATACTTATTGAGAATAAAGTTATATCCACATCCTCAGCACATAAGGCAGCAAGGAATCTACTCTGTGATGGTTCCTGCTCCCCTCAGCTTGACCTATACTCTTGGATGTTAGTGTATGGGGGGAGACTGGTGTGCCGGCACCAAGGAGAACAGAGAGTGGGGCAGTGTGAAGACACCACAGCCAGGCTGTAGGTATGAGGCAGGTACAGGAACTAGATGGTACTGTGCACATTGATGCAGTCAAATAAGAGATACATATTCTATTCCATCCCAAATGTTAGTTGCTGAGCTAGCAGTTCATACTGCAGATGAACTTTGCTGATTATAATCTCATTATAATACCAAAAAACACTTCCATTCCAAAAGATACCCGACTCCATCATGCCTCCATGCTTGCTTGAGCACGCTTTCTGAATTCTTTTAAGCCTATATCTTTAAAACCGAAGCAAGAGAATTTTACACCCGTCAATAGCAAAGGTACGTAGGAGTAGAACCACCCTAGCTCCACCTAAATGTAGAAAATAGTATGAAATACCCTAACAACAGGGGAAAGTTAGGGAAGACATCATAACTGAGAAGTCAAGGAGACAACATCACAGAATTCTGGGATCAGTCGACGGGCTGAGCCTAATTTCTTTCCCAAAAGGATGCTTTTGGGTAAGAATTGCACATTTGGCTATACAAAGTATTCTCCTGGGGAACTTAGATTTCAAGTTTGTATTTGTAATCACATTAGTAGTGTATTATATAGTCATCTTAGAATACATATATATTTGGTACCAAAGTTTCAACTAAAGTGTATTTTTGAAATTAAAGTATATTTTTGCAAATACAGTGTATTTTTGCAAATAAAGTGTATTTTTGCAGACAATGTGTTTTATGAGTGGCCATCTAAAGACCTTGTACCTGTTGCTTAAATAAACCTCATTATTTGTGAATCTAGTAGTGAGAATTTCTCGTTGTATGCACTCAGACTTATGGTAAATATACTATTTGTGTATCATCTGTGCAAGCGCTTAAATTCAATGACCATGACTCAACCCTGCACTTTTAGTGATTCTGTAATCATGTGAATTGAGCATAACGCTGGACTGGCTGTTGAGCACAATCAGACTTACAGAGCCAACTTGAGGTCATTTGGGTGTAATTGGGCATTACTTAGAAGCTAAGTTTAGCCAGTCCTAGCCTCCAGTAAAATACTGATGACAAGCTAGAATGCAAGGGGGTTTAGTTTCTGTTAAATTAACCCTTTTAACACAACAACTGTTTTTTAGTAAAGTGTAGTGACTCATTGTTTTAAGTCTGTACAATGGGCACTGGTGCACACCTCAGCCACACTATGGATTTGTGGTGGGATGCAACACAACTGCTCTCCCTGCTCTCCACGCCTGTCCTCACATATCTCACATAAATGCAGGCATAAGATTGGAAGGGAACTATGTCCCATGTCAATAAGAGTCTGTCCCAGTCCAGATGATCATAACTATGGAATGTGTGTTGAAAAACACTTACTGTACATATAGAAATAACAGTGGAAAGCAAACAGCTGTTTAATTTATTACTCTATAGAAGCTATTTTTAAAATCCAAGAAACAATACAATGAATAAGATCTTCTATACAAGGTATTTAAATAATTCTCTAGATCTGCATACTGTGGACATACTGAACTCTAGAGTAGAGTTAAAAATTCTTTAAAATTCTCAACGTGCATTCCCTCAGGACATATAAGCAATCTCCTTTGCAGTTCTGCAAATGCCATGTTCCCAAATGCATTGCAAATGCTGATTGTTCATGGCTTTTCTATGAGAGAAATCTCACATTTTTCTTTCCTGGCATCATTACCCCAGAGTCTGCTGAAGCCCTAAATGGGAGAATAGCCAAAGTTTTCAAACCACAAAGTGACAGGTTTTACCATAGAGAGGAAAATGTGCAAAGACCTTTTCCATATCCATAATAACCATAGTGGGGGCCATTCAATTAGACATAGCTTTTTATAGCTCCAGCGCTAAGATAAACCACAGCTTTACTGTGGCATGGTGCTCCTCCCCTTATGTTCTGGTGATGGGGTTGTATAAGGTTGGACACGGTAGGGAAAAGCGCAGAGAAGGACTACTATCCCCCAGCAACGTTGGTTCAAAAGCAGGGGTGAGTCCTGAGAATTTGTTGACAAAGGATGCCCCCTTCTGTGATGGTATCACTGAGCACAAGGCCTGTAATTCTGAAATATTGGAAATATAGGCTTACTATTAAAAATCTATGTAATAAATTAAAAGTATTTCCTTATCTGTATTTTAAATCTTAATCTCTGAAATTTAGCATAATCGTGAAACAATATTTGACTAGAGAAAACTTTATAGAGTATTTTCATGAACTATAATTCAAATTTGCACAGACCAAACATAGCTTGGAATATTTTTATTAATGAATAGGTCCTAAATATTTTTTTTTCTCATATGATTGTATTGGCTAATACCATATTCTGGAAACCAAAATTGATTTCAGAAGTTCAATTTAAATCTTGGCAAACCTTCAAGAACATTAATAAGAAACTTAGTCCTTTTTGGAGGACAAGCTGTTATATTTTAGCTTTCTTTTTACATAAATATTAAAAGAATATTTTCTTTTTGGAATCTGTCCATAGCATATGACCAAGACCCTCCTGCAGTAACGAGTTAACTGACCCACTTATGTTAAAATATAGACAAGAAAAATGCATATTAAAGAGATCTTAGGACTGCATACACCAACGACAGTAAGGTTTATTGGTTATTTCCTTCCCACACACTAAGGACACATTTTTACAAAAAAACTAAAACAGCCCAGCAACTCTTGTCTTCCTTCGAACTAGTTGGTACACCATACCTACAACTACATGCTCTAGTGTTCTGAAGAGGTTGTTGATATCCAAACTGTTTGTTGGCTAAGGTCAATCAGCTCATAGTCGACCCCAAATCAAAACCTAGAAAAGGCAGCCAGGGTGGCAACTGGACCATGCCTGTTGGCTCTGCCAAGAATGATTTAGCAGAACTGATATAACATACCTATGTCTATGCTCTGTTTAATTACTTGTACAGAGAGTTTGTCTTTGATGAGCTATAGGAACATTTCCTCATTCATATAAAATATGTTTTTAATCAACAACCTTTTTTTTTTTTTCTTTTTTCTTTTTCTTTTTTTTTTTTTTTTTTTTTTTATGGAAAACTCGCTGTTGATTTGCAAAGAAGCTGAATCTTTCTCTTAAGTGTTTATAGAGGAACAATCTAGACAGGATTTCTGGCAATACCCCAGGTATTTATAAGAGGGACTCAATACAAGTAAAAGCAGTTGCTGCTGTATCTTCCCTTGGACTAATGCATAGTATGATTAAGAAAATTTATTACAACGATGAATGTGAAGAGCAAAGAGTGACCTTATTGTACCAAATGCACATTGCAGACTAAGTAAAAATAAAAATAAGTGTGTGATGTAAGAACTCTTGAAAGATGCTGATATACACACTTTCTATGATAAATTGAAGATATCTCTATTTAATAAGATTAGTTACTCCTGTGAACACTTAAATTTTCAGGTTTTTATTTACCAAGGAATAAGGTATCTAGTAAAGGCAATACAAGTGTTACTTCAGACATAAACTGGTATAGATTTTGTTACTGTTTAGTTGTGTGTTATTAAGCTAGATACAATATTACATATCACTGTGTGCAGTAGTACTATGGAGAAGAGAAAGAAGTGTATATGTTAATGGAAACAACTCCAGGAACTGTATACGGAGGTGAAATATATATGAGATAAGTACTTGTCAACATAACCCTCAAACACATACGCTGAATCACAATCAGCTCTACTGTCCTGGCACAATGGAGTTGTAGGCCAGTATGGATTTGTATCATTCTACAGCAGGTGAGACTGATTCAATACAGTGTTTTGGAATAAATATTTTACACAACTCCTTTATTGACTGATTGTTCTCTGAAGTTATAGAATATATTATTAATAAACTGCAGCTATGCAAAGTGGGCAATTTTAATTGTCCTCTAAGTGTCAGAGCACTCTGTTGCACTAGTTTAAAGTATGCGAAAGCTGTTAACTGCAAAGATACACAGCAAAGCAATGTGTATATACAACTGGATGATATTTTTGTTGACTTCAGGACTCTAGCTCCCTTGTGTTTTGAAGAGGGCTTGGCACATTGCTCCTAACTGTACCTTCAAAAATGTGACCGTAGTCCAGTGACAATAATATTTTATTGCTTGAAAAACTTGATTTTTAATTTCTTCAGGATTCTTTACCATGCAGCACACCATATCTTTCAGGACTAGCTTAGAGGTCCTTCACAGAGCACTGTGTCCACAGAGTTGCACTTAAAACGGAAATGAGACAGAACACTTTTGTCTAAACACAAAAAATTCCTCCACAAAGTGTAGCTCTAGCATTTATTCAGTGACTGTGATGTCATCCTCAAAAACTTTTGAGTTATTGTAGATTCCCAGCAATATGTTATGGCTCTCACACTATGTTATATTCTAAAAATTAAGCATAATTATTTATGAGCACAGATTCAACATGTAGCGCTGCTAGAAGCTTTTGTGTGTTGACAGGTGCCTTTATCTGAGGCAGTGTTGATGCACCTATTTGATGCCTTACGAAGTCTCAAGTGACAGGATTGCAAACTTGGGAAGCTGGATGGGTGGCTTTGCTGTTTTCCTCCTCCTCACAGAACTGATGTCTATAATGCTCATTGGACAAAACAACAGTTTGCTCATTGGCTAGAACTTGAT